>NC_140581.1:910169380-912569380 GCF_964204655.1 Triturus cristatus | reverse complement strand
TTCACAAAGCCCTGCTGGTCAGCCTGGAGGTTACATCTGGAAAAAGACACATCCTCTCCCCCATCGAAAGATCAAATGGGTAGGAACAATATAAACTTCTGCAGAGAATAAAATGGACACAAATGACCACCAGCAATTTTGTCAGATAGAAATCCACCTGGGGAAGTTGGCCACCAGGAACAAATAAACTGTCCACCATAGAGGCCTGGAAAAAGCTTGTACAAGAACTGGGTACGCTGCTCGGAGGAAATAGTCCATCATACACTTGGCACAGTCCTGGAGATCAGACAAAGTGCATTGCTGTTAAAAACCAAACAAAGGGTACATAGGATAATAAAAAGGGAACTCCTCAAAAAGGCAGCTAAACGCAGCAGCAAGGCAACACAAATAACTTATTTGAAAACTGAAACGCAATGTACATGATGAGAAAAGGATAAGAATCTTCGAGCTGCTAGTTCCCAGCACATCCCAACAATTCTGGCAGTATCTAAATAATCTAACTCATGGGGCATTCAATAGAGGAAACAGGGTCCCAGCTGAAACATGAGTTGCACATACTAAATTGCCGTATGTTAGAAACCAGGAAAACATTGGCCCAAAAAATATAACCCGTGGAGGACATTAAAAGACAGGGGAACCGAAGTATATGCTGGCCCAAACAAAGCAGCAGTGCTCATCATTAAAAAAAAGATCAGAAGGGATGGAGCCCTGGGCCCAAATGGCCTCCCAGGCTACCTATTAAGAGAGGACATGAGGTTTTGGGCTGCAACCCTTCCACCATTATACTCAGAATGCAGGCTTCCAGAAGAAGTGCCAGACACATGGAGAGGCTCTTTTTTACAGCCTATATTTAAGAAAGGGGCAAACACTCACATTGGACATCAAGGGAAAGGCCTATTCCAGCACCTTGTGCTGAAACTAGCAAATTGGGCACACAACAAAGGTCTTCTACAATTCTACCAGACAGCCTTTTGCACAGGGGGCTCGACAATTGACAACATCATTGTTCAATCATATCTAGCCCAACAAGCAATCTCTTGTGCTTCCCCTCTCAGTTTTCTCTTGCTTTGTCAACTACTCTGCATCTTTCGACTGGGTAGTCTGCAACGTCCTGTGTCAGAAATTGGAGGGGTGCAACTTTTGCCCAAAGTTACTGAGAGCCATAAGGTCACTATATTCCAGTGCCTGGGGAGCCGGGTACTCTTTGGCGACATAGTGAGGGGGCGAGGGGCCTACAAGCCCCAGCAAGCTCCAGTAACACCGCACGAGACTGATGTCACACCGCACCCAGAGGCGCTTTTCAGCAACAAGGGTCTCCAACAGTGAAGGGGAACCTGGTACTCTTTGGTGACATAGTGAAGGGGCGAGGAGCCTACAAGCCCCATCAAGCTCCAGTAATTCCGCACAGGACTGATGTCACACCGTGCTCGGAGGTGCTTATCAGCAACACGGGTCTCCCGTAGTGCAGGGGAGCCCAGTACTCTTTGGAGAAATAGTGAGGGGGCGAGGAGCCTACAAGTACCAGCAAGCTCAAGTAACGATGCATGGGACTGCCGACACACCGTGCCCGGAGGTGTTTTTCAACACTGTGGGTCTCCTGCAGTGCGGGGGAGCCTAGTACTCATCCCCGACATAGTTAGGGGGCGAGGAGCCTACAAGCCCTAGCAAGCTCCAGTAACGCTGCATGGGACTGAAGTCACACTGCGCCCAGAGGCACTTTTCAGCAACACATGTCTCCCGCAGCACGGGGAAGCCCGGTACTCTTTGGCGACATAGTGAGGGGGCAAGGAGCCTACAAGCCCCAGCAAGCTCCAATAACACCGCACGTGACTGACGTCACACCATCACACTGTGCCCAGAGGTGCTTTTCAGCAACGCAGATCTTCCGCAGCATGGGGTGTGCATGGGCATGCCCGGGCCAAGGGCGGACCTGTCCACGCCCGTCGGAGCCCGAAGGAGACTGGGCTGGCCCCCCCATAATATGTGTGATTCCAGCTGCCCATGCACCCCGGGCTCCGGTCTGCAGATGGGGAAATGAGAGCCTACCCCAACTACATTTGGAGGTGAACCTTGAAGGAAGTGACCCGATTAGGGTCACCCGAGTAACTCGCTACCACCTCTCAGCCTTCCGTACAAATGAAGAGTCGGTCAGACAGTAGAGAATACAAACCAATATATGTTTATTCAGATACACTCGAGCATAGCCCTGTCTGCCCAGTCTCTTAGGGGTGCTGCAGAGAGGACTGACATCAGCGAACATGGAGATACATTATGTACAATTCAGAGCAAATGAAAGTACTCCCATATGCAATTTTCCAAGCAGATGCAGCTAAACAAAGAAGTACAGAAAGATAGGTATCGGTTGTGAGGCTGGACACACACTATCTCCAACCCACGGTCACTTTGCCAGTGCCTGCCACTAGACTAGTGGAAGAAGGCCTCTACCTATTGGGAAAGGTATGCACTAATAAGAACAGTGTACTCATTAGCAAAGCAAGGCCCAACCTTGGAGAAATGAAAGTTTCCACAACCTGTTTTCTCGAAGAGGCAAGGAGCAGTTTCGAGCATAGTTCAAATTGGCGGCCAAACATATAATGGTGCAACGAATGATAACTTACATAGAATAATACACAGGCAGAATAACGAAAACATTTTCATTCCAACAGACCCTCCTTTTACCATGAGCTAACAATTTGTATAAAATGATCGAAGAAAATATGACATTTTCAAGGACAAAGGAACATCAGTATTAGGAGCAGGTCATAAAGTCAGTATCAGAGATGGAGGCTGCAAGGAAAGACGCAGTCTCAAAAATGCCTTCATCGATTTGTATCAAGTCGTCAATATATTTTTGTATCATAATCGCAGTATTAGTATCATGAATTGATGTTTTCTGTTTGAAGTGAGGATATTGACACAATAGGAGCAACAAGTTGGGAGACATTGTATACAGAGGCAACATGTAAAGATGATACCGGATATCACAGCCAAAGAGAATGAGGATCTTCCAACCCCAAGATGTTAGCATATTCCAAAACCATCCCGACAGAGTCCAAGTGCCTGTCTCTTGGTGTATCTCAGATGATATTATATGTAATTATTGTATAGCTAAATAAACATTGGGAGTATTATCAGGTATATAAATGCAACAGCTACTTCCAATGACGCAACAGGCCCCTCCACTATCTGCAAGTAAAACGTCTAACACCATCCTGTTCTGCAAAGTGACTAATCTCATAGCCTGGAGCTCAGCAGTGATATTTGTCATTATCCCAGCAGTCGTATTGATAACCCCTTCAACAACTCTTGTTAGCTGACAGATTTAAAGGCTATTAGCCATGGGGCCCAAATAAGGACATAGGTCCTTCACAGCGTCCCCAAAATGCTGTGCATTGGTGTCAGTCTAGTCTATATATTTGGTATCAACAACCCTTTTGACTCGGGACAGGAATGGAATTCTACGTTGCAGTTGATGACTTTGGTGATAGTTAGATGGGGAAACATATACAGGGGGAAGAAGGAAAGAGAGGTAACATGTGCCAGACCATTCCCTCTTGAGCCAGATGTGAGCTTGTGATCCACAGACAAAATAGATATTATTGGGTAGGATCAAAGGCGGACTATTAGTCGTATTCAAGCTGTAGGTAAAATTGCATTTACTGTACCCCACCTTTATCTCCCTGGACACAAAATCTAGCTCCCTGTGAACATCAGACGCTCTCCGACCCTTCACACGTTCAGGAAGGACCTCAAGACCTGGCTCTTCAACTGATACGGAGCTGCCCCCCCCCCCCCCACCGCCTTGAGACACTCACGGATGAGTAGCGCTTTATAAACACCAGATTGATTGATTGATTGAAAATACTCAAATGTGTTAAACCATTGGAAATCAGCCATTTCCATTTGAAACCAGGCATAATGCTTTACTTTACGATATGTATTCAAACATCACATATGGATGTCAAGATGTTATTTGTTAACTAAAACAATAAAAACAAATTAAAAAAAAAAAATGTATTCAAACATCACTTTGAGGACAATGTGCCTAGAGTTCCTTGTCCTGCCGGTCCTATGGGGGTAAAAACCCTGGTAGAAGTGTAAATATTCAATCGCAGTGTGAGAATCAGAGGATGTTGAACCCAAAGTAGAAGGATGAAATTGGAAGTACACCAGTCAAATAATTCGTACCAACCATTGCAGCTGCCAGTATACGACCGTGGCATTGAAAATAAATTGCGATCATATGAGTGACCCAAGGAAGTAACCCACAAATCCAACAATTAGTTGTATTGGACACATTATGAGCCTGATGCAACATTTGTGTAAAATACCTTGTCTGTGTAGAACTCTCTATGCGCTTCTTTGTGAGGGGCAAGAGTAACAAAAACGTGTTCGGGGGAGGGGGAGTTGTACCAACCAAGGAATGCATAGGACATTTCTCCTCTAAAAACCAGGATATTCCAAGTATTGTTACTAGTGCAATCACAACTATTAATATACCTATTATTTTACTCCTTGTCGACCAATACCTCATTGAACGTGGCGGTGTAAATGGCTGTTCCTCCTCCTCATCAATAGGTCGGCCAAAGGGATGCATTATTGAGGAAGGAGAGAATGCAACAAAAATGATAGTAAAGTTAAGTGCTCCCAGTGTCCGTCAGAGCCTCACTGGTACAGGCTCCTATTGTTTATCAAATGTTGGCACTCTTGAGCACCGGCATTGGAGCTTGCTCAGTCCTAAGCTCATGATGTATCCCACGTCAATCAGGATAATGTACCCCCCACCAAGGGAGCACTCTCAATTTATCATGTCCAATGTCAAAACAGTGCAAAAATCTCACTTCACCCTAAACTAACTTAGTTGGTACTACAGCACATCCTAACTTGCACAGTCCATCCCTGTCTAATCTCACTTCTCATTTTGTGCACCTTCCCTCAACTGAGGACACAAATTGTACCTGGTAGCCCCAGGCACTGTTGGATCAACAAACAGCTGCTCCTTTATACCTCATACTTCTGGGGGAACCTCTGCACTTAGCACTTCATCATTCTCCTTTTCCGTTTGGGTCCAAGTCAGCTTTGCATCATTAAAGGGGACAAACTGGGGCACCTTCTCACATTCAGAGTCCCCAGCCACTGGTCAAAGGGCAAGGGCAGTGGGATCCTGTGGCAGTGGGTGGCGTGCACCCAGCTCTTCCGGCCGGCAACCTTCACAGTGGTGCGCGTGGATAGGAGGACCTGTTCTGGTCCCTTCCACCGCTGCTCCAAACTCTTCTTCTGCTGGAAGTTGCGCATGAGGACCCAATTGCCAGGCTGGATATCATATCCAGGCACCTCTGGTATATCTGGCAGGGTTTCCCGGACCTGTTGACGAATAGAACACAGATTTTCAGTTAACTGGCAAAGACAATCGATCAATAAAGGATACTCAATATCTGAAAACCTATGAGGATGCGGGACACCCCAGACATTTGCTGGGCATCCAAACATGACCCCGTACAGTGACAATGCCATCCTAGACTGTGCCATTGGTCTTATCGACCAAAGAGCTAATGGTAATGCATCAGGCCACTGTAACCCTGTTGTCTCCTGAATCTTTGCCAATTTCAGTTTGAGAGTACCATTGTACTTCTCAACCAAACCTACTGACTGTGGGAGGTTTGCAGCATGAAACTTCTGTTTTATGTGCAAACCATCGCAAATTAGCTGAATGACCTTGGCATTAAAATGACTCCTGTTATCACTCCAAATCAAACGGTGCAAGCCGAAACAAGGAAAGACCTCCTTCAGGAGTACCTTTGCAGTCATAACAGCTGTATTGTCTTTACTGGGGTAAGCCTCAACCCATTTACTAAATGCACAGACAGCCACCAACACATACTTCAAATTATTACACCTGTCTAGCTCTATGTAGTTCATCTGGAGGACCTCCAAGGGGAAAGTAGGTGGTGCAAAATTACTGGGTGGCGTGGGGGTACTTTTTCCAGGATTGTGCATCATACACACCATACAGTACTTCACTAAATGTGCAGCTGTTTTTGGGATGTTGTCATTCTGCCATACAGGGTCTAACACCTTGCAAATACCTTTAGCGCTGATATGGGCTGGGCCATGGGCCATTGTGACCACAGGGAGGACAGATGCATTTGGCAACAGCCATCTCTGTTTCCCTGAGATCTCAATCCAACATCCCTCATCATTCATTTGTGCCGTGCTCTCTTGCCATATTGCTAATTCCTCTATTGTAGCATCGCTTTGTATTTCCTTCACATTTTCAAGCGTATCCTCAATAATAGTGACCTCAGGCACACAGTTAGCGGGACCTGCTACAAACATTTTCGTCTGTGCTGTTTCCTTAGCTGTCTGGTCAGCAAAAGCATTCACCCTACTTACATCATCAGTAATTTTCCTATGGGCGCTACACTTCACTATTGCCAACTTCTTAGGGAGCAGCAAAGCAGACAAAAGCCTCACTATAAGGTAACCATGTTGGGTCTTT
This sequence comes from Triturus cristatus, assembly GCF_964204655.1. Taxonomy (NCBI): domain Eukaryota; kingdom Metazoa; phylum Chordata; class Amphibia; order Caudata; family Salamandridae; genus Triturus; species Triturus cristatus. The sequence goes on along the minus strand of NC_140581.1, from coordinate 912,562,881 downwards.
GCGCCATGTGAAGTAAGGAACCCTCTCGCAGTCCAGCGTCGCTCAATTTGTGGGCGACCCTGAAGGCATACTGGCTGTAAGTATAAATATTGACAATCAGTCCCCTGCTCAATTCACAAGTTCGAATAAGGGCGGCTAACTCAGCTACTTGGGCTGATTGATAAGGGACTCGTGATGTCTCTGCCACTGTACGCAATGTGGTGATAGCATAAGCAGCAGTTGTAGTGCCATCTGGTAATTTGAAACAAGAGCCATTGACATATTGTTCCCCTTGTGGGTCAGATAAGGGAACATCAGTCAAGTCTAACCATCATTTTGTCTCTTCTTCCGTCCGTAAGATACAATCATGTTTCTCATTTTCATCATTTTCAGAAGGGAAGTGACAGTAACGTGGCTGGATTCAGAGTGCCACATCTTTTGATCGTGATGTGTTTTGCAAATAGCATAATTTCATAACCGGTCAGACGTGCACTGGTGAGATGCAGTGTCTTGATCTTATTCAAAAGTGTATCCACAGCATGGGGTACCATGACTGTGAGGTCAGTATCAAGTACGAGTCCAGCCGATTGTCTTATCGAGACGGCCTCGGCTGCGACTGTTATTAGACAGCTCGGGAGGGCTGTTGCGACAAGGCCAAGAACAGCGGAAAAATAAGCAAAGGGCCATTGCTTATCTTTGAATTTTTGTGTTAGAACACAAAGCGCTCAACCAGCTGTCTCATGGACATATAATACAAATGGCTTGCTGTAGTTAGGCGTGCAGAGCAAATCACACTCTTTAGTTGCTCAAAAGACTGCTGACATTCAGGCATCCAAGACAGGGGCTCATGCAAATCTTTAGTGGTTAGTGTGAGCAAGGGTTTGGTTAGTATGGAGTAGTTAGGTGTCCACTGACGACTGTAAGAAGTCATACCTATGAAAGTGCGCACTTCTTTCTGAGATTGTGGAAGGGCATTTTAACAATGGTACTGATGCGCTCAGGAGTCAATCTCCTACCCTCCTTCGACAGTAGGCGACCTAAATAGGTGACCTTCTGTCAACAATATTGAAATTTGGAAAGGGACACCTTATGTCCGTGCTGCGCAAAATGCAACAATAGTTTAACCATACTATCCCTGCAACCTTGTTCCTTGTCAGAAGCGATGAGGAGATTGTCAACTTACTGAATCTATGGATTACCTGTAGGAAGTGAAATGGAATCCAATTGGCTCTTTAAAGCTTGACTATAGATACTTGGACTCTCAGTATAGCCCTGAGGAGCTCAACAGAATCTAAAACCTCTGCCAGCTAGTGTAAAACCAAACAAATACCTGCTATCTGGATGGATAGGAACACTGAAGAATGCATTTTTCAAGTCAATGACAGAGAAGAATTTAGCAGTGGAAGGCATCATTGTCAAAAGAGTGGTAATGTCAGGGGCCACATGAAATTGGGGAACTACTATTTTATTAACTTCGCGCAAATCAATCACAAAACAATAAACAGCTACATGATCATCAGAGGAACCTGAAGGTGTCTGTTTTAGAATGGGAAGAATAGGACTATTACAAATATCAGCAGTCGTCTCTTCGACCACACCTTTCTCAATCAAATCCTGTACAATTTGCAATAAAGCTCGCTCACCTCCCTGCGGTATTTTATACTGAGGGATACGAGGAAAAAAAGGATTGTCTTTAACTTGAATCGAAACCGGCGGTATCTGTAACAGTCCCACATCTGTGTCGCCTGTTGCCCACAAAGTGGGCAGCACATCCTTAAACTCAGCAGGAAGAGGCTCATCTTTGAACACACACTGTTTAGCGTGTACCACATCCGGACCCATTGTCATGTAAAACACCTGCCAGGGAGCAGTAAATCGTAACATGCAATTTGTTCAACAAATCCCAACCCATCAAATTTTCTCCACAATTAGATGTCAACAAAAATGGCAAATTCACAGTGAAAGGACCAATAGTCAATACAAGAGGTTTTGAAATGGGGCTTACAACCGGTACACCAGAAAAACCTAACAAAACATTTTTATGGCCAGACTGAGCTGCCCCAGGGACCAAACAGAGAGAAATAGAACTGTTTGATGCACCTGTAATCACCAAAAATTCCTTAGCCGAGACATGCAAGTCCACAGTAACATAAGGACCACGTTGATCTACAGGTATCTGAACTGGTCCCTCACTCCGTCCCTGGCTGCCCTAGCTGTAAGACATTCCTGTCACATCATCTGTGTCATAGACATCATGATCGAACTGTCCGCCCGAGGGTCATCAAAGTAATTATTATCAGAACGACACTGTGAGGCTGCAGAATTCTGAGTCCTGTCAGCCCCACCAGCTCCACGACCTCGTCCACGAGAACCTCGTCCTCTAGGGACCTCTACCTTCTGCAACAACACAGGACACTTGCTACGTCAGTGTCCCTCCTCCTTACAATACGCACACTGATTCGGCCCTAAAGGCGTAGTATTAGGCTGCTTGCTAGAGCGTGGAAGCTGTCGGGCCAAACCACCACGTCCTCCACCATTCCCTTTAGAATCCTGCTGCAACAACACCTTCGTCTTCAAATCCTAAGGCATTTTTCTCCATCCTCTCTTAATCCTCGTTTTCCCCGTTTCATAATACTGCGCCATATTCAAAATAACAGAAGGGGAAGTGGTGGACCAAGTGCTCTCTGAAGACTGCAATCGAGTCACTATTTCAGGAAGCAGATTGGAAACAAATCTATAAACAAACAACCGAACACCTCCCTCAGTAGACAAATCCTGCCCACTATAATCCAGGAACACATCTTCAAACCGAGTGAAAAAATCAGACACACTCTCATCTTTCTTAAGACGATAAGCTGATAACTTGTCCCAATTAACTTTTCTCGGTGGAATAAGAGAATACATAAACGTGATAAAGCTGCCTAGCAAAGCAAAAATCTCTGCCTTAGGCTTCTCACTGGACTTCCTCTCCTGATCCCATACTTTAATTTGATACCAGGTGCCACCCAGTTCCGCACCATGATCCTGTGTGTGCATTTGTCTTGAAATATCAACCGGAACCAGTAAACTAAAGAACATTTTAATGTCTGCAAGCATCATTACTGTTGAAGAGGTAGCTTCAGTCAATTCTTTATAATAAGCAGTAGGATTTTCCCTAGGATCCGGTAACTGAGTTTTAAGAGACAAAACTTCACTCCTTTTTCATGAAGTATAAACCCATTGTTCTTGGAAACCGGCCGCCACACCTGGTCTAGTGACAATACCTTGCTCGGTTAACTCTGGTATTTCGGGGTGATATATGGGATAAACCTCCCGCCTCAGAAACTGAGATACTGGGGTGGGGCTCTTCTCAAGTAGCCTACCCTGGTAAGCAATCAAGTTCGTAATACTGCCAAAAACTTGATCAGGCCCCATATAAGTGACAGATACATGACCTTTAATGTCATAAGATCTGTGGGGCTGCATCTTTGAAACACTGCTCCCAAAGACCAATCAGAGTAGCAGACATATGCTTAAGGGCATGCTGTTGTACAAAAGGCTCATGATCTTTCACCACGTTCCACGGGTCTTCTAGACCGTAAATGGAATTTCGAGCCCACTGGGCAGCCTGATTAGCTACTACGCTTTCCTCTTCATCTCCCACATCAGACCATACTAATGGCCCTATACGTTCCTTAAATTTCGTCCAGTCTCTATCCTCAAACCCACATACTGGTGTCCCACTACTCAATAATGTCGGGATGAAAAGCACAGAGTGAGAATAGCAATGGAAATAACCGGCACTAACGTCGCTGCTGGCTGCATCGTAGGTGTAAGAGCTGGCAAAAGGGACGCTGAAACAATAGGTGTGACAGGATTACTAAGAGTCATAGTTGCCACAGATGGCGAGGACAAAGAAATGACGGTAGTTGCCTCGGCCAAAGCAGTCTGATCAACAGTAGCAGGAGCAGAAACAGCAGGCACAGAAGGAGTGGATGGCTGGGTCTGTGAGTGAATAGCGGGATATATCCTCTGCGGGGTATATGGAGGTGGCGGTCGAGTTTCTAACAATTCTTCCACTAAAGTGTCATTTTCTTTTTGGGCCACTTCAGATTTATCAATCTGTAACAAAACCAGTGCTTAATTTGTGCCGGTGCTTTCCGGTGCTGAGCACCGGCACTTATTCTTCAGGGCCGGGTCTACACTATGCGTCGGCACGTCATATGGCATTGTGTTTAAGTAAATATAAAATTACCTCCGTGACTCACAGCAGAAACTGTTGTTCCTCCCCCGAGTCTCCGGTAAAGAGTTTTGAGGCTGTGAGAGCCGACGATAGAAAGATTCCATTCCAGCTATCCATGTTGTGAATATTAGGCCTTAAGTTCCGTGTTGCCGGTGGGCAGGACACTGAAATTGGGCTGGATTTGGTTCTGCTGGTAGGGGCTGTGCGCGCAGCATGCGTGTGTGCGTAGATCATTTTCAAATTGCCATGCCCTGTCAAACATGCGCCAGACAGTCGCCATCGGTTCAGCTCGACCTCGATGGCTGGCAGAAGCAGCAGGCCTATTAATAAAGACAGTGCCGCCCACCAGTAACCGTAAGTAGCCAAATCAATGTTGCTTGCTTGCTAATAAACAGATTTACACACACAGCTGACAGGCAGCCGACACTACATTTTCACACGCAGCGCCGTGCACAGCCCCACGCACACGTTCGGAATAACTGCCATTTCCAGCTTGGTACCAGTAACTAAATGAATAGCTCTGCTTTGTTCTGCAAAGCATTTACTGCGAAACACCTCACTTGCACAAATGATGCCACAAAAGCAATGGTTGCCGCTGCGTGGTTCAATCACTGTACAAATCAGGACAGGTCACAGATATCGTAGCTCTGTGCAGCTCTAGCGGCACTTACCATCCACTTTATCCAGATCGCCTCGGCCCAACCGCCATCTTCTTCATGTACACAGCCCACAGCAGCAGAGCAATCATCAAGTCTGACAGAGGAACTCTCAAAGGGCTGCCAGGCGACCTTCAACTGCTGTCCTCGGGGCTAATGAACCCCAGTGTGGGGGAGACTGCAGGATTTTTTTCAGGCAGGTGCGAATTCACTAAGTTATGCGACTGACAAACGTTTACGAATTAGGGGGTAAGTGGCAGCTGCTGAAAGTGCCCATAATTGAAAAAAGGTACATACTTTAATATAAACACCAGCGGATGTATTTAGGTTTTCTCGGCCAAAATCCCCACTCCTCGTGTTGGCAACGCAGATGTTGTTAGGAAACAACAGGTAGTATGGCCTGAAAACATGTGCGCCACATCCTCACCTCCTTCTCCCAGCCCAGCCTGCAACGCTCAATGCACCAAACGTTGTTAAACCCAGTGTTCGAAGTGCAGGGGATCGGCAGGGCACGGCGTGCCCCTACTTCTTCAATTCCAAGGATTCCGTTCCCCTACTTTTTAGGTCTCGCCTGACCCAGCGCATGCGCTGGTCTGGCGAGACTTATTGAGAGGGCTCCAAAAAGTGCTACCAGGCCAGCCTAGAGCTACAGTGCATGCTTTGATGTTTGATCGCGATCACTTTCGCGGCCGCACGGCCGCTTGGCATAGCCAATAGGTCTCGCTTTTGGGACCTTATAAGTATTTAGTTATGCAACTGTTGCATGGCTAAACACTTATAAGGTCCCAAAGGTAAGACCTATTGGCTATGCCAATGCTTGTTTATTTTGAAAATCCGTCCCAGGACACAAGAAATCACCATCGCCTTTAAATAAAGCTCGGCGTTTCCAGGATTTCGAGGACGGGCGGCAGAGAAGTAACAGGACTCTGTCTTTTCCTTCTTGCTCAGAGAAGAAAAATACAGTGTCCACTTCTGCTCTGCCGCTTCAGCTGCCCCCCCCTTTCCTTTTTCCCTCTCTTTCTGTCTCGCAGTTCTTCTCTTACTGAAAACCGTGACTTCAAGATGGGGTTCTGAAGTGTATTCTCTCTTTCCTCTCCTTTCTTTTATGTGCTCCCCTGTGAAATGGATCCAAAAAAGAAAATAATTTTTGCTGGAAATGTCGTATTTTATTTCCAAAGTGCAGCTTCTGGAATAAAAGGTTACAAATATGAAAAATAGCTAAATAAAGTAAGACCAAGTGGTAGCAAACTGGCCAGATTGATTTTATTCACACCCAAACACATTAGCGCCACTTTTACAGACTTTACCAGTGAAGCGCTATTTTTGTTTTCTTGTCTTTGTTTTCCCTGGGCTTGCAACTACTGCACCAATCCTGGAGGTACTGCAAAGTGTGGATTGGAAAACAAAATGTGTACTGTGGCTCTGCGTCCAGGGATTTGGTCTTTTTACCATACTGCTAATGTTTTGTAAGGATATCAGCAATGGACATTGAAATGGGTCCATTCAAGGCCCTGTAGTCATGTCCTTAACTTTTCAGGCAAAAGCATTCACTGATTTCTGAATGGTGATTGTAAAAGCGCTAAGGTAACCATGTTGTTCCTGCTTACATTTCACATTGTTTGCTGAATTTTGCATTCCCTATGAGTGTTTGCCTTTTCCAGGATGTTGTTACTTTTTTTGTAGGCCACATATTGCTCTTGTCTAGTGCGTCATTTAAATTGAGCCTCATCCAGGTGTTTATAGCTGGCAGCAATTGGGTTGTAGTTGAAGGCAGTGTGAGTTTTTCTCAGTGGGGCAGTATAGTGCTCAGTGGGGGAGAGGATGTGGCACTATGGCCAGAGCTGCTGAAATTGGAACTGGGGAACAAGGTTCAGCCTTAATAACCAGTCCACCAGACGACTCTCCTGAGAGAGCACAATCCCATGCTAGACCTTAGAAGGCTTCAAAATACCTTAGAAGTCCTGGTGTCTTAGCACCAGCAGGTGGACCCTTGCCGTGGCAAGTGAGGGTTAACCTTCAAGGTTTGTTCACCACAATCCATACTGAAGTTCACCTCCAGTCTTGCGGGCAGGCCTATGAAGCAGCCCAGCCAAGAACAACAGTGACTCTGTCGCTTAGATCACAACACCCTTGAGAAGGGCCAGCTCTAGGGCAGTGCCACCGGTGTGACCGGGCACTGACTTTGGGTGGAGGCATTATGTTTGCAAGTATATTAAGGGTTTAAAAGTGCTTGCTGCCTCCTTCTTGGCCTCCAGCAATTTTCGGCAACAATAAAAATGTCATGATGACTCTGATGTTTAATGTTCTTCCTATAGAGAGATCGAAGTTTTGTCTAGTGGAAGTGTTGACTCTTGGATAGGTAGCACAGAGGGTTAACGTACCTGCTGCAAAGAACATGTACCATGCAGATCACAAAGTGCACATAATGTAAATGGGTCAGTGGGCTACTGCTTTTGTCATATAAATCCTTTTGTTCCTTGCAGTTTATAAGTTAAAATCCTAACACAGAACAGTGCGCTATTAACTGTCATCTAAGAGCTGCATACAAACTGCAAGATATAAATTAGAGCATTGTGTTTTTCCCCCAGTCTTTGGTTATCCTCATGTTGCAAAAAGTGTTCTTTTGGACAGAAATCAATTCTGATTATTAAAGAGAACCCCCAACCACGGTGTTACGTTTTAAATTCTGAGTTTGTGTAACTCCAGACCAATCACTATTAACCTATATGGCCTACTAGTATGGTTGTCATGTGACTCCTACACCTTGTAGTCCTTAGTCGTATGTAACATTGTCTATACAGTGATTTACACACATATTGATTGTCTCTGAGTAATGTGTGGGATGTAAAGTGCTCTGACACCCTACACTGGTATGAGTGGCGCTGTAAATCAAATTAAATGCATCAGAGAGAGTGTGGTTATGGAGACTTGAGGGGCACTGTTAAAGGGTGGTAGTGAGGGAATCCATGGCAGAGGTGGTCATTGGGGGACAATAACAAACATTAATGCACAAGGCACCACCAGTGCTAAGGCTGTCCTGCCCTTGAGGCCAGTCTGCCTCACCCATAGATACCTCCATTGGCCTTGTTTCAGAAGTAGAAGCTGCAACTCACCAGGGATTGGCAATGCAGAATTTGCACGCACACCAAATTAAGTTCGCAAACTTCAGTCTCTCTGCTTCATTCACAAGCACTTTTACCATGTGCTGCTTGCTGTGGGGCCACTGGAATTAATTATGCAGCAAGCAAAGGAGGACACTATTATGCCACAGTGTTGACTAAATTATGCATTAAAAAAAGGCTGCAGAGTAATGCAGTATATTTTCTGATATTTTATTATTTTGACATGTGTACACATGCTAACAGTCTCTGGAAAGATTTTGCCTTATAAGTACCAGTGTAACATACAAATGCAAAAGTGAGAAAGGTGATCAGTCAACCTTTGTAATAAGCCATCTACTCCGCAGCAAAACAAGTCACATTTTTTATTAACTTTTGATACGTTTGAGCTATAAACAATTTATTAGTTTAAATGGTCAGATCATGCAGCAGATCTTGCATTATGAGGCAAATATGGCAGAGCCATAATTATATAGAAAACATTTGCAAACTAGGATATTTTGCCATTCATGTTTGAACTGCTGTTGTGGAAAAAGGGAGAAGTGCTGATGACAGAAACTCCATGGCTCGGCGACAAATGGCTTGTGCTTCCACATTTTCTTGTATTTGGGACATTCTGTGATTAGAAGCATATCCCTCTTTGTGAATGTGTTTTAATGTCAATAACTCATTATAACCGTAAAAAATCATGTATATCCATTGGTTGATTAAACTCGGCAGTGAAAAAATTGGGATGGTTGCGCATTCTGGCCATCCCTCTGATTCTCCGCCCACAGTTTCTCTACTTTTTTCCCCCCACTTCGACCACTGGTTAAACCAACCTCCACAGTGCAGAGGCAGTGCCCCGGCTCTCCCCTACCCTCCCCTCACCCTCCCCATATAACGCGAGCTGTGCTCAAATATCGGCCTCGGCCTCAAAGTGCGGAACAAAAAAGAGTCACCTGCTTGTTCCACTTGCGGGCTAGCAGGCAGAAAATCACTGCAGGTCAAAAATGATTGAGGGTTATCCTGGGCCTGATTCTTTGTGACTGCCCCTGTTCTTGCTTCTAAGAGTCGGTGTAAAGAATGGTAAACCTGTGAGCACTTCAACATTGGCGATTCGGGCACCTGGTTTCTGGCCAATGCTGACTTGTCAGGCTAACCTACATTGTCCTTTTTGTTCAGGTGCTCTTATATCGCAGCTGTACAACTAACACATGTCTAACACTACAAAGTGAAATTTGAGTCCACCCCCTTCAACCACTGTCTTTCTTCGACTAGCCTCTGAGCCATGGGCTTGGGACTTTATAAACCACATCTTGCCTCAATCCTGCTGACTAAACATCTCTCACCTAATGTTATTGGCTGCCTCATTGTATCCTCCCCGCCTCTGCTCCAGTTCTTGTATTGAGTTGCATAAAGGACTACATTACAACTGTTACCCTCTCTGGCAGCTCCCACTGGAATCTTCCCAAGTATCTCTCTTTAATGTGGTAATGCCTCTTGTGTAAGCAAATTAAACCTAGATCTACTGCCTTTGCTAATGTTTGTGCTACTTACCCCTTACTGCTCACCTTTCCATCATTGCATTACCTTTGGATATGTAAATAATTTAAATTTTTGTTAGCCAACGTCAAGGAAGAGTAGATATAACTGAATCTAGAGGAAAGTGAGCGTAGACTGACAGGGGAGAAGGTCGCAAGAAGAGTGTGTGACGCCTGATCTTAGGAAGAGTTCCAGCACATCAAAGTGTTAGCCATAGGGCATCAAAACCCTCAGGAACTTCCATAGAGTGCACCTGGAGCGGGGTGTATCATAGGTGTTGCCTGCGTTCCATTTACATGACCTCTGGTGCTCATCACAGTAGCCTCCCAGAGCACCAATGTGGCCTTCTTAGCAAAGAGCAAAGCTACCATCTTGCCATACATGGAAAGGAGCAGATCTCTCTAGCAAGACAGTGACGGGAACAGGTGTCGCCACAGTGCAGGATGATCTTGCCACCGTGATGTTCTCAATGTGATGTGGGGTAGGTAGGCATAGCTTATCAGATCAAGGAGGTGATGAGTGTCTTTAGTATTAGGAAACTATAGGGCAGGGGAAAGGCACCATTGTAATGTGGAGAGGAGTCAGTAGGTGATGGAGGGTAGTCACTTACTTGGTATGAAGTGTGAAGTGAACCGAGTCGGAGGCCTGGTCTCTCAGTGGAGAGTTTCATTTGCCAGGTCATGAAGTCCTTCTGCTCTCGTCGCAGTGTACCATTCGCCCAGTGACAATGACACCCGCTGCATAGCTGCCAAGGTTTCAGATTCCTATGAGTGCCATTTTCATCATTTCTGTCATTTCAGTGTAATTATGAGTGACATTTTAATGACTATGAATGACACTTTCTGGGGAGCAAAACCTAGCAATGAAGATGAGAGAAACATGTAAATATCAGACATTGCACCCATTTGTGCATTGAGATTGTCTGACTCCTACGTTTTGAGCTAAATCATCACCCTTTATTAAAGCATCCGCTACATTATGCTCCCAAACAGGGCGTTGTGCGTCCATGATTGTTCAACACCTTTGAGCGATGCTTGTAATTTTTAGGACAAGGTTATGCTGAAAATGTACTCTATTTTGCTCCGGAGCTAAAATATTTCTCTAGTGTGGCCTGCAACAAAACCGGAGTCCAAAATATCTATAATACTTTAGGCCTCCTATTCTTAATCCCTAAATTCATTACATTGAAGTTTCTTTTTCAAATGTGTAAGTTTGGAACCGCCTGTCAAAACCTTACTATGAGGCAGGCTCCCTTGCTGAAATTCAGATCTGGTATTACATCTGACTTTTACCAGTTCAGGATGTGGGTGGAGTCAATAGAGTAAGTGGGTGAAGCCAGTGGAGGAAGTGGGTGGAGCTGGTAAAAGTAGGTGTGGCTTCCGACAAACATTTGAGCACCTGCACTTCATATTTTACAAATTAAGCACTGAACAAAACCTTCTATCTTCAAATTCAACACATTGCTCCTGCTTTTCCCTGTCATATGCTATGGCCTTCTGAGTTAATGTCTGCATTCCTCCCTTCCGGGCCTCTTTCTCTGCTTTCATTTGCCTCTGTTTAGCTTCCTTTTGCCACGTTCAAGGAGAATTAAACATAGACTGCCTACTTCCCTTCACAAACAATTTTTCCTTTAAAAAACAATTTTTCGCTCATCAAAAGTGCCCGTCAATGGCTACTGTAACTCGGCATTGTCCCTCGTATATTTTTGCAATAGCGTAATAAACATAATAGCGCCAAGGCCATGTTTCACATACATATCAAAATTAGGAGTGCCTTCTGGAGGCGCCGGCTGAGCTTCTTCCAAACCAGCATCTGCAGTGCAACAACGACAACAAGAAACCAAGAATTGACTAATCCCATGCATGTTCAAAAGGGACCCAAATTTGTTATGTTGCCTTGCAAAGCAATTGCAAGTTCTTTGATCCTAAAGACAGTCCTCAGACCGTACCAAATACAAGTCAAAATGGTACCATATCCACAAAGAACCAAAACAAACTCTCCTGATATATGCAGGTCAAAACGAATTTATTCTCCACTGCCGACTCTTCAGACCAAATGGTCAGATTCAAGGGTTTCACCTATTAGGACTCCAGTCGGGATGACCACTTGACGAGGCACCGTCTGGCAGGACAGAAGGGGCATCTGCGAGTACAGGAAATCTCTCATGCAGGGATCCCTGATCCATCCGTCCGACCCAACGATGGCCCGACTTCCCCACCCGTCCGTGGGAGGAGATGGGTCGCTCACCTGAAGGAGTCCCTGTTCGGGCACCAACTGAAGGAAGTGACCCGATCAGGGTCGCCCGGGTCACTCGCGACCAACTCTCAGCCTTCCATACAAATGATGAGTCGGTCAGACAGTAGAGAATACAAACCAATATATGTTTATTCAGATACACTCGAGCAGAGCCCCGTCAGCCCAGTCTCTTAGAGGTGCTGCAGAGAGGACTGACATCAGCAAACATGGAGATACATTATGTACAATTCAGAGCAAATGAAGGCATGCCCATAATGGAATTTTCGGAGCAGATGCAGCTAAACAAAGAAGTACAGAAGGATAGGTTTCGATTGTGAGGCCAGATACACACTATCTCCAACCCAAGGTCACTCTGCCCGTGCCCGCCACTAGACTAGTGGGAGAAGGCCTCTATCTAGTGGGAAAGTTATGCACTAATAAGAACAATATATTCAATAGCAAAGCAAGGCCCAACCGTAGAGAAATTAAACTTTCCACAACCATTTTGTCGAAGAAGCAAGGAGCAGTTTTGAGCATGGTTCAAAATGGCAGCCAAACATAAAATGGTGCCACGAATGCTATTTACAGAGAATAACGAAAACATTTTCATTCCAACAGCCTACCAACACATTAGACTCATTTTTATTAAGAGCTGCTAATGTACTGGACAAGGAGATTCACTCCATTGAGCACAGACTCTACATGGGGGTCTCGGGGGCACTGGGCCTATTAAGTGAGTCTTTATATAGTGAGTTTTCAGCGGTTACCGCAGCTGACACATTACACTCAATGTCAAATCCAGCTACTACTAGTTCAAAATGCTTGGTTCCCCGCACAGAAAGTATTATACTTTCACCCTCGGTATCTTCAGAACCACCTTCAAAGAAGAAAAAAAGTGGGGGGGATTAGCCAAGCCAACTTCAGCTGCTCTCCAAGATCCCATTGTGGCTTCTCCGCCTATCTCGGATATTTTGATTTTAAAAATTGAACAGTCAATCACAGCATTACTCCAACCGCTTGGAGACAGACTGATCAGAATCAAGGCTAATATAGTGACTCTTTGTTCAGTAGCGGAAGGCCCAACTCCTTCCAATTCGTCGGCTCAAGTAGTAGAGGCACCTATTCCCAATTATCCAATTCCTGCATCGTTGTTCCCCTCCCCCCCCCACAATAATTGTATGGATAACCTGGGCACTCCGAGAGTGGCCAATAGTGTAAGGCCCAAACACTCTTATTTAGGCGCCATGACAGCAGGGGACCATATAACCTTGGTTCAATCGCCAATGCAGCAACCTAATCACTTATCCCTTTACCCACCTTTTGCCAATATTAATGCCCCACAGTTCCAGGGGATATCCAAGGGACGTCATTGCCACCAACAAAACCTGACAGAGAGAACGCAGCGAAAAGAGGGGGCGAAACAGACTGCCATATGAGTATGGCCCTCCCCCCAGCAGCTTGTCCTTGCATTGTAGTTCTGGCAAATGCTCCCAAATTACATAGTATTCAAAAGGAAACCACAGACCAATTGATTTCAAAAGCATGCTATTGGAATAGTAACCATGTAGAGGGGCGGGAGACGGGGGAGAAATTGCCCCGATTTCTAATGGCAAGAAGGGTGGGCTGGGTGGAGGACTAATTGAAATCTATTGAGGGGGGCTGTGTGGTGGTCAATTTTAACTCGTACCATCAGCTCCAGCAACTGTCTCATTGGCTTCCGATGGCGCCATCATCGCTCACCCAAATATTTACATTACCGCTGGGCTTTTTTAATAAACCAGTCAGGACCAGCCCCTGGGGACAAGATCCTGTGGCTCTTCTCAGTCTCCCCCACCCTGAACCCCATTTCCTTTTGTCGGGACAACCCTTTATCTCCTTTCCTACCACCAACCGATTTAATGTATTCACAGACTTAGAGGGCTGTGACTGACAGAGGACTCCTGTTCAAAGTCACATTATATCAGATCAGAAAGCCCCAAGCAATAATCTGCATTATGCAATCAGACCGATCATGTTAAATTAATTACCTGGAATATTGTTGGTTTGAGTTCCAATCTGTCGGACCCTGATTTGCTAAAAATGTTCACCATCTTTGACTTGATCTGTTTTCAAGAAACATGGGAAACTGAGCCAATTAGTCCATATGGTTACCGCTCTTTTTACACCGCCACCCTTCCGTCTAAATCAGGTTGTGCCAGGGGAGGGATCCTGACTCTGCTGAAAAATGCTTTAAGTCTGGTAGTCTTGTCATACCATAATGTTTCCCCTTATTATCACCTATTACATTTAAAAGGCCCAGGTGGTAAAACAGTCCTCCTAATCAATTTTTATAATAATAACTTCTCCAACGATTTTAAGGTGGTTGTAGACCAGCTGGAAGGGGGAAATCAATGTACTTTTTAACACCTCCAAACAGATTCCGAACATCCTATGGATGGGGGATTTTAATGTGCACTGTTGTTATTTCTTAAACTTAACAGCTTGTCGCTTAATCGATGAGGCAGGTGAGCCTTTATCTCATTTTACACATAACTATTATGGAGATGCCCTGAATAGATTCCTTGTGATTAACCATCTAGAGATTCAGAATCCTATGGATTTAAGATCAGGCATGTTACAAAATACATTTGGCACACCTACCCAGGGTTCAACTATCGATTATTTATTAATTTCTGACCCTCTTAAAAAATCTATTTGCAATGTAGAAATTAAGTATTTTTAACTTTAGTGATCACACTGCCCTTACTGGTGAGCTGGAATGGGAAGTTATCCTCATAGAGCATTCAAGACATATCGAACCCACGATAGTAGGGAATAAGGGATTTCCTCAAATGGGTCACAATAGACAAAGCATACATTGTTCCAGCCGTGGGTGCAAATAGGCAAATCGATATCATGACCTGTCTAGAAGCGGAATCCAATCCTTCCCAGGTTACTATAGCCTTTGGACTGATATTATCTGAGATCAAAAACCTCCTAATCAGAAAAAATCCTACTGCCAAAACCTCAGACCCTAGATGGTTCGATCATGCTTGTACCAAATCCCTATCAGACTTATATCAGGCTCTTAGAGCTATGACTAGAGACATGGAATTAGTCAAGTTTCTCCGTCTCTAGTATAAAGAGGCCAGGAAGATCAGAATTAAAACTTTAAAGGAAGAAGCATGCAAACAATTGCATTTAGCCGCTATTTCAAATAATGCTGGGGACTTCTTGAGAGTTATCAATGCTCCCTTCCTTAAACCATCCACAGCCCGAGTCTGGATTGTCATGTAGATGAGGAATCTTGGGTTACACACTTTTCCCTAATATTTGACCCTAAAGCTGAGGGAGCGACTACACAGCGAGCAGCTATTTCTCTCCCTATCAAACCTCTGCTTACCTTTAAACATCATGAGATAAGAGAGCTCCTTATGCAATGCTCCAGCAATGGAGCCCCCCCCGGATAGTACTCCGATAGATTTCTTTACTGAGCTGCCAGATCTATGGGGTTCGGTATTGACAAATCTTTTTAACGTAGTCGCCACAGTGGGTCCACCAGACTCATGGACGAAGTCTATTTTAATCCCCATCCACAAGAAAGGAGACAAAGCAGAGGACAAAAATTATAGACCAATTTCTCTCATGGACAGCACTGCTAAGCTTATAGGGTCAGGTTCTATTGAACAGACTCGAGGAATGGGAAACCAGTAACAATGTTTTGATCCCAGTTCAATACAGTTTTAAATAGGGGATGGGTACCCAGGATCAGTGCCTTAATCCGAGTCTGTTAATTGCCAAGTGCACCTAAGCCAAGCAGGGCAAGTTATACTTGGCTTGTACTGACTTATCTGCAGCATTTGACTGTGTGGCACATCACCATGAAGGAAATGGGTATCGATGAGGCAATTACTTTCTTTATGAGGCAGCTTTATTCCTCGGCTTCAGCCTGTGTCCGATATGGAAGGCAGAGAGAATGTACTAGGGAATTTCCAATCAACAGGGGCGTCCGACAAGGTTGCATACTTGCACCATTTCTTTTTCCCATCTATACTAATGGGTTGGAAACTTCCTTGTCGGACTCAACACCAGATGTTCTCAAGATTAACAATGTGCATACCCCAATCCTCCTGTACGCAGATGATGCAGTGGTAATTGCCCGCAGAGGCTTAGCCCTACAAAAGTTATTAGAGGCTTATGTGAATTACATGCAATATTTGGACCTCAAAACCAACGAGGTCAAGTCTTTCATTTTAATTACCAGGCGAAAGGACAGGAAGGCTCCAAGTTTCTATATAGCTGGCCAGAAGGTAGCCCAAACTGATACCTTCTCTTACCTTGGTGTGATCTTTGATAGACAACTAACTTGGTCTAATATGATTACTACAAGGGATCTATCACTAGAAAAAAGCATTATTGACCTACATTCTTTCATTAAAAAAACTAGGCGTTAAACCTATTAATATGGTGAAAAAGGTCTACACAGCCAAATCAGATTCGGTAGCAACTTATGGGGCAGGCATCTGGGGTTATTCTAACTCCTCAGCTCTCCAGATCACGGAGGACATTTTTTGGGAAAAATTAGTAGGCCTCCCCGTAAGTTGCTCAAATTATATATGTCACACAGAAATTGATGTTCCATGCATTAATGATAAAATTAGCCTGGCTCCAATCTTTTTTAGGTCTTGCCTGACCCAGCGCATGCGCTGGTCTGGCGAGACTTATTGAGAGGGCTCCAAAAAGTGCTACCAGGCCAGCCTAGAGCTACAGTGCATGTGCGCGGGCGCGCACGCCGCGCTTTACCGCAATTACTTTCACTTTCGCGGCCGCTTTGATGTTGGATCGTGATCGCGATCACTTTCACTTTCGCGGCCGCATGGCCGCTTTGCATAGCCAATAGATCTCGCTTTTGGGACCTTATAAGTATTTAGTTATGCAACTGTTGCATGGCTAAACACTTATAAGGTCCCAAAGGCGAGACCTATTGGCTATTCCAATGCTTGTTTGGTATTCTATCTGAGGAAGAGAATCTGTACCCATTACCCAGAAGCTAATAGAAGACTCTCTCTCTGGAACATGCACACAGGATTCCATGGATTATATTTATCAAAAATAGTCCCTCTTCTCTTGGTTTAGGGCAACTATTTGTTTTGCCAAATGATTGCTCTAAAATTTCTAAACAAGAGATTAAAACTTGTTTTCTCACACAAAGGGCAAACGAAATATTGAAAACCAACTGTCTAAAAGTATCAATAAAATCTTATTTCGAGGGACCTATTGTCCTGGAAGGAATACCCCCATATTTACTTATGGTGACAAATTTATGTCACAGATTTCTTTACTTAGGTTTCAACTAAATGTTATGCCTTTATGTTGGCTCATCCATCAGGAATGTTTTCTATGCATGATCTCCCGTCCTGTCCCTGTGATGGGCTTTCCGCTCAATCAAATGTGCCAATCTTTTCTTTTGCAAATTTTATGTGAAACATCACAAAAGATTCATATGGCCTCTTATGTATAAACATAATTTTACACAATGCCGCATAGGAATGTACTTTTTACAATCACTACCTGATCCCCTTGTTTGCTACTCCATGGCATCTTTTTTATCCTTATCATACAAAACTAGGCGATTGTACAATACCCAAGAATGAACTGTATGTTATGTCAGTTAGTAATTGCTTTTAATCGATTGCTTAATTATTCCGAATGTACTGTACGCTTTTAATGGGTGGTTTTATTTGATCTTTTGAATTTTTTTGTACTAGGATGGATGTTTTTATTCTGTGAATCTGTACTTTTATGATCTTACAACATAAGTATCGAATAATGTGAATTGACTGACTGACTGACTGAGTAATTATCAAACTCACCAGGGAGTCTGCCACCAAAAACATTCCTGCAGACCGAGGGTTAAAGCAGGGGTGCATGATGGCTCCACTATTATTCAATGTATACACTGCAGATCTGGGCCCACTGCTAAGTGGAGCCTTTCTTCTTACACCAAAAATTGGAAACCAAAAATCCATCTGCTGCAATACGCCAACGACGCAGTCCTTCTAGATCACACCAAGGTAGACCATCAAAGAGCACTTAATGCCTTTTATAAATACAATCTTCAGAACAAGTTGGTCGCCAACACAAGCAAATCCAAAAGAATGATCTTTGGCAGTTACCCAAATAACGGCTCTCAAAATAGCGGCTGGGCCCACTTAGCATGGGCTGCGTAATAACTACCTGGGTGTTTGGCTGTGCGAATCAGGCAGACCCTCGTTCCATCTACAAAAAATGAGTCTGAAAGGTAGGATGGTGATGCACGCCCTTTGCAGAGTAAACACTGTGCTTGAAAGCCCTACAAAGATGGCAATACCAAGGGTGATACTGGCCACATTGCTACAGTCGGTCAACTACGCGCAGCAGGCATTCCGCGGCATGCTCGCCTCGGACCTGGAAAAAATTCAATGCTCAGCCTACAAGAAACTATTCCATTTTCCCTCCTGCATAAGAAATACTCTCTGAAAAATCGATCTTACTCAACAAAAGCTGGAAGGGCTGGCCTCTTTGGCAAAATATGTTGTCTTAGCAATTGCAACTCCAGACAATTCCATGAAGGCTCTCATAAAAATCATTTTTAGCAACCCAAACAACCCCTGGTCTGCAAATCTCATGGCTGTAAAAGAATCCCTGCAACTGGCCATGGAGAAATGGGACCCAAACATTATCTACTACACAATCGTCAAAACATCAATAAACAAGCATTTACAATGCAATGGTCTCGGCATTGTTAAAGTAGAGCTATTGGCATTGCTCATGACATTATTTTTGTTTATGTTGTTGTTTTTAAAAGATTTAAAGAAACGGCATTGTTATTTAAAATGTCATAGCTTAATCATTCTCAAATGCTCCTGCAAGGGAAACGCTTTGTGTGCTCTTGCACTCCCCCCCCCCCACCCCTCCCATTTGTAGCGCGAGGCGCGCGCTTGTTTAAACTAACGATGTGTATATTCACAAAGCGCTTACAGGCTGTGAAGTCAAAGAGCTATGAACACCCACCTCTGCGGCCCCCTTCTCTTCCTAAACCTATTGTTTATTTTTTTGCAGGTTGATATAGCGCAACCTCTACCCGAAGGTATTGGAGCGCTTTAAATGACCACCAGTTACCTTACACAAGACACATTCATTTTTTATAAACACGGGAAGATTAAGATATCACAGGATGCTGAACCAAGGCCGACACTCGAACCCTGTGTGTCAGCTCCAAAGTCGGCTGCTCTAGCCCTAAGTCTACGTCCTCTGTTTGAATTATAGGACCCACTGACCTGCCTCTTGACCTCGACCACTTAGGAGACTTTGAAGGCGAATTAGTTTAAGTTGTCGTGTGCCCTGATCCATGCGTGAGCAGCTCGCCGAGTTAAGGTTTTTCGCTGTGCCTTCTAAGACTTGTAGCCCTACTTTTAACTCATTCTTACAGGAGAATTATAAATCCGAACCTGTAACAAAAATACAATCTGGGTAGGATTAACTACCCTCGCAAGGACCAAGGAAACTACACGACCCATCATGCATCTGAGCTCACACTCATCATGTAAGCAGAACGCGTTGCCCCGAACAGTCAGAGGTTGTTAACTTTAATCTCCCCCCTCACAAGTACTCCCAAACGTTCCCTTCCCACCACAGCCGCACCACAATCACTATGTCTGCCAACTTCAGTGCTGAAAGGAGGTGCAGTAAAGGGGTAAGCTCAAAGATGCTAGATCTGCCGGAGAGAAAAGAACCAATGTATAGTGTATGCTAACATTGTGAATACAATCCTCGAGACAAATAAGAGCTAAGATAATACAATTATAGAGCATTTCTTTCCCCCCTCCTCCGCCCCTTTCATGGTATCATCTAGATTGCTGTTGAACAGTGAAGGGAGTGAGTAGAATGTCCTTCACATTAGCAGCCTCAGAAGGATTAAAGGCTGTGTTACCTGCAGGACTATTTTTATCGACCTCGGAAAGATGACATGCCTAATTTGAATTATGATATTTATTATCTCCTAGGCCACTCGAATGACGCAGAAAGGGAGGACCAAACTAGGAGGCAAAAAAGGCAACTATGCAGTATAATGAGGCACTTTTTTATAGTATTGCTTCATTATTTTGTGTTTTTTTATACTTGCTAACACTTTCTGGCCAAAGATTTGACCTCATTGGTACCAGTTTAACAACCAAATACGGTCATAAACAACTGAAGGATGGATAACCAGTCAACCTTTGCGGGTGGCATTCTATTGTGCGGAAACAGGGGTCGCCACATATTTAGTAACGTTTGATGTGATTCAGCTAGACGCATTGTTTGGTTAAAATCTGCAGATACAGCAGTGGATGGATCAAGTGGCAAATGGGGCAAATCTATAATTATGTGGAAAACGCTGCGGCTGCAGAATCGCATAATTCAAGTGGCCCTGATTATATAGATCTCCGAAGGATAACAGGTTGAGTTTCACATATGGCTGTAAATATATCGACCTCGTAAGGATTGCGGCCTATATCTGCCCAATCATGACAGCCTGGGTTTAACGGTACTCTTTGCAGTAGGGTCCCAACACACTGAGCTGCCTTTAGAGGGGTGACCTATAGCGCCTTGCCCATCACACGAGGGCACTGTGGGACGTGCCAAGACTTGAAGGTTCGCCACCGCAGCGCCTCATGAATAAGGCACATCCTCCCGGCCTGGCAGAGTCTGGCGGCTCTTAAATTGCATCAGAAGCTTGTTAGCAAACAATAGAGCGCTCAAGGGGCCGGGAGGGGCCGCGGGGGGTGGAAATGGCGCTGTAATTGGCTAGGGCGGATGCACTGTACTTAAAGGTAGGGGGGAGGATCCGTGTCAAGCACCGGTACTGTGCCATAGCTGAGAGCTCCGCAAGGCTAACTGCAGGGGAAGAAGAGTGCACCTGTGGCACCCCACACACTCACCTCGCACTCCCAGCTAGACCCATGCTGACCCAGGGGTGCCAGGGCACCACGCCCACTCTTCAGCGGATCATTCGTTCTCCACCCGCTGCAGCTGAGGGTGCAGTGCACAGAGGAGCCAAGGGCGCATAAGGAGCGACGCGGCAGGGACGGACCCTTGGACCTCCTTTCTGCAGCTCTGCCAGCACCGAGGACATCCTGGGGTACGGGGGACCCCAACAGTGCGGCTCCAGTGCAGGAGGATGCAGTCTTCCAAGATAAGGCTTAATATTGGAGCTTAGACCGTTCCTGGGGAATCCGGAACTTTGCACTGGGAGTTAAAGTGGTTTGCGCAAGATCACACGGTTGGTGTCAAGTGGAGAAACCAGGATTTAAACGTGTTATGGTTTGTGACCTGAGTTGGAAACGTAAACATCAGAGCACACCTCACCACAAGCTCCAGGTTGCGAGGATAGGGCAGCGAGAGCCATGAACACCGCCGCCTTTCTCCGAGGCGAAGCAGAAATGCCTCGGAGAAACGCAGCGGCGGTTTCGGATTCGGGGCGTGTTTGTCTTTTCTCTCCTCTTGCCATTGGCTGGAGGAGAGAAAAACACGCCCAGCGAAAAGTAGCGAAAAAACACGCACCCGAATCCGAAAAGGACGGGGCTTGTTTTGCGAGACAAAGACTCTTCTCCAATGGCTGGCCAGCATTTAAGAGGCCAGCCAATGGAGAAGAGGTGAGAAGAGGGGCGGGTTCAAGCCCCTCTTCTCCAAAACATTAAATCTCGGAGCGAGACTGCGCAAGCGCAGCCTTCGAGCCGAGACCTAAAAAGGGCGTGGCTAAAAAGTGGAAAGAAGAGCACGGAACACGCCCCCGAATTTGAAAGAGACGGAGCTTATTTGGAGGGATGGCTCTCTCCTCCAATGGCTGGCCACCGTTTAGGAAGCCAGCCAATGGAGGAGAGCCAAAAAGAGAGGCGGGCTAAATAGCCACTCTAAGCATCATAAGATCTCCGGACTTCCGGTTCTGCCTTCGGCAGACCGGACGGTCCCTCGACCTAAAAACAACTGAGCCTTCAGCCCCGTTCTCTAGACCTTGAATCCCTCCCGGGAAGTAACCTTTACGAAACCATCAAATTGTCACAAATATCCTCTGGAACAAAACATGATCTTAGCCAGGCCGTGTTGAGACGGACCCTTAATCAGATCTTAGCTGCAAGGCTGCACAGGCTCCTCTCGAAAGAACTGTACCCAACCTGGAAGACGCTTGGATGCTCCACGGAGTACAGACTTTGCAAATATAAAAGGGAATCGCTGGTACACTTACTCTTATGCTACCCAGCACTGCAACAGATACGCCAAATTCATCTTAGGCCTATTTTTAGCCACTCGCACAGCAAATGAAGCTCAACGACAGCTCTATGTTCTATACCTTGGAAACTGTCAAACACATGGGCAATTGTGGTAAATTTGTACATCATAAACGCTCCCTTTTGAAAAGTAGAATGGCCGCAGCAGGCAGTGAATAAGAACAAGATGACCATGCATGGCCAAACATATGGGGAATGTAGGAGTCAAAAGCACTGGCACTTTATTGAATAACTTCAAACAACAATATCTAACAGCTCTGTTTTAATTTCACACAAGGAAATGGCCCAGAACCAATGCACTCTGCTCTAACTTTGCCAGAAGAGCCCTTGCCAAAGAATCCTATCCTACTCTACACACAACCGAATAGTCACTAGGCACGTGGTGACAAACAAACACTGACACTTTAACTCCAAACGACAACAGCTCTGTTTTAACCCGCCACAAGAAACTGGGCCAGGAACCAACATGCTTTTCTCCAACTTTGCCATAAGGAACGTGGCCAAGAACCATCGCAACAAGCTTCAAGTAGTGGACAATTTTATAAAGCACTCTTGTATTTAATAGTGATTTAAAAAAATAAATATATATTTTTCTTTTTTTTTTGCTTTCCCATTTCTAATGCTCTTTTCTAATGATTTTAAGTAATCACACAATAAATTATAAATTCATTCATATGATTGTCCATTTTGAGATTTTTGTTTGTTTATGATAATGCAAAGTCATTAGTTGGAGAGAGGGGTGGTATTGAGATCTGCTGTGATTGCGTTTTATTACAATCATCCCTTATATGATTGCCATTGTGAGAGGTAAAGATGCACTCTTAGTATTTAGTTAGTGGGGATCTGTAGTGGTGGATTAAATTAGAATCCTTTGGTGGCTTGCATTTATATGGCAGACCTCTCCAGTTATACCACGCATGTTCAGTTTATGAAATGTTGTTTATTGTTGTGTGCTAATACAGTACTGGGCAATAAACATGACATATAGTAGTTATGTAACGTCTTACGTGGGTGTGAGAGGGCCAAGCAGTATAAGGTAATTCATATGCCTACCATCTGTCTGCAAAAACACTGAGTGTTATGGTATTAGACTTAGTGATGGCCGGGAGGTTTACACTTAAATTTACATTACTAAAGAGTACCCAGGCAAGACGCAAGTCAGGACTCTTGAAAGTAGGATAATGCCAAACTTTAGAACAGTTAGATACTATTACGGGCACTCTACAATAGTTAAGAAACCACAAGAAAAATGAAAGGGACTGGACTCAGTCCTCAACTTTGAAGAGTATGGAGGAAATACCTCAAGGGAGAGACATGGGATCGCAGAAATAACAGTTACTATGGGGCTTCTCAAATTTGGCGCTCTCTCCAAGGAGATTGAGAGGTCAGTGAGGCAATTTGATTTGTTAATGAGTTTCCTGAGTTCTTTACATATAATGCCTGCCAGTGTATCTGACATGTTACTCCTACATTGTGCAGCCCTTATTGTCCTATGTAGCATTTCATAGATATTGGTTTACACATTTGCCTGATTCATTGTCTCGGTATACTACGCGTGTGTGATGGAAGTTTCTCTCACACCCAACAGTGGGATGGTTAGTGCTGTAAAATAAATTAAATAAGTGCCAGAGAGGGGCTATGGTGAGACGAAGGGCACTGTAGAAGGGTGAGACTGAGGGAATTCCTGTAAGGAATCTCATGGTTCGCCTCCATGCCTGACACCAGTTGCTCATAAAAGAATTCACTTCACTCATTCAAGGTCCATTGAGTTTGCCGACCTTGATAATCATCATATCTGAAGGTCATTTTCCCCTTTTCTCATGATCTCTGATACTGGCAACTGTGTACTTCTTTTGTTTTTATGTCATGTGATTCCCATTGAAAACCTCTATAAGTAATCTTAAGTACTTGTGTTTTGATTTTGCTTAGGGAGCTCACTTCTTTTATAGTTGCTGAGGTACCTCTGGTCGGACAAATCTGTAGCTTACTGAACACATTCCCTTCCATTTTCTATAAACCCAGTCATATTGTGATTGGCATGTGCGCTTTTGGATTGGCATGTGCGATTTCTGTTAACATTACTGGTGTGTTGGCCGTTAAATCCCTGCATGAGGTGGAGATCAGAACTGGAATATATGCCACACTATAACCCTACATACAACAAGGTCAGACAGAGAATTCTCGGGGGAGCCATGTGTGGAGCACAGCATCTAACCTGCTAATCAGCTCATTCAGTGCTAGCGTTCTTAGAAATGTATGTAATTTGAGTTCTGATTGTTTTTGTTGACTGTACAAAGATTAAGTACTGTAAAGTGAAATTGTTATCAGGCAGGTGACAATGGCATAGTCCTGGAGATTGTAGTGTGTTTGTTATCCAATGTATAACATAGTAGGCTCTACAAAATTGTGAAGTAGGGAAGTAAAGAAGTGCCTAGGATCCCTAGGACAGACTCTAGCAGAAGAATGTGTGAATGTAAAATGTGCTGGGGTCTATCCACCCTGGAACGTCTGTGAGCCCTGAAAGTTTGTGACCGTAGGTCTTCAAATGCAAGGGGGTCAATGTACAGATGTGAACGAGCTCTCTTACCTCATTCCTCAAGAATAGACAGGCCATACTTACCCTTCTTACCGTCTATCACACACAGGATGATGAACTCTGGTACAAGACCGTCAGACCCCCTACATAGTATGAATGACCTTTCAGTAAGGAAATGGGAGCAGAAAATCCAAGCTTGGAAAGCCTCAGGAAAAGGGACGCTTGACCATGTGATGCACTACTGTTCTAGAAAAAGCATGTGCAAGTATATCGAGGACTGGATCAAGCACACTAATGCTGAGGATAAAGCATATTTTTCAGACGCAGTTACATTTGACATTGAGCACTTGAATAACCTCAAGAAATGCATGAAGGATACTAAATATAAATGTAGCCAGATCTATGGTTTGCTTTTTTGAAATTGGTACATAGAAGCCATAAAACATAGGCAAGGTACCTGGATTGAAAGCCACTCATGAGAACTGAGATGCCAAATTATTTGATAAATAATGATACAAGTGGCATGACGACAAGCAAGAAATTGGTACAAGGTTCATTTACTACCCCACAAATCCAAAACAATGCATTGGAGCCGTTGGACTCACAGCCTAATCACCACTCACCAGACTCTAATAAAAACCCCGGGTCAAAGGGCAAGAAAGACCAAAATAAATCCACAACTAGAAAAGCATCCCTCTTCAGATAGTAAGGAAGACAATGATATCCCTAGTGATATTGCCCATGCCCTGTCTGATGCCCTACGTACACTGGAGTAGGTGGCTTAGTACCTGATTACGATCTTGTTGGATGGGATACTCCATCAGAAATGTGACGGATATCCTGTCCATCGTATTACAAGTTCCATATCTGTCATGTTTGTGACGTGGTATCCCATCCTCCAAGATCGCATTCAGGCCCTAAGTCACCTTAAATGTTCAGTGGTGCCCAGACGGTCTAGTAAACATCAAACGCCAGTTTCCCAAAAAACGAGCTACTCATTAGCCGCCAATATGACCCTGCGGAGGGAGAGAGCTGCAGCAAGAGTCGCCACAGGACTCCCTCTCCCATGAGCCCCCTGGGACCCCTATGCGCACAAATATGTGACTCAGTCCCGTGGCCATGTAGCCGCCAACGCAATCCTGCAGAGGGAGAGAGCTGCGTCAGGAGACGCCACAGGACTCCATCTCCTGGTATCCCGGGAGAGATAGAGCACTGCTCGCAGATGGGAAACGGAGAACTAACCCTACAATACATGGAGGTGAGTCTATTAACACTTAGGACTCACTCCTCATAAGGGCATCTGATGCATTGGATAAGAAAATCCAAATCACTGAGCGTAGGCTCTCTTTGGGGGAACTAGTTCCTAAGAATGAGCACCCAACCACCGTGTCTTCATCTGTGACTGTTAATGACCCCCAAATCTCCCAAATCCCAATCCAACAATTACCTGCTCCAACCGCCTGATTCCACAGAGTCCCTGACTGGGCAATATCTTACTCTCCCCTTCAGAACCCCCCTCCAAGAAAAAAAATGAGGGGCGCAATCGAGCAAGTCCACTCCCCTCCACCAGGCCCTACTGGGGATATCCCTTCAGTTTATGAGGCATTGATTTTCAAAATTAAGCAATCGATTACAAATTTGTTACAACCCCTCTTGGAGAGACTATCTAACATCAAGACTAACAGAGCAGTACTTACATCAACAAGGGGAGGGACTTTACGGAGTAATCTGACAGGCACCTGCCATACCCACTTATAACAATCTGACAGTGCCCACCCGTGCCGTCCCAAAAAAAGCAATGACTCTCAGGTTTCAACGAAGGCTGGAGGTGGGGGAGGGATCAAAGGCCATTTAACAAGTTGCGCCCTCCACAAGGCTCCGAGGGATTCTATAAGCTCAGCCCTTCACTCATCCCAGATAACCATTTGCCTGTCCCCCCAACCTGTTTCTACCAATTCAAATGTACTACAATCACAGAGGCCAACTAAGGACAGGGACCCAAACCTTTTAACTTCAGTGAAGAGGCCAGAAGGAGGACACATAGCTGAACGAAAGAGCCAAGCAGGATCTCACACGAGATTGGCCCTCCCGCAGCAGCTTGCCCATATGTGATTATCCTGGCAAATGACTCTATGACGAGCTAGATAGAAACCAAAAGGAAAAAACTGAACAACTAATGTCTAAAACATGCCACTGGATTGATAAACACGTGGGGGGGGCCTGGGGGAAATTCTCTATAGAATTCTAATGACTAGAAGGGTGGGCTGGGTATGGAATTCACAGAAAACCTTTCGGGGGACTGTGTGGTAGTAAACTTTAACTCGCACTCTATGGTACAGCAACTGTTAAGATCAATACCTAACAGGCCATCATCGGACACACAGATGTTTGTGTTGCCGTTAGGTTTTTTCTATAAACCAGTAAGGCCTATCCTGTTGTTCTTTCCAGTTTTTCTAACCCAGAGATTCAATCTCATCCTATGAGACATGCCCCCTCCCAACCCAAATTCGGTTTACTACACTAGCAGACGTTGAAACCTGTGATTGACAGAGGGTGAATATGAGGATCCCTAATTCTGTTCCCAGCTAGGATACAGTAGGGTCAGAGTACCCGCTGCATGGGTTAAGCAGATTGCGGAGATCATACAGGAAAGCAGATTGCTCTCCTGGGAAGATTTGTCTCTGATTACATAGGATTGCTTGACTAGGTTCAAATGCTACCTGTTGACCAGCTGGGCATGTAAAGCAATTCAGGAGGGTAGGGATAAGTTTGGATTGGGGTCGCATCCACAAGATAACTCTCCCATGAAGAAAGAGGTGCAGCATGGTACTGGATGTTATTGAAAGGAATGGATGGCGACTTCACCTTGCCAGAGGAGACCTGGAGAAGGGACCTGCCATCGCTTGAGTTAACAAACTTTAAGCAAGTATCAATGTCTACTGTGTATAAATTAGTGAATTCTGCATCAAAAAAGCACCATTTGTTTACTTTGCACAGAGCGTACTGGACCTCGCAAAGGCTGCCAAAGCTGGGTAATTGGCCTGCAAAGTGCTGTTTTAAATGTGACCTTGAGATGGCAGGTGACATACACATGTTTATGCAGTGTCTTGGAAATCAGCTCTTCTGGCAGAAGTGGGTAAGGCTCTATCGGAGATACTGGGTAGAGAAATTAAGGTAAGCCTTTCTTTGGTGATTTTTGGTATCTTTGAGGCTAATGGGTCTTTTGTTAAACTTCCCAAGAGCCAAACCCTACTTTTATTCACATTAGTCCTGTTGATGAGAAGGAAGCGATGGATAAAATGGGCTTCTCCTGTTTCCCCACGGTTTTATAGAGTAGGTCCAATTAGCACTGCGGGTGGACAGACACAATAGTAACTGGCAATCTCTAGGAAGGGGGGGGGAATGTGGCTCCATGTAGAGAACTGGTGGAAGAGATTGAGCATGAGGTGAGTACTAAAATGAGTTTGAAGGTGTCCGATGATTTAGACCCACTGACCAATGCATCGAAGGTACCATGTGTTCAATATTTAGGTCACAACATCTCAGCAGGGGAATGACACCTGACTTCAGACTGAAGTGAAGATATCTGTAAGCTGTCCAGACCCATTGCTGTCTCCAAGGTACATGTTCTTTTGGGGATGGCGAACTACTGTAGGCATTGGTTCTTTCACTATGCAAGAATTGTCAAAACCATTGTACGATTTTATGTAGAAAGACACACCTGAACCTCTCCCTTAGTCAGAAGAGGCAGCAATGTCTTCTGCACCTGCATTAGGGATACCTGATTACTTCAAACAATTAACTTTTCAGAACTGAAACATTTTCAGTTTTAATTATTTACAACAAAATCGTTGTTACTCGTTTATCTTAAACAGCTAATGGTCATTGCCAAAGCCAATAGTCTTGAAGAGTTTTAAGTGTATGTCAGTTGTTCAGATGCAATAACATACATAATGCTCAGAGAGGCATCAAAATACCTGTTGGAAAATACACTATGGATTCACAGAAATGAAGTTTACACTTGTAAGCCATGTGGCCAAACAGTCAGAGATGACGACTTTGGAACTGGGGGAGCAGGTTCGAGTCTCTGCGCCGACTCAACATCCTGTGATTCTTGGCAAAATACTTAATCTCCCCGTGACTACCACACAATAGTAATGTATGCTTGGGTAAGTAACTGGTGCTCATGTAAAGCGCTACAATACCTTCGGGTCAAGTTCACGCTATATAAAAGCTGCAAAAAAAACAAAAAGTCCATGTCACTTTTAGAGACAACGACTTTTTCATACCACTTAAAGCTCTGATGATGAGGGCCCTCACATTATTGCTTAGGCATTTTACGCTAGTTCGGCTGCTCACTGTGAGAGTCGAA
Source organism: Triturus cristatus (assembly GCF_964204655.1). NCBI lineage: Eukaryota > Metazoa > Chordata > Amphibia > Caudata > Salamandridae > Triturus > Triturus cristatus. The sequence continues at coordinate 912,533,952 of NC_140581.1, read as the reverse complement.
ATCCTCCCATTGTAGAACGGCATCCTACTGCTTATCTGGGTTCTCTTCTTTTCCAATACCCGGTGGCAACCCACCTTAAGAGGGACAGCAGAGGAAGATGGCTGTTTGAAAAATCCGAGTTAGGTGTAGTAAAGCAGATGTGAAATTATATGATGTAACAGGGTGAGAAAAGGATGCGCGTTGTGGGGAATGGCCACATAGCAGCATTAACGAACGGCTGTTTTAAATTGGTAGTAATTAAAGCATATTATTGCAAGTTGGCAATAACTTCCTCTTTGAGGATTCTATCTGTTTGCACTTATCGCATACTTTCCACTCTGAATTCTATGTAGCGAGTAGTTTGCCGCTGCTGGCTGCCAGCTGCTCCACGGTGCGGCAGGCACACTATGCAAACTGCACGTATGCCATTTGCCTGTGTGTACAAGCTGTGGTTTATACACGCCGTTGTTTGTTCCTGGCAGATCACACAGAGGCGGTGAAAGACCTTTGCATAAAATAGTATAACCAGACACACATGCAGGTCTTGACAGTGACTTGTATTATTATAAACGACCATATGTAATGAAAATCTGAGTGAAAGGAAAGCGTTAGAGGCCTCTGCATTCGCTGCTAGATAAAACGAGTAATAACAGGATGTGCTGTATGACTGGGGGTGGGGGGATTCTAGGGAGGGGGTGAGAGAAAGAGAGAGAGAGATTTGTTCAAAGACATGAAGGTGCTGTTTGCCAAGCATGTTAAAAGCATAATTACATCATCATCACCATTTTAAAGTTGACTGGCGAGTTCTTTCCAGTTGTAAGGCATACAACCTGATTTTTAAAAATTGTGGGAATTTTATGTATTTGAAGTATATATTTTGTAACACTCCGTGGTGTGTTGTCACCCAAATCATAGTGAGTTACAAAGAGATGTAAATGACATGGTTCCTAACAAATTAAGACTGTGATCTCCTGCATCTCATTGGTTCAACTGCTCTTATCAATGCCCCTGAGCTAATCTCGCATCACAATCATACATTGTCTGCCATATTTGATAACCTTGCTCCGCTCAAATAAGTGAAGAAGTCAGCTCTCTGGTTCAGCTCACTAGTCACACTACATTAACTATTACTTGCCACTCTACCATGCAGAGTGTTCTGAGAAATGATGTCCTTTGAGATGTGATGTGTTGTTATGAATGCTGTGATTTTACATAATGTATGTGATGTAATATGAAAGGGTAAAAGCACTGCATGGTAAAGGCGCGAGTTATAGTTAATTATGAATTTTAAGTTATAATTATAACTTTAGAATTTCTAATCTTTGTGTAGTTTAAGTTGGGTATCTATAGAAATAATACAAACGTTTTCCTAACTATAACTTATCCTTAACCTTGGGGTTTTTTTCATTGTATTTCAATGGTTTATATTTTTTCATTAAAATGTGTTTCAAGTCGCAGAGTTGCGTGTCAAAGATTGAAGTGTTGTTAAGTTGAGTGTCATACAATACAGTGGATGAGAGTGTCAAAGTGTGTACTGTTGTAGAATGGAGTGTTGTGGAGTGGAATAGAACAGAGTGGAGTGGCTTAGCATACAGTGAACTAAAGAGTTATATAGTGGAGTGGCGGGGGGTGTACAGTGGACTGGAGTACTGTAGCGTGGAGTGGAGAATTGGACAGTGTTTTGTTTTTTTACATAGTTTCATCGTTTAAAATTAGTTTTGAGTACCTTGGTACTTCCTAGGTTGTACCCCAGTACTCTGTTTAATTTAAAAAAAGTAAATAGAAACTATATATAATTTTTCCAAACCTATTACCATGTTAATAAAGTAATAGGGAAAAATTATAACACCTAATTCTTACCTATATCTAAGCCCCTAACCCAGAACACAGTGAAAGAGTCCTTAAAACAACGTGGCTGCCTTTAACTTTTGTAAAGGCAGTCATTGGCCAATCACATAATGAATTGTCATCGCCATGTACCATGATACCTTCATGAAGTACCACAAAACTTGTAACCACCGCAGCCACAGATATGACTAAATTTAAATGCCTTAAAACTTTCAAAATACTTACCCTAGATACCTCTAATACCCGTCAAAGGATCATCTGCACACCATAATGTATAAGCCTGCCAAATATCATGGAGACCCATTCAGTTCTTTGGCTGCTTTGCGTGAGTACAAAGTCTATGAAAAATGCGTGGGCCAAAATGCGTTTTGGAACCCCTGATTTTCTTTTCTTCCCCTTGACGAATATCCACTAAACTTTACATCATATGCCAATTTAGAAAAAGCTATAGGTCTAGAAAGCTTTGCGAAGATTCATCAAACAGGCGCACAGTTATTAGCATGCACAAATCAGAGGAATTCCTATTTCCTTGGGGGTCAACTACTTCTCCTGTTACCTCCAGTAAGTCCCATAGAGCAGAACTGCTGAGACCTCATAGGAGGCCACACTCCTTTTCTTCTTTTGGGAAACTTTTTTTAAAATCACATTATGGTTGTCACATGCTCTGACTGTGGAGAGGAGCTCAATGCCTTTTTGTTTTGGTTTGCTTTGATTTAGTTTTGGTTCATTTGAGAATTTGTTTGTCAGTGATTTCAGCTGGCTAAACTTAATCTGATAGCCACTTGGCAATGATTACAATGAAAGGAGAAAATATGGTGTAAAACACTGGACTTTGTGTCGTTTTAATTTATTAAGCCTCATAGCTATGAACATCGATTATATTCATTTAGCCACAGGGCTTCTAGTATTGTATAACATGTTTGTTTTCACATGGTGATCATGCTGGTATTTTGTTATATGTTTGAATTTTTATTACAATATTAATATGACCTTCATATCACTTTTTCTTAAATTTTGCACGACACCGTGTTGTTGTAGAAATTATTCATTTTGAATATTTTTGTACAAACTGTCATGCCACTGTCAATTTTATCCCTTACATTATTGTGTTATGAGTTATGAAAACAAGTGAACCATGACAAACCTAACATTAAGGGGTCTATTATGATGTAGGGCGGATCGCCACCGCCCGCATGGCGGTGGCGATCCGCCCTACATCATACCCCGCCTGCCACCCATTTCCCCCGCCATATAAGTATGGCGGGGGGACCCCGGCGGACGGAAAGACCGTCCGCCGGTTTTCTGCCAGTCGACCGGACGGAAGAGGCGCTGGATATGGTGACAGTGTCTGCTAGACACCGCCATCCATATTAGCATGGGCAGCGATGCAGGGCTTTCCATGGCGGAGACCCCGCCATGGAAAACCATGCAGAGTTTGCTTAGGGGGCCCGTTGCGGGCCCCCAGGGTATTGGGGGGATGGGGGGTGCACATTGTCATGGACAAGGTGGCAGGCACCGCGCGGTGCCTGTCACCTTGTGCATGACAATGCACAACGTGCATTCCCAGCATTGTGACAGGCAGTGCTGTGAGCACCACCCGCCACAATGCTGGGAATGGAGGATGCCACCGCCACGGTGGTGGTGGCATCCTAATTGCTGGTGCGGGACCGCTGCACCACTGGCGGCCGGTCCCTGCACCGCTGCATCCTCATAGGCCCCTAAGTTTTCAATGACTGGCTTTATTCCAGTCCAACCACTATTATCCTATTTTAATTGATGATATGTTCAGCTCTCACGCATAGATTTGCCTGTTGATCATACCAATTGCTAATCATGTTCTCTCCATGTAAAGCGCTCTGATACCCTCAAGGGTCACGTTCACGCTATACAAAACATTTGAAATAAATAAATAAAATGTGCAGTATTTTTTTTCATGTGTGTCGCTGGTTGTTTTTTTTTAAGGAAGTTGTGCACAATGTATTGTAATGACGCTGTGATGAAGACCCAGTTGGGATGAAATTAGATTTGCCCTCCTTTGGATTTGGAGTGGGGTTCACACCCGCTTTACTGCACTCTCCCTGTTTATATATAAAATATATATAATATATGTATATCTATCTATCTATCTATCTATCTATCTATCTATCTATCTATCTATCTATCTATCTATCTATCTATCTATCTATCTATCTATCTATCTATCTATCTATCTATCTATCTATCTATCTATCTATCTATCTATCTATCTATCTATCTATATATATATATATATATCACCAAATCCTCCTTCAAACGAAAAGAGCAAAGGCCACACAGGGGAATCTTGGAAGCTCTTTTAATGAATCTATGGCAAATGCATTTCGGTACAAACGACCTTCTTCAGTGCCAGAAGTTATGGAGAGGCTGCCACCCACTGCTTGATATTAGTCCTACCATGTTTCCATTGGTGGAAACCCGCTCCTCCCCCATCACGTAGCTGATCACCTGTTCACAGTTCACAAGATGCTAGTGAACTGCAAGTCCCAGGATACACTTCTGCCGAGGTAGGTGGTGCAAGGGGTCTGTATTGCCAAGTGGTTAGCGGCAAGCAGGATCGCAGTATAGGTGAGTGCCAATATCCTTTTGTGGTTCAAATTAAAAACGCCTCCTCGAGTCCCCTATACCGTTGCAGCCTCCGAGTTCAGGATTCGTTTAGGCAGGGGCAAAAGAAGCAATCCATTCCGCCCAGCACGGAGTCAATGACTCCAGTACACCGCCACCTCTTCTCCCAAACCGAGAGGCGGGCTGAGATCAATCCAATACCTTGGAGCACAACACGACACCGCCGAAGCAGATACCAATGGTGTCTCAGCCAACTTGCGCAGCGGGAGCCTCTGAAACGCGTCACTGGCAAACGCGTACCATATCACCAAATCCTCCTTCAAACAAAAATATATATATATGTCCAACACATAGTCTCCAAATGTTGAGAGCTGAGAGCCCCTATCCCTGCAGGTAGCTTCGGTACGGGTATGGAGAACCCCGTGAGCAACACCACAGCAAAGAAAAATAACAAAGGTGCAACTCAATGATTTCTTGCCATTAGTTTTAATATACTGGCAGCATGTTCATCCTTACGTGTTTCGGCAGAGTAGCCTTGTTCACAAGTGATCATAATCATTCTATTACTGGCCCCTTGAAAATGATACTCCAATTACCTTGTAGATTCAGCCATCTTTTGCCAGTAAAGTCTAATGCAAGGTTTTTTTGCATCAACATTTCTCTAAATGCTAACATTTCTACATTTACCAGCTTGAAAGACCCTGCAATAACCATGACAGGTGCCCCCAATATATCCAAAACTACTTGCACTTCAGCTGCTTGAGCCACAACTGAAGAAATTACCTCCGTAGAGGAGGAGCTTGGCCTTAACACAAGCTTTTCAGCTACACCTTCCAATGCCAATGTCTTGGTCAATAGCCAATTAGCCACAGCCTCTACTAATTTCAATTCTGATATGTCATAGAACTCGCTAACACAGGTCCTAATATTACTTCTGCAGTGGCTACTGTACAACCCGCACCCAAGGACCAAGCATTAGACCCGATCCGACCAACCGGGAATAGAAAGAAAAAAGCCACCCCAGTCATAAATTGGGCAGTACTCGTAAACCACGTCCCGAGCTCGCTGAAGTGGACAGCATTTGCTATTCTACCCCAGCACCAATAGGCTCAGAAAGCGCCTAGGTGTCCTTTGCTGCTCCTAACCCGCTCATAGATTCTCTCTTAATTATGCTGTAGACCAAAGTGGAACTTATTTTGAAGAATTTGCTGGAGCCTATTCATCAAAGACTTTCTTTCATTGACATGACCCTTATAGGGCTCAGAGACCACATTGAGCTTTTGGGAATCAGGAGAATGGTGGCTTGGTTTCAAAGCAACATTTCTCTGCACCCAGTGGCCCTACAACTCCAAATTCTTGTTTTTCTAGTCATCATAGGGCTGGAGATCAGGCCGATTTGATTCTAAGCACCATGAATGCATAGTCAATTGCTAAGGATCTTCCCCCGCATTCCCTTGGGTCATCATCTCCGACGACTCATAAATGTACTCTCTCGGTTGGCGCACTGACTTGCCAGACCACCTCTTCTGTTGGCTCCAACAAGCAGTTCATCGTGATCTCACCTTTCCCTTTAAGAGTCAGTGCTAAACTTGGCTGGCAGCTCCATAGACTTTCTTATACCCACAATACAAGCTAGTTCTGGTTAATGTTCTGCAGCTGAGGGTGGGTGTTTATGAAACTACACAGCAGTTAATATATACACAGTTGCACTGGTATAATGGTCAATAGGGGATACTCTTTCTTTGTTTAATCATGGCAAGATTGGTTGATCGGGTAAGTGCAGGACAGACGGTATTTGCTGGGGAATGTGTTGTCATAAACCTTGACAGACCTGTGATAATAGTTATTTTGCTTTCATGCCTTGCAGTCACTAATGTTGCTTGTTCACCCATTTATGTACTGCCTTTAGGCTTTATGTACTCGCTAACAATGCATTCCCCCACCCTAGTTCTCTCAAGGTTGGGGCTGAGGTAAGTGTCAAATCAAAACCCCAGATATGTTCCTAAAATCCCCACATTTAATTCATTTGAGTCATTAAGTTCTTTGGATAGCCAGAATTGACTGGGTTCCCTTTCAATCTCTCCTCCTGTTCCTTAGCCTTTGCAGTGGAATGGCAAAGTGCATCCTGATTTTGCCTTGGATGTCCCTAGGTGATATGTTGCAAGTTTAAAATCAAAGAAACACTTTATCACTTAGCTTAATTTTATTGGGAATTGTTAATTTTATTTGTTTTGAGGAAACTTGAGCTGTTGATCTTTCTTTCCAATTTAATGACTATACTTTTTTTTTTCTTACCAGCCAATTCCACCTCTATTGCCCAAGAAAAAGGAAGCCTGGTTACTTTGTTTTCTTTGAAACGGGGCTATGAATTCTCTCTATTGGCCACAGACTCATCACATATCTTGGCTACCCACCTACAATTTTTCTAAGCTCAATAGCTTGTTGGCCCTTAATTTTTATAATTCTCCCTCATCTTTAGACAGGTCTGAACATTTACTGGCACTTCAAGCTTTTTTAACTCCCACTCATCAGTCAAAGTCCACCAAATCTTGTCAGTATTTTGTCACTGGCAAGAAAATTTCCAATTATCTAGGGTTTTTTGTCAATCAAAAGGGCACTTTGCCCATTGCTTTAGCGCATAAAAATCCTTATATGAAGAGGTTCATCTCTTCCGTTTTCTGCCAGACTGAGAAATAAACCACCCCTCACTATGATTAAAATACTTCAGTCCTAGGGTCTCTCTGCTGCGGCTTACGGGAACGACTTTTGGGGTTACGAGGAAGTCTCTATTTTGCAAACCTTTGAGAACTCATTTTAGAGACATGTCCTGTCTCTTCCTAAGGGTACACTGGCCTATGTTGCTCACAATTAACTCTGCTTGGGGTATCTGTCTGACTTTCTCACCCTGCGCCCTTCACAGATTGTTCTCGGTCTAGTTATTAGTTTTTAACTTATGTTAAGTCATTTTGTGCCCTTCGTCGACTTGATTGTTTTACTAGAGCTGACCCGAATCGGACGAAAATCAGTTTTTATAATTACTAGAGGGCTGTTGGAGAATCTGAGCAACATGGTGATGGTAAGTAGCACAAATACCCATTTTCTCTTCTCTTAAGACTAAGCTTATTGCAGTTTCTGTTGGTGGTCCCAAGAGACTGACACAAGGCTGGGAGTCTGGATCCTTGCTTGTGGGAGTCAATCTCAGCAGAAGACAATTTACATGTAGGTTTTGTTTGCAAAGTTTATGCTCGCTTGAGGGCTTTTAAAGGATAAAAATGTTATCCAAACTAGACCAGCCCTTTTGTTTTTACACTTACTCTCTTTTGAGCATATATGTTTTTCTGTGGCAAGCTTTCTAAGAGAAGCCATCAAATTGAGACGCGCAATTAATTTTCAATAGCTTTATATTGAGTGTTGTAACACCCATTTTTGAGGGTTTTTCTAATTTAATGTATTTTGATTTTCTTTTCCCATTGTTTTGTTTTTTTGGGGGCTGCTGGTATTATGTTTTATGCAAAGTTCTACTTCATTCATTAAATGGAATTGTATATTTAATATTTTTACTGTTGATGAATTGTGATTCTATTGTACTTTTATCATTTATTTTCTTATAAATTGAATAAAAGGATTATCAACTGATTCTAGGGAAAACTAAATTTAAATAGCACTAACCCACTTAATTCTATGGCAATTTGAAATAAGCAGTCTTCCCACAAACATAATTAATTCTTCTTATAATGCGTTCTTACTCTGTTAGAAACTCCCCACTAACTTCATAGGTTTTATCACATGTACTTGCAACAAAAAACTCAACCATACCTCCTTCCATAGGACTACGACTACCATGCACATTTCATATGTGCTTTCATGCTCCATCCTCAATCTTAAATTGTAAATCCGAAAACCTATATGTTTCTTCTTCCTTGATCTCTTCTAAAGCAGTCTCATGGTCTTCTAAAATTCTTACCACCTTTATGCCTCTCTCATTCTATTCCATGACAAAACACTCTCTTCCTTACCTAATAATCAGAAATAAGCAACATCTGTATTAGTTTCAGCTTTGATTTTTATCATCTCTTTTAAGAATTTACCATATTTTATCTGTTTATCATTTTCACCAATGAACAAATTCTCTAGTGTCACTATAAAATCAGTCAGTCAAATACAGAGAAAGGAACTCCTTACAGTTAAAGATAGCTACACTACGCAAGAGTACTTAGGAGAGCTCCAGTTGTTCACAGGTTGCCCTCCCCAGCTGATTTAGGAAGAAAATTGCACACAAAGCAGTTTTCAACTTTTATCACCACAATATTCTCTTTGATCATTCTTATTTATACATTATCTCTAAAATCAATCACTAAATGGTTTTCCTGTACAGGTATTGCATGATCTAAGTCCTTATGATTAATTCTAATTGCAACATCACTGGTTATATGCTTTGCAACACTTCCCACTTTGAAAGGAATCACAGGTAAAAGCATGGGATTACGTAAATACAGCCAGACCCCCTAGCAGGAAGGTCCAGCAACATAACTCCATTTAGCTTAACATCACCTTACACAGGTACTTCACTTTACACATGTGACTTTCAGTCCACCTAAAAAGAAATAACCAATAGTAAATGCATTTCGGTGCAATTACACCACTTCACCTCCAGGGGATGCACTTCTTCACACATCCCCAGCTCAACCCTTCACTTCATGATGCACTTCTCCACACACCCTCAGCTGTAGAACAAAAGTTCCAGCCTAGAATGTGTTTAAATGCTAGCTAAGCCCTTGAGGGGTAGTTTCCTTTAGGTCCCCATGACACTGAGGGTGGGACTTTTCTTCGTGCTGGGGGGGGAAGACTGCACTTCTCCAGCAGCTCCCCCAGCACCTTTTCACAAGTGAGGGTGACCCCCCCCTCCTCTGGGGATCACAAAGCACCAAAACGGCAGATTTCTTCGTGCTGGGGGGGGGGGGGAAGACTGCGCTTCTCCAGCAGCTCCCCCAGCACCTTTTCACAAGTGAGGGTGACCCCCCTCCTCTGGGGGCCACAAAGCACCAAAACGGCAGATTTCCAAATGCCTGGCGAGGCATTATGGGGCGCTTCATGCTCCTCTTTACCAGCCCCAGCCACTGGGAACACTCTCCTCTGCCCTCTGGGTCTCTGAGAGGGTAGATTCAGCAGTGTGCTGTCTTCACTGGCTCCCTGCACCAGCCTTTCGCCTGTCTCTCCTCCTTGGCCTCTCTTCTCCCTGCGCAGAGGCCACTGCTCCTGCGCACCGGTCCTGGGCTCTTCTTCCGGTGCTGATAGGGTCCTGGGGGCAGTCAGGGGGTCTCTCCTTCCAACTGCCCATTGTGCCAGGCTCCAGCACCTTCAGCATCAGCAGACCACACCCCAGAGAGAGCTTCTCTTCCTGTGCAAGCACTTTTTAAAAGTGGAGTAGGAGGCTGGCAGGAAGTCTCTGTTCATCCTATCAAACAGCGACACATCACGTCCCTGCCCCTGCTCCCTCCTTCTTGTCCAGCCTCTGGTTTTGTTCAAAATGGTGTTGTCCAGTGTCTCTGGCCACATGTCTGAAGCCCCTTCCGCCAACGCTGCCTTCCCTCCTTGGTGCAGCCTGGTGCCTGGCACCCAGCGACAGCAGTTGATGGATTGGCCTGCAGCCCCACCCATCTTCTCTTCGTGGAGAGGAGGCCCTAGCTTGTGGAAGAAAGGTTATCAATCCATCCAGCTGAGGTCAGCCCTTAGCCTGGGTCTGGTCATGGCTGGCTCAGAGAAATATGACAGTTCTGCATGACCCAAAAGCAGTACAAATATGACTTTGGACTCTGCAGAATACTTCTTTTCACATTTGCTACATTGGACTTAAGTGCGTGTCTGGAATCTGTAGGCCTAATGGAAGTTAATCTAGCCCCTGGCTCCACATTCCCATAGGGGAATAATGAAGTGAAAAAACAGTAAGACACACTGACTTTCCCTGGCATGTTTCTTTCCAGTGTATAAAGCCTATTCCATGTCACCACCCAATACTGCATAAGTCCTGCCACACCATTCACTTTGTAGCTGCTCCTGGACTGCGCATGCTAGGAATCTCCCCTGCGCAGCCCGTACACGTGTGCACACACATGTACACATGTGTCTGCATGCAACCAGCTTGGTGTCCCTTACTCCAGCTCCTGAACAGTGGTCTGGTCAAGCCAGGGGGACACCAGGAAAATCCCCATGCAGTCTCTTACATCCCGAGTCACTGTGGGTGAGTCCCAACTTATGAGGCTCGCCCACAGTAAAAGCTCAACAATTAGGTGCTCAAAAAGCGAAAAATCCGGGCGGCCCATAGTGTCAGAACCACCTTCTAACAGATCGGCAACTGCAGTAGAATCTTGCATGAGCTCAAAAGCTGTACAAATTATTTGAAACTCTTAGTTCTTAAAATGAGTGCAACAATCAGTTTCAATAGAAGTCGGAAGGCTGAAACTTGGTTTCAACTCCCTCAACAAAAAGTTTACTACTGTAAGGCTATCTGCTCTCCTAGTGGTGTTGTGTGGCCACATAGGCCTCAGGCAAAGAACACCACAATTTTTAAAGATGACATCTTTCTGAAATGATGTTTTCTGACACACATTTGCTTGCGTGCCCATATGGGACAATATTCTTTGAAATGGATTTGCTTACAATTACACTTCGTAGGCATAGGATCAGGGCTTAGAGCACTCTGTACCAGGACTTAATTCACTGTCCAAAATGTTGATGTTTGTTGTTGTCTGCATGGTGACATTTCTGCAAGGGTAGAGTCAATAATGACGGCCTGACTGGAGCTCCAGCATGGTAACATGGAAGAAGTTTTATTATATAAGCTACATTAATCTTTTGTTTAGACAGATGAGCATTTCGCTGGCACTGTCGCCCCATGCAGGAATTCCTGCCCAGCTGAATCCCATTACCATCCTGAGAATGACAGTGGCCTGTTCTAAACCAAAAATGGGGTCCCAGAAGATGCATACCCTAAGGTAGATGGGGAGTTATTCCATTCTAGGGTATTCTGACAGATATGCACACCCAATGTCACAGCACAATGAACGACCTGTTTCTTTACCATTCTCGGAATGCTGATTACTCTGTTTTGTTTCCTTCTATTAATCATTGCAGCACATGTATTTTACACAAACATCTTATTGCTCCAATAAATGTTTGAAATGCCAATTTGAGTATTTCTTGTTTCCCTTTAGGCATGCCTGAGTTACTAACAAAAGGTTTAGATCTGTTTAAACTATTTCCTTGGCGAATCAAGGTTGTCATGTTTTGAGGTTGCACATGCCACTCGGTACCTTGTAGGGTTTATGGGTCCAAATGGTGCACTGTGAGCTAGCCACGACTAAGGTCAACATATCCTGATGGTGTGCACATACTTAATCCTGCATAGTTTTGAAGTTTATGTTGTCCAAATGCACAGTCTCACTGAAATAGTATGAACGTACAACAGTGGGCATTGCCTTGACCCATTGGAAGAACAAACAGACTGCTGCCAAGATAATTTAAGGCCATTACAAAGTGGCATCTCAATAAATTCTGATTGCAATCTTGTAAATGGGCCCTCTGATTTGCCAATGTGATTCATGACAGCAACAGCCTTTTTACCTTGACTGTTTTAATGGCAAATTAGACATCTTTCAAATATATCTTCAGCAACATGTCGAAATGTATGTATTTTCCCTGTATTTCCTAAATAACCCGATTAGACTATCTCTTCCTGCATGAGTTTGATTGTGCAAATATTTACGCTTAGGCTGTTGCATTGCATCAGGTAGAATACGTATTTGATCTTTATTCAATGCAAATCCAGATAATTTTTTCATAACCCAAATTTATCCATTTCAACTTTTCATTCTCTGGAGCATGTTCCAGCAGATTTCTTAGCTCACTTAAGGAATTCTGTGATGACTTCATAAAGAAACAATTCACATTACTTTAATACTGTGTAACATCATCATGTGTAAAATTCTCATCTTCAGTTTCCTGAACCACTGTCCCTTCGTGCAAGGCACAATACCTTTCCATTTGATCAGCATACCTATTACCTAATGTGACCAAATCCTTGCCAGCCTTAAGGCCTGGCACTTTACAACTAGCAATTCTTTGGTTTTTAAAATTCCATTTGTTAGAAACTGTGTCTCTAGTTTGGCAGAGGTATACACCCTTTCCAAGTAAGGACTGCAATCTTTGTCAAGTTTTGTACAACACACACACACTAACAATGAAAACACCACAAAAATAGTCCACACAGCTGTAAAGAAAATTGAGATTAATTTTATAACTCAACATTGTAAATAACAAAATAGTAAATAATTCTATCTTTGACAAATTTCTTTGTTCTCGTGGTGTATTTCCTTTTCCACCCCTTTGTAAAAAATCACTTGAGGACAACTCGGAATTGAGATTTCATTTTGTATTATATGCACAGATCAAAGCAATTGTAACTTCCCTACAGAACCAATTGTTTGATATATTATTTTCCAACAGCGTTCTACAAATCCAACAAAATCCAACAAATACATACTATTATTAATGGGAGCTCCTGAAGATGTCATAAATCCTCTTTGCAACTAGAGCTGACTATAGTCATTCATAACTCCAAATCCTTATGGGCTACCTGTACAGATTGTAACAATTCTCTGATAAGGAGTATGTTCTGGTTAGAGCAGTTAATTAAGCTACTTGTGAATATGTCAGTTGGTAAGGAATATGCCTCCAGCATTTCTGAAACAGAGCATACTGAGTAAGCAGCTCTCAATCCTTCATATGGATTCCTTCGACAGGAACCATCAACAAACCATGATAAATCTGAGTCCTCCATTGGGACTTCTTTAATATCTGATCTTGGCTTTGAGCATAACTCAGTAACCTTAATACAATCATGCTCCAAGTTGTCATCAGCAAACTTTCCCTGCCTTGACATTTGCCTGAAATCAGAAGCATTGTCTCTGGATTTAGGATAATACACCTTTGAATTGATATTGAAAGGAACGCCTGCACAAGTCAATGACTGTGTACCATTCTGCCTCTGCTGGCATGTGGAACAGAATTACTGCTGGATTCTCTACCATAGCACAGCAAGGAACCAGAATGTATTAACATTTTAGAGGTCTTCCAACAATTCTTAATTTCCCACTCGGTTTCTTAATTCCCATTATTGGAGAATTGCATAGATTGCCAAGAACCTCTTTAGGGATTCCATGCTCAATCATTTTCTTAATCATTGATGTTGTTCCCTCCTCAGCCTCTTTAATTAGCATGTACTGGGGAATATTGCATTTGGCTTCACCTTTATTTTTCCTAGTTCTGCCATTTTAATTTCCAATCTCTTTCCCTAAAAAATCTCATACCTTCTCTCTGACGCTAAGTCTTAAATCTGGAGGGACTGGAGGGAGGACTTCTTATGTCAAAACCAGGTACATATCAATCCAATAATAATCTGCCTGTATATTTTTTAAAGACAGGTCTAACTTTCTGCAATTTTATCTATAACTGTATTTATTTCTTTTAGCTTATTATAAAAAAAATTGTAATTGACAAAATAAAGATTCTTACTTTAAAAAAAATTGCAGTACTCTGTGCTAACTAATTTTAAAAAGGAAATCCTCATCATGTGTTTCTAGTGCAAGACCATCCTGTGTAGAGTAAATAACACACGTATTCTTGCAAATCCCTTTCAAGCAAGTTCACTGGGCTTGAATCACATAGAATCAACAGATTTTAAACTGTATCTGTCTTTTTGACTGGCACACTGCTGAAACTTAATTAACACTTTGTTTATTGCTGACCTCTACAACTTGGACTCCCTTAGAGGGGTGGGTCCGGGACTTATACAGGACGAACTGTAGAACAGGTAGCCCCCGTATCAATAAGAAATGAAACAGACTGGCCATTGACTCCTCCGTCAATATATGGGCCACTCTGATCCACCTCTAGAACTGCACAAAGTAAGCAGTCCTCCCCTCTCAGGCACCATCACTGTGAACTTGTGATTGCCATCCCATCAGTGATAATCATGATTATATGCATATTATTTCTCACGTTTCGCTACATTACTAGAGCAGAAGGTACTGGCATTTTAAATGTTTTCTGGTTCTGCATGTTCTACATATTTGACATGCTTTCTGACTGTGCATATTCTTCATATTTGACATTACATTATTTCTCTGCACCTGCTGATTTTGTTGTATATTGTTCTGAATTCTCTCAGGATTCTATCTGAATTCTCTTTTCCAATGCCCAATCCACCCACACTCCGTGGTTGTTTTCCTCATGTAAACATTTTCAATCATTCCATTTACTTCATTACCTTGCGCCATCTGATTCATCTAATTCATTACATTTTTCACAGAATTTGTATTGGAACCCATTTGTCCCCTTTTAAATTGCTTTTTCTAAGCAATCATCAAACTTCTTTTCCAACTTTTCTGCTTCCTTTCAAGATAATTACTACTGTTTTTAACCGATTTGCAAATCTCCTAAATGCCTTTTGTTGACCAACACTATTCAGTTTGCTGAATATATTTGCTAATCTTTAATCTCAGTTTCTTCATGAAAGCAGAAACAAAACCTCCAATAGTATCTTTGTTTGGACTTTTGACTCCGATATGGTTTTTCAATATTTGCAACAACCTTTGACAATAAGAATGCTCTGACTCTTCTGGGCCCTGTGTTGTCCTCAAAACCTTTTACCAATGTATATCCTTTTCTGGAATTTGTTTCTTCAAATGCAGAATCACTGGCTTATATTTTTCTGGTGATGGTGCATTATTAGGATCCTGTTTATATGGTTCCTGCGTCATCTATCCTGCTACCACCTTACACTCCAACCATAAATCATCTGGAACAACAATCTCAAATAATTAATTCAAATCTGTCCACAGCATTGGAGAAAGTTGTGTCAACTTATGGACCTCATCATACCATGTTGCCAGATCTTCTCTAAACTCTGTCACTGTACTCGTCCCCACCTCTGAATAACTTGCTAAGAATTTTCTTGCCTTCGCCTCTCCTTTTCTGTTGCATGCTGTCCCATTTATTCAGTGCTTTGAAGTGTGTAGTTCTAGGCATTGGTTTCATATCATTTGTTTCCCCAGAGTTTTGTATAGCACGAACTTGACTCGAAAGTATCAGGTATCAGAGTGCTTTACATGAGCACCAGTTGCATTACAGACGGGCACATTAAATCTTTTGTTAGGGAAGGGGGATTAAGTGATTTGCACAGAGTCACAGTATGTTGAGCGTTGTTGCCGAGACTCGAACCCGGTTCCCCAGATTCGAGGTCAACCGCCCTAGCCATAAAGTCACATCCTCTAGTCCTTCTCTAAAAGTCTAGTTTCTGAAATCTAAAGGTACCCTCCATAGGAAATTGCAATTTCTCATTTATATATTTATTCCATTAGGGAATCCACACATATGCATAATACCCAACCTCTTTCACAATTTCAAATGCTGGTGTGCCTTCTTTCTGCATTTCGTACCAACCTTAGTCTTATTCTTTCTCTTAGGTTTAAGTTTTGTCAATACTCCACCCATGCATTAGACTTACTCAAACTCAAATGTACTTAAATAATCAAAATAATGCTAAAAACAAGTTTAACAAGCAGCAGCCAATCACAGAGTGGCTCTGTCAAAGGTCACCCTTTCCCAGAATGGCTACAATGACAAATAACAAAACAGATCACTGCTAGTGGTGACATCACACCATTCCCTGGCTGATCACCAATCTCAGCGCGATTTCATTGTGAAGAGGAAAACAACTACAGAACCACAATATACTTCCTTGTCTGTGAACTCTAGAAAGGAAAATAAATCCGTAACAGAATCTTTAAGAATTTCTTTATTCTTCTCCATTTTTGTCTTACTTTATTTTACAGGAAGAGATTGAGTCATATCCAGCCTGTCATTCTCTTCTGACCAGGTTGACCCATGGGAAGAAGAGAGGTATTTGTTCATGAAAATTAAATAAAATAATGAAAAGAAGTACTAGGATTATATATTCTGAATTTACTCTCTTTCTTGATTTTTCTCTCTCTTGTCCTTAGGTAGAGTGTCTTTATGACTTTTCTTTTCTCCAGTGGCTTAGAAAATGATTGCTATTCTAGTGAGATAGCTAATGTTTTTTCTCCTTCTGTTTTTGATTACTTGACTTCCTAGCACTTTTCGTTCAAGGTGTTTCTCTTTCTGGCTTCCTTTTCTTAACACTTTTCTTTTTATGTGGCAGTTACTTTCTTAATCTCACTTACTGGCTCTTTTATACCTGAGTGTTTTATGTACTTTTCTTTATTCCACCTTAATTAAGATATATACTTACTTTGTGAATGACAACCCACAAGTATACATAAAAAAATGAGCATTAATAAAAAAAGAAGAGAAATCCTCAAGCCCACCTGGATTTTTGCCCCCACTCAGGCGCCCAAGCTCATTCACTCAACTGCAGGCCACGGATTATTCTTGAAAAATGATGGGGCTGTGGTTTGTTTGACAGTTGTGGAGCTTAGAAACTACCAGTCTTTTGACCAAGCATCCTTTGCATCCTCATCTTCCTGTTCTTTCAGGTATGTCGGATCTGTGCCTCCCACTCCCTTATCATTGGTGGAAGTTGTGAGGTTCCTGGAATCCTGGGTGGAACTTGCAAAGACTACTGAATGGTCACCTCATTCTCTTCCCTCCCTGACCAGCATGCCTTTTTGAGCATTCTTTCTGTCCTTTTTACTGCAGGGTGCAGCTTCCTGAAAAGAACATAATCCCTCATCAGCCTCTCTTTTTATAGTCTCTGTTTCTTTATCTTCTATCTCTTAGTCTGTCCTGCTTGTCTATAATTATTGTTCTTAGTCCTTTCTCAATGTTGAGTCCTCTTCTGTCTTCCCTTAGGTATCTATGGGGGCCATGCTGAGAGACTGCAAATCCTGAATTAGAGTAAGTGCAGCCCATGACAACGCCATTATGCAGTTCTTCTTACTTTTAATTATTAGATACAATTATGTCATGCAGTTGAATTAGACTACCATTGTGTTTCACCTGCTACCTGGTTTTCATGCTAATTAACTCTTGTTCGGGTAATGCTTAGTGACTAGACAAGGAACAGTAAGTAACAGGCATAATGCAAAATTCCCCAAATTATGGGAATTTCATTGGCATCATTTAAATTTTGACAAGGTTTATTATTGTAAAATAAAAAAAAACACTGTCTCCAGGGTTCACAAATTCTCTGTGACGCCAAAGGTATCCACTGGGACTACGGCACTGGTTGCCAGTACCACAACTCCAAAAAGTTTGAGAACATGGACATTTCGAAATGCAACAATACAATTCTGGGTTTCAGTTTGCTCTTAGCAAATCCCCAGTCTCAAAAATAAACTCACCTAGTTTTTTTACCAAATCTAACTTTGTTGCCCCTGAGGATCCTTGCCTCCACCACATGCTCAACCTAGGACAAAGCACCATCAGCAAGGAGCTCACGAGATTCATCATCGCTTCCATCACATCTGCCTCTTTACCTGAAGGCTGGAAACATCCAGAAATCAATCATCTCCTCAAAAACACCCATCACAGACCCCTAAGACCTAAAAAACAGCCCGATCTCCCTGTTGCCTTTTCTAGCCAAAGTGCTAGAGAAAACAATAAACCTCCTACTCACTGCCAGCCTGCAAAAAAACAACCTTATAGACCCCTCCCAATCTGAATTTTGCTCAAATCACAACACTGAGAACACCCTGATTGCGTCCGCAGATTACATCTGGGCCCTCCTAGACAGGGGAGAGACCGTGGCCCTTATCCTCCTTGATCTCTCTGCAGTGTTCGACACTGTGTCCCAACACACACTCCTGCTCTGTCTCCACCAATTGGGAATCCATGGGTAAGCCCTCAAATGGGTTTCTTCATTTGCATCCTGACAAACATAAAGCACCGGCCTCCCACCTTTCACCTAGGGACCGAAAAATATAATCTGCCGTGTCCCTCAATGATCCTCTCTACGCCCGACCCTTTTCAGCACTTTGATGGCACCTCTGGCCACCCTGGTTGGATCCCTTGGCATGAACATAATCTCCTACGTTGATGACACTCAGCTCATCCTCTCACTCTCCTCAAACCTGACGAATACCAAATTTAACTTACACAGGTGCATGATCAGCGTCGCAGGCTTGATGCAGAGTAGATGCCTCAAACTCAACACAGACAAACCAGAAATACTTATCTTTAGAAGCAGCAACTGCCTGGTTGCCAACGGAGCTCAGCCCCTCCCACAGAGCACGCTAGAAACCTCGGAATAATACTCAACAGCAAGTTCCCAATGAGGAAGCAGATAAATGCTGTCTTACCTTATTGCTTTCTCACCGTGTGCTTACTCCAAGACATCTTCAAATGCCTCTCCTTCAAAATCAGATGCACCCTCACCCAAGTCCTCATCACCAGCCGCCTGGACTACGGTGACTTCCTCTGTGTGGAAATCACCGCTCAACTACTAAACAATCTCAAGACCATCCAAAACACAGCAGCCAGGCTCATCCTCGACCTCCCGTGGCAGACCCACTTCTCCCCCCACCTCAAAGCCCTAACCTGTTTTCTCATCAGCAAAGAGTGCCATTTGGAACTGCTCAACCATGCCTAAAAAGCCCTTTACTACAAGGGTCCAGCCTATCTCAACTACAGGGTGAACTCTCACCAACCTACCCAAATGCTTCGTTCCCCTATCCCTCTCGCTGGCCCACACCCCAGTATTCACAGAAGCAGGAGCGGCAGCCGCACCTTCTCACACCTGGCAGCCTTGTCCTGGAGCAGCCTCCCCCTCCACCTCTGTACTTCCCCAACCCTGCAGGCATTCAGGTAGGACCTAAAGACCTGGCTCTTCAACTCACTCATCTCAGCAGCAACACCCCTGCCCCCTCCAGCGCATGGATACTCTCATAGGTGATAAACAGCGCTCTTCAAATCCTATTTGATTTATTGATAGAGTGGTTGGAACTTTGTAAAAAGTTACATGTTTTGTGCTACAGGCTTCAGACTATGGTACCCAGTCTCGCAAGAATACTGTAGCACTATAGAGTTATTCTATTGTAGATGAGGAGGATATGTGTATCCAAAACATTTAAAAAAAATGAAAAGAGCTATCTGGGTTGGCAGACAAATGACACTTAAAAAAAACCAGGCTACAGCCTCCAAAAGAAAAAGCACAACCTTTGAATGACACCATTTTGACTTCCCTTTTGACTTTTGACATGACTGATGACATTATCCAAAGACACTAATACTCTGCTCTTTTCATCTTTACTTAATTACTTTAAAGAATGTAATTATTTAGTGACTCACCTCCGATATTTCTATTTCTATGTGAATAATAGTTTAAAATTACTCAAATACTGATACACACATTTGTTGGCTTGAATACATAGAGCAGTAATATGGTGTGCCCCATTAACCGAACATAATGGATGTTTACACATTCAACTACAGCCTTATCAGAAATACATTTTATATTAATAAAAATAGAAGAATATTGTGACAGAACACCACTGTTAAAAAGTAGTGACAGAACACCACAGTTAAAAACTGGTGTAAAACAAACAATGCTAAAAAGATACCCATTTCCTCCATAGCACACATACACCATTAGATAAATACAAGGGAAACCACAAACAACTGCTTTAAAAACGCTAAATGTCATACTACAATGCAGTTCATGATTTTGAAATACTTCCTTGTAATATAAATGTGATAAAGTGGATTATTAGATGAGGTGAATGGTAGTAACCACAAGTAATAATAGCACTATTCTTGTTAAGTCCAGTAAAGGTTTCAGTAGTTTAAATATGAGCTCAACCCCTGGTTAATATGCACAGAGCATGCAGGCTTAACTTAAGAAAATATGTAAACCATTTAGAAGTTCAAAAACAGTTAAAAAACAGAATACTTAATAAAACGTCCCGCTCCAATCTATAGAAATAGAAAATATTTTTTAATGACAAAATGATATCAAAATGACATGAAAAAGTGCCAAAGAGTGCAAAATACCAACCACAAACAACTGGTCACACTAAACCGAGACATGGGTTAAGCTTTGAGGCCCACTGCGATGGAACACATGTCAGGTATGAGCACAAGGATGGTCCCAGTCAAAAGAGTTGCCTTCAGAATTTCCAAAAAGGTAGAATCATCAGCGGGGCAAGGCTACAGGCTGTATATGAAGACTCCGTGAAGCCTTCGATGAAGGTTGGAAAAGCTCCAAGTTGAAGACGTCTGTAGATCACACCCAGGAAGTCAGTGAAGTTGAATGGATGCTGCTTGGTGTCAGGCCCGGTGAAGATTTCTACCTTCAGACTTAGGCTCTTTTCTGGAAGTCTGCAATGCTCAGCGGGGCAAGCCTGCAGTCTGTAGTTGAAGAGGGTTCAACTTCATCAGATGTAAGTCGACTTTTGACTTTCTGAATCAAATTTGCTGCTGAAGAGAAGAATGTAGAGGGAGCCAGGCAAAGTCATGCCCACTGGTTATGCGCCCTCAGTGGATTGGCTGGCACTTTGGTCCCAGTCCCATGACAGTTCTCAAAGCAGAAATTCAGCAAAAAGTTTCAGAATCCCAGCTTTTATTGTTCGGCAGGAGGAGTACACTCTGACACCAGCTAATTGTTACAGGGTCTCAGGAACAGTACGTGGGGGTTAGTGCTCACTCTACCAGAAACCACCGGCAGGGTCCAGAGCAAGTCAGCTTGGCTTTTCCAGGGGAGCGGGCTTCTTGCAGATTTTTGGTCCCTGTAGCTTAACAGGAGGTGAGTTAACTGACCCTTCAAGTCCACGTTTTTGTCCTGGGTACAAGTGGGAACAGATCCAGCCCTTAGGTATCTCCTCAAAAGTCACAATAGGAAGTGCAGTACTTCTTCTCCTGTCTTCCACAAGTCCAACAGTGTTCAGAGTACCACATTTATACCTGTCGCTAGTCTGTGGGTGGGGTGACTCCTAGCTTTTCCCAAACCACTAGGGAACAAGGTGCCAGAGGTAACCTTGCCCGCATTTGCAGCAGTTCCTATGTACCCTACTGCAAACAAATCCAAGAGTGCCCCTCTCTACCTAAATTAAGCATTGCAGAATCTTTTTACCCATGTTTAGAGCTTCTGTGACCCATCCTATAGGTTTCCTAGGGAAATGAGCAATCCCTCCTCTTGGGTCACTCAAAATTTATTCTGGAGGAAGCTTCTCTCCAATTGGGATTGAAGCCTGGCTGGCAGGGACGCCAAAAGGGAGGCAAGGCCAGGTTTGAGCTACATCTTCCAGTGACAGTGTAGGCATCCTTTGAAAGTAACTAAGTTGCTGGCCACAGCCCATTTGGTCATCCTTTCAGAGGACCAAAACACCTCCCCTCACCCAAGGACTTTGTCTCAGCTCTGGGAGCCAGTTCATACCCCTTGAAGCAGCTCATGCAAATGGACTTCTAGGGACGTTTAAGCAGGTTAAATGTGACATTTTTTAAAGTAGCTTTTGTAAAATGTTTGTTACTAGTGTGACTGTACCAATGAATTGGATTTGTAATAAATATTCTGAAAAGTCTAAGAATCAAATGTATAACTGGTTCCTAGGCGGGGCAACGTTTTAACTTTAAAAATGTATCCCTATGCTTTTATGGAATAGTTTACCTTACTACAGTTAAAATAGCTTTTAGGGCATGGTGACTGTAAGGACATGATTAACATTAAACTTTTACAATTCTGACCTTTAAACATCATGCACTCTGCCATAAGGGCATTTAAGGTCTACTTAAGGGTAAATTATTAATAGTTAAAGATGGTTTAAGTATATCAAAATGGGATTATTTTGACAGGTCAAGTTATCAGTTTAAATCTGCACAGCCGGGATACTGGTGGCAGGCATGCAGACATGGTTTGCATTGTCACTTTGGTGGTGGCAGAATATGTGCTGCTGCTCACTAGTGACATTACATTTTCTTGTCCTGGGTACATTTTTTACCATACACTAACAACTTATAGGTAAGTTAAATGTATGAATTAGGAATAGAGTCAATTTCGACACCTGTTAGGGGTCAGAGTATATGCACTGGGGCCTGGTGAGTAGAGTTCCAGAGTCAAAAACCAGCAGCATTATCCCAAAAAATGAGGGTAATGATGCAAAAAGAGACATTTTCTCACAATTAAAATCCCAAAGGTATCATACAACCACACATCCACTGCTGAATACAAAAAAAACAGAGCCACATAAAGTACTGCAATCATCAGCATATATAGATCGTCATGTACTCTGTCAGTATATAACATATGGTAAGATAAAAAAATCAAACCCCTATTTAGTATATGATCACAAAAAGTGCAAAATATAATTGTATAAGCATTATACAAACATTCGACTATTTCCACAGAAGACACACTCAGTTATATTGTGAAATAAAATACTTTAGCAATAAAAATCTCTTAATTACTTTAAAATGACACAGTCAATAAAGCAATAGACCCAAACCAAAGTATTACTAAAATGTAAATATCTAAATTTTGCAATCACATGAAATGTCTATACATTTTCATCCTTAATTTCTCAAAAACAACTGAACAGTTTTATACAAAATCACAAAAGAATGATTTCTGGTTCAAGATCTAGCTTTCTGTCAAATTTGGTGTAATTCTGTTTGTTGAGGTAGATTAAACTTATTTCTGGAAAACAATGTCCTATGCCACTGAGTAATATATATATATATTCACTTAAAAAACCATAGGTTTCACACATGTTATAGTTAGGTGGATATTTCACTCGTAAAAAAACAATGAAATTCCCCCGTTATAGTTAGTTCAGATAACTATAACTCGCGCGACCGCAATCCACTGCTGATGACGTCACATATTACATCACTCATGACATGGTCAGTGGCATCACTCATGACATCACTGATGACATCATCCTTGTGATAGAGTGGCGGCTGCGCGAGTTATAGTTATCTGAACTAACTATAATGGGGGAATTTCATTGGTTTTTTTACGAGTGAAATATCCACCTAACTATAATATGTGTGAAACCTATGGTTTTTTAAGTGAATTTGCAAGGTTTTTTAAATGCTAATTCCTAACTATAACGTGTGTGAAACCTATGGTTTTTTCAGTGAATTTGTACGTTTTTTTAAATGCTAAGTTATGTATGTATTATTATTTTTTTTATATATTTATTTTACAATAAACTGTGTATTAAATTAATTTTTTTAATTTTGTTTTGGGGGGGGGGGTTTTCACCGTGCGCGCACGGTGCACGCACCCCCACGATTTTTTTAAAAAAAAATTAAAATGTTTTTTTCTGCCTTCGGGTTCCTTCAGGGACCCCCTGACAAAGGCTAGGGGGTCAGGAACTCTCTACCCTTCCCCCTTTTCACGTTCGCCACCTTCCTTTTTCACTCTCGCACTGAAAACAAACAAAATGGCGACAGACACTTCCTGATTTGGACCGATTTGAACGTTGACTAACATGTAACCACCAATCAGAATTACGCTCGCGCACATTAGGGTGCTCGCACGGTGCGCGCACGGTGCTCGCACGGTGCGCGCACGGTGCGCGGCTATAGATATGTATGTGCTTTTAACTGTAATTTTCTCAGGAACTACTGAACAGATTGACTCCATATATGCAAAAGGCACATCCCTGAGCTGAGGACTACCTCTCTGCCAAATTTCAAGTAATTCTGTTCAGCCGTTCGGGCTGTACCTTGGACTAAAGGTCCCTATGGAAAATTGCATGGGGAAAACGTGTTTTGGGACCCCCCTTTTTTCTCAGCCCCCGCTTGACGAATTCCCCCGAGACTTTCAGGGTAGGAGCGGAGCGGAGCGCCCCACCTATTTTGAAAATTTCGTGAGGATTCGTCAACCGGCGCCAAAGTTATTCCAAATAGATTGTTGCGGATTTCCTATGTAAACACGGTCCTAACTATAACTATCTACTTGGCGACCGCCAGTAGATAATATATATATATTTATATATATATATATATATATTTGGTATGCGCACATTCTTCACTTGATATGTATGACTTAGAGTAAGATTGGTGTACTATACCTGTATTTGCATGCACTAGTCGTCAGCAGCAGTTTTTTCCTTAAATATAGACACAAAAGCACTACCTTGGTACTATACCTTACGCCTTTTAGTATAGACACGAATTACTACTATTTTTCGTCTATCCGTGACTGACTTTATACAATAAATATTTCCCAACTGCAGGTTATACAATACATTAATGATTGTCATAACGAACATGAATTGAAAATACAATGCTGATATTGTAGAGTTATGGTCACAAACACGATGTACAATGTTACAAGAATGATGACATTATGAAACTTTAATAATTATTACAACCATGTTTCCATTGTTCGGGAGATATATGTCCAGTTATGTATTTTCTTTGACTAATTTAGTCTTGATAAAAACGAACACTTTTATGTAATCTGAAGAACTATCCCTCTGTTGTGACCAAATCTGTTTTCACTTTCTGTTGGTGCACGCTGCGACGTGCCCGGAACTAATTTTGATATATACTTCCTGGTTCACAGGCGAGGTCATGTGACCAAGGCTGCTTGTCAGCCGAAACGCGTCTTCTGGTGTGAATAAACTTTACACTTTTTTTCTTGCAACAACGGAGTGGCTCGTCTTCTTTCCTTGGATGTATGGAGAGAACCTCGATGCAAAATATATATATATATATATATATATATATATATATATATATATATATATATATATATATATATATATATATATATATATATATATATATATATATATGAAGGGTCTGGGGCTCCTGTGCCTGGAGGTTTTTCGTGTGGATATTAATCTGGAGCTCGACTCACTCAGCACCAGGAACCTAACCCAGGCAACGCTACTCAGCAAATCCATGGTGCTGTTGGAAGGGATTCGAAGCTGGGTGACCCCCGCTTCTATCGTGCCGGAGGACAGACCTTGCTGCAGGTACCACAAACAAACAGAGCACTGAGCACGATAAAATCAACATCGGACAGTTTGGAAAAATATACCCACTAATTGTGATGCCAGTATGATTAACAAACTTTTAATATGAAGGCAGATGGAGTTCATAAAATTCCCTGCAGGAAACATTCAATGAAATGCATCATGGGAATTGAAGTGCATATCAAACTGTCACATGACTTTTAACTTTAAAAGCGCGCACAAATGCATTTTGCAAAGACAGACTCCAACCTGTGATCAAGGCGAAAGGTCGCTGAAATGCGTAAGGGGAGAGGAGATGAAATTTCTGTGCGCTGCTGTACCTGCAAATAAAAGAATTAACTCCGGTATTGGGCTTCACTTTCCTCTGTGACGAAAAGTTAGCAAGATGGGTCTCTCCGGGACCATTGTCGTGAGGCCGCCCTGAAGGGTCTGGGGCTCCTGTGCCTGGAGGTTTTTCGTGTGGATATTAATCTGGAGCTCGACTCACTCAGCACCAGGAACCTAACCCAGGCAACGCTACTCAGCAAATCCATGGTGCTGTTGGAAGGGATTCGAAGCTGGGTGACCCCCGCTTCTATCGTGCCGGAGGACAGACCTTGCTGCAGGTACCACAAACAAACAGAGCACTGAGCACGATAAAATCAACATCGGACAGTTCGGAAAAATATACCCACTAATTGTGATGCCAGTATGATTAACAAACTTTTAATATGAAGGCAGATGGAGTTCATAAAATTCCCTGCAGGAAACATTCAATGAAATGCATCATGGGAATTGAAGTGCAAATCAAACTGTCACATGACTTTTAACTTTAAAAGCGCGCACAAATGCATTTTGCAAAGACAGACTCCAACCTGTGATCAAGGCGAAAGGTCGCTGAAACGCGTAAGGGGAGAGGAGATGAAATTTCTGTGCGCTGCTGTACCTGCAAATAAAAGAATTAACTCCGGTATTGGGCTTCACTTTCCTCTGTGACGAAAAGTTAGCAAGATGGGTCTCTCCGGGACCATTGTCGTGAGGCCGCCCTGAAGGGTCTGGGGCTCCTGTGCCTGGAGGTTTTTCGTGTGGATATTAATCTGGAGCTCGACTCACTCAGCACCAGGAACCTAACCCAGGCAACGCTACTCAGCAAATCCATGGTGCTGTTGGAAGGGATTCGAAGCTGGGTGACCCCCGCTTCTATCGTGCCGGAGGACAGACCTTGCTGCAGGTACCACAAACAAACAGAGCACTGAGCACGATAAAATCAACATCGGACAGTTCGGAAAAATATACCCACTAATTGTGATGCCAGTATGATTAACAAACTTTTAATATGAAGGCAGATGGAGTTCATAAAATTCCCTGCAGGAAACATTCAATGAAATGCATCATGGGAATTGAAGTGCATATCAAACTGTCACATGACTTTTAACTTTAAAAGCGCGCACAAATGCATTTTGCAAAGACAGACTCCAACCTGTGATCAAGGCGAAAGGTCGCTGAAACGCGTAAGGGGAGAGGAGATGAAATTTCTGTGCGCTGCTGTACCTGAAAATAAAAGAATTAACTCCGGTATTGGGCTTCACTTTCCTCTGTGACGAAAAGTTAGCAAGATGGGTCTCTCCGGGACCATTGTCGTGAGGCCGCCCTGAAGGGTCTGGGGCTCCTGTGCCTGGAGGTTTTTCGTGTGGATATTAATCTGGAGCTCGACTCACTCAGCACCAGGAACCTAACCCAGGCAACGCTACTCAGCAAATCCATGGTGCTGTTGGAAGGGATTCGAAGCTGGGTGACCCCCGCTTCTATCGTGCCGGAGGACAGACCTTGCTGCAGGTACCACAAACAAACAGAGCACTGAGCACGATAAAATCAACATCGGACAGTTCGGAAAAATATACCCACTAATTGTGATGCCAGTATGATTAACAAACTTTTAATATGAAGGCAGATGGAGTTCATAAAATTCCCTGCAGGAAACATTCAATGAAATGCATCATGGGAATTGAAGTGCATATCAAACTGTCACATGACTTTTAACTTTAAAAGCGCGCACAAATGCATTTTGCAAAGACAGACTCCAACCTGTGATCAAGGCGAAAGGTCGCTGAAACGCGTAAGGGGAGAGGAGATGAAATTTCTGTGCGCTGCTGTACCTGCAAATAAAAGAATTAACTCCGGTATTGGGCTTCACTTTCCTCTGTGACGAAAAGTTAGCAAGATGGGTCTCTCCGGGACCATTGTCGTGAGGCCGCCCTGAAGGGTCTGGGGCTCCTGTGCCTGGAGGTTTTTCGTGTGGATATTAATCTGGAGCTCGACTCACTCAGCACCAGGAACCTAACCCAGGCAACGCTACTCAGCAAATCCATGGTGCTGTTGGAAGGGATTCGAAGCTGGGTGACCCCCGCTTCTATCGTGCCGGAGGACAGACCTTGCTGCAGGTACCACAAACAAACAGAGCACTGAGCACGATAAAATCAACATCGGACAGTTCGGAAAAATATACCCACTAATTGTGATGCCAGTATGATTAACAAACTTTTAATATGAAGGCAGATTGAGTTCATAAAATTCCCTGCAGGAAACATTCAATGAAATGCATCATGGGAATTGAAGTGCATATCAAACTGTCACATGACTTTTAACTTTAAAAGCGCGCACAAATGCATTTTGCAAAGACAGACTCCAACCTGTGATCAAGGCGAAAGGTCGCTGAAACGCGTAAGGGGAGAGGAGATGAAATTTCTGTGCGCTGCTGTACCTGCAAATAAAAGAATTAACTCCGGTATTGGGCTTCACTTTCCTCTGTGACGAAAAGTTAGCAAGATGGGTCTCTCCGGGACCATTGTCGTGAGGCCGCCCTGAAGGGTCTGGGGCTCCTGTGCCTGGAGGTTTTTCGTGTGGATATATATATATATATATATATATATATATATATATATATATATATATATATATATATATATATATATATATATATATAAATATATATATTATCTACTGGCGGTCGCCAGTAGATAGTTATAGTTAGGACCGTGTTTCCATAGGAAATCTCAAAATTCTATTTTGAATAACTTTGGCACCGGTTGACGAATCCTCGCAAAATTTTCAAAACTAATGGGGCGCTACGCTCCGCTCCTACCCTGAAAGTCTCGCGGTGATTCGTCAAGCGGGGGCTGAGAAAAAAGGTGGGTCCCAAAACGCGTTTTCCTTATGCATTTTTCCATAGGACCTTTAGACACAGCTACAGCCCGAACGGCTGAACAGAGTTACTTGAAATTTGGCAGAGA
Source organism: Triturus cristatus (assembly GCF_964204655.1). Classification (NCBI taxonomy): domain Eukaryota; kingdom Metazoa; phylum Chordata; class Amphibia; order Caudata; family Salamandridae; genus Triturus; species Triturus cristatus. Next base: position 912,505,295 of record NC_140581.1, on the reverse strand, counting down.
GGTAGTCTACAGGTCAAGGATGTGCCTTTTGTAGGTTTGGTGTAAATCTGTTCAGTATTTCCTAAGAAAATAGCATTTAAATCAATATATATATCTGTAAGCGCGCTCCGAGCGCGCACCGTAAGCTTTCCGTACGCATACGGTGCCGTGCGCGAGCGCGAGCGCGATTCTGATTGGCTGTTAGATCTTAGTAAACATTCGAATCGGTCAAAACCAGGAAGTGTCGGCCGCCATTTTCTCTCTCGCACTCTGAGGGTGGGAGGAAAAACAAAGTTGGATAACATGAAAAGGGGCAGGCTAGACAGCTCCTGACCCCCTAGCCTTGGTCATGGTGTCCCAGAAGGACCCCCAAGACCAAAAATTAAATTTTATTATTTTTTTAAAAAACGCCGAATGCGCTTACCGTACGCGTACGGCAAAAAATAAATTAAAAAAAAACAAACTCCACATATTCCCCCCCCCGTGTGTAAACGGTGCCCGCAGGGCATCTTTCGTACATGGCATATAAATTGTGGTTGAACATTTAATAGATATCCTTTGTCAATGAAGCGCATAATATGTCCTCCGTGTGCGGACGGTGCGCGAAGCGCATCGTGCGTACATGGCCCATCCAGCGTAACGTTGGCACGTGGTGCGCGTAGCGCACCGCGTGCCCACCGTGCGTGCACGGCACCAACTGCGTAAAGTGGGCGCGCGGTGCGCGAAGCGCACCGTGCGCGCACGGAACGAACTGCGTGAAGTGGGCGCGCACGGCACGAACGGCGTAAAGTAACTTAGCATTTAAAAAACCGTACAAATTCACTGAAAAAACCATAGGTTTCACACACGTTATAGTTAGGAATTAGCATTTAAAAAACCTTGCAAATTCACTGAAAAAAACATAGGTTTCACACAAGTTATAGTTAGCTGTACATTTCACTCGTAAAAAACCAATGAAATTCCACGTTATAGTTAGTGCAGGCAACTATAACTCACGCGACCGCAATCCTCTGCTGATGCTAATACTGTATTTAGACACTTATTTGCCCATGTCTTCTTCCATTAAATTTTAGCTATACATATATTACAAATATTTTTTTTTCATAAAGACACATATGTCATCAGCAGAGGATTGCGGTCGCGTGAGTTATAGTTGCCTGCACTAACTATAACGTGGAATTTCATTGGTTTTGTTGTTATCAGTGATGTCATTTGAACTGTACTCAGTGATGTCATCAGTGATGTCACTGACCATGTCATGAGTGATGTAGTGTGTGAGGTCATAAGAAGTACATTGCAGAGGCGTAAGTTATGGTAGCTCAGGTAACTATAACTGCTGAATTTCAATGGTTTTGTACGAGTGAAATGTGAGCCTAACTATAACATCCCTGTAACCTTTGCTTTTCTCAGTGAATTTCTACGTTTTTTAAATTTAATTTCCCAAATATAACATCTCTGTACCCTTTCGGTTTTTAGTGAATTTCTATGTTATTTATGTAATTTCCTAACTTTAACGTCCCTGTAAAAGATGTTTTTTAAGTGGATTTCTAAAGGTTTTTAAAAATTGTACTTCCTAACTGTAACCTGTGACCTTTGCGAGTGAGTGTGTGAGTGAGTGCATGAGTGTTTCAGTAAGTCTGTGTGTCAGTGTGAGAGTGTCTGAGTGGGTCTATCAATGGGGGTATGTCAGTGGGCCTGGGAATGACTGTAGAAGTGTCTCACTGGGTATATGAGTGGGTGCATGAGTGTTTGAGTGGATCTGTGAGTTAGATCGTGAATGTCTGAGTGGGAGGATGAGTGTCTGAATGGGTCTGTGAATGCGTGTAAGAGTATATGAGTGGGTTTGCGAGTGCCTTCACAAGTATATGAATCAGTCTGCGAGAGAGGGCATGAGTGTCTGAGTGGGTCTGTAATTGGGTGCATGAGTCTCTCAGTCAGTCTGTGAGTGAGGGCATGAGTGTCTGAATGGGTCTGTGAGTGGCTGTGAGAGTGTCGGAGTGGTTTTGTGAGTGGGTGCATGAGTGCCTGAGTGGGTTTGCAAGTGGCTGAGTATGTCTGTGAGTGGGTGCGTGAATGTGTGAGTGGGTCTATGAGTGTGTGTGTGAGAGTGCTTGAGTAGCTCTGTGAATGGGTATGGGAATAGGTCTATGAGTGGATGTGCGAGTGTCTGAGTGGACCTGTGAGTGGGTTTATCAGTGTCTGAGTGAGTTTGTCAGTGGGTGTGTGAGTGCCTGAGTATGTGAGTAGGTATCTGTGTGGGTGTGTCAATAACTGTGTGAACAACTTGGCCACAAAGGAACCACGCCGGTGACTTAATCCAACAAGACTCCACAGTTTTGCACAAAATTACCACGCAAGTGAGTACTTTATACTGGTTTACTACTAAGTGCTACCTCCTTGGGTAAATTTCCAGTACATATTCTACACTACAGATTTTTTTGAATTTCCTATATCTTTGGTGCTGGTTGACAAATCTTCACAACATTTTCACAATAAAGTGTTCCAGTAATTCTAGTTGTGCATAGAAAGTTTGGGGATGATCCGTCAAGCGGGGGCTGAGAAAATAGGGGAGTGGCGGTCCAAAAAGTGTGTTTACCATGTTATTTTCCATAGAGTGTTTAGAGAGGCCTACACCCAAACCGCTGGATTGAATTACACCAGATTTAGCAAAAAGATAGATTTTGTTCCAGAGATGCACACATTTTTGTTATTTGGTGTAAATCCATTTAATAGTTTTATCTGGGCATATGTGGTACTTTTGTAGTGCCATAGTATATATGTTTAACACTGATAAACCTTTAGAAAACACTCACAATCACTGGATGATGTCATCAACAATGTAATTTGAGATGTCATGAGTGATGTAACTGACCATGTCATGAGTGACAAAATAAATGAGGGCATAAGAAGTGCATTGCAGGGGCATAAGTTATAGTTAGCCAGGTAACTATACCTGCTGAATTTCACTGGTTTTGTACTAACAAAATCCGAGCCTAACTATTACGTCCCTGTAACCTTTGTTTTTTTCAGTGAATTACTAAGGTTTTTTAACATTAAGGAAGATGTCCATCACAATGGACAGTGAGCGGGTTGAATGCAGGGCCTAGCCTTTCATTGTGCTGCCCCCACCCAAGCTTGATGGTCCTGCCTCCTCCTCATTGACATCCGTTGACCAAGTACATGACCCTGCCCCCTCATTACAACTGTGTGTGGCCATTGTTCTGCCACTGCTCTTCCTCCCTGCCCTAATTTGTTAGCTTGCTGCCCAATACACCTTCTTCCTACCCTCTGTTGTCCAAGTCCATGCACCAGCCCCCTCCCTTCTGCCTGCATGGTCCGATGTGTGGCCACTGCCCTCCATTTAGCTTGATGTCCCTGTTACCTTTGCCTGTCCTCTGTCCCTTAATTCTATTCCCCATCATTGCCCTCCTGCTTAGCCTCTGTGCTTAGCTTGCTGCCCTACTCTCTTTCCCCCTGCCCTCTGATGTCTGTGTGTATGGCCCTGCTCCCTCCTTTCTGTCCACCATATTCCTTGGACCTACCACCCTACTATCTACTCTGAGTGTTCTGTTGAGCTTCCACTGCCCCTCCCACCTGCCCAGAATGGTCAGATGGCTACCAGTCCCTGCCACCTTCACCATGCCTGTCCGAGTTCTCTGCCCCTATCCCCTCCCTCTTATCCTCCATGGTCCATTTTGCTGCCACTCCCTTCTGCCTGCCATGTTCTGTTGTGCTGCAACTACTGCTTCTGTCTGTCCTTCGTGGTCTCTTGTGAAGCTCCTTCCCCTGCCCTCCATGATCCTTTTTGCATGCCCCTTCCCCCTTCCTCTTGCCTACCATGGCCTTTGTGCTGCCACTAACCCTGCTGCTTATCATGCATGTTCTTCTGCACTGCCACAGCCCCTCCCAGCTGCCCTGTATGGTCAGCTTGCTGCCCTTTTGATCCCCTCCCACCTTCCCTCTGTTGTCTGTGCATATGCCATTATAGTCTCACTGTCGCCCTCCATGGTGTGTTGTGCCTATATTGCCTGCCCTCCATGGTCAGCTTGCTGCTCCTGCCCTGCTCCCAAGCCCCTGTCCTACGCTTTCCATGTGCAGACCCCTATCCCCTCCATCCAGCCTTGTCTTTTCCACTGTCATGCCCCTACCTCTTCCTACTTCAGGGTCCTTTATACTGCAACTGTCCCTCATGACTATGCGGTATGGCCAGCTTGCTGCCCTTGCCTCTTTCCCCTCTGCTCTCTGTTGTCCATGATGTGCATGGCCCTGTCCCCTCCTTATTGCATTCCATGGCTCGTTATGCTGCACTGCCTGCCATCCCGCTTGCCCTGTGTGGTATATTGTGCCGCTGCAATCCGTGATATCTGCCCTGTAAGGTCAGTTTGGTGCCCCTGCCTATCTCCCTCCTGCCTCTCTTATCCAAGTCCAAATCCCTACCCCATTCCTCCTGCCCTACATGAGCCAATGTGCCTCAATTGCGAACATTTTGAACTTAGTAAGAGGGAGATGTTGACCAAAAAAACCTGGGGTATTGATTTTCCGGATTGATTTACATTGAAAAAGAGGCGATTTTAGGCAGGAGACAAAAAAAATAAAGCCCTCTGGGCTTTAAATATCGGTAGTCTCCTGTCTGAATTGGGACTGTTGGCATGTATGGTCTTCTATATTGCCACACCCTTTCTTGCCTGTACTGCATGGTTGGTTTGCTGCCCCTGCCCCCATTTCCCCTGCCCTTCATGGCCTGTTGTGCTGCCGCTTCCCCTCCTGCCTGCATAGTGTGGTCAACTTGTTGCCTCTGCACCCTCCTCCATGAGAGGGTCTTATTCCCATAGAAAGTGTGGTTAGTGCTCTAAATATCAAAAATGAGGAATATTTTCTGAGTTCTCAAATAGCGGCAAAGCACCTATAAATAATTTGCTATCTTTATATTTTTTTAATCTAGTTGATCACTTGATTATATGTTACACTTAAGGGAGAGGATGTGGCGTTACAGCCAGAGCTGTAGAATTTGCAACTGGAGAACCAGGTTCAAGTTTCGCCATCAGCTCGACATCCTGTGATTCTGAGCAAATCACTTAATCTCCCCATGCCTAAAACCAAAATGAACATGCCCTTCTGTAATTTAACTGATGCACATTTAAAGCACTACTATACCATTGGGTCAAGTCTGTGCTATATAAAACTGCAAAAAAAAAAACAAATTAAGTGTTTTGCACACTTCTGTCATAGGGCTAGATTGGGCTACAAGTGGGTGGTATTTGTGCTATATTTGGGCTCTTTTTCTTTGGTGGCCATCTTAAGATGTTATATACCCCAATCTAGGCCTAAGTAGCTACACAACCTTTCACCTACATTTGTCCTACCTTGCTCTGCATAACGGTTCTAGCACTGACCTTTTACCTAGTTATGTGCTAAATAAATGTCGAACAGTTTCCTTGAAACTAGCTTCATTTATTATGCATGATGATTCTTAGAAAAGTTCCCTACACATGACGTACATAACAGGATTAACATTCTCTGTATAAAAGTCATGGTCATCTTCATCATACTCACAGCAAATCGTTTGTGTTATGAACCCTGGGGCTATCTTTATGGTATAAAAGAACCATACCTACACTAGATAGACAGAGGAGAAGCTTCCACAAGACAATGAGGTCCCGTCCTGCAGAAGCTACAGCACGCAGCGGTCTGACATTTCTCTCACAGGGTGTCCAACTCGAGACCAAGACGGGGTCCTTTGTTCTCTCCCAACAGGTAATGGGGTTGGCTCTTTCCTATGGGATATGCTAGGCACAATTGGGTAGGATTGTATCGTAAGAGTACGCTCGATTACTGTCATATTTATATGCCTGCATATATTTACTGTTTAGCACTATGGTACAATTCTACCTTCCATTTACTCTGTTAGTGCTTGTAATCTTTAACATTTGCTTCTGTCTAATGATTGTCATGGCAAACGTGTTATACTAGAATGAAGCTGGTTCAATAAATGCTTATTGAAAACGTCCCCATCGTTTCTTCTGTGTATCTCTCTGAGACTAAGTGAGCACGATTGACTGAGCAAAAAACGTACTGTACTGTTTCCACGATCCCTGAAGGATCAAGGGTTGTTATGTTCGATAGTTGCCGGAAACTATTCGCTCCTAGGTAAGGTTAGGGGGCTTATGGAGGCACTGTGAGCTAGCTGGTCTAAAGGCTAACATATCCATCGGGGGTGTCCGGAATCAGTCTAGACACCAGTCCCTTAGTTTATGGTGTCTAAACGCACAGATCCCATGTATCTTTAGGAACTACATGACAGGGAGACGTATTTGTTATGAAGCTCTCTAATTTCCTCATTTACTGCAGTATCCGCAGTAGAAAATGCTTTCAGTTTTCCACTTCGATTCCATCAAGACGAAGTTCATATGTACCACACTTTTGGTATATGTTCAGTATGTTAGCACTCTAGTTGCTCATTAGAACACTGTAGTAAAAATGTTGATCACCCAGGAGTTAACCGGCAGTCTGCTGCTGGTGTTGAAAGCGCATGTTTCAGTCTGAATGTCAGAATGTTTTAACAAAATAGAAGAGGAAGATATTTGAGAACACACTTAATATGTGTCTAAAAGTTTTCTTGCTACAACACTAACCATAAGTGAGATTTTCCTAGCATTGGTGTCTGAAAGGCTAGATTTTATTAAAGGCACGGAGGTGTGTACTATTCTTAACTTCTCCTGCTTTATTAATATTAGAACTTCATTACCCAGAAACCCTGGGAAAAGAACACATTACATCACAATAGAATAACCAATAGAATGTCGAGTAGCACAATAATTTTCCTGACTGAAAGCAACAAACTATTTTTTTGTGAGAGTCAATCAAGATAAGATTTAGAAATTAAAAACCTAACTGAACAGAGAGTCAGAGTCAAAGTCACCAAATCCAAAAGTAAGTTCATCAAGGGAAAAACGGCTAAATCCGGAAATGTAGAAGTGGAAAAAAAGGTCCACCATGAGAAATTTGGAGGAGCAGGGGGTCTAATTGAATCAATTGGATGCTGCCAAACGTGTTGAAGGTGCTGCAACTGCAAATAAAATAAACCCAGGAGGGTTAAATAAAGAGTGGTGGGATAATATTTGCCTCTGTGTCTTTATTTAAATCTAGCCTTTCAGACACCAAGGCTAGGAAAATCTCAATTTTATTACAAGACTGGAGGCTCATATTATGCTTGTTTAAAGCAATGAAATAACAGAATCAGAGGGCTGAGCAACTGGTTCACAATAAAAAGTTCCAAAGGTGTTAACGTTTGACCAAACTGCAGATCTGAGAATATCATGTAAACTTGACCCAGCCCAAAACGCCTTGGAGGCCATAGTCCTCTGGCTTAATGGGCTCCAAAGGAGACAGTGCAATTCCCTTCCAGGGACATGACCCATCTTACTCAACTGGACAAAGTAGGAACAGAAACAGGTCTGTGGGGCTTCTGAAAGGAAATAAGGAGCTGAGAGGATGAGGAACTTCTGAGATCTACAGTTTGCGAAACGGAAGATTTCAAATAATTACCAACACATAAATTGGGCTGAGAAGGGAAAAAAGGGTAGTGAACTGACATCAAATTTGTTTTAATACGTCTATCCACTTGAAAATGTACACCTGAACAATGGTATTGGAAAGAAGACACATCTAATGCTCTAAAATCAGAAACACATTTGAGTGAGACCAAACACAAAAGCATAGTTTGCTTGGCAGACAAATGCTTAAAAGATAAATTGTCATTGATTGGCCATGAAATAAACAAACGTAGAACTAAATCAACATCCCAAGTGACATTGTACTAAGGCACCGGAGGTTTAGCAAAACATACTCCTTTTAATAGTCAAAAAACCATAGGATGTTCACCAATAGGTCTTCCTTCAACTCTCACTTATTTGGCAGATATTGCGGACTTGTATTTGTTGATAGTGCGATAGGCTTTACCCCGGGACGCCAAAGATGCTAGAAAATTAACCAGAAATGCTACATTTGCTAAAATCGGATCAGTGTTCCTGCCCAAACACCAGCTACACCAGACCAACCAGGCTGACCTGTATACCTTAGCTGTGCTTGAAGCCCAGGATTGTTGTATAAACTAGATAAGTTCTTGCAAAATTCCTGGGGTTCTCCAGGGAGACCCGAATTCCACCATGCTATGAGGAACAGAGAGCCCTGAAGAATGAGATTGTGAGGTAGACCCTGAGGCTTAAGCAATCGATCCGCAAAAGGTGGGAATCAAAACAGGAAGGTCCACTGACAGTTCCAGTAACGTTGGGTACCAAGGCTGAGTTTGCCAGTACGGGGTGATTAGTACCAAGGCAGAATGTTGACGGCGAAGATGGGCAAGAACTCCTGAAATTAATAGAAATGGAGGAAAGCCATAAAGAAGAGAGGGTTAGCAAATCCGGTCTCCAACTGAAGAAGGATGGGAGTTGAGTATTGATGTGTGAAGCAAAGAGGTCTACAGACAGGGAGCCGAAGATTGAAGAATGACGATTGAAGACTAAAGGGTGAATTGTATAATCGCTGGAATCGTGAAAATGCCTGGAAAACGAATCTGCTGCTATACTTAACCTGCCTGGAAGATACTCTGCTTTAACAGAAATATTCAGTTGAAGGAAAAATACCTGAAGACTCTTGGCAAGAACTGCCAAAGTTCTGGAATTGGTATCTCCGAGATGGTTTATGTATCTGACCGTTGACAAATTCCACAAAAGTACTGTGCATCTGACCCTCTCTTTTATAAAGGACTTGATAGCCAAGGAACCCCCAAGCATCTCTAAACATTTGATATTCAGTGACGACTCCTGAAGCGACCAAGTACCTCCAGTTGAGAGTTGAACAGATCTTGCGCCCCCATCCTACCCGACTTGCATCTGACTCTAAGACAAGATCTGGGGTGGCAGAGAAAATTATTCTCCCGTCCCAGGCAAAAAAGCCAGTGAGCCATTAAAGGAGCACATCCCTGGATTCTGAATCTAGAGAAACTGGATCTGAAAAAGCCAACCCTCTGCGCAGATGGCAAATCTTCAACCTCTGAAGGGCCCTGTAATGCAGAGGACTGGGAACTATGGCTTGAATGGAGGAGGTTAGAAGCCCTACCATACGGTCTAGAGATCTAAGGGAACATGTGGAAAGAGACAACGCGTGATGTATCTCCATTTTTATTGGATCCACCTTCTGTAGTGGGAGTTGGAGAATGGATTGAGAAGTGTCTATGATGAAACCGAGAAATTCCAGATGTTGAGGCGTAACTAAAGAAGACTTTTGGATGTTTATTAGGAAACCGAGGCTTGACAAAAGATACTGACGAAGATGAAGTTGAGTCAAGAGACAAGATTCATCCCGAACCATTGTTATGAAGTTGTCGAGATAAATAATGAGATGCACTCTTTGATCTGTAAGGAAGGCTACCATAGGTTTGAGAATCTTGGTGAAACACCAAGGAGCTGACGAGGGACCAAAAGGAAGAGTTTTGAAATTTAAAAAGGACTGACCCCATTGGACATGAAGGAACTTTCTGCAGGAAGGGTGGACAGACAGATCTCTGTGATGAAGGATGGTCTCCATCTTGAAATGACGTTAAACAACAAAATTGTTTAAAACTTTTAGATTGATAACCAGAAAATACTCTTTGTTCATTTTGAGGACCAGAAAAAGGGTGCTTAGGAAGCCTGATGGGTCAAAAGAAGTTTCCTCTGTGGCCGGTTTGGAAAGAAGAAACAGTTTTTAGGAAAAATGAAGAGGAGGAGGAAAATAACACTGAATTGGAATCTGATAAAGATCCTTGCAATACCCTTCGACAGTTTGAATAATCCAAGGATCTGCTGAGAAACACAACCAAGCATCTAGACAATATGCAAGCCTGCCTACTATGGGAGGATGACCAAGATTGAAAGTTCTTACCTGGGAGATGATCTCCTTTGTTTCTTTATCCCCTGTTCCGGAATCCACAGGAACGGCAGGGATAGAACTGAGGTTTGTATTCCTGATAGTACTGCTGGCAGCCTTCATTGAAGGAGCCTCTGAAAGACTGGCCCCTTGAGGAATAGCGGCCGGCAAAGTGACTCCTGCCATTGCTGGCCCTGCTAAAAACCTGAGGGGAAAAAATCTTCTTCATAGAAATTTGGGTCTTGTCGATTGTAGCAAAAGTGGAAACGTACTTGCCCATTTCCTTTGTAAATAAATCACCAAAAAGAAGGACCATCTTCTTTTGTTGCCAGACTGTTGAGCTTTGGATTGATTTTCAATAAGAGACTCTTATGCCTCTCTTGGGAAATAAAAGTGTTTACATTCTCCAACAAACAAATAGCTTGTTGAACCCAATTAGAGAGAGTGTAAGGATTCATCCTGATCCTCACCCATCTTAGCCTCTTCGGCCAAATCCAAAATTCTGGTCAAAGGACCCATTATATCCAGACTTCTATCCTGGCAATTGGATCAGGCTCTGTTGACACACTTTTTGGGGTCCTTGCCAAATTTGGTTAAAAATAACAACATATTTGGGTCAATAATAGGGGTATCAGCCACTTTGTTAGGGAGGGAAAGACGGGGGCACTCTGACTTTAACTTATCCCTAGAGGATTTATCTAACGGCTTGCGTATATAAAAGGAAACATAATCTGATTGTCAGGAAGGATCTGAATGTCATTATCACAAGGCGTAAGACAGTGGGACAGCATCGGGTGTTGGTGAAACCTTCCCTCTGCAATTACTGGACTAGTGTCTAAAGGCTATGGACTCCGTTCTAAGATGGCCGCTCAATTTTCCTTACTAACTAATGAAGTTACGAAGTCTCGCGAGAGAGGAGACTTCTTTTGCTCACGGAGCGCGTTTTGCCGCGCACTTCAATTTAGTCACAGTCGAGTGAGGTAGCTTTAGTTCTCGCTCCTCGACTCGAAGTTTCCCTCAGTAATTAAATGTATTTTGGTCATAGCAGGTCTCTAGGTGTAGTTAGAGACATTAGTGAGGGAGTAATTCTGAATTAGTCTGAGCCAATATAATCCTTGGTCAAGTAGAGATAGAACCCAGAGTGGGAGAGTAACTTGACTCCGCCGTCTCCGAAGATATTTGAGGTAATTCCAGGGTCTCCTTACTCCGGTAGGCTTACCGTCGAGTGAAGGAGACCGGCTGCAGTATTTGAAGATAACTCCACACAAGTAAGCCGTTACCGGAGAGATTTGAGAGCACCAGAACTACCACACAAGTAAGCAGATAGCAGAGAGACTTGAGCACACCTGAACTTCAGTCGATGAAAACCGTTCTTCATCTGTTTGCTTCTACCCTAACCCTCCTTGCGACTTACCTACTCTTACCTTCCTCTGTCTACCCTACCCTGTCCCTTTTTGCGCGTAATCCAAGTAACGCAAGAAGGACACAGTGAACTGCATTCTTCACCTAGGAAGCAGCTTAGACTAAAACTTCTGTTCCAGTCAGTTTGTCAACCAGAGTGGCAAGGAAGGCTGGGAGAATTGGTAAGAGGGCACAAGGGTAAGAAGAGTATAAGAATTGAAGAAATGAATAAGACCTAACCAGTTCTTTTATGTGTGTATTAGGTCTTCCTGTAGAACAAAACCAGTGATCATCGAACTGGGAAAATAAAGAGAGGCATAGCTCCTGCAGAGGAACTGGTAGGGTAAAGGTCCAGGGGAAAGCACATTGTCTAATAACACCAGTTAGAATGTTGAATGGAATTTTGTTCCCTTCTGTGCATTAGGTCTTCCTGGGCAATTACTGAAAGACGAAGAGGGAGCCAGTTTTGCACGAGTGTCTCTTTTCTGTCCACTTCCCCTTTCCCCCTGCCTGGAGCAGTTGAGTCAACGCAGCTAGCTCCGGGAGGTGGGCATTGGGAATTCAGCTTCATTCTGCCTCCGTGAAGATTCCGTCTGGCCTTCCTGATAGATTGAAGTGCCCACGTAGTTCCTTCACCTGGGCAGAATGGCAGAGGGTTTCAGTTTAAAGGCTTTAGGAGAGATGTTGGAGGGTATTCAAAGAGAAATAGGGACCTTAAGTGAAGAAAATAAGAATTTAAGGCAAGAAGTAATGGCCTCCAGACAGGAGGCAATATTATTAGCTCAGAAGGTTAGAGAGATATCCTCGGGGGCTACACCCGCTCAAACCTTTCCTAGAGAAACCCAGTCCAAGCAAGACCCGCACACAGTAGCTCAGGTTGTTCACTCTGTTTCCCCCATCATTCCACTTGCCCCTCCCGAAAGATATTGTGGTGATCCACAAAAAGCTCAGCTCTTTCTCACCCAATGTTCTTTGCATTTTATGTGTCGAGCAAATTTGTTCCCAGATGCTCAATCACGGGTGGCCTTCATCTTGTCTTATTTGGGTGGGGATGCTGCTAATTGGGCCATGCCTTTAGTTACCCGTAATGATCCCTTTTTGTATAATTTGGAACAGTTCAAGGCAGAATTCCTTAGGATTTTCGACAGACGCAGAGTTTCTCAGGCTACAGACAATGAGCTCTTAGAATTGCGCCAAGGTAACCGGGATCTAATCTCTTACCTTACTCAGTTCAATAAACTGTTGGTAGAAACAAATTGGCCGGAAGAGAAGAGATCTGCCTTATTTTATCGAGGATTACGTGATGACATCAAAGATACCCTGGCGCAGATTCCAAAACGACCTATGGAATTCTCTGAGTTGGTGGATTTGGTTTTGGAAATCGATTTCCGAAGCTCCGAGAGAAGAGGTGAAAAGAAGACAAAGGATCTTCGCTGGAATTTTCCACGCTTTGATCGGATAAAGACAGAAGCAGGCAAGACTTCAGGTGGAACTGTCGAAAATGAACCTATGCAGATTGGATCTGTCCGGGGACCGCTAAGCAAGGAGGAGAAGGAGCAAAGGAGGCTGAAGAAGTTATGTATGTACTGTGGGGGATCGGGACACTTCGTAAGAGAGTGTCCGAAGAGGCCGAAGTTTTCGAGTTCGGGAAACTCTCAAAACCATCTGTAGGCGGAGTCGCTCAGATGGCGAAGTTGGAAGATCAGACTCCAAAGGTGCATCAAATATCGAATACCCTTCAGACTCGGACACCACATGTAACCCTACAGATGAAAGTGAAATTTCGAAGCCAAGAGATTGAAGGAGTGGCGATAATGATCGATTCAGGTGCCACTGGCAATTTTTGCGACATAAATTTTGCCAAGAAGATGGGAATCCAGGCGGTGCGCAAGGAGCAGAAGGAATCAGTCCGGGCGGTAGATGGTACCAACCTCTCTTCGGGTCCGATCACCCATCACACTGAAATTTTGGAATTAATTCAGTCTAATGGTCATCATGAGGTCCTTCAGTTCAACTTGATCGACGCCCCTCAGTTTCAGTTAATTTTGGGACTCCCCTGGCTAACCCTGCATAATCCAACCATCAATTGGGAGGATCGAACCATCAAAATGGACTCCTCCTTTTGTGCGAAACACTGCTTCTCTTTGGTTTGTGACACCCATGAACCATCCGTGGCCACCTTGTTGTCATTCAGTGGAGAATCCATTGGGGTCATAAACACCTTAGAAATTCCCACAGAGTATAAAGAATTTGAAGATGTCTTCAGTGAACAAGAGGCTGAGAAACTCCCTCCACATCGTTCTTACGATTGTACCATCGATCTCGAACCTGGGGCAGCGCTACCTTGCAGTAGGGTCTACGCTCTAACAGAAGCGGAGAACAGTTATTTGAAGGAATACCTAGATCGTTACTTGGCGAACGGATTTATCCGGCCGTCACAGTCCCCAGTGTCGTCGCCGCTTTTTTTCATTCCTAAGAAGGTGGGATCACTGAGGACTTGTATCGATTATCGTGCCATCAATCGGGTGACAGTAAAGAACCGCTACCCCCTGCCTCTGATTTCGGTCCTTCTAGATCAGATTAAGGACGCCCAAGTATTTACTAAACTGGACCTCCGAGGGGCGTACCATCTCATTCGAATGAAGGAAGGCCACGAGTGGAAGACTGCTTTTAGAACTAAATACGGGCTATTTGAATATCAGGTCATGCCCTTTGGCCTGTGTAATGCTCCGGCAGCCTTCCAGCACTTCATCAATGACATCATGGGAGATTTGGTGGATCGGATAGCCGTGATTTATTTGGATGACATCTTGATATATTCCACCGATCCCAGAGATCACCCTGATCATGTCAAGTTAGTTTTGGAAAGATTACGAAAACACCAACTCTACGTAAAATTGGAGAAATGTGCCTTCAGTGTGCATACAGTGGAGTTTCTGGGATTTGTGTTATCTCCAGGAGGGATCACAATGGAGGCCAAGAAGGTACAAGCAGTGGTAGATTGGCCATCACCTAAGGATGTTAAGGAGATTCAGAGATTCTTAGGATTCGCCAATTTTTATCGGCGATTCATCCAGGGATTCTCGCAGAAGATCATCCCAATTACCAGACTGCTCAAGAAGGGAGTTAAGTTTCATTGGTCGGCAGAAGCAGAACAAGCATTTGAGTTTCTAAAGAAGAGTTTCACTTCGGCACCCATCTTGCTTCATGCAGACCCTGCAGAGCCTTTCTTTGTAGAAGCAGATGCTTCGGATCAAGCGATTGGGGGAATCTTGTCCCAGCGGCACAAGTCCACCGGGCAGTTGCATCCTGTGGCTTACCATTCACGGAAGTTGAATGCAGCGGAATTGAATTACACCATCGCCGAAAAGGAACTGCTGGCGGTTAAGGACGCTTTTGTGGAATGGAGACACCATTTGCTTGGGGCACGGCACACAGTTACGGTGTTCACCGATCATAAAAATCTTCAATTCCTTAAATCAGCAAGAACCTTAACTCCACGTCAATTACGATGGTCTCTTTATTTCGCTGATTTTGATTTTGTGATTACATACCGCCCTGGAATTAAGAATGGTAAGGCAGATGCCTTGTCCCGGATCCAAACTGAAGTTACTGAACATTCTGTGGCTCCGCAACCAATTATTCCTGAATCAAAGATCGTGTGCGCAATGTCTGGAAGCAACTACAAAGAAGGAATCAGAAAGATTATGTCTTTGACGGAAATGGCTGAGTGGGCTAGTCAACAGGAAGGTCGAGAGGTAGTGGATTCCTTGCCGTACCAAGATGGAGCTCTGTACTTACCTACCAAAGAAATGCAAGAACAAGTGCTGAAAGACTGTCATGATCAGCCGTTAGCAGGCCACAAGGGTGCCTTGAAAACTATAGATCTGGTTCAACGGTACTTTTGGTGGCCCAATATGATTTCTCAGATTAAGAAATTTGTGGAGACTTGTGAGGTTTGTGCCCGAGGAAAAGCTAGTAGGCAAGCTCCACAGGGATTGTTACGGCCCTTACCCACCCCACCACATCCTTGGCATACAGTCACGTTAGATTTGATTGTAGATCTTCCACTGAGTAAGGGTTATAACACAATATTGGTAATTGTAGACACCTTCACCAAGATGAGCCATTTTATTCCTGTCAAAGGGGTCCCTTCAGCTCCAGAGTTGGCCAGGCTATTCAGAGAGAACATTGTAAAGATTCATGGGGTTCCCAAGATTGTGATTTCAGACCGTGGCCCCCAATTTGTGTCACACTTTTGGAAGTCATTCATGAAGGGAATGGGAGCGGAGGTCAGGCTTTCCACCAGTTATCACCCAGAGACAGATGGTCAGACAGAGAGGGTAAATCAAGAGCTAGAACAGTATTTACGTCTGTTTCTTTTAGATCAAGGGGGTGACTGGTCAGATTTGCTTTGGATGGCTGAATTCGCACATAATAACGCCAAGAGTGTCTCTACTGGCTATTCTCCATTCTTCTTAAATTTTGGACAGCACCCTAATCCTTTCAGTAATCAGGGAGATTTTGGGGTTCCAACAGTCAACAATTTGTTAACTAACTTAAATCAGGCCCGCAAATCTGCAGAGTCCAATCTCCACAAGGCTAAGGCAGGTTACAAGAAACAGGCAGACAAACACCGGAGGAAGGCCCAGCAGTATCAGGTGGGGGAGTCGGTTTGGTTGTCTTCACGGCATCTTAGGTTAAAGGGAAATAGGAAGTTTCAGCCTCGTTACGTAGGCCCCTTTATTATTGAGCAAGTGCTGGGTCCGGTAACTGTTAAGTTAAAATTACCTACCCAGTTAGGCATCCATCCTGTGTTTCACGTGTCACTCCTAAAGAAGACAGCTCCTAATCTTAGATTAGAGAAACCACCCCCTCCTTTGTTAATAGACAAACATTTAGAGTACGAAGTAAAAGGAGTTTTAGATTCAAAGGAGACAAAAGGAAACTTATTCTATCTAGTCGACTGGAAGGGGTTTGGACCTGAGGAGAGATCATGGGAACCAGCAGATGACGTACATGCCCCAAGACTGGTAAAACGATTTCATGCACAGCATCCTTTGAAACCAAGACCGAGAGATCGGTCTTTGAGAGGGGGTACTGTCAGGAAGGATCTGAATGTCATTATCACAAGGCGTAAGACAGTGGGACAGCATCGGGTGTTGGTGAAACCTTCCCTCTGCAATTACTGGACTAGTGTCTAAAGGCTATGGACTCCGTTCTAAGATGGCCGCTCAATTTTCCTTACTAACTAATGAAGTTACGAAGTCTCGCGAGAGAGGAGACTTCTTTTGCTCACGGAGCGCGTTTTGCCGCGCACTTCAATTTAGTCACAGTCGAGTGAGGTAGCTTTAGTTCTCGCTCCTCGACTCGAAGTTTCCCTCAGTAATTAAATGTATTTTGGTCATAGCAGGTCTCTAGGTGTAGTTAGAGACATTAGTGAGGGAGTAATTCTGAATTAGTCTGAGCCAATATAATCCTTGGTCAAGTAGAGATAGAACCCAGAGTGGGAGAGTAACTTGACTCCGCCGTCTCCGAAGATATTTGAGGTAATTCCAGGGTCTCCTTACTCCGGTAGGCTTACCGTCGAGTGAAGGAGACCGGCTGCAGTATTTGAAGATAACTCCACACAAGTAAGCCGTTACCGGAGAGATTTGAGAGCACCAGAACTACCACACAAGTAAGCAGATAGCAGAGAGACTTGAGCACACCTGAACTTCAGTCGATGAAAACCGTTCTTCATCTGTTTGCTTCTACCCTAACCCTCCTTGCGACTTACCTACTCTTACCTTCCTCTGTCTACCCTACCCTGTCCCTTTTTGCGCGTAATCCAAGTAACGCAAGAAGGACACAGTGAACTGCATTCTTCACCTAGGAAGCAGCTTAGACTAAAACTTCTGTTCCAGTCAGTTTGTCAACCAGAGTGGCAAGGAAGGCTGGGAGAATTGGTAAGAGGGCACAAGGGTAAGAAGAGTATAAGAATTGAAGAAATGAATAAGACCTAACCAGTTCTTTTATGTGTGTATTAGGTCTTCCTGTAGAACAAAACCAGTGATCATCGAACTGGGAAAATAAAGAGAGGCATAGCTCCTGCAGAGGAACTGGTAGGGTAAAGGTCCAGGGGAAAGCACATTGTCTAATAACACCAGTTAGAATGTTGAATGGAATTTTGTTCCCTTCTGTGCATTAGGTCTTCCTGGGCAATTACTGAAAGACGAAGAGGGAGCCAGTTTTGCACGAGTGTCTCTTTTCTGTCCACTTCCCCTTTCCCCCTGCCTGGAGCAGTTGAGTCAACGCAGCTAGCTCCGGGAGGTGGGCATTGGGAATTCAGCTTCATTCTGCCTCCGTGAAGATTCCGTCTGGCCTTCCTGATACTGATACATAGGGAGAAGGGAACCACTCAGTGGAATTGGGATGATGGATGAAAACAGGATCAAACATAGGTTCTCCTGAAAAATCAACCACATTATTTGACTCTGAGAGGAATGAACCCTCAAAAGGAGACGTTTCTCGCCTTTTCTCTGAAGGCCCATTATCATAAGAGTCATCCATAACATTGCCACTGACCCATCATCCTTTAGGTTATTGTCATTGTCACAATCAGTGTCCTATAACATTGTAATGTGAAGGGGAGAGGAGGGGAGCCCCGAAGAAGGAACCTCTCGGCAGGGTCGGATTGGGACCAAAAATAGGCCCGGGCAGCCTCCAAAAAGTGGCCCACATTTGAGGAGCGCGACCTTTCACAAAACATTGCTTGGTTGGCACCAGGAGGCTTATTTTTGGAGAAATGTGTGGTACATTAAGCATTTTTAAGCTTGAAGGGTCAGTAGTATTGGTGAAGACTGGAAACGCTGGAGCTGTGAAAACTGAATACTTATTTCAGTCTCAACACCTTGTACAAGGTTGCAAGAATCCTGCTCTCAATCAAATAGGTCCTCAACTCTGATTATAACATCAATCAGAAATCTAATACAAATCCAAGGGGCAAAAGGGGTTAGGTCAGGATCCCTGTGAAAAGAACCTACATTGACAAATGGAAGAGAAAAAGCGGCTCTGAAATACCTCCTCTTGATTCACTACATAGGGGTTACATAGAATAAAACCTGTTACTTTCAGTAGCGCTCCCCCTTCTTTCTGCCCTCATTTTTATAATACCAGTAATAAATAATACCCATTTATTAACTGGTATAATAAAAAATGTGCCCACCCTCACAGTCATCAGCGAGATTGACCAGGACTAACAATGTCCTAGCCTGGGCCTCTGGATCCTGCCAGGCCTCAAGACCTCTCAATTAGTGGCATGCTGTGGTGTCACTGGTACAGGTAGCCCTGGGCACTTTTGTGGTAATCCCTACCGTGCCCAGCGCTACCCATCAGTCATGCTGTCAGCTATTCCTCTCCCATCTCATCACGCGGGAGAGGGTTTGGCAAGAACATCATTCACCTTATGACAAGATGAGGTGAAAAAGCAAGAAACTGACAGCTGGAGCCAATGCACCACTGTGCAGACTCCAACTTTGTGCTTCAGTTTTTTAGGCTGGAAGAAGGTCTGTATCTGCCCTTAGAGTCTATCCAATACCATCATCTGAAGCCTAGCAGGTCAGGTAGCTGCAGGGAAGTAAGTAAAATAAAACCATGAGAAATGTTGTGTGTGTACCTAAGTGAGACTGAGTGAGTCAGAGAGAGTGGGAATAAGTGAGACTAAGTTTGGATTAGAGAGTGAGTTAAAGTGAGTGTGAGCTAAAGTGACTGAGTGAGTGAGAATGAAGAAAAGTGAAGTCGGTAATTCTTGTTATATGATGTACCTAGGTAAAATGCAGGCACACAAACTGTAATTAATTAATCTTGGTGCAAAGGAAACCTATGGCAAAATACAGGCACTGGCATATTGGAGGTAATTCTTGGCATATGGGATGCACCACCCATGGCAAAATGCTGGTGCTGTCACACTGGAGGTAGTTTGTTGTCTATAGGACACCAGTGGTAAAATGGTGGCACTGATATTAAAATAATTTCTAGCTCAGTCACTTTAAAAGTTACAAAAAACGTGGCGATACATGTTCCTGCGCATTGGAAGGCTCTTCTCAAAGGTTGACTGGTCATCTTTCAGTTGTTATTGCTGTATTGGATTATAAAAGTTTTACTAATGAGGTGAAACGTTTTCCCAGACTGGGATGACAATGTTATAGAGTGACAAAATAATGAAACAATAACATCAGAAAAGTTGCATAATTTGTCTTTTCTTGCCCCAAAATGTAGCCAACTGCTGCTTAATTTGGCCCTCCCTACCGCATAATTCCAATGACAGTGATTCTAATTTATAAGCTGCAAGTAACAAAAGGACATCTGAGCAACAACCAATTGATCTTTGTACGTAAAATACACATCTTTGATCTGCAAGCTACAGGTTGTGTTTGCAGCAGATATATAACCCTCTATGCTAAATTATTGATGAGTTAAGCCTGAATAGACAAAACACGGATCTCTCCAGCAAGTACATGCTACGAGTACAGAAAACAAACTGGGAATGTGCTGGGTAGATTACTTCATGAAACTTGAACTGGCCAGGTCAAGGTGAAAATGGCCATAACACGTGACCGGCCTGGCCTTCCAGCGAGGACTTTCAACGTTTGTGCACTCCTCCACCCCCTCCCATTAAGACTTAAATGTGAAGTCATAGTGGAGGAGGGAGTGGATGAAAGGTGAATGACATAGCTTCGCTTCTGGGACAGGCTGGCCCCATGGGGGCCGAGGTTAGAACTGACAACTAGGTGAGAATGGCCCAGAGGCCACAACAACACCTGGCCTCTTCAGACACAGTGGGAGGTTGAAAAAGGCCCCCAAAAAAGCAGCCCCCTGCCGGCACTTTAGCACTGGCCCATCGGCCCACGCCCGATTGCCCGCATTGGCAATCCGACTCTGCCTCCCGGGTAGGACGACTAATTTTTACAGAAACGCCTTATTCAAAAACACACTGAGGAGCAACACCTTTCTTTTTTTGGAACCATCCAATAAAGAAACAGAAACTGCTTTTTGAACCGAATCTTTAATGAAGGATTTTAAATTTTCTTTCACGAACTGGGTTGCCTCATCCTCATACATGACAAATTGTATTAAAAATACAACAAAACAGTCAGAACTACCAATAAACAGGATGAAAGAGACTTAAAGGTTGACACAACTATATACTGAAAAACCCAAGTAAAAAAAACTGGGAACTATAGTGTTAAATCAAACAGGGAAGCCAAGGGGAGGGTTATAGAAGAAAGAAGCGTGACCAGGGGTGGGGTCTCTATTGGGAAGATCTCACCGGCACCATGAAGAAAGGAGAAAAGCTGGGAGGGGCAAGCGGACGCTTTCAACAATGAGCACGGAGAGCTGACACGTGCAGAAGTAACTGTTGGACTTAAAAAAAAATTCCGGGGTGCGTGGCCAACCAACCGGGGAGCCATCCGATCAGCTCCCTCCCAGGCCCTACGAAATTGAAAGTAACAAGGCACCTTACCAACTTGGTGGAGGGCGCTCCGAGATGCCGGAGTAGTGCTGCACCGGGAGGCGTAGCCTGCTACGTCCGGGGACACAGAGGGCATTTGATTGCAGCCCAAGAAGAGGCAGGCAGCACACAAGCAATGGAGGAAATGGCGGCCACCCGAACGCGAATGACGGGAGCGTGCGGCTGAGGATCTCCCGCGAATGCTGCACTCCGCTCCCGAAAAGCCTTACCGCAAGTGCTAGGGAGGGGAGCAGTTCTGCGGTCCTTGGACTCCTGGGAGCCCCCAGTGAGCATACACGGAGGGGGGCGGACCTGCCCCGGACCTGCCACGGAGCAGCGCGCAGAATGGCTGACGGCGCCCACCCACAAAGCGCATTTGGCAGGTTATGACATCTGCAGTTGCGGCCGCCCTGTCCCCAACAGTGAAGCCCATCCTGCACCATCGGCTCCAGACTGCCGGATGGAGCTGAGGCCTGCCGTGCCCGACCCACCACGAACTGCATGAGTTATTTAACCCCTGGGGTGATTGGGGGTGAATGGTGGTGCCCCAGGGGTGCTCTTCAAGCAGCTGCAAGCTCCTATCTAACCGGAGCTGCGTCTCCACTGGGCTAGAGTGAGTCAAGGTCGCTCTATGATGGGGACAGATGTTCTCAGTGGGGGATGCACATGAGTGGAGTGCCTGAACCCGATATGGCGGACGGAAGGTCCTCTCTCACTGAAGTGTGATTTCTGGTTGGTGCAAGGCGACGACAAGGAAAATCGTCTAGGTGGCAGAGCTGACGAAGCATGCAGATGTGGTGACTGGATGCTTTACACGCTTGAGCATTCTGTCTCTTGTGAGATGTCGAGAAGGGCACGGTGAAGACGGACTCTTCTTGGCCCTGAGGGGGTGGAGCAGTGAGCCTCAGAGAGCGGCGAGGGAATCTCTTCTAGAGATTATTGGGAAGGCGCAGTTTCTACGTACCTGAGAGGCGGCTGAGAGCTGACCGAGTGGAGGGCCCCTTATGCCACCCAAGAAGAACCCCAATAATAAGGTCTCCAACTACTTCACTTCGGCTGGAAGGGGGTCAATAGAAGATGGAGCTACCATGGCGTTGACACGTGAAGACCTCCTGGCCTCTCTACGCGACTTTAAACAAGAACTACGCACCGAGTTACGGGCAGATATCAAAGCAGACATAGAAGCCTCCTTCGAAACCTTCTGCGCGGAGGTGCGTGAGAAATTAGTGACTGTCCAAGCAGATATAGATTCCCTGGGCACTCGCACGCTCGACTTGGAAGCGCAACATCAGGAAGTGGTGGGCAAGATCTCAACTCTGGAAGAAAGCACGGCCGACCTCCGCAAGCAACTTCGCGACTCCTTACTCAAGTGCAAAGATTTGGAAAATCGCTCTTGTCGCGACAACATAAGAGTCCGGGGCCTGGAGGAAGGTTGCGAAGGATCAGATTTAGAGGCGTTCATGGTGGGCCTCTTCTCCTCTACCCTCGGAGAGGGTGGTCCGGAGGTTCGACTGGAGAGGGTCCATAGAGATGGCCCACACCTTTCGGGGAGAACTGCCGCCCACGGGATGTTCTGGCCAAGTTCAGCTCTTTTAAGATAAAAGAACTAGTCCTACAAAAGGCTAGGGCCTCTGAGTCCATCTCTTTTCAGAACACAACGTGCACCCTCTATTAAGATGTAGCCCAAGCCACTCTCCAGCGTTGACAGCAGTTCCGACCGGTCATGGAGCACCTAAGGGAAAAGAACGTCAGGTACCGCTGGACATACCCTTTTGGGATAGTCTTCCTATGGCAAAATAAACAGCAACACTGTGTGGATCTTTCGGAGGCGGTAACCTTGCTGGGTTTGGAGCTTTCCAATACCTCGTCGGTGCAGGAAGGAGGTGGCCGATCGGATCGTCGTAATGGCAGGCAATGGCGCAGAGTGGGAAGAAGAAACACATAAGCTCCAGAATGAGTCCAATGATTGAGAGACCAGAGTGATCCCCAGCTCCTTGTATGGCTGGTCTGATGACTGAATGGGAACCCTTTTGAAGGGAATCCCGGCCATCTTGAGACGGTTGTACCCACTCACCTCTTTCCTTCCCCCACAGAAGGGGTCAGGCGGGGAATCCTGGGGACTTGGATGGAGCGGGGGACTTACATCTTACGCATGTGGCCGGGTTCTGGGTGCCCCGAGGCAGCCGGGGTCCTTACTTCTGATGCCTGACATGGTCAATACGGGAGCACAACGGCATGGTGAAGTCAGGTCAGAAGATGACTTCTATACACAAGGGGGGGGTCTCGAGGGGAAGGATCTAGGGTACCGGGAACTGCTCACATCGTGAGATGGAGCTGTTCTCTATAGACAGTGTTGTGTTTATTCACTGCTCAGTTCAAAATGTCTTAGTTCAAGAGTACTCAGTTTGGGAGGGGGTCTTCTTTGACTATGCAGGATTGCCTTGTGTTTTTTTGCTTTGATAAGGGTTGGGGGACGGGAAATGGTAATGTCCCTAGAGTGTAGTTTAGGTTTGGGATTCCCCTCTAGGAGGAGGTCACCACACACTCATTTTACAAGTTTGTTGCGCTTTTTTAATTTATTTAGATGTATTGGTGCTTTTTTTTTTATTTGCTTGGGGGGAGGAGGAGAGGAGGGTCCAGATGGGGTTAAGGTGGGGGGCGATACCGTTTCTAAGGCAACTGTCTTCCTCATGTTCTCATGGCAGTTAGAGTAGTTTCATGGAACGCTAGGGGGAGGAATTCCCCAAACAAGCGCCAGCGATTCTGGAAATACATGCTTGATCACAATGTTCAAATTATAGCTCTTCAAAAGAAACACACCTCAAAAAATCCGAAGATCAGAGATTGCGCCATAAGGCTCACCCCCACATATTTAGGTCCTCGCACTCTTCGAAACAAAACGGGGCGGCACTGGTGTTTCATGATGGGTTCCTTTTCAGGCTCAGGACACTAAAACGGACAGAAAAGGGAGATACATCATGGTTAGGGGAGATCTTCGAAGTCGCCCTGTGCAGCACTCTATGCACCTAACACAGGCAACAAGATTTTATTCTTTCCTTCCTTATGACTCTAGAAAACTTTGCCCGGGGGGATATACTGCTCTTGGGAGACTTCGATTTAGTCTGGGATTTGGACAGAGATATATCACATTCACACAGGGCTCCAGGGGGGGCATTTGGATCGGAGCTGTGCTCACAACTTCAATGCTTGGGGTTGGTAGATGTTTGGAGGGATGTCAATCCCACGACAAGAGACTTCTCTTTCTTTTCGCACTCCCACAGAATGTACTCCCGTGTTGATTATATCTTCCTGAGCCAGTCCCTGCTACCATCTGTTTTACAATCACAATTTCACCCAATTTGCCTCTCGGACCATGCCCCCTTAGAGATGACGATCACATGGCCAAATCCACGCCCTAAGCATGCCCGATGGTACTTTCCCAACTTTTTATGCAGAGACAGACTCCTCAGAGATGAACTTAGGAAGACTATTAAGGAGTACCTCGAGATAAACGACCCTGAGGACACCTCTCACTCTAACACTTGGGACGACCTTAAGGCAGTAATTCAGGGCAAGTGCATTGAAATGGTCACTAGCTTGCGCTCCCAACAATGTGCGGAGCGCCTCCAGCTCGAAAGCGAACTTAAGTCCGCTGAACAGGTACATAAGACCCAACCCTCAAGACTTATAGATTGTGCTTGGCTCGACGCAGTGACAATGAAAGATCGCACGAAGGGGCCCGGGCATGGATGGCTCTCCTGGACTTGTTCAAAGGTTCGGTTATGGGGGATGGGGGTGATCCGGTGGGGGATGACGGGACCCCGGTTCCTTGAGTGCACTATACAGGGCTTCCCCCCTCTGCTCTTGCGGTACTGTCTGTTGGGATTGCTGGGAGGCGGACTCGACGGGTGGTAGCTGAGGGTTTGATGTACATGTACTTCTGATAGATACGGGCGACATGCTTGGGTGGGTGGGTAGGGAGGAGGGGCTCGTTGGGGGGGATGTTGGGAGATGGGGTGGGGGTATTCTGGCTGTCTCGCACACTCATGGTGGATTACTCCTGTGGATGCACTACCTAGTAGCACGGACATTATTGGGGTGAATGCTGTACAGAGGTAGCTTATGTGCCGGGGTGATTATTGCAAGATGTCCTGATTTGGCTGGGGGGAGGACTATGGGGGACGGGGATTGACTGCATTGTGTTCTGTGACCTAATAAAGTTTGTTTAAAAAAAAAAAAAAAAAAAGAAAAATAAGACCCAACCCTCAAGTCTGACTCTTCAGAAGGTTACGTCAATAAAGGGGAAACTACAGGCCATTTACACTAATGGAGCCGAAAAATCTATCTTACGGTTGCAAGCCAGTGGTTATGAGAGTGGGAATAAGGTGGGCACCTTATTGGCGCGCAAATTACGGGCCAAACAGGAATGTGAGTACATCAAACACATAATAGATGGCAACGGCATCTCTCACAGATCGGAGGAGGGTAAGGCTGGAGCCTTTGAAGATTTTTATAGAGCCCTGTATACCTCGGAGGCCTCTGGGTCGAATGACCCCTAGGGCTACTTAGATGCACTAGACCTCCCTCAGGTAGGGGTGCGAACCAATGAAGAGATGTCGCAGCCTATCTCTGTTGAAGAAGTGCAAAAGGCGATAGATTCCCTTAAACTCCCAAAAGCTCCCGGACCGGATGGTTTTTCAGCCCACTTCTATCGTACCTTCGCACCGAAGCTTGTCCCCTTCCTAACTACTCTATTTAATTCCATCGCTTCTACTCACAAGGTTACTCCTTCCATGGGAGAGGCGATAGTGGTTGTAATTCCTAAACCTGGTAAGGATCCAGCACACTGCTCCTCATATCGCCCGATCGCTTTGTTGAACCTTGATGCCAAAATGTATTCCAAAATCCTGGCTACACGTTTGGATTCTATCTTACCTGCGCTCATGGATCCGGATCAATCTGGATTTATTAAGTGGAGGCAAACTCATGACAACTTGAGGCGCATTATTCATATCATCGAAAAGGCCAACAAGAAAAATATTCCCGCAGCGCTCCTCTCGCTAGATGCGGAGAAAGCTTTTGACTGCGTGGAATGGCCCTTCTTATTTAAAGTACTTCAGCGCTTTGGCTTCAGCGACACCTTAATTGAGATGATTCGCGCTAGCTATCACTCTCCTCGTTCTCGGGTCCTTGTCAATGGAGTGGCGTCCTCCCCATTCCCCCTGACACGTGGGACGAGGCAGGGATGTCCCCTTTCCCCCTCCTCTTTGCCTTGAGCATTGAACCTCTGACGCATAGGATCAGGGGAAATGAGGAGATTCGCGGGTTGACTTTTGGCGCAGATGCCTATAAGATATCGTTATTTGCCGACGACGTGCTACTTTCGGTGACGGATTCCCAGGTTTCTCTCCCGGCCCTCCAATCTGAGCTGAAAGTGTTTGAAGAGGTGGCAGGCTTTAAGGTTAACCGAACAAAATCCTTTCTACTGAACCTAACAATTCCCAAGGATGAATGGCGACGGATCGAAGGGTTGTCACCTTTTCGCTGTACCTCGAGGGAAATTACCTATTTGGGATTTAAGCTTACCCCCGGGTGCAGGACCTATACCAGGCTAATTTTCCTCCTCTTCTGCGCCAATTAATGAGCGACTTGGGCAAATGGAGTGCGGCGTACATCACCTGGTTAGGCAGGATTCATGCCATTAAGATGAATGTGCTCCCCCGTCTACTTTATCTCTTCCAGGCGCTCCCTATACCGGTTGAAAGGGGACTCTTTCAGGACCTGAGAACCATGCTGACCCGATTTATCTGGCAGGGGAAGAGGGATAGGCTTCCATATAAGTTGCTAATCAGACCACGCAAGGAGGGCGGCCTCGCGCTACCGGACTTTCAATCCTATTACAGAGCAGCACAAATGCGGGTAGTCACGGAGTGGTCTTTGAGGGAATCAGAGAAGCACTGGCTTCACATAGATCGACAGATAACTGGGCGCACTATCTGGGATCTCCTCTGGAAACCTAAACAAGATAGGCCACTCAATGCTTATATTAGCACTCCTACCTCCACCACACTGAAGGTTTGGGACACTCTCACCTCTACACTTCAACTTACGACCTTTCCATCCCCCCACACGCTTATACATTTTAATGCTGCGTTCCCCCTGCTCTAAAGGACGGCCCCTTTGACGCGTGGCTGGAGGGGGGGGTGCCTCAAGATCTCCCACTTGTTTGATAAGGGGGAACTCTTCACGTTCTAGGAATGCAAGGCACAGTTTGCATTAACTAACAAGGAAGAATACCATTACTTGCAGCTGAAACATTGGGTGCAACAACCCCTGGTGCGGCAGGCCGCAACCAGGGAGTTGCTCCCTATTGAGAGGTTTGCGCAGTCTGGGTCCTCTTCCAAGGGGTGTATCTCCTTCTTGTATGCTCTTATCCAAGCGCTGAGCCACAGAGCAACGCCACGCTTCAAACAGTTTTGGAATGATATGTTTGAGGCCCTATGGAAGACGAGCAGTGGGAACACTTGGGTAGGCATATAGCAAAATTCAATCGTTCCATGTATCTCAGGGAGGCACACTACAAAATCATGTATGATTGGTACCTGTACCCTCAGAAGCTACATACGATATTTCCGGGAACCTCTGATAGGTGTTGGAGGGGGTGTGGACTCTTAGGCGATTTCAGACACATTTGGTGGGACTGCCCTGTCATCAAGCCTTTTTGGAAGGAGATCCTTTCTCAAATAAAACTTATCTTGGGCTACCCCATTCCCGACTCTGTGGAACATGTCTTACTGGGGTCTCGGGATCCACTTCTGAAAAGACAGACACAGAGTGACAAATCCGTCCTATGGCTCTGCTTGGGGGCTGCGAAAATGGCAGTAGCTGCGGCTTAAAAGAAGCCGGAGGCCCCATCCCTAACCCAGTGGCATGCACGACTGTGGTGGGCTCTGGCTCTGGAGCGAATGACTGATATTGTTGAGGACGCCAGGAAGGGTTTTGATTACATTTGGTCTCCACTGGTCAGATACCTCTCAGTGGGGCTCCCATTGACAGCTTGAAACCCACGGCTTTGGGCTCTCCATCTATTCCTACTCTAGATAGCCACCATCACAAAGCGCCAGGTCTGATGCGCTGATCGTCGGGGCATGAACTTCGACTCCCCAACCCCCGCATCCATCTCTTTTTTTCTTTTCATTGGCACCAAGACATCTTAGTTCGATTTACTCCCTTTTTTCCCCTTTTTTTATTTTCCTTCTTAGGTATACTTAAGTTTCCTTTTCATGTTACTCTCAAGGGAGGGTAGATAGTTATAAGCTTATACTATCGGGTTTGCGACTTGTCCTGATGAAACAGTGTCATATATTAAACTTCATCCGTTTAGAAGTAGGGGATAAACTCTAGCTCTTATGTTTATTTGTATACCTGGGCGGATGATGCTTTTGAAATTGGTCGCATTTGTAACGCTTTTTGGATGAACACTCTGAGTAAAATTTCAATAAAAACATTTTGGAATGAAAGAAAATTCCTCACAGCAAGAAGCGCCCGAGCCACGTGCGGCATGCCCTAACTGACCGCATAGACAAAATGCCCCAGGGAAAGAATGCTGTGACGAAGGGAGCGTGCACGAGGATTGCGCTGAGAACAGAGCATAACACATGTGCTAACTGCCTAAATAAGTGCAGCACAGACACTGCAAGTTAACAAGGTACTATAAAATATCAAATGAAATGCATAATTATCCACAAGAGTTAATAGCTAGCAGAATACTTAACTTGACAGCGAGCAGCAAGAAAAGAGGGCCTGTTGCTCTCAGTAGAGATAACTATTGTGGTACTCAACATCCTATTGGTTATTCTATTGTGATGTAATGTGTTAGTTCTTTTCGCAGGGTTTCTGGGTAATTAAGTTATTTTCTTTTCTTGGCTGCTGTGTTAACAAAGCAGGAAAGGTTAACCATATTATGAGCCTCAGGTCTTGTAATAAAATCTCTATGACAAACGGAAGCCCTCCATTTTGTTCTTTCTAAATTAATTGTTTTATGTTTTACCAGTTTGATACAATCAACGTGGCTTCAAGGGTACCATACCTTTTTCATAAGTTACACTGTTAGCGCTCTAGTTGTTCTTTAGAACACTCTGGTAGGCTGCAGTAGAACACAAGTGAATCACCTGACAGGCTGCTCTTGTTGTTAGTACATTATTTACTGAGAATGTCAGACTTCATTTTCATATGGCTGAATTTATAGAAAACATGTTCTCCTTTTAGCTGATGAAGCACCTTCCATAACTTTTATGGGACAATCATGAAAATCGTGAGAAAACAGTTTTCTTTCAAACATGATTTATGAAATCCCAGCAGATGGCTTTTCCACAGGATAAAATCACCTTATCACCCTTTATAGGTTCTCCTTTTTTTTAACTCTCAAAATCTGCCATTCACTACAATGCTGTTCAATGTGGTGCTATTGTGTAGATTGGTCCTAAGATGGCTGCCAACACTTCCTGGTTGAAGTGTTGGCAGCCTATCAAATCCCACCATGAGATCTGTGCTTAGGCTCAGCCCAGGTATACAAATGTGGTTTTCCTTTAAGAGCTCCTAAACTACTGAACAGATTTACACCACATAACAAAAGCATAATCTCTGGAGTGCAATCTTCCTTTCTGCCAAGTGTGGTGTAATTCCATCCAGCGGATCGGCTGCAGGCGTGTCGCCCTTGCTGAACCTATATTCATCTGAAGAAATTCAAGAATCCATTTCTTCATCCAGCTACAATAATCTTTAAAGATATGGATGGAAAACTTGTAGAGACACCATCTCTGGTTCAGGATGCCTTTAAAAAATATTATGAAACATTATACATGGCCGAACCAGTCTTGAGTCCTGAGAGCTATCTTCATAAAATGCCCTGTGTGGGTTTAGAGGATAAGGATAAGGAATGGTTGTCAGACTCCCTTTCTTGGGGGGAGATTAAAACTGCAATGCTTTCATTAGCTCCGGGGAAGGCGATGGGACCAGATATGATTCCTCTGGAGTTTTATGTTAAGTTTAGAGAGCCTTTAGAGGAGATAATGATGTTAGTATTTCAAGGGGCGTTTGAAGGGGTACCCCCAGCATCCTGGTCGCAAACAGTAATTGTGGTGTTTCAAAAAAAGGGAAAGGATCCTCTTGATCTATCCTCGTACCGACCAATATCCTTAATTAATGCGGATAATAAAATCTATTCAAAATGTCTAGCCAAAAGATTGGGGGTAGTCATCCCTTCATTAGTTTCATTACGTCAGCATGGATTTATTGCAGGGAGGGGGACCACGGACCATGTTAGACGGGTTATCTCTATATTTGATTGGGCCAAGGCAATGAGTCTACCTGTCGGGGTGGCCCTTTTGGACGCTGAAAAAGCGTTTGATAGGGTCTCTTGGGAGTTTCTCTGGGCAGTGATGAGGTGGAAATCATTTCCGGATGGTTATATACGGGCGATACGCTCAATGTATCTTGCTCCAGGGGCAACAATACGGCTGACTGGAGAGGAGTCACAGAGGTTTTCGATAAACAGAGGCACCCGACAGGGCTGTCCCTGTTCTCCACTTTTATTTGCTTTGTTTATTGACCCTCTCATATCCAGTCTGGAGGCGGACCCGGAAATTAGACCAGTAATGGCATACTCATACTCTGTTAAAGTCCTGGCATATGCTGATGATCTGGCTGTTTTGTCCAGTGATATGAATAAGGTACTGCAAAGAATTGAGGTTATTACAAAAATGTTTGGGGCAGTGTCTGGTTACAAATTAAATCTGGGGAAAACCCAGGTGCTACATACAGAAGTTGGACTAGTATCTGGGATGGAGGTAGTTACGGAGGCTATCTATCTAGGCATAATTATTTCACCTCAAATTCAAACTATCCCAGAAAGAAATGTGGAGCCGTTGATTGCTTCCGTTAGTAAAACTTTGGAACGGTTAGATCGGCTCCATCTATCACTGTATGGAAGAGGTAATGTCCTAAAAATGTCTGTTTTCCCAAAATTTCTGTACCTCTTTCGGGCTATTCCAATCCTTTTTTCCAGATTGCTGTTTACCAAAATAGAACGAATGTGCACACGTTTTTTATGGGGATATCACCGATCAAGAAGAGCAATGAAATTCCTCTATCTCCCAACGGAACGGGGAGGTTTGGCTCTCCCAAATTTTTATTTGTATTACTGTGCAACATTATTTCAATTTATGGGCGTGTTGGTTTGTGGCCCGATAGCGATTCTGGATGCTGCTTTTTCTCCTTCAATATATGAATGGTGTCTTGGTGATTCAGCACAAGGCTTATTGTTGAAAATTTTGGAGCCAAGCTATTACAAAAAAACTAGGTTTAAAATTATTCAGGCAGCTTACTCAGTCTGGAAGGGGCTACGTAAGCAACTGCATATTCCGAGTATTCTATGGGAAACACCACTAGATTCTATTGGTATCTTACCTGGGATATTTCATGATGTGGTTATGCGGAGGTGGGCCCATTACGGTATTAAAAGAATTGGGGATCTGTTGGTGCAGGGAGAGATGATCTCGTTCGTAGCCTTGCAGGGCAGGTTTAATGTTAGTAATGCTGATTTTTTTAAATATTTGCAGCTGAGAAGTTTTCTTCAGGGTGCAGTCGCGGGGGGTAGATGTCAGATTCGACAGATTCGTATTTTGGATTTAATACAACAGAACTCTAAAATACGTCAGATTTATATGGATCTTATGGGTATGCAACGGGATGATATGGCTAGGCAGGAAGCAATATGGAAGGAGAAACTATCAGTTAGTAATTTAGACTTAAAGTTGGTAACCCAAATTGCTGGTTCCATTTTGCTGTCTGGTGGTCTTAAGAGCCAGTCATATATGGCTCTGTTTAATCTGTATTATACCCCGGCAAAGATAGCAAAATGGAAGGGTGGGAGGGGTGATAAATGCGCAAGATGTGATCTCTATGCTGCAGACTCAATTCATATGTTTTTTTCCTGCCCTGCCCTTCAGCCTCTGTTACTAGAGATAGAGGGGTTTATGATGCAATATCTGGGGATACAGATAACTATTACAGCAAGTCTGGTATTGTTTGGAATCGAACCTGAATCTATCTCAGATCCGATTGGATTACTGGTGCCCTACAGAGGCTTTAAGTTTATGTCTATGTCGGTTTTGAGGTTATGCATAACGTCGCAGTGGCTTGATCCGGACCCCCCATCCTTCTGTGGTTGGAGGGCCAAGATAATCTCAATATTTAACACCGAATCAGCCCTGTATAAATTGAAAGGTCTCTCAAAGAAAAAGCTAGGGGCTCAGATATGGGAGCCAATGAGAAAATGGATACAACAATGATGGTTATTATTTGTTTATATGCTTTTATGTATGCATTATCTTGCTACTTTTCTGTTGTGTACAGGAGAAATATCTGTATATTTTTGTTTTATTATGTAATGCTTCCTCGCTGAATCAATAATAATAAAAAAAAAAAATAGATACTAGTGTCTAAATAAGATGCTCGAACATAATCTCTGTAAACTTTCATTTAGCATGTCTTCTCACGAACTGCAACTCTTGCGCAGCCCGCCCCCAGTTCCAACACTTCACACCAGCTACAATGTCGTCATCCACCACAATATAATGTCCTTCAATACACTGATGCAGCAAATAGATAAGCACCAACTAGCTAATCTTTCAACAAAAATGTCTCACTCAGTCACCTAAAACTATATTTTTCACACATCACACTAATCGAACCCACGATTGTCCGCCTCTTCAAACCATGTGCATTATCCATCTCTATAGCACAGAAAGTCCAATGCCATAGGTTATGTCCGCATTGTATTATAGAGAGGAACACAGAATGACAGCATAGTGTGAGCACGGGGCTTTAGGTCACTGTTGTACATTTCCAGTAACAGCCTTTCCTCGTATAACCTATTGTAATCTAGAACGCTGGAACAATTATAGAGATTCAATGTTATGTTCATCTGGTGAATTCAATAAAAGTAATGTATGCAAATCGGAGCTAAGAGGTGCGTACCAAAAAAGGATACGTGAAGATATCCGTTAAAAAGTACACATTTAAAAAAACGAACAACTGGTGGCTTCTCATTTAAAAGCATCACAAAAAGTGCAAAAATCTCCCTCCCTTCTACACTATTTATAACGTTAAGGGAGAGTGTAAAATAAATGGCAGCATATGCGTCGACTGTGCCTAAATTTGTGACATAATACAGCTGTTTGAGATAATCGGCAATTGTTTCCCTTACACACCTACTTACGTGACATCATTTTGTCTTTGCTTAGGAATGGACATTGACACCCCACTGCCCCATCCCTACTTACATTGACATCCTAGGCCCCTTCCTGTTCACACGAACCCTCCATTGTATATGCTCTCGCATCCCCACTTCAGGTATACTGGTCTGGTTGCCATTCAATACTGTGGGAAATGTAGTTCAATTGTAAAGACGAAGTCGGTCATTCGCATAGGAGTGTAATTCCCACTGGACTACATCTCCTAGCAGATCAGTTCTGGGTCCTAGTCGGTACTAAAGAACAGCAGTCGGCTCCAACGATTATGTGTGCATTGCAGTAGACATAGTACTCCACTGCAAACAAGTCGCCATTTTGTAAAAAGAATCATCCGCCTCATGGTCACCCAAAAATACGTATATCGTTCTAAACAGTAGCTGACATTTTAAAAATAAAAAACGTATACAAAGAAAACAGCTTACTTATAGAGGCCATCTATAGATTTAAAGATATGTTGTATAAAATAAAATGTTCTGCCATTCCACGACCCTCATGTATTAATTAAATATGCCAGATCTATTGCTTTATGGTGTCTCTTTAATATTAATTTATTTACTCAACACTCAGAGCTCATGCACGCCCAAGAAGACACTTGCTAAATGAGAAATACGAAGCAACCTAAATACGGCGTCCTTTTTAGGTCTCGCCTGACCCAGCGCATGCGCTGATCTGGCGAGACTTATTGAGAGGGCTCCAAAAAGTGCTACCAGGCCAGCCTAGAGCTACAGTGCATGTGCGTGGGAGTGCGCGCCGCGCTTGCCGCGATTACTTTCACTTTCGCGGCCGCACGGCCGCTTGGCATAGCCAATAGGTCTCGCTTTTGGGACCTTATAAGTATTTAGTTATGCAACTGTTGCATGGCTAAACACTTATAAGGTCCCAAAGGCGAGACCTATTGGCTATGCCAATGCTTGTTTTTAGGTTGAGCCCTGCTATGCATGCTGTATTAGGGTATGCACTTGAAGTCCCGCCCACTCTCCACCCATATTTGTAATTGGTTTGTGTGATTGTCCTTCAAAAATGCTGACTTCTGAATCATACATAGGCTTGTTAGTCCCGCCTTGGTACCGCCTTGTCTGCTTTTGTTACCGCCCATAACGACTGGACTTTTTACTAGGCTTGTTAAAGTGGGTGAGCACTATTTTCTTTAATTGTCTTTCCTTATTCCTGCGCAGTCAGCTTTCACTTTAACGTCCGCGCTGCTTTATTTAATTATTTTGCAGCGCGGTCCATATAAGTTTAGTGTAGGACACGCAAACAAGCATTTGCAATGCAAAGGGTCTCGCATTTACGCAAGTTTTAGCTATTAGCATTGTAAATGACAATGCGTTTATTTATGTTTTGGTTTTTGAAACATAAATAAAACGCATTGTCATTTACAATGCCAATAGCTTAAACTCGCGTAAATGCGAGACCTATTGCATTGCAAATGCTTGTTGAAAATTTCATGAGAATCATCAACCCGCACCAAAGATATTGGCAAGTCAACAAACGCCTTCCCTATGGAAACATTTTACTAACTATAACTACCTACTAGGGACTGCCAGAAGGTAACAAGTGTGTGTGTGTGTGTGTGTGTGTGTAATTTCTCTTGAGTGCCTGTGCCTTCCCATCATCGCCATGTAAATTAACTCACATGTTGAACTGTACCCACAGCTATACTTATGTGTAAACATAAGTGCACATGTGAGTAACAGCTATGGTTAAATAAATTACTACATATAAAACTACATTTCATCTGCTAAAGAATTAACCTTAAACATATCAACTTGAATTACAATAGGGCTTTTAAGCAGGTTGTAAGAATGCATATCATGGCTCCTACAATAAAACTACAACAAATACAATTTAGTATTATTTTAGCATGAAAGATCCTAACTGTATATGCAAACAACAGTTTATTAAAATCCTACTTTATGTATGTAATAGTTAAAAAATGGTAGAAACCAAGCCTATTAGTCTATAAATAGGTTAAAAGCTCCACTTGTTGAGAAAGTGTGGCTTTAAAATTATGTTTCTTCTCTGAAAAACATCATTGCTCCCTATTGTCTATACCTGGCTAAAGTACATAATTAGTGCACTTGTTCATGGATACTAATTTGCCCAAATATTGATATTCTTTTGTTTGTGAGAATGGATTAGTCAGAGCTGAGTTTGTAACACCAGCTACAGACTCTAAATAGTTTAACCATTTCTCTCCAGCACCACATTTTGCGAGCATTCATGACTGCATCAGCTAGAATTGATAACGCAATGTCAGCACAAATGAAATAATGTCTTTACAACACAGTACCTCCTGGAACTGCATCACTTACACCTAATCATCTTTCCTTTTGCTCTGGGGCTACCAGAGAATGATTTATTTGGATTTGTCTTGACAGACTGGGAGGAGCAGTTCAGAAATGTCTACTTTTGTTTTGGACTTGTCATTACAAGCAAGCAGTCCTGTACTTTCAGGTTGACAAAAGAGGCACCCCTTCTTGAGAGGCACAGCGTGTCATCTTTATCTCCTCCTTACTGCTAACACAATATTTTGTTTCTCCACTCCAGTAGACTGGGGAATGTTCCTTCTGATTTTTATATCAGGGTAATTGGGCTTTCAGTTCCGTGCTCTGACAAGCCTCCATCTTGACAGCGGTAGAATGAGGATACTTGAAACTACGTAGAGTGGCATGCCATTTTTGGGCTTACAAGTAGCATTTGCTACATCAATCATGGTAGGACAGAGAATCCCTATCTGTGTCTGGATTTACAGATTACATTGTGGATGCAAATTACCAGTAGCCATAGGCAGCAGCTGTTTGCCTGTACTTGGGCTTTGTACCTATGAATCTGTTCTTGCTACCACTCATCTCAGTGGTAAAAAGTCCATCAAGATGAACAGAAAATAATTGAGATCCTATGATCCTAATTTCTTTTTTGTAGGTTACACTTCTTCCAACTAATAGGAAAAGATAGGCTCAGAAATGAAAATGAGAGGGCGAACCCCATCATGTCACCAGATAGCCAAGTGTGCCGATGTCACTTTTGCTTTCACCAATATTTTGTTGAGTCAAAGTCCAAGGGTTACATAACATGTTGCTCGTGTTTATAGCACAGGCTATTGATTTGTAAAATGGTTCTTTATCTGCAGTGAACCTGAGTAAATACGTATGTACAATGAATATTTCTGCAACTATGTGTTTAAGAATTTTATCTTTTGCTTAAGCATAGTTTCAAAATGGAAACATGATACTTATATTTCACCATACCCAAGGCATCCATAGTATGGTAAATACATTAACAAATATATAGTAAATGAATTTTTATGAGAAAATGTTATCTTCCAGAACTAGTTTACGGTTGCTGGTGGGAAATTGAAACACGATACCCTAA
This sequence comes from Triturus cristatus, assembly GCF_964204655.1. NCBI lineage: Eukaryota > Metazoa > Chordata > Amphibia > Caudata > Salamandridae > Triturus > Triturus cristatus. The sequence goes on along the minus strand of NC_140581.1, from coordinate 912,468,827 downwards.
AACATATTAAACACATTTTCCAGAAAAAGTAGGCCACGTACAATTTCATATAAGAATTTAGGAGAGCAAGTAAGTCTAGATAACGAGAGCATAATTGTAAAGTGTGTTGAAGAAGACCAAGGGCCAGTAGAGTTTATTTGACACCTCAATCAGATTCCGGCACTAAGATGAACAAGGGTGGTGGTGTCCAGGATGGAGATTAGATGTTTTAATATAAACTGACTCGGGATGGCTGGAGAAATAAAAAAGTTTGGGCATGAAATTATTTGAAACTGGTGAATGATCAATGGGATTATCAATGGTCTGGAAAATAGTTAAGGCCTTTTTGAAGGGAAATTATTTATTTCGCATGCAACATATATAAAAAAGGCCGAACAAATAAGGAAAAAAGAGGAAAGAGGAAAAAAGTAAATGAGATTCTGCTCATCACGAAACAAGTAATAATCCTTTAGAAGAAAATGTTAGTAAATTAAGGTCAATAAAGACAAATGTAAGATTACTGAGATTAGAAAAATAATTACTTGATCAAAATGCAATCCATCAGCGGGTATTTGAAGAAGATAACAACATTGCAAGATTCTTAGCTTGGAAGATGTACGGTATAAATCAAAATAATGTTGATAACATTTGGATGAAAAGAAGGGTGTGAGTTATTGAGGTGAAACTGCATGTGGGCACAAGGTCTTTTTGAAATTTGATCAACAATGATATACAGAATAACTTTCCCCTACTAAGTATATGATCGAATATTTTTGTCCACAGCGTAGCCTAAAAAGATACATTTGAAAGTCTTAGAATAAGAGGGTGAAAGAAGCACTTGTGGCATTCTAATGAGGGAAAGCAATTAGGGGGGAGCTGGGGCTATAGATGGCCATCCAGTGCCAATTTATAAGGCACTCACAGTAGTATTGCTTCCTAAGGTGGTTCACATTTTTTATGGAATCTATGTGAAGCAGTATATACTTGGTCTCTTTTTTGAAACGCCCAAAACATCCTGTGTCATCTTGATCATGCTGACAAACCACATCATTCAAAACAGACTGCAAAATATGAATGAAGTTATTAATACGAATGATGAGTATGATCCCAGACATCATGCATCCTGAGCCAGTAAATTTCATTCCAGACTGATTACAGCATCCAAAACACATTATCATTTAGACGCTCTAGATTATTGGCGCCACACCTCTACACTTTCAGCAGTTATTTTCTTAGATGGAATAAATACGTTTGATCTGGTGAACTCTGTATATTTGGACGTCCCAGAATAGATGAATATCTCTACCCAGTTCACCAGGGTGATTATGTAACTATACAGCTAAGCAACAACTAAAATCTCAGATAATGACAATGCTTAGAGTCAGTTAATGTGGAGAGGGAACCTGACAAGGAGAAGATATTCAGGGAAGCACTAATGTTTTGGGAGCTTCACAAATCTGTGTGTGATGTAGCACTTTATATAGGCCCACCGCGGTGGAAGAGCATCAACAAGGTGTATAATCTGAAAGATCAAGTCTCACAATTTTCCAGATACCAAATTAAGGGTAAAACAGACGTACTAGGCTCATATATTTCAAATGGAAAATTACCAATTACACTGCAGGGTTAAAATCAACTGCTCCCAATGAGATATTTGGCAATTAGGACTACCTCTAGGATGGAGGAATTGTAAACACGGAACTAGAGTCAACTTTTAGATAAGATTAAGCAAGACTTTGAACAATGGGGACACATCTCACGATTGCTATTTTGGCATTTTATTATGGTGAATATGATCATGCTTTCCCCATGCTTTTTCCATTTAAAAAATTTAATAAATCCATAATAACTTTATCTGGGCAAGTAAAACCTTGACAGTTGCTAGATTAAAATTAAGTGCCAAATTGGAAGATGGAAGATGTGCTTCTCCCAATTTCAGATGGGAGATACCTTTGCCAAGAGGATTTTCTGACACTTTCTTCTTCCTAGCAAAAAGCTCTAAGCAGGATATACTAGGATATCTTGCTTTCCAAGGGTATACCTACCTGACAAAGTTTCATTCCTTTTTCCTGGAGTCTAAAAGTTGGGAAAATGACCAAGTCCCACAAAGGTCTTGCTGTTGGCAAACTACCTCCTGGTCACTCCTATAGTTCCCATGTCCTTAAGGTAGGATTATAGACACCTATTTCCCTCTAGCCAAGGTACACTAAAGGTCAAGTCTTAACTGGTCATTTAGGTTTTCTTTATAACCCAGAGCCATTCTGCCTTTTGTGTCCCTGTACTAGCAGCAGGAGGCAAACCACGTGACCCTTTGAGAGCAGTTCCAGCCCTGGGTGCCGGCAGAATGTGCCACATTGCAGCCTCTGTTTGCAACACGTTCTTTCCCTACTTACTGCCAACTTTCCCGGAGCCCACCAATATAGATTGCACTCGCTTTCCTCACCTTCAGGGGCCATGCCAATGTGGAGATCACGTATCCTCCACTATCCTAGTGCTGAAACTGATTTTCCCTACTGCAGGGAGCATGAATGTTTCCCATTCACGTGACTCCAATTTAGAATCTTCATTTTCAAAAGGAATAGCTATTAAACCTGCCTTTTGTGCTGCCATCTTTTGCGCTTTTCATCCCAGATGTCTAAGCCCTTCTAAGTGACATTGTTGATACCACTTCAGGCTCCCTGCTCCCAGATGCATTTTCATTGTCCTCCACAAGGCTAGTCATTGACATCCATTCTGGGATGTGTATCTCAGTCTCTGGAACAGGATGATTGGCACACTGGTAGTAAACCAGTTTGTCCACAGGTAGCAAAAAAATCAGTCTTGTTCATGAAATATGAAGATTTACCAGCACAGTGACAAACAGCTTTTTGCAGCTGTTTACTGTGCATGCATAATTTTCCTTAATTATACACACACCCCACCTTTATATGAAAAAAACACCCAACCCTGTGGACTTAGATGACACACTTAGATAAAATATAAAAACACTTTCCTTGCCTTGTATCATTACAGAAGCCTTAAAACTGAAGCCCGTCTGAGCACAGTACTTGCTCTTGAGCCATACACTTTAGGGCTTGGGTACTCACATACCTTTTCTCTGCAGCCAAAACATTTTGTCTAGTGTGTAGTTGAGAGCCGCATTGGTGCCTTGGCTTTCCCAAGGAGACGGTGAAGGGTTGGAGATTATGGGGACAGGAAAAACCACACCCTTTCCAAAGATTACTTGAAAATATTTCTTTCAATCCTTTTTACACATTGCAGCAGCTCAACTGACACTGTGTCCAGAGTATACATGTTTCAAATTGTGTAGCCTACATTCTACTGTATGTAATATATTTTAAGTTAATTAATTGCATATTCACATTACTTTCTGTCACAAGATGGAATCTCATTGCACTATGAATGCTCGTAATTTTCCCTAGTGCACCAACTAGGTTTTAGCTCAGTGACCTTCTGGTTACACACACAGACATTTCATTTCTGTCGCGTTCGTTGAACTTTCCTATCAAATCAATGCATTTCCACAGATTAGGTAACCTTGCATTTTGGGGCCGATTCCGATCTGGGTCGGAAAGCTCTCCGACCGAGCCGGATCCAGAGTGTTTTCCGACCAAGCCGGACTCCTGCAGTCCGACCGAGCGAGTACGATGCGGCCGCATGCTGCTGGACTTGGTTCGGTCGGACTCCCATAGAAGTCAATGGGAGCCGATTGTACGACGCGTACATGTGCTCCCATTGACTGAATGGGTACGTCTCGCACAAGGGCACCCCCTACAGTGGGTACGCATCGGTGTCATCTGCGCCGTTCATGTCTGTGCTGGGGAGACTCTTGGGTCTCCCCCTGTGTCCGAGTCATAAGGCTGCGGGTGATGGGGGTCCGACGTGGACCCCCAAAGGCAGCTTCCCGGACGTTTTGCAAGCTGGAAACTTCGGCTCGATCTGGCTGTCCGGCGGTCTTAAAACGTCTCCATTGCACGGTGCGAATCGTGTCCGTACAAGTCAGTCAGAGCGGGTCGGACCCGGAAACGGTTCGGTCCTAACAAACACGTACAGTCGCATCGTACTCGCTCGCTCGTACAGGTGTCTGATTCGGTCGGGAAACACACGTCCGACTCATTCCTTTTTCCCGCCGGATCGCGTTCGGAGCCCTTCCGACCCAGATCGGAATCGGACCCTTAGTGTTCGCTGAAAAACAAAACAATGCATTTCCACAGATTAGTTTAACATGCATTTATTTTCATTTGAGGTGTGTGCATTAGATTATATACAAGTGGGAAGGGAGCACACTGCCTCTCATCCCAGCACATTTCACCCCATTGCATTCTGGTAAATACAGTATGCTTACTTCAGAGTTGCTGTAGTTTTTCACCTAAATTAGTGCAGGTAGTGCTGTTATCTCTAAACACTTGTTTCTGGGTTTAGCCCTTCAACAGTGGAGAGCAAAAGTAATAGAGACCAAAAGAAAGTCATCTGGGGTTGCTGTCCAAGTCTTCACAGGTCACAGTACCACTCCACAGGCACACAGGTGCATCCGAGGTGAGCTCGTCAGCTTGTTGGCACAAGGGGGCCTTTTAAGCACAAGGGGGAGAGAGCACGCTGCCTCTAATCTCAGCACAGTTCACCCCATTACATGAGAGGTACTGAGACCTGAAAGGACTGTGGCAGTATTCTCAGCAACCCCTGATGTAATTTGTTTTCTGATCTATACTGATGAAGGCTAGAACCCAGAAAACTGTGTCTAGAGATGAACAGCACTGTCTTCATCACCTGTCAACTGTGATGAAACACTACAGCTAATATTCAACTAAGCACAAACATTTTAATTCATTTACCATAATGCAAGGGGCCAAACTGTGCTGTGATGTGAGGCAGTGTGCTCCTACCCCCGTCTATTTAAAAAGACTCTCTTGAGCCAGCAAGCTGATGAGCATTTGGAGATGCACTTGTGCACCAGTGAGAAGTACTGAGACCCGAGAAGACTGAGGCAACTTTCTCAGCAACCTCTGATGAACAGCATTATGAGCACCCACTGTGGTGAAAAACGTCAGCTCAGATTCAAGTAAGCACAAACATTATACTGCATTTACCATAACACTAAGGGGCGAACTCTGCTGTCATGTTTGGCAGTGTGCTCCCATCCCCCTTCTGTATTGGATTATATATTTAGTTACCTCGATGTTGTAAAATCCACAGTACAGTCACAGAACATTTTGGGGCTGATATCGATGTCGGTCGGAATTGCCTCTGACCGACACCATTTCGGTGTGGGAACCGCCCGAGGTCATCGGTTCTGCACACCTCATTACGATGCGACCGCATATGGTGCAGTTGCAAACCCCTATTTCTCTATGGGAGCTTGTGCGGCGGGTGGAAACCTCCCGCAGCACAAACTCCCATTGAGCAATGGGAGCTTGTGTAAATTCCTGCAACGTGTGGCACATGGTGCAGGAATTTTCATGGGATTTTCAGAGGGGCACCATATGTGCCCCCCAGGGCCACAACAGGAGGGCCAGGGGGAAAGGGGCCCTGCTAGTGGCCCCCAAAGACACTTTCCGACAGCAGTTCCATTTCAGAAGGCCGACATGGAACTGCTGTTGGAAAGTGACATCATAATCTCGACGGCGAGAACGCTATCCGTTAGGGATTATGATGCCCTTCCGTCGGTAACGAGACGGATTCCCTGGTTGTAATACGGCGGTCAGAGTTCAAACCTACGATGTCGGTTGGAAAGTCTCTGAAATCAGCCCCTTTGTTCTTTTTAACTCACTGTCTTACCCGATTGCTTACACTCACTGACCCTGCTCCATTGTACTCACGATCACTGTTCTCATTCTTGTTTATGCACTTCCCTGTTGTAATCAGGACACACCATTTGTGAGTCTTCTTCTTAGTTTAATGTCAGGAGAATAGCAGGTACCAGCAACACCAGACACCTTTACAAAGCATCTCTTAATCGCTACAGAACCCCGTTACCTCACCACAAACAAACCCTGTACATCACTGACTACATATACAGTATTCCAATCCAGATGAAAACCTTCATTGTAGCAATGCCATACAGGCCAACACTTTACAGCTACAAAAAGAAAGATTTTGAAGAAAAATAACCTGAGGGGAATTTATTTTCCCCATTGATATATATGAAAGCAGAGGCAAGTTTAGAAGGGAGAGAGCTAAAACAGAGATATTTTCAGCTTAAAACACTGGGAGCCTCCTGCCTGAAATGGGTCTGTGGCAGTATAACTTCCTCGGTCCTCCCACCTAAACTTTCACTAGGAACAGGGTTGAAACCTGTTTCAGCAACTTATTATTTTTTATTTTTTTTCTGATTCTTGGCCTTGTTTCAAATGTCACTTTAGCTTGGTCTCTGAGCAGGGCAGTCATGATAATAAAACAAGGAGAAGTGAATATAGAAACACTGGCCAAAATCCCAAAACGATGTTGCTTGGCTAAAAGAATTAGCCCCAAAAGAGGAACTCAAGCAGCTTTCTCTGCTGCACTCTTGGTTTACCAGGGGTTCCAGGAGAAGATCTGTGCACCACTGCTTTAGGCGTACATGTGACTGGTGTAGGTACACACAGCAGCCCACATATCACATATAATTTCTACATTCTGGTGCAATTCCAGCACCAAATTAACATGGACTTTATATATATATATATATATACATATATATATTTATATATATATTATCTACTGGCGGTCGCCAGTAGATAGTTATAGTTAGGACCGTGTTTCCATAGGAAATCCGCAACATTCTATTTGGAATAACTTTGGCGCCGATTGACGAATCCTCGCGAAATTCTCAAAATAGGTGGGGCGCTCCGCTCCGCTCCTTCCCTGAAAGTCTCGGGGGGATTCGTCAAGCGGGGGCTGAGAAAAAGGGGGGTCCCAAAACGCGTTTTCCCCATGCATTTTTCCATAGGACCTTTAGTCCGAGCTACAGCCCGAATGGCTGAACAGAATTACTTGAAATTTGGCAGAGAGGTAGCCCTCAGGTCAGGGATGTGCCTTTTGAAGGTCTCGTGTAAATCTGTTCAGTATTTCCTGAGAAAATAGCATTTAAATCAATATATATATCTGTAGGCGCGCTCCGAGCGCGTACCGTAAGCTTACCGTACGCGCACGCCGCCGTGCTCGAGCGCGATTCTGATTGGTTGTTAGATCTTAGTAAACATTAGAATCGGTCGAAACCAGGAAGTGTCGGCCACCATTTTGTCTCTCGCAGTCTGAGGGGGTGAAAAACAAAGGTGGAGAACGTGAAAAGGGGGCAGGGTGGACAGTTCCTGACCCCCTAGCCTTTGTCAGGGGGTCCCAGAAGGACCCCCAAGGGCAAAAATTAATTGTAATTTTTTTTCAAAAAATCGCGGAATGCGCGTAGCGTACGTGCACGGTGTAAACGGAAAAATTCCGCAGACTTCGCGTAACAATTCCGCGACTACGCGTACCATGCGCGCACGGCAAAAAAATTTTTACAAAAAAAACTTAGCATTTAAAAAACCGTACAAATTCACTGAAAAAACCATAGGTTTCACACACGTTATAGTTAGGAATTAGCATTTAAAAAACCTTGCAAATTCACTTAAAAAACGATAGGTTTCACACATGTTATAGTTAGTAGGACATTTCACTCGTGAAAAACCAATGAAATTCCCCCGTTATAGTTAGTGCAGGCAACTATAACTCACGCGACCGCAATCCTCTGCTGATGACGTCAGATATTACATCATTGATGACATATGTGTTTTTCTGAAAAAAAAATATTTGTAATATATGTATAGCTAAAAATTAATGGAAGAAGACATGGGTAAATAAGTGTCTAAATACAGTGATGTAATATCTGACGTCATCAGCAGAGGATTGCGGTCGCGTGAGTTATAGTTGCCTGCACTAACTATAACGGGGGAATTTCATTGGTTTTTCACAAGTGAAATGTCCTACTAACTATAACATGTGAGAAACCTATGGTTTTTTAAGTGGAGATATATATATATATATACATATATATATATATATATATATATATATATATATATATATATATATATATATATATATATATATATATATATATATATATATTCACTGAAAAAACCATAGGTTTCACACATGTTATAGTTAGCGGAAATTTTACTGATAAAAAACCAATGAAATTCCCCCGTTATAGTTAGTGCAGGAAACTATAACTCACGCGACCGCAATCCTCTGCTGATGCTAATACTGTATTTAGACACTTATTTGCCCATGTCTTCTTCCATACATTTTTAGCTATACATATATTACAAATATTTTTTTTTCATAAAGACACATATGTCATCAGGAGAAGATTGCGGTCGCGTGAGTTATAGTTTCCTGCACTAACTATAACGGGGGAATTTCATTGGTTTTTTATCAGTAAAATTTCCGCTAACTATAACATGTGTGAAACCTATGGTTTTTTCAGTGAATTTGCAAGGTTTTTTAAATGCTAATTCCTAACTATAACGTGTGTGAAACCTATGGTTTTTTCAGTGAATTTGTACGTTTTTTTAAATGCTAAGTTACTTTACGCCATTCGTGGCGTGCGCGCCCACTTAACGCAGTTCGTTCCGTGCGCGCACAGTGAGCACGCGGTGCGCTTCGCGCACCGCGCGCCCACTTTACGCAGTTAGTGCCGTGCACGCACGGTGGGCACGCGGTGCGCTACGCGCACCGCGTGCCCACGTTACGCTAGATGGGCCATGTACGCACGATGCGCTTCGCGCACCGTGCGCACATGGAGGACATATTATGCGCTTCCTTGTGATAGGTAATCTGTTGAAATTTTTGGGGGAAATGCTGTGCTCTTTTATGCCATGCACAAATGGTGGCCTTCGGCCACCATTTGCACACGGGGTGGAGAGAGTGGGGTTTTTTTTTTTTAATAATTTTTTACCGTACGCGTACGGTAAGCGTACGGTAAGCGTAATCGGCGAAATTTTCGAAAAATAAAAAATTACCGTTTTTTGCCTTGGGGGATCTTTGAAGACTCAACTAACATGGTTATGTGCATGGGCGCTGTCTAAACAGCCCCTTTATATGTTTTTGGCATTTGTTTATCAGCTCCCCCCTCAGAGTGCGAGAGAGAAAATGGCGGCCGCCGCTTCCTGGTTTCGACCGATTCGAATGTTTACTAAGATCTAAGGGCCAATCAGAATCGCGCTCGCGCACGCCACCGTACGCGTACGGTAAGCGTACCGTAAGCGCACCGTAAGCTGGCTCAGATATATATATTGATTTACAGGCTATTTTCTCAGAATCTACTGAACAGATTTACACCAAACCTACAAAAGGCACTTCCATGACCTGAGGACTACCTCTCTGCCAAATTTCAAGTAATTCTGTTCAGCCGTTCGGGCTGTAGCTGTGTCTAAAGGTCCTATGGAAAAATGCATGGGAAAAACGTGTTTTGGGACCCCCCTTTTATCTCAGCCCCCGCTTGACGAATCCCCCCGAGACTTTCAGGGTAGGAGCGGAGCGTAGCGCCCCACCTATTTTGAAAAATTCGAGAGGATTCGTTAACCGGCGCCAAAGTTATTCAAAATAGAATGTTGCGGATTTCCTATGGAAACGTGGTCCTAACTATAACTACCTACTGGCGACCGCCAGTAGGTAATATATATATATATATATATATATATATATATATATATATATATATATATATATATATATATATATATATATCACAACCAAACCCGATCTTCATAAAATCGGACACCGACACAGGAGATGCTGTTAGCCATCCGGCTAGGGTTTATTCTTCTTTTTGCAACGCGTTTCGGCACAACTGCCTTGCTCACACAATTTAACATTACGAATCAATTTCATTTAAATACGAGTCACAGAGTCACATGACCATTTCCAAAATAACCACTGAAAACAGACTCATGTTATTTTTCTCGTAATGCTGATGCTTTTAACACAATAATTTTTAACACCGTATTCAATTATAGCTTAGTGCCACACTCCCTCCTCTCTTAATATATTAATATCCTAAAATTCTTTTTCATTTAAGGATTTCAAAACCCATAATACTGAAGCATTTCAGTTATATTAAAAAAACAATAATTGTCACAGAGGACACCGGGAGTAAGTGATTCTTAAGCATAAAAAGCCTTAAAAATGTTAATACAGCATTACACAGTAATATAATTAATACTCATATATTACAAAAGAACAGTGGTAATTTTCAAAATTTGATGCAGTGTTTCTGGGCAAGTGCCCCATCATTATCAACAGTTGATCATTAGATGTCGTATTGATCTGGTATAACGTAGTAACTATTTTCTGTCAATCCACTGTTCAGACCTTAATGTGGACAAGAAATCAAAAGAGGAAAAGAACATTGTAGAATGGTCATTTTTTGGTACATACCATTATTTATATTGTACTGTCTTCTTAACAATAAATAATATAAATATTACAATTATTGTAAAACACTTGTGCGCATTGGTTCTAGATAAAGTGCTAGTGCCTGCTGTGTGCAAAAACCGCAATTCCAGTAAAGTGCAACTCCATTAAAGTGCAAATGCATTACAGTACTTAGTTTTAAGACAGTCTATAATTAACTTATTAGGTATATCCTTTCTTATCATTACAACGGATGATGAGATTCTCTTCATACCAGCACCTAGTTATTAATGATGTTTTTAAAGGAATTTGTCTAATTCGTTTGTGACCCTATGACAATTTAAAATCTATAAAATTTGGACTAAAAAGAGGAGCAGCACTCACTCTTAATGGATACTTCTATATCAGATGTACATGGAGATCCTCTTCAACATTCAAACCGTTTGGACTTTTCGTATTAAACATCAATATATATTTAGACTCCAATTTCCGTAACTTTCTTTCTCTATCTCCTCCTCTCTGTTCTATAGGGATCTGGTCAATAGCAAAGTACACTAGTTCACTAGTGTTGCCTTTATGGAATTCATTCATATGGCGTGCTACTACATAGTTTTTGTCATTATTCCCAATTGCCCTAAGATGTTGTAGGATACGTACATGAACCATGTGAATAGTGCTTCCCACATACATCTTTGGGTATATATATATATTTACCCTGTGGAATTTAAGCACATTCTAATCTGCATTTTCCGTTTCATTCAGAATTTCGTAAGGGACTTCGTGTTGAAGAAACTGTAGAATGGATTCACAATAATGAAGTTCAAATTGAGATGCATCATTAATCCATAATATTATACGAATATGATGAAAAGACACAAGGTACACACAGTTTTAAACATGAAGATGTTTACTGAAGTACACAACCCACAGACTTCCTAGGTTGGCAGCACCGGTCAGCTCTGGAAATCATACAGCTTTAAATCAGAAAACATTCTACTACCTCTCACTGAATAAAGGTTCTACATTGCAAAGCTAACATTACAGTGGCTAAGCAAAATTCAACATTTTCCTCGCCTGATATCCTTCTCACGACAGGAAATGTGTGATTTCTCCTCGCGGTGAAATTCTTGGAATTAACTTTTAACACTGTTGGAAATGTATTTACTTAATTGTGTGAAACATTCATTGGTTCGATCAACCATCACTGTCTGGATGTCATACTGTCAATGTCTGATACACATACGTTAATTTCCTATAGGGACATATGTAATTCATCCCAACTCTGTTCTGCAAAGCTTGTAGTCTTGAACCAGGTTGGTGGTCCCACATTTTGTAACATGCAATGTACTACAGATTGTTTACGATATCAGTATTCTTTGTTGTCTCACATGATTGCCGTATAGAATGTAGTAGTGATGTCTTCCTTTTATTAGAAAGCATTGTTAATTTGGATATCCATGCATTTGTCATCAAAAAGGAACTATCGTCCTTTTTTTATAGAATTACCCATTCTGTGCATCTACCTGAGCATGCAAGTATGTAGTAAGGTAGGCCCTGCGACGTACCCCGGTATTACTGATTGATAGATCTCAGGTGGGAGGACTTATAGCTGAGGCGGAAACACTCGCGACGGAAACTCTTGATCAAATCCACAGATAGACGCAGCAACATTACAATGGTTAGTGGAGATTGCCCCAATAAAACACAGTTTGCCGATGGGGGTACGTGCTCCTAAAAACACCATAAAGTTAGATGCTACATGAGTTAGGAATACATAGCCAATCAGGGCCTAGCACACGTAGTGATCAAATGCTCCCCATGGCGGACATCTGGACACATTGTCCGCTGGCCACACTGTGTCCACTCACGTCAAGACCCACCTGTAATTACCATTGACCATTCATTTATGATGCCAAGGTCAGCAATCAACATTCCTCACCATATATGGTAAACCATAAAGCTTTTATTGCTATTGTAATATTGTATATAAAGAAACCCCAAACTTGATGTAAATTGAGACAGTCCTCAGACCTAGTGCCTGTAACTGTTCTCCCGGCTGAACTGTTTGATTAAACAAACTGTTCCTGTGTTGCCAAACACCTCTTGTCTTCTGTTTTTTAAGGATATCCAATTTGAGCAATAGCATAATGGTCTAAAAACATTTGTAATGCCTTATTAGGTTTATTTAAATGCACCAGATCATCCATAATTTGTGTTCTTTAGTTTGTCCGAAATTAAAAAGTATCATATGTTTGTCATCCATATTTCTTGGAAAATGTATTGTGTCTACATTCTCAACATCATCCAAGGATATACATGAAACCTTTCCACATATTTCTATTACCAGTTGTTAGAAATGGGATTTCTGATTGGCTAGGGGAAGCGCCTAAGCCAGGTAGAAACCATCACTCTAGTCAGGGTAAGGGAGTTACACGCTGAAGATAACCCCTGCTCACCCCCTTGGTAGCTTTGCACGAGCAGTCAGGCTTATCCCAGAGGCAACACACTAGGCACACCACAAAAGAACCTCCACACAAGGTTATAAAAATAGCCTTTGTATTATCATAAACACATTAGAAAATAATCACAAATGTACACTGTGTCATCTGGCACTTGGTAATACTTTACAGGGGATTATATACATGAGAGGGCCAATTGGGCCACTGTCAGAACCATTAGAACCGGTAGTAACAGATAAAACAACCAGTAACTACTGGTAAAATACTGTACTCAGTATAAACACATTATGCATAAACACTGGGCATAAACACATTATGCATCATCACATTAGGCATAAATATATTAGGCCTAAACACTGAATTAAGCCCCCGTGCACCACAGTAACTCTGATAAGGTGCACAGGAGCTCATTAGCCCCTCATGGCCATAAATATCACTGTTCACGGGCACAACGTGCCTCCAAGTCCCCAAGAGCCCACTGGCCCCCATGAGGCCTTCACCCTGGCCTCCCTGGCTGCCGATGCAGCCACAACAAATGTGCGCAATGAGAAAGAGGCCTGGGGTGTAACTCACCCCGATCTCCTAAAAAGAATGCCCCCACTTTGCAGCTGCCTGCCCTCTGGCGTTGCAGCTGTGAAACCCGGCACCACAGTGCCTTGGGACCCCCTCCGTCCCAGGGCTCCGCTTTGGCGAGAAATTAGGCACCCAACACTTGGGCACCAACAGTGCTCCCCCTCCAGCCCCACTCACCGGGGCCTCTCTTCTCTTTCTATGGGCCTGGGGGGAGCGCTGCTGCCTCTGTGTGGCGCGGCCAACAAGACTCCGGTGGCAATGTTGCGGCACGTCCAAGATTCTTCAGGATCTCCCAGACCACCATGGCCAGACTCCCGCCAGGAAGGCACAATCCTTGTCAGCCACGTGGTCGTCGCACTGAACTCCTTTCCCTCATTCCGGCCGAGAGGGTATGAGGGGCTCTCCCCGATGCTGTGGGAGCCCCGCCTTTAGCCAGGCGTCCTCTGCCTGGCTTCCGACCTCAGCTCTCTTTCCTCTGGCCGGCCCCGTCCAACGTCAGGTTCTCCTTGCCTGACTTCCGGTTTTCTGCTGTGCCTCTCGAGTCACTAGGGCAATCCCCAGCCTGGGATTCCCTGTCGTTCGTGCTCATCTCACAGCCCGGGGGCCTCGTAGCAGAGCCCCTGCTGCAGGACCAACCTTTTGGGCCACGGAGGAGAGTATAGCGCAGCCCTCATTTCTCTGCAAGGCCAAAAAGCACTCCTCTCATACCGCACCGATTGAGTCCCCCTTCTGGGTTCAGGCAGCCAAAGATAAAAGCGCTCACCACACGCTTCCTCCAGGAGCCTAGGCAGATGCTCTCCTCAAGCCAAGTGCGCTCCCCAGAAGCCACAGCCCGTAGCTCTCCAAACACAAGGGGGAAACCCCAGAGTTGCACAGGGCAGTACTGGGCCCAGGCAGGCCAGCTCACAGGGCCCACCAGCAGAGGGGCAGTCCTTCGTGGCGGTTCCTCCTGGTGCCCAGCAGTCCTCTTCACCCAGATCCAAGTAAGCACACAGACATGGTGTCACAGCCCCAATATTTATATCAGGCACATCTTTGTTCTCTCCCCCTGGCACAGGCATAGGCCTGGTCCAAACCAGTTCTGGGGGGCATTCTAACATTTGTATACAGTGCTAACACACCTTCATTGTTAAATTAGGCTCTGGCCCCAGACACACCACAGGGGGGTGGAGCCAGCATTGTACAAGGCAGGCACAGACCTTTTCAGGGTCAGGGACTACTACTCCCACTACTCCAAATGCAGATCTGCCCATTCAGCCTAGCGCTGACTCACCCAGCCCCTCTGGAGCCACACACCTCACCAGCCCCTGTCACTCCAGAGCCATACATGCAATACACATCAGGCAGGCACAAAAACACATAGCACACAGAAATGGCAACTTCTAAAAGTGGCATTTCTGAAACAGTGATAATAAATCTGCACACACCATTACGCAGCATTTATTATTACTATTCCAAGCATACCAAACTTGACCACGCTGCTTCTCTCATATCAGGAATTACCACTGAAACACTTATCAGGGAATCCCCAATGCATTCCTATGAGAGGGCTGCCTCACAGCAGTGAGAAACCAAAATGGCTGTTTGTCACTACCAGGACATGTCACACATTTAAGGTACATGTCCTCCTTTTGCCTACAATGCACCCTGCCCATAGGGCTAGCTAGGGCCTACCTTAGGGGTGACTGAGATGCAATAAAAGGGGGATCACAGACGTGGCACCCACTTTATGTGCCACGTCACAGTGGCAGTAAACTGTGCGCACAGGCCCTGCAATGGCAAAGGCCTGAGACAGGTTTGAAAGGCTACTTTGGTGGGTGGCGCAAGCAGCACTGCAAGCCCACCAGTAGCATTTAATTTACTGGCCCCGGGTAAATGAGCTACCACATTACTGGGAACTAAAGGTAAATTAAATTAGCCAAACAGATGTAGACCAATCTTACCATGCTTTACCATAGAGAGCACATGCACTTTACAGTGAACAGCAGTGATAAAGTGCCCAGAGTCCTAAAACCATCAACACCAGGTCAGAAAAAATACTAGGAGGAAGGCAAAAAGTTCAGGGATGACCCTGCAAAAAGGGCCAAGTCCAACACCAGTCCTTTAGAACGAACTCAATGTGTTTTGTTTTAAACTACTATTTAAAAGGTATACATTATTCGTGTGATAACACTTTCAAACAAGTTTCATTTTGAATTACTTCAGGCAATCACCATTGTGGTAAGCCCACTTCCTGTCAGTATTTTTTTCTTTAAATTTAGTGAAAAACATTTTCTTATTATTTCATTTTCTTTTAACCGTATTTTTTCAAAACAAACAATGGGGTCACTTTTCAAGTTTGTTATAGGACGATAAACATCTGGCTCAATATTTTTTGGTAGGTTAACTTTTTTTAGGGTTGGAGTAATCAATATGATAAGTGTGGTTAATACAAAACAGGATTCCTCTTGATCAGTGCAAGTGGAACTGGATGTTCAATTTAGAAATGTTCTCTTTTCATGGGTCATCTTCTTCGTCTTGTTGTGTTTTGTATTTGAATTAATTTTTCCAATTCTTTGAAGAGTAGGATTTGTCTAAATTTTGCTTGATGGACTATCATGATTGGGTCAAAATAATAATAAGAAACATAGTGAGATCTTGCAAGATTTGCAGATGGCGGCCACTTTGAATCTCACGCTACATTAAGCCCATTCAATCATGCCCTCATTGCTTGAGCTTGAGACGTTCTATTATGTGGCTGTGTTGGTGTGGAGATCCTGGAGAACTACCTTTAGGTGTTTGTGGGAGCAGAGTGCGGATTCTCTTGGGTTCCGGTCAGAAATCTAATTCCTGTGTGGCTTGAGACACTGATTTTAAAGTGAAAAGTCATTTAGAAGGTTATCTCATAGATTGGAAATATGCATGCACTTAAGCAGTAATGAAAGGAATTGGAAACATGTACCAAGCAAACTAAACCAACTATTGAAAGCATATACATAGAAAATTAATGCCAATTTTTTTTAAAAGCACCACACAAAGTAAACAATAGTTTGAAAGGGCGTACAGAGTACATTCGAAGGATTAGAAAACAAGCACCATTAAAATTAAATCAATGTTTGAAAGTGTGTATAATGTGATCTAATTACATGAATGTGGAAACGAGCATCACAAAAGAAAACAAAGATTTGAACATGCATATGAAGTTCGTAGCATAGCATTTAAAGGTATTGTTAATACAATTTTGTAAGAAATTGGGGTTATTTGTTGAAGCAGGTGGAATAGCCACTCAGGCAACAACAAGGGCCCTTTCCATGGTGAACCACAAAAGTTACTCAATTAACCTGTGCTTAACCCTCTGGTAGCTTGGCACAAAAGCAGTCAGGCTGAACTTAAAAGCAAAGGGTACATTATTTATGCATTCTAGTAAATAAAATGATACCATAATGATAAAAATCCAATCAGTAAAACTAGAGATATTCAATTTCAAAGATTTAGGTACATAGAGTACCTAAAAGCACAAAGCACTACTCGTGGTCATCTGGTTGAGGAGTGTGGATTGGCTACAGGGACCAGGTTAATAATGCTGAAAAACTTTACTATCTAGAAGTCTGGAGCACAGAGTTCCATTTGAGTGGCCACGGGGAGCAGGGAGAGCATTGCGGATGGTAGTCACTGTAGTGAAAAACAGAGTGGGTGGCGTAGGCTGTCGGTGCTGTAGAGCTAGGACTGGTTGGACGTAATAAACAGTTGCTGCTGGATCTATGCATTGGCAGTCACTGCAAGCTGTGGTTGCTGTAGCTCAGAGTGCAGGTCTCACATTGCCGGCCATCGCTGGTGCTCGTTGTAGCATGAAGAGTCAGCTTCACCAGAACTTCGTGTTGGCGGTCAATGCAAGTGGTAGAGTCTTAGTGTGAACGTGCCTGTGTGATGTTGCGAAGAGCCCAGAACTTTAGGATATCACCCTATCCCATACAAGCCCAACAACCCACAACAACACTATACATCATTAATTACATCAAAAAACTAATTCACCTAAAATTACAAACTACTTTTTAAAAAAGAAACAACAATCATATCAACTATGCTAACACCAAAAATGAATATACTAACTAAAACACACTAAAATAATTGAAAATTACATTTTTGTACAACTATATTACTGTAACAATATTAACAACAACATTTTTCAAAACGATATAGCTTAACAAAACAACCTACATCCTTGATGATATTCTTGACAACAATATTCTAAACCACAATATTTTTGCATCATGATCATGTGTTCCGATATTTTTAACTCAATATTTTGTCCAAACACATTAACATTGTCCCACAGCACACATTGGTCCCATCAGTTTTATTGGCTATAAGTGTATTAGCAGTATAACAAAAAAATACAAAAACGTTTTTAAAAAATCAATGCAAATCATTGTAATTTCATTCAGTAATAAAACCAAAAATTGAAGTTATTCTTCATCATAACAAGCAGTGATATCATCCCAAGTATTTTACAAGAAGATCTCTTTGCCACTGGTCATATTAGGGGGTTTCTAAGACCTCCAGCAACAAATTATGTGTCTACAAACAACAGTACCATCCATGATTATAACGCCACTCCTCATACCATATGTATCTAATCCAAAAATCATATATCGTTTTGTCTCAAGAATGATTTATGCTACTTCATCAAATATTGGCCAAAAGCATATGTTCCACCAGCCTTAGCATTGCAAAGATTTAATCAAATTACCACACTGAGGTACATTTATTAACAAGTATTGGGAAAGACAAAAGGTCTTGCTATTGTTTAAAACACATTCCCTAAGCTAGTAGTTCTCACTTGTAAAAGAAAATGCTAACCAGATCTATCATCTTTGCTAATGCTTGATAGTAGAAATCCCTCCAATTCAGCATAAATCCTTGTTGTAGTAGGCTGACGTACCTTAGGTAGTTACTACAAGCCTCTACAATTAGACAAACATGCTTTATGTAGCAGACTCTGTGAAATGAGACAAATCCTTTTTCACAGAAGGATGCAGTAACATTGAGCATCACTAGAGGTCCCTGGAGCAAAAACAAATAGAAGACACAATATCAATAAATATGGAATCAGTAAATCTCTGCAATGTACCCAGGACATCGCTAATCTCAGATGGCATGACCTAATATTACAAAATATAATGGTCATCAGTGTTAATTTTACTGAGAAGACAACTCAGGCACTCTTACTCTTTCTTCAGAGTTGATTAACTTTTTGTTTCCCATACTCTTATGATGCCTTATAAGACAAATATATATTACATGACATTGGTTATACTAGTAAAGATGGGGCAATTTCTGCTAGTAGACTCTCTCTTTATCTAGTCAAATTACTCTCAAGGTACGTATCAGCAAATGTTCCTGTTAGGGCTGATAAAGATGACTGGAGCAAATATTGGGCTTACCACGAGGCAACAATCTTGATAGTCCCAATAATTTAGGACCTGTTTAATGAGATTGGCGGTCTTGAGGCCGCCAGACTTGCGCAGGCGGTCCACCGTTTGTTATATTACCACAGTTAAAGTCGTATCTGCTGTAGACTGCTGGCTGTGCCAGGGAACAGTTGTTCCCTGGCAGTGACGAAGCTGGGCCACAATGCAATATGCTGAGCGGTGACTGGTGCAGTCCCGCACAGCATATTATGAGTTTGTCCACAGTCAGCATTTCATGTCGGAAGCCACACCATTAAAAGGTTGGCAGTGGAGGAACAAAGGAGGCCCTACAGGGCCCCCATGCACCCGCCATGAGATACATTCAGGGGGGCACATGTGCCCCCCATCTGGATTCACACAAAGTTCCAGCACAGCATGGACGTCCATGCCGTGCTGGAACATTTTTGCCTTTCCTATTGCGGTGCCTGTTTTCCAGGCACTACCATGGAAAAGGCAAAGGACTGCCGACCATATCACAAGTTGAACTCATGTAACACAAGTTCAATTTGTGATACTGTCGGCGGTTCGTGCACGGGTTTGGCACAGCGGGCCGGCGTTGAGCTGGCACTGTTGTGCCAAACTCATAATCAGGCCCTTAGTGTCCTTCATTTGCCATTTTTCCTTATGTCCAACAGTAGGATTTTCAGAATACAATAGGTACAAATCCATATTTCTTTATTGAATAGCATTTTCAAGACTGGGAAATGCACCGAAGATGGAATGTTTACTTGTATTGTAACTTGCCAAGCGCAATAATTCTCTCTTCACTTTCTTGGAAACACTGGTGAAAGGGAAAGTGATTAATTAAAATATCTACAGCATTTTTATTTTTTTATTTTTTATTTTTATTTTTTTTAGTTTAAATGTATTTATTGACTGCAAACAAGGCATAGTAATGTACATATCCGTGCGCCACCAACCAGGGGCTCGCCACCTTTTCTCATATATCAACCAACTGTATCGGCTATCCCACATCCCGGAGGTCGGGCATCGCCGTGCATAACTGGTTTAATACCCACTGCTTACCGAGTGTCCCTCCACATCGACGCTCGTTTGCGGGGCAGTCCCCCTGTCGGCGGCCAGGCTCTAGCGTGTTCCTCCCTCAGAACGTAGGGCACTGTCACGCGTTTGTGGCCGTAAACTCCAAACCCCCTCCCTCCTCCCACGATTCCCCCAACTCCCCTAACCCACCCACCCCAGCTAAACAATTGAGGTCCTAAGTCAGTCGCAGCCCCATTCGCTTCCCGCACTCAGCCTCCACTCATCTTCCGCCCGAGTGGCACCCCAGCACCTTCCGTCGCCTCCTCCCTGATCGCCGCCGTTGGGTCATCTTGCGTCCCCCACACAAACACCTCCCCCGGGAGCTTCCTCTTCTGCAATCTCCGTGACGGGACCCCCATCAGGGCCCCCCGCTGCAGTCTCCCGCCTGCCCAGATAGTCTACGTACAGTTCCCAGATGTTTTTTGGCCGGCTACGCGGTGGCAACAACTCACTGAACCTCTCCGCTTGGGTGCAGCAGTATAGCACATCGCGCTTCCACTGCTCCACCGTGGGCAAGGGACCACGCATCCAGCTCATTGCAACTCGTCGCTTCGCAACGAGCATCCCCATATCCACCAGGCGCCGGGCCGCCTTCGGCACCACTCTGGAATGCCCCAATAACGCCACTGCCGGGTCCGGAGCCAACTCCACCCCCGTCACCTCTACTATCTGGTGGTATACCGCCTCCCAGTAGTTGTATATGCCCGGGCATTGCCACGCTAGGTGAAGGAAGTCCGCCGTCGGGTGTTTGCACCGTTCACATACAGGGTCTTCACGCAGCCCATATCTATGTAAGCGCTCCGGCGTGTAGTAGTACCTGTTGAGGAACTTGAAATGGACGAGCCGATGCCTGCCATGCAGAGAGATGCGTCTGATCCCTGTGCAGCAGTATGCCCACATAGCATCGTCAATTGTAACACCTAAGTCTCTTTGCCAGTCCAATCTGCATTTTGCGAACTCATGCACCCTATGAGATTGCGCCATTCGGTACAGCTTAGAGATCAACCCTTGGGGGTTGTCATTCTTAATTATGTACGTCAGTTCCTGAACCTCCGCTGGCTCCTCCATGTCACACCCCAACAATTGCTTCCAGGCATGCCTGACTCTGTGATACTGAAAACGCTGCAACTGCGTGCCCTCTACGCCCGAGGCTGCCACCGCCTCCCATGTCTTGACCTGTCCGTCAGCAAACATGTCACCCATGGTGTGTACACCTATCTCTTTAAGCGATCGCCGCACCCCGTCCTCATTACAAGGGGCCAGCCATACCGCCCAAGCAATTGGCATTGCCGGCGAATAAAGCTGCGCCCCCGACTCGCGCTGTAGTATACAGTTCCAGGCATGCCTAGTGGAGTTCAAGGAATCGAGGAACCCCGTGCGTCGGTCCGGATGTCCAAAAATGACCGCGGGGAGCGGCTGCGGCGCCGCAAACAATGTCTCTAACTTGAGATACGGGACAGTCTCACCACCGTGTATCCAGCTATGTGCCTGGGCCCCCTGCGCCACCCGATAGTACAGCTCCATATTGGGCGCCCCCAGGCCGCCCATCTGGTAAGGCAGCATCAGTACCCTCCAGCTGGTCCGCGCCTGCTTGCCAGCCCACGCCAGCCTCAGCATTGACGCCTGTAGCCGCGCGAAGAAAGCACGGGACAGCACCATGGGGATGTTCGCAAACAGAAACAGAAACCGAGGGAGTACCACCATCTTCATGATGGATATGCGCCCCAATAACGAAAGGGGCAGCTTGATCCAGGTCTCCACGTCGTCCCCCAGTTTACTGATGGCGCTTCCGTAATTCTCAGACAGCACCACCTCTGAGTCCCTATGGAGCTGGATCCCCAGGTATCGGACCGGTTCCTCAGACCATTGCAACGGGTATTCCATATCAAATGGGGTCATGACCGGTGTCAGCGGGAACACGATAGACTTGTCCCAGTTAACCTTCAGCCCGGAGAGCGCTCCAAATTGAACCACCTCCCTCAACACTGGGGCCAGGTTATTTTCTGGGTCCCTGACATACAGCAGCAGGGTGTCATCTGCGTACGTGGATACCGTTATCCTGTAAGTTGGAAAATTAATACCTCGTAGGCTGTGGTATTCACGCATAGCGCATGCCAGCGGTTCTGCCACTAGGGCGTACAACAGGGGCGACAGGGGGCAACCTTGCCTCGTGCCTCTCGAGATTGTTATCGGTTCCGTTACTCGATCGCCCAATCGTATTCTCGCCGTGGGGCCACTATACAGCACCCCTATCATTTGAAGGAAGATCGGGCCTAGCCCCATTCTCGTCAGGACCTGCCGCATAAATGGCCACTCGACAGAGTCAAAGGCCTTTTCCATGTCGAGGAAGACAGCGAGCGCGCGTGCGTCAGGGCGGACATGTTGCATGACGCCAAATACCGTCCGCAAATTGTATGTGAGGTTCCTGCCCGGAATGAACCCCGCCTGCTCTGGGGCAACCAGTTCGGGAGCGAGAAGGGCCAACCGCGTGGCCAGGACCTTGGCATATAATTTCGCATTCCACGTTGAGCAGCGATAACGGCCTATAGGAGCTGCACTCATCGGGTGGTTTGCCCGGTTTCGGTATAGCGACCAAGAGCGCCTCGCGCATGGACGGCGGCATATGTCCCTTAACACACATATCGTCGAACAGCGTCGACACGTGTGGCAAAAGCTGGTCTATAAAAGCGCGGTAGAACGCGACAGTGAGGCCATCAGCTCCCGGGGCGCTCTGCGCCTTCATGCTCGCAAGGGCCTCTAGAATTTCATCCCTCTCGATGGGCAGGGATAGAAACTCCCTGTGCTCGCTCGCTAGGAACGGCAACTTTATATAGTCCAGATAGTCCCCTATGCTGTCTTCCATCCCGGTTTGCTGAGAAGCGTAGAGCCCGGCGTAGTACGACCTAAATCGCTCCACCACGTCTTCCTCCGCCGTGAGCAGCGAGCCATCCCCAGACTTGATCTGCGTGACGGCGGTTCTGCGTCTACGGGCCTTGAGCAGATTAGCTAACACCGACCCCGGTCTGTCGCTCTCACCATAAACCCTGGCCGTAGCATACTTCCCCAGATGTAGCACCTCTGCATCAGCAGTTTCGTGGTACTGTGCCAGGAGAGTTTTTATCTCCTCAGTAACGTCCTCTCCGCCCGTCTCTAGTAGTCTGGTCTCCAGTGCAGTCAGACTGCGCTCCTGCGTCGCAAGGCGCTGCCGGATATCTCGGAGAACCCCCGAGTGTTTGGCCATCGACACTCCTCGAATGTAGACCTTAAAGGTCTCCCAGACAGTCTGGAAATCCTCCACGGAGCCCAAATATATCTACAGCATTTATACACAGTAAGATCAACTACAAATAAAAATAATAAAACGAGAATCATCCTGGTAGCTGGGCATACGGCACAGAAGTTGCAAAGAAAGAGTATACTTTTACAAGCGACCATCACGGTTAAAAACTACTCAACATTTATTATGAATGTATTTGAACTTAAAATCAATAATTTAACAAAGCAACGAATTATAAGCACAGTTTCTCCACAAAACAAATGGTCCAAAGTTTCTTGACGAGTGTGAATTATTCTTTCATGAAAAAATAAAGGCCTTAGCCATAAACGTCTGACTCTCATAATGACCTCAAATGTAGTTGTTTTAGTGATTCCGGTAGGTAACTGGCCCTTTGGTGCTTTGGTGGATGAAAACTTTTTCAAACTCTCTCAAAATGTCAAACTTTCTGGAAGTGACATTGGCACAGCACAAATGTAAACAGACTGTCAAAGGTTCAGCCTTAACATACCCAAGTGCCTTTCTATATTTATTTCTAGTCGAACTTAACACTTCACAATCAAATGGGGCACGCGAAAAACTGTGTGAAATGTAATAAACTGGGCTGTTGCCAACGATGTTGATAATTGTCCGGTGTAGGTTATTCTGCCATAAGTTTGTAATGACATGAGCTTCACAGATCCAACCCTAAGAAATAAAATCATCCAGGAGAACAAGATGAACAAAAAAATCTACCAAGCACCAGAAGAGAATCAGTGTGACTGTGGCAGTCCACTAATGCACCTGACCTAGGGAGGACTGTAGGACCAAAAAGAGTCCAACTAAAGTAACAGCAAGTGGGCAAAAACAAGCAACAAAATGACTACCATGATGTGGCAAACACACCTATAAAAATGGAATGGGAGTATTTTTAGGCACATTTCCATTGTCGGATACCCATTAAATGTGGCTCTTTATTGCCATTTGAACAAGTGAGGGACTCTACAGAGCAGCCATCATAGAATGGGAAAATCATTAATTTGGAAGCTTAGGTGGCATCTTTGAAAGGGAAATAGAATGTTGTGACCAGCCATCAAGAAGCGACATGAGATACTTCCTCCAGCAACCTGACTCATGTCCAGAGGAAGAAAGTGCCAAGTTGAAATACTAGAGTCTGCCTGGTAAGGCCAAGAGATAAAATAGAAACTAAAGAAAACATGTTTAAATTAGATTATTTCTGAGATTAGATGTGTGATTTGACCCTGAACTGGAGAACCGTTAAATTTTAAACTGGAATATTTGAAATCTCTTCTTGATATTAGGTGTTTTGAAGCAAATTACATGAATTCCGTCAAACGTCATCCCAATCACTAAAGTCAGGTGAGAGAAATCAAAAGAAATTTTTGAGGTCAATAGCCAAGCTTGAGCATTGGCCTGTCAATTTTCTCTGTGCCACACAAACACCACTTGAGACATTTGGCTGGAGTGGAACATATCCCACCCCACCCATGGACGCAAAATTGATTACAGATATAACTAAGCATGGATGGCCCCTTATTCCAACAGATAATGTTAACTGTGCTGATCATTAATATTTGACACTTCCCAGTGCCCATTTGCTGATCTAGTAAAATGTCACGTCAGTGTAATAGTTATAGTGCCAACATCAAGAGTGAAAGGAAACATTATTTTAGGCAGCGATTAGTGTACCTGAAGCCTGGCCAGTAGGCCTAAGCCCTCAGCTGATGCCAAATATCCGTCGGCACTAAAAAGAGGGAATACTGTTTTCAGGTGAGATTTCTTACAGCCTGTATCTCATTCCTCTGGACTATATAAATCAAAACAAGAAACACAGAGTAGCCTTTAAAAGAGCAGCAAAATTAGATTATACATATATATCTGCATAGCATGGGGCCAGCACTGATTTAATTTCTTAAGATATTTAATTACTGTATCAGAACATTTGCAGAAATATTCTGAGTCTACCTCTCCTTTCCCTTCACTCCTTGTCACCAGTTTTCCATGTAAATGTGTATGCATCTTCAGCATGCTTTCTTGTCTTACTCCAGGGGCTTCTAAAATTATTTGACTGTTCTTCTGTAACCATGACAGACCACAGCACAATCATTGTGATATGAAATGCAAGTAGGGAGTGTGTGAACTGTTCAGAAATGCTTAGGTAAGCAACATAAGTATGTAAGATGAGGGACAAGTTTACATGCTGCAGCCAGGACATGTTGTGAATGACAGTCTTATAGCCCTTAGACTCTTACTTATTTTCTCCTTCAGGATAGATTTTTTAACAGGGTTGTCCTGAATGTTTGTTTCCACCTTCCAGATCACTCTCCCCTGCTTGTCAAGAATATATGCCTTTGTTCCATTCCTACTTTGTCTTCATTTCGACTACTTCATCACATAAAAATAGACCTATTTCTCTTTCATCCCATGGAATCATTAAATCACAGACTCAACTGGGGAAACCATGTTGTAATCCTGTTCTCCACTGATCACACTCTCCTGCTCTCTATCTTTTTTCTAGTCCGCATCCCACTATATCTCCCATCAAATGTTTATTCACATCTAGCAGTTTTCAGCATTGTACAGTATTTAAATGTTTGATAACATGATCAACAACAAGCATTTGAAATGCAATATGTCTCGCATTTATGCAGTTTGAGCTATTGGCATTGTAAATGAGAATGCCCTTTATTTATGTTTTGGTTTTCAAAACATAAATAAAAGGCATTGTCATTTACAATGCCAATAGCTTAAACCTGCGTAAATGTGAGACCTATTGCATTGCAAATGCTTGTTTTGACAGTGCCCGGGCCAAATTGTGATCCCAATCTGACCCTGCCTGGCTCCTGAGAGGCAAGGAAAGGATCGGCAGCCCGGGTCCAGGGCAGGGGAGGGAAGCCACTCCTCTGATCAGACCATTCACTGATCTGCCAGCTGCTCCAACACCTTCCGGCTGCCGCTTCTCGTGCCCTCCCATCCAAGGTGCTGGGTTCTTAATGCCAGGGGAATAGAATGTTAGAACGTTTATGAATTAGAAAAGTGGTATTCAAATGTTTCCTTTGGAACGGTGGCAGTTGCTGATCCCTGCCAGGGCTACTGGCCGCTCTTTGATGCTCATTAAAGACTTCCACAGATTACCTTTGGAGCTGCCTCTTTTTACAAGCACACAGACAGTGCATAAATGCCTTATTTGCATGACCATAGTTGTTAGAATCGCGTAGCTCGTCATGGTGCTGCAGCACCCGATGTGTCGTTTCTCTTGACACTTCTATACGATTCACTTTGACAATATCATGTTTAGTGCAGTTCTACGCGTGCCTGATACAGCCACTCTAGAGTCTAGACGTTGAGCTGGCAGAGGGCAAGGTGGCAGTGCATGGTGAGGGGAAACACAGGGCTGGCAGTGCACATCGGAAGCAGGCACTGGGCTGAATTCTTGTCTGACACTCTGTGGGACTGGTACCATATATAGATAACATGCAGAGCACAGGGCTGGCCGCCTCTGGTGTAGGAAACCAGGGTTAGAGCCTCGAGGTCGCGTCCATATCCTGTGATTATGGGCAAATCACTTAATCTCACCATGCCTGAATGTGTAATGTAAATACGGTGCTATGTAAAGCGCTCCAATACCTTCGGGTCGAGTTCGCGCTAAATAAAAATGCAAAAAAAAAAAAAAAAGCCTGGTAGTATGCAAAAGTGAGGAGTGTCAGGTAGGTGGCAGAGCACTGCATACCGGGCTGAGAAATGGGCTACTTTGTGGTTGCCAGTGTTCAGGGTTGGCAGCAGACCGAATTGGCAGTGTTCACACCTACAGAACAGAGCAGAATCAGGCCTTGGTGGACAGCATGTGGCTTCTCTGCTGCATAATGAAGTTCTGCATGGCTACAGAAGAGGGTGTGGTCCATCGGCTAAATTGCCGACTTTGATGCTGGAAACCAGGGTTCGAGCCTCGGGGTCGCGTCCACATCCTGTGATTCTGGGCAA
This sequence comes from Triturus cristatus, assembly GCF_964204655.1. Classification (NCBI taxonomy): domain Eukaryota; kingdom Metazoa; phylum Chordata; class Amphibia; order Caudata; family Salamandridae; genus Triturus; species Triturus cristatus. The sequence goes on along the minus strand of NC_140581.1, from coordinate 912,441,699 downwards.
ATCACTTAATCTCCCCGTGCCTGAATGTGTAACGCAACCGGTGCTCATGTAAAGCGCTCCAATACCTTTGGGTCGAGTTAGCGCTATATAAATCTGCCTTAAAAAATAAAAAGGCACGGCTGCTCACTAGGACTGTATGCGCAGCGAATCAGCTTGGCGGTTGGTGCCCAGTTTACCTGTGCACGTGCCTGTCAGAGCGCACGTGTACTAGGAGGGCTGACTGCGCAAGAGCTGCACTCCCCAGGGCTGCCGACGCACAGGGTTCTTTCTCTGTGTGTAGGACTTCCAACAGAGCATTCTCAGAGGACATCTTTATTTGTAAGGCTGCCATTGCACAGGGCTTGAAGTGCACACGTTACCCACTCACAGGGCATCCTGTGTCGAAGATGCCTGTGTGCAGGGATGGATGTAAGCTCTTTATGCAGGGCATACATCTGTTAATGTGACAACCTTTCCTTAGTGCGTGTGTAAAACGGCGCGCACACACACTGCTGTTAACATGCAGTCCTGTCAGTGCACGGGGCTATGTGCAGGCCCGGCCACTGCAGAGAGCTCTCTTGTACAAACAGTGGGCAAAAAGGGCGTCACTGCAGGATGAGGAGGATGGAGCTTGGGTGGAATGCAGAGAGTGGAAAACAACAGCAGCCGACTAGGAATGAGGAGTATTTGAACTGAATGCGATGGCGAACAAAATTATGTTTTTTAGTTCAATTGTTACCCAACATGGTTGTTCTGCCCTCGGAAGCCTAAAGAGGAAACCAACATAGAGCCTCGTTAAACCGGCAGCGAGAAGAGCCAAGTTCTGGGCTGTTTACGGAAAGTCAGAGACAGGGTTGAAAGCAGAGGGCATGGAATTCCAGTTGTGTGCAGCCAAGTAGGACAAGCCCGGTGCAGCGTGGCGCGCACGCTTGGAGGGGCGGAGGAGCGCATTCCAGGCGGGGGAGCGGACCCTTTGAAGTGCGATGGCAAACGGATTGCATGGCGGCACGATGCGCGTGATTTTGCGCATGCTCGGCATGCACTCCGCTTTTCGGAGCACTTTTGGGAGCCCCTTACAATAGTCTTGCTTTGCGATCGCTTACGCGATAGCAAGGCGAGACCTAAAAAGGAACAAGGGTACTTTTATGATTGAGAAATTTCAAAATATACCGAAAGGAGAAAGAAAGGAAATCCATTGGATCACCTATAACACACAAGTGCAGGATAGGTACAAACAAAAGAGCAGATCTTAGATGTGTGCACATAAGTTTAGGGAGTCACAGTCAGGGAGGGGCATATTTACATGAAAATGGAGCAATGCAGTACCGCAGGCGATTTTGCTGCATCATTTTCAATACGGATGTGCTGTATTAACAAGAATATGGCACATCACTGTGCTCACCCCTGCCCTCGTGCTAAAAAAGCTAACCAGCGCCAACGCAGGCCCCCCTGCCCCATGGTGCAAGGGTGCCTGTGTTGGAGGGGTGATTGTGTTTGTGCGGAAGGGACATCTTCCTGCAGAGAAACAATAATTAATGGCATTTCGCTCACTCTATGTGTGCCGCAGAATGCAGCACACATAGAAAGGGCCAAAAACAAGGAGAAATAAAAGTATTTCTCCTCGCTGCGCCACATTAACGTCTCCGTGTGAAAGGTGTTAGTTATTGGCGCTGCCTCAGATTTACAGATCCTTGTAAATCTGGAGCAGTGTCAAAAAGCCATCTGTGTTGCTGGCAATACCCACAGCAACAACCAGGCAAGCCCCTTTGCTGCAGAAAACTGCATTGCAGAGGGCCATATTTGCAAGGCTGTGTTAAGTCACATAAAGTGTCTTAGCACAGCCGTGTTAGGTTTGCTTACAGTGCCACCGGAGGGTCAAAAAAAGTGAAGCTCTGGTGCCGCTAGTGGCTTGCAAATATACCCCCTAGTGTTTTGCTAGGAAGAATAACATATGGAATTATAGATAGATAACAGCGAATTATGGGGATGTTTTTCTCCGCGGCTTCTGAGGGACATCAAATAGAAAACAAGAGTGAAGCGCGAGTTGTCTAGGATGTCACTAAGAACCACGAGATGAAAAGCATCCCCATAATTCACTTTCTACCTATCTATAATTTTATGTTACGTATGGCCTCCAAAATCATCTACCTCTGCTTTCAACTGCTACATAGGGGCAGAGGATTAACGGAAGAGCCATACATAACCAGTGGTGCTGGAACTATTTTCAGTGTGAGGATACTGTCATTAATGTTATATCACTGTAGTCAAAGCAACTGTGAACAATCCAAGTATCACACAAAAACAACTGTGGCAAACCTGCCATGCGCATTTAACAGGAGTTTGGTTATGTTGTGGTTTGTAGCAGGTGGTGTGTTTTGGATAACTGGTGAGAGCACAATTTCTGTTGAAATGACCATTAAATTTGCACAGACATTCGGTTTTACTGGTAAAACTATATGCGGCACAAACGATGAGGTGTGGAAATTGGGTATCCCTGAATATTTACAATGTGCACCAAGTGTTTTGAATTGTGTCCTATTAAAATCTGCTTCCATGATAGTTCAGAATTATAAAAAAAAACTGCTTCATTTGTGCTTTCCTAATTGCTGATATATTTTTAAATATGCGTTTAGTTCACTTACATGTATTTATATGTTGGTCTCTATTAGAAAAAAAACCTGTACCCTACAGTGCTTCCTTTCACTTTCTGTACCTCAGCAAGATTGTCACCTAGGTTAATTTAAAAAGATCCTCTCACTGCAATCAGAGAAATAAAAGTAAACACCAGCTTCCAATTAAACAGGGATCTGTCAGAAGAGATAGCCTGACATTTGACCTTTGCCTTTGAACAGGCAGCAAATATGACATAATAAAAACAAAATCTAAAGACATCTTTATTGCTCATTCATCTCCTGAACTCATGGTTATTTTTAGGGGTGCTGCAGACCCGTTCCCGAAAAAGCACCCCAACTTTCAGCTATTTTGTACATAGCAGGGCCTCTCTTCCCCACCCAAACTGTAAACAAAACATGAAATACCCGGCCTCCTGCGACCCACCTCCACCACTCTACTCTCCTATCAAAACTGTGCTAGTCAGAGTGCTTCTAACAGTGCATGAGTTGCGGTTTTTGAGCAAAGTTTCAGGAGCCAAGGCTTGTGGGAAGCCACGCCGGAATATCAGGAGGGCGCTATCACGGATATAGTGGTGAGTGCAAGGGAAACATGCAACAGCTTCCCTGTGTGGGAGTGCAAGACTTGAGCAAGGCCGCGGACCGACGCCGCGGAATAAGAGACAAGACAGAGCCGGACAGCAAGATACGCAAGGCAAAAAGACGCAGCAAAATCAGCAGCGTCAAAAGACCTTTACCGGCCACCAGTGTCTGTGTATCTTATCTATGTAACAGAATATGTACATGAAAGAAGAACTTGCCGTTCTGGACTTTATCGTGTACTTACAAAATATTAGGCTAATGTTTTAAACCCGACCACGTATTGAAAATGCTCCTACATTTCCAGTACACGCTGTTAGAGTAATTAAAAATAGACGGAGCGTGAATGTATTCAGTATGGCGAACATGATGTTTTTCTGATATTTTTGGTCTTCAAATTGTTCCGCTCTATTGAGTTGCTGGATTACAACCACTTCAGGGAGTTCTGTGCTAATATGCCACCTTCACACGTCCAAAAGCAATCTGATGCAAGGCAGAAATGTATTGCCCCAGTGCCGACGAGATCTAAATATTCAACATAAAATGTTAATATCGGTGAGATGTGGCCAGTATCATCCGTAGAGGAAGCCACCTGGGCCTATACGGGGCAGAGTTTTTTCCCGATCGCTGACGTTGCAGCCACAACACAGTATTATCAAAGTTGTGACTTCAGGGTGTGTGTAATACAGACCCCTCGGTTTCAAACATTCAGGAAGCCATCAATCCTTCTAGGGCCCCCCAAGCAGCCCCGGGCCAATGAATATCAATGAGATATGGGAGACTCGAGGGACCCTCATCAGTTTCTGCAGGGGAGCCTCGCCATTTTGTGTTAGCCAGTGCTCCTGTCCAGGATGACAACATTGATTCTGAGACAAAAAGCTCTGCTTCCAAAACCTCCTTGAGTCTCCAGTTTTGATTGATAGAACAGCCAGGGCCTAGCTCAAAGAAAGCAGTGAGAAGGTTGAGGCTAGTTAAAGTATAACACGTTTATTGTGACAACTGACTGTTTAGCCGCTAGGATTTATACATTGAAAAATCATTTCTGTTTAATTACACCTTAAAGTAAACTAATTAACGAACAGCGGCAAGTTATTAACACAAAACATTACACTGCTGAATCTGCTGTTCACAATAGCAATGCTGTTCACAGTCACTGTGCTGTATACAAAATATGAAGATAACAAGTACCTCTCCTAGGAAATAATAGCCAAATATTAATCTAGGAGGTTTTACTCCCATCGGTAGCTCCTGCTATGTTCAGACTGATGTGTTTTTTAAGTGGGAGTCAATGGAAGTGCATCAGAGCTGCCCTGAAAAGATACTGGCTTTGTAAGCCTTCCAGGGAACTCATACTGACCCTCCCACCTGAATTGTTAACTTGTTATGGTGACTAACACAAAAACAGAATATTCACATTTTATATAAACATCCATTAAGCTAATCTGTAACAAATCATGTTTATACCCCTTTTCCATAAATGTGTGGCCAAGTTTTTATGAGTGTCTCTGCAATACTTCATATTTCAGGGACCAATATATCAGGATCCAGTGGTTGCAGTTTAAAAATTCCATCTCCGATAGGCTGGTGGAGTTTGAGCTGGCCAACTACTTAGGTTAGTAGTCAGATGATTACATTTAAGTGAGTATACCTTCTGACCCATTTCTCATGGTAAAGTAATTCCAACTGAAGATTGCTCAGGAAGATCAGTAATATCTTGGATCTCATTTGCCCTCGGTATGTGCCTCCAGGCCCATGATGAAGCAGCCATTCAGATCAAGGGGACAGTCCAGCAGGGGAACCCCCTTCACAGGGACATCTTAAGGATTTGGGGGGCCCTGGGCCAAACATATTTTGGGGGCCCCTGTTCAGAACAGATTTGAATTTATGATCCAATTTGAGCCCCTGTTTCTCACTCAGTTTCCGCTTCCTAGCAGTGTTAGCGATCCAGTTTGCATCATAGGCATTAGCCTATATATTCCTGATGTAAACGGACACGCGCAGCTGACAGTGGTAGAATTTAGTGTTTCGTGCCCTCCTACTATCTTTTTAAATTGTATATGTGTGGCTGAATGACTCTGTCCTTTTTAAAAATTTCTCCTACCTATGCGCACTTGCACTTTATTTGATTCTGCTTGCCTACACCTCCTTAGATGCTCTGATTCGCATCTCGCTTTTCCTCCAGTCCTGGTCTGCCATGGCTGATACACCGATTGTGTGGAGGGCTGTGGCTACTATCAGGCTCCTCACTTCTGCCCACGCAGTTTCTGCTTCTTCAGCTGTGTTACCGATCCAGTTTGCATAATAGACATTAGCCTATATATTTCCAATGCAAACGGACTTGCGCAGTGGACGCGTGCTGCGGCGCCCTAGTGGTGCCAAAGGCAAGCCCATCTGCGCCCGTCAGTGTCCCAGAGGCAACCGGCACCTGCCATGCTGCCCAGTTCCCCTCCGGTGAGTTTATTCCAATATATTATAATAGGGAAAAACTGCTTAGCCTTAGGCGGCTACCATTATGTCAGTGTACAGCGGCTGATCCGAGCTTGGAGGTAAACTTTCTATGAAATAAGTGCAGCTGGTCTCTCCTTCAGCCCTGGAAACTTGCACCAAAGATCCTCCCACTGAACAATAAGTGTAAAAACAATAAGAAAACAGAGGACTTAAAGCCCACCCTTTTAAATTGTCGCTCTATGCAAAAGCATGAACCACACATTTATTACCCTTTTAAATTGTCGCTCTATGCAAAAGCATTACCCACACATTTATTACCTACTTTTAGACGAACAGCCTGATCTTTTATTTCTCACTGAGATCTGGCTGTCAGAAGCCTCCAACCCTACTATCATCTCGGCCATTCCTATGGGTTATAAAATCCTTAGGAGGGACTAACCGAGTGGAAAGGGGGGCGGTGTCGCCATCAGTAACAATAAAAAAACTAGACTGCTCTCCGATCCCGACGGAAATCATCAAAGGGGGGAAGATTCCTTAGGCTTCCGCTGTACCTTATCCCTCCATTATAGCATAGCTGCTTTTCTGATTTACAGACCTTCCGGAGTAATTGGAAATTTCATTATTACGCTTAATACGGCCACCATCTCCCTGGCCTTAAAATAGAACAACTGCCTTATTCTGGGAGATTTCAATATACATATGGACAGTTGAAAAGGCCCTCAAACCATTTCCTTGTTGGAGACGCTGCAGGCCTGCAGCATGTTTCCATCTATTTCTTCGGCCACCCATGAGAAGGGCCATACCCTAGACCAATTCTTTCACAACTTTGGCATATCAGTAAGCCTACCTCTTCCCATTACCTGGTCTGACCACCTCCTGTTAAAATTCGTCATTCCCAACTCTGCAGCAGCCCCTTGGGCTAACGCAGGGCAGAGGGTCCCTAATTACAGAATGTTCCATAAAATATCCATCCCGATGTTAGCAGACGCCCTTGGTCGTTCCTCACTGGAGCAGTCTGGCTTCCCTGACTCGGACACCCTCTCAATAGATTCATTGCTCCGAACGAATATTGGTGCAGCGGTATCGGTTGTTTGCCGCTCCTCAGAGAGGTCAGCCCTACAAGCCCCATGGTTTAATGATTACCTCAGATCTAGCAAAATAAATTGTAGAAAAATGGAACGGAAATGGCGTTAATCCTATCTACCTGAGGACAGGAAGGTGTATAAAAACACCTTAAAAGCTCATTACATTCTCGTGAAGGCAGCCAAGAAAAACTTCTTTCAAACCAAGATAGAAAATGCCCAAAATAAGAGTAAGGAAATCTTTAGCATAGTTAAATCCTTTACCGCCCAGAAAGCCGGCACAAAGGAAGGGCCATGCACGGAAGAATGGTCTAAGAAAATAGCTCAATTCTTCCACAAAAAGATCTCCGTGATCCAACAAGCCTTCACTAACATCTCAGAGGAAGAACTGACCTTCTACCTTAGATCAAATAGCAAATTTCACCTCTTGGATCCTCCATCTTTACTAGGTTTCCCTGAGTTTCAGCTTTAAGAGTCACTGACCCTTCTCCAAAGCATTAAGTCTGGCTCTCCTTCAGACCCATGTCCAGCGAATATCCTGCACCTATTAGCTCCCACCATAAACCCCATGGTAAACCAGCTCTTTAATGCTTCCCTCTCCTCAGGCAACATGCCAACATTTTGGAAGAATGCTAAGATTCTTCCACTGATAAAAAAGGCTAACGCCAAACTGACGACCCTACAAACTACAGGCCAATCTCCCTTCATCCGGCCCGACTCCAAAGTATTAGAGAAGCATGTAAACAAGGCCCTCCAAAAACACATTAAAGATGGGAAGCTCCTTCATGAGTCCCAATCCGGTTTTAGGGCTAACTACAGTACGGAGTCCGCTCTGCTGGAAGTGACTGAATTTCTCAAGGGTAAGCTGGACCAGGGAGGCAAGGCTGTTCTGATACTGCTCGATCTGTCGGTGGCCTTCAATATGGTCTCACAAGAGAGGCTCCTGGAGATACTTGCTAACATCGGCCTGCGGGGGACCGCCTTAACATGGATGTTATCCTTCTTGGCAAATAGATCTCAGGAGATCTGGCTCCCCCCTTTCTCATCCCAGGTTCCGGCCATGAATATAGGTGTCCCTCAGGGCTCCATTCTCAGTCCTACCCTTTTTATTATATATCTATCCCCCATTGCATTTCTGGTACAGGAAGAGGGCGCCAAAATTGTTTCCTATGCTGATGACATTCAGCTGATTTTTACATGTGAAAAAGGAACCAACTTTGAAGGGGCAATGATTAGGTCTTGACTCACAAAGGTTTTTAACTGGCTTAAGCTCAATCAGCTGAAGTGCAATCCTGACAAACCTGAAGTTGTTTTCTTTGGTAATCCAGAAACACCTGACTGGAGCTCTTGGTGGCCAAAAGATCTGCCGTCCCTGCCCGTGGAAAAGGAGAAAGTCAAAAATGTAGGAATTGTCATAGACAAGACACTCTCCATGCGCTTTCAAATCCAAAATCTAACTGGTGCTTGCTTTGGCATACTCCGGATGCTAAAAAAATTCCTGCCACTGGTACCGCTTGAGAGCAGAAAGATCGTGGTGCAGGCTCTGGTGACATCAAAGCTGGACTATGTCAACAGCTTGTACCTCGGTCTTCCCAAATCTCTTATCCAGCACCTACAAGTCATACAAACCGCTGGAGCCAGAGCCATCCTGAGACCTAAACCCAGATCTAGTATGACCCCTATTCTTAAGTTTCTACACTGGCTCCGCATAAAAGAACGGATCGACTTTAAAGCGATGACCATCTTCTTTAATGCTTTCCACTGCTTAGGAGCCGGCTACCTAAATAAGTGCGTTAATCGCTACACAACAACTAGACCCCTAAGAGCTTCCAATGCCAACCTGGCCATCGTGCCTAAAATATGCTGTGCACACACTGGAGGCAGATCCCTCAGCTTTCTAGGCGCAAAATTGCGGAATAGACTCCCTGAGTCTCTGAGACTAACCACAGACCTACTCTCTTTCAGGAAGAACTTAAAAACCTGGCTTTGTAATAGCTGATGGGTCTTTTACTCATGTTTTTCTCCGGCTGTCATGCACCAGGACACTCTAGTCTGAGTAGCTGCGCGCTTTATTAAATACACTATTTCATTTCATTTCATTAGGTCCCTGACAGTGCAAAGGAACACTCGTCCAAATTCTAAGGGCCTTATTTATGAGGCCTTGCTTCACTTTTATACCTCCAGTGCGTCACTTTTTGTGACGCACCAGCAGCTTAAAAAATGTGCCATGTTACGCTCTATTTACAAAGTGACACATCTAGGCAGATGCGTCATTTTGTAAACCCCTGCACAACGTTATACCTGCGCCAGGTATAATGTATGCAGGTTGGGTGTTCCCCTGCAAAAAGCCTCATAGAAGTGGCGTATTGAAATCTATGAGAACTCATGGCGCCACTTCTAGGACGCCATTGCGTCAATATCTTACACCTGCCTCACAGCAGGTGTAAGACTGATGCAGGCCATTTTACATGGGGATTTCACCATGTGAAAGGACACATTGCTGGAGTTGCGTCTATTTTCAGACACACCCCAGCAATGCATCACTTTTGCGCCTACAGATACGTCAGAAATACTGACGTATCTGTAACTCCTTGCAACATGATGCGTCATACAGTAAATATGACGCATCCATCATGTCGCAAGGAGGGCGCACTAAGAAGTGACACATCCATGTTTTCACACAGCGATGCATCATTTCTCATAAATAAGGCCCTAAATGTGTTTACATCTAATATTCAGGTACAGTTATGTGGGTTTTCAATATTGTAACACAGCAGCAGCTCACCAATATTACTGCAAATAATATCTGTGACACCCTCCCATTTCTTATATGTTAGGCCTTGTTTTGATCTAAAAGAAACTTTTTTAATGTATATTGCATGAAACATAAACACAACATTTCTCTGCAAAACGGCTGTACTAGACTCTCACACATCAGGTACTCTAAAAATAAATTAAAGGTAAACAGTATTTAAAACAATCTGTTTAAGAAATATACAAGGTCATTGGGGTAAAACTCTGGAGAACGGAGCTGACTCTGTCAGCGGGCCCCCTGAAAAGCTGGAGCACCGGGCCAGAGCCCACTTTGCCCATGCATTAAAACGTCTCTGCCCCTTCAGGCCCTTGCTGAGCCCGTGATCATGCCACACCAGGTGGAGAAGAATTGGTGCAGGGATGGGGAAAACTGGGGTTCACACAAAATCAACAAAAAGTTGTATTGATTCAGGACAACTTTATACCCAGGCATAGCTACCACTACAGGGTGCTGACATCCGCTTATATTCTTTGTAGTTTCTTCTCTTTTGGCTTTTGTGATAAGTCTGGAGGAAGCCTGGACACTATAGTTAGCCTCCTTGGGGGTAATAGTGTTTTTTCCTGTAGGGAAGAGAGCACCAACAATGCAGAGCAGCTGTCATGGTCAGTGGTTTCCATCAGCATTGTCGCCCACAGCACGCCATTTACCACTCTATAAACATCTCCATTATCAATTGAGGTCCTAAAGAGACAAGGTCAGGAAAGGGTCTCCAGATGACAGTTATAGTAAACATCTCAGACACAACTGTTGCCTATGTACAGTAAGAGTTTTTCAGACATCAGAAGGCCCAGTGTTTTAGAGATCTGTAATACCCTGAGAAAAGAAAACTCTATGGTCTTTTAGTAATGCAAAGTCTTGATGGTCACCTTGGCTTAAGTTCCATAAATACCATACTCAAATCTTGAAAGCTCTGTTAGGTAATTAAGATTTGGATGCTTCCACAGATTCAGCAGCCTTGCACCTTAACACTTATCTGTTGAGTGGGTCCCACATCAATGTGCAGAGCCAGCTTTCTGAATTGATTTCTAAAGTTCAAAGCAACGGTCGAATGCTGAAAAGCAGACTCATCTGAGAAAGTACCTAAAAAAAAGGTTAGTGCGTGCACACCTAATAAAACACAATTACATATTGCGAAAAAACAAACATTGTGGATTCCTTTACCATTGAAGCCAGTAAGTTCAGTGATCACAACCCCCTCACTATACATATGACGGGTCCGTGGTTAGCAAAGGAAGGCACGAATACCTCTTTAGGTAGAGTGAGTCTGACAGATGGAAGACGTCGCCTAAAATGGACTCAAATCACCCCAGTTTTATTGTCCAATGAGATTAAAGCTGCAGGTGCAGACGACATCCTGGCTTGTATACAAGATGGTGCATAGCCACATAATGTCCTCAATGCCTTTCAAAGCTTAGCGGATAAGGTCTCAAAGCTGTTGTCAGCACCAGCAAAGAAGCTGGAGACTAGGGGACCCAAATGGTTTAACCATGACTGTTCTAAAGCCGCTAGAAATTTAATAATAGCGCTGGCAGCTAAACCTAGGATAAAGGCAGAAGTCCAGGTATCTCGAAAGATATATAAAACTGCTATTGCTCGACATAAGGACTTTCTTAGGGAAGAGGCATGGAGTGAGCTACTTGATCCTTTTACCCTGCAAAGTAGCTCTAGATTCTGGGCAGAAATGAGGAAGCCTTTTTTGGCTCAGGAGCCGGGTGATGGCCTGGAATGTCACATCTCTAAGGAGGCCTGGGAGGCACACTATGGGAAACTGTACTGTAGCTCGGTAGTTGAACCTCCCAGTCCGGTCACCTCTGTTGGGGGTGAAATAATTACCTTCAATCGTGGTGAAGTTATTAATGGAATTGTGGGGCTTACAGCCGGTAAGGCACCAGGCCCAGATGGGATCCCTCCGGACCTTTATAAGTCTGAGCCTAACTTTTGGGCTCCTATACTTGAATCTGTTTTTAATGCCGCTGTGAAAGCTGGGTGTCCACAATCATGGGGCGTCTCTACAATTGTCCCGGTTTTTAAGAAAGGGGACAAAGGCAGCCCACATTGTTATATACCTATTTCTTTAATAGACTCTACGGTCAAAATTGTAGGCAGAATCTTATTGCAGCGACTTTCTGATTGGGCAGAGGAGAATAATATTATGTCCAATTCACAGTATGGATTCTGTAAGGGTCGCTCTACAATCACCCAGTGTCTTAATCTCTTCCTAATTCTAAGCAAGTATACTGTAGCGCAGAAGGGCACCATCCACCTCGCCTTCATGGATCTGTCCTCAGCTTTCGACTGTGTTAACAGGGGAAAGCTGTGGCAGTCCATGAGGGAGAAGGGGGTGGATGGTGGTGTGGTTGTCTTTCTGGCTGACTTACACAAAAATACCAGAGCTAATGTGAGATATTCTCAAGAATTGTGTGTATCAAATAATTTTAATATTAGCAAAGGTGTACGTCAGGGATGTATCCTGGCCACCTTTCTTTTTAATTTTTACATTAATGAGCTAGATAGCGTGTTACAGAATGTCCAGGCCGACTATCCTAGAGTAGGCAGGCGGGGAATTCCCATTTTATTGTACGCAGATGACGCGGTTTTAATTTCAAGAACGGAAAAGGGCCTGCAATCTCTTCTAGATGCTTTTAACTCATTTATGATAGATAGAGATCTGATGGTCAATAACTCTAAATCTTTTGTCATGCAAGTAGGGCAGCAATCAAGGAGGACTTTTACATATAAAATTAATGAAGCAATAATTCCGTCAACGAAAACATTCTCCTATCTTGGGGTTCTCTTTGACTCTAAACTTAACTGGGCCCCGCAACTTTTAAAAAAGAAAGGAGAATTCGTAAGAGTTAATGCCTCGATATTTAACTTTGCTGCCAAAATTGGGAAAAAACCCATTTGTGCCATGCTTAAACTGTATAACGCAAAGTCAGTGGCAACTGTAATTTATGGCAGCGAAATCTGGGGATATGTTGCTGGTGAGCAACTGCAGACTGCTGACAATTCTTTTTTGAAGCGTCTCTTATGTGTCCCTACAGGCACATCTAACTTTGTTGTGCATGAAGAGCTAGGGGTGCAATACTTAAGTTACTTGTTTTCCCTACGTCCCCTGACCTGTTGGCTTAAATTATGGCTAAACCAGGATATACCATTAACACACCTGATCTTTAGGGATTTTCTGGGCCGGGACAGGATACTGTGTACTCCTTGGATAAAATATTTGAAATCAAACTTTTCTAGGTTAGGTCGACTAGAACTGTTTGAACACCCGAACAAAATTGTACAAGGGGATCTGGAGCTCATTAAACAGGCCTTCCTTATGGACAGGAGGTCCTGGAGGGAATGCGTGGAGCTCCAGAAACAAAGCGTGCGAAAATTTGTCATGCCAAAAACTTGTGAAACAATTGAACCGTACCTGTCTGGCTCTTTGACTACCCATGAAAATTTTTTGCTGACAAGGTTTAGGCTAAACCTCTTTCATCACCTGCTGATTCGACCAAAATTAGACACTTTTAAAAAAATGGTAGCACCCTGCGGCTGCGACGGAAAGTCTCCGCAGGATATGCTGCATTTTATATTTTTATGTAAATTTTATGACTTCCCCCGTAAGCGCTATCTGGTGACTCTTTTAAAAAAACTTGATTTTACTCAAATCAGACTGGCATTAATGTATCTACAACTTTTGTACAGTGACTGTATCCTTCAAATGAAGGAATTTTTAAAACTAACAGTTAAACTAAGAATCTGTATGGACCAGTAATGACTCTTCGCGTATTTGCACTATTCTATGCCTTTATCCTTGGTAATGTTGTATTTTGTGGCAACACGTGCAAGTATTTATTATCTGGCATTTTATCTGGAATGTGTTTATATTTGTGTTATGTATTTTGTATTGTATATGTACTTTTATGGTCTACAAAAGAACCGAAATAAAGTATTTATGATGATGATGAACAAACATGTAGGTTTGAGTAAACAATTAAGCAAAAGCAAATTCACTTGTTGTGACAAAAAAAAAAAATAGAGAAGCAAGCTTTGGGAAAGCCAATAGGTGTCGTCTCTGGGACCCATTGGCTTTGTCGATGGTTTTTAGCCATGCAGTACAGCATCCCCAATGCTATGCAGCATGGCTAAAGTTAAAAAAACAAAGTTTTACGCAGCTGTCCGTGTCATTCTGCAGGCGCATGTACCATGCATGCACATGCATACAAAACAATACAACATATTTGTCTTCTTTAACTATCAATTCAACTTAGATTGGTAACTAAAAACAAAGCAACATGTACAGAAACATTTTTAAAAAGTTATTAAAGTGATTGTGGGGAGCTGAAGCAACGGAAGTTGGGATCAATGAGACACAGCAACAGGGGGACATGGAAGCAACACAGGAGGTTCAGATGCACCACAGAGAAGTACACAGGTAGGGGCAACATAAAGGAGAGTGGGCAGAAGAACAAGGGACAGGCAGCAGCATGAGGGGGAATAAGTATCTGAGGGAAATGCCTTGAAAACACAAGTACTTTCTGTGAGTGCTTACACAAAAAGTAAAAAGTAGTTTCCTGAAGTTGGGCACAAGCACCAGACAAACCCAGTGCTTGCAAAAAAAGAAAAAGTAGTTCCCTGCTATTGAACACAGAAACCAGGCGAACACACACATGGTAAAGAGGCAATGCTCCATGGGAGAGAAAAACACAAAATTGGCAAGCTGGGGCATGAATAAGAAGCAGACAAATGAGAGTGACAAACAAAGCCAACTAATTGCAAACAATGGGCAGGCTCCTAGCTCAACTGTGTTCATGGTAAGCCACAATATGCCTAGCAACAGACAGAACATGTGCTGTCGAGTAGGCTCAACCTAACTAGCAAGCACTTAAGTACTAAGATAAGACTTAAAAACACTTAAAAAGAGAGCAGGAACAGAAAAACACTTGAGAGTACAATGGTAACCAAGGAATTCTAAATTCATCACTGTTGTTTTTCAACCAGGTGAACAAGTGATATTACTTGACGAAAGAGAACTGAAAACTTGGGGAGCATTAGACAGACTATACATGACAAAAGCAAAATATCGTTTTTAGGTTAGTTGATTTGAAGTTCAGGGTATTTAAAATAGGGGCACCTCAATCAAAACCAGTAACTACACTGGAACTTTCGGAGGCAAAAGTAAAAGGGTACTATGGGACAGCTGAGTAAATTGGCTTGGACATTTACCCTTATAGCTCTTTCTTACTCCATTGGACATGATAAAAAGATCTATTCTCGCTAGGGAAATCAAGGCACCTGGATACATAGACTGCCACTTGCCTGTGGCCTCCAGTTCCTGCTTGTTGCAGGCAGATCCAGTGATACTGCTGCTGCCCAGGTTTTCCCACCTGGGTTTTCCCACTCTCTGTTCTTCCCGCCAACAGAAGCACTGCCCAACCCAGGACCTACTAAATGCAGGTTGAAGGCCAAAGACACACCAAAGCAGCATGTTCAAGCCTGCCCGTGCCTGGACCACGGGCAGTGCCATAACCCATGGCCCTCTGGCCCCCCTGCGCACCCCTGCGCCCCCCTGCGCCCCCCTGCGCCCCCCTGCGCCCCCCTGCGCCCCGGAGATACACCATTGCTGAGCTCCACACCTTCAACCCTAGACACCCCAACAAAGACTGAAACTGCTCTAACCAATGCTCCATGGTTGGACCTTCTCCTGCACACACTGTAACTTCATCTTCCACAGCACACACACACCAGCAAAATGACCAGCTCCACCCCACCCCACCCTGAACACACAACAGACTCCACCTGAACAAAAACACCAACTTGCATGCACCCTTCTCAACACACGCTAACTATGCAAGCATTCCACCAAATTATGGGACCTAATCACCACCCTCGCACCCAACATCGCCTTCCTCACTGATATCTGGCCCAACCGCACATCTGCCCCCTGAGACTACCGACACTCCTGAGGCGGAAGCCGGGAGAGAGACACTCGATTTTAAAACACTGCAAATTTTAATCTTATGTTTTTACCTGTATGCTTGTAGCTTTCTGGGCACTTTAATTCCCATCTGGCTAATCCCGCACAGCAGATGCAAGCGCTGTCGCGGGCTGGGATCTCACTCATTGCCGCCATTCTTCGAACAGCCCACAGGCCACGCCCACGGACGTGAGGCCACACCCCTTTCTCCGCATCCTATAAGAATGTGTATATCTCGGACACGCAGCGGACGAGCGCAGCGGGCGCGCCGTCAGCGTGCCGAAGGCGCGCCTAAGGCAAGCCCGTCTGCGCCCGTCCGCACCCTGACGGGCCCCAGGGCACGCCATGCTACAGGGCGGATCACCTACTCCCGTGAAGAGCTGCTGGCCACTAACAACGGCCAGGGCCACCTGTATGAGTCATCACGCAATCGAGCCCAGAGACTGGGGCTCCTAGTCAACCGCTCTACCATTCTTGATAACGCCACTTCGACTTCTGACGGCCCCATTACTCATACAGCGTCCGACTCTTGTCCCCATTCCCTGTCTATAGCTTATCTAAACACCCGCTCCATGGTGAAACACAACCTGGACCTCTTTCTTTTACTAGGCGAGGATAATCTCGACATTCTCTTACTTACCGAGACTTGGCTCACCCAAGACTCTGCCCCAGATATCATAGCAGCACTGCCACCAAACTACCGTATCATTCACGCTGACCGTGGATCCGGCAAACCTGGCGGGGGAGTGGCAGCAATCTTCCGCCACGACCTGAGCGTCACCACCTTGACCTGCCTGAATCTCTCAGACACTGAAAACTTGGTTCTAAAAATTGATACTTCCTGCACAACTATGGCATGTGTCCTTCTTTACAGACCCCCTAACAACATGCCGTCCTTCCCTTTAGCGCTCAGTGAACAAATTGCCAACCTAGCCATTGATCATGCCAGGATTCTCCTGGTGGGGGACCTTAACTACTGGTTCAACGATCCTCTGGAAGGTCCTCAGTCGCGTGAACTCACTGAGCTTCTTACAAATCTAAACTTCGAACAACATGTACAATCACCAACTCACTGTAAAGGCCACATTCTGGACCAGGTCTGGACCAACTCTCTTCTAGTTACGACCCCGGTCACCTTTCCGTGTCTATGGTCGGATCATCTTCTTATCAAATTTAATTTCATCCATCCCCCTAAAAAGTCCACCGCCACAGCTATGGGTGGAAGAACTAGGAACTGGAATTCCCTAGACAGGCCGGAATTCCTACAAACTCTTGCTACCTCCATTCCCTCCCACAACCCTGATATCAATATAGCAGAAAACAATCTTTCTCTCTGGCTGCAATCAGCCAGCGACGCCCATGCTCCATACAAGACGATCAAATTGGCCCGACGCGCTGATGCCCAAAAATGGTTCTCTCCTGACTTAAAAGCAAAAAAACTGGCCCTTCGACAACTTGAGCGACGTTGGCGTCGCAACTATGCCCCTGACGCTAAAACTCGATACATCTCTGCCAGGAAGGACTACATGAAATCTATTCTAGTTACTAAAACTGCTTACTTTTCCTCCCGTATAACCAACTCAACCAATAAATTTAAGGACATCTTTTCTATTCTTAATGAATTAACCAACGTTGACAATGTTCGGCCCAGTTTGCCCCCGACCCAGGTTCTCTGCAATTCACTGAACGTTTTTTTTACAGAGAAAATCACGGCCATCAAAGCCAGTATTCCACAAACCTCAAGTCCTCTCCTTTCTGTTCCAAGCCCCAACACTATCGACTTACTTAGCAGTTTCCCCCCCATCACCCCAGAATTATTCCAGGAATTACTGGTAAGAGTAAAATCTGGCGCCCCATCTGACAGATGTCCTCCTTATATCTTGAAAGACTGTCTATCAATTATTCCGGCTCCCGCCTGTACCCTTCTAAACAACTCTTTGGCCACTGGACTAGTCCCCCTCGCATTCAAAGAAGCTATCGTAATACCCCTTCTGAAGAAACCGGGTGCAGACCCGACCTGCAATGCAAATTATCGTCCAATCTCCCTTCTTCCCTTCCTTGCAAAGGTGTTGGAGGCTCATGTCGCCAACTGCCTGTCCAACTTCATAGAGACATCAAACTTCCTTGATCCACATCAGGCGGGCTTTCGTCCAGCCCATTCAACAGAGGCGGTGGTAGTGGCAGTAATGGACACCCTTAGGGACTGCGCAGACAATCGCATTCCACAGGCTCTAGTGCTTCTGGATCTGTCAGCCGCATTTGACACGGTCGATCACACCATCTTGATCGACCGTGTCTCTCAGGCTGGCATCCGGGGCACGGCAGCCGGCTGGCTGAAGTCCTTTCTAGCAGACCGTTCCCAGGCAGTTCACCTGGGTAACTTAGCGGGCACCAAGCAAGCCATCATATGTGGTGTACCCCAGGGCTCGTCCCTGTCACCCCACCTGTTTAACCTCTATATCTTCCCTTTAATCCAAGCTCTTAGAGACAAACAGGTAACGGTGCTGAACTACGCGGACGACCTACAGCTCCTATTCACAATTGACAACTCAGACACGTCCATCTCCTTCTTCCAATCAACAATGAGGTTCATCCAAGCTTGGATGAACCAAAATCATTTGAAATTGAACCCAGGAAAAACCGAGCTGGTCCTGACTGAGGACAGCGCTAAATACTGGGGCCCACATTATTGGCCAACAGAAATGGGTCAAGCTCCGATCCCTTCATCTTCGGCAAAGACGCTTGGCATCACCCTAAACAGCGACCTTTCTATAAAAACGCAAGTAGGCCAGGTGGTCTCCAAGTGCCTCTTTCAAATGAGAAAAATCCGGAAGGTTCGCCGCCTTTTGACCCACGAAGCCCTGATACAGGTGGTGATCGCAACTGTGATCTCTCACATAGACTACGCTCGATATATTTGGGCCTCCCCCAGTTCCTTCTGAAACGACTTCAGATGGTGCAGAATCAGGCAGCAAGACTGATTTTGAACCAGCCCAGTTGGCATTCTGCCACCCCCCTTCTGAAAACACTTCACTGGCTCCCGGTTGCCCAACGCTGTACCTTCAAAGTCAGTTGCATGATCTTCAAAGCGCTCCACTGCAAAAGCCCTACCTTCATCACAAAACTCATTATAAAGTATGCCCCGTCCCGTAGCCTTCGCTCGGCCCAACAATGCCTTTTACAAACTCCATCCTTTAAACGTAAACGCTTGGGCGGCTGCAGATTTGGCACTTTGGCACCTCGTCTGTGGAATGCCCTCCCCCTTGAGATCCGGTTATGCCCCAACCTCATATCATTCAGGAAATCCCTAAAGACCTGGCTTTACCAACAAGCATACTACTAATCCCGCAGACTTCCAACTCTGACTGTTCTCTGTCTCTACAGCGCCAGGAAACCAACCGGTGTCAGTGCGCTATACAAACCATTGTTAACATAACATTGCCACAGCGAACCCCGGCAGATATAAAATCACTCACAAGGACCGGACCAATAAGCTTGAAGGAGGAACAGCCATCATCCACAAAGAAACCATACAGTGCAACACTACCAACACCAACAGCACCACCACCTCCATTGAACATCTCAACTTCAAGATCCATGTGGAAGACAAGACAGCCATTAGAGGCACCATTGCATACCGACCCCCAGGCCCATGCTTCAGCTTCTGCAACACCAACGCAGTCTTAATTGCATCCCTAGCCTGAGAATCGAAGGACTACATCTTGTTCGGTGACCTCAATTTCCACATATACGACCCCTACGACAATAACATCTCACTCCCAGAATTCCAAATAGTCCTCAAGACCTGGATGGTATAATAAGCCTCCAGGATCTGTAAGTGCCCTGGATACCCTATCAGGTGATTGGCTGCACTTTATAAATCCTGATTGGTTGATTGATTTATTGATTCATCAAATGGATTGAATTTAGTTGAAAGTTTATCTACATTGCTGTGCAAAGTTCTGCCCATCTGCAGCCCAGATTCTCTCTTTCGGGAGGAGGAATTCCTTAAGCCTTAGATCATTCCAGGTAACCCTGAGCCTTTAAGTTAAGGCAATTTGAAGCTCTAAATGTAGAGATGTTTCTGAGTTCAGCCTTATCATATAATGAAGATGTGGAGCACTATGGCTGATTGAGGGCAGGTTCATACAATGACGCTTACCTGGAATGAGGCCTTGTGTACTCTAAATAGTTCTGCCTTATGTTTAGGGTACGCTGGCTAACCCACAAAGATGACTTGTGAACCTGGATGTAAACTAGGTTGCCTCTAAAATTGTTTGGATTATTCATGTACACATCTATGTGCACCCAACACCACAAAAAGAGACAAGATTGAGTCTGCATTGCTTGTAAGCCTGGTGTAAATTAATGCTGCTGTATTACTGTATTACAGTAAAGCTAATAGGTATTACATTTTGTCTAGTTTCTTCCTGTTTTCCACTGAAATAATTAGCAAACTCTAAATACCAATTATGCATAAATTTATGTTTTTTGAGGAATAGTCAGAAAATCTTTTATTTAAAAAGAAAGTGTAATGAACGTTGTCAGAAATCATCTGATTCTACCTAACAGAAGGTAAAAACAAGCATTTGCAATGCAATAGGTCTCGCATTTATAAGAGTTTGAGCTATTGGCATTGTAAAATTACAATGCCTTTTATTTATGTTTTGGTTTTAAAACAAATAAAAGGCATTGTCATTTACAATGTCAGTAGCATAAACTCGCATAAAAGCAGTGTGTGGAGTGCAGCAGTGTGCGGCGTGCAGCAGTGTGCGGCGTTCAGCAGTGTGTGGCGTGCAGCAGTGTGAGGCGTGCAGCAGTGTGCGGCGTTCAGCAGTGTGTGGCGTGCAGCAGTGTGTGGTGTGCAGCAGTGTGTGGCGTGCAGATGTTTGTGGCATGCAGCAGTGTTTCATGTAGCAGTGTGAGGCATGCAGGACTGTGTGGCGTGCAGCGGCGTGCAGCAGTGTGCGGCATGCAGCAGTGTGCTGCGTGCAGCAGTGTGGTGCAGCATGCAGCAGTGAGTAATGCAGCAGTGTGCAGCAGTGTGTGGCGTGCAGCAGTGTGCGGCATGCAGCAGTGCGTGCCGTGCAGCAGTGCGTGGCGTGCAGCAGTGTTTCGTGTAGCATTGTGCGGCATGCAGCAGTGTGTGGCGTGCAGCAGTGTGTGGCGTGCAGCAGTGTGTGGCGTGCAGCAGTGTTTCGTGCAGCAGTGTGCGGCGTGCAGCAGTGTGCGGTGTGCAGCAGTGTGTGGCGTGCAGCAGTGTGTGGCATGCAGCAGTGTGTGGCGTTCAGCGGCATGCAGCAGTGTGTGGCATGCAGCAGTGTGTGGCGTGCAGCAGTGTGTGGCGTGTAGCAGTGTGCAGTGTGCAGCAGTGTGCGGCGTGCAGCAGTGTGTGGCGTGCAGCAGTGTGAGGCGTGCAGCAGTGTGCGGCGTGCAGTAGTGTGAGGCGTGCAGCAGTGTGAGGCGTGCAGCAGTGTGTGGCATGTAACAGTGTGTGGCATGCAGCAGTGTGTGGCGTGCAGCAGTGTGAGGCGTGCAGCAGTGTGAGGCGTGCAGCAGTGTTTTGTGAAGCAGTGTGAGGTGTGCAGCAGTGTGCGGCGTGCAGCAGTGTGTAATGCAGCAGTGTGTAATGCAGCAGTGGGCGCAGCAGTGTGTGGCGTGCGGTAGTGTGCGGCGTGCAGCAGTGTGCGGCGTGCAGCAGTGTGTGGCGTGCAGCAGTATGTGGCGTGCAGCAGTGTGTGTCGTGGTTTGTAAACAACAAGAAAAGCGGACATCAAAGGAAGGGTGGGAGGGAACGAGCATATGGGGTGTGAGTTATAACGAAAGTTAATTTTTGTAAGAGGGGATGCAGGAAGTGAGGCCGAGCGCGCACTGGTGAAAGCAGTCTGCTGCTTTCAAGTCCGATGCCAGATGCCAGATTTGCGTTTCAATGCCTCACATGCACTGGCCATAAACCGCATTCCTAAGGTCTTGTGCCCCTTACTAAATCTTTCTGAATGCGTGAGGCAGCGAACGCGCATGAAGTAGCTGGTAGCAAATGGAATGCGCGTGGTTGTGCGTGTAACCGCCACCCGATCTGCCTGGGAAGCCCTTGGGAGCATTTTCTGAAGCCCCTACATAAGTCTCGCCTGGCGATCGCTTACGCGATAGCCAGGCGAGACCTAAAAATGAAATGGAGCAAAAAAGGACTATGGGCATCCTGCTGTCTTCAATGCTACTGGCTTGAGGAGACCTTTTTTCAGATGCAGAAAGACTTGTTTAAAATCAGAAATCCAAGTATGTGTTACTGATGCTGCGAGGTGGTGAGCACCACTGGGTACATACCTTTTGTGGTGCTTTGCACAGTTCTGATAGTATCTGCAGAGGATCCGAATCGCCCTCACATGGATCTTCTTGGTAGCGGTTCATCAAATTCACAATGGACTGAATTTTTAGCTTGACAATTACATCTTTCCATCCTCCCACTTAAATACGGTATTTGTAAAGCACCAACTACTCACCCTAGGGGTCTCACGGAGCTCTGGGCCCTTGAGGAGATTAAGTGAGATATTGCCCAGAGTCACATGGTGCTGAACCGGGTTGTTGACGGCGCCAGCCCTGTGCTCCGGAGTCAGCTGCCCTGGCTGCTGCGCCACACCTTTTCCCCTTGCATTCCCAGATGGATCACCACACATTTCATAATCTGCCACTTGATAGCCTTTATCGTAAGCTTTTCTTTTTTTATTTTTAAAGATAGCCACGATGGTCAGCACAGTATGTGTAACGCATCATATAACTAGGCGATACAGAAGGAACCTTAGTGGTTGAGATATGATTTACCAAACCTTACAAAGTGGCTGATGTGTTCTTTAATTCAAGAGGCATGGCACACAACTGAAACATGCTTCATGAGGTGGAGAACCCAGCTTGTCCCTTTACTAGCAACCTGAAGGTATCAGAGAACTTCACATGTGCACCAGTTGCATCACAGATGGACACATTCACTTTGTTCCGCACAAAGAGATTAAGTGATTTGCCCAGGATGACAGGATGTTGAGCGTCCCTGCCGAGACTCGAACTCGGTTTCCCAGCTTCGAGGTCCACCACTCTAGGCATTAGGCCACACCCAGTTTGCTAATAACTGCTTGCCAAACTGAAGATACACAAAAAGTGAGAGGCCCACACTATGTCAATGAGCTGGTCGGCTCTCAGGATAGGATGGGTAACAGTTTGGTGATCACATTGAGTCCTCTTTATTTTTCAAAATGTACATCTGAATGAAAGTCTTATCTTTTCCAATACAGTGGACCAACACGAGGTTGATGTTCAGTGGGTCCCTAACAGAGTACATCTAGGGTGACATTTGTGGAATTTGCTATTGCATAGGCTTTCAAAACTGTTGGCAAAATTAGACATAACTATGTATAATTCCACAAAATGCAAGTCTGTCATTCAGCACTATATTTTAGAGGGAAAAGTATCTTTGTGTTAACCTGTGATGCATTTTGCTCTGAAAAGTAGTGCAAAAATACAAAAGCACTGCAAACAACAGCTGCTCACATTCTGTTTATCCTATGCTTTTGTTGTACATTTTTACTATAAATGGGGCTTAGATACACCAAGTAGCACAATAGAACATTTTGGGATTTTCATATAAGTGTAATACAAATTTCCTGAAATAATGAAAATTACACCAGTGTAATTTACATTTTGTCAGGGCTAAGTGAATCCCTATAATTTGTTATTTAATACTGAGTAATATCTCTTTAAGAGAGAAATTTGTAGCATTTGCTTACTTACTGTTTGGTGTTTGCCTAGAAATGGAACCAGGCTTGATTTCAGCAGTGGCAAAATGGTCTATCCCAACAAATGTATTGTAGTTCATCAACTTCTAAAGAAGCTTAACCAACAAGAGTTCTACTGGCTTTTAGAAAAACCCTATCTGAATGGTGACACTTGGGGGCCCATTACGATGTCCGCCCGCCACTGTAACGGTAAACGGGAACGACCGCCAGAGGTGCGACGGTCCCGCTGTGCCCATTAGGATACGACCCCCACCCTGGCAGTCGCCTCCAGCATATTCAACATTGTGGCGGGCGGTGCTGTAAGCAGCACCCGCCACAATGTTGAAAATGCATGTTGTGCATTGGCATGCACAACGTGACAGGCACCGCGTGGTGCCTGCCACCTTGTGAATGTCAATGCAGGGGGTTACCATGGGCACCCATAAGTGCAGCCCCCCACCCCCCACACGCCCCGGGGGCCCGCAACGGGCCCCCAAATTAAACTCCGCCAGGGAAAGGCAGTTCACCGCACACATCATAATATGGATGCATCGCCACCATATTATGGGCTTTTTCCGCCCGGCAGGCAATCGTGACGATTGCCTGCCGGCAGAAAAGCAGCGAATGGTCTTTCGGTCCGCCGTGGTAACCCCCACCATGCTAATGTGGTGGGGGTAAATGGCCATCCGGCGGGGTGTTTTGGTGATCCGCCTGCCATGATAATAGGCCCCTTGGTTAGGTGCCAATCAGTTTTAAACATGTACTAGCCACTGACATTTACAAATTCTTCCATCAACTCTATGTTGTAATACATGTCGTTTATGATGCATTTTCTAGTTGAATTTCTATGTTCATCCATCCCTGAGCTATACGACAACCATTCTGGTAAAATTTCTTCGGATGATCTATCCGGAAACGGTGATATGCGAACAGGAACAAATACCTATTCTTTCTTCCCACAGATGCATTGCTATTTTGGCCTATATTTAATCTAGTTTAAAGACTCTTTCCACCAATAAGTAAATAATTTCCTTTGGCTAATGTACAGAACCTTCATACTGCTTATCGACAATGGATACCTTCATTTTCACAGTTGGCCATGAAATGATGTGATTAATATTGTAAAGTGGATCTCTTAATATTTCCAGTGGCTTGAACTCACATGAATCGTTTTCCAATACGTTCGGTCATGCAGCTTATGCACACAATGTAAAATATTTTGGGCTCCTCCTTTGTGGCCCTGTACAAACTCTCCCACTTACTACTGAACATAGGCTGTTGATTTTCATTGATTCTATTGTGAATATTCCTGCATGCAAATTGTATGTATCTACTGCCATTAAGGTTGCCATGGATATGAACTTTAAAAAAAGCACATTGGAGCCCACTAACTAAAGTCCTTCTTAGCAACAAAACTTCAATGTCCTTTTTACTTGATAGATTATGCTTGCAGGGCCCACCAAAAAGATAGATGCTGAGGGGGCCGCAATATATAACTCTTTTTTTCTTTTTTACCGAAAACTGTCCGTTAAAGTTTAGGGATCAAAAAAGACTTTTCTTCCAGTTACAACCACGAAGTCGAAAGAACAGAAGTAAATGACCATTCAGATTCTTAAGCAATATCTCAACGGTTTTGTTACTGTACCTTAAAAAATTGGAATCTCCTGTTTTCTGTAAAACTAGCACAAAGCAGTACATTGATGGACCTGTCTTCTCTTTCTTTCCCACAGTACAGCTGTCATACAAAGAATGCAGACTACTGAATTGTTTGACCGCACATCATCTTCCTTCCTCAAAACTGTAATGTGTTGTGAAATCTCTCTGACAATTTAAATTAAATGGCAGGGACTGTTATTTTAAATGTCGAAAGCACTCAGATAACGTTTTAGGGGAATTCGTGGTTATCTTCCACATTCCTAATCTCTGAAAGTTTTTCTCATAAAGTTTAATTTCACTTTAGGGGATTTCACATCGATACAATTGATGGAGCAGGATTTCACAAACGAAACCTGCTTGGAGCAACACCCCCATAATATGTACTAAGGGTAAGTAGAAATAGAAATTAATATGCACCTTACACACACACACACGTGGGTAAAAGCGTTGCATACATTTGCACTAATGAGAAAGGACTAAAACCTATAATTCGCTAAGCTTGAGAAAGATGCATGTTTAGGTCGCATGCGCGATTCGTAGTTGCATGTTGCATTCTGCTTCAGAATACCAATTGACACAGTTTTTCCGCTTAAAGCTTCTGCTAGGAAATATTAACTGGGAATAGAATATTTGAGTGGGGTACGGAGTGAAAACTACATGGTCATATAATTAATAAACTTTATTTAAATTTTACTGTAGAATGCGGGTCTCAGCCCCCATTTGTCCAGAGCCGTTCCGATTGGTAGGGGGAAGAAAGAAAGAGCACATCAGAGCTGACAGAAGCGAGCAGATGTGATGTGCTCAGCAGCAAGTGTGCCCGAGGTGAAGGACATGGGTCCTGGAACAATTGTCAGTTTGCCAAGGAACATGGTCAACCGTGGGATCGGATGTCTCTTCCTCAGAAGGCACTCAAAAGTTGAATTAAATCTATCAAATTGTAACATTTGCATGTAGAATGAGTAGAGAATTTGAAAACCTATGGGAACAGAAAGTGTGACAAAGAAATGTCTAATGTTTGGGTGAAGCCACCATAGGGTGATAGAACCACCTACTGAGATACCCAATCAGCTGTTAGAAAATGCGAGTTGTTGCAATTTAGGTGAGATGGTTATGGAGATTTTTAGGTGTAATTGGGATGCCTTTAGGGATATGGTTTAGACTTGCAGGGAGGCAGAGAAGAAGGGTGGATGCATCGCTGATCGTCAGTTTGCAGAGAGGTCTAGCTGTTCCTGTTCCTTACCTGTCTCGGGTCCTGTCTTCTTTGTTCCCTGATCCTTTCTCGGGGGACACTCACCATTCTCTAGGCCAGGGTGTGGATTTCCTACAGACCCACTAGGTTTGTATTGTCATACATGCAAATGTATTATTCTGAAACTTTTGTCTCTCCACCTATCCACTCCGTCATAATATTGTTTCTTGCATAATAATTGCCGAAACTGCTGTCTCTTAATCTATCCCCTCCGTTAAATGGTTATCATTCTTATTGATATGAGATAAGAATGTGCTTTAGTTGCATTTAAAGATGACTTCTCTTCTTTGATGAATTCATTGTTTGTGTTGTACCACTTTGCAAATGAGCATTACAGAATTTAGAACAAAAATTTGAAATAAACTTAATTAATCATAGCGAGAGTCTGTGATTTATTCAAACAACTAATTAGATAAGTTAGAAATGTCATATCATTGCCATCAACTCTTCAACTAATTGGTCCATCGACCAAGTAGAGGGAAAGTTGAATGTATAAGGTAGATCTATCTATAGATGAGATGTTGTCTATGAAATAATAAACAACATTGATTAGTGGGATTATTGAAACAAAATTGACCCCAATGTATCAGGGATATGGGTGAATGTGTTTGGGCCATTATTTGAGATTTTTGTAAGTTTTGATCCCTGTTTAGAAATTTAGGTTGTGCTGGATCAGTTTTTCTGGTAGCAGAGAGGATGGTCATTATTGATTAGTTTGGTAATGATTACTCCTTATTGAGTATGTGTTCTTAACACGAAAAGTTACTGTCATATTCTATTTTGTCTAAAAGTACAGGTACGGAGTTGCCTGAGGAATCCGGGAATTTAACCTAAGGTAGGCAGTAGGAAGAGTGTGGATAAAGAAATAACACTGCAGAAGTACTCTGTCTGTTGGAAATAATACCGAAAAGCTACGCAGGGCTGTCAGTGTTATAATTAGGGAATTTCGTATAAAAGTAGAGTGTTTGAAAATAGTGAAGGGTCCACTTGCGAAACTCAAGCCTTATCCCCAGGGGAGTAACAAGACCTCTTTTTATACCAAAAAGCCCTCTTGTGAAACTTTGGCCTTATCCCTAGAGGAGTAATAGGTCCACCCGAAGCTTGTTAGAGGAGTAAGATAACGCTGGTCGTTATTATTGCTTGCAGTGAAAGGAAATTCTTGAAAGAAAGTGAAAAACTGCCTCTTTCTTAGTTAAACAGACAAGGTAGCATTGTTTTGCGTTGTCAGTAATCGTATTTTTGATTAAGGAGGTTTAGAAAAATATTGCTGTAATAATTTGTAAAGGGAGTGTCAGTAGAAGAAGTAATACTGACGTCACAAAAAGGCCGCGCTGACATTGGTCAGGCAGCCGGAACGTACTGAGCACTGATTGGTGAGTTGGTGTGAGCTGCGCTAGTATTGGACAAGGAAGAAGGAATGTAGTGAATCGTGATTGGACAGTTGGTGTAAGACGCGCTTGTATAGGTCTAGAGCTGATAACTTCATGGTTTTAGATATGACGGTACGCAACAAGGGTCCTACACATAGAGCTGGACATTTGTTAGACCCTATCATAACAAACATGAAGGAACTCTCTTGGCTTGACACTACGCCCGTTCTCTGGTCTGATCATTTTCTTTTACGTTTTGCCATCTCACTTAAACCTATACATCGCCCAGTTACGACCGAGCTAGAATCCCGTAGGAGAAATTGGAAATCCTTAAATTTGGAGGATCTTAATAATGCGCTGAGGAAAGATCATCCATGCCTAGATGGAGACATGGATAGCATAGCAGAAGCCACACAAAGATGGCTAAATGATGCAGCGGATTCTTGTGTACCCTTATCCCGCTGTAAAGGGAAAATACATCGCCCTCCTGCCCCCTGGTATACTGAAGCTCTCAAGAAAGAAAAATCCATATGTAAGAATCTTGAGAGGCAGTGGCGAAAAAACTATGAACTCCATCAAAAAGAAGTCTACCGTAAAGCCAGAAATAGCTATCATTCAGCATGCATGAAAGCTAAAGCATGCTATGTGACCACCAGCATTAATATGGCCGTAAATAAATCTCAGACTCTCTTTAATACCGTAAGGGAGCTGGCTGGTGAAAATTCAAGAGCGGAACCTACCCCCCTTAACACCCAGCAATGTCAAGACTTGGCTTCATTTTTTACTGACAAAATTGATAACATTGTCTCCAACATCAATAGGGACAGTATAACCACGCATAAACACTTTAACATCCCTCAAGTTGTCAGAGGAATTTGTCATCTCGGGGCCTGGCCTCCTATTAATCTGAATACACTGAAGGAACTCCTAAAATCGATTAAATCAGGCTCCCCACGTGACATTATTCCTATAAGTATTTTAAGTAAATTAGAGGACTCGACTTTGGTCCCCATAGCGGAATTACTGAACGCCTCCATTGAGCAGGCTTCAGTCCCTGCACTATGGAAACATGCAATGGTCACTCCTCTACTTAAAAAGCCGGGCGCAGACCCTTTGATACTGGCCAACTACCGCCCAATTTCATTGCTGCCTGCCTTCTCAAAAATCCTTGAGAGGCACATCCACAAAGCACTCTCATCCTATGTGGAAAAAAACGAGCTTCTTCACTCGTCCCAATCTGGCTTTAGGAGTGGTTTTTCCACTGAGACGGCCCTACTTGGGGTCACAGAAAAAATTAGGGAGCTCATGGACGATGGCCAAACGGTAGCACTGGTCCTGTTGGATTTAAGTGCGGCCTTCGACACCATTTCTCACTCCATACTGCTTGACAGGCTGGGGGAGAATGGTGTCGAGGGCAAGGCACTTGAATGGATTAGATCATACTTATCCCTCCGCACTTTTCAGATCTCTTCCTCGGAGGCATGCTCTGAGATATTCCACTCTCCTCACGGCGTGCCACAGGGATCGATACTGAGCCCGCTGCTTTTTAATTTGTACCTTCGTCCATTAGCAGGTCTAGTTGAAAAATTTGGCCTTGTCTTAATGACTTATGCAGATGACTCTCAAATTTTGTTCTCTCTCTCAAAATCCGATTCATCTGCTCCATCTGCACTGAAAATAGGCCTCCAGGAAATATTTAATTGGATGTCAGTTAACCAACTCAAACTAAACGGGGAAAAAACGGAGGTCCTCCTCCTGGGAAATAGCAAAGAGCTGTGGAGCGATCCCCACTGGCCATCATCGTTTGGTAAACTTCCTCCTCCTGCCTCTCAGGTCAGAAACCTCGGAGTCATCATAGATGATAGTTTATCCATGACACAGCAAGCTAACAAAGTGGCTGGCACATGTTTTGCCATTCTTAAATGGCTTCGTAAAATTGCCTGGATGTTACCCCCTTCCACCCAGAAGACCGTAGTCAATGCCTTAGTGACATCTCGGCTTGACTACGGAAACATCTTGTACCTGGGTTCAAATAAAGTGGCAATAAGACGGCTGCAACTGGTGCAAAACGCCGCTGCCAGACTGCTTTGCAGAATCCCCAGATCCGCTGGGATCACCAAATATCTTAAGGACCTGCACTGGCTCAGGGTCGAAAACCGGATTCGGTTCAAAACCCTGATTTATTTATTTAAAATCAAAGCCGGTATCGCCCCTAAATATTTACAGGACCTTGCTAAACTCTATTTTCCCAATTGCAGCCTCCGTTCAGGCACTGCTGCGAATTTTGTGGTACCTAGGTTCAAGCGGGCCAGAATAGGCGGAAGATCGTTTTCCTATTTGGGCCCAGTTCTGTGGAACACCTTACCCATCCATATACGTAAGGAGGAAAATCTCATGAGCTTTAGAAAAAGCATAAAGACCTGGTTGTTCGATAAATAATGTGTTTCAAGTTTGCTCCTTGTCCAGTGGACGTTTGTACGTGACGCTGATCCGGCGCCGGGAAACCCTTTGTGGGTAGCTGTGCGCCTTACAAGTGTTATAAAATAAATAAAATAAAATAAGTAATATGGAATTACGGAAGGTTTTTCTTGGTTAATTTGAGAAAGTATAACATTAGAGAAGGATTGGAAAAATAAAGCTGCAACAGAAGATAAATAATTTTTTCAAAAAAGACAAACCGATTGTGACTAGAGAAGGAATTCTTATTCAGCCCCCAAAAACGCCTGCTTCATTTATGATGTTAGAGTGAGGTCATCATACGTGTATATGGTTAGAGAATTGGGTGAACTATACGAAGGATGATGGTGTTATAGCTTTTCCACAACATGGTACGTTTAATATAAAAATATTGCAGAATTTGAGAAATCAAATGAATTCACTAGAACCTAATCCTAGATTAACACAGTATGAGGTTTTGGAGGAATGGGAAGTTGAGGCATTTGAATGAGAGAGACATTAAAATGGTACTGAAAGATACAGAAGTGGGAGACATGGTTACCCTTTTGAAAGCAGAGCAGAAAAATTGAAAAGATGGAGAAGAGCTGTAGTAACAGAAGGGTTCTATCTGGTTTTAACGGTTGATGAACAGGTTGGAGGTAAATGTAAAGAGAAAAAGAAAAATCCAGAGGCTCCAAGTGTAGGGGGTGATGTGAATGATTCTGAGGACGATGAATTGTTTGAGGTTATCATGAAAAAAAGACTTCCACCTTATGAAAAAAAATTAGGGGAAATAACTCCAAGTGCACCGCAAATGGGAACCCCGTTAACCCCAAAAATTACAGATATAGCAAAGGTAATACAGGAAAATGAGTTAAATTTGCTCAATAAGTTAAGAGAGAAACCAGTTGAATGGTACAAGCAGGTTGATAGGTTTGTGAAATTTTTGAAAGTATTATTAAAGGACTTGGATGGATTATTTAATAGTGTTGTACCTGCAGATTTGTGGACAGAGTGTAAGGTCACTGTTGATTGGCCAAAAGATGAATATCCTAGAGATTCTAAAACAGGAGCCCCATCAGAGGAGATAATGAAAATATATGATCACATTTCTGAAGGGAAAGATTTCCCTAAAGGAAACCGATTTGGTCAAGATTGACAAAACAACTAAAGAACTAAAAGATCAGTACACACTTATTATGAAAGGTTGTTGCAACTGTTTAAGCAGTATAGTAGTTTTGAAAATATTGGAGATAAAGATATGGGACATTTTGTGCATCGATTTGTGTTTGGGCTAAGACCAGAGATAAGCAATATGATACAGCACAGCCTTTTATTTGTTGACAGAGCAAGACAATCGATGAAATTTTGAGGTATGCAGAGTATTGTAGTGATGAAATAGATACGAAGCATAAAAAGTTGAAAGAGAAAATGATGTGGGCGCTAGTGAAGGTGGCAGAACAGCAAGAGACTAACAATAATTCACAGACAAATTATCATATGAATGGACAAAATCCGAGTGGTCAGGTACCCAGTGGAGGTAGAGGCAGTGGGAAAATGAGTCGAGATGAGGCTAAAAAGAAATACCCTTGTCATGCGTGCGGAAAAATTGGACATTGAAAGAATGAGTGTAGATCTGTAATAAAGAATAATGGGGCAAATCAGAATGTAATTCCACAGATGCAGAATGAGGTGGATGTAAATCAACAACAGCAGCAGCAGATAGCTACCCCACAGTAACAGATGCCATCAGCTCACATGCCCAATAACGTGAATGCTCAGATGCAGAGTTACTGTGTGAACACTGGATGTCAATGAGGTGAACCAGTCTGTAAGAATCAAGTAGTACAAACAATTCTGCAATATTTGTTGCAAAGCAATGAGAGCGATTCTGACTCATATCAGTGACGGTGCCTGAGGGGGGAGGACGGGTGCATGCTTGGCGCATCTTTGGCGGTAGATCAGTCAGGTCCATTTGTTGACGGAAAAGTAGAAGGGAATGATATTACCTATCTAGTGGATACTGGTGCTACCCTTTCTACTGTGAGAGCAGCAGAAATTCCGAGGATGGTGATTTGGGCAGGGTTCCTGCCCTCTGGTTCTGGAGGAACAAGGGATTAGAAAAGGCAAACATTGCCCTACACTTCAATAGGGTCATTTTTGACCTAGCCCTCACTTTCTGGAGACTGGTCCTGTACAACAGACCTCAGGAGTGCTTTGGAGCAGCCCTACAATTTAAATTGGTGTTCGACATAATCCCACCAACATCCATATTAGGAACCACTTGTGCTGGAAGTCAAAATGGATTGTAGCGCTGCTAGTCATGCACAGCACATACACTCCGTGTGGATCCTACTGCACATACTGACTGCAATCATACATGTGCCATCCATGCCCCATATGGCTAGTGTGATGGACAAGTTGCATGGACTGACAGATCAATTTAAAACAGGAAAAGGCCAGACAAATCTCCCTAGCCGTTGACAGATAATAAGACCAGTTCGACCAGTATAATCTATTGTTGCAACCACTGTTAGTACTCCAAAGTCCAGTGAGCTGTACCCTTGGAAGGATGTACATGGCATGCACCTTCAAATAACAGTACCCCACCCTGGGTCACATTCCATGTCACGGTAAGCCTTCAGAACACCTGCATGAATGTTGTGTGTGGCCTAAACAGCATAGAAACACCAGAAGCTTGCTATGGGAACACAAGGCAGATGGGCACAGTCTTATGAGATATACTGGGGATATTTCTAGTACCAAAAGCTATATAATGGGATGTTAATATTTATCACATATTGTTGGAAAACGAGGCAGCATCTGTGAGGCCTGCACAAATAACATGACTACATTTGTCCTTCACTGGGAACCAAACACCCAATTGTAGCGCTTGACTCTCAGAGGGTAGCGTTGCAGAGCAGTCTGAGGCTTACTCAAGGGAGGTGGTGTGGGCTAGTAATCGCCATTTGCAGGTGCACAAAAATAACACTCAATAATTGATTGTCCAGTCTGTACTTTGCTTTATAAAAGTAGGAGTGCATTTATTAAACACACACACTACTCAATACTATGCACCAATTTACAAATATACATAAGCTGTTGGAATTACTTTGTGACATTGCATAACATCTCCACCCCTCCCGCAAAGGGGGGGTGGGGTCTAGTACCACCACTCCCATGTATGCACATCAACTTGCCCCCAATGCAGATAGTTGAACATAACCTGGAGCGAGGGCCCTGCACACTGGCACCATCCCAGTGTCGACCCACCCCATTACCTCAACAAGCATTAAAAAGGGGTAAAGCTGCCTTGGTGACACATGACCCTGACTGAGCATCTCCTACTGACCATAAAGTATGCACCTCTATATCTTAAGGGCTAGCAGTCTGGGGACTTCACCTAAGGGCAGCAGCAAGAATCCATGTTTACGCACACTTTAGAATGACAGTACTCATCACCTTGGTTGATCATTTGAATGCATTGCAATTACAGCCCCTAAAGGCATCACAGATGAAATCACAGGATTGCGCATATACAGCCAGACACCCTAGCAGGACTGTCTGGCAACATAACCCCACTTGGCTTATGACATCTCCTTACACATGTGACTTACAGTCCCTTCAAAAGAAGTACTCCTGGCAACTACACTTCTGCTGCAGTGCGCCTCTTCATTAAAGGAATCACAGGTAAAAGCATGGGATTACGTAAATACAGCCAGACCCCTAGCAGGAAGGTCCAGCAACATAACATCACCTTACACAGGTACTTCACTTTACACATGTGACTTTCAGTCCACCTAAAAAGAAATAACCAATAGTAAATGCATTTCGGTGTAATTACACCACTTCACCTCCAGGGGATGCACTTCTTAACACATCCCCAACTCAGCCCTTCACTTCATGATGCACTTCTCCACACACCCTCAGCTGTAGAACAAAAGTTCCAGCCTAGAATGTGTTTAAATGCTAGCTGAGCCCTTGAGGGGCAGTTTCCTTTAGGTCCCCATGACACAGAGGGTGGGCCTTTTCTTCGTGCTGGGGGGGGGGAGACTGCGCTTCTCCAGCAGCTCCCCCAGCACCTTTTCACAAGTGAGGGTGACCCCCCTCCTCTGGGGGCAACAAAGCACCAAAACTGCAGATTTCTTCGTGCTGGGGGGAAAGACTGCGCTTCTCCAGCAGCTCCCCCCAGCACCTTTTCACAAGTGAGGGGGACCCCCCTCCTCTGGGGGCCACAAAGCACCAAAACGGCAGATTTCCAAATGCCTGGCAAAGCATTATGGGGCGCTTCATGCTCCTCTTTACGAGCCTCAGCCACTGGGAACACTCTCCTCTGCCCTCTGGGTCTCTGAGAGGGTAGATTCAGCAGTGTGCTGTCTTCACTTGCTCCCTGCACCAGCCTTTCGCCTGGCTCTCCTTCTGGGCCTCTCTTCTCCCTGTGCAGAGGCCCCTGCTTCTGTACACCAGTCCTGGGCTCTTCTTCTGGTGCTGATAGGGTCCTGGGGCAGGCTCCAGCACCTTCAGCCTCAGCAGACCACACCCCAGAGAGGGCTTCTCTTCCTGTGCAAGCACTTTTTAAAAGTTGAGTAGGGGCTGGCAGGAAGTCTCTGTTGGTCCTATCAAACAGCGACACATCACGTCCCTGCCCCTGCTCCCTCCTTCTTGTCCAGCCTCTGGGTTTGTTCAAAATAGCGTCGTCCAGTGTCTCTGCCACATGTCTGAAGCCCCTTCCACCCACGCTGCCTTTCCTCCTTGGTGCAGCCTGGTGCCTGGCACCCAGCGACAGCAGTTGATGGATTGGCCTGCAGCCCCACCCATCTTCTCTTCATGGAGAGGAGGCCCTAGCTTGTGAAAGAAAGGTTATCAATCCATCCAGCTGAGGTCAGCCCTCCGCCTGGGTCTGGTCATGGCTGGCTCAGAGAAATATGACAGTTCTGGATGACCCAAAAGCAGTACAAATATGACTTTGGACTCTGCAGAATACTTCTTTTCACATTTGCTACATTGGACTTAAGCGCGAGTCTGGAATCTGTAGGCCTAATGGAAGTTAATCTAGCCCCTGGCTCCACATTCCCATAGGGGAATAATGAAGTGAAAAAACAGTAGGACACACTGACTGTCCCTGGCATGTTTCTTTCCAGTGTATAAAGCCTATTCCATGTCACCACCCAATACTGCATAAGTCCTGCTACACCATTCACTTTGTAGCTGCTCCTGGACTGCGCATGCTAGGAATCTCCCCTGCGCAGCCCATACACGTGTGCACACGCCTGTACACTTGTGTCTGCATGTAACCAGCCCGGTGTCCCTTACTCCAGCTGCTGAACAGTGGCCTGGTCAAGCCAGGGGAACACCAGTAATATCCCCATGCAGTCTCTTACATCCTGAGTTTACTGTGGGTGAGTCCCAACTTATGAGGCTCCCCCACAGTAAAAGCTCAACAATTAGGTGCTCCAAAAGCAAAAAATCTGGGTGGCACATAGTTTCAGAACCACCTTCTAACACATATGGATCAAGAGTAAATCAATGTGTGTTCTGTACAGAACACAATTTAGAAATGAATTTAAAGATGGCCATGTGGCATTTTCCCGTTGTGATGGCAATAGGCACAATCTGTATCCTCCAGGGTCTGGTTGAAGGGGACAAGGCAGAAGGTGTGAAAAAAGGCAAGCCTTGTAGGTTCTGAGTGTCAGGAGACTGTGTGCTCCTGTGTAGTGCCAACAGCTGTACTCGGTGAGTTTGGTCACAAAGGAACTCAGGGTTGGGCACATCTGAAGGTCATGCTTATGCCCAGATGCTGAATAGCACTGCCCTATACCATGCTCTTTAGACTTTGAAAATTGTGGGACTGGTTGTAGGGTTTGCTCCTGTTGGCATAGTAAGGGTTGTTGCGCGCAGGCTTTGGGAAATGGAGTACTGGATGCATAGCATGGTCAAAAGATATGCCCTGCACATAACGTATTTTATGCAATGCCAAGCTACTCTTTGCGTATTAACTATACCACAGTGCATCACTCTGGTTCATGCAACTGCCAGACCAGCTATCATCTGCTCCTTCTGGTCAACCTTCAGGCAGTTGGAGCAGACCGTCAAGTGGACCAAAGGCAATATTGAGACAGCTATAAGAAGGTAAAAGGGCACAAACTAAATTGTCAGTGCTTCCTTCTAGACTCAGCATCACACCTGGGGATTCAAAGATGTGCCATCATGTTGACAAAGTGAAATCAGTGCCCAGTCAGATCTGTTTACATGAGAGTCAGGTCCAGGCTGTAAACATCTTGTATCCAGAGCCTTGTTTCAGCCGTGCAGATCCATCTCAAAGGGACTGAGTGTATGATCTGCAATCTGCACCATTTATTGAGCCGAATGTGCTGCACTTGGAGAAGGATTTGTTGATAAACTAGGGTGTACAGAAGGGATCATAATTTGTGGTATTTTTCAAGAATGACAAATTTCATTATGACTGTGCAAGTTTGTGTCTCCTCTTCCCCAAGTGCTCCCTGATGACTGAATCACAGGGTGAAGCATTTTACAACTCACTATGTAAATAAATAAACAATTAATATAACAGCAATACTACTTCATTACTCAAAGTGTGTTTTAATGAGATAGAGGGAGGTGCCTATCCATAGGATAGGGGAAGACAGTGCTGGTGCCTATCCTAATGTTTTGCTTTTCATTTTCATTCTTGCCCAGTCCATGGTGTTGGTGGAGCAGGTCTGTCAATAGGTCAAAAGAAAGGAAGCAGATATAAAACAGCCGGTCAACATTCAACCCATCCTCTTGTAAATATTAGTCTGCACTTCACCCCTCTTGGCACACTGATACACAGATGGCAAAGGAGTTAGAAGGTGGTATCTGACTGAGAGTAGCCTGGCATCAGGTGGGGAGGAGTGAAGGCTTGATGGTTTCCGCTGATGTTTAGATTATAGAATGATATTTACTTTTTTCCATCAAATGGAAATTATTCCATTGATATTTGGGTAAGGAGATAATTCAAAACAAAATTGGATCAATAGGGAAATAAAAACATGGATCACTATCCTTTGTAGAAATGTATTACAATGCAAAAGAAAACGTACTCTGCATTCAATTATCCTTTACGAATTCTATTACTCATACTAAAAATAAAAGTCACTCTGCTCTGATATCGCAAATGGCATTCAACCAAAATATCTTCTGTCTAACTCATTTCCCCATTTCTGTTAATACTGAGACAAGTGTAGCTCTGAAAGAAAGTCCTAAACCTGCTACTCTTTACCCTGACAGTTCCAACATTCTGCAAGACCCAGGACCTACATAATTGTCAAAATCAGTCCCTGCAGACACCCAAGTATTGACCAACAAACTTTTCTATTTACTCTGCTGATTTTATTTCACTCCTTTTCCAACATCAACATTACCACCACTACAGCAAACCCTTACGCTTTGCCTTCAGATATGCTTCAGTCATTTACTGACCGCCCCCTCTGACCTGATTTTCATTATTCATGACCCTGTCCCCACAAGTAACACCATAACAAATACATTTAAGTCGAGGCCATTCCTTCTGTGTTGAGGTCCACCATAGATCAACCCAATTCTGGACTTTATCTCTTAGCACTTTGTCATCAACGCTCTTTGGATGCTTGTTGTCTTATACTTCCACCACGCTGTGTACCCTGATTTGGATCATTCTCACCATCTGCTTCCTCAAGTACAAGATAAGCACTATTTTCCTGGTCTGGATTAAATAGCAAATCATCTGTAAACAGAAGCAGGCCCTTTATACCTTCACAACAGTACTTGGTTTGATAAAGGTTATGCCACAATTATCACATAATTGCAGCTCTTTAGCCATTCCCAATTAGTTGCCTTGTATGATCAAATTTTTACTCTCTCCCATTGGTCACTGAGGTGGAAGGAAGGCTCTCTGCATTCATATTTGTTTCCTTGTTCACCTGTTTTTGGAAACGCCTGCAACAACCTTTTCACAGTCCTCCATGCACATGCCTCCCCCATTTCTCCATCACTGTACTTAAATTACATGCTTTCCCCCAGGTCTCCTTCAGAGCTCACCCCCTACCCTAAATCTGCTGCACCCTCCTGGCCTCAATGTGAACTGTGGAACTTTTGAACCTCAAACTATTAAACAGTCGACGTCTTCCTTCAGTGGCTTGCCCTGCATCTTCATACCAGTCCGTCCTCCCTGGTCCCCCTTACTATTTCTTCCAGTACTTAACTGTTAACATATTGCTCAGATCCCTTTAAATTAATCATTCAATGATTGTGAGTCTTCTCTTTAAAGTGCTAACAGTGTCCTGAGGACACCGAGGTGCTGGATTTAGGAAAGAAAGTGGAAGCTCATTACAATACTTGGGTTCAAACACCAGAAGGGTGCTGCCCCAAAACAGGAAAACTGAAACAGGGTAAGAATGAAAGGCTTTAGAGTGGAGAAAGTAGGGAGATACATAATCTCCAAAACACTTTGAGGGGCAGTGAGACTTAACCCATTAAAAGGCTGTATGAGCAAGGCACAGGATATGAAAGAGCAAACATTGCTTATCAGGAAGCCAGTGGATGTGGTGTTGCTACTCAGTGATCTGGTGAAGTTACCATGGTCAGAGACCACCGCAAAGCGGGATTCCAAACCAACTTCCTGATGGTACAGGATGGAATACCTGAGTAACAGTCCAGCCATGATAAAATGGAGGCTTATATCACGAAGGTCTGCTGCTCCTGAATTACTAATGGTGGTATATTTTTCATGATACAAATCTGGAAAAAGTAGTCCGAGGCAGCCATGTTGATTTGTTCTTGAAAATGGAACTATGCTTGTCAAACAGAGTGTGGTAAGATCTGAAAAGAGGGCATAGAAACTGACTGAGGTGGGCCACAGAGAGCCTGATTAGTACTGGTTTATCAGTCATGGGTTCGCCAGACAATGGAAAAGTATGGAATGGTCCACTATGCCATAACATTTTCATCTGTTCTTAATTCTCCAGAAAAATCTCTAGCTATTAACCTGTGATTGCTTTTCCACTTTCCAAGGCATTGTTAGCCCAGGCGGTGCGATAACTGCTCCATTTGTTTGGTCTCATTGTTTCTTCTCTTGCATTTTTGAGTTCCATTTGTAATGATGTTGCATGGCTTGTGGTGTTTGCTCAGACATTTGCTCATACTATCAATAATGCAAACATATTGGTCAGTGCGTTAAATGATCAGTTTACAAAACTTCTGTGAACAGATCATGAGTTTGAATTCCAGCAGACCAACCTAGCCTTCCATCTACTGGAATTGGCAGAATGAGTAACATTAAATAGAATATTGGTAACACTTGTTATTTTTAGCCTTTAGAGATAGCCAATCTAGAGTTTCAAAACAAGTCTTCAATATTTTGATTGCCTAACTTTAGTTTCAGTTGCAATTCAGTTTCCAGTTTGTATTATTAATGTGTCATTGCTTTGTTTTTTTCT
Source organism: Triturus cristatus (assembly GCF_964204655.1). Lineage (NCBI taxonomy): Eukaryota > Metazoa > Chordata > Amphibia > Caudata > Salamandridae > Triturus > Triturus cristatus. Next base: position 912,402,269 of record NC_140581.1, on the reverse strand, counting down.
TTTGTACAGAATATACTATCTCTTATAGGTATCATGAAGTTGTAGAAACAAAGATTCTGAGGGGCCGACTCCGATCCGGGTTGGAAGGGCACCGAACGCGATCCTGCCGGAAAAACTACGAGCCGTACGCGTGTTTTCCGCCCGACTCGTACAGCTGTACGAGCGAGCAAGTACGATGCGAGCTACGTGAAATTCACCGACCGAGTCGTTCCCAAGACCGAACCGCTCCGTACGTCTCGGTCGTAAGCTAACCGTGGCGTGAAATGGGTGCGATTTACGACCGAGCCAATACAATGCACGCGCCGGACAGCCTATGCGAGCCGGAGTGTCCAGCTTGCAAAACGTCCGGGTGGTTGCCTTTGGGGGTCCGCGTCGGACCCCCTGTCACCCACAGCCCTACGACTCGGACACAGGGGGAGACCCAAGGGTCCCCTCAACACAGGCATGTACGTTGCAGATGGCACCGACGCGTACCCACTGTAGGGGGTGCCCTTGCGCGAGACGTACCCATTCAGTCAATAGGAGCCCATATACACGTCGTACGACTGGCTCCCATTGACTTCTATGGGAGTCCGACCGAACCGATTCTGGCAGCATACGGCCGCATCGTACTGCAGGACTCCGGCTCGGTCGGAAAACACTCCGGATCTGGCTCGGTCGGAGTGCTTTCCGACCCGGATCGGAATCGGCACCTGAGTGGTTAAAAAGCCAAGCTCTTAAAGCCTTGAGGAATTGTAGGTGTAAGAAAGGGGCATGAGCTGGTCAGGTGGTCTAATCAACAATTGAGTGGCCCAAACCTGAAAAGAGCAGCCATTGATATGTAATCTGCCAAAGGGAGGTGTTTTCAACAACAGGTCAGATGTGGACCTTAACTTTGTCAATGTAGATTATTGTCCAAAATTATCTGTAATAAGAATGATACCCATGCCAACAAATGCTTTAAGGACGGTAGAGAAGTTTTGGAATTAAATCCTTTTATGGTCTGGAAACGAATACAATTGATGTAACGCTGGGCATATACCATCTGCTTTGTCCAAATGTACTAACTGGTTCTGTGCACACTGATGCCTCTGAACTACATAATCATAAAAATCAATATGTATCCCCTTTCCAATACCCAGAGGGGCCTAAATGAAGGCATTGATTGTAGTGACAGTTAATGCACATGGCTAGAGGGAACCATTAATCTCTGTTGTCTCAGATGGAAAAAACAGACAATAGGCACCATGTATATATGATTTGTCATACTGTCCTGAAGAATCAGGCTATTGCCTCATCATCAGAGACGCCCAAAAGCTGACATGCCAGGATGAGAGTTAGTCTTTGTGAACAAAATTTCCCACTTAGCTCAGTTAAGCTTCAAGAAAGTTGATGGGCATCCACCACACCATAGCTTGTAATATGCCATAGAGAATCTAGAGGATGAACAGTTGAGCCAGAGCCATGGTTGCATAGCATTTGTGTAATTAATAATCAACTCTGTAAAAAGAATATAGTTTGGCCAAAGGTCTCTGATAAAATCTAAAGAGAAGGGGAAAAATTGGTGTATTGCTTTAAAACACCTGAAGAGGAAGGTTGGACTGCTCATTTCAACAGAATAAAAGAAACAGATGTAACTAAACAATCCAAGAATGGGGCAATCCAATCAATCGCAGTAGCCCTTGTGTATACTCCTCAAAGCTGTAAGAGCGGGGTCGAGCGTGATCCAGCAAAATAAGTACTCTATCAACATAATCATCCACCTCACTCCGGGAATAGTTAGGGAGTATGAGAGTAAACCAGATAAGGTGCCTGTAGGTGGAAGTGCCTGTAATAATCTATGGGAAGGGAGAGCTCACAAGTACTACTAAAGAGAGAATGGGCACAACGCTACCAAACAGGAAAGGAGCCATCTCTCACCTGGTTTCCAGAGGAATTGAGGGGCTCATTACAATGTCGGGCAGATCACTACCAACTGACTGTTGAAAAAGAAACTGTGGGGGGGAAAGACCACCAACAGGATTCACGATCCCTTCGTGGTGTCAGTCATAAACATATTCCATTAATGGCAGCGGTGCCAAGCAGGCATCGCCATCTGGATTATGATTACCAATTCCCACAGCCTTTTCATGACAGTTCCACCATCATGGAACGGCTGTCTGAAATAGCATTTGGGGGTCCCTAGCAGGCCTCCCCATTATGGGCCATTGAAAAGTGGCCCTGGGAGCACATGTAGTGCACCCACACAGCCATGCACCGTGTGCCATGCACTATGGTGCATGGCACACGGTGCATGGATGTGCACATATTGTCCTTTTCCATTGCAGAATGTGATACAGCCCTTTACCTGGGCCGCAGCACAAGCTGCAATAGAAAAGGACAGTTTCTAACCAACACACCAGTGGTTCTATCATAATTTGGTGGTCAGAATGACCGCCTGCATATCTGGCTGTCTTCCGATTACCATGATGTTGGGCAGTGGGCCCGCCATCCAGCATCATAATCAGGCCATAAATGCAGAAAAATTGAAGCTCAAGAGGCTGATGTGAATCAGAGCACTTTGGTGAGGCAGTGCTCCCTGTTATTGTGAGATCCCCTTCCCATTGATTACTACCTGGACTTTCCTCCAGTTATAATGATTGGAGTTTTGTTATTTTGGTGACATTTTATTTATGAAAAGTTACTGTATTTTTCTAAATTGATTTGAGATTTTTCTTGTGTTGTGTTTTCACTTTATTACTGCTTGACTGCTGCATAAATACTTCACACATTGCCTCTAAGTTGAGCCTGACTGCTTTTGTGCCAAGCTACAAGATGGTTAAGCACATGTTTATTTGGTGACTTTTGTGGTTCACTCTAAAAAGGATTGTGTTTATTATTTGATTGGGGCTTCCATACCTAATAACCAAATATCTTACAGTCATGTTGTCCTTTTTTTACTTTTATTGCATTTACAAATAAACTGGCTTTTTTTTACAATATTGTAATTTTCTGTAGTGAATCACTCATGGGTGTTATTAAGAACAAATACTAGTATCGATACCAATTTGAGTCTACATGTTGCTCCTGTTGTATTTAAATGATGTTTGAACTGCAATCACAAATGTGGGCCTTGTATAAGGTTCTTCAGCACTCATAAACAAAATATTCCTGACATCCTGCGATTTTTCGCAGTCTGTGGGGAACATTTTGATAAGATTTCTCTGCTGGACTGCATTGGTTCCAGTGGCAGTCCTGCTCAGAGTTAATGCCACTGAAAATGGCATCTGATTGGCTGTCCTAAAAGCCACATCCCGGCTAATACCTTTCCCATATTCGTCAGGTATGCCATAGGTGTGTTCCTGATGTAGCAGCTGATGTTTAGTTTGTCAAGGGAAATCATCCTTCTTCTGTCTTCTGAATGAGGTGAAAAATGAAGAGGAGAGTAGACAGGAAGGGAAACATCCATTACCAAGCATTCTTTACCACACATTGCGCTTACCAAGCAGTCCGGTCATTACAATGCATGTGCCTTTACCATAAATGTCATTGCTACGCATATACTTTTACCATGCATGCCTTTACCACACATACCTTTACCACGCATTATTAGCATATACCTTTACCACTAATGTTTTTACTACGCACACCTTTACCATACATTAGATATGTAAGTCTGAAGTGGTGTTGTTATCATGTTTATTGTTGAATGTTAAAAATATAAATATGTAATGTTTTTTAGAGGTTTTTCTGTATGTTAGCAAGCATTATTTGGTAAGTATCTAGGTAAGTATATGTAAGTGTAGATTTTAATATGCTGGGGAGTACTGGAAAAAATAAACAGATATATATGATATATTTTATTTATAGTTTTAAATGTATGCAATATAGTTTGATATAAGATTACTATTATATATTATTTCTAAATTAACAAAATAAATTATTAGGGATGGGATGCAATGAATATAGTGATATTGGGTTGGGAAGCGTATTAATATATATTAATTTTTTTAACTCGAATTTAAAGGGTTTTTAAAACTGCAAGTATTTTTTTAAAATATTTTCTAAATTAGAAAACAAATCTTTAACAATGTGGTGCAAGGGATATAGCTGTATTGTGTGGGGAAGTGTATTAATACTCAAGTATAAATTTTAATACCGGAGCATTCATTTTCATAGCTTGAATTTAAAGGCTAATAATTTCTATATTTATTCTTTAAAATAATTTTCAAACTAGGAAACAATCCTTAATGGATGGGTTGCAAAGGATATAGGAGTATTGGGCGGGCATGTATTAATACTAAGGTAATAAACTTAATACCTGTGTATTTTTTTAAATATTTGTAAAATCAGAAAAACAAACCTTTAGTGGCAGGATGCAAGGGTTACAGAGGTATTGGGTGGGGAAGGGTATTAATACTCAGGCATTAAATTGAATGCCTGAGAATTAATTTCCATACATTTTACTGTATCAGTATTAAATATCAAAATATGTTTATTGCATTGTAGCACCAACTTTCAGGCATGGGAAGCTAGGATATAGGGGTACAGGGTGAAGAAGTGTATTGATTCTCAGGTATTCGTTTTAATGTCAGAGAATTAATTGTAATTCCTTTATACATAATAATATTAATTATTTAATATGGGCATTTATTTACACCATCATATTTTTGGCATAGGGATATTGGGAGGGGAATTATATTCATATTCAGGTATTAATGTTAATAGCTGAGAATTAATTTGAATACTTTATAAAATATTAAAATTAATTATTAAAAAATAGATGCAGCATTGCAACACCAACTCTTTGGCATTAAATGCAAGGAATATAGGGGTTTTGTGTGAGAAAGCATATGAAAAATCAGGTATTAATTTTCATACATGAGCATTAAGTTTTTTAACCTTGAATTTATCAATTTTTTTACCTTATAATAATTCTTTCAAAATATTTTTAAAACTGGAAAACAAACCTTCAGGGATGGTATGCAAGGGATATTGGGGTGTTGAGTAGGGGACGTGTATTAATACTCAGGTATTAATGTTAATAACTGAGCATTAATTCTTAAAACCTGAATTCATAGGGTATCTATTATTACAATTCTTTAAAAAATATTTTTTAAACTAGAAAACAAACCTTAGGGGTTGGATGCAAGATAAACAGGGGTATTAGCCGGGGAAGTGGAATAATAGTATGAATTTGTAAAGCATTATTATATTATATATTTGGCATCATCTAGGAATAATTCGTAAAATATGGAAATTGTTTTTAAAGAATCAAACATCATCAGCAGTAATTTCTGAAAAAATAAAACCATTTAAAATATTTTTATTGTAAAAGATTAAAAAAAACACCAGGTGTATTTATTAAAATATTTATTAGAATAGTTTGTCAAAATCAGATGAAATCAGTAAAAAAAACACCTAATTTTATAAAAATAGAAAAAAGTTGAAGTAGTCCAGAACATTTTTTTTAATGATTTTTAAAATATAGTGAGAGGCCGATAGATGGGGTACAGTAAATAAATGTATTTTATTGCTGTTTTAACCACTTTTACAACCCCATGCAGTTTGAGTTTAAATGCGTACTTCGAGGCGGTTGTTTTTTTTTCCAGGTTATGTTTAAAAAAGATGGTGAAAATTAATGGATACACTTTTTTTTGCATCGGGGTTTTTTAATCTTCTTTTTTAGCTTTTTATATAGCGGAAACTTGACCCAAAGGTATTGCGTGTCAGAGCGCTTTACATGAGCACTAGTTGCTTACACAAGGACACATTCATTTTTTGTTAGGCATGGGGAGATTAAGTGATTTGCCCAGAATCACAGGATGTTAAGCGCCATTGCCGAAACTCGAACCGAGGCTACATCCTCTCCTCTCCTTATCATTTTGTGACTTTAAAAGACAAAGACCACAGCATTAATAGATATGCTTGGAATTCATGGATGGATTGCTGACTTTTTTGGGGGAAATTGTTTTAGAAATTGGATACCTTTTTAATTTTTTTTAACTGTTTTTGGGGGGTATTCCTTTGATGGATTAATTGGGCGCCGGAGATTTTTTTTTTGTTTTAAAGAAAATGCATGTAGGTCTTTTGCGACTTTGGATTTCACACTTTGGGGCTGATTCTGATCTTGCTAGGAAAGGCCTCCGTATGACTTGGATACAGAGGGCTTTCCTAGCAAATCGCGCCATGAGAGCCTGACTGAACGAGGACGATGCATTCGTATGCTGACGAACTCGGTTCGCTCGGACTCCCATTGAACTCTATGGGAGCCTGTATACCGATCGCGTACACAGGCTTCAATAGCAACAAGCATTGGCATAGCCAATAGGTCTCGCCTTTGGGACCTTATAAGTATTTAGTTATGCAGCACAATATCCTTAATGCAACAACATCAACTGTTGCACGGCTAAACACTTATAAGGACCTAAAGGCGAGACCTATTGGCTATGCCAATGCTTGTTTTAAAGGAAGCTGGGAGGGAGGGAAATCTTCTTTTTCTTGTTAACTTTGTACTGAAATCTCAATTCAGCCTCCTTTTTTGGAACTTGAAATAAATCAGTCCAAATTTTGTCTTAATAACAAGATAAAATTATGAAAACTTTTTGATTTGGACTAATTAGATAATTTTCAGTGATCACTAAGAATAGCTACCAATTATTGGTTATTTTTAACAACTGTGGATTTCCTTAGAATGGCAGTCTTTAGCTGAAAACAATTGCACATTGTAAGCGTTCTTAGAAGAGAGAAAGCGCGCATCGTACTGTCAAAGATGGCACTGGAAACCTTGTCAGGTTTCACCTGAGAGTCTGAGACCTGTCGTTTGCACTCAAAATTTTAGCCCATGCAATTTAGAAAGGAATTGCTCTATATTTATTTTGAGTATGCTTGATATTAGTTTCTATGGCTCTGTGAGAACGGGTCATAACAAAAAAAAATAACTTAAATAACAGTTCATCCCCATGATAAGTGTTCACGGTGGATCCTTATAACCCACTACCATTTGTTTGGATGAAGGTACCGAACATAGTTTCAGGCGTTGCAGATCCAACACAGATTTTCAGGCTGCCAACATAAAATAACTTAGGCTACAATGAAGCTTTAGAGATTCCATTCACAAGGTTCGAGGTTCTCCTGAAAATCAGGAATGGACCAGGCCCTCCAGGGCCTATGTTGAACCAGCCCGTGGCATATGACATTGGGTTCAACAGGTCCATATTCTGCTGGGCTGACATAGCAGAAGCAGAGCTTATGGCGCTGTCATGCCACGTGGTCTACTGGTCCGTGCAAGGAGGGTATAGGCAAAGTGCTTCTTTACATCTTTACAACTGTAGTACAGTTTTGTAAATACATACAAGCAGGACTTTAAGTTGGATGAAAAAACTGGCTTTCTCTCAGAGGAGCATAGCCGATGTAATTAAGGGCGTGGCTCAAAAACACCTAAGCTTAACATCTGTGCTTAACATAGTGTGCCGCCCGACTGGTATTTTGCTGTTTCTGTCATTGCATCCAGATATACAATACAAGTAACATTATACCTACAACAATCCAGGACTGTTGTCTTTGTCAATGGTTGTTACTTGCATAAGATAAATAAACAACAATGGCTTCGTTGTATACAATATTGAAATTGCTTCGGCTCTGAAATGATGACACTGTGAAAGAACTATAACGAGTCTCTTCGAATTTACAACAAAGGCAGTGAAGGGTGGCACTGCTGCTGAGTTGAGATGTTTCACCCCGAGGGTGAGGGCAACAATGGAGAGCCAGATAGGGACCCGTCTCAGCCCCTGCTTTTTAGAACTGCCGGTGCTGAGCACTGGCAGGATCCGGCCCACATAAAGCCCTCAGTACAAGAGCCATCCATTAAAGGCAACTAAAGTTATTTGGTGTGAAGGCCTGGTGTAACTGGCAGTACGGTTTATTGCGTGTAAAGTAAATGGTACTTTTCATCAGTGGAAACATCTCAGGCCAATACATGTAGTTACGGTAACGGTGTAACTGCTACTGAGACGATAGGTAATGGAAATTACTAGGTCAACACCCGCATGCCAGCTTCAAGAAGCTGCACTCAGTGTCAAATCACGACACCTTCATAAAATCGCTTCTTAATCATAGGAGTAAGTGGAAATGGAAGATGAAAAGGCTGTGTAACTTTTAAGAGGTGTTTGCTGCTCATCGTGTTGACTTCAGGAAGCCTGCGTTCTATAGTTTAGTACATTATGGCATGTTTTATTGCTAGTTCTTAGCAAGCTGTCCTGAGGCTCAATAAAGATGTCTAATAAATAGGAAAAATAATTTACATTTTAATATGGTACTTTTTGCTTGTTGTGTGTATTAATATAGAGATATGTCCCCAACTCAACAAGGCGCAGCACTATCACATGTTAGCCTTTGGCTTACAAAATGTATTCATGCTGGACTTAAGAGGTGAGAGAGAATGCCTTCCTCTTCCGGCATACAGCCATATGTCCTCTTATATTGTGCTTTGTGGGAATCAGATGATGCTGTCCACAGTGAGGATATTTAGAAAAATACCATAGAACCAGACCAGTCCTCATGATGATCGTAAAGTCTCACTGACTCAGACATCCATCTTTGTAAAGGACAAAGAGCTATGGGACCCAGTTCTTATACGGGGCACTGTAAGTTAATGTGCATGTGTTTCAATGCGGAAACATTAACTGTGGGGCTCTGAAAAACATTCAGTAGCTACATGGACGTGCAGTTAGAATAGTAAACGCCGTCTTTGAAGTCGGCGCTTGTCCTCATAAAGATTGTTAGATTGAGGTTTGCGGGTTTGTGTGGAATGCGTTGAGTCCGAGTGTCTGTGGCCCCTCCATGAGTCCGTGTACAATAGCCTTTGCATGATGGGATTGTGTTTCAATCTTTTTAATCAATTTGATCTTCAAGTCCTTTAATTAGTGGGAAAAAGCAAGAGCTTCTGAAGGAAATACAGATACAGGGTCTAATGAGGGTAAAGGGAATGTCTCCGTGTGCCTTGTGCTTGGCTGGCGCCTCGGGCATGTTTACTGCGGGAACACATGGGAATGCAAAGCCATTAATCAAGCAGGATGGCTCTGTCTCCCTTCACGCCCAGGGAGGAGGGAGATGCGAGCAGAGCATCAAAGAGCTGGGTGAGAAGGGAGGGGGGAATGCAAGGAGCAGAGGAGCAGCTGTGCACGTGCACGCCATTGTGCACTCAAGCTCTAGGCCAGCAAAACCATGTGGGTAGCACTTTTGAAAACCCACTTACAAAATGTCTCAAAGAGACAGCTTTCGCTGTCTCAGCGAGACCTAAAAAGGGGTGTTTGGGAAAACGCTACACACTGTGGAGGGCACCCCATGGTGACCGCCACACTGTGCATGCTTGGGTCATGGGGACCCATGGGCACCCCCCGCATCCGATTCGGGGGGCCCCGGGTGAAGGGGCGCCGGCTACGGCCCCCTGAAGTCCGATTCTGATAGCTGTTTCAAATGAGTCGATATGGCTGTCCAAATCGTGCATCGTACTTGGTCGTTCGGAAGCCAGGTCCATTGTGCGGTATGATTTAGCTTTGAATGAGTCGGACTGACAGGTTAGGGTTAAGAAACGATTCGGTTGATGAGTTCCTTGCATCGTGCTTGGTCGTTCAGAATGGGGTACCATTCGGTCGGAAACATAGGCTCCGAATCAGTTTAGGCAATTCCGATTCCAATGTGGAGCCCTCCCGACCGAGATCGGAATCGAGCCCTTTGTATTTTTGGATTGCTTAGGACTCTTGGTGACAGGTTTTAGGAAATATCAGCAAGAGTTGAAGTAAGAAGACAACTATAGGTAGGAATGTAAAGTGTTACTTCATTTTGTAAAAAATAATTTTGAAAAATGCCAATTAAGTTTGATAAAGTTGTGAAAGCAGGCGAGTAATTTGAGAGGGTGTAGGTTCATGTTAGTAGTGTAAGATGTATGCAATATTGTCTAGGGAGTCTGAAGCTCCCTTCAATGGAAAGTGGTGGATTTTTGCCACTAGTCTCTCAGACATTTCCTTCCTTTCTTATGGAAACACAAGGATTCAGACTACCTGACACTAATTTCACCATTCTCATTTCCTGGAAACTTTGGGCCTAATCACGATGCTGATTGGACCAACTTCCGTGGTCCTGTTGGAGGCAGTCAGAGTGCCGCGGTCCCGTCAGAATCGGTTGGTCTGACTGCCAGATTACGATGCATGCATTGTGTACTCTGACTGACCGCTGACAGACCGTCAACTCTGACAGCCTTTCTCCATCCGCTGAGATGGTGGTCAAAGAAAAACAGCAGCCATAGAGCTGTAAAGGGAGTTCCAACTGCCGTCTGTTTGCCGATGTGCATTTCTGACGAGCCGACCTTGGTGGTCCGACTGGCTGCCTCGACTCATCAGAAACAAAGGATTTGGGGTGCATACTCACCCAAATCAGCTTCTGTCTGACAGTCTCCAGCATGGATCCCTTTCTCCAGGTCCCCCCTACACCACGGCAGCTGAAACCCGAAGACTTTGACCCTGTGGGTGCCGAATACAGGTAAATCCATAGGTGGCATATATCCCCATTGACTGGACTGTGCACAGATTTCCACACTCCACATATGGGGTACATATATCACAGTGCATATCCCCACTTATGTCACGCATGTGTGTACATATCATATGTTTCCTGTGAGTTTGTATGTACTTACATCGACATATTCGGATGTATATGCACTGCCATAGATGAGACTGCTGTGGTAGCAGCAGTTGCATCGTAATACGGCGGGGGGAACATTCCCAGCCTTGGTGGTCAAGAGTCTGTCTGACCAGCATCATAATGAGGCCCTTTGTTCTTTCTTCAAAATTTCCAGGCAATTATAAAGGTTAGAGTGAGATCTTCCAATAGATTTATTGAACGAATGATGCCATCCCTTTATGGCATTTTTTGTTTTTGCACCTCCCTCTAAGCAGGTTGAGTAACAGTTCCACCAGTCAATGGGAAACCTTGGCTACCTCCTGTGACCCAACCTGCTTAGATAGCCAATCCAAGTATCTTCGAAATAATTTAGGAGTGTAGCCAATGGTTCCACATTTTGTGTAAAGTATTCAGATTATATAATTGAGCCCCTGAATGTGTGGAAAACATCCACACATTCAGGAGGTACAAAACACTAGGGGGCTCATTAGGCTGGCGTAATGATCACAAAGTCCGTCCGCCGCTTTTCCGCCAGTCGGCAATCGTTACGATTGCTGGCCGGGCCTAGCTGGGCCACTAATATGGTGGCAGTGCCTAGGAGGCACCGCCAGCCATATTGGGATGTGGGTTGGTTAAAGGCCTTTCCATGGCGGCGATGCTGCCATGGAAAGGCTGGTGGGGATTGGCTTCGGGGGCCCATTGCGGGCCCTGGAGGGGAAGGGTGGGGGGGTGCACTTGGGGGGTACCCATGGTACCCCCCTGCAGTTCCCTGCACCAAGTGGCAAGCACCACGTGGCGGCTGCCACGTGGTGCAGGGAAATGCGGTGCATGCCCTTTTACCATTGCAGATGGTGCTGCAGGCGTAACCTAATTGGGCCGGTGGGACCACCGCACGTCTGGCGGTCGGTCCCATCGCCGTTATGATGGGGGGCAGACTGATGTCCGCCTGCCATCATAGTGAGCCCCAAAGTTGTTAGTTTTTTCTTCCCATATTGTAGTTTGACATATAATCCTCGGATAAGGATGTTTTTGAATTTTTTGCCAATATGCCTGGGAAAAGGGAAATAAAACATTCTTGAATTTGAGTGTCAGGGTAACTTTTATTTCTAGCGTTAATCATCTGTAATTCAAAATCAGTTATAATTTTCCTGGGACTTTTATTCACTATTTTGAATTTTATTATCAGTGAAAATTCAGTGTAAGTTTAGGATTGCTTGTCAGGGAGAAAGCGATACACTAATGGGACAGTCGTATTGTTAATGCTCACATGAATAGTGTAAATGTGGGTGAATGGATGGGGAGTGGACCTAAAATTTCCATCAATCACCCAAGTTTCAGTATTCTCCAGGGTCAACAAGTTATGCATTGTACTAAAGATTAGTAATCGTTTGAGAGGGTTCTCATTGTTATACAGTTGGAAAGGTTTGTTAGTAAAAGTAACTGTAAGTTCAGTGGAGATGTTAACATCAGAGTTGGATTGTGGTGTCATTCTTTGGGAATTACTCACCTGCTTTTGTCTGTGAAAATTCTTCTTAAATTGGGTATTGTGAGCATAGTACTAGCAACATGCATGGGGATGTTTTAGGCTACCTCCTGCAAATCAGAACCATATGGTTCATTGGAGGTGGATGCTAACATTTTTATTTGGTGGAGGTTCTCCCTAACTTCAGTCTCCATTGCAGAGTCAGAGTGGTTATGCTCCGTGGTCCTTTCCACAGTGTCACCCATAGTTACCACTCTGTCTTTGCAATGGGAGTAAAATACTCAACAGATCTCTAATGAGTCAGGGACGCAGGGACGCAGTTAATGTTTTCTTACGATAAATTTAGCCACCATACTTCAGCAGCCTGTTTTCGTGTCTAGATTGTATGAAGCTTGCTTGATTTCAGTTTTCCACTTTACAGTCATCTGTTGGTAAAAAAGAGAAAAAATTCCCCATTAGTGCAATGCACCGAATGTGTGCTTTACATTCATTGACAAAATTGTGGTTGCCAAGGGAAAACTTTTGTATTGTTAATCTATGCACTATTTTGAGGAAAAATATTTATTAACCCTGCTGAAATTGAGAGAAAATGCAATGTTTTAATGCTTGTATTCTGTGGAAAGAAAGTTGTTAGGTTTTGCAATTTATATTTTAGCAAAAACGGTATTGAGTTTTTTATGGTGTCCCTAAGGGGTCTCCAAAAATCAGAGATGAATTGCAGGTTTTCTGGTGTGCTGGTGGTCTTCTTTCCTGGATATCTATTTAAGGTTAGAAAGAAAATGTTAAAATATTCGGTGCTTTTTTGCATAATTGTTTTCTTTGTATTTTCCATGTTTTGCATTTAATTACTTACTTATGTACTGTTGCTTTTCTTCCAATTATGTTTTCTGATTGTCCACTGTGTCTTTCTATTGATGTGGAAATGCTTTCCTCATTCAATGTGTTTCATTCTTTTAAGGAGTAAAAAAAGAATAAGTACGTACTGGAGTTATAATAGAAATGTTGCCCCTATTCACTATCCAGCACCTTCCCAGAGTTAAGTACTTGATGGAGTTAGAATAGTAATTCTGCTCCCCTGTAACCATCCAGTACCTTCCCTGAGGTAAGTACTTGGCAGAGTTAGAATAGTAAATTTGCGCCCTGTTCCTTTCTAGCACCGTCACTGAGGTAAGTACTTGGTGGAGTTAGAATAGTAATTTTGCCCCCTCCCCAGACACTGTCCAGCACCTTCCTTGACATAAGTACTTGACAAAGTTAGAATATTAATTTTGCCTTCTTTCGATGCCCTGCACCTTCCCTTAGATAATTACGTGGCGGAGTTAGAATAGTAATTCACCTTCCCTGAGGTAATTAATTGGCAGAATTAGAATAGCAGTTTTGATCCCCTGTCACTGTCCTGCACCTTCCTTGAGGTAAGTTCTTGGTGGAGTTAGAATTGTAATTTTGCCCTCCATGCACTATTCAGCACCTTGTCTGAGACAAGAACTTGGCTGTCCAGCACCTTAGTACTTGGTGTAGGTAAAATAGTAATTTTGCCCCCATTTGCTGTCCAGCACCTTGCCGAAGTAAGTACTTGGCGGAGTTGGAATAGTAATTTTGCCACCCAGTCGCTGTCCTTCACCTTGATTGAGGTATGCACTTGGCGGAGTTAAAATAGTAATTTTTCCCCCCAGACTCAGTCCAGCACCTTCCCTGAGGTATGTTCATGGCGGAGTTAGGATAGTAATTTGCATCCCAGTTGCTGTCCAGCTCGGTCCCTGGGGTAAGTACTTGGTGGACTTGGCAGAGTTAGAATAGTAATTTTACCCCCCAATTCATTGTCCAATGCCTTCCATGGGTAAGAACTTGACGGAGTTTGAATAGTAATTTGCCCCCCAGTCGCTGTCCAGTACCTTCCCTGAGGTAAGTACCTGGCAGAGTTAGAATAGTTATTCACCTTCCCTGAGGTAATTAATTGGAAGAATTAGAATAGTAGTTTTCCTTCCCAGTCACTGTTCAGCACCTTCCCTGAGGTAAGATTTTGGGGGATTTAGAATAGTAATTTTGTCCACTAGTCGCTGTCCAGCACCTTAGTACTTGGTGGAGTTAGAATAGTAATTTTTTTTTTTTATATCAAATATTATTAGGTTATTTTGCAATCAGTAGGGGTCACAGCCCCACCATGGTCAAAGAGAGTACTTTTAGTTTGCATCAATAACCATATTTCTGATATATAACAACACCCACCAAACACGTAGGTGACATAAACGAAAAACTTACAGACAGGTTCCGGTCTCCATGTTCGTACAAGCGGGCCATCGTCATAGTGTGCCACATTAAATATATACCTACACATTTTAAACTCTCATTGGGGATATACCAATACATAAAAAACATAACGAAACAGTTTCAGGGGTCTGACTCGGGCAAGGGGGGAAGGTCGATACCACGATAGTCCTCCCATCGAGTCCAGATTTTGCGATGTTTAGCGGGGCATCCTCTGGCCTCAAAAACAGCTATCTCAACCCCCATACAATTATCTAATTCAGTTTTCCATTTGCCCAAGGTCGGGGGCGATGTTGCCTTCCACATTGTGCTATATCCCTCTTGGCCACTGCGAGTGCTAAAAACAAGAGGTGCTGCTTTTACCTATTCCCCCCTATATCTTCCGTGAAGTGTAACAAGAAAAGGCGAGGGTCGAGCGGGAGATCCCATGACAGCACCTCATGGAATCACAAACGAATTTGGTGCCAAAACAGCTGTAACGCCGAGCAACTTCAAACCGTGTGTAAAAATGACCCCACCTCCCTATCACACCTCAGGCAAATGGGGGACTGAATAACGCCCATCCGCCACAGTGTAGTATGCGTGGTGTAAATACTTAAATTGGATAAGCCAAAAACGCATGGACAACGCCACACCCCTGCGGCTGGCGATGGCTTCGGCCCAATCATCGTCGGTGAGTTCAGGTATATCTGCTTGCCATGCGAGCCTTGTCTTGTTCAATGTGGTGGGTGTATAGGTCGTCAGTGTCTGATGGACCTGTTTGATCTTGTGAGGTGCTAGGTCTCCTGTGAGCAGTCGCCCCTCTAAGGGTTGAAACTCAGGGAGGGATTCTAATGTATGGAGCTGGGGTAGAAGTGTGTGTCGGAGCTGAAGGAACTTATAGAAGTGCGATTTATGTAAATCGAAATTGGTCTGTAGTTGTTGAAAAGATTTCATTGTTGTGCCACGCGTTACATCGCCAAGAGTCGAGATCCCGACACGGTCTCACCCTCTGAACCCCGTTAATGTCGGCACGGATCGGAGATATTTGCCCTGCCATAAGGGAGTCATTTGAGTAAGTGTCCCCCGCCAGCCCATCTGTCTGGTCTTAGCCCGCCAGAGTTGTATCACCACTCTGCTGGCCGGTGGTAGGTGATCGAAAAGAACCGAGCTGTATAATAAGTGGAGGAACGGGACCTGATCCATAGCAGCATGTTACGCAAAATATGCTGGATCTGTGGGGGAGCAATACCACCATTCATTTATTACCATCACATGGGACGCTACTTAATAGGCATAAACGTTTGCTGCGGCGATTCAGCCACAATATGTGGATTGTGCGCATGTGCGGAGCGCCCCTCTGATCGCCCCGCCGTTCCACATGAATTTATTTTGTATGGCTGCTACTTACACAAACCACGTGCGTGGAATGGGATATGGGTAATTCTGAAGGTGATATAGAATACGGGGCAGCAATACCATTTTAAAAATGGCTGAGCGCCCGTACAGGGCGAGAGGGAGAGAGGACCACACAGTGGTTTCATTGTGAAGGCTAACCAAGAAAGGAGAGATATTGCGTGCCCAGGAGACTTTCGGACATGGGGAAATATATATACCAAGATATTTGAAGCCCTCCGTCGCCCAGGAAAGCTGCGATGCCCAGGTGTCGCGTCCCTGATGCCCGCACACCGGGAATAGAATAGATTTGGCGGGGTTAGCATGGAGGCCCGAGTTGCCACCAAACGCCCTGAGGATTTCTAGTATACGGGGACCTGAGTTCCAGGAATCGGTCATGAAAAAGAGGACATCGTCCGCATATAAAGCTATACGGTCCGAGCGCGACGGGACTGGTCGAACCCTCGAAGGACAGGATCACTCCGAACCCACGCCGTCAGGGGCTCTATCACAAGAGCAAATAATAACGGGGATAGGGGGCATCCCTGTTGGGTGCCCCGCTGAATAGTAAAGGGCTCTGAATGGTGTCCCGCAACTCGGACCGACGTAGTCAGCTCCGTGTACAACAGTCGCACGTAGGCTAAGAAGCGAGGCCCCAGATCTATCGCCTCAAGGAGCTGAAATAAATACACCCAACTCAAGGAGTCGAATGCCTTATCTATGTCGGCAAGGAGCAAGGCGGCTGGCTGACCCAACGTCGGGGCTGCCGCCATGGCATTGTGCACCCGTCGGATATATGTCGAGTAGCCCTGTGTGGCATAAAGCCGGATTGGTCCGGGTGAATCAATTCACCGATGCAGCTGCGCAGGCGATCAGCTAACACCTTCCCCAATAGCTTGGGCTCACAATTTATAAGGGAGATGGGGCGATATGAGTAAGGATCCTCCGGGGGTCAGCCCGGCTTGTGAAACAGCACAGTTTCTGCGTGTCGCCAGTCCCTAGGCAGAATGGCAGACTCCAAAGCCTCCTGGATTGTTGCCAATAGATGGGGCCCCAACATGTGTATGTTCGGCCTCAGGAATTCCATTGGGAACCCGTTAGGTCTGGGAGCGCGGCCGGGGTGAAGTGCATTGAGGGCCTCAATGAGTTCCTCTGTGGTAATGGGAGCATCCAGTTGTTCACGGAGGTGATCGGTAAGACGATGGGGAGGGATATCCACCAAGAATTCAGCAATCAGTTCTGGTGAAATTTGTTTGTACCTAGTATAGAGGGTAGTAAACTGCCTAGCGAATTCCGTAGCAACTCCCTGTGGTGTCGCATGGAGGGACCCGTCGATACCGCGAATGGCAGGGACAACCGCCGGCGACACATCTGCCCTGCATAGTCTATGGAGCATCTTACTGGACTTATCCCCCCATTGATAAATTTGGTGCTGTGATGCCTCCCATATCTCCTTTGCTTCACCCATGAGGTGCTGCTGAAGATCCTGTTGAGCCTGCAACAGATTTCGGCGAATAACTGGGTTAGGATCGGTATTGAGTTGTGAAGCCAGTGATGCTTGACGTGTCTCTAGATCCCCCAACTGCTCCCGTCACACCCGCTTTTCATTCGTGCGATAACTAATCTCCACCCCGCCAAACGTCGGGTTTAGGGCTTCCAATAGAATAGTCCCAGAGGGAGCTGTGTGGCCATTATCCTCCAAGTATGCAGTAACGGCGGTGTGAAGCATATCCTGGTATGCCAGGTCCCGGAGGTGCCACGGTGACATCCGCCACCGAAAGGGGGGTTTACGGGAAAGGGTGTGGCACTGTAATCGCAGCGGAGAGTGGTCGGAGAGCCCACAGGGCATATGAGTTACATGAGAGAATCTGTGCAGATGTATCCACGGGGCAAAGAAATAGTCCAGCCGCGATTGTGAGCCTTGTACCGCGGAAAGATAGGTAAAATTAAGTTCAGTGGGATGATATTCGCGCCATATATCAGCCCACCCCAAGGTATGCAGCTTAGTTTGCCCCTGTAGGGGTGCACTGTCCGGGCTGCGTTGACGATCAAGTGGTCCCATGGTGTCATTCCAGTCACCCCCCAACAAGGCCAAACTCTTGTGTACCTCGCCCCACGTTGCAACTAGTTTGTCAATAAATGTAGTCCCTAGATGAGGGGGCGCATATATACTGCCTATAGTGACCCGCTCCCCAGACATTGTGCATGTGACAAAGAGGAACCGGCCACCCAAATCCACCTGATGTGTAATATATTGAAATTTGACCCTGCGATTAATGAGAATAGCCACCCCTCTGGATCCCCGGGTGAAACCAGCATGATACACATGATGGAAGCCAAATCGAGCTAGGCAGGGCGTCTTAGTGCCTAATAAGTGGGTATCTTGTAAAATAGGATATCGGCCCCATACCTCTTGGCCTGGCGCAAGATTGCACCCTTTTTCACTTTGTTGAGAAGACCCCTGACATTCCACAATACTACGGTTAGATCCCCAATCGGGGTAGCCTCACCTGACATCAACACCCCTTAGAATAAGAATCACAACCAAGGGAGGATGGAGAGCATGACCTGTCTGTGAAAAAGAACATGTTACTGCACAACAAAACTAAATTCCCTTAAAACCCCCCTACCCCACAGCCGACACTGCCAAGAAATAGGAGTATCTGTCGCGGTGTGTAACCCAGGAGACTCCCAACTTGGGGGCCCCCGCACCCACACCAAAGGATCCCTTCCCACCCCATAAACATACACAACAAAGAGGCACAACGAGTCTGTGGTCTCACAGTCCCATGGCCACACCCCACACCAACCCAGAGGAGACTAATAAGAAAAGGTTACTGAATAGACCAGTCCCAAGTCAACTTGCGGTTAAGATGTAGACACGACTTCCGGATCATTAAGGTGGCCGCTCCGGACTTGCCGATCTTCTGCTGGATCCAGAGCCGCGCTGCTTTTTGGATTTATTGCGCATTGGACATTGAGTGCGTGAGCTGCGAGAGGAGTCCGAGTCCACTACAGGTGGAGAATAAGGTCTCAGTTGTGGGCACTCATCAGTCCATGCAAAAACGACCTCAGGGGTATCAAAGAAAAAGGATTTGGAGTTGTAGATCACCCGCATCCTGGCTGGATATAGCAGCATGTATTGCAAGTTCAGCTGGCGTAGCCTGCGCTTCGCAGCTGTAAAGGATTGGCGCTGTTGCTGAACCTGGTGTGTGTAATCCGCAAACACCATGATGGGGTGAGAGTCATACTGGAGGCCATCTTTGTGAGTTCTGGCAAACCTTAGGATCGCATCGCGGTCAGCATAGTTCATAATCTTGGCGATGACTGCCCCTGGTGGAGGTTTTTGTGTCAGGGCTCGGTGGGCCCGTTCCACTACAGAGGACGATGAAAGGAGATCCTTTGGCAAGATATCTGTGAGTCATTTGGGGACGAAGGTGGCCATTGAGCAACCCTCACATCCCTCCCGCAGGCCCACTAAGCAAACATTTTTGCACTGTGCGTGTCCTTCTGCGTCTTCCACTCTGGAGGCCAGCTCCTGCGACACCACAGTGATCTTGTTCACTTTTTTTTGGAGGGAGGACACTGTGTCCTCTACCGTCGAGACCTGGGTTTCAGCTTCAGTAATCCGGTCCACTGCTTTGCGGAGGTCCTGGCGTAGGAAGGAGACCTCAGACCCCACTGCGCCTATCTTGGCAATGGTTGATGGCTGCCAGGAGGGCTGTATTGTCGGGTGCAGCGGCGCCCCCATCTCCTTCTGCAGCCCCTCCAGCGGGCGTCGTGAATTGATCAATGGTGCCCTACTTGGGGCCCGCCCTTGCCCATCTCCAAAGGACCTGGACGCGGGGGGAATGGCAACACGGTGGAGGAGCCAGCCCAGAACCTCAGCTCAGCAGCGTCGATGATAATGGAACTCTACAGGGCTCTCAAGGCACCCACACAAGTCAGCATATGAGAGGGAGGCCCAAATCCAAAAGCTGGGGATGTGGGGAAATGTAGCTGTCCTTTCCTGGGTCTTCTCAAGACCTAGCCTGGCACAGGCTCTCCGATTTTCTCCCCACAGGTCGACGCCGCCAACAGTGGGAACCAGTTCTTTGCAGTCCGCGCTGGTCAGGTGAATGTTGGCCTTCCCCGTGCCGATTGCGCCACCAGATGGAGCCCTGCAATGTGGGGGGAGGGATGTTTTTTGAGCTCCCTGACGTGGCGAGGGCTCTTGGTTGTCCCGCGGTGCCTCCCCTAGATGTGAGAGCGAACCCCCCCCAACCGGACTCTGCATATAGGCACCTCACTCACCGGTGTGGGGGAAGGGGATCCAGCACACCAGTCACCGTGCCCAATCTCTCCCAGGCCCTGCAGCAGTCCCCAGGGCCTCACACACAGCTCCCACAGCATCTCAGTGGCGTCTAGGCCGTGAATCTTAATAGATGGCCTTGTCCTCAGGAGCGGGTCTCACTGGGCCGAAGACCTCAGAGGGCACCAGCCGAAGCTCCGCAGTACTTGCTGAGGAAGTCGGAGGCCGCGGCACGCATCGCTGGTCGGCCCAGCCGCGCCTCCGATTATGCAGGCAGATCCCAAGCGGAGTCCCGGAGTAGCGGGGGGAAGAAAGGCCGCAGCTCCCCCGCCTCAAATCAGGGCCGGTACCTTGTGTGGGGGCTTGATGGAGGCCGGCGGCCTCTCTCAGCGCCTCACCGACGTGCAAGCGCACGCCGCAACACAACCCGGCTGCTGGGGGAAGGGCCCAGCCTGCGTCCCTCACTCCGGATTGCCATCAGCTGAACACCGCCACGGCAGTGCCGCGATCCCGGAGCTGACACCAACACCATGGCCTCAGCTGATTGTGGCATCGGTCAGGGTGATTCACAGCTCCTCAGGGCAGGATCTGTGCAGGATTATAGGCGCATTCGTGCATGGGTGGACGGAGCCCGTTCAGGCTGCGTCCGCCATGCTTGCTACCCAAGCCACGCCCCCTCAGAATAGTAATTTTGTCCTCCCCAGTCACTGTCCAGCACGTTCCCTGAGGAAAGTATTTGGCGGAGTTAGAATAGAAAGTTTGCCCCCCATTTGCTGTCCAGCACCTTGCCTGAGGTAAGTACTTGGCAGAGTTAGATTAGTAATTTTGCCACCCATTTGCTGTCCAGCACCTTGCCTGAGGTATGTACTTGGTGGAGCTAGAATAGTAATTTTGCCCACCAGTCGATGTCCAGCACCTTTCCTGAGGTACGTACTTGGGAGAGTTAGAATTGTAATTTTGTCACCCAGACACTGTCTAGCACCTCCTCCAAGGTAAGCACTTGGAGGAGTTAGAATAGTGATTTTCTGCCCAGTCACAGTCCAGCAACTAAAATTAGTAGGTGACACGTTTATTTTTTTATAAATTTTTTTAACTTAGAAATAAGGTTGATTTTATTACCTTACGCTAGTACAAAACTAGAAAATCAACTGAAATTGTGGGTTGTAGATAACCTTGATATTGCCCAAAAAAATGTAAAAATGTAAAAATAAAGATTTGTTTCTGTGATAACGTTAGGATTTTTAGAGGACATTCATTTTTAAGGTTATACTTACTTGAATAGCTAGATGGCAATGTTTGGAACTGGCTGTGCTTCCCTCTCCTGGTCTCTGTTTTGCATGTGGTTACATCAGAGGGCAGTGTACCACTGACAACAAAATAGTGGATGGCTGTTTTTATATGTTTTTAAGGGGTATTCAATAATTCAAACTAACATAAGCTTTTGAAAGTACTATTTTATTGTGAATTAAATCGGGACTAAAGTTTTATTTATTTTGTTTGTGATAAATAATGTGTTTTTTACTTTCTTGGCAATATGTGACAGCCATCTTGTTTGGGACAAGGGCCTTTGTTTATGATGAAATGAAAGAAATACAAATGTGTTAAACCTGTTAAACTGTTTCATAAACTGTTTGTACAATTTTTAGATGTGTTTTTCAACTTTTATTTATGTTTAGTAAATGTGTAAAACAACTTAAGTGTTTCCTTAGTTTGCTTTGTATTGAGCCACTTTGTAATAATGTTTGTGTGATTTGTGCAGTGTTGTGCTGTTTTGGTATGGGTTGTGCAGTACTATTGTGCTGAAAATATTTTGTGTTGCGCAGCGATATATTGCGTGTTTTTTCAGCATATTGCTTAGTATTAGATTATGCTCCTTGGAGAGGACCACGCAAAATCGTTTTCTTCTAATAGAAGTGTTTTGGTATCATCGTATGTAAAGTCAAAATTGTATTGTTCCAATCATGTATAAGTGCAGCATTTTACTCTATATATTAACTACTATATATTTTATTTTGTGTTTAACACGATTTTTCGAAAGGAAAATAAATTGTGTTTAAATTGTTAGTGTGGTAGTGGTATACTGGGAAGGGTATGAGTGGTAATGTTACATATCATGTTCTCCTATGTATGTTCATGGTAGTGGGAGGTTGGGTGGCAGCTGACCACAGGGAGGTCTACCCCTTGGGATTTTGGGAAAGGGTGCAGTTTTATGACTGCGATTTTTCTTGGGCTAATAGGGAGCCTAATGTAGCCTAACAAAGCTATATAGGAGGCTTCTTTTGGGCTTCCTGCCACAACTTTAGGTTTCAGGTGACCTGGTGGCAGGTGACAGGGGGTCTGCGGATTCATTTTTACTCACCCGCCCACCCCTTAAAAATAGCTTTTCGGTGTCATTTAGTATCTTGGTGTTTTTTCTCTGTCTTTGGCTCCGTAGTTAGGACAGGTGCACAAAGGGGGGGGTTTGTTGTACAGTTGTCACTGAGACAGGTACGTTGCAGTGGTCTGGAAGGTTTTGCAGGAGGTTACAGAAGTTGGAGTGGCATTGCCATTGGTGAAACATGGGGAACTGGAGGGTAGGCAGGAAGTTCAAGGTCAAGAAGTTAAGTTGCTTAGAGGTTAATGCTCGCAGTCAGGCTCTAAAGGAAACTCAAGGTTGATAATGTTGAAATGCTCTTCAATAGCAATGAGATACTCGCGGGATGGCGTATGTGGGTGGGATGGTAGGGGTTGGATATTGGATAGTTAATTGGATGTTTAGCAAGGTTTTAGTTTTGTAAGGGGGTTTGCCCAGGAATAAGTTGTAATGCGCACTTGTTTCAATAAAGCGGCCTTTTTCACACTATACAATATGGTCAGTGGTGTATGCTAATCCCCTATCTCCAAATGACATGCGCTGTAAAAACGTGCTTGGTATTGGTATATGCGTGGTAAAGACTGTTTGTCAAAGGCGTGCTTGGTAGTGGCATGCTTTGTTCCATCATACAACCAAGAAGAATGCTGCCTTTTGAGGCTGAAGTCATCTTATTGGTCTACTCTAAATAAGAACCTCATTCATTCTAAATATTCAGACAAAACCTTTTTCATCAAGGCACCTCAGCCTGTGATTATGAAGAAAGGGGTTTTAGACAAATATATACAAAAACATATAGAGCTACTTCCGAACTTCTTTTACTAGTTATGCATTTTAAAATAGCTCGCCTGGTGTCAGTAAGATTAATGAGAGTTGGGACATGACACCCAGAGTGCAAATGAATGTTTTTGCGAGTGTGTCAGTTTGCACGTGCACTTTTATTGCTGTCTTGCGACACACCTCTGCACTTTAGCAGATTGTGGTTTAATCTCATTTTCTTGGTGACTCAACCTTTACGTGTTTACACTATACAGAATCATATCTTTGTAACTGTTAAAACTTCGATAAGGTAAAGAAGTCGCCTCTTATAATCAATACACTTGCTCATTGGAATTGGGCAGTCACATCAAGGTGACAAACATCAACTTAGATCAAAGCTCAATGTGACACACTTTAACCCAGAAAGACAATGATAAAAACAAACATTACAGGTTTTTAGAAATTGTTGTTGCAGCACATATAGGACTGTGATTGCTTAGTTGTCAATCACACCCCTCAAACACAATTTGGATGTATGTTCACATTTTAAAGTACTTTTGAAGGACAAAGCGGGAGTCAAGATGACCAAACATAAAAGAATGCCACATGTCTGGGTACAATTAGCTACCGCACCCCCTGCAGCTTGTTTTGTCAAGATAAGTGGTACATATCTTTCAGATTAAATTCGGTGTAGTCTTTATTTTTTTCCACTAGTTGGAATTTCACTCTCTGCTGCATTCACAATCTCTTTCCCACGCATTTTATAACGGTTATTTTTTATGTTTGCCTATTCAGATTAACCAGTCAGAACACTTAAATGGCATGTAAAATGGGAGGCATTTCTGATTAGTAACTTGTCATCTGTCTGTTCGAAACCTAATGGCTCTGCCATGTGCATGATAGTAGTTAATTGCCGTTATTTCAAATTCCCAATAAAAACAAGAAAGGAAATACCTTTCAAAACAAGCAGTGCTAACTGCCAACTCTTACTCAGAATTTGATGTAATAATACTGCCAAATATAGAAATGGGACATTGAGGGGAGGGATAGAAACCAACATCCTTCTCATAAAATAAAGAGGCTAACACAACCCACGTTGAGCAGAATTCAGTTTTGGGCCAGGTGTCTAAAATGGGGTGAAGAACTGGCTTAGAGACACATGACAGAGGACTATTAGATCGAGTCTATTCTTACAATCTCTTTTCTACTCATCTGCAGCTAAGGAATAAAAGTTATACTTTACAAAACAATATGACGGTTCTACTAATGTGCATTCAAGTACACAAAAAAGCGATGGACGGAATGCTTGAATTACTCTCATCCACAGGTATTTACTCTGGGCCACATCCCAAACCACCGTTAATTTGCACACCATGCCTCCTCAGTTTGGCCTAGCCATATGCAAATCAGTCTTGACCCTGCTCCAATGGGAACAGTCCAGCTCGAACTGCTAGGCCCAGTCCTACCTAAACCAAAACATAAGCAATATAGCTGGAAAAGGACTAATATAGTGACTGTGGTATCTGTGGTTAAAAGGAGACTAGCGGGAGCGCGCTGCGGCGGTGATCCAAGATGGCCGCTCCTTGAATCGGCTCTGCGACACGGAGGAGCGTTTCTCTTTGAAGGGCTTACTTTACTGCTCGGAGAGAGAGGAAAATAATGGATTCCTTTCGCGGGAGTTGTGCTGTGTGCTGAGGCAAGTTTTTTTTTACCTTTGGGTCCTTTTTGACTGTTTTGTTTTCTTTTACTCTCCGCCTCAGCCGGCCTACACTGTGGCTGCCATTTTGTCTTCTGCAATATCCACATTTAGCCTCATTGGTTATTATGCCACAAAAGTCCCTCAGAAATAATGTCTCTACTCAACCTAGGTCATTTTTAGAGGGCATTATTTCTAAATGAGATTTCGTTTACATTTCTTCAATGGATATTTAAATATTCTCCTGTTTTCTCTATTAATGCACTAAGGATATTCAGCAATTTTTTGTTAAGCCCTGCATTCGGGCTGTTGGTGTCCTTGCTAATTGGCTGCTACTAATTGCGACCTTAGTGTTTTTTGTCCTACGAGTACTTATCTACTGTTCTGCTGTGCACTGAGCCCCGCCATGGACTCGTCACACTCAAACCAGCCCCACGGGGAAGCTGGGTCCACCTCTGAAGGTCGCAAAGATCCTGTTGTTGGCACCAACAAGCGCGCCAAAAAAGATCCGTCCTCCCCATCGAAGTCACCTCTTCCTCTGACATTAGAGGACATCATGGACGAATTGCGACATATTAGACCATTCATGACGGACACTACTGCTACACTTTAGAGAAATGGTCCGGCCTTGAGTCAAGACTTTCAGATGTGGAACAAAAAATAAGTGATGCACAGGACGTGTTGCCAGAGTCGACATCCTCACTAAAAAAGTTTCTCAACTTAAGAAGGTTACAGAGGATTTAGAAAATCATAATAGGCGCAACAACCGGTATTCCGAAAGGTTCTGAAGGCTCGGACATGATCTCCTTCTTGAAGACTCAAGTTCTGCAAATTGTTGGTCTGTCGAAATCTATAAACTTTACTATTCAAAGGGCGCACAGATTAGGACCTCCGAGCTCATCTTCTGCAGCCAAACCAAGGAGCATTATCGCTTACTTTTTATTCAACGCTGCCAAACAGCACAAGCAGATGCTTTGGTCTGGCCACAAAGTCTTTTTTAGTCAGGATGTTTCCAAGCCAACTGCCAACCGACGAAAGGAATTTCTAGACCTTAGATCATCATTGAGATCTACGAATGCCTGTTACGGTCTCATCCATCTGTGCTTTTTTAAAGTGACTTATAAGGACAGAACTTTTACTTTTGATGATCTAGCTGACCTTCGGAAATTCATCCAAGGAGAAGTTATGGAACTGAGCAAACCTTAACTGTTTTCTTGTTTGTTCTCTTCCATGTTTCTTAGGTTTCTCTGTGCAGTTCTCATTGCTGATGTTCATACCCATGTTCTCCTTGTGTCTTGTTATGTATGACTCACTCCGTTGCACTGTTTCCCCAATGTATGGTAAGTTCCCTTCCATTTTGTTTCATATGTTTACCATTATGTATTCAATTTTCTTTTGTCTTATCTCTTCTTTGTTCTAATTCAGTAAACTTGCCCTTCCTCGGTGCCCCCCTCCTTTTTCTTTTTGGAGGGTCCACTTTATTTTTTGCCGCCCCCTCATTAATGTTCTTCTTGTCTTTGAACAATATGACTAAAGTCTTCTGGCTTCTTGTCATCTTTTCATTGTTAGCTCCTACTGGGAGATTATACTCCTCTTCATCTTCTCTTCTGTCCTCTTTTCTTCCTCTTTCTTCCCTTCTCTTCCCCTCGCCTCTTCGCTCTTGACTCCACTGCACATCTTTTCTTCCACCTCCCACTTGTGACACTTTATTGTTCTCTTCCTTGTTTGTCTTTATGGCTACACCAAGCTAGCTGCTCTATTCTCCTTCCTCTTTGTTCCTTCCTATCTTTCGCTCCCTATTGGCTTTTACAGGTCTTTATTTTATCTATCTCTGCTTTTCCCCAATACTGGCATATCTCTTTTTTTGATTGGTCTTTTACATCTTTTTTTTTACTGAGTCTTTAAGTTTGATATATTTTCATGTTTAATTTTGCATACTTTTTTAGATGAATGGTCTCCGTATAATTTCATGGAGTGTTAAAGGTATTCGTAACCCTGTTAAAAAACAGCGAGTTTTGTCCCACTTTGTTAAACTGAAATGTCATATAGCGTTATTACAAGAAACACACCTCAAGTCACAAGATCTGCCTTCACTGCGCAAACAATGGGTAGGAGATGTGTTCTGCTCCCCGGCAAAGAATAATAAGAATGGTGTAGTTATTCTGTTTCATAAGTCACTAAATGTTCTTCTACAAAATGAATTTAAAGATACTAGTGGTATATGACTTTTTTTGAATACTAAATTTAATAATACTCAACTCTCTTTTTGTAATGTTTATGGCCCTAACGGTATTGACTTATCTTTTTGGAATGATTTTTCTACTCTTCTCTCCTCTCACGCCACTGTTAATTTGATTTTATGTGGCGACTACAACCAACTTATGGATCCCTTTCTAGACCGCAAATCTCAAACTAAATATATCCCTAATAAGATGCAGAAGACATTTCATAAGGTTATTTACCTCTAGAGGTCTGGGAGACACATGGAGAACCTCTCACCCTGATGTCTTGGAATTTTCCTTTTTCTCCCCTGTTCATAGATCTCACTCCTGATATATTTTTCTCACACAACCTGCTCTGCAATTCATGACTAATGCAGAGATTGGCTCCATTCTCATCTCAGATCAGGCACCGGTCATTTTAGATATGAATTATCCCTCACCTTCCCCTACATCCCGTTGATGGCATTTTAACAATTCTCTTCTTCTGGATTCTCAATTTGTCGAACAATTCACATTTTTTATACAGGAATTCTTTAACAATAATCTCTTCTCCACGTCTCAATACCATTTTATTTGGGATGCCATTAAAGCTACTGCCAGGGGCTATATAATTGATTTTGTGTCCTGGAAAAAGAAAGCACTCATGGACCCAACATCCATCCTAAAGCAAATTAAAACTCTAGAACATAAATACTTCACTACCAATTGCCCTGATACATTGTCAAATCTCATCAAAGCAAAAATGCAATACAATATACAATCTTGGGATTCTGCTTGAAGTAATCTCCTTAAATTCAATTCTAAAATGTATGGTGGGCATAACAAGGCAGGTAGATCTTTAGCCAACTATCTTAAAATCAAAAAACAAAAATACAAAATTGTGGCCATTACAGATAACTCTGGAGTTCGGCATATTACAGATGCTAAGAATCTTGATTGCTTCACTGAATATTATACTTCCCTCTACACCCCAGAATCCACCCCTTCTCCTGATCAAATTGATTCCTTTTTCCAAACTATTCCCAGATCCCCTGAGAATAACATAGATCTCTCATCTCTGAATGTTCCCATCTTGGAACAGGAAATCACTGATGCCATCAACCTCTTGCCCAAAGACAAAACGGCTGGCCCACATGGTTTTTCCGTTCGATTTTTTTCTCCATTTTAAACAACTTCTGTTCCCTCAGCAATTCTCATTGATCAATCACTTTCTTAATACCGGCGAATCATGAGGATCTTTCACCCAGGCAATGCGATCTCTGATTCCTAAAAAAGAAAAAGATCCCTCTCAGTGTAAAAACTACAGGCCCATTTCTCTGATTAATACAGATTATAAAATCTTTGCTAAATTACTTGACCTCCGTCTCAATAAGGTAATCCCAGACCTCATCAATTTATACCAATCAGGGTTTGTCAAAGGATGATCTATCACAGATAATTCGAGAACCTTCCTTAATATCATCCACTTGGCTTCTAAAATAGATTCACCTGTCGCTGCCATTACATTAGACGCTGAGAAAGCATTCGATAGGGTAAATTGGGAATTTATCTTTGGCGCATTAACATGTCACAGTTTCAGCCCTCCTATTATGAAATACATTCAGTTATTATATTCTACCCCCTCTACCTCCATTTGGGTGATTGGTTGTCAATCTAAATATTTCCCACTTCTTTGGAGGACTAGGCAGAGATGTCCTCTCTCCCCACTCTTATTTATTCTCGCTTTAGACCCTTTTTAGAGAAACTTAGATGCTCATCACACTATACTGGACTCCAATTTAAAAACATCAACAGCAAATTTACTGCTTATGCACATGATATTTTGTTATATATATCCAATCCATCTACTTCTCTGCCGGTATTCTTTTTCTTGTTACAAGATTATTCTATAGTTTCTGGTTATAGACTGAATATCGATAAATCCGAAGTCATGCCTTTAAATAAGCACTGCTTCTCCCACATGTTTCACGACACAGGTTTCAAATGGAATTCCAAAAGTATCAAAGGCTTAGGCATTCTTTATGCTAATAACATTAGGGAAACTATTAAAATTAACCTTGCTGACATACTTAAAAATCTCTCTGTTCGCAAACTACGCAAACTAAGCGAGCGTAGCATAGTCCTATGCCCAGGGTTAAAAATGATGCTTCTTCCAATTATCAATTTTTATCCTTTTATGCTTCCGGTCTCCCTCCCACTCTCTTTTTTTAGTACCATCAATCGCTCCCTGACCAAATTTCTGTGGAACAACCGCAAGGCCAGGATTTCACTTTCTCGTCTCCAACAACCCAAAGAGTTAGGTGGAGTCAATTTTCCCAATCTCAGACGTTATCACTCTGCATGCACCCTGAAACAAATATGGACCTTTTTAACTGAATCCACACATACACCTATAATGGCCTGGAGCACGTTAGAACAAGCTAAATACACACCTTTTTCCTTTATCACAGCTATCTGTTTATCCCAACCCCCGAAGTGTTTCTCTTCACCTACCTTTACTCATTCCAAAGCACTCGCAACCTCTCTGCTCAGTACTCCTCTCTCCTCTGCAGACCACCGTTCACGCACTCCTGTCTGGTATAATAAATATTTAAAGATTAACAACAGAGCTCTATTCTGGAAGGAATGGATTGGCAAAGGCATTATTACACTTGACCACTTGTTCAAGGACGGGTCCTTTATGGACTTTTTGGATATCCAAAAGTCTTATGGTATTTCCTCCACACATGCCTTTCTTAGAGAGTCCCTGACCCGTTTCTTTTCCCAGGGCAGTTCCTTTGATACACCTAACCAGGCCTCCTCCCCCCCACTTGATTTTTCTATCCAATTTAAAGCAGCTGCTATATACAAGATATTATCGTGTTCTGTTGATGCTAGAACCAAATCCAACTTAGAACTTCTGTGGGAGAAGGACCTAGCACAGGATTTTTCATTTCAAATATGGGACTCCATCTGGTCAAAAATCCATACTTCCTCACGCTCAGCTAGTACAACTCAGACTTTATATTACTTTTATGATAGACCTTTTTTTACACCTACTGATCTACACAAATTCAAATTGTTAGATTCCAAAAAATGTTGGTCTTGTTCACACGAGAGCAGTGACTTTCTTTATATGTTCTTTCACTTCCCTTTGGTTAAATCTTTCTGGTCTCGTATATGGTTGAAATTGAATGAAATATTATCTACCAACATTTCTTTTGATATTGTACATAATTTTTTAGGTAGTTCTTCACCTATTTGGGACGCCCACAGCAATGTGGGTAAATTAATTGATTTATTTTTAGCTATTTCTTTTTAGATTATCACTACTAACTGGAAGGACACATCTAAAATTTCATATCAAGCTTGGTGAAACTTGCTATGTCACCATCACAGGATTGATCGTGCCCACGCCACTTCACTACCTCTGTTGATTAAAAAAGACTTGTTGAGGTCACCACTAACCTGTTTTCTTTCTTTTTCTATCCAGGTTGGATACTTGATTTTACTCTCATCTATGGTACCAATTTCTCTCTTTTTAATAATTCACAATGTCAATTTGCTTCTCATTGTTCTCTCTAACTGTTTTAACTTTTGATGTACTCCTCTCCTCCCCCTTTTCCCCCCCTCTCTTTTCTTTCTCTTCTTCTCATTTCTCATAAAATTTTAAAATGTTAAAATGCATTTATTCTATGTACAGGTTTTCCCTTCTGAGGGTTTTATTGCCTTACAGTTATATATATTTTACTTCTACTTTCATGCTACATGACTATGTACTGATGTTTTACTTTGTTTATCATCTCAATTAAGCATTCTAAACTTTAACAAGGAGACTAGCAAGCCAAGTAGGACCCCTAAATTGCAAACCACAGAAATGTGTGTAGATATTGTCTCAAAATCAAATGGCAAAGTAAATTGGAAGGTCTTTATTTAAAGAATAACATTTTACTGCTTTTAGACCACCCCATTTTGGTGCATCCAACTTTTGACTTACAAAAGACAATTTGGTAGCCTGATGTTGTTATAAACCATAACAGTGGTTTGAATCTATTGATAGAATGGGTAATTCCTATTCCTAAACTCCTTGTCCCGAGGACATTGGACCCCTTGAGCCAAAAATGATTTTGAATGAGGTGATCACATCCACGTAATGTGCCATGTTTCATCACTGGCCACCTTATGTCACCCATGTAAGATGGCACTACCAGGGCGGACTCGACCCCAATTAATGGGAGTGTTCTTAAGATATATTCTTTTCCTGGATAATACAGGGATTACAATATCTCAAGGTATACCACTGGTATATCCTTTATTTTGTGGTATCTCAGGTATGATTAATGTGTGAATAAACAAAGTATTGGATGCTTAGGGGTACCATGGCCCCCCCACCCTTTGAAAGTGCTAACATGTTTCTGGCCACTCTAAGAAAGGATACCTTGTTCTAATTCTATGACTCACAACAGAGGTCAGCTGGCATGAGGGGAGATAATAGGTATTAAGGTAGCCTGTTCCCTTTAACAGATGTATGACTAAAGGACCCCTGCCAGACCATGAAGTAAAGACTTGCTCTAAATAGGGACTTGAAATTCAAATAAGGGGAGGCAGGAAATTCCAGTCTTTCCAATACAAACTATGTATTGAATCATACACTCATTGAATTAGAGTGAGGGATCGTTTTTGCCCTGAGTAATTCATGTCAGGTGTGCAAAAATTGTACCAGCACTGCATCCAGGCCTGAATCCAGCAGCATCTCCCACAGCCTACAACGATTCATGCGATCAAAGTCAGTGGAGTGGTACATAAACACCAGGTACAGTGGTCAACACCTAGCGATGGTATATTTCTCCACAATGAGGGGCAGGTTTAGTCCCTGCTCCACGGTACCCAGCTGCTCCTTGAAACCCTTCTGGCTCAGACGAAGTATATTATGTTGGCGAACCAATACTCTCATCCTATTAAAGATAACTCTTCCTATGACCTTGTCCAAAGTATCTAGCAGTGAGATAGCTCATTAATACTTTGGTTACAATCTATCGCCATTCTTGAAAATAGGCACGATCGTTGAGGAAGCCTAAGACTCCATCAAAGGAGGAGAGGAGGTTGTTAAGTATGTTGGTAATAAATGGGGCCCAGAGCTTCATGTTTCAATTAACCAGGTTAAATGCTGGACCGTCCAGTCACAGGCCTAATGAACCAGAAGATTGACAAATAGCTTCAGTGACCGCATCAACAGAGAAGGTTACTCTGGAGTGCTTCTCCAAATAATTCTCTGGATAATAATAAGACAAGAAAACTGCTGCAGGGATACAGAATATTGTAGAAAAGTGCTTGACCCTAACATTAAAATTAATATTGCTGCACATCTTATTTTCCAAGGGACCCCTTGACTAGCACAATTTGAGTGTGGTCCAAAAATCCTTATATTCTTTCTGTTTGAGAGCAATGGTAAGAACTCCCCAGTCTTCCTCATTCAGCTAATTCTTACTTCTCTTTCATTGTTGATTATACAGTACTCAGACATGAGCTTTCTCTTGTAGGACCCTAGGTTAGCTAATAAGGATATCCTGAGCTCTCTGTTTGAAACACTGAAAACCTAACCATCTAGGGCAAGCTCGAGTACTGTTAACTGGATGTAGCAGGAACATTCTAATTAAAGTATCAGTCCCATCAGACGGCTCAGAAAGACATTTTGGGAAAGTTGTGAGATTACTAAGTAACAATCTGGCCAAATGCAAACCAGGACTGCACATAAATCGACAAAATCTTAAGCCATTATCACAAAGTCAGGGTGGAGGCAATTGCTTCAATGGCACATTACCACTGTATATAGGTAATGATAATGTTGCTGATAAGGCATATTGGGCCAGATATACAAAAAGTAGTAATTGCGATTTTCAAACTGCGATTCTTACCGAATCACAATTAGGAAATTGAAATCGTCCAACTTTTAATTAGCGATTCCTCGTTGGTCACAAATCGACCTACCGCATGAAAATTAATGCTGTTAGTCACAATTTGCGAACCAATATGAATTGCCGCCATCACAGGGATGGTGGCCTGCGGAGGTCAGCAGAACACTATGTCTGTGATTGCTTTTAAATAAAGCAATATCTTTTTTTAATGCAGCTTATTTTCCTTGAAGAAATACCAGGAGTTTAATTTGTTGAGGAAGCACTGGTCTATGGGACCACTGACTGCTATTAAAACATATTTTTTTAACATTCTCAAAGGGCAAGGGTCCCAATGGGAGACCCCTTCCCATTTGTGTATGGGTAACCACCACTTTCTAAATGGTGGAAAAGTATTGTTGTTTTATGACTGAAATTTGGTCTCAAAACAATAGCACATACCACACCCATTGAGTATTTGGAAGGGACGCCCACAGCAAAACCCTTCCAAATACCGAATCGCAAATGCAAATTGTGATTCAATAACAAGTTACCGAATCGCAGTTTGCATTTTGTATATTAGAAAAAGCATTTTTTCAGTTGCATATGGCCTGATTCTGAGAATCGGGCCATTTGCGACTGAAAAATTGTTTTGTACATCTTGCCCTATACCACCAAATCTGATTTCACATACAGCTCCTCTGGTGACGGAAAACAAGATGTTTCAGGTGACGAGTATATAATCTGTGGTAAATGCACTGTCTCTCCCACAAAAGGAGGGAGGTCTCAGGTCACCAGTATCCACGAATTTCACAACACCCACCAGATCAAACATTACAAGGTTTCTCCCCAGTTCTTCACCCCTCTGATCACACATCAAGTTTAAGCAAAACTTTAACCCAAATAATTAAACCTCCTTCTGAGCGACCAGAGTTAGGACCTATTTATGACTTTGCCGTCTCGTAGCGGGGCCGCTACACCACCCCCCTACTCTGAGACCAACAAAGTTATAAAAAAAACACCCACCAGAGTCTGACTTCATGGCGATCGCACCTCCATGAAACATGTGGTGGTGAGGAAACTAGTAATATGCTTGGCAGAGCCGCAGCAGCAATGGAGTAATGTAAGGGCAATGGCGTAATGTACTCTGTTGCCCTGAGTTAACCCCATTCACCAAAAGATAAACTAAGTCCTTCATGTGCCACTTCAATTATCTGTTGTCACAGACTCTCTGGAATGACAGTTCTGAACCTTTTAGAATAATACCTTCCTGAGTAACAGTCAGTTCATCTTTGACTTTTGTAAACTTCTGGCATTCACTGTCACTTGTAAGAGGTCGAAGGTGCTGGTACCAAGACTGATGTGTAATAATGCTTTCCATTTTATCATGGTACTATCTTGACTTGTGACCGTGACGATGTGTTTCAATGAAATACCAGCTGAGGTGCTTGATGTCACTATGAAATTCATGTAGGCTTCAGCAGTCTTCGAATGAGTGCCTCTACAGGGCACTATAGAGGCACTCATGAGAAGTAGTTGCCTGGGTTCTCGGCTTTTCATGGATGATGCACGATGATGTAGTTGTATTCTTGAAATCGCAGACCACACCATTTAATGTTAGGAGGCATTTTATCTTTGGATTGCCAAAGATAGTCAACAATGCTTGATGATTGGCCACAAGCATGAAGGGCTTCCCATACAAGAATACGTGGAAATGTTCACAAACCCACACCACTGCTAAGCTTTATTTCTCAGGTTGTGAATAAGCACATTCAGTTTGGAACAAACTTCGACTTGCAAATGCTACAGTACGTATTTGAGCATTTGGGTGACTACTGTGCTATGCAAGGATGGCGCCTAACCTATCTGAAAGAAACACGTTAGTTATAGATTCCTTACCTTAGAATTACCCCCAGGCGTCAGACGGGATCCGGAAAGATTTTTCGTCAGCAGTACCTCGGTGTATCGGAAGGTGGCGTCGGTCGGCTCCGCGTCCGTCGTTGGCGTCGTGGTCGCCGGGATAATGTTGCGGCAGCTACTTAGACACCGCTCTCGCAAGCAGACGTTAGTTCTTTCTTTTTGTTGACTTCTTTTGTCCGAAGGTGCACGAGGGATGCCTGGTTTCAAGGTCTGCGGTTCCTGTCATCGCATGATGTCGGTGACAGATCCGCACCACGCGTGTCTTTTTTCCATGGAGCGCGACCACGACCCCAAGTCGTGCTCCGACTGTCGGTTGATGGTGCCGAAAGCTTTGCGGGAGCTGTCCCGAAAGCTGCTTGGGCACCGGCAGTCGGCTCCGTGCCATCCGAGGTTGAGGTCGAGGTTGAGAGGGAGGTCAAGGGACCGTTCACTGTGGCACCACCATTCCGGTTCTAAATCTTCGAAGTCTTTGCACACGGGGTCGGGTAAGTCAAAGCATAAGAAGAAGTCGAAGAAGCATCGTTGCTCTTCGACTTCTCCTTGTCGGTCAGCCGATCCATCGAGGCACACGGGTGGTGCCACTCCCGCAGCTCCGTGTGCGGAGACCAGGAGCGACTCCCGCCTAGCTCTGTACGTTCTACGAGGCGATGCATGCCATCTCTGGATGGACCGACCCCGCCGGCGCACCTTCGGGCCCCACAGACTCGGCTGGGACACCTAGGTTTTCGCTGCTGGTGGCTCTGGCCCCGGCACCGAAGGCCCCCCTTGGATCCAGGCCTGGCTCCGGATAAGCACCGGTTGACCTCGTAACACTTCCAACGGTGCCAATTCTGCCGTCACCACTACCACGCTCAATGGCAGTCAGCCCCCTGGCCGGCGTCGACCCCGGCCTCCATCCCTGCGTGGGCATGAAGCCGAACCAGCATCGTCCGATGCCAGATCTCACGCATATAGGGGTTTTCGTGCCCCTGTTCACTCCCAGGGTCCCTTTTCAGCCAGATTGGCACCCTGAGGGTGAGGAGGAGGAGGAGGACTGGGAGATTGGCTCGAGTCAGAGTGGACTGGAGAGAGGAACTGAGAGATGCCAGTGGGCTTGACACTTCACCCGACCTTGGCATGTTGTCTCCTCCTACCGTGGCTACGGAGCAGGGAGCATCATATGCAGTGGTGTTGCGTAGGGTGACCGAGGCCCTTCACCTTGAACATCCTATGGTGGCGGTCAGGACTAACCTCCTGACAGAGGTGCTTCAGCCGGCAGCAAGCTCTTCGGAGCTCTTGCTGCCATTTAATGAGGCCCTCACTGATGTCCTTTTGGGCACTTGGTCCATGTCCAACACGGGAGCTTTCATGGATAGGATGATTGCCCGACGCCACCGCCCGGCTCCGGGCGACCCCACTTTCTTTTCCCAACACCCCACCTCCGAAAGCTTGGTTGTCAAAGCCTCTGTGTTCTAGAGCACATTCCCATCCTCACCACCAGAACGGGAATCCAAGAAGATGGACCATCTTGGGAAGGAGATTTTGTCTTCTGCCAGCTTAGGACTGTGGTCGGTAAACACCGCATGTCTCTTGGGCAGTTATTCCCACTCTGTGTGGGATACGGTTGCGCAGGTGCTGCCTCAGTGTCCGGAGGAGGCCCAGGCAGTACTCTCCGAGGCTCTTGCCGCTGGGAGAGACGCTGCAAACTTTACTATCCGTTGTGGGCTGGATACCTCCGACTCTTTGGGCAGGATGATTTCCACGTCAGTAGCCCTTCGACGCTATGCCTGGATGAGGTCAACTGGCTTTTCTGGGGATGTCCAGAACACACTCATGGACATGCCCTTAGATGGCTGCCGCCTTTTTGGCGTCAAGGCAGACAACGCTCTAGAGCATTTCAAGGACTCACGGCCTATGGCCAAGTCCTTGGGCCTCTCCACACATCCAGCGCAGTCTGCTTTTCGCCCCTTTCGTGGCAATAGAAGGGGTGCCTCTCTATGTCCCACCCAGGGACACACCCGGCAGCAAGCATCTCAACATTCGTGCGGCCAGGGACGTTGGAACCAGTGCCGTGGTTCAGGAGGCCAGCGGGCAGGCCAGTCCACCAACCCCCTCTCCGCAGCAGCCTCCAAACCTTCTTAGTCTGACTTTTCAGGCCCATCAGACGCCAGTGGGTGGCAGAATTTGCCATCACCTCCCCCACTGGCACACCATCACGTCAGACAGGTGGGTTTTGCAAATAGTCCGAAAGGGCTACTCCCTCCCTATCGAGACTACCCCTCCAGCCATGCCACCTCAGTACCACCACATGTCAGGGGATTACCTAGCACTTCTCCAACAGGAAGTTTTATCCCTCTTGGCCAAGGGGGCCATTGAGCGCGTTCCTGTCCCAGAAGTAGGTCGTGGTTGTTATTCCCACTACTTTCTGGTGCCCAAGAAGGACAAGGTCCTGTGTCCTATCTTGGATCTCAGGAACGTCAACCGCTTCCTCCGGAAGGAGAAGTTCAAGATGTTGATGCTCGCTCAGGTCTTGTCTGCCCTTGACCCTGGAGACTGGATGGTAGTTTTGGACTTGCAGGATGCTAACTTGCACATCCCTGTCCTGCTGGCCCACCGGCATTACCTGCGGTTCACGGTAGGCCACAAGCACTTTCAGTTTATGGTGCTTCCCTTTGGCCTTACCAGCGCCCCTCAGGTGCTCACGAAAGTATTGGCGGTGGTCACAGCTGATCTGCGCAGATCAGGGGTTCCAGTCTTCCCCTATCTTGACGACTGGTTGTTGAAGGCGGGCTCGCCCCAGGCAGTCGTCTCCCACTTCCAGACTATGGCCGACCTCCTGCATTCGATGGGGTTCTCCATCAATGTGCCGAAGTCACACCTGATTCCCTCTCAGAAGCCCCTCTTCATCGGAGCAGTTGTGGACACTGCACAGTTTCAGGTCTATCCTACCGAACAGTGAGTCCGGGATATTTGGGCTATGATTCTGATCTTTCAGCCTCTATCCCGGGTTTCGGTCAGGATGACCCTGAGGCTGCAGGGCCTCACGGCCTCCTGCATCCTGCTGGTCGATCATGCCAGGTGGCATATGCGGGCTCTGCAGTGGGACCTGAAGTTCCAGTGCGCGCAGCATCAGGGGAATCTGTCCAATTGCGTCCAGATCTCGGAGGTCACTGCACACCAACTACAGTGGTGGCTCACAAACCAGGCTTGGGTCAATGGCAGATCCCTCTTCCTTCCCCAACCAGACCACACTGTGGTGACGGACGCATGCCTTCTGGGATGGGGCGACCACATGGGAGAGGCAGAGATCAGAGGCCTCTGGTCTCCGGTGGAGTCCGGGCTTCACATCAACCTTCTGGAACTCCGGGTGATTCGTCTTGCACTGAAAGGATTCCTTCCCTTTGTCCGGGGAAGAGTAGTGCAGGTGTTCACAGACAACACCACCGCCATGTGGTACTGCAACAAACGGGGCAGGGGCAGGGTGGAGTCGTGGACCCTCTGTCAGGAGGCCCTTCACCTCTGGACATGGCTAGAACATCAGGTATTTCCCTGGTGGTACAACACCTGGCAGGTTCTCTGAATGCCAGGGCAGAAGAACTCAGCCGCAGGTGCATGATGGATCACGTCTTCACTCGGAGGTGGTGCAAGGTATCATTTGACAGTGGGGAGAGCCTTGGTTAGATCTATTCGCCACCGAAGAGAATGTGCAATGTCAGCAATTCTGCCCTTTGGAATTTCCAAGGTGGCACTCACTAGGTGATGCTTTTCGTCGCGAGTGGAGTTGCGGTCTGTTGCACGCCTTTTCCGCCTATACCACTTCTGCCCAGAGTGCTGAAAAAGATCAGGTGCAACTGGGCCCAAGTCATTCTTGTGGCTCCGGATTGGGCATGATCCAGAGTTGTTCAACATGGCCATCGATCCTCTGATCCGACTGCCTCTTCGGGAGGATCTTCTGTCGCAGCAGCATGGGACGGTCCTCCACCTGAACCTGTCCAGTCTCCACCTCCTTGCGTGGAGATTGAGTTGCGGCAGTTAACATCTTTCAACCTGCCTCCTGAAGTCTGTGATGTATTCTTGGCAGCCAGGCATCCCTCCACTAAATCGATATATGCCTGCCGGTGGAACAAATTTGTGGCATGGTGCACAGCAAAGGCTGTCGATCCCCTTTCTGCCCCTCTTTCTGAGGTTCTCTTGTTCCTTCTCTCTTTAGCCCAGTAGGGCTGTGCTCTGTGCACTATCAAGGGCTATCTTTCCGCCATCTCTGCCATCCTTCGGCTGCCGGATCAGCCATCTCTTTTCAAGTCCCCGGTAGTTAACCGTTCCTTGAAAGGCTTAACACATCTCTTTCCTCCAATCCCCTTCGTTATGCCTGAGTGGGACTTGAACCATGTTCTAATCTTTTTAATGTGCGCTTCCTTTGAGCCACTTCATAACTGTCCCTTGTTACTCTTGACTCTTAAGACTGCTTTCCTGGTAGCTATCACTTCTGCTAGAAGGGTGAGTGAGCTCCTGGCCCGTTCTTCAAAGCCTCCTTTCCTGTCTGTTCATCCGGACAAGGTGGTTCTCAGGACCCGTCCATCCATCCTTCCTAAGGGGGTTACTGCCTTCCACATCGGGCACACCATTACTTTGCCCACCTTCTTTACGCCTCCGCATCCTTCGAAGGAGGAAGAGAGGCTCCACCGTCTGGACCCAAAACGTGTGCTCTCCTTCTATCTGGATCGCACAAAACAGTTCTGGGTGGATGATCAGCTTTTTGTTGGCTACGTGGGCGCAAAGAAGGGTCGGCCGTACACAAACACACCATTTCTCGATAGGTCGTGTTGTGTATTAAAGCATGTTACTCTCTGGCTAAAAAGGTGCCTCCAGTCAGGCTACATGCCCATTCCACCAGGGCTACTGCCTTGGGAAGAAGAGTTCCTCTGCATGACATCTGTTAGGCGGCCATGTGGGCATCACTGCACACGTTCACCAAACACTACTGCCTGGACAGCCATGTCTGGAGAGACGGCTTCTTTGGCCGTTCTGTTCTCCTGGACTTTCTGGTGTGATTTTGGTTCACAGACCCACCTCCGGGGTTGGTATTGCTGGGGTATTTATTCTAAGGTAAGGAATCTATAACTAACATGTTTCTTTCAGATGCACAAGTTACTTACCATCGGTAATGATATATCTGTAAGAAACATTAGTTAGTTATAGATTCCTTACCTCTCCACCCATCCTTCCCGTTATGCGAACTGATTTCTAGGGTTAAGGACTACCTTTCAGGGCCCTAGTTTTGTGCATCAGTGGTCAGTGTCTTGCATGGCTCTACGTTTCTGGGGCGGAAAGTCGTGCACAGAACTGACGTCAGAGCACGAGGGGGGCGTCTGAGTATCTGCCGCGACGTCATCCCGTAACCACGATGCCGACGACGGACGCGGAGCGGACCGACGCCACCTTCCGACGCGCAGAGGTACTGCTGATGAAAAATCTTCCGGATCCAGTCTGATGCCTTTGGGTAATTCTAAGGTAAGGAATCTATACCTAACCAATGTTTCTTACAGATATAGCGTTACCGAAGGTAAGTAACTTGTGCGACAGGGCTAGCATCAATAACAACCTCAGTATGACACTTTGGATCAAAGTACGCCATTTCAGTAGCATTCTCAATAGCTTGTTTGATTTTCTGGAAGCTTTGCTAGCAATCATGTGATCAAAGAAAATAAATATTATTTTTCGTCAAGTATCTTGATGGCACTCTGACATTGCCAAAGTCTTGGGTGTATTTAGAGCAATAGCTGGCCATGCCAATGAATGAATGTAACATGGAAACATCTTGTTGGAGACTGGCAGTTGACAGTGCTTGCAGTTTAGCTGGATCGGGTGTCATGCCCCCATCAGAAAAGATATGGCCAAAGAATTTTAACTTTGTCTTATGGAACGCACATTTCTCGGCACTCAAAGTTGAACAGGCATCAGCGAGCAAACAACACACTTGCATGAGAGCTTTGTCATGCTTCTTCTGTGTAGCTCCGCAAACTAATATGTCATCAATATAATTGAAAGCATTCATGACAGGTTGTATGATATGTTGAAATAGCAGCTGATGACACACCAAAACGTAAGGCCTTGTTTAGATCTTGGAGGGAATGGACCCGCCGTCGCTTTTGTGACGGTCTTCTCACCACCGCCTTGGCGGCCCGCCTGCCTGATTTAGATGTTGGCTGGACATTGGAGGTAAGACTGCCGCAGTCCCTCCAACTTTTTCAGGATCTGTCTCTCACATCGATGGCGTCGGAGGCTGAAACGGCTGTTGGAGGGAGTCCCACGAGACTCCTGCCATCCAGATTATGAAGTGCATTTACGTCAAGGCAACTTTGGTGTGGTAACCTCCAAGCTTGGGTTGGCGGAAAAAAAGAAAAAGAAGTGACGACTCAACGTTTTTCGTGGTCCCACCACCAGTTCTGTCTTCACCACCATTGTCCAGGTCCTCCCTGTGAAGTTGCTTCTTGACCACGATGCCTAGCTACCCCGTTGGCGCTGGATTCTAAGGTAGGTTTTTGTGGTGGGTGTGCGTGTACA
This sequence comes from Triturus cristatus, assembly GCF_964204655.1. Taxonomy (NCBI): domain Eukaryota; kingdom Metazoa; phylum Chordata; class Amphibia; order Caudata; family Salamandridae; genus Triturus; species Triturus cristatus. Next base: position 912,360,858 of record NC_140581.1, on the reverse strand, counting down.
ATCAATGGTGTGTGTATGTTGTTGGTGTGCAATGCTATATGTAAATACAATGGCCAGTACACATTACCTACATGCACAAATTGAAATATATACAACATATATGTGTGGCGATATGTAAATAAGTAGTACTTACCTGCCTCCACACAACTATTGCCCCTCTATGTCAGGACTCAGACGCCAAGACACCGCCAGTACAACGAACATCAAAATTAGCGCAGCATAATGCCGCTGGCCTGACAGCAACAGAGTACTGCTAGCCAGCAGAGAAGACCACCACCGCAGAGGTCTCCTGTCTGTTGCCATAAAATCTAAATACAACGGGTGGGCCCCCATCAACTCGGCAGAGTACTTGGGACCGCTGCAGGACAGCAGTAAGACCGCCGATAACTAAATCAGGCCTTTAGTCTTTTGTAACAGAACATAACAAAATGTGTAGAAAAGGTTGTAATCTACCTGCAATTCTCCTAGAGTTCCAACTGATGATATCCTTTATTCAGATCAAGCCGAGTGAATACCTTCGCACCATTCAATTCTGTTATCATGTCAGCAATGTTCGGACCTGGATGTTGTTCTCTTTCAATTGCCTTGTTTGCTTGATACATATCCATGCAGACGTGGGCATGCTCCTTCACTGTCCTATTGGGTACTGCCACTATGGGAGAAACTCATGGAGTTGGACCAGTGGAAAGCTCAATAATATTGTGTTTGAGTAAGGATTCAAGTTCTTTTTCAACAGCTGCCTATAAGAAGAAGCTGAGTAAACAGGCGCTTAACGACGTACCTTGAAGTACATGAATGAGTTTTACCGTCGCTACAAATGAACCTTGAATTTTTAGTGGCGTCAATGCAGCCCAAGTATATTCTTTAGTTTTCAATAGTGTAAGTCCGTGCACTGGAGATAGTTCATTTTATTTCTCCTCAGGTATAATATTTATTGATACGCCACTATCAATAATGAAGCGTCAATAATTAGTGTGATTTTTGTACAATGCTTGGATGACTTTGGTGCTTTGTCGAGTCGACTTGTCTTGGACCAGTATTTTTCCTCACAGGCTGCCAGTTCAACATGCTCACTTTTCTCTGAGGTAAAAATTGACATGGCATAACCATCTTCTTCACTTTTTAGTTGATTTTGATCCAGAAGAACTGTTTGACGAAGATTTAGATATTGATCGCCTTCATTTGGTGTCCATTTGCCTCAGTTGTTGCATGGCCTTATTGTGCGTCGAGAGTCACTTCTGGGACGTTCAGGTGGCAATTCCACAGCCTTTGCAGATTTGCCCAATAGTGGGACATTTATCTTCATGTGGAAATGGAAATCCACACCTGAAGCACAACTTTTTTTTTTGTGGAGAAATCATTCTGCGTCACTGTGCCTTAAACTCTGGCTTACTCTTCACATTCGTGATTGACTCGCTCTGGGCACCTCCTCCCTCCATGTTAGCAGCTTGTCAGCTTGTTGATCAGCACACTCTTCAGCATTGGCAGCCATGAGAACTTGCTCCAGACTAAGAGCTCTTCTCAGCATTTGTCGTCTGACAATCATCTGTCAATCAATCTGAGGAGTATAGCTTCCATATCATTAAATTAATTGAACTTACAGTGTTTGATGAAAGTATCCAGTCCCTTAACAAAGTCATCGATGGTCTCAGCAGCTTTCTGTTGTTCTTGACGGATGATGTACCTTTCGTAATCTTCATTCGGCATTGGATTGAACTTGAGATTCAACGCTGCTTTGAATTGACTGTTTATAATTTTGTCAGCTCGCAGCATTTATATTATGACTACTTTTACACCTTCACCAGCAAGATTCTTAAGGTACTTGATTATTTTCTTGTTATCCGCTTCTTCGATCGCATCAATAAAATCATCCAACGTCTCTATCTAGGCAGTCCATTTGTCACCAATATTCAGCTTTTTGGCAGTATTGAAAGGCAGTGGTGGTTTCAAGAAAGAAGCAGCATTGTAACCATTGGTGGAACTTACTGATGTTGAGAGAAAAGTTCTTTCCGACGCTGCTAGGTGATCTTGATTATGCCAAACATCTCTGAGGCTTTGCGACATGCTGGCCTCTGAGTCATCCTTGATAATGACAAGGAAAGTGACCTCTTTTTTTGGTCTCCATTGGAAAAGCAAACTTCACGATTTCGATCGCAAATCTATGCTTTGTGAACTTCGGGGACCTTTGGAATTGTTCTGTGACCCACTGAGCAGCTTTGGTGGTGTGCCGCTATGGGTATGCACGGCTCCACAAGCAAAACCCAGAGGGCTTCCTCTAGGGTCCCTCCCTCCAGCACTGTGGCATGACGACTCTCTTCAACCAGTACTGGTAAGCAAGTGACTCTTTCTTGTATCACTTTGTCTTTAGGAGTCTCTTTGTGCTGTCTGACACCTGGTCAATCTCTGTCTCACAGCCCTTCTGTTTGCAATGTTATATTGCAATTTTGCTGCTGTCTCAAAACCTGGCTGCATTGGCCTATATCGTTATCACTCCCTATTACATACGGCTTTGAGTTGTGTAGAAGCACAGTACCTCTCTTTGCGGCCTTCCCAGCAGGTTATTGGCCAACGAAGTGTAGACATCTCAGTGAAGCTTTCATTATCTTCAAATGGTTTAAATGGACTGAAGCTGCGCTTTGACTCCACATACGCCAAACGTCAATTCTGCACTTCAACAGAGGCACACTTGGCACGCATAAGCAGTTTACTGGACCACAGCAAACTCTCTGGGAGAGCACTGTCAATCTTCGGGTTATTTATCCCCCATCCCATCGTCAGTTGTAGCATCCTCCCCAGCCCAGGTACTCGCCAATGACTACACCCCACACGGAGCTTCGTATAACACATGTTTATTCTACTGCATGTAACTGTTATGTTATGTTATGTTATTAATTTTTGTATAGCGCACAGATGCCGCAGCGAAGTGGCGTCCTGGCGCTGAGAAGATGGTAAAACATAACGGCGAGAGAATACTAGTCATAGATGAGCTGAAGGACCTAAATCGTGGCAAACAGGAAGGTTTTCAGACATTTCCTGAAAGGAAAAAGGTTAGTAATGGAACGGAGCGAAAGGGGGAGAGTGTTCCAAAGTGAGGCGGCTAGCGCCGAAAAAGAGCGTCCACCCATTCTAGCTCTTTTGAAGCGGGGAACAATTGCCAGATTTGATCCCGCAGAGCGAAGCGCTCTGTTCGGGAGATAAGGGGATATAGTCTGGGCAAGGATAGGAGGAGTGGACAGCTTTAGAATTTTAAAAGTAAGGCAAAGTGCCTTAAATTTAATCCTCTGTTCCACCGGGAGCCAGTGCAAATTTTGGATGGTTTGGCGGGCAGAACAAAAACGTGGCAGGCCAACCAGCATCCTGGCCGCCGCGTTTTGGATGCGCTGAAGGCGGAGAAGTAAACTCAACATTCTAAACCTGCATTCACTTCACTATGCTATAATGCTTACTTCATAGTTCTATAGAGTCCACCAGGAGTAAAGAGGGTTCTGCCATTACAAACTCACACAACACTACAGTGGGCCCACTGCGAATGTTAAAAATCACAGAGAGTTCTCCAAATGCAGAAGCACTGCCTCTGTAACCTTTTCGGACAATGCATGAAACAGTGAGTTAGTTTGCTTTTATTGTTGAAAGGTGAAGCACAGCTCTCAGTGTAATGGGTTGAGGGGGTCACCAAACATGTGCATGTTTTCTCGGTTCAGACAGCCCTTACCACCTTTTAATTGCACACGTGATTAGGTAATGGTTAGCAACGAAAATTCTGAATCCGCATTTGATGTAAACATACAAAATTCATCGAGGCAGTGTGCTGGGTACGCACACACACACACGTACATTTCAGTCATAACGTGACTGAAAATCTACCTAGAAGGGACAGGATTGCAAAATGGCAGGAAGTAAAAATGTAGAAGGTAAGAATAATGCCATGTGAAATCCACTTACTGGTCTGCCTGTATTATGTATGTCAATTTAAATCTTAGAAAATTTGTGCTGAGAAATTCCCCAATTCACAATTTTCTCAAAATATTTTGTGGTGCGCGAACCCTGATCCTCACTTGGATGTATCAACCGTCTTTGTCACATTCTGAAAGAAGTGGAATATTTTCGGAATCCACCTTCAGAATCTGTGGCATTTTTGCCACATATTTGAGAATTGTGTTGTAAAATCCCTGTTAGGCCTAATGTTTTCTAAACTTTCAGAGTAGGAGGACATCTCTCTTTCATTCATTTGCAAATCTGGCTTGCTTGCTCGCTCAGTCAGTCCAATTCAGGGTAGATATTTACCTCATAACACTTTCAAAAATCACCAGCCACCACTGATTAAAGGTTCTCCACAAATACACTTGCCAGCATTGGATTTACTCACTGAGGTCACTTACTTTGTTAAGTTTATGGCTGGTATAGGGATTTTTACTAATTTTAGTTCCCATGTCTGGCCCTGCCTCCAGCTGTTGGAGGTTGCCGAGTGGTGTCGTCATGGTATTATTGTTTGTGTGTCAAATCAGCTTGGGAAGCACCCTACAGACAGGAGAGCAAACTGACTAGGGTGAGAGGTGGAGGCTGAGTGCAAACATGCACCGGCTGGCCTCTACCGAAATGTGTCATCTATCACCACTCGAGAGGCTGACCAGGCTCTCCCATAGTGAGATGGAGTTGTGCACATAATTTGATGCTGCTGGCTGCACATGTGCCATGCTTGGAGGCCATCAGCTTCCTTTCTGCCCCTGTAGCCATTTACAGTTTGCTGCACAGCAGAGGTTAGTGATGCTGCAGATAAGCCGCATAACCTTCCCAGGTAGATAAAAAGAGCACCACTAAGACGAGTAAAAATACACATCTGCCAACAGTGCGAATAAACGGCGTCAGTAGCCATCAAGCACTTTATATGAATGATATATTATTCTATTAAATATTCTAATCTTCAGAATCCTGGATTTTCTGAATGTTTGCTAACAAATCTGGCCTCCACTTAAAATATAGTCACAAATTGTCCACAAGTAACTTACCTGGATTTCTCTTCCTTTATTTTAAAGTTGTGAAGTTTCACCGAACAGCCTCGGCAGGGCAGGTCCACACCCCTAGAGTAATGTAGAAAAAAGTGCGCAATTGATTGAGTAGGGCTGCAGTTTCAGAATATCATATGCTCGCAGTTTGTGGTGTTACGAGCTCTGATGTACTGGTGTACACAAAAAAAATACTGTCCATATCAAGTTTCTCTTACTTCGCAACACTTAGGGCCTCGTTACGACCTTCCTGCAGAGCGGTGGCGAGGCGGTGCAAACTACACACCACCGATCTGCCAAAGGTTGCAGTTGCTTGCCCACCAGATTACTATTTTACAGTGGTCTGATGGGGAGGCAGCTTGGTGGTTCCCCCTGCGGTGAGCTTTCAAAGGGGGCAGTACTTTTTAAAAAGGCACCGCAATGGGAACGCCTTGCAAGGTTCCTGCATGGCATGGACTTGAAATTCTATGCCATGCAGGAACCTATGTGCATGCACACAAGGGGGCACATGTTATGCACTCTGTGTGCATCCACATATGTTTGAGGCACAGGGGGGGCCCAGTAGGGCCCTCTTTGTTTCCTCTCTGCCAGGCATTTCATGGCGGAGGAGCCGCCATGAAATGCCTGGCTGAGAGGAAACTCGTAATATGTTTGGTGGGACTGTTACAGTCCCGTCAAGCATATTGCAGCCTCTGACCACCACTCCTATGCCAGAGAACAGCGGGTTCTTGGTGGAACAAGAGGTCCTAAGGCGGTCTGACTGCTGAAGTCGTACCGCCGGTGCAGCGGTGGCTGGATCCACCACTGCCGCGCCACCGCTAGACTCCTAATAGGACCCTAAGTGTCCACTTCACCAAGAACACGTAATTGTTTCATAACAAAATGTTTTCAAGTCTTTGATGCTGATATAAGAGCCCTGGTTACTGGTGGTAATTCTTGCCCTACGGAGGTCATCTATGGCTGATCTAACCTACTTGTAGTCTAACGCTAACCCTGACATTGTGATACCAAAAATTGAAATACTGGGGGCACACATGGACTGATAGTGCCTACTTCTCCTCAAATACTAGTTCTGATGTGGACATCCATTACCTTAGATTGTGATGAATGGCATGTAAGGTAGAATCTATCCTTGTGTCATAGTAGTACAAGTGTGCATGTGTGCCATAGCAGTACCAATGTGTACTTGATGAATGTCACACACTGATCTTTGGACATTTTTTTATCCAATTCACATGAAAACTGTGCTGTAAAGGGCACTGTTAGACTTGTTTTGTAAAATATTTTCAGATGGAGAGCCTCCTATCCCAGAGCACACCTGGAGAACATTGAACCTGCTTACACCTCCCCACCACTCTGTGCCATCTGGGTCAAGAGTATTTACACCACACCACATCACTTAGAAAGATCAGCAATGCAGGAAAGTGAATTATTAATTTGGGTGGATGATAGTCCACCACATGTATTAAAGTCACTAACTTGTTAGATCCAGTCAAAGGTTTTAGTAATTTAAACCGGAGCTCAACCCCTGGTATTTAATGCACAGAGTAGACAGGCTTAACTTAGAGAAAATTAGTATAGCATTTAGAAGTACCAAAACAATTTCACAAACTACGACACATTAAAAATCCCACTCCTACTTACTTTTGCAGTTGTTCCCATGCAGTGTGTCAGGGGAAATCCAAAATAGCGTCTTACTCTTAGGCCACACTCAATATGGGCTCTGAGGCTGGGGGTGTGAGTGGGGTATACACTATGGTAATCATAGTGTCCTTCCACATCTAACACTAAAATCCAGTTTGAAGTAGGCACTGTACACATAACTAATCCAGAGACAGATGCATGGTAGTTCAAAACTTGGGTCCTTCAGCAACCAGATCGGGGTATACAGGAGGTGTCCTGGCATACTGTTCTCTTCCTTTTAAATGGGCCCCAAGTATTACATGTGGATCAACAGACCTGTCAAGCAGGATTCAACACCGTGGTGTCAACAAGATGCCCACAAACCCCACCTGGCATATTCTTTTGAGATCAGAGGAATCATCTCTCCCCATTCACGTCAGGTTATTGTTTCCTCCTGGGAGGTATTTCACACCTCTTTTGAACCTACTACCAGGATTGCACATGGGCTGAGAGTTGGCAGAGGCTCATGCCTATTAGGTAAAGGGTAACTTTATAAAAGTCACTTTTCCCTAATATTCAGAAAAAAATGATTTTTTACCATCCTTAAACTACCTCTCTCTTTTGAGTCTTTATTCCCATTCGTCAGAAGATTGTTATTTCCAGTTTGGGAAGTACTGCTCATTGTGGTCAGGGTAATGGAGCTTAGGAGAAAAGGCAAAAAGTGAAAACATTCAAATAATAGTTCTGCCAGGTCTGTGGCTATTTTGGAGCAGGCCTTAGGCCTTGCATTTGTACATTTGTGCAACATGTGAGTTATTGGGTACTGATGGGCTGTAATGTATTGATAAGTAACACAATTCTTTAGAATAATAGTGTTAGTTGCTGCACGGATTCATGTTGCTGTTTGAGGAGTGGGAATGATTGTTGATGCCTATTGGCGGTCACTGATGGGATACTAGCCCATACATTGGAGCCTACAGAGCGTAGTTGGCACTAATGTGTATCACTCCCAAACATTTTGTTATCAAACTCATAGCTTGATATTAAGCCATAACCAGTGTGCGCTAATGTTTTTCAACAACATTGTTTAAATCACTCCATTTGACTTATATTTTACTCTTGTACTTACTAACTGAAACCCTAAACCTATGAAGTTATCTTTTAATGTTGAATTTTCAACAGTGTTACTGATCCTCTGCACTTCAAAATGTGCCATTAGCTTAAATAGTCTCAATATTCTCCAAATATAAAGTTGTCTTTAAATTGATCCCATTTTAACTAATTTGACTGCTCCAATGTGCTTTGTAATGTTCCATGTGCCACTACATTTGACACACGTCCATTACAAAAGAACTCAGAAAGTCCCATGTCAGTTTGGCTAGTTTTGCTCCAATATGCAAGCCCAATGTGCTATATGTGCAACACTGGAAATTCCTGTTCTGACAGGTTCCATGAGTAAATCTGATATTCCTCATCTAATGATGCCTTTAAAATAAGTTTAGTGTTGACTAACATGCTTTAAAATGTACCATTTGTCACCCATTTCCAGCTCTGTGGAGAACTGCATAAACAATTATATTAATAATAATAATTTGGGCTTTGAAATATCACTGTTATCACAGCATTATTTTGTAAGGTACCACATCCAACTTGCCCCTCCTCCACCATGAGAACATTTCCTTGTTATTGCTGGGTATCATGCCCCCCAAAACATACACTCCTGGCTATGGACCTGCCTAAAGAGGTGTACAGTATGGTTCCTGAATTTTTACAAAATCCTCTCTTTCCCTTGTTTGTGTATTCATGGTTCAATTCATCCATGGTAGGCTTACCTCCATTAGAACTTCTTTCTTTGAGAAGGTTAGGATGCAGATTATCCCTCTGTGCTGTCGGATGGAATCAGCCGCTTTGGTGCACTAAATGATATTGGGTTACAGGACAGAATTTCATGTTGAGCTAGTTCAGTTATTCCCTTCTTTCTTTTTTATTTTCAGTGAAGCTAAGAGGTTGGTCAACCATGAGGGTCAATATCAGTGTGAAGTGGGCTGTGGCAATGATGCAGAGGGAGAAAACTAGTGTTGGGCTAAAAAGAAATGGCCCAGCACTGACAGGTGCCAGATTGACGACAAGAAACAAGTCTGAGTTTGTGATAGGACAGGAAAGGTGAAATAAAGCAGATCAGAGCAAGAAGTTCTCATCCATCAAAGAAGACCATAGAACAAATACAAAAGAAAAATAGACATTTCTAATGTGCAAAGGCAGAAAGGCAATTCTGAATAAAACCTGAAGCTTATCTAGTGTCTGTGGGGCAATGATTAGAAAGTACATTTTATTTTATGTTATATTTTTTAGAGTGCTATTCACCTGTGAGGGTATCCAGGCACTTTGTAGCTTGTGTGTGAGGCAAGCCCTGGAAGGCTTACTCAAAGGGCCAGGTCTTCAACTTCTAGAGGAAGTCAAGAAGGGCGGCTGAATTGGTGTCAGTCCATTCTTCTAGAAGGAAGTTGAGGCCTCTTGGAAGAATGAATACACTGTAGTTAGGGACTAGTGGGGTGATGAAGTATATAATGTTGCTATCAAAGCTGGCTCATGGACTTTGGGGGAGGTAGACCAGGATTCCACCCAGGGTAAAGTTGCAGTGTTCCTTGTAGGTTGTTCAAGCTTCTGTAGAGGGGTTCATCTGGAGGTGTCCTTGTGAACTATGGTGATTCCTCCTCCAGGCCTGTTTAGGTGGTTATGCCTGGTAATCCCCTATCAGGCAGGGATGGGTGAAGCAATTTCTGTGGTGTGGGGTGGGGTGTTACTGTCCAACAGGTCCCATTTCGCCATGGTGTTCTTGCTGAGCGAGCAGGTGTTAAGGAGCATGCATGAGATAGGTACATGCGGGGTGTATGTATTTGTTGGTAAGTGTTTGAGTGTGTTTAGGGTTGGGTGCTCTGGTATGTTCTTGGTGGATGTTGGAGTTGCAGGTCCATGGTGCAGGGAAAGCAGCAAAGGGAGCGGGTCAAAGCTCCTTCAGGTTGTGTGGTGTGCCAAATGCCACTAGAGGGTGGTGTGACATCCTGGGTTTAGGGCAAAAAGAGTGGGAGGAGTAGCGGTAGGTCAAAGGAGGACCAGGGTTTCTGGCACTGGGTGGAACGCCAACAACCCATCAGCACGGTTGGCAGGAGAGCATGGCGAATAGGTAAGGAGTAGGGGGAGGAGTGACAGGGTGCAGAGAGGATGGTAAAGTGGTGCAGGAAGGGGGGCACACAGAAGCAGAGATAGGAGATAGAAAGAGGGAGATGGCAAAAAGGTCATAGATGGAGCAAGCGAAAGGCAAAAGGGGCTAGATAAATAGCACAAGAACAAGAGAAATGACACAAACAGACAGGAAAGAGTGAGCAAAAAGACACACAGAGCGAGAGAAATGTCACAACGTGACAGAAAAGAGTGAGAGAGTAGGCACAGCAAGTTAGAGAAAAGGCATAAAGAGCAAGAGAAATGGTGCAAAGTCACAGTAAAGTGTGAGAGAAAAGGCACACAGACCAAGAGAAATTGCACAAAGAGTACAAGAAATGGCAAAAAGTGACAGAAAAGAGTGAGAGAAATGGCACAATGAGTGAGAGAAGTGGCACAAAAGGCAGAGAGTGAGAGGGCCGGGTGTGAGAGAGAGATAAAGAGAGCAGGAGGGAGAGAGGTGAGGAGGGTGCTTGAGGCGCTGGAGCCAGGATTACAAAAGCCTTGTCACAGTTAAGCCAAAGAGCGGAGCTGGGCCTGTGTACCTACTTGAGAAAAAAAGTAGCCAAAAAGTTCTGCAAAATCTACCATTGCAGTATTCTCTTATGAAATCTGTTCAGGGAAGGGGTACTAAACCACTCTTGGTAATAGTTTTTTCTGAAGTGTATCAAGATAAGTTTATCCATATTATGAAAACGGTGGTCCTAGAACTGCCGTACTCGTGGTGGAGGTCTGACCACCATGGCGGTCCGATAACCGTATTATGAGTGTGGTGGTGGGACCGCCACAAGACCGCCACATCCTCCGGGATCTGCCAGGATCCAGGATCACACTATGGGGCAGAATATGCCGGCAGTGCCGATGCTGGCACTGCCGAGAATATTATGAGTCACATTTCCATTGCCCTTTTCATGGTGGGGACCCAGCCATAAAAAGGTTGGTGGACATGCAGGTAAAGGGGCCCTGGGCCCCAGGGGAATCTGGGCATGGCGATGCATGTGGGTGGCACATTCTGTGCCCCCCCCTGGAATTGCACCTTTGTTCCTCTCACAGTGTGGCATGAACGACATGTGCATACACACTGTGCAGGAGCATAATGCAGGCACTTTCACTGAGGCGGTATGCTGTTTAGGCTCTACTATGAGCCTAACATACCCACCGCCATAAGACCGCAACTGCACTGCCCGCCCACCCTGGAGAAAAGTCATAATCTGGCGGGCGGGTTCACCACATGCATGGCGGTCTTCCTGGGACCGCTGCTGTGGGGGTACCAGTTGAAGACCTCCAAAATCATAACAATGCCTTGAATATTGTTTGCAAAACATACTTTTAACCTTTCTTTAAAATGGCTACAGCTAAAGTGATATAATATGGTTAACTCTGTGGTAATTTACCTTTACCGTCACTGTCAGACCCCTCTCCGATGGTGGTGGTACAGTACAAAGTAGCATCATCAGTCTCGGAATTATACTATCTTGAAATACCTATTTTGTCTACAAAACAAGCAGTGCCATTATGAGATGCATCATTTTTGAGCAACAGTTGCCTGGGTAAAAATTCAGAATAGCATGCATTTTAACTGTAGGTGATTTTTTTGGGGGGATCCTGACCTAATACCTTGCCACTTTCAACTCAGACATTTATAGACCCACAGCAAACTCAAAGAATATCTGAAACTTGCTTCTTGAAGAAGGCTTCTCATTTCTAACCATAGCCTATAATCCTATTCAACAAGAAGCAATGAGAAGCAACTTGGCACCTTGATTACCACTATAGAAGCTGAACAATGGAATGTTCATGTTTCCATTGAAAATACTTAGTCTATGCCTGAAACTTGGGTATCAGTGTTCCGTTATCCAACAGTCCTTCCCTTTGTATCTCCTATGCTTCGGGTATTTGGTGTGTTTGCAGCACAGCAGGAGAAGTAGGAGCGGTGGTAAGCCTAAGAGAGCAGAGGTTTCCAAATCTTTATTCCAGAACTTCCTGTTATTCATTTCCAAGTAAGGGACATGAGTGGAAGGAGGCAGGATTATGCTGTACCTTGCAATCGCTACCAAAGATACGGTCGCCCCTCTGCTTTGCAAACTCTTTAAACCTGATGTATTGGTCAAATGTGAAAATGGAAGCATGGAGTTTGTGTAGTTAGGTTGGGGGGAGTTGCTGAAGAGGTGCTTAAAGGAGGATGCAGATGTCATATGTGCTCATCTGATCACTCAACAATCCTATTTTCTTCAAGATGTTTTCATTTATGTCTCACAGATTGACAGTGGAGACAAGTTGCATACAAAGGTGTCAGCCTTTTGGCCAGTCAAGCAATAGATTGGTGAGAAGAACAGCAAATTAAGTTAACTAGATTGCAGAAAAAGACATTAATCATTGCTGGTGGACACTGCTCTGTTTACACAGTAGGTGTAGCCAGGAGGCTTCCTATTCACTAGTGCAGTGTGTGCCTAGAGTTTGTCTTTAGTGAGTGGAGGTTAAATGCATCTTTCACTGCGGGGATGGATATGGGATGAAACACACATGCGTTCCCAGAAGCAAGCTTCAAGTGAGGAGTGGAACTCAATAAAGTCTGCTAGAACTCAATCAAGTGGCATCTACAATCACAAGATGGTAGTACGGACCCATGTGATCGTTGTGCTGTAGAGTATAGGGGCCACTTTCGCTATTATTGTATGGAGAGACAGAAGTCTTATGTGATCAGTGGAGAGCAGGGATTCAGAAACATACCAGAGCATCAAAAGAAATTCAGGTGAAGCTGAAGAGATATCATCTGAAAGGTGTAACTTTCACTAGAAGGTGGTCAAATTGGCTGAAATAATTTCATTCCATTTCCCGAAAAAGTAGACATTATTCTATTTAAAAAACAGAGGATGTAAAAATTGTTATCACACACCATGCTGGTGCACCCAGTACAGGGCGGATCTGTTATTCGAGGGACAGTCTGTTGAGTATCGGTAAGGCTGGACGGGGGGGATCTCTATTGAATTTGATATGTGGCTTGATCAATAGCAGGTCCCTGATAAAGCATCATCAGGAGATTTTCGACCTGCTTGAAGATCTGAATCTGGATTTCCTTTTCATTACCGAGACCTGGACTACCCCAGATTCCCTGGTGGAAATTGGGTTTGCCTGTCCACCAGGCTATAAAATTCTTCATAAACCCCGCTTAACGGGAAGAGGAGGAGGAGTGGGGTTAATATTCAAAGAGAAATGGGACTGCGCATTGCTGCAGGTAAATGAGATAGCTGGGCACGAGCTTCTGGGTTTTACTTTACAAGAACCCAAAGGGAGAGTGCTGACTGGCCTGGTCTGTTACAGACCTCCGGGCCCTGATCACCAGCTACAGGCCCTACTTGACACAATTGCCGACTTAGCACTAACACATTGTAGATTGCTAATACTTGGTGATTTTAATCTCTGGGGGACAGGGAGCCTGGGGAATCATCTTCAAGCTCTCTGTCAAACCTGCGAAAACTGCGGCCTATTTCAAAACATTCAAGAGCCAACTCATCAGGGAGGACATGCGCTTGACTTGGTCTTCGCCAAGCAGTCCGAGCTTGAGGTGTTGAACATATCCCCGCTAAGCTGGACAGATCATTTCCTGATACGTTTTAGGATTACTATATCTAGCGCTTCTCCGACAGGGAAAAAACAAGCTTTCTTTCGATGGGGCCGAGATTGGTCAAAATTACCTAGTGAGAGTCTAGCTTCTCCTTTTACTGAGCAATATCTACATGATCCTGATGTCTCAGTAGAGGAGAACTGTAATAGCTACAGCAATTTTATAAACAATACGCTCGATTGCTGCATTCCCAGGAAAAGACGTAAAATCAAGGGCAAACCCTCTGCACCGTGGTTCAGTGAGGAATTGAAAAAGCTCCGCTCTGCCCGCCGGCAGGCAGAACGAAGATGGCGGAGGTCATACTCTGAGTCAGATAAAACAGCGTCCAGATTAGCCCAAGCCCAATATAATCAAGCCATTAGGGGAGCCAAGGCACAGTTCTATGCCAACTCTATCTTACAGGCGCCCAATAGTACTAAGGCTCTTTTCAAAATTGTTAAAGACCTTAGTAACCCTGGGTGTACGGCTAATGGAATCCAGCCATCACAAAGGCTCTGCAATGAGATTGCCGCCTTCTTTATTGATAAGGTGGCCAAAATTGTGGGGGGCTTTGTTTCTGATTCTAAGGGCTCACCATTAACTATCAAGGACAATAGATCGACCACATCACTGGAAAATTTCCAACCCCTCACAGAGGATCTTTTCAACAGTTTAGCACTGGAGGTCTCATCTGGATCACCTCTTGACCCCCTTCCTCATAAAATATGGAAGGATCACGGCCCCATCCTTTTTCCGGCCTTACGGCTCATCTGTTGCCAATCCTTGAATGAAGGAGCGGTACCAGGCGTTTGGAAACAAGCGATGGTGACCCCCCTGTTGAAGAAACCATCCCTGGACCCCTTGCTGCCAGCTAGCTTTCGCCCCATATCATTGCTGCCTTTCCCTATTAAAATCGTGGAAAAGTTGGTCAGTAGGTCTCTGTCATGCTACTTAGAGGATAATCTTCTCCTGGACAGGGACCAGTTTGGGTTCCGGCCAGGGCATGGGACGGAGACCGCTCTGATCACAATGATGGATAAGTTGAGAATGCGAGCCGACAGGGGGACCTCTTCAGTGTTGGTCCTACTGGATATGTCGGCCGCATTCGACGCGGTCAACCACGCAGTACAGATGGCAAGACTAGAGAGTATTGGAGTAAGGGGATGTGCCCTGAAATGGTTTCAATCATATCTGTCAGGTCGACAGCAGGCGGTCAGTATGGTGCCTTATGTCTCCTCATGGTCTCCAGTATGCTCTGGAGTACCCCAGGGCTCAGCAATCAGCCCGATTCTTTTTAATGTCTATCTAAGCCCTTTGATCCCCATCATAAAATCTTTTGGGATTGATGTTATCAACTATGCCGATGACATTCAATTGTCTTTTTCCATCCACGGAAAGCATGCAGTATCCATGAGTTCCTTTCAGGCGTGCATGGGGCAGATCTCAGACTGGCTTGGAGTTAATTCTCTCCAACTCAATGCGGGGAAAACAGAGCTGCTGTACTGTGGTGCAGCGAGACTGTCCAGACAACTGATAGGTGAATTCAGGCTCAGACCAGAGGATGCCCTTATAGAGGCATCCAGGACGGTGCGTAACCTGGGAGTCATGTTTGATGAGGACCTTCAAATGAAAACCCAGGCCAATAAAACAATCGGCATATGTTTTGCACTATTGAGAGCCCTCCGTCAGATCCTCCCTCTACTGTCTAGTGAAGTGAGGCCTTTGGTGGTCCGTAGTATCATCATGAGTAGACTGGACTATTGCAACTCCCTGTATCTGGGTGCTCCCAAGTACATTCTACAGGGGTTGCAAAGAGTCCAGTCTATGGCAGCTAAACTGGCCCTTAAGAGACAGCGTAATTCCTCCGCGACGCAGGCACTGAGGGATTTACACTGGATTCCTATCAAGGACAGAGTCAGTTTTAAATCTTTATGTCTTGTCTTTAGAGCACTCCATGATTCCGGTCCGCTCTCCTTACAAGAACGGCTTACCTGGTATGCGCCCAAAAGACTTCTTCGGTCCGCCAGCCAAAGCCTGGCGTCTGTTGCCAGAGTTAACTCGACAAAGCTAGGGGGCAGAGCCTTCGGCCTGGCAGCAGCCTGTCTATGGAATGAAATTCCCCTAAGCCTTAGACAAGTAGACTCTTTACTGTCATTTAGGAAAAACCTTAAGACCTGGCTATTTGCCAGAAACAGCTAGTAGGTTCCCGTCTAGTGGCCGAATCGTTTGGTTGCCTTATGTCATCATGGTCTCTATGCGCCAGGATACCCGTGGGGTGATAGTTGCGCGATATAAATATCTCATACAATACAATACAATACAATACAATACAATACAATGTATTTAGCACATGTTTTTGATGAAGCATGTATGCTAGAAGTTGTTGACCAAGGAGCAAAATGCAAGGAATGCAGCCATTCCCTCTTTTTGTTTCAACATGTGATTGAACCCAACAATACAGAGGGGTGTGTGATTGTAAATACTTGATCCTTCATAAGCTTTATGCATAATTTGTATTTAACACAACAGAAATTTACCTCACTAACACTGTGTGTACAGAATGTGTATAGACCTTTAAACATTTACCCCTTTGCCTAATTAGGTACTGAGTGCAGGAGATTTGGGCATGCACAAGTATTCTGTGCAGTAACTTGAGGAGTGGTATGCCTCTTATACTTGCACCTAAATCACAGGAGAGAGAAAGAACATGTGTTTCAGCATTGAGGTTGATGTCCTCAGTGTCTGACACTGAATTCAAAGTGATTGGACACATTTTAAGGATACAGATTTTTATTAAGTTGAATGCTAAGAGGGTGTAAAAGAGGTTCTGGACAGGGGATAAATCAATTTTGAAATTTACAGCAGAGAGGTCTCTTAGTATAGAGCAATTCAGAAATGTGTAACGGTAATGGTAGGAATTGAAAGGATTAATGAGCAGTAGGTAATTGTGAATGGGGCAGTTCTGGTCACAAAAAGCATGTGATATGTCATCTTGAGAACAAGTGTAGGATAAAACTCAAGAGCAAGGTGAATTGAATAGAAAGGGTCTTGGTAACCCTTGGATTTTACATGAAGGCTGGAATTCTCAATGTATAAGCAGTTTGGAAAGATGATGGGAATGAGAAGAATGTGCCTAATTAAAATGTTAAAATCAAGAATGTTAAAATTAATATTTTTTGTCTGTGAGGGGAGATATACAAATGTTTCCAAAGACATGCAGCTTGTGTTTTTTTACTAGAATGGTGGCATAGAATAGGTATATGCCCAGGAGCCTGCAGAGAAGAGATGGGTATGATGACTGGGTTCACTTGGACTAAGGTGGTACATGACGGAAGAAAAGGCAAGGCAAATGATTATGTAGCAAAGAGGTGTTTGCCTATTCTAGGTTGACAACACCAAAAGTTGTTACGTATGTTGCTTGATTCATTTACGGCACCCGCACTGGTTATGTTAGTGGGGGGGATATTGGAAAAAAACTATTCAAAGGTGATTATAAGTGGTGGCTTTGAAGAGCATTTTTATTACATATATACATACATATATATATTTCAAACCACAAGTTCCATCGAAACAAACTAGAGCACTCAACAGGTTCTGAACAGGTAATTTATTCGTCATCCAGCAGATGCGTTTCGGGAATTCTCCCTTTCTCAATGCTGGTAAGAAAACAGAAGATGTCACATTCAAGTGATTAAATACACCTTGAATAGCCCCTATTGGGTGAGTGCATGTGGCAAGTAAAAGAGGACTGCAACACTTCTTGTCAAATACTTATTTTCAAACGGCCATATTAGCATGCATTATCAAATATTTTTAATCCCAGTGGAAATGTCACATATTATGCTATGGCCATAATTTCAAAAAGAACAGTTGATGGACAGAATGTAGAACAATGTCATACATTCACCCCAGTACAGCGATCTGGGACTAAATCCATCGTTTTTTTGCTCACCATGCCATTGCAGTTTGGACCCAGCCATATGCAAATCAGTCTTGACCCTGCGCCCAATGGGAACAGTCCAGCCCGAACTGCCAGGCCAGGTCCTTCCTGGACTGGAAACAAGCATCCTAGGACCGGTTTTGGGCTTTCAGCCCTCATCAGCCAGGATAGCTTGACTCCAGTGGCATGGAGAGCACGGGACCCACGTCTGGGCATGCCCGTCCCACTCGGGCTGACAAATGCAAAAAGAACAGTTGATGGACAGAATGCAGAGCAATGTCATATATTCACCCCAGTACAACGATCTGGGCCTAAATCCATCGTTTTTTTGCTCACCATGCCATTCCAGTTTGGTCCCAGCCATATGTATATCAGTCTTGACCCTGCGCCCAATGGGAACAGTCCAGCCCAAACTGCCTGACCAGGTCCTCCCTGGACTGGAAACAAGCATTCTAGGACCGGTTTCGGGCTTTCAGCCCTTATCAGCCAGGATAGCTTGACTCCAGTGGCATGGAGAGCACGGGACCCATGTCTGGACATACCCGTCCCACTCGGGGTGACAAATGCAAAAAGAACAGTTGATGAAAAGAATGCAGAACAATGTCATACATTCACCCCAGTACAGCGATCTGGGCCTAAATCCATCGTTTTTTTGCTCACCATGCCATTGCAGTTTGGACCCAGCCATATGCAAATCAGTCTTGACCCTGCACCCAATGGGAACAGTCCAGCCCGAACTGCCAGGGCAGGTCCTTCCTGGACTGAAAACAGGCATCCTAGGACCGGTTTCGGGCTTTCAGCCCTCATCAGCCAGGATAGCTTGACTCCAGTGGCATGGAGAGCACGGGACCCACGTCTGGGCATGCCCGTCCCACTCGGGCTGACAAATGCAAAAAGAACAGTTGATGGACAGAATGCAGAGCAATGTCATACATTCACCCCAGTACAACGATCTGGGCCTAAATCCATCATTTTTTTGCTCACCATGCCATTCCAGTTTGGTCCCAGCCATATGTATATCAGTCTTGACCCTGTGCCCAATTGGAACAGTCCAGCCCAAACTGCCTGGCCAGGTCCTCCCTGGACTGGAAACAAGCATTCTAGGACCGGTTTCGGGCTTTCAGCCCTTATCAGCCAGGATAGCTTGACTCCAGTGGCATGGAGAGCACGGGACCCACGTCTGGACATACCCGTCCCACTCGGGGTGACAAATGCAAAAAGAACAGTTGATGAAAAGAATGCAGAACAATGTCATACATTCACCCCAGTACAGCGATCTGGGCCTAAATCCATCGTTTTTTTGCTCACCATGCCATTGCAGTTTGGACCCAGCCATATGCAAATCAGTCTTGACCCTGCGCCCAATGGGAACAGTGCAGCCCGAACTGCCAGGCCAGGTCCTTCCTGGACTGGAAACAAGCATCCTAGGACCGGTTTTGGGCTTTCAGCCCTCATCAGCCAGGATAGCTTGACTCCAGTGGCATGGAGAGCAGGGGACCCACGTCTGTGCATGCCCGTCCCACTCGGGCTGACAAATGCAAAAAGAACAGTTGATGGACAGAATGCAGAGCAATGTCACACATTCACCCCAGTACAACGATCTGGGCCTAAATCCATCGTTTTTTTGCTCACCATGCCATTCCAGTTTGGTCCCAGCCATATGCAAATCAGTCTTGACCCTGCGCCCAATGGGAGCAGTCCAGCCTGAACTGCCAGGCCAGGTCCTCCCTGGACTGGAAATATTTCAGCATTCCTCCTTCAAAATCATATCCCAAATGGATTGCCGCTTAGTTCCACGGAAGCAATGTCTTTTCAAATCATAAATTACTTCATGTGCCCTTCGTCAGCCCACATTGTCAATAAGCACAGCAATACCTGCAAGCCTTGATCAAATATCGTTTATGCTCAGACATATTATAGTGTCCTTACTTGAATCAGCAGATGTGCTGTGCCATCCACCAGCGGCGGTTCAACTTGTTTTTACATTAATTCCAGCATTCCAACTCACAGTTGGCACACAAAACCGTTGAATGGTTTTGTGTGGCAACTGTGAGGTGGAGTACACACACACACATATATATATATATACATATATATATATAAATATATATAGATATATATGTATAGATATATATATGTATATATATATATATTATCTACTGGCGGTCGCCAGTAGATAGTTATAGTTAGGACCTATTTTCCATAGGAAATCCGCAACATTCTATTGGGAATATCTTTGGCGCCGGTTGATGAAGCTTCGCGAAATTTTCCAAACTTTTGGCCAGCTCCGCTCCGCTCCGCTCCTACCCTGAAGGTTTCGTGGTGATTCGTCAAGCAGGTGCCGAGAAAAAAGGGGGGTCCCAAAATGCATTTTCCCCATGCAATTTCCCGTAGGACCTGTTGTCGCAGCTACAGCCCGAACTGCTGAACGGAATTACACCAAATTCGGCAAGGAGGTAGTCCTCAGTTCAGACGCGTGCCTTTTGCTTAAATGGTGTAAATCCGTTCAGTAGTTCCTGAGAAAATTAGAGTTAAATGTTAGTGATATCTATGGCCGGGGAGGATCCGCGGATCCTCCCCGCACCCTCTCTGAACCCTCCCGAGCACGAGCTGAATGCTAATTGGCTGCCAACACTCTGAATCAGGAAGTGTTGGCAGCCATCTTGTGCCTCGGTAGAACTGAGGCACAAGAAAGCACAAAAACAAAGGCGCAAAACGCGACAAGGGGGCAGGGTAGAAACACCCTGACCCCCTAGGCCTGCTCAGGGCCAAAAAAAGTATATATTTTTTTTTAAAAATCGGCGAGATTCGCGCACCCAGCGCGAATTTCGGCCGGAAAAAAAAAAAAAGAAGCGTGGGGCACCCGCGCCTCTTTAGTTATTAGCCCCCGCGGGGGCCAAATCCCGGGGGCAGAAATAAAAAAGTGTGGGGGGGTCCCAATGCCCCCCACACTGCCCCAGGGACCGCCACCCCCCGGGGCTCAGAGATACTATATGGGGGGGCTCACGGCCCCCCCAGCCCCGGGGACCACCACCCCCCAGGGCTTATAGAAAATGTGTGGGGGGCTCGCAGCCCCCCCAGCCCCGGGGACCGCCACCCCCCGGGGCTTGAAAGTATTTGCGATGGGGGGCTCTCAGGCCCCCCAGCCCTGGGGACCGCCACCCCCGGGGCAACTTGTCCGTGTGGGAGGGGGGCCACGCGGCCCCCTCCTGGAGCCAATGATGGCCCTGGGGACCGCCACCCCCCAGGGCCGGCTCCTGCAGTGTCCCGGGGTGCCCCGGGACACTGCTGTTTGCAATGACAGGGCGGGAGCCTCACGGCTCCCACCCTGTCATTGCAAACTGCTTTGCTTCATTGAAGCGAGAGCAGGGAAACCTGCTCTTGCTTCAATGAAGCAAAGCTGATTGCTTTTCCACATGGTGAGCAGCATGTTAGCTGCTCCCCATGTCGAAAAGCAATGCCGGCAGAAAAGATCGGGATCGGGCCGGAGGCCACGCCCCCTCCTTACACCACTTGGCAAACGCGCCCCCTGGCGCGTTTGCAGAGGGGGAACTAATTCCCCTTGAATACTGGGGGTCCCTGGGGCCAACTAGCCCACCAGGAACCTCCAGTATGCACCAGGGGGCTGCGTTGCAGAGAGGTGTAATGAGGCCACACCCCTTTTTACACCTCTCTGCAACGCAGCTCCATGGCGCTTACTGGAGGTACCTGGTGGCCTAGTTGGCCGCTTGGGGACCTCAGGATTCAAGGGGACTCAATCCCCCAACTTAAAATGAGCCACGGGGCGCGTTTGCACAGTGGTGAAGGTAGGGGGTGGGGCCTGAGGTGATACTGTGCAAACACGCCCTGTGGCACTTTAAGTTGGGGAATTCATTCCTCTTCAATCGAGAGGTCCCCTAGGGGTCAACTAGCCCACCAGGTACCTCCAGTAAGCACCACGGAGCTGCGTTGCAGAGTATTGTAAAAAGGGGCGTGGCCTCTGAACACCTCTCTGCAATGCAGCTCCCTGGAGCATACTGGAGGTACCTGGTGGGCAAGTTGGCCGCCAGGGGACCTCAGGATTCAAGGGGACTTAATCCCCCAACTTAAAACACGCCACAGGGCGCGTTTGCACAGTGGTGAAGGTAGGGGGCGGGGCCTGAAGTGATATGTGTGCGAACACGCCCTGTGGCGCGTTTTAATTTAGGGAATTAATTCCTCTTCAATCCAGAGGTCCCCTAGGGGCCAACTAGCCCACCAGGTACCTCCAGGAAGCGCCACGGAGCTGCGTTGCAGAGTGTTGTAAAAAGGGGCATGGCCTCTGAACACCGCTCTGCAACGCAGCTCCCTGACGCATACTGGAGGTACCTGGTGGGCTAGTTGGCCCCCAGGGGACCGCAGGATTGAAGAGGAATTAATTCCCCAACTTAAAACGCGCCACAGGGCGTGTTTGCACACGTCACCTCAGGCCCCGCCCCCTTCCTTTACCATTGTACAAATATTCCTCTAAAATCAGCCGGACTACGAATTCCGATTTACTCACCTGTTATCAGGAGAGAACACAGGGCTGCATCTTTTAGCCCAGCACTGACCCTGAAAAATAATTCTAAGCGTACTTACCAGTAACTTGTAATTCCTTCCATAGGAATCCATTGTGTGGTTTTCAGCAGAAAATTTTCTAAGTGTTCATTTTTGAAACGTACAAATATTCCTCTAAAATCAGCCGAACGACGAATTCAGATTTACTCACCTGTAATCAGGAAAGGACCCAGTGCTGCATCTTTTAGCCCAGCACTGGCCCTGAAAAGTAATTCTAAGCGTACTTACCAGTAACTTGTATTTCCTTCCATAGGAATCCATTGTGTGGTTTTCACCAGAAAATTTTCAGTGTCCATTTTTGAAACGTAGAAATATTCCTCAAATATCAGCCGAACTACGAATTCCGATTTACTCACCTGTTATCAGGAGAGAACCCAGGGCTGCATCTTTTAGCCCAGCACTGACCCTGAAAAGTTATTCTAAGCGTACTTACCAGTAACTTGTATTTCCTTCCATAGGAATCCATTGTGTGGTTTTCACCAGAAAATTTTCTGTGTCCATTTTTGAAACGTAGAAATATTCCTCTAAAATCAGCCGAACTACGAATTCCGATTTACTCACCTGTAATCAGAAGAGGACCCAGTGCTGCATCTTTTAGCCCAGCACAGACCCTGAAAAGTAATTCTAAGCGTACTTACCAGTAACTTGTATTTCCTTCCATAGGAATCCATTGTGTGGTTTTCACCAGAAAATTTTCAGTGTCCATTTTTGAAACGGAGAAATATTCCTCTAAAATCAGCCGAACTACGAATTCCGATTTACTCACCTGTTATCAGGAGAGAACCCAGGGCTGCATCTTTTAGCACAGCACTGACTCGGAAGAGTGATTCTAAGCGTACTTACCAGTAACTTGTATTTCCTTCCATAGGAATCCATTGTGTGGTTTTCACCAGAAAAGTTTCTAAGTGTCTATTTTCACAAACTAAAAATATTCCTAAAAAATCGTCTGTATGACTTAAACACATTCTTTCAACTGTTTACAGGAGGTTGGCCAGTGCTGGATCCAGGATCCACCACTGAGTAAGAAAAAGTAATGATAACACTACTTACCTGCTAAGTGAATTTTCTGCCTTAGGATAACATTGGTGATTCTATGTGAAAACATTTCTAGGTGTCAACTTTTAAAATACAATAATATTCCTTAAAAATAACTACTGTAACCAAAGCGCTTTTACTCAACTGTTTACAGGAGATGTCCAAGGACTGAATCTAGGATCCAGTCCTGTGGTTAGGAAAGTAATCCATAAAGTAACTAATTGCATTTCACTAGAAATTCACATTGAGCTCAATGTTGCTTTGTGTTTGAAATTGTGTTGCCCATTGCAACAACTGTAACTACTGTACTTAAAAGTCTGTTGCCTATTCGCCAAGTATTTAAACTAAAGTAATTCATTCTGAGAAAGTATATTTTGTATTGTAAAGTATAATGTAATTATAATGTAATAAAAAAATATATCTAAAAATAAATAGTTTAAAAAATATAGTAAATCAGTATCAAAAAATTCAGTATAACAATTAATACATTCAAAATTATCATTTACAAAACCTTTGAAATTCACTGAAATAACCATAGGTTTCAGGCCTGATATAGTTAGGAATTAGCATTTAAAAAACCTTTGAAATTCACTGAAAAAACCATAGGTTTCAGGGGCGTTATAGTTAGGAATTGGCATTTAAAAAACCTAGAAATTCACTGAAAAAACCATAGGTTTCAGGGGCGTTATAGTTAGCTGGACATTTCCCTCGTACAAAACCCTAGAAATTCCCCCGTTATAGTTCAGCTAACTATAACTCGCGCCCCCGCAATGCACTGCTGATGACGTCACATATTACATCACTCATGACATGGTCAGTGACATCACTGATGACATCTGAAATGACATCACTGATGACGTCATCCATGTGATAAATTAGTGCATCTTCTCACACCCTTTGATATACTCAATCAAAATTTCAGACGTCCATTCTCAAAACCATAGATACTCCAATACCAATAACTACACACCCACTCATTGACTCTTAGATCTACACACACATCCACTCACTCACCTGTACAGTCACTCATACTTACAGTCACTCAGTACAGGACTATCATATGCATTTATACACCTACATAGACACTCACACACCACCAATCATCCATAGACGTACTCTCACACCTAGTCAGTCGTGCAAATAATTAATCACACTCCCATTTACTCACCTATGCTGCAGTTATACACACACAAGTTCACTTACTCATAAAAATAGTACCACATTCTTACGCTCTTATACAATCATTGATACAAGCACACACTCATCCATACAGCCACTCTAACAATCACACACTCTCACATATACCCACTTATACACTCTTACACGCATATATACGGCCTTTCACATATGTAGTTACTCACACATGTACCACTGAGATATACATTCAATCACTAACACACCTATATATACACTCACCCAACCATACACTCCATCACAGATGCACTCTTAAAACCATGCACCATAGAATCACCCACTCACACCCACTCACACATGTATGCACAGAGTCACACACACCCCACCCACACAAACACTCAGGCACCCATACAGATACTCAGACAACCAATCAATAACCCATATAGACACTAATATAGCTATTCACAAAACCATGCAGCCACTTATACACCTACACACAGACACATACAGACATTCACACAGTTTAGTCACTAGTCTGCAGTAAGATACATTTAATGACTCACTTATAGAGTCAGTTACGCACCTAGAAAATCATCCATTCACACACTTGTACACCCACTCATTCTTCCACACGCCTTTCACTATAAATATATAAAACATATTTAAACTTTACAGAAACACACAGCCACTGGATGACGTCATCAGTGATGTCATTTGAGATGTCATCAGCGATGTCATCAGTGATGTCACTGACCATGTCATGAGTGATGTAATATGTGACGTCATCAGCAGTGCATTGCGGGGGCGCGAGTTATAGTTAGCTGAACTAACTATAACAGGGGAATTTCTAGGGTTTTGTATGAGGGAAATGTCCAGCTAACTATAACACCCCTGAAACCTATGTTTTTTTCAGTGAATTTCTAAGGTTTTTTAAATGCCAATTCCTAACTATAACGCCCCTGAAACCTTTGGTTTTTTCAGTGAATTTCAAAGGTTTTTTAAATGCCAATTCCTAACTATAACGTGCATGAAACCTATGTTTTTTTCAGTGAATTTCAAAGGTTTTTTAAATGCTAATTCCTATCTACAACTTATCTCTGAAGATATCATGTTTAATGGATTTCTATATTTTTCAAATTCAGTGTGTCAATTTCATTAATTATCTTTTTTTAAAAAAATTCTTTTTTATCACCATTTTTTAAGCTTATTTTTTCAATTAATTCTTTTAAAAATTAAAAAATATTATTTGAACTTAATGGGTTTTTCAAACATATTTTTTTATATTTTTCAAAATATGTTTTTTAACTATATGTGCAAAACTTTATTTTATATATTTTTTTCAATGTTTTTGGATCCGCGCACCCCAAGCGCACCGTTCCCGATCCCTACGCGGTGGCATCCGCGCATGGTACGAGTTGGGTACGTGTTTAGTGCGCGATCGCAATGCGTCCGGTACGCGGCTCCCAGCCTATACGCGACACGTTCGCTGTACGTAACGCGACGTTTACGCACTTCCGTGATGCGTCATCTACGTCTATGACGCGGTAGGTGCGCGGATCCCGCGAAATATTTAACATTTAAAAAACATATATATATGTATTTCATGTGAATATTAATTGAAGTCAAACTCTAAACTAGTCTTAAAACTAATATATTTTTACATCTAATCCTATATTTCTTTTTAATTCAATTTCACGGATGCGCGCTGGGTGCCTGCTGCATACGCGCAGGGTTCGCGGATCCCATGTGACCTGCAAAAAAAGAGATTTGATTGGTTCATTACACTTCCTCTTCTAACTATCGAAAGACCCCACCCATTTCAATCATTCTTCTTTGACCTTCTTTAGAGCACCATCTCTTTGGAGAGAAGAAGATTTTTTAGACTAAGTTTACACTTAGCTCTAACTTTTTTCAACCAAAAATGGCTTCCGGGCAGCAGGCATCCCCTGCATCACCTCATACTTCTGAGGATGAATTTTTGCCGGAGGCACCACTCAAAAAACGTTTTTCTTCAGTGTGGTGTGGAAATTTTTTACTTTTCCCGAGGGGCAGAATAAGACCAATGCCACCTTGGTCATGTGCAATATTTGCAAAAGAGTCCTATCGAGAGGGGATCCTAACAAGAAATACTCTCGCAGCACGACAAGTATGATGAAGCACATGAGGACCCTTCATCCAAACAATCTTGCACGAGAAGAGTGCCGACGGATGAGAAACACTCCTGCTCCTGCGCCATCCACCTCATCGCAGCCGAGCACATCAAGAGTGCATCCATCAGCCCAAACCTTGGACATCCGTCCTTAATTTCAATTTTTAAAAGTGCTCTGCACTAAGTGCAATGCGACTTTGTGCTATGGTGAGCAGTCGATCGATCTGATCTGCCGCCGCCAAGAAAGTCACATTTGCTATTTTTTTTTTTTTTTTTTTATTGTTCCCTGAAGTTCATTGTTTGGTTTCTCCTGGGTTTTTTTTTTCCGAAAAACCCCCAAAATTTAAAAATTGTTCAAAAAACCCCCAAAAAATTATAAAAGAAGAAAATAACTTTCCTGGTTGAAAAAAAGAGCTAAATTTCTTTGTTAGTGTGTGAAAAGTTTAGATGAATGTATGTGTAGTACGTAATTGACTGAATGAATGCATTAGTAGCGTATGGTGAATGTATAAGTGCAGAACTATGAGGAAGTACTGCAGCATTACACAGTAAACTCTTTAACTACAGTGTGCTGTAGTACTTCCGAAGCACAGGGATGCAACATATGTACATAAATATGTTGCACATCTATGCTTCTCTCTGCACGGCTGCTTAAACTGCAGCCATGTGGTGACACAGTTACCCTTGCACCATAGTGCAAGGATATCTGTGTCATGTGCTGTTTGTTTTTCTGCAGGAAGACACACCTTCCTGCACAAAAACAATGAGAAAATGCATTTTTCTTCTTCAATGTATGCTGAACATTTCAGCATGCATTGAAGATATAAAAATGTGGAGAAATGAAAACAATTCTCCTTGTTGTGCTTTCCTACACCAATTTTAGAATGGTGCAGCATTCACACACATATCGAGATTCATGATTTCTGATAAATCTAGACATGTATCTTGTTCTATGAGTATTAAGTGCAATCATGCACAATAACACTTATAGAACACCCTTTCAACACAAAGTGGTGTGCATGATGAGGTTATATTTACATGGAGTATAAAAAGTGCACAGCGTGCCTTTTCCTCTCTTTGTAAACATAAACGAGTATCTTGCACAATAACTATGTTACAAAAAGTGACATATTTCCGTTTTTAAATTTCCTTGCGAATGATAGAAGGTAAGCACAGAGTTTTGTCTGCAAAGATGTTCAAAGGAGAATGATTGAAATGATTGCGGTCCTTCAACAGCTAAAAAGGTGAAATATTATGAACCCCTCAAATCTCTTTTTTTGCAGGTCACATGATATCTGATTATGGTCAGATTTCAAAACTACATAGGTATAAACAGAGTGGTTTTAGAAACGTGTTTCAACTTTGTAGCTTCTTGCAGACCTCCTCATTCTGCATATTGAGACTTAGTTCAACTTACCTTCACAGTAAAAGGAATAAAAAATGGTACACATTATTTTCACATTTTCATTCAAATCAAAATTCTTAAAAATTGCTTATTTTAAAATTTGGATCTGTGAAAGAAAAAAAAATTATAACATGTAATAATACATTTTTTTACAACACAACATAATTTTCACAAAGTAATTTGTTTGCCTTTTTCGCTGTTGTCAGAATATATTGAATTTCACTAGAAATAGTGATTTCAATCGTACTCATCACTTAACAGCGGGGAAAAAAAAACAATCAGAAAGATTGTTAAAAAAAACAACTTACTATTCTCAGTAAAATACCAGAAAATACAAATCATACATATATGAAATGCTTACAGATTACAAAATGTTATAACTTTAGCTTATAAAAACTGTAAATGTTGCCGCATTAAAATAATCACTGAATAAATGACCACCAAAAAGTCCATAATTCAAAAATATACCTTTCCTTGAGGCCAAATGGTATTTTTGCACTTCTTCTTTATGTAAATTGTCCAATGGTAGTCCTATTAAATTATAATAATAAATTCCTCAGAGAGTGAATTATCTTCCTAAAACTTTGGCTTTAAAAATATTAGGTAGGAATTTGGTAATTCACTAGGCAAACGTTGTTTGAAAACCAACTCAGCATCATTACAAAGTGTCCAGCCTTTGTCACATTTTAGATAGGCAGTGTAATGTCCAGATGTGGTGGAAGGACCATCATGAAAAATTATAGCAATTGCTACAAAAGTCCTTCCTGATATTGATAGTTGTGCTGCTACAAATTGCTTTATTAAAGTATCCAATTTTCTTCCGTCAGCTGTACAACGTTGCACCATTAAAATTATGTATTTTCCATATTTTGTTAAGAATAATGTGGATAACATTTCTGATTTACATTGACTACACTCCATGTTTTGAATTGCACCTTTCACTAATTTATTGAAAGACACTGATTTACAGTCTGGTAATGTTAAATACAGAAATCTCTCAGTGTCTACATTGGTGCTACATATATACATGCAATTTTCACAATCATGTTCCCATTTGTAAGAAAGGCCAAACATTTTCGATTTCTACACCTTCATTTTCAAAAATGGTAAGCATATACATTAAAAATTCCTGAGCATCTTGTTGGATATTTTGTGTAAATTGTGTAGAACCAGAACACACATCCAAAAGACTATGAACATCTGAAACAGATTGTATTTAACTTCTATCTGTTGTCAATTTTTCATAAACAGAATGCAACAAAGAACAATTGCCGATTCTCCATAATTTGTTCTTGCAAACCTCCAAGATAAAAAACAACATTGACCACTACATTAGCATAGCAGTTGACACCAGAACTATTTTCAAACTGATAACCAACAATCTCTCCAACAGTGTCAAATTTCTTTTTACCTGCAATCACAACATTATCTTGTTCTTTTCTTTTCTTGACACCTTCAGAACAGATAGTCTCTAACCTTCTTTTGCGACCAACCACACGCTTTTCAAATTCAGGATATTGACCTAAATTTGGAGCATACACCCTTCTTAACCTATTATACTCTTTTACACAGTTTGTATCTGCAGTAACCTTTGTCTCATCAAAATCAATAAAAAAAAAAACCAGATAATGTTCTGACTCGCGACAAAGCAACATATGCCATACACTCTTTAAATACGGTAGATCCAATGTTCACCAATGCACTGTCTACACTTAATCCTTGAGATTTATGAATAGTCACTGCATATGCCAGAGAAAATGGAAATTGTTTCCTACGGACATATAAATCTTTAACAAGCAAAAAACGAACTGAACAACGACCAATTTCTTTAACTTCATTAATCTGATCAAATTTAATTTTTAAAAATTCAATTCCTTCTTTTTTCTGATAATTCACAAAATCCACGACTTTGCCCATTGCACCATTAACTAAACCTTTCTCTACATCCAAATTACGCCTTAAAATTACCCGACAGTTTACACGCGCATTTCCAAACCAGCAGTTTTAGATATTTTTTTTCTAAACAATCTAGTTTTGATCTCAACTTACCCGTCAAAATAATAGTGATTCCTTCATGTAGTATTTTATCGATGGCTTCCATTTTTACAATTTCTTCATTTTCCAATTTTAATAATTCTTCGTTGAATATTGAACACTCACGCAGTGTTGGCATTAAGCAAATCACTGACTTATTTTTAGCAATTTCCACGTACACTTTTGCAGGAACTGCATTTTCATTTGGAAAGACATTGCAAAGTAATCGACTCTCCAAAGCTTCTTTCCCTTTTTTTGAAAGAATTCCAATTCTTATATCTTGAAGAATACCTCCATATTCAGCATCATTTGCCTGTCGCATATTTGTTGTCAGTTCTTTGTATTCAAAATTACTCCAAATGTTCACATTACCAACACTGCCAAGAGACTTTCTGGTATCTTCATAGGCAAGTGTTTTAAATACCGGTTGTCCTTTTACCGGTGTCAGTTGCAGTAGATCTCCAAAAACTATGACGTGTTTTCCTCCAAATAACACGTTGTGGGAGGGCAGGCCGGATAATCAGACGAGGAGGCTGTATATAGTGTGATACTCTGCGTGTTTTATTTGAAAGGACCGGATTTGGACCACTCAAAAGTTTTACAAAGCTAGCAGTTGTCCCCTCGGGCTCTTCGTCTTTCCCTGGTTCTTCTTCGGAGGGTTCTTCCTCTTGGGATTCTCCTAGTTCGTCTTCGGAAGTCTCGTCCCCTGGTTGTTCTCCTGGACCGACGGTTGTCCCACGGAGGCTCATAGGAGAGAGAAAAGGAGGAGCCGTCAGATACTTGATATAGATATGCTACGGGTTTAACCGACCGTCACCGCACCACCGTGGTTGCATGTGAAACCCTCTTTTAAGCAGTCAAAAGGGGGGGGGAAATAATCACCTGTGAGGTATTAGGTACGGGGAAGGGAGTCTGGGTCGGAGGGTGGGTTTGGTGTAATAGGTTGAATGGAAGTGCCGTTAATCCGAAGCCCTCGTTGTTCCTCCTCCCGGTGAACACCAACCACCACCTATCCT
The DNA here is from genome assembly GCF_964204655.1 of Triturus cristatus. Classification (NCBI taxonomy): domain Eukaryota; kingdom Metazoa; phylum Chordata; class Amphibia; order Caudata; family Salamandridae; genus Triturus; species Triturus cristatus. The sequence continues at coordinate 912,330,118 of NC_140581.1, read as the reverse complement.
AAAAAGGGTAAACCAAACAAAGTGCAAACCTAAAGAATACTTCTCAGTGCAGGACTCAAGTCCCTCCCTTCATGCGGGTTATACCCCTCCCGCCGCCCGTTACTCTTTCACCCTCGCTCATGGTTACTCACAGGCTCCGCCGCAACTCTCCTGAGTTGCGGCCGCTCTCCAGCCTCCTCCGGTGGGGACCACCACTCCTCGTACCAATTCTCGTCCTCTTCCAGGTACTCTTCGCCTTCGGTCTTCGTCCCGACCTTTTCTTCGTCCTCTCGTCCTTCGTCTGCTTCTCTTCTGCTTCTCGACTCTGGCCGAACTCCGTCTGCTTCCTCCTCGATTCTGCGCGTCCCGGCCCTTTTCACTTCCTGGTCCTCAGTGCTTCCGGGGTTAGTCCCTCCTCTTACCACGCCCTCAGTGCAGGCGACCTGATCCTGGGAATGTAGAGGACAAGGAGGGAATATTATCGTTTCCGGGGTCTTCATGATGGACCTTCGGAGTCGGATGGCGGCTCTCACGGATCCCTTAGACCCTGGTATATGGCGGACCCCAGTGGGTGAGTGACACAGGGGACCCGGCCCCTTCTCACACAAGTCATACTCTGTTTTAAGAATTTGCTGCATTCTTAAATGCACAAAGGCAAGCATCAAGTTTGAAACCATGCTCACCTCATCAATAATGAGAAGTTTCATTTTCTTCAGCACTCTTGAAACTTCACAGCAAGCTTCTCCAGATAGCTTCTGGTATTCCAATTTGTTCTCATGCTCTACTGGCAGCATTAGTAAACGATGTAAAGTAATTCCTTTAACGTTATGTGTTGCCAACCCAGTTGGAGCAGTGACAACACAAGACAAATGCAACTCAGTTGTTTTTTGCAGATAACTTGTAATTACTTTAATTAAGAAACTCTTTCCTGTTCCAGCTTGACCTCTCACATACATTCGGATAGGTTGAAATGATGTACATGAGCACACTCTCTTTTCATGAAGTAATCCATGGTCAATCTGCTCTTTCACTTGCTGATATATTTGTTTCTGTTCAACATTTAGTTGCTCTTCCAAGTTTCCTAACTGTATTGCATCTTCTTGTGCTTGATACATTGCTGTTTCCACCTCATTCATTGCAATCGCTGCTTCATTTTCAACAATTGGTTGTCCTAGTGGATCTTGACTCAGTGCAGCAGAACTTTGACTGTCTTGAGAACTGTCTTTAGCAATCTCAGCTGCAATTGTAGCTACTTGATCAATTTCATCATTCAACATTTTGACATAATTTGCGAAAGCACTGCATTGTATGCTATCTTTACAAGCATTAAATTAATCTTTATAGCTGGGAAAATCTCCAAGTAATTCCAGTTCAGAACGCCATGGTTTGAACATTTGCAAAAGGGCTAAATAGTAAAATTCCCTTTTGTCACCAGTGTCGCAACTCAGTTTTCTGTGATTAATTAAATTTCCTTTTCTTTGTTTCACCAGACATCCTTCAGAACCAATCACTCCATATTTTCCATTGTTGATGTTCTCTGTAATATTCTGTTTAAAAGTGTAGTTTTGCAGCACTTCATGGAGACACATATTCTCAAGATGATGACTTCACTTTGGATAGTATGTGTCCATGATATTGGTTTTTCAAAATATCTGTACTTTCAGGCTCATTTTCTGCTAAATATTCAATTTCTTGAACAGATTTCAGTACCCGATTTCGCATTCCTGCAAGACCTAGACTCACCCAAATGATTCTTCTACTTTTGGAATATAGACTTGCAGATGATAACCGATCTGAACATTCATATGCTCCAATTTCACGATGCGATAACATCTTCAAACTGAAACTGTATAATTTCTTACTTAGAGTCTTCTCGTGAGAAATCTCTTCCCACATTTCTTTCAATTCAGTCTTTTCTGATTTAGTAATGTAAGACGTTACATATCGAGCAACAGCAATAGACTTGTCCACAACATACTGAATATCCATGTTAGCATTCCACATGGATAAAATAACTGGATTGTAGTCATTTATGTATTTTGATTCTTTGCTTCTTCTTAAGTTGCAGGTGTTTTTCGGAGACTTTCTTGTGATGGTATGTCGTACAGCTGACATAAAACTGTTCACTCTTCCTTTGGATAATACAGGACGTGGAAATCCAAAACGACATTTGGTATAGAACTTATCCTTTGACTTGTACTTTCGTCGACAGTATTTTCCACACCTGTGGCTTTGAAATCGTAAGACTTGTTGTTTTAAGTTTTTCTCTTCTCTGCTATTTGGAAGAGCACATGTAGCATAATCTTCAATGAAAGACAAAACAGTTTCATCTGAATCTGTTCCAAATTTGGGGGCGTCCTTGACCCATAACAACATATGTATGTGAGGAGCCCCTCTTGCTTGATACTCCTTTCTCCAAAAGAAATCCACAACTTCTCCAAGAGGAGGATTCTTTTTATTGCAGATGAAAGGCATCATAGCTTCAAATCTATGATTGAAATATCTGCATACATTGACAGGATCCAAAGAGCACAATTCTCCAGGTGTCTTGTATTCAATATTTTTTATATTGGAATTAGCCTCTCGAAGAAATTCAAGTAAATCATCCCAAGCATACTCAGCACAGCTTAGTGTAACAAACCATGTAGGAGTTCCCAAGTTCCGTAGCATACATTTCAGTTCTCCATGACGACGGCACCAATATTCATTAGTCCCATGCTGACATGCCATCAGATTAATCAACTGAGATTCTAAATGATCATCTCTCTGATGCACTTTATCCATAAAATCCTTTGCAGTTACATTTTGCAGATGCATTCCAGTTTTTAAAATGTGATTTACTGCATATGAAAGTCCAGACAAGTCACTTTCAAACAGAAGATGAAACATGGATCTTCTGCATATAATCTTGTTGTCCGATATTTAGATGCATGAATCTGCACAGGACGTTCATCATATCGTCCACCTTTTCCTGTTGGAAACAACTGCGGGAAACAACGAGCTTCCAAGCTCTCTTCCCATACACTCATGGGACTTCCTGTTGCTTTTTTCATTTGAAACTACTCAATCATATTCCCCTCACCTCTTTGGAATGAAGTGGATGTACACTGTAATGTTCATAGATTTCTTCACATCTGGACATGTCCACTTTTTCTATTTGTCCACTTAATGTTTCAGTATCTTCTGCTAAATCTATTTATTCTTCTCCAACAAACACATTTCTATAGTACTCATTATTTTTGAGCAGATACGATGACGCCTTTTGCACTTTTCTAACATCCACTAACTCTTGCCAGATTTTCTTATTCTTAGTAGGAACACCATTAACTAGAATGACTAGTGGCTCATTTTCTGCATGGTCTACACCAATAGTTTCAATATTTTTCCTTAAATCTAACGGTAAATACACAACTCTTCCTTTCAATCCTCTTTGCAACTCTGATGGAGGTAATTTACCTGTTTTAGGCTCCATACGAACAATAGCCTGAAACGGGTGAACACATTGAATGAGAATAGACTCATACGTATTTAAATCTATCAGCTCTGGAGGAATAGCAACCAACTCTAGATTATTATGAACAGCTCTAGCAGGCATTTTATTCTCATCTAATTTGTTATAACAATATTTGCAAATACGCTGCTCAGATCTCAAATCAAAACAATCCTCTACTAGCAAATAAGTTGTAAATTCCATCCACTTATCATTATCTTCTATTTCACTTTTTAAATACAGATTGACACCCCTAGTCTGATTTTTATAGTGACTTCGCCGACAACAAAAACAAGAAACATTTGGTCTTTCACCTGAAATTACCTTAAACTTTGTGATTTCATCCTCAAATTTTTTTGTAATTACGGGTTCTATATTGTCTTCAACATTTTGTTCTACTAATGTGTCAGTTTCTGCACTCTCTTGCTGAGGACCAAAGTAACAAAACTCAATATCATCACAAACCTTCTTCACATCTGATACTGACCCACGCAAAAGAGCACTGTTCAGCTCATTTAACTTTAGTGCTGGACTTTTTGCATAATACAATCTTCTCACTAACTTCCGCATTTGAGTATGATGTACTGCCAGCATCCTGAAATGGTGAAAAACACTTTGACAAACTTTCCTAGAAAGACAAGCCAGAGAGTGACCTTGCAACCCAGTATTTTTTCTCACTCTGCAAGGGTCTAGTCCTTGCAACACCGTAATCTTTTATTTAACACTTTCTTTAGTATATGCTCGTAAAAAACTACATAATTTTTCAATAGATTCCTGTCGTACATTGCAAATACTACTGCAATCCCAAGTGTACACAGGGTGTTTAGGACGTCTCCCTAAAACTTCATCAGCTATCACTTCTTCTGCATTTCTTTCAACCATTTTCTCTTTCTCAATTGGACAACCATCTCTAACCTCATAACCTCTACCACTGGTGTCAACCGCATACAATAACTTTTCACTCTCTAAATAACTCTCTTCATTAAAAAAAGGCTCTGAACTGGAACTATGTTTCCATTCTCCCAAAAAAACATCACAATTTTTTTTGTAATTAATTACTCTTTTCCTCCTACTTTTGGCCTTCATTACATGGATTGGTTTATCTAGTGATCGAATTCTGTTTAATACTAAAATGAATAGTTTCCTTTTTACTTCAAAAGCCTTTTCAACAATGTTTTCAATATGCTTCTTCTTTTTATAAAATAGGGCTCTCTTTTTATATTTCCTCACGTCTTTCAGTAAATTATGCACTACCCTCTTGTAAAATATTTTTTTGCGTAATTTCTTATACTGATTTTGCCTTCTTTTACCATACTTTGTCTCCTTTGACTGACCATTTGCTTTTTTGCTTTTTCCTCTTATTTTGAATTTTTTTCTTAGTTGAAGCATTCTCAGTAGTTCCAGCATTCTGTACATTCTGTTTGGTCCTACAAACAGTTTTAATAAATTGCTTTGTGATCTTACCAGAAGATTTTTTCCTTTTAGCCACATTATCTTGTACATTCAATACTTGTGGTTGATGTTTCTTCAAGTAATCCTCCTGTCTCTGTTCTTTTCTTTTTCTTTTTTCTTCTGGCATGATTTCTCTATTTCAACGTTGAAAAACAGTATCTGTAAAAAAGAATCACAAAAAAAGGTATATTAATAACTTACAAATGTATACTACTCTATTACTGTAGAAACACATTTTATATAAAAAAAATAACTAAGAAACTATAGCCCTGAAGCACAATTGTAACAATGGTTAAGACACTACATGCAAAGTGCATACTACTTTGAAGCAGTTCATGCCCTAAAGCCTATCTCACTAAAAGACTACATGCTAACTGACTGAATGATTACAGTACTATAAGGCGACACACTGGGTGAGTGACAGGGTGTTTGCTAGAAATATAAGATGAATACTGACATGGATATTGATGGTGTGAAACACAAGTGTGTAGGTGATTAGAGACCTACAGGCATAGTGGACATGTGTTTGAATTCATCCATATGTTAACGCCTGTCTCAGTTCAATAGTACTTGGATACTGACTGAATGTTTTGAGTATTGCAAGGAGAGTACCAGGATGAATTTATAAGTATTTTTATTTTTGTGCAGTAAATACATTAGTACATAGTGGTGAATAAGTCACTGGAGAAATATAAGGGGAGTGACAGGGTGTTTGCGGGAACTGTATGAATACTATCTGTGTTTTTGAAGCTTTGAAAGACAAGTGTGTAGGTGGCTAGAGACCTACATGCATACTGGATAGACATTTGAAACAGTCCATAAAGTAACACTTGTATCACTCCAAAACTATGCGGAAGTGCATGAATACTGACTGGGGAATTGAAGGTGTGAAAAACAAGTGTGTAGGTGGTTAGAGGACTGCATGCATAGTGCATAGGCGTTTGAAGCACTCCATGTGCTAAGGCCTGACTCACTGCATGAGTACTTGGGTACTGACTGAATGATTAGAGTACTGCAAGGAGAGTGCCTGGGTGAATTTATAAGTGGTTGGCTTTTGGTGCAGGAAATACATTAGTACATGGTGCTGAATGGGTCACTGGAGGAGTACAAGGGAAGTGATAAGGTGTTTGCTGGAGTGTATGTATACTGACTGGGGAATTGAAGGTGTGAAAGACAAGTGTGTAGGTGGTTAGAGGACTGCATGCATAGTGAATAGGCATTTGAAGCAGTCCATGTGCTAATGCCTGGCTCACTGCATGAGTGCTTGGGTACTGACTGAATGATTAGAGTACTGCAAGGAGAGTGCCTGGGTGAATTTATAAGTGTTTGGGTTTTGGCACAGTGAATGGATTAGTACATGGTGCTGAATGGGTCACTGGAGGAGTGCAAGGGGAGTGATAAGGTGTATGCTAGAGTGTATCTATACTGACTGGGGAATTAAAGGTGTGAAAGACAAGTGTGTAGGTGGTTAGAGAACTGCATGCATAGTGCATATGCGTTTGAAACAGTCCATGTGCTAAGGCCTGCCTCACTCCATTACTACATAGGTACTGACTGAATGATTAGACTATTGCAAGAAGCGTACCTGGGTACATTTATAGGTGTTTCAGTTTTGGCACAGTGAATGCATTACTACATGGTGCTGAATAAGTCACTGGAACAGTGCAAGGGGAGTGACAGAATGTTTGCTGGAAGTACATGGATACTGACTGGGGAATTGAAGCTGTTAAAGAAAAGTGTATAGTTTGTCAGAAGACTGCATGCACACTGCACAGATATTTGAAGCAGTCTATGTGGTAATGCATGGTTCACAACATGAGTACCTGGAAACTGACTAAATCATTTGACTACTGCTAGGAGAGTGCCTGGGTAAAACTTTTACATTTTCAGTTTTGGCGCAGTGAAGAGAATAGTACATGGTACTGAATCAGTCACTGGATGAGTGAAAGATGAGTGACAGGATGTTTATTCAAATATATAGATACTGACTAGTTAGTGTGTAGGTGACTAGAAGCCTGTATGCATACTGTAAAGGGGTTTAAAGCAGTCCATGTTGGAAGGCCTGGCTCGCACCATGAGTACTTGGATACTGACTGAATGATTAACGTACTGCAAAGAGAGTGCCTGGGTAAATTTATAAGTGTTTGGGTTTTGGCGCAGTGAATGGATTAGTACATGGTGCTGAATGGGTCAATAGAGGAGTGCAAGGGGAGACACAGAGTGTTTGCTGGAAGTGTATGTATACTGACTGGGGCATTGAAGTTGAGAAAGACAAGTGTGTAGGTGGCTAGAGGACTGCATGGATAGTGTATAGGCGTTTGAGGCAGTCCAAGTGCTAAGGCCTGGCACAGTGTATGAGTACTTGGGTACTGACAGAATGATTAGAGTACTGCAAGGAGAGTGCCTGGTTCAAATGCTTCTCTCACAATGGTTACCCAAATGCACACAGACTCACAGTGTGCTTCTAGACAAGCAACACTATCCCTAGGAGTTTACCAAAACTCATTCACTACTGTGGAAGGGGTAAGGGGACTGCACACAATGTACATATTTCAGTCCTGCACTTTAGTGTCAAAGCCTGACTCACTTTATCAATGCATAAGCAAAGACTGGCTTGTAATGTTACTAAAACTTGACAACATGACAGGTTTCAAAAGAGTTATCTGTCAGCAAATACATGATGTTACCAAATGATTCTCTCACAATGGTTACCCAAATGCACACAGACTCACTGTGTGATTCTAGACAAGCAACACTATCCCTAGGAGTTTACCAAAACTCATTCACTACAATGGAAGGGGTAAGGGGACTGCTCACAATCTATATATTTCAGTGCTGCACTATAGTGTCAAAGCCTAACTCATTTTATCAATGCACAACAAAAACTGGCTTCTAATCCTACTAAATCTTGACAACATGACAGGTTTTAAAACAGTTTTCTGTCAGCAAATACATGATGTTACCAAATGCTTCTCTCACAATGGTTACCCAAATGCACACAGACTCACAGTGTGATTCTAGACAAGCAACACTATCCCTAGCAGTTTACCAAAACTCATTCACTACTGTGGAAGGGGTAAGGGGACTGCACACAATCTACATATTTCAGTATTGCACTTTAGTGTCAAAGCCTGACTCATTTTATCAATGCATAAGCAAAGACTGGCTTCTAATGCTACTAAAACTTGACAACATGACAGGTTTTAAAACAGTTATCTGTCAGCAAATACATGATGTTACCAAATGCTTCTCTCACAGTGGTTTCTAAATGCACACAGACTCACAGTGTGATTCTAGACAAACAACACTATCTCTAGGAGTTTACCAAAACTCATTCACTACTGTGGAAGGGGTAAGGGGACTGCACACAATCTATATATTTCAGGACTGCACTTTAGTGTCAAAGCCTGACTCATTTAATCAAAGCATAAGCAAAAACTGCCTTCTAATGCTACTGAAACTTGACAACAAGACAGGTTTTAAAACAGTTATCTGTCAGCAAATACACGATGTTACCGAATGCTTCTCTCACAATCCTTACCCGAATGCACACAGACTCACAGTGTGATTCTAGACAAGCAACACTATCCCTAGCAGGTTATCAAAACTCATTCACTACTGTGGAAAGGGTAAGGGGACTGCACACAATCTACATATTTCAGTACTGCACTTTAGTGTCAAAGCCTGACTCACCTTATCAATGCATAAGCAAAGACTGGCTTGTAATGCTACTAAAACTTGACAACATGACAGTTTTCAAAAGAGTTATCTGTCAGCAAATACATGATGTTACCAAATGCTTCTCTCACAATGGTCACCCAAATGCACACAGACTCACTGTGTGATTCTAGACAAGCAACACTATCCCTAGGAGTTTGCCAAAACTCATTCACTACAATGGAAGGGGTAAGGGGTGAGGTAATTCAGTTGTCCGATCCCGTTCGTATTTAGCCACCATTTTGTGTCCCGCCGCCATTTTGTGTTGCCCTCACTCAGGCAGCATGGTGAACGAGGTGTTGTTCTCCGTCTTCCTACTGCAAAGTGTCAAATAACCTCCTGCCTCTGTTTAAAGCTGGTGTCAGGGTCTGGCCGACTCCACTAATCCTCGTCTGGTTTGACTGATCCCTGTCTCGACTATCTGTTGGTTCGCACCATTCTTTCCTGACTTTATCTTATCCTCTGGCCTTCGCTATTCTTTACTCGTATTCTCTCATTTCACAACTGTCCTCCGGGGCATACAAATGTGCCCTGCCACCTGCAAGTCGAATTATAAACATTACCACTGATTAACTTGTGGGGAAGGGTGACAAACACAGTTGGAAGAGAGGCTTATCTGAGTTACTTAATATCTTGTTTTCACATTCTTCTCATTGGTTAACCCTGTATGCATTGGGAGTGTTCTTTGTGAATATGTGTGTTATAAAAGATCGTGCGCCACGAAGTAAAGTGGCAGTCTCCTAAGAACATACCGAGTGTACTTCTGGGACAACTGTACTTAGCTGCAGCTAATAAACCTTATCTTCTACGCCTAACGGAGTGTCCCGTGTCTCTGTTCGACAAAGCAGGTGAACTCAGGAGATTAAGGCGTACCCTGCGCCAGGCCCATAAGGTCTCAGTTCTTCAAATTGGCGCCCGAACGTGGGCCGGCTTCAGAGGTAGCAGTTCTGCCCGAGGATCGTGAGGAGCTCCGCAAGAAAATTCTGGAGGAATCCCGAACCACGTCAAGTGACCCCTGTATGTCGAAGTGGTCCGAAGGTCTTTTGCAGCGCGGTTTCTCCTTTCTGACGGCTGCTGACGACTGCTGCCCTGACTGCCGACCCCTTGATGTTTGTGAACAGTCCAGTGAAATAACGATGCCTGGTCTGAGTAAGTTTAGGAAGTTCTGTTGCCTTGGTTGTAATAGGGATTCCCGGCTGGAGGACTCTTGTCCGATTCCTCCGGTTGGAACTCCCACCTATGAGCTTTATTCAAAACATGGTGTCGGCCCCATTGCCTTTAATAAGGCATGGATCCGATACACGAAGAACGATGGCGTTCTACAGTGGCCACAGAATGGTAGTTTTGAGCCTGACATATTAGACAATTTGGAAGCGATATTGTTCAAAAGACAAGCCCGGCCGGCAATGTTTGACTCTTTCCGCCTCTGGCGTAAGGAAGCCAAACAGAAAGAAATTAAGCAGGCAAAACGAGATAAGAAAGCACAAAATATGACGATTATACAGGCTGCCCAGCAGTTTAAAGATAATGAGATTGATAATGCAATGGAAATTTCAGAGAGACAGCATCGTATGGCAATAGATAGATGCTATCCGGTGTTGCCTAATTCCCCTTCTGATAAAAGTAAGGATCTGGAGGAAGACCTTTTAATGTCTCACCTATTGAGATTGCCTCCACCCTATGTACAAGGTGCTAATGCACCCCCGTTGTTACAACCTGTTCAGTTGCCTGTTGTCCCCCCACCTGTTCCGGTTCTTCCACATTTGCCCCTTCCGGTATTGCCACTCCCACCTCCTGTGCCACTGATTCCTTTGTCTTCATCTCCTGAATATCAATCTCCTTTGCCTTCGGCTCCAATTATAACTTCCAGTTCCTCTCCTTTATCGCCTAATACCTTGTCCCATGTCCTTATGTCTAATTCTCCTACTATGCGCAAACGAATAACAGATACTGTCTCTGGTTTTTTGTCCCCTTTCTTTGGGACTCTGAACATGTCTCCGGCTTTTTCTCAAAGACAGTCTCGTAGTCAACTTCCAGGTTCCGACGAACGGGTGGCGTTGGACTCTCTCGCTCGCAAATGGATCGAGAAGGGTCCCCAGTATAGTGTGAAAGATATCATGATCACCTTTCATCAGTGGGATGCGCCCACACAGAGATATGTATTTAATGTTATGTGTGACACTCTTGCTAAAGGATGGGAGGATATGGATTTGGGTTTACTTCCCCAGGATCTGTTGGATGTTCAGGCTAATTTCGATAAAGGACTCATTGTGGGTTCTAAGGTTGAGGACGCCGTAAGGACACTTGTTACTTTTATGTCCTTATTTTCTTCACAAACTTTTCTTGATTCTGATCCTGCTGTTCGGCAGACATTGAAACATTACCCAATGAGAGAGGTTCCTCCGATATGGAGGGAAGAGGTTGCGCAAGCAGGTAATAATCCAGCTATTCCCGCTCACTTCCAGCGTATATGGGTACATGTGCCCTGGAAGAGATCTGATGTTTTGGCCCTCAAACAATCTTTACCGGATCCCCGTAAAAACCCTGCTGGTTACTATAAAGAATTGTCCCAGACTGTTGATGCCTGTATTATGAATTTAGCCGATATTGACATGTTGATGGGAAATGTAGTCCCACAAGCGTTATGGGCTCGGATTCGTAGAGAGGATCACGTTCAAGAATTGGGTGGTACATGGGCTGCTATAACTGCCTCGGATAAAGCACAAGTGGGTGGTGCTAAGCCTGATGTTTTGCTCACAGAACTCCCTGGTAGGATTATTATTTTAATGAAAACAATGATGCCCGCCTTACGAGTTAATTAGGATAAATTAACTGCGTGTAGACAGAAGAAAGATGAGAGTGTCTCCGATTTCTTCACTCGTTTTGAGGAGACGTTTATTGATCACAGTGGTCAGGATATGACTACAGAGGGTGGACAGCGATTATTTGTAGATACATTCGTATTTAATTTGCTCCCCGAGTTGTCACATAAATTAAAAGACTCTGAAAGTTCATGGGCTGTTTCTTCTTCTGCTCAGATATTGGCTACTGCTCAATATTACGAAAACAGGGACAAAGAGGAAAAAGACAAGCAAGAGAAAAAGACTAAAGAATTAAAAACGAAGGTTCTTCTGCAACAAGCTTATCCTCCTCGCTCTGCTCATCGCCAGTTTCAACAGCCTCCCCAGTTTCAGAGGGTGTTTCAAAAGCCTGAGCCCTATATTCCGCGGCCTTTGTGACGTCCTAACCAATGCGCCTATTGTAGGGAGGAAGGTCATTTTAAGAATGGCTGCCCGGTTTTATTACAGCGTAATGGAGGACTATCTACTCCACGAGGTCGTGGTGGTTCCCAGTTAGCGCCCAGGGCTAGAGGTCGAGGTATGTCGCCCCAGACACAGCGTTCCCTTCCACCTCCACATTCTATGAACTACTTTGATCAGCAAAATACTCAGTCTACACAGTATTACAATGATGATTACTATGTTGAAGGTGAGAATGACAGTCTTCACGCTAACTAGGACAGTCATAGACAAAGTGAGGGAGTTGTATCGATTCCAGTAGATCAGAATGGGCCTAATGTTAATGTCACTACAATGGGTGTTTCAGAGCCATTTCTTTTAGATACTGGTGCGATGAGAAGTTCTATTATTCACTCCAAACTCCCTGGGGCACCTTTGTCTAGCTTAACAAACGTATCCGTAGGATTTTCTGGCGCCCCAGTTCATAGCCCGGTCTCTTGTCCTCTGCTTATTTCAATTGGTTCTTATGATTTGGAAGCTCTGCTTCTTTTAACGACTGGTTGCGGTGAAAATCTGTTGGGTTTGGATTTATTGAAAAGATTGCATGCAACGATCTATTGTTCTCTTTCTGGTGTACATCTCGCTTTGGGGCCGAAACTGACTTCTCCAATGTATTTGTCTAAAGATCAATTTCCACCTGAATTGCTCTCTCTCCCTGCAACACTTTGGGCTACGGGTCCAAATGATGTTGGTTGTCTTGAGATCCCACCCTATGTCGTTACCCTCAAGCCCAATGCTAAATTGCCACGCATCCCTCAATACAAAATTCCCAATGATGGTGAAAGAGCGCTTTTTGCTATTATTTATGATTTGGTTCAGAAGGGTGTGGTTGAAGAGACGAGGGGAAATGTATGCAAGAGTCCTGTTCTTCCGGTTCTTAAATGCACTAATCCTTCTCAGCCTCCTGTTTATCGCTTTGTTATTGATCTCCAGGAGGTTAATAAAATTGTTGTACCACAGTTTCCTGTTGTTCCAGATATCACTGCCCTGTTAACTATGATACCTGCCTCGGAAGCTGGGTTTTCTGTTATTGATCTGAAAAATGCTTTCTTCAGCATCCCCATTGCTGAAGAGAGTAGGGATATTTTTGGCTTCTCTTTAGGAGGCCGAAGTTTCCGGTTCAAGCGGGCACCCCAAGGCTATTGTGAAAGTCCCTCCATCTATAGCCAAGCTCTGAGGTGCCAGCTTGATGCTTTTCCTTTGCCGCCAGGTGCTACCCTTATTCAGTATGTGGATGATTTATTGATTGCTGCTGATTCAGAGGATATTTGCAAGAACGTGACTATTGCACTATTGTGTCACTTGTCTGACCTTCACCATAAGGTTTCACCTTCTAAATTACAATATGCCCACCAAGAGGTTACCTATTTAGGTCATCTCTTGTCGAAGGAGGGAAGGCGACTGACCCCAGAACGTATTCAAGCAATTGCACAAATGTCTGTGCCATCCACACAAAGAGAAGTGCGTGCCTTTCTGGGCATTACCTCTTATTGTAGACAGTGGATTCCAATTTTTTCTTTGTTGGCTAAACCAGTGGTTCCCAAACTTTTTCGACCTGCGGCTCCCTTGATCTAATTGCCCAATGGCCGCGGCTCCCCATCATATCAATTTTTTTTTTACAGGTGCGGGGATGTAAGCCCCACCTTGGGACTACTTCCAGTTTTCTCCCTGACATTAATTGTGATGAAGCTGATCAAGGTATTATAATCATATTTATAACAAAATAAAAATAGAACTGTAATTTAATAAAAAACTTTAATTGGTTGAGTATGTATATGTGCGTGTCTGTGTGTGTGCGCACACATATATGCATTTGTGTGTGTGTGTGTGTGCATGAACATTTGATGTCATTTCTCTTTCATTCTCTTCTGGGGATGACATAACCTCAGTGTCTCAAAGGTTAAACTAATATGGCAGAACCCCTGCAAATTCTTGATTTAGTTTAGAAACTGAAGGGCCCCACATTGAAAGAGGAGAGCCAGTGCCAAGCAAATTAGTGACTCATCATCATTGTTCATGGCATACTATTTTACACAGTCAGAGGGTCACTGCATGGGTCAAATGGACATCATAAGTCAAGATAACTTTCGCCTTTTTTTCCGTGCCACGTGCAAGGCAGAGACTGCTTACATTTACCACTGCAAGAAAAACTAATATTGAATATCACTTTCTCCAGTAATGCTAAATGCAATGTTATCATAAATCTGTCCAAAACCTGTAATTAACAGTTGGTCCTTTAAAAAAAAAAGTTGCTTTACTACCACAATTAGACGTGGGGCCTACAAATCTTTACAAAACTAGCACAATTATTTTATTTATTACATTGACGTCATTGGTTCCAGCAAAATAAAGTAACGTAACCAATTTTTTTTTTTTTAAAGTTGGTGTGTAAACGTTAGACCTGTGCAAAGAACTGATGTTTCCAGCACAAACAGCAAACAATTCTTAAAGTCTGAGGGCGAGCAGCGGGGCCGGGCCTGTGCAACGATGCCAGTAAGTGCCAAAGAAAGGCAAGCCAAGTGCTGCACCCTGCATTTTAATTTACATGTCATTGAGGAAGCAGCAGTGATTAGGGCCGGTTGCTCGTCTCTGACAGATGACAGCTCTAAGAAGAGGGGGTTAGGGTCTAACCCTCTTCTTATAGCTATCATCTGTCAGAACCGAGCAGCCGGCCCTAATCACTACCTACCACAGTCTTCCTCAAACACATGTAAATTAAAATGCAGGCTGCAACACTTGACTTTCCTGGCTTTGGCACTTACTGGTCTTGCTGCACAGGCCAGGCCCGCTGCTCGCCCTAACACGGTTATGCAACAAGGCCAGCAAGTGCCAAAGCCAGAAAAGTCAAGTGTTGCAGCCCGCATTTTAATTACACGTCATTCATTTATTATTATATTTTTCATTTCTACCGCCGAGGAAGCGCATGGGTGAACCTACTTGTAGGTAAAGGAGAGGGTCTCTAGAGTTGCGGAGGAACCCAGGCAGCAATAACGCTCGGCATCTCTGAATGCGAGTCGTATGCCTGGCCCGCCTAAACTACGTGAAGCACGTACGTGGGTATGGCGGTTGTACGCTTTGGGCAAAACCATGATTCCTGATTTTACAGGTGGCACTTTCAACTCCCCCATGTGTTGCACTGCAGCTGGGCCAAACCACGATTACCGATGCCGGCTGACACATACCATTTTTACGTCCCCGGTATTTATGCGCTGCGGCTGGGCCAAATCAAACTGCCTGCCGCTATCGGTAGAGCTTTTAATTCCCCCTGTAAACATTCCATACTCGGGGCGAAAAAAGACTTGTGATTTTTTAATTGTTCACATTACAACACCAGATATTTTCCCTACATTTCAAAGACGTGCGCGGCGCCCCTCGCAGGTCCTAATGGCGCACAGGGGTGCCGCGGCGCACAGTTTGGGAACCACCGGGCTAAACCTTTGTTGGCACTCACTTTGAAAGACACACCCCAACTCCTTCCTTGGACTGACAAATGTCAGAAGAGTTTTTCTGATTTACGTGCTGCTCTGTGCTCTGCTCCTGTGTTGGGTACTCCGGATTACAGTAAGCCCTTCACGCTCTATGTCCATGAAAGAGAGGGTTGTGCGTTGTCAGTCTTAACACAACGATTTGGAGACAAGCAACGGCCATGTGCCTACTTTTCGGCTACATTAGATCCAGTAGCCAAGGCATTTGGACCCGTAGCCCTAGTTGTCTTAAAGCTACAGCAGCAGCAGCAATTTCTATTCGTCAGTCTGCTGGAGTGGTGCTAGATAACACTCCTATTGTTATGGTACCACATGCAGTGGATACCTTGCTAAACAGGACGAAAACGCAGCATTTTACAAGTGCTCGCTTGTCTGGGTATGAGCTGACGCTCTTGGCTAGTCATGTGCACATCAAACGATGTAACACTTTAAATCCAGCCACATTGTTACCTCTTCCAGAAGAGAAAGGTATTCAGGAACAACATGATTGTTTTCTCTGTACTGAGGAGGAGACAAAAGGTAGGATTGATTTGAAAGATACACCACTAATGGACCCGGATGGGATCCTATGGGTGAATGGTTCTTGTTTTAAACTCCCTAATGGTGAAACAACTTCAGCTTATGCTGTTACCACCTTGCATACAATCGTGGAGACAGCACGCATCAGACATAATTCAGCTCAGGCAGCTGAACTGATAGCTTTGACCAAAGTGTGTGTGTTATCTAAGGGGAAGAGAGTGAATGTATACACCGACAGCCAGTATGCTTTTGGTGTGGCACATAGTTTTGGTCGTTTGTGGAAGGAAAGAGGATTCTTTACCTCCCACGGTACTAAAATACAGCATGGTCAGTTGGTAACTGATCTTCTTGAGTCACTTGCTTTGCCTACCCAGATAGCAATCATAAAGTGTAGTGCGCATAAGAGGATTACTGATGATGTTGGTTGTGGGAATGCTTTTGCGGATGAGGTAGCGAAAGAAACAGCCAGAGATGCTATAAGTCGCATGTATGTTGCGGGCCCTGCAAATTGGGTCAAGGAAAAAGGAATGTGTGAGGATGCAATATAAAGTGTGAGATCGATTCAAGGAGAGGCTACAGAGAAAGAGTTGAGTAAGTGGAAAGAGAGTACAGGAATGTTAGACGCGATGGGATGTTGGATAGAATTGTCAGAACATCAGCGTTGGCTGTTACCAGATGCCTATGTACTGCCTGTAGTTGCTATGGCACATGGTCCAGCCCACATCAGTGCGAAAGGAATATGTAAGCTTCTGGCTCCAGTGTGGCTGAACAAAGGGATTCCAAAATGTGAAGATAATTTAGTGAAGCATTGTATCGTTTGCTTGATGCATAATCCAGGAAAGGGAACCCCAACTCCAGCAGGTCATTTTGCTCCCCCAACATATCCTTTTGAGGTGTTGCAAATTGATTATATTCACATGGAACGATGCAACAATCTCAAATATGTTTTGGTGGTGGTGTGTGCCTTCTCCAGATGGATAGAGGCCTACCCCTGAAAGACAACTCTGCTTTGTCCACTGCCAAAGTTCTTCTGAAAGAGTTCTTCCCTAGGTTTGGTTTGCCACGCATTGTCTGGAGTGACAATGGAAGTGAATTTGTGGGCCAAATTATGAAAAAGGTGTGTGCCAGTCTTGGTATCAGGCAGAAATTCCATGTGGCGAGCCATCCCCAATCAGCGGGTTTGGTAGAGTGCTATAACGGCACTCTCAAACTTAAGCTTGCAAAGGTACAGGCTAGCACGGGACTTGCCTGGCCCGATGCTTTACCTTTGGCTCTCCTATCCACTAGAACAGCTGTACATTCTCGTTTGGGACTCAGCCCATACGAGGTTGTTTTTGGGCGCCCGGCTAATGTCTGGGGAGTCCCTCGCCCTAAAAAGTATTCTGACATACAGTATCCAATGCTGATTGACTACTTACATGACCTCACCACTAAATTACGTGTTCTCCACCAACAGGTTCAAAACGCTTTACCAGAGGCCTCCACAGAGCCAGGTCATTCTATCCAACCGGGAGACTGGGTCTGTGTGAAAAGTTTTCAGAGGACAAGGAATTTGGAACCTCGTTGGAAGGCGCCTCAACAAGTTCTTCTGGTGACACGTACAGCAGTGAAAGTCGAAGGGAAAAAGAACCTGGATCCATGGCATGCACTGCAAAAAGGTACCCTTCCCCTTGCCTTTTGACCAGTGGGTCCGTAAGGGTGTAGGTGATTTTGAAGGCTAAAGGGTCCCCCGGTTTGTACCTTTCAGTAGTGCACACCTAGATGGAACTCAGTCAGAGAAAGAAGATGACGACGTTTTACAAGAAGGCGTACCGCCACATCTCCGATTGAACACTACAGATCCACAGACACTATTTCAGGACCAAACTGTACTGAACAGAACTCGATATAATTTAAGGCCTAGACTGGTCAAGGACACCTGAGATTTTCATCTCTTTCGTGACATGTATCATCTGTCCAGGTTGCAGGGTCACAGTAGGAGTCTTGGTTCGTGACCTGTATAGTGGCTAGGCCCCCAGGACTTGCAGTGTCATAGGACGGCTAATAGTCACAGCCAAGTGAGTAAGGAAGATTGCCGTGAGCAGCAATTTTAAAGGATGGATGTCAAATTGGGAAAGAATAATAAGAAGGAAGAGATGAGAAAGAAATATTGTAAATTAGTGTACAGTCAATGTGGCATAACATTGTGTATTCTTATGTTTTTTAGTACCTTATTGGCTTGTGCAGGTTGGATTGTTCATGCTATGCAGCACAAATCTGTCCCTACTTCTATTTCCTTGCCTATTCATTCTACTATCTCCCCACATCAATTACATACGCTTCCCCAACATGAACTAATCAGGAGAACAGAATATTTTAACAATTCATTTGTCCAGTTGTTGCATCAACACCAATTGGTAGTCAACACAACCGACTGTTGGGTGTGTGGACTTATGCCTCATACCACAGACAAAGGGATGCCATATTTAGCCCTTCCATTTTCTATGAAGGTTCCGCTTGGGCCTATTTTGCGATGTTTTCAAATGCATATCAGAACCGATTTAGACGTCCAGTTGGTTCATATGGTAGTGGACAAGATTTTAGTCATAGTTCTCTGATAAAAGGAATAGTGGCTATGGCTAGAATTGTGGAGAATAGTAGGGTTCCTGTTGATGAGAAACGGGCATACGATGGTTGGAACGTGACTCGTTACGTTCCTAGCCTTACAGATAGAGTTAAACAGGGAAAATCTCCACCAATTTGGACTGTGCCTCATCGAGGTAACTTTTGTTTACAAATGAATGGCCAGACTACTGACACTGGACAAGGAAAGAGTTTTTGTTCCCATACATACATTTACACATCTCAGAATTCACCACCGTTAGTGCCATCCCAGGGCACGTATTTTGTCTGCCACGATAGAGCCTACACCTGGCTACCGACTGATTTTTCAGGAACGTGCTATATAGCCTTTCTTCTCCCTCCTACATACACTGCTCCTTCGGGACATCACAGAAACAGATATGGCAGAGGGATTATTGATTCTAAAGACACGGCAGGACAAGAGGGAGGTGATTTCCTTAAAGGATTTCTCCCTTTTTGGGGCCCAATGGCCAACAGTAGAAACATGAGACAATTGGTTCATGTTGTTGAGACTACCATAGATGTCACTGTGGGAGCCTTGAGTAATCTCACAGCTGAACTTCAGGCGGATCGTCTCATGACATTGCAGAACCGGATTGCTCTGGATGTTATTCTTGCGGATCGTGGTGGAGTTTGTAAATTGATCGGATCTAGCTGTTGCATTTATATACCTGACGATACCCCTACGGTATACCAAGCCATCTCCAAATTACATGTGATCTCCGAGTCGATTCATCAGGACGAAGGAGATTGGTCTTTATTGGAATGGTTTTGGGGATTACTGTCCAAATGGGGATGGAAGGTATTAACTTTCCTTGGAGTGGTTTTGGCCATCATTTTTTCCTGTTGTCTCTGTATGCAGTGTGGCCCCGCCATCTGTGGTCTTTGTGCCACTATGTGTGTCCCAAGGCCTGTGTCACGGAAGACGGAGAGCATTAAAATGATGTTGCAGCAACAGCTTGATGACCTCATGGGCATTGACGTCGACTCAGATTAAAATGAGTCTGTGCGTCTTGCCTGAGTAATGGCAAAAGGAGGGTCTGAGGTAATTCAGTTTTCCGATCCCGTTCGTATTTAGCCACCATTTTGTGTCCCGCCACCATTTTGTGTTGCCCTCACTCAGGCAGCACGGTGAACGAGGTGTTGTTTTCCCTCTTCCTACTGCAAAGTGTCAAATAACCTCCTGCCTCTGTTTAAAGCTGGTGTCAGGGTCTGGCCGACTCCACAATGCTCGTCTGGTTTGACTGATCCCTGTCTCGACTATCTGTTGGTTCGCACCATTCTTTCCTGACTTTATCTTATCCTCTGGCCTTCGCTATTCTTTACTCGTATTCTCTCATTTCACAACTGTCCTCCGGGGCATACAAATGTGTCCTGCCACCTGCAAGTCGAATTATAAACACTACCACTGATTAACTTGTGGGGAAGGGTGACAAACACAGTTGGAAGAGAGGCTTATTTGAGTTACTTAATATCTTGTTTTCACATTCTTCTCATTGGTTAACCCTGTATGCATTGGGAGTGTTCTTTGTGAATATGTGTGTTATAAAAGATTGTGCGCCACGAAGTAAAGTGGCAGTCTCCTAAGAACATACCGAGTGTACTTCTGGGACAGCTGTACTTAGCTGCAGCTAATAAACCTTATCTTCTACGCCTAACGGAGTGTCCCATGTCTCTGTTCGATAAAGCAGGTCAACTCAGGAGATTAAGGCATACCCTGCGCCGCCAGGCCCATAAGGTCCCGGTTCTTCAGGGGACTGCACACAATCTATATATTTCAGTACTGCACTTTACTGTCAATGCCTGACTCATTTTATCAATGCATAAGCAAAGACTGGCTTCTAATGCTACTAAAACTTGACAACATGACAGGTTTTAAAACAGTTATCTGTCAGCAAATATATGATGTTACCAAATGATTCTCTCACAATGGTTACCCAAATGCACACAGACTCACAGTGTGATTCTAGACAAGTAACACTATCCCTAGGAGTTTAACAAAACTAATTCACTATTGTGGAAGGGGTAAGCGGACTGCACACAATCTACATATTTCAGTACTGCACTTTAGTGTCAAAGCCTGACTCATTTTATCAATGCATAAGCAAAGACTGGCTTCTAATGCTACTAAAACTTGACAACATGACAGGTTTTAAAACAGTTATCTGTCAGCAAATACATGATGTTACCAAATGCTTCTCTCACAGTGGTTTCTAAATGCACACAGACTCACAGTGTGATTCTAGACAAGCAACACTATCCCTAGGAGTTTACCAAAACTTATTCACTACTGTGGAAGGGGTAAGGGGACTGCACACAATATACATTTTTCAGGACTGCACTTTAGTGTCAAAGCCTGACTCATTTAATCAAAGCATAAGCATAAACTGCCTTCTAATGCTACTAAAACTTGACAACAAGACAGGTTTTAAAACAGTTATCTGTCAGCAAATACACAATGTTACCGAATGCTTCTCTCACAATCCTTACCCGAATGCACACAGACTCATAGTGTGATTCTAGACAAGCAACACTATCCCTAGCAGCTTACCAAAACTCATTCACTACTGTGGAAGGGGTAAGGGGACTGCACACAATGTACATATTAAAGCACTGCACATTAGTGTCAAAGCATGACTCATTTTATCAATGCATAAGCAAAGACTGGCTTCTAATGCTAGTAACACTGACAACATGACAGGTTCAAAAGAGTTATCTGTCAGCAAATACATGATGTTACCAAATGCTTCACTCACAGTGGTTCCCAAATGCACAGACTCACTGTGTGATTCTAGACAAACAACACTATCCCTTCCACTATACCAAAACACATTTCTTCATCTAGAAGGAGTACTACATTTTAGTGTAGAAACATGACTCATTTTGCAAATTCATAAAGAATCACTGATTTCTAATTGTACCAAAATATAAAAACAGCACAGTTATCTCCCTGCAAACACATGAAAAACACAAATGCTTATCACAAAATGATTTCTACATGCACACACACAAGGTCAATAAGATTGTAGACACAAAAATGCTCCCTGCACTTTAGCAGCTGAAATACATTAGTATGATTAAAATCATAATAGACCACATACACCTCCTCTCAATTAAATAACTCACCTTTCAAGTTGTTTTGTAGATTAAGAAGTATATCAGTCACACACCAGATTTTCTTATACAGAATCTCTGCACTGTGCACCTGTCAGCATAACCAAAGAATGGCAAAGTTTCCCTCTCATTTTCCACACATATATATGTAAACATCAAATCACATTCCTTCCCACATAAATTCAAAAACAAACACACATTTCTATTGGTTAACATTTCAACCCTTTCCAAAGGACATAAATTTGAACCCTCCCACCAATCTGCCTTCTGCCTGTTACCATAGAAACAGGTCATGGAACACTGTACTGAGCACACAGGTCACAAGTTCAGCACACAATGTTGCTAATCAAAACAGCAAGTGTGCTTGACTTTTCAACATATCAGCTTATCATATATAATGTTCCTTTCAATCAGTTTTTGTTAACCAATAAGAATCGTGCGTTTAAAAAACAGAAACATGCACCCTACCTTTCAGTGTAGAAGGTTGTCAAACAACCAATGATTTCTTGTCTTTTTTCAAAACTGCATCTTAGCCACCATTTTAGAAAAATCTTACTTTCCAAACTGCCATTTCATTTACAGAGACCATCTGAGTGCATCCAGACCTCCCTTCAAGATGCTTACAGTGTGGATTGTGGGACACAGCTATATTTTCTGGAGCCAAAGGTATGCAGAAAACAAAGGCATTCACAAAGACCTAGGTTTGCCAAATGTAGACATTAAATAGGTTGGACAGAGAGGGTTAAAGTGGCACCAATTGATGCCATTGGTCAAATCCTTCATGCATATCCAACACCCTGACCTCATAATAGTGCACTGTGGTGGCAATGACCTAGGCACTTTGACTGGGGTAGGTCTGGAACTGCTTACGAAGGACACCTTTGCAGAACTGATTTCACTTTTCCCCAAAACTTCGTTTGTGTAGTCTAACATATGCCAAAGGCAGAAATGAAACTGGTCCAATCATTTTTGTCCACAAATTGAGAAAGCTAGGAAACATGTGAATAAATCTGTTTCTGCTTTTCTCCGAGACTATAGAATGGGGTCCATTTTCAATAACAATCTGCGCTTTCATATGCAAGAGATGTATAGGAGAGATGGAGTACACTTTACTGATGAAGGAAACAGAGTCTTCCTCAACAACTTTAGACTCTGTATAGGTACTTACTTATAAGTACCAAAAACTCTCAATGAACACAACGGCTCTTTTTAGAGCCACTCAACAACAAAACACTTAAGCTTGATGTTTATCTCCCAAAAATGTCAGGTTTTTTCCTTGGATCCGCGCTCCCAACGCGTTAGGAACCATGCACCCAACGCGATTCAATGCGCGCACCCTGCGCGGATTTTGCCGTTTAAAAAAAAAAGGGGGGCCCCAGTGGGTCCATCTGGGAGCCCCTAAGCAGCTCTAGAGGGTCAGAGTCTTTAAACTCTGCCCCCTTTATATGTTTTGCACACTTATTCCCCTTACTTCTTCAGCCTCGCTTCTACCGAGGCACAAAATGGCTGCCAACAGTTCCTGGTTTCGAATGTAGAGAGACACTCGACAGCCAATTAGCATTCAGCGCGTGATCGGGAAGGTGCGCGCTTGGTTCGGGGAGGGTGCGCTTACGGTGCGGGTAGGGTGCGCGGATCCTCTGAGGCCATAGATATCACTAACTTTTTTACCCTAATTTTCTCAGGAACTACTGAACAGATTTACACCATTTATGCAAAAGGCACGAGTCTGAACTGAGGACTATCTCTTTGCCAAATTTGGTGCAATTCCGTTCAGCAGTTAGAGGCTTACCTGGATAAGAAGTGCCTGTAGTGGGGAAGAAAAGGGTAGGGAGCCCGTGTAAGAAGTGTCGGTTCCATGGCGGAGGGTCCCTGTAGGAGAGTAGGATCTGCTTCTTATGGTTACCCCCACTTTTTGCTGATGTTTCACTGTTTTTCGACTTTAGTCTGGTTGGGACCCTGCTATTCAGGGACCCAGCCCATTTGCTTCCTCTCTAAATTGATTGCAAGTACTTTAGGTACACTCCAGATTGGATTCTGGAGTACCCTTATAAGTCCCTAGTATATGGTATACTATGTACCCAGGGCATAGGTACCCCAGAGGCCTACCAGGGACTGCAGCATGTATTGTACCATCCCTGGGATGCCATTTAAAATGACCCAACAGGTCTGTTACCGCAGCCTGTGTAAGGTGGTGTATACACCCCTCACTGAGATATAGGTTTCCTATATCTCTCCATGTTACTGCACATGTAAAACTATCAGTCACCCCTATGGCAGGCCTTAACAATCCTGAAGGCAGGGTGCTGGGTTTCATGTGAGAGGGTGCCCATGCATGAGCAGAGCCCCTCCGCAGCTTTCGGAACCTTTATTCCGGGGTTGTTTGTGATGCAGGCAAACCATATACTCTTAAGTGCATTATAACCTCACGGTAAATGCTAACTTTGGAATGGCTGCATGGAAACATGTTGTGTTTGGTGTCAAACACCTTGGAATCATACCCCCACACCAGTAACTGGTGTGGGAGGTATGATTCCACCCTACTAGAGGGAGAAACATGACAGCACCGGTATACCCGGTACCAACTTAACAGACCCTGGCATCACAAAATGGATGCTGCCAGACACAGACACGAGTCTGCCCTCCTGCTGCTGGATGAACCTCTGGCAGGGGAGTCCTGTACAATAGGTTTCCTGTCACAGGGAGGTGTAACCCCCACCCAGACAGGCTTTAGTGTATTGGGGCTGGGTGGGTGCACTCCAAGAGTGCTTTGATGTCTGCAGTGGGGGCACATTTGATGTCCCTGTGCATAGTCCAGCTCAAACTGGTTGCAGGGGCTACCAGCCTCTGCTCTGGTGCGAAACTGGACAAAGGAAATGGGTGTAGCCACCCCTCTCTCCTGACCCTAGGTGGGTCCCCAGAGTTTGTCCCACCCCTTCCTTGGGTATTAAGTAGGAATCCCTGACTACAGGACTTTAGATTTACCTGGACGAACCTCTGCTACAGATTTACCAGCACTTCTACTATCTACACAACGTTGGATGACCGAAGAATCTCCCTTGGAGTAAAGGAGTTACTCCCCTGCAAGGCAGGCATCAAAGACGCATCTGTCTGGTTTGCATCGATGCTGCTTCCAAAGGACACTTACAATTTTGCAACACAGGAGGTGGGTTTCCAAGCTTCCCCGAGGCCGATCCCTGCTCTCAGAAAATGTGAGATCCAAAGCCCTCGTGGGGACCATGCAACCCAAACCCCTGGACACCACAACCATTTGCAGCAGCATATGCTTCTTGGCAATCCCTGAGACTGTGCTTTGGGCTACTTGTATTCCAGACCCCAAGCAATTATTCCACTGAAGATTGCTGGCCTACACTCCTCGAGTGACCCGTGGGTGGGTATTTAGTGATTCCTCTTGAGGTCCCTTTGCGATCCCTTGTCCGTCGACTTGTGGGTCCCTGAGAAGGGTACGTTGACTTTCAATGGAATTCCTGGTTGTTCCAGACGTGCCCTGACTCTCCATTGCTTGGGGAGTCCACAGGACCTTGCTGGTTTACACCTAAGCCATTTTTCTCTCACCGCGTGGGTTGCTGTTGCCAAGGCTTGTTGGTCTCCAATCCGGAACCTGACCCCCCAGCACTCGACATCCTTTGTGGGACAGCTCGCCTGTGGACTGTGGTCATCATCGACACCTCCTGGTCCCCGTGGCAGTGGAGTCAACCTTCACCTCTTTGCACCTGAAACACCCGACATCGGTGGGCATTCGTCTATCGTACCCCTGGTCACTGGTAAGTGACCCAGACTCTGTCCCCTCTGCTTTCAGGTTCTTCACATCTTTGCTCCAGGCTTGGATCACACTAGACACTTCTTCTTTCCACAGCAGCAGCACTTTGCAGCACATCACCATTGAAATCAATGACGATTCCCGACACCATTTGACACCTATGCACCCGGCTTCCCTGGGTGAGGTAGCACGAGTACTCCAGTGCTCCCGTGGGTGCTGGCCCTAGAACCCCCTAAGTCTAAAGGGGTTTGCTCAAAGTCCTCTTCTAAGTGTCCTTATTCTTTAAAATTCCAACCGCGACTTTCCTATTGAATTGTACAGGGCTCACGGCTGTGTTCTCACACTCCACACGTCCCCCGTGGGTCTCCTGTGTCACTACCTTGGGTGGTTCCTTGGGGTCCCAGCGATTCTACGTGCTATAGGCACTGTGTCTGGTCAAGTTGTGGTTCTTATACCACTTTCTTAATATATGGTTTGGTCTCCCTGTGGGGTCCATTGTATATTGTGATATTTACTGTTGTTTAATAACTGTATTATTGTGTGGCTTGCTCTCTAATTTCATAAAGAGGTTAGTAGAGAGTGTTTAGAAATAAATACAAATATTTTATATATATACCTTGTGTGGTTCTCCTTTCATTTAGTTATTCAAGAGGTTATAATCTGGTAAACCAAGCTGCTTTACACTCCTTCAAGACTTAGCCTGAAGGCTGCTCTCCATAGCTACCACTAGGATAGCTTTCAATAAAGGTTGTCTTAAACCTATTCATCAATAAGGGTTGTTTGGACTGGTACAAGGTGCCCACTATAACTAATGGACAGCATATACCAGGCCAACTTCTCACAGTCCCTTCCTTTCCTCCTGTGAAAATAGAAAGCAAAAAGAGAAAAACAGAATTAAAATGAGAGAATTCCTAATATATCATACATGTTGTTTACAATTCTGTATATACAAGTATAGATACTCATGAAAAATCACTGTTTCAAGGAAGATTCATAAACTTTCACTGTAGACAGCAAATAGTGAATATAGACCAGGAAAATTTAGCTTTCATGTAAGTGTACATTTAATTCTTCGATTAAATTGTGACCTCTAGGCTGTTGGTCTCGAGTTCCAGAATCCAGTTGGACTCTTGTTTGCATAACAGTTAAACTCTATTCCTACCCCGAGGGCCAGTGTGTACCTGTTCGATGATGAAATAGCTCAACAGTGCACTATTAGAAAGATGGTATTCCTGAAAGTGTCATGCAACTGGATAGTGTATATCTCTGTTGTTATGGTGCGCACGTGCTCTAAAACCCTCTTTTTGGCCATTAGTGTTGTACTGACAATGTACCATAGTCCACACGGGCTGTCTAGGGCATATACTACAAAGGTAGTATTGCATGTCAAGAATTGGGTGATCTGTTTCTTGTTTGCTCTACTAGGTATGTTGAATTCTTTGACCAGGCGGCTGTTACGGCAGGCCTTGCAATGACCGCAAGGGAAAAAACCCTTGAGGTTATGGTCTCCTTGATGTTGTATTTGCGTGATGTCATTGTGAATCAGGATATCTCTTAGATTGTGGCCTTTCCTGTAGGTGATTCTAGGACGTGTGTGGATAGACTTGCCAGAAATCGAATTGCTGGTCAATATTGGCCAATGCTTGGCGAAGATCTTGTGTATCTGTTGGAAATTACGATTATATGTTGCAATCAGTCTTGTCTCTTGTCTATTGATGGTAGTGTCATTGTAGTGCTCTTTCACTGTATCTCATCTGTTGATTTTATTAACTTTTTTCAAAGCACGTTTTAGTACCCATTTCGGGTAACCCCTGTTTATAAACCTAGTAATCATATTCTCTTTTTCGATGTTGTATGTTTCCTCAGTGCTGCAGTTTCTTCTTGCCCTCAGCATTTCTCCATATGGTATGCTCCATTTCAGATTGTACGGATGACTGCTGAGGGCATGGAGAATAGTGTTGCCTGCTGTGGTTTTCCTGAAAAGACTAGTTTCCAAGGTGTCTTGTGCTGTTGTAACAAGTACATTGAGAAACTCAATCTGATGTTTGCTTATATTACATGTAAGTTTGATGTTATATGTATTCTTATTGAGCTTATCAATAAAACCGATAACTTCGTCTTTAGTGCCATGCCAAATAAGGAAGAGGTCATCGATGTAACACAACCATATAATGTCACCTTGATGAAATCTAATGTCAAGGTGGCATCCTTTCTGATCTCCTCTTCCTAAAGACCCAAAAACAGGTTAGCAAAACTTGGGGCAAAACAGGTGCCCATCGCAGTGCCAAGGATCTCTTTATAGATCGTCCCATTAAACATAAATATGTTATTTTTAAGGCATTGGCTCATCATTTCAATCAGCATGTTGGTATGATCTAGGTATCCAATTGGTCTATTCTTGAGGTAGTGATAGCATGCCTTTATACCCTGTGTGTGGTCTATTATGTTGTAAAGGGAGTTTACATCAAGTTTGACTAACAGATAGTCTTCTTCCCACCTCACACCTTCTAATTTAGTCAAAAAATCTTTTGTGTCTCAAACATGGGATGTAAGAGATGTTACATAGTCGCTCAAAAAATGGTCCGTGTACTTAGATGCATTTTCTAACACACCACCAATCGATTAGACTATGGGTCTCCCAGGTGGTCTAATGGGGCCTTTGTGCACTTTGGGTAAAAGATAAAGAATCAGGAGTTTGGGGAAGTCCCTTTTAGAAAAACAGTTTTCTTCCCAAGAGATAATGTTATTGTATTCCCATTCTTTTACTTTGTTCCACATTTCCAACAAACTTTCATTGTAGATGTCACTGTTAATTTTCAGATAGAACTTGGAATCTTCCAATTGTCTAAGGGCTTCGCTAATGTACATATCTTGACTCAGAAGTACAATATTGCCCCCTTTATCAGCAAGATGAATGATGATGCTCTTGCCCTCTGCTAATGATTTTATAATTTATTTTTCTTTGGTAGTAAGATTCGAATTGGAAAACACCTTTTTCCAACTTTGATGTTTTAATTTAAGTAGCTCTTGGGTGACCATATCATTGAACGTGTCAATATTGTCATGTGGCAAAACAGGGAAAAACATTGAGCAAGGCTTAAATTTAGTGGAAGCAGCTAAACCTGTTGGAAAATCAATGTTGATGACTTCCATAGGGGACATTACCAGTACATCCGATGTTTGGTGTAAATCATGCATGGCTAGGAGAGTTTCCATATCTCCCACAGTCAAACCGGACAATGCATCCATAGTAAGTTGCGTTGTATGGTCTGTACCCACATTGAGTTTCTTAAGAGTCTGCCATTTTGTACGTTTAAGTTTTCTCACGAACTTATATAAATCCACGCGAGTATCTGAATGGTTAAACAGTTCAGTTTGGCAAAATGTCAAGCCTAGACATAGGGTTTTCTTATATAGGAAAGAGAGAGAGCGTTCTGACAAATTAATGATTGTACGATTTACCGTATCTATATCCATTACTGGTTGGTCTTGGAGCTTGCAGCTTTTCCCATGTGCTCCCTTGTTTTGTTGTTTTTGATCTTTTTGTTTCCTTTGTTTTCTTCTTTGTTTGCTTCTCCCCTCCCCTCCCCTCCCTCTTCCTCAATTCTCTTCTTCTGCCTCGTTGTTCCCGTTCTCGGCCCCGGTACATTGGCGTCGCTCTCGGTGTTTGCCGGCCCCTTCTCAGGAGCCGGTATTCATCCAAAAAAGTTGCCGGTTTGGAGGGGATTACTCTTTCTGATGTTGAACTTGTGGTTGTTACTGAGATGTCTGCATCCGAGTCACTCGTTTCCACAGATGAAGATGTTGTAATCTCGCTTTTCATGGTCTGTGTTTGTACGATATTCAGTAGTTCCTCATATAAGTGGTCGTACTTATGGCTGTATGCGACCACTTTCATAGTCCACGCAGTCTCTGTGGAGCTTTCTCTGTTTGTGTTTTTTAATATCCTCTTTGTGTTGTTTGAGTTTGGGTTTAAGTTCTTCTTTGAATTTGTTAATGATTCTCTGCTCATTGCTGTTAATACATTCTTCCTCCAATGATGCGATTTCCGTCAAGATGGTCTCCCTATCTTCCCAAGCATATTTCACCAATATGCTAAGCATGGTTCTGGAGCTTTTCGCAGAATTTTCAGCATGATTTTCTAACATCCGTGGATTAGGCAATTCATATGATGGTGTTATGTACATTCGTAAACCACAAGGCACCATGGGCCTCATTTATGAAAAGTGATGCATCACTGCGTGAAAACAGTGATGCGTCACTTTTCACTGCGCCCTCCCTGCGACTCCAATGATGCATCATATTTACAGTATGACGCATCATGTCGCAAGGAGTCACAGATACGTCAGTATTTCTGACGTATCTGTAGGCGCAAAAGTGACTCATTGCTGGAGTGTGTCACAAAAGTGACGCAACTCCAGCAATGTGTCCTTTCACATGGGGCAAGCCCCATGTGAAAGGGCCTGCGTCAGTCTTACGCCTGCTGTGAGGCAGGCGTAAGATATTGACGCATTTGCACCCTAGAAGTGGCGCAGTGAAATCTCGTAGATTTCACTGCGTCACTTCTACGATGCTTACTTACGTGGGAACGCCCACCCTGCACACATTATACCTGACGCAGGTATAATGTAGCGCAGGGGTTTACAAAGTGACGCATCTAGGTAGATGCGTCACTTTGTAAATATGGCGCATCATGGCGCATGTTTTACGCCACTGGTGCGTCACAAAAAGTGACGCACCGGTAGCGCAAAAGTGACGCAGGGGCTCATAAATGAGCCCCCATATTTTTATCCAAAGAGTTCTGCAGTGAAACTGCTTCCCACCGTTTGGCGGTTTCAGATTTTTTAAAATTTCTCAAAGCGTTTCAATTTTGAGGTTAAAGTAGTGTCAGTTTTGGTGTTGGTTTGTACGCTGTCAGTTTTGCCAGGAGCGCGTGCCAACACGGTCTGTGCTGCCGCACGTCTTTCGTTTTCCTCTTCCATGTTGAGTAACCTATACTATATCATATCTAGCATGCTTCCAAATGGTGTGTAATTATACCACTACGACCATTGTGCCTTCCTAGGCCAGGCCGCCCCCACGCTCCTCCTGCTGCTCGTTCCTGCCTCCTGTGACCTTCCGCCGCTGCCTCCTGCATTTCTACCGCTGCAGGCGACCCAGCCGCCGCTGAGCCGCCCGCACTCGTGTCCCCGCTTTTCCCGCAGCTGCCTTCCCTGCGGCCCCGCAAGCCCGTCTGCGCCCGTCCGCGCCTGGACCGCGCCCAGCGCCAGGACCCCTGGACCCTACCGCCGAGGCAAGACTACACGACAGACCTATGACGCCGCAACCCTCCACGCACTCAATGCCGGCCGGAACCCTGCCTGCTACCGCGCCACCCCGAGGCGCACCCACAGACCCTTCGCCTGCAGAGCCTGCCGATTCACCTGCTACCAGACCTGTACCACTTCCACCGAGTCCAACACCAACAGCAACCACCTGAAATGCATCCTGCTCAACACCCGCTCCGTCCACAGGCACGCCGTGGAACTCTGGGATCTGCTCGACGCGACAGCACCTGACGTCGCCTTCCTCACCGAAACCTGGATGAACGCCTCCTCAGCGCCCGACATCGCCATAGCCATCCCGGACGGCTACAAGATCACCCTGAGGGACCGCGTCAACCAGACAGGAGGAGGCGTCGCCATCGTACACAAGAACACCATCCGCATCTCGACTAACTCCGACGAAACCTTCACCGCCGCCGAACACCTGCACTTCCAGATACACACTGACCCCAAGACCACCCTCAGAGGCACCCTCATCTACAGACCACCGGGACCACACACACAATTCAGCGAAGACATCGCAGACTTCATCAGCCCACACGCCCTTCCCTCCGCCGACTACATCCTCCTAGGGGACCTCAACTTTCACCTGGAGAACAACAACGACAGAAACACCACCGCCCTGCTGGACAACCTCGCCAACCTCGGCCTCAAGCAACTGGTGAATACCCCCACCCACTACGCCGGCCACACGCTTGACCCCGTCTTCTCATCCAGCAAGCATATCTCCTCCAGCCACGCCACGCCACCGGACTCCACTGGACCGACCACAGCCGCGTCCACTTCAGCTTCAGAAGAACTATGACCCACCACCACCACCCGCAACAGGTTCCCCGCCGAAGCTGGAGCAAGATCACCTCCGAGCAGCTCACCGCCTCCCTCAGCCAGAACACTCCGACCAGCACAACGGACCCCAACGAAGCAGCCAGCAACCTCACCAAGTGGCTGACCGCCTGCGCCGATGACCTCGCACCACTAAAGAACCCTCCCAGCAGACCCGGCAGCAAGAAAACCCCCTGGTTCACCAACGAACTCAAGGAATCCAAGAAGAGCTGCCGCACCCTCGAGAAAGCCTGTCGGCTCGACCACACCACAGACAACAGGACCGCCCTCAAGCACGCCATCCGCAAACACCATCAGCTGATCCGCACCACCAAGAAGACGGCACTCAAAGAACAACTGGACAACAACACCCACGACAGCAAGGAACTCTTCAGCATCGTCAAAGAGTTCTCCAACCCCAGCGCCGGATACAACGACATCACTCCCTCGCAAGACCTCTGCAACTCACTCGCCTCATTCTTCCACCGCAAGATCGCCGACATACACAACAGCTTAGACGCACAGACCACTCACCCTACCACCGAACCAGAGCCCGCCACAACCACCCTCTGCAACTGGACCCCGATCAGCACCGAAGACACCACCCGCACAATGAACACCATCCACTCCGGATCACCAACCGACCCGTGCCCACACCACGTCTTCAACAAAGCCGACGCCACCATCGCACCCCATCTCAGAGACACCATCAACTCCTCCTTACACACCGCCACCTTCCCGTAGAGCTGGAAGCACGCCGAGCTGACCGCCCTCCTGAAGAAACCAACGGCGGACCCCACCGACCTCAAGAACTACCGTCCCATCTCACTCCTTCCTTTTCCTGCCAAAGTCATCGAGAAGACCGTCAACAAACAGCTTGCCGCCTTCCTCGAGACGAACGGATCCCTCGACCCCTCGCTGTCCGGGTTTCGGGCCAACCACAGCACCGAGACCGCCCTCATCGCCGCCACCGACGACATCAGAACCCTGATCGACAACGGGGAAACAGCGGCCCTCATCCTCCTGGACCTCTCTGCAGCATTCGACACCGTCTGCCACCACACCCTAGTGAAGCGCCTCAACAACGTCAGAATCCGAGAGAAAGCGCTGGAGTGGATCATCTCGTTCCTCACCGGAAGAACCCAGAGAGTCCGCCTCCCTCCGTTCAGATCCGAGGCCACCGAAGTCATCTGCGGCGTACCACAAGGATCTTCACTCAGCCCAACCCTCTTCAACGTCTACATGAGCCCCCTCGCTGCCATCGCACGCCAGCACAACCTCAACATCATCTCCTACGCCGACGACACCCAGCTCATCCTCTCCCTCACCAACGACCCCACCACCGCCAGAGCCAACCTACACGAAGGGATGAAAGACGTCGCCGACTGGATGAGAAACAGCCGCCTTAAACTGAACTCAGACAAGACGGAAGTCCTCATCCTGGGATCATCACCCTCCGCCTGGGACGACTCCTGGTGGCCCCCGGCCCTGGGCACCGCTCCCAAACCAACGGACCACGCACGAAACCTGGGCTTCATCCTGGACTCCTCCCTGTCAATGACCAGACAAGTCAACGCCATCTCATCCTCGTGCTTCAACACCCTGCGCATGCTTCGCAAGATCTTCAGATGGATCCCCACGGAAACCAGGAAGACCCTCACCCAAGCACTCGTCACCAGCCGACTAGACTACGGGAACACCCTCTACGCCGGAACCACCGCCAAACTCCAAAAAAGACTCCAACGCATCCAGAACACCTCCGCACGACTCATCCTCGACATCCCCCGACACAGCCACATTACCGGACACCTGAGAGACCTGCACTGGCTCCCCATCAGCAAGAGAATCACGTTCAGACTCCTCACCCACGCACACAAGGCCCTCCACAACCTGGGCCCCAAGTACCTCAACGACCGCATGACCTTCTACACGCCCACCCACCAGCTACGATCGACCAGCCACGCACTCGCCACCGTACCACGCATCCGCAAAGCCACCGCCGGAGGAAGATCCTTCTCCTACCTGGCAGCCAAGACTTGGAACTCCCTCCCCACCCACCTTCGGCGAACCCAAGACCATCTCTCCTTCAGGAAGCAGCTCAAGACCTGGCTGTTGGAGCAGTGACCTACCCCTCCCCCAGCGCCTTGAGACCCTCCCGGGTGAGTAGCGCGCTATACAAATGTCATGATTGATTGATTGATTGATTGACTATATATATTTATGTTTGTTACTCTGGACACTGTGACCAATGTTCTAAATTGTTTTCACTCCTCACACAGGTACTCTGGGAGAGGTAAGAGACAACAGCCAGACCTTCAGACCATGGAAGAATGCCATGTAATCAAGAAGTTTCGGTTAAACACAAATAATACAGGATTTATGTCATCAGTTGGAGCCTGATCTGCTTCCTCAAATCACTTATCCTACATGTATACCACCTATAGTGAGACTTCTGGCAGTATTAAATTTTCTGGCCACAGGTTCCTTCCAGCACACTGTGGCTTTATCTGGTGGTATGTCACAACCAATGTTCAGTAGTGTACTCAAAGACGTAGTTTCTGCAATGGTGAAACGCATTGACAGCTACATATAATTCCCCAGGCATGAGGATTTAGTCCGTGTGAAGGGGAAATTCTATGGTTTTGGTCGCCTCCCACATGTGGTTGGGGCCATTGATGGTACCCATATTGCTTTAGTGCCACCACAAGCCTGAGAACAAGTAAGCGGAAGTACTTCCATTCTATCAACATGCAAGTTGTCTGTTTACCAGATTTGTATATCTCAAACATCTGTGCCTGGTCCCCAGGATCAGCCCACGATTCCTTTGTACTGCAGAACAGCACCATACCCCAGCTGATGTAACAGCTTCTACCGGAGATGGCCTGACTTGTTGGTAAGTTTGATCTGTCCTAACTTTGTATGGGTAAAGTCAGGTAGAATAATCAGGTAGTATAATCAGAAAGTGTATAATGTATGGTTGGAGTTCTGTCTGTCTCCTATCTAGGAGACTCAGCGTATCCCAGCCATCCGTTGTTGTTGGCACCGCTGAGGAATCCAACAACGCCAGGGGAAGTCTGCTTTAATGAGCCCCATGGAAGAACACGGTGGCTAGTGGAGCAGGCTTTTGGGCTCCTGAAATCCAGATTCAAATTTTGGAAAAGACTGGGGGAGCCTTCCTCTACTCATGCGGGAAGGTGTGTCAAAACACCTTGGCCTGCTGCCTGCTCCACATCACTCTGAGATGGAACAACAGCCTAACTTACTCCTGTGTGTGCAGAGAGGCACCAACAGCATTCACTTAATCGACTATCCTGTCCCACATTTCCATTTTCCTACTGAGAGGAGTATGTTGGACTTAGGTGCAATTGTGGCTCTACTCATTCACCAAGACTGAAAACTCTGACTCTGTAAAATGTTGATTTTTGTGGCAAGGCAATATGACAAAATAAAGTAAGTGACAATGAAAAAAATAACACCAAGGGATATTAGAGAAAAAACCTTCAACAAAATAAAATGTTTAGAGTGCAAAATGGGATGATTACAAAAAAAGGGCTGCCTTATCTCAAAATACACAAAACGGTGGTGGCTGTCTTGTGGGCACAGTTATGAAGCAAAGCATTATAATCAAGGATTGGGTGTGTTTTATAGTGTGATTTGCAGGCGTGTCCACTTGCAGACTACCCAGGCAGGAAGTATGTCATCCACGCGGTTGGCATTTCAGGCTGCATGCCTTGTAATATGGCGGACGAAAGACCACCAGCGCAGCGGTCTTCTAGGACCACCACCGTGGTATGGCATTCGGACCGCCAAACTCATAATCGTATTAAAAAAATTAAACAACATACTAAATTCATATGAATTACATTAATTCAATCAAACAATAAAATAACTTACACAAATAATAATCTAATTAACCAATTAAAGTTTAAAAAACATAAACAATGTAAGTCGAATTTAAGAGAAAGAGAAGCGCACGTTTGCGGGGATGATTTGTGATACTTGGGACATGGATTTTAAAAGAGGGATTCTTTAAAGAAGCATCTTGACCTAAGAATATAGTGCTTTTAATGCCAATTAATATCCTTCCTGGGACGTATGCAAAAGGGCCTGCGCAGAAACCATGCATACTCATGTTCGAAATGAGTAAAGTATGTCTAATAATAAGGAATATTAGTTGTTATAATGCAGGAGCGACACAAGCCTAAAAACATCAAGGGAGAAAGTAGTGGCATTAGCTTTACTAATGCTTATGGGCCATGAAAGGAATTAATAGGCTGTAGAATGTGAGGCTTAGTCATGTGCTTGGGCTGTCTATTCCTGGCTGCTCCTCGGGGCACATATTTCATACTGAGAACAGATCATAAGCTTTAGGCGAGGGGGTTGTGTGGAGCGGGTCAACCTAATGAGACTGCTACATTGCCAAGAAAGTAGCCTAAAAAGGGGCAAGGATGTCAGTTTTGAAATGAAGCATGCTTCTGTAGACTATATTATGCAGGCAGATTGTTTGTCAAATGTGAGTCGGCAGAGTTTATGGTTCAAAGTGAAGGTCAGCGTGAATGTAAAGGCTAAGAGTGGAGGATTCTGACGATTAATATAATGTGAAATCTAAAGATGTGGTAGCTGTGGTACAAGGATTCATGTTGAAAGATGAATGGAAGCTGGAGTGTCAGTCGGACGTGGTGTGCAGAAATTTATATGTGTAGAAACTTAAAGAAACTCGTCCTGTAGTAAAAGTGGAATCATTCATGTGAGGGTGAATAAATATTATGTATGAGCCAATCTTATAACTAAAAAGCAAATGGAGTTCTAAAGGAGTTTATTCAATTAGTGGAGTCATCAGGAATTTAGTGGAAGAGGCATTGTTGCTTTGTAGAACAAACTCAGAATCAGTGGCAGAGAAGTAATCATTTGAATTGTTGTGAGCAAGAGCTCCTGTGTTGTTATTGAATCAAGTATGGAAGGTGATGACAAGGAAGGGTAAGAGTGGCAAATATATTTGTTGACACTCTGGGTAAAGCACTATCAGGAATAAAGCAATCTAGAAGTGGACCATAAAAGATCAGCCAAGGAGTTCAACATAAAGCATGATCATTGGATGCGCGTGCCTAAACCAGGCATTATGCCCAATGTGGCAAAAACATGTCAAGGTAAATGCAGTAATGGCAAATTTTGTTAAAAAGTCTAGGATGGTAACATATGGAATTTGGGTCGACTGGCCAAGTGTGGAGAAATAGCCTAAGGCAGTGGTTCCCAAACTGTGCGCCGTGGCTCCCTGGGGAGCCGTCAAACCTAGCCTGGGGAGCCACGCACCAAGCACTTTAATGCATTTAATGTCGAAGGGTCTGTTGGCTTCAGTTAAACTAATTAGACTTAAACGCATGATGTTGATGATTTGTAAGCGACATGCCTAAAGCTGTAAGCGTGCTTAATTGATGGCACGCCGAGGGAGATGACCTCCATATTTCACTGGATCCCCACGTCCAACATGCCTAATTTATTTTGTTAGATTCGTTAATAGTTTCGTTTTTTTCAAAATGCATTTTCCACCAATGCAGGTTATCAGGAAAGTATAGTTGCCCTGTCTATTAAACACACTAAGTATTATTAAGTATTGACATTTGTACTTGAATCATAGGTACTTCCAGTACACATTTCTTTCAGTGCACACAGATTTCCAGAAAGGCCTGCTCTCTCCTTGAGCACAGGGAAGTAAAACACCATATACAGCATAGTGCCAACATTTGGAAGCAAGAAAGAGGGACGTTTAAAAAAAAAATCAGAGGAATTTATTTTATTTGCATTGATCTGGAGGCAATTTTAGGGAGGAGACAGCAAAAATAAATCTGTATGTGGTTTTAAAAATCGCAAGTCACCCTGCTGAGACAGATGTGTTGGCACGTATGACATAGGTAGAAATGGAAGTGCATGCAAATTTTCTCCAAGCGCAGAAACACTTTGGCAATGGGGCCTGCATACATATGGGTGCTATCTAGCACTGTAAGTGGGATTACAAAGTTTGAGAGGGTATTCTAAAAAAGGCATGAGCAAAGAAGAGTAAATCAGAATATTTTATTAGAGGTGTCGCCTTAGTAATACGCAACACCCTGTGTCTATGATTATAATACCTTCATCAGCTTCATCCCAATTATTTTCGGGGAGAAAAATGCAAGTACTCCAGATGCCGGGCTTACATCCCCCCACACTCCAAATAAAGTAACAGTGGGGAGCCAGGGGCAATGGCCAATCGGTCAAGGCAGCTGCGGGTCAAAAACGTTTGGGAACCACTGGCCGAAGGGAATGGAAGATGGGTGGACTGGTAATAATTGGTTGGTTGAGGTGGACATCATGGTCATAGGAAAATGAGGTTTCAGTGAGCGGTGATAGTGGGGCCAACAATGGCGGCGACTCTGTTACAGATGTAAGAATGGCATTGAAGATGGCATTGAAGACATGTTAGTGTGCAGAAATTGTGCTGTGTAAAAGCTTAAAAGTCCAACGAGTGTTAGACCAGGCAGATGGAAGATTCTGAAACAGAGTGAAGAAATTGCCATTGAAATATAATGATTTCTGTGTGAGTTGATCCTGCAGGTAATTCAGATTTTCTGGTGAGCAAGCGTGTGTATGTGACTCGGCTCCATGGGAGGATGGAAGCCTGGTGGGTTCAAGAATGGGACCCAGGGTAGCAGCTGGGCCGGATGTGACGTCACTTGTTACATGGTCCTACAAAATTCATAATTGATGCAACACTGAAGTGGCTAAAAACACAAAAGAGTAGCTCATTATCAAAGAACCAAAAAAATATATGGATGGGTTGCGTGACATATAAAAATAGCAAGTTTATTATTATCATCAATTATGTTAACGAACACCAATAACCCCTGACCACCCCCCCCCCCCAAGAATACGAATAGTAGTCGATCTTTAAGCAGCAAAACAGTAAACAGCAAAAACCTCCTAAAAATCTGTTCAAAAACAGTTTTAGTGACTGTGACAGGATTCAGATTGCATGAAACCAGATAAATTACATTTGGAGCGCTGAATAGAAACGTCCGGGCAACGTGAAAATGAAACCTTGGCTGAGAGGTATTTTTTCTATCAACAATCTCTTTGTTGAGGCCGCGATCAAAGAAACCTGCATGTGTTTTCATGTCCATGTAACTAGAAAATGACATCCAGATGTGTAATGGGCATTCTGTTGTTTCTGCTACATTGATTAGATTCCATCGCAGTCCCTGGTTACAAAGTGTGGCTGGATCATTGCACAATTCATAGCAATCCCCACAGCGAGCTCCTAATTAGGAATTCTGGAAACCCTCCATATTTAAGAACAATTTGAACGACGGCCAAAAGTACTTACAGTGCTTAAGAAGCTGTTTTCCCTTCGGGGCGCTGGCTGGAGCAACGAGTAAATCCGCACTCCTGTGGAAACGAGGCAGCCAGATCCCAGTGAAGTGCAAAGAAATTAGAGACGCGGACCACACACAGGCACGTGGATACAAAAGAACAGGATGTATTTGTTCTAATCTTAAGCATCAATGAACTGAGAACAACCATGATAATCAGTCCTGCGAAATCTGATTCTGGTTACAGTGTTTTGCAGTTACATTCAAAGAAGTGCCAACATTTTATAATACATTATTTATGCAGGGATCTAGTATTTTTGGGGCCACGAGCAGAAAGGAAATTTGTGGGACCCCTCTTATTTGCATGCAACATATTATCATAGGAAATGACATTACAAGAAGTACCATCAATTGACTATTTGTCCTGGCATCGTTGAAATGTCTTTGCAAGAAGCAACTTTCATTGCACTAATATCACCAATCACCAAAAATGACGTTTAATTACCTAAATAAGATAAGTAGATATATTTTTATTAAGTATATATCTATTATATAGTGTAGTATTCACTATGGATGCAAAGTTTTGGCGTAGGTCTCTCTGAAACGTATATCTCTAACCAAAAGATAAAAAATTGTTTTCAGATTAGTGCATTATGTATAGATGTGTGCATGTGACAATTACATAGCGCAAATCTAGCCAAATGGCAGGGAAGAACTGCACAGTGTCAAATCCAAAGAGACAGTCAATCTGTGATAGGAGGGGAATAGCTAGTTTGTGGACTGTTCCTGTATCATGATGAAGTGTTCTTTAAAGAGGTGAATATTCAGCTGTTTACCAAATTGCAGCTGCGTTGGGTATGTCCTGATGGATGTGGGGCTATTGTTGGTGGACAAATTGGAGAGGCATTTTGCATTGTTTTTTTCTTTTTTGCACTTCTTCTTCATCGATCTGAAAGTATCCTAGCTGCGGGTGAGTGGAGCTCTACAGGAGATGGTAAACTTGTTATTTAAGTAGGCGGGGTGCCAGCACTAATGTTTTGCAGCTGATGCCACTGGTTTGAAGGTGGTGTAGGCTGGCAGTGTGTGCCTGTTGAGTTACATCAAGGTGTGGTGATGTTGTA
This sequence comes from Triturus cristatus, assembly GCF_964204655.1. Lineage (NCBI taxonomy): Eukaryota > Metazoa > Chordata > Amphibia > Caudata > Salamandridae > Triturus > Triturus cristatus. The sequence continues at coordinate 912,290,053 of NC_140581.1, read as the reverse complement.
ATATTTCTGCAGGCGCTAAAGAGGTGCGTTGCAGTATGTAGAATGACCTTCGGGGGGTAAGGATAACAATTCCAAGATTTTTTTTAGATTTCCAGCACGAGATAAGGGCAGTGGGATAGAAGATTATTAAGCAAGAAAGAAATTAAAACAAACAAAACAGTTGAAAATAGGTGCTGTTCTATAAAAGGTATCACTCAAGTCACTGTAAAGTACCGGAGACTACAGAAAACAATGATATGTAGGCTAAACCTGTCTAAAAACATGTACCCTGAGCAATGGCTACAAGACCCCCCTCAACCCTTTAACAGTTCTGATACTAATTATTTGTATATTCTTGATGATTCCTAATTGGATTTCCTTTTTTGATTTTGCACGATGCAGATTTTATTATCTGTTTTAAGATATATCTGCCTTTACCTCCATTCAATGATTTTTTCAATTTTCTATCACACCTGGAAAGCACACATCCAATGCAATTAAATGATACTGCGAGCCGTGCTCATTAACTTGCCAATTATGGCTGCAATCGCAGGGGAGAAAGACCGGGCCTCTGCGTTTGGCACCTAGTTTATTAACATGAATGGAATTTTGATGTCTAAAGGAGAAGAAGAATTGGCTAAAGTAACACAAGCTGATTTTGTTCTCTATTTTCTGCAGGAGGACCAAGATATATTTGCATGTATTTGGTCATCATTTGTAGCACAATACGCATAAGACGGTAGCCTGGAATGTTTACTGCAATAATTACAAGGGCTGAAATCAATTCAAGCATTTTACCCTTATTCTTTTTCTTCTTCTCAGTGAAACTCCTTAAGTACTATGGGGATTCCTAGATGTTGGCTCCTTAGCTCACTGGGTCAGAGTATAAAATCTGCACCTCACTGAGGAGCCCTAACAAAGCTGAAGTCAGACTAGGGTGGCTAGTGTTTCTGTTGAGGGGGACAAGACATGGCAGGACTGTTCCTAACTGAGCAGAACCAAGACTGATTTGCATAAGATTGAACACAAGAAATAAACATACGAACTGGAATTCTACCAAAGTAATAAACAGCACCAATCGTAATTCAGGCAGTCCTACAACCACATTTTGTTTTTCTTAATAGAGCAAAAGCAAGGCAAAGAGCACAAATCTCAGCTGAGCTTCTTGGGACATAACTTTATGGAACAAACAATTAATTATTCATTGACAAAGTCAAGTCTCTCAAACTAGGCAGAGTAAATAAAGAATGAAGACATTGGTGTGGAGACTACAATATAAATAAAATCATACAATGTATCAACATAGCTGCTACCTATACATTAAAAATTAGGGACACCAAGAAAAGCTACTTCTCTCAATGCCTTTTCTCAAGCTTGGATCCGGTCTTGAGAATTATTCCATGTATGCTATCAGAACAACAATTGCGTTCTGCTTCCTCAGCTACATTACAACACGACATAGCTCTATGTGAAAATCTTGCTCAGTTCTTCTTCAGCACGATTACACTAATATGAGACAACCGATGTGGATGCTACTGTTACCAGGTGTCATTTGACCGGCTTCTGCTCAGCTGAATTCATGACACTTCACGGACAAGATCGTTAACTTTTGGACAATTTCCCTACTACCATTTATTGGCAAATGTTTGGAATAATTTGCTTGAAAACAGCTCTAGCAATTTGGGGAAGACAATATTATTTTAGATACCTTCCAAGTGGAATCTAGATGGGACACAGGCAGAATGAGTGGTCCTTTTCTTTTGGTTTTGGAATATCTTCAATGCCAGGTCTATAATGAGGATGTTGAGCACTGGTAGTTTTAGACTTGTCAAGAGACTTCAATACTACATGCATGTGGACAACATTATATAGTCAACATCTTGACTTAACCACACCACAAGACATTGGATGGGTCTAGACTTGGCTGCCTTCAAGGCAGCTATCCGTGGACGGTGTATCAGTGCTATGCTGCGATCTTTAAGGTACGCGCTCTGCTGATTGACCTACTTCTCAAAGTTGATGCTAAACATAAAGTGAAACAATCTAGGTAGGCTTTTGCAGATGAAGGGGAGGTCTCTGAGGGAGAAATTGAATGCACTTACCACTAACAAAACTGAATAACCTCTCCTAGGATAAAAAAAAACAAACAATTACGACCAGGGTAACAAAGTTACAACCCATTTAGTGAGGCAACGGCGCCACAAACAGGACGCAAACTATACAAGCGACATCAAACTCCAGACCAGCAATACGGCTGAGTTGGAAATCAAGGGCTTTCTTTTCTTTTTATCAGACAGTCTATACTGGACATGCTGTGCTAGAGGACCACCAGATGACGTAGCTACAATTCACTGACTTGCTCCAGCTGAGCCTAGATCAAAGAGACAAGTTTGAAGCCCCCACAATAGAGGAAGAAATCAAACTGCTATCAAAACTCTCAAACTCCGTAAGGGTCTATGGCCCCCCTGATGCTCAATAGTCCCTGAGGCCCCATCCCCCAGGCCTTTTATTGCAATTAAAGGAGATGGGGCCGTATGGATCCGCTCCCAAAGCTTAATTAGGCCCTAGGGACTCCACCTCCCAAGACCACTACTAAAAAAACAGTGGGGAGGGGTGCCACAAAGCCCCTCTCCCCAATCTGTTATCGGCACTAGAGTTCCCATCCCCAGGGCCCGCATTACTTAAAGCTGGGTGCACTGTTGACCACCCAGGGCACCCACCATATGCTCATTGGGGCAACAGGTGGAGCCCCAAGGCCCCCTCTGCCCCAGCCAGCTCTCCCATGCAGCAGGAGCTGGCATTGCTCACACCCGAAGGGAGCAGCTTCTTATGCTGCTCTCTCCTGATGGGAGCTATATTTTGATGTGTTTCCCTGTCTGCATCAAAAGTTTGCTCCCAGCGGGCTGGAGCATTTTCAAAGCTCCTGCCAGCTGGGAGCAGACTTTGTGGCAAGAGTTTACAAAATGTTCCCACCAGGCAGAAGCAGATACAAGTTTCCATACTTGCATTGGTGCGGGTAAAGAAACTGTTGTGTCCCGGAGTCAGGATTCCGCAGGACAAAGCATGTGAGCCGGCTCCAGGGATGGGGACACAGGGGGCCATATAAGGCTCCGAGAAGATGGACTCCCTCCATTTTACAAAGTTTAGCAGCCTCTGCATGCGGATAGGGTCCCTGGGGCCTTTAGGGGCTCAGGGAGGGGAGCACCTCTCCCCTTAAAAATAAGTCATGCCAAAAGCGGCCCAGGGAGGGGTGCCTCATTCTCCCTCTCCCTAAACAATATGTCAGGCCCCAGGGGATGGTGTCCCTGGGACTTAAAATGGCCCAAGGATTGGGGTCACATGCCCCCCTCTGCCTAAAAAATACATTGGGCCTGGTAGGGTTGGGGGTCCACTGGGCTGATAACAGCATGGGAAGGGGGTCCACGTTTGCCCCGCTGTCCAAAAATATGAGCATTGTTCCCTCCAGGCCCTAAGAAGCACTGGAGAACATGCTTCTTTAAAAAAGCATTCTTTCTGGACCAAGATCTAGTTGTCTGTCAAATTTGGTGTACATCCGTCGAGCAGTTTGGCCTTAGCGGTGTCTAAAGTTCCCATAAAAAATTAATAGGTCCTAGTTTAATGGATCACTCCAAAACTTTCCACGCACAAGATAGTCAAAAGGTACCACTTTTTTGTTAAGTTTCATGGAGATTTATCAAATGGGACCAAAGTAATTAGCAAGACAAAAAATGCATTTTCTATGGGAACAGAATTCTAACAATAACTACTGAGTGGCCTCTGGGTAGTTATATATATATTCACTGAAAAAAGCAAAGGTTATTGGGATGTTAACCCCAAAGCAAAGTTCGCTAGTAATTGAGGCTATAGTTTCTGGGTCTTGTAATATGTATCCAATACAATTCAGACAAAGTTTTGGTGAGTTTCTTTTGTGTATCAAATGTTTTCAAAGGTTTTGGCACGAGTCATATGTTTGTTATCTCCATCAATTAAAACATAATAATTTTGTAACAACTTTTTTATGTATTGAGGAATTTTTCAACGTGTCACAGACATAATCAGGATGTTAAAAAGAAACAAGCAGTGGCATAGCCAATAGGTCTCGCCTTTGGGACCTTTTAAGTGTTTAGCCATGCAACAGTTGCATAACTAAACACTTATAAGGTCCCAAAAGCGAGACCTATTGGCTATACCAATGCTTGTTGTAATAGGTCTGCCAATATTTGGATGAATTCAATGGGCCATGTGCTGGACACATGATTGGAGTCAATCACCATCTCCATTCCAAATAAGACACTGGTTTGCAGAGATTGACATGAGTTGGAGGTCTTCATCTTGGGTACTGTAGGAATCGTTTGCTGGTGGGCTTTGATGAAGTAAGTACCAACAATTCCTGCCTGATTGGTGGGTTTGTGAAACTTTTCACATGCACTGTCCCTGCTTTAGACGCAGTATATTTTTTAAAAAACTGCAAGGCCTAGAGCTTGGAGATAGCCATTTGAAATGTATGCATTATTCTTCACCGTGTACGGTGCTGAATTCCTGGGGGATTCTTAAGCTGCTTGTGCTACTGGAAGGCGACTGGAATGTTAAACATTTGGGCGCTTTGCTAGTGAAATCATTCAAAAGCTACAGTTGCTGTGTAATCTCTAAAAAATACCCTTAGAGCTGCCAGAAAAGGCTGGCATCTGGTGAGCACTTTCACGGCCACTTTGATGTTCTCAGTGGCCGCGCGGCTCACTGAGAACATCAAAGCGGCCGCGAAAGTGTTCAGCAGGCTGACAAATGGTGCGTGCGCCCGGCGCACATGCACTGTAGTTGGCGGCCTGAAAAGCACTAGTTTGCACTTCCAAAATCCGCTTTCTATAGCTCTCGCCAGAGCAGCGCTAAAGCGCTGGCTCAGGCGAGACCTAAAAAGGAAAGATGAGACCCTGCAGACTCTGGACGTCACTGTAATGGGACCTCATCAACAACAGACCATAATCAATACACAAAACTGAAACTTCCCATACCATAACACCCACCTAAAAAATGTGCATCGAAATGTCCAGCAATAAAACATTCTAGGCTCAGTAGGAGATTATCAACTGGAAAGACAAAGTACATTCAAAGTCACAAGGTCAATCAATCAAATAGATGTAAAGCTGTTAGTAATGGAGGGCTGAATCACTTGTTTCTATTTTGTTCTTGCATCTACAATAAAAGAGGTTACTATACCATGAGAAAATCATCTCTCTCCCTCGTTAGATGCCTAGGGATCCTTTCCCAAGCCTTTGCATCTCATAGTTTTGGGCATGACCGTAGTTGCAAGTTTCTGATTACTTTTGTAAGGCATTTCTGTGGTTTCAGGTAGCATATGATTGACATTCTGCTATCAATTGTGTGATACTTTGAGTGTCAGTTTCTCATGAGTAATTCAAAGCAATGGGCAGTATTTGTTTGCCTTTCCATGAGTTTTTTTGTTAATGTATCCGGACATTTCACACAACAATCACCACATGCCTCAAACAAGTCAGACCTTTGGGAGTTGCCCATGCTTGTTAGCATTATCAGATCCATGAGTAATTACAATGATCTATTTGTGAATAGATGGAATAAAAACGTTACAATTCTGTGAACATTAAACTGTGAATTTAATATTACTAGGTCTGTGGAAGGTATTCAGGAATTGCCTTAATCCCACTTCTCCCCTTCACACTGCTTTCATCTGCAGTCTCTCACACTAAGAACATCTTTCGGAAACCCTCTACCTGCACATCTCACATGCCATGGCCTCCCTCTTCACCACTATCTTTCCCCTCTCTCTCTTTCTCTCTCTGTAGGCACTTTCTTGCATCACCCCTTTCCCCCTGCTTTCTGCCACTCTCTGTCTCTCTCTCTCTCACACACACACACTCGCGCGCACGCACGCGCTCTCTTCACTTGTAAATTTATCATTTCCTTTTCTGAGTTTTGTGTTTCAGTATTTCGACAGTGGAACCTCCTTTACACAAAGTGGAAATTGCAATTGACACGTGTAACAATTGCTCTCTATGCTCTTGCTGAGAGGCTACAGTTTATATGAACGACTTTATGACCCAGCAAGATGCAATGTGCGATACTCTTACTGACTCCAGTAAAAGTAAATTAAACAACTTAGTCACTCCCTGGCTGATTGCCATTGCAACACCCCACCTCACCTCGACCTTTGCCCTGCTTACAATAACTGTCTAGGGCAGCACAGGAAGCACACCGAGTGCTGAGTTTATCTAACGACGCAGAGCCTGGTCGTTCACAGAGGAGCCATAGTTATGTGGGACATTTGCATATTAGTGTGTGGATGCAGACACCAGCACTATGAGGATTGTACCCAGTGCATTAAATGGGCCGGTACTGTCCTGTACTGAGTACTAGGACTTTTTTATTCTGAGAGGGAGAGTACCTGCACTTCTTAAGAGAGACATAATACTTTAAATTGGAGAAGACAGGCACTTCTCAGAAAAAAGCAGACACTCTATTATAGAGTACCTTCACTTCGATTTTTCCATTTCAAGCACTGGTTGTACCACATTTATACAGTGGGTTTGAAACTTCTCCCAGTTCCTGGCTGCAACTGTGAATATGAGTCTCGAGTTTTAAAAGTTCCTTTTTTCCCCCATGGCTCAGCACTACCATACTCAGCAAGCCCCGCTTTATGCCTTAAGGTAGCAAGTGCCAGCTTCCAAGAAATCTGAAGTCTGCGACAGTCCCCTTGACCGTGCAAGGGTGCATCAGTCTCCTTCAACCTCAGTAGCGTACGTCAGAGACACTGGAGAGAATTGTATGTAATTAGCCTGTGATCATATACCATCACACCATTCTTTTCATCAATGATTCCTGCATTGGATTGTGGTGTTGTGTTTCACAGTGTCTGCCAAATGGACTCTCAAGCAGCTAAAGGCAATTCATTGGCAGGTCTTGAGGCCACTAAGTCATATATTTCCATATGGACTTGTGTACCACGGTGCTAAGCTTCTTCACTCCAATACACATTATTAACTAGGACTGAAAAAGTGCCATGTATTGGTAGGACACCATTCTAAAAGCGGGATTCAGAAATCAATGTTACTGTAAAAGCTGATGTATCTCTAGAATTCTCTCTTTTGTTCTGGGAAACCATTTTGTTTCAGGGGCATTATGACTTTGCCAGCGGTTCTCAGGGATTAACCCTGCCAAATGGATCTGAACCGTTCTGCTGGAAGTCATAGATCACGTCAGGTCCATCCAGGAGAGCATCCTGACTATGAGAATCCTCACCACAATCTGGTTAAATGCCTTTAGATGTAGTGAAAAATGGCAGACTTCCACCTCTCCTCATCTTATTCTAAGTCTGCTGGCCTACAGGCTATGTGATTTGTCCCTGGTCACACAGGAGCATTTATTGCTAGGAGCACACCCTTAAGTTCACCAGAAGCGTGTGCTGCACCCGTGTCTTTTTTTTCTATCTCAGGATTTATTATTGTCCTTCCTGGACCCAGTCATTTGGGTTTATGTTTCAGATTGCTCTGGAGGCCCACCTGTAAACGTACGCTTTCTCCCATAGCCCCTAAAGCAAGAGTTATAATTGCAGAATGTCTTCATGTCAAGGAGTAGAAACAGTAAAGGTCTTTCTAGTTTTCTTCTGGGTTATCCGAGGAAAGGGTGGCTCCCAGTACCCCTGGTGTCACCATGTACTTCATATACATGCAAAATGTGCCAGGAGAGTCCATGTTAGTAGGGAAAAGCCAAAAAGGGCAGAAAACACCTCCCTGGTTACATCAATCGTTTTTGATTGAAGATGACGAATTGTGTATGATTTGCTAGGCAAGGCACCAACACCACGTGGAATCAGGGCTAAGAAAGAACCCAGCATAAAATGTTGCAGGAGAAAATATACAACTCGATACTGCTGCAGACAAAGACAGCATTTAACCGTGTGAAGAATGCAACAAAAGATAGGGAACTGAAGTATTGCGATGCATCATTCTCTGACCACAGCCTCCTTACACGACAAAAAATAGGGAACTGAAGAATTGCAACACATTCTTCTCTGACCACAGTGTCCTTATATCTTGTTTAACCGGAAAATTACATCACAGGAAAAATGAATGGCACCATCTTTGGCTGGGTAACGGAGACAGGAAGCACTGGAAAAACTACCTTTTTGTAAGAATCGATTCAAGGTTACACATGTCCACTTATTTAGAAGAATGGCATTTCTTTGAAATACCTGGCACCAGAAGAAGACATGAAAAAGAACCTTAGGTTTAGCATCCTTTTTCTCCATGGCGCCATTCTTCTTCGCCTCAGAGATGAAATTGCTAAGTTGCTGTGGGAACACCAGTGCTGACTGAGTGGTGCAGGAGCAACATCATTACCATGCACTGAGTGCAGGACCAAAGGCATGCTACCTTCCGTTACGCAAGGCTAAATGACCATGCTGTCACCTTTGATTAGTCTCATTCCCAGGTGCGGCGCTTCATGATGTCAGACTTTAACTGTCGGTGAGTATTAGAGGTATCATCAACCCATAAGTCATCGGTAATGGCTATGGGGATTTCCTGTCATGATTTCCTCAAGAGGAAGACAGGGAAGGAGGCACAAGCACAAGACTGCTTGATTCTGACTGAGAAACACATGAAAAGCAGAAAGAGTTTGGAGACTTTGGAGAACTGGCTTGTGACTGATGCTCGCCCAGAGACATGGAGGATCAAGACGAGGCACTTCAGGTCAAAGCCAGTAGACCTAGAAAAGTACCTTCTGGCTCCTATAAAGGGGTTGCAAATTAGCAAGATTGTGACTGGACACTATTTGTTGTTTGTTGCATGACTCCTGTCTTGCTCAGTTCCTCACTGAATTGCATCCTTCATATTTGATGCTTTGTTCGTTCCCTAGTTTGTGTATCCACGGTTCCTTTGTTGTCGTATTGCCTTTTCCTCGGTGTGGGTCCTTCTCGCCAAAAACATTGAGCTGATTGGTTCCATTGCCACAACGGCCTACCAGGTGTTTCTATGCTCTAAGGTGCTTCCTAGTGCATTCCAGGATAAATACCACCATCTCTTCTAAAGTATCTTGTGAGCCCATACCGCTTTGCCCTACTTATTTACACTTTCATGTGTCCTATCCATAAGTATTAATCATTAACCCCTTCAGTGCCCATGACGAGATAGTCTCGTCATGGAGCGCGGTTGCGCTGTGCCCATGACGAGACTATCTCGTCATGAACCCCGCCCGCTAATGAAACGCCCGGCACAGGGCGTGGAAAGAGCAGGGCACTGAAGAGGTTAATGTGCCATATGTTATTAAAGGGCCTTTCTGACTGACCACAAAATCACGCACTCCAACACCATCTGGTCTGAGCATGCATAAGGATTCTCCTGTAATGTTTACTCACTGACACAGTGTATTCTTTTTCTCATCTTCCCTAACCCCTTTACTCCTCTTTCCCTGTGTTGGACTGATACAGGACGTTGTTCAAATTATACCACCTTTTGGGAAGAACTTGTGGAGAGATTGGTGGATTATCTTCTGAGTCTACTGCTTCGCTCAACCTTGGAGCAACTGGCACATTTCTGACATTTCCACTCTATTCACTACATCTTACCCTCCAGCTCCTAACCTCACATATTGTCCCTGTAACATTTCTTTTAATATTGGTGTAATTTTGCTTAATACGTTTTACTCTATTTTTCTAATTCGATTTGGGATTTTTATTGTTTTGCATTCCATTTTGGTACTGTGTAAATAGTTTAAACATTGCTCTAAGTTAAGCCCATCTGCTCCATGCCATAGCTACCAGGGGCTTGAGATCAGATTCATCTAGTTACTTTAAGGGTACACGCTTTAAAGAGTTGTGTTTATATCATTGAAGTGGGCAGTGGCCCACCCCAATCCAATGTCTTACAGCCCAAATTCCTGCAGGGGTAACTGTAAAAGGATCATGATCTGATGAAGTAGTAGAGCCTGTTTGGGAGTCCTTAAAGTTACTCACTAGCCAGTTCGAGAGGAAGATGTGGTCTGTCTAGGAGCAGGGACAGTGGACTTGTGAGGAGCAGTCCTTGTCTTCTGGTTAGAGAGACCTCAAAAATTCTCTCAGCCTGAGGTCAGCAAACGCTTTCCAGAAGTCCCCCAGGCAGCCTTACAGGATTCTGTGTTTCCAGGACCTGTTCAGGGTGGTGTGTAACTCCTGGTTACAATCTCTAGCCATAATAAGGGACTCTTCCAAGGAGCCCACAATTGTGTAGAACAGTTTCTGTTTTTGATGAATACCATACACTACAACCACTGTTAGTGTCTCATCCCCAATTTTACCATTAAACATGACATAACATGCATGTTGTCCAGTGTAATTTTGAGAAGGCTAAAGTCCAATGAGTTGTGAAAATTAATGGCCACTCCTCACATCAAAGTGGCATCCAATGCATGTCCTGTAGCTAAACATTCCAGATTATAACTTTTTGTAAATGAGTTTTTGGAGTACCCCCAAATCAGCCCTCTTCAAAGCCTAGGAGTAATGGAACCATGCTCCTTTTGCAGAGGTGTTAATCCCCTTTGTGTTAAAAATAGGCATCTTAAATGAAAGGAAACATGGAAACCATATGTTACATGAAGCCACCTCGCCCACACGTCAGAGAATTTTGCCATCACCAATACCACGCATTCCCACTCACTCACACAAAACAAAAAAAACAAAAAACAAAAAAAACGAGATAGAAGTTAAAATAATGAGGATTTCTAAAAAAAATCACCACAGGTGTGTAGTGCATTTTGCCGCTAAGTCCATGAAAGGGGCGGTGGTACCAACTCTGTCTTCCTATTTGAGAAACATAGAAGAAGGTAGAGGATAATAGAGTTAACGACCACCATGATAAAAATCATGCTCTTTCAAGATGTAAGGCATTGTATTACTAAAGGACAGTCTGAGAGAAAATAGTGTGAAACAGAATAGTGAATACAAAGGCACTGAAGGATAAAGTGAAAGCAATAGATTTAATTATTAGCTTTACACACATTTGTAATGTAAATGTTCCATTGACCAGCTGGGAACTATAGATTGAATAGGACCGTCCACAAAATTCTAGCTGTGGGTGACGAAATCCACTCCGCTGGCAGAGTTCGCGGAGTTTTGCTCACTCCGCACAGAGTTCTGAAAAACTCCACGAAGTGGAGCTGAGTTTCCCCTCTTGTGCGGCTCTCCAATGTTAAGTTGGTGAGCGTGAACAAGAATAATCATACGCTTGAGCACCTCCAAGTGAGATTTCTTGCGGGTGGTCACGACTGGTCGCAGCAGGTCACTACCTCCCGTGTTGAGAAACCTGCCGCTCGCATTGAGGAAGCTGGCTCTCAAGTAGAACATCTACTCGAGTGGCAGAAAGAAGCAGTGCATTCTTGCACTATATGTGGTGCCAGTCATACTGATTTTACGGTGCAGGACCAACTTCCAGCAGTAAAAATGTATTGCACTCCTCCGCTCGCGGAACTCCATGGAGCACAGCTGAGTTTTTTTTAGCACAATGCATAGTCCGGCATAGCAAAACTCCACGGACTCTGCCTAGGCATGCAAAATTCACAGGTTCGTCTGGCATAAAAGCCTGATGATCAACTTCAGTTGCTTCTTCATTTCCATAATGGTTTTGGAGATTTCCTGTTAATTTGTGGAGCAGCATCAGGCATTCGTCCCACCAAACAATTGAGAGGTATTAGCTCTATAGCATCCCTTGGAATTTACTCCTCTTGGGAACAGAAGACAGTTTCACTATGATGTCTTGCAGTGGTCTACCGTCACTTTCCCTTCACAGACCCAATCTGTGGACTCTCTCGATGTGTACCATCTCCTCCTCGTTTTGACTGAGAATTTAAGCAAACAGCAGTTATTGTATTTCATCATGTAATTTCCTCGAGTCTCCTTAGCAAACGTTATGGATCTTGATTTTGTCACATCTGCCCTGCTTTCAAGATCCTCTCTGGAGATTTAGAGCATCCATTTTTCACCCCAAGTCTCCTGCCTTACATCTTCTATTACACATCAGCAGCACCTTGTTCTCCACCTTGGTGCCTATATTATTGATGTTTTTTGCAACTTTTGTATGCCTCATTTTTGATTTCACTCTATAAGAGCCTCGAGGTCGCGTCCACTTCCTGTGATTCTGGGCAAATCACTTAATCTCCCCGTGCCTGAATGTGTAATGTAAATACGTTGCTATGTAAAGCGCTCCAATACCTTCGGGTCGAGTTCGCGCTATATATATATGCAAAAAAATATATATAAATAAATAAATAAATAAAAAAAGGCCCCAGAAGCAAGATTAAAGATTGTCTTTTGTGAGAACAGCATAGTTGCGTTTGAACACCACATCCAATGGATACTGATAATTTAGAGAAGAGTTGAAGTGTGAGAATCACCAGTGAGTCCAGTAGCAACCACTATTGTTTTGCCAATTTAATTTGTCCTTGTGCCTCATTTAAATGTCATCACATGTAGTCATATGTAGTAGTTCACAAAGGTTGCTTCTGTGAACTGGGGCCCAGAGAAAATTACAGAGTTCATAAAACAGGAAACCTCCTTCCTAAACTAAAGCAGATAGGCTGCAATCCCCCTGCATCACAGACATAGAGAAGATCAATGATCAATGTAATTTCTCTGGTGGAAGAGCAAACAACTGGAGGTCAGGGCATCTCAGTGACAAGTAAGAAGCAGCAGATCGACATATGGGGTAGAATGCAATGTAGTGGAGTGACTGTCTGACAGAGTGTCCCAGCCTGTTGAGCATTAGTTAATCCAAGAAATAACAGCATCAAAGGACGGTATGAATAGGACCACTGGATAATTGGGGGCTCTGGAGGACACAGTAGTTCACAGGAGGCTACGGAAAATCAATGCATTCTAGAAAGTGAAAAGTACGATCAGGTGGCTCCCAGGAACCTACAGCCAAAGCATGACACTCAAGAGCCCTGCACCATGCCAACCTTTAAGTTTTAAACATAAATTTTATTTTTGAAAAAATGCCACCAATTACAAACAATCAAAGTAACTAACAGATGACAGGTAAAAACATTAGACAAATTAAGGCTTATGCAATATGGAATCAAGAAATAATGAATCAAATAATAGTTCCATATGGAACTTTTGGTATAAAAACGTAGGAAGGAAAAGAGAAAAAGAAAAAAGCGGGGTAAGGGGGAAAGGAGAGACAAGGGTGAAGGAAATATTCATATAGTAAATAAATAAATACATGTGCAGGTAAGATAGATTAATACATTTTAAATAATATCGAACAATTTAAGAAAGAGATTGCTGTTTAACAGTGTAAGATAAAATGAGAAAATATATAAATCCAACTATAAAAGTGACAGTATATCATTATTAACAAGTCATGGTGGCTTCGGAACCACTTCAGATGAAGGATGACGATGGGTAGACCTTCGTGCAGAGACGTCTAGGAAAGTAGTCACGGGAGACCATATGCGTTCTCTTTTGAGGAGTAAAGACATAGGAGAAACATAGGCCACGATCTAATCGATGATTATAACATACACTATACCACCAGGATTGAAAGGAAAGTTGCGAAGAGTCTTTCCAATTTTTTGTTATTTGTTGGAAATGCACCATGCCAACCTGGTTTGAGAAGATTTCTTTTAGGTCACAAATACTAGTATTTCCAAACCCAGAGAAATTCCCTCTCTCCCTTTTGTGTTTTGTTGGCATGAGAACTCAAAAATGATAAGATTTGAAAATGTTTTGTTTTGTCCTCATGTTCTTAGAGGAAGACAGTGGAGTATTGAGATGAAACAACATTGGATTTAACGATGAAGCCGTTAGAAACGAATGCGGCCTAAACGGATGAGATTTATTTTCACAGGCAAGAAAAGAATCAGAGATGGGGTGTTCTGCCTTATATTCACTGCTGTGGAGTTTGGTTAACTTCTAGATTTCCCATTGTTTTTGCTGCTTTGAGCTGGCTGTAATAAAGCACGTTGCATGCATTACATTAGTCTCCATATCTTGTATAAAACACAACTGCCTAACCATCAGGATGTGGAGCAAAGTCTGTTTTCACAGTATAGAGGGCCATAAGTCTTTTCTATTTAGGAGGTAGATGAGCCTGTCTGAGTACTTAATTTTCAAAACAATAGGTGGCAGGGTCCTTGGCAGGAGGCCACTGCAGTGTGAACTACACATCGCCATTGTCAGTGCTGCCAACAACAGTACTGACATAACTACTAACAAACACTCTCCTACTAGTGCAACAATTCCGACAATTCCAGGGCCCCAAAGCTTTACGAATATTTTACACAGCAGGAGTTAGTCATTTTTAATGTATACTGAATTTATAAACATCTATTATGCTCAACGCTAAATTACATGAACTGCGCTACTATGTGGCAGACTGTCATAAGTGACAATGTTGACAATTAAGTGCCTCTGCCAAGCACCGGACACCACCGGCTCAAATTAAGCACTGGCTGTGTATGCTGCATTTGGACTTTACATAGCCTGGCCAGTTGCTAATCAGAGAGGCTGTTGTAGGGACTCAAGAAACAGGGCTAGAGGTAAGGTTTTCTTCTTAAGACCCAGCATATGTGGGGGACAATAGTCCAAACCTGATCTCTCTGGGTCTATCTCAGGGAAGGAAAGGCTGGTGGTCTTTACAGAGTGTGGCACTGTTTGTAGTGAAGCTTCACATGTATGGAGAACGCATATTAAGCTTCTACGTTTCCCAGCAGGCAATCAACTCAGACCTAGCTTTGAGACAAAGCATCCATCTGGGTTATCAGGGTACATCTTCCATTGTGGTTCATGGCATCTTTGCTAGGAAGTCGCATTACAAGGTTGCTGCAGCCAAGACCTTCCAATGTGAGCTAGAATTTCCTTTGCAAAGAACAGTTGCTTCCTCTAAAGTTGCTTTAATGTCATCAGGAATACTGAGAAGCATTCTGAGTGTTGAGTTGAGTGATGGAAACAAACTTTGAACTATTGAGTATTTAAGGTGAACTCTTCAAAAACTAGGATTATCACATTAACTACATTTGAGGTTTATCCGGTGACAGAAAACTAAGGATTCTTATGTCAGTCCTGTGTTTCTGATGTTGTCTCTGCATGTCTGGGTGTAAGGTGTGAGAACTCCAGTAATGTTATAAGAGTTACTAAAATGGGAATTATATTATTTCAGTGGCGTTGTGAAGCCCCCCTCCACCTCACAGCTTAAGCGTGGGTAGTGTTGACACCTATAATGATTGATGAGCATGTTCTGTCTGCTGAAAAACGCTAATAAAAAAGAAAGGGGAAACCACAACCGAGGTCAGGGGTGGACAGTCAATAACAGTAAAGGAGGCCTAAAAGGATAAATTATGAGAGAAAGAGAATGAAAAACTATGCAGGGGCGTGACTTCCATTGGTGCAGCAGGTGCAGTGGCACCAGGACCCAGAGGCTTAAGCAGCATGCTAAACCCTGTTTATTGCTGCATTTAAGCAATCAAATAGTGCCTTACAGTGCGGCCCACAATGCACTGGTTTCGTACTGAGAGTGTGCGAGAGATGTCTAGAAAGAAGAATGAAATGGAGAACATAAGAAAAGAAGAAAGGAACTGTGGCATGTAGGAAGGGCAAAAAGCTTGAAAAGATGGATGCAAGGGTGAAAGAATTGATGGATGAAATGCAAAACAACATTGTATTGGTGAGTGAAAGACAGAATGGCTGGAATGATGAAAGGCTGAATGAATGGGTAGATGGATGAATGGAAGTGTGGATGGATGAGTGAATTGATAAATGGATGGATGAAAAAGAAGGGATGTATGGATGGGAAAATGATTGAAGGAATACATGAATGAATGTATGAATGGCTGGAATTGTGACTGGAAGGTTTGAAGGATGAGTGGAAGATTGTTGATGAAGGGTGGATAGACCGAATGATAAAGGAAGGAAGCATGATAGCTGGACAGAAGGTGGGATGAAGGGGCCAAATATAGTGTGAGTAAGGCTTACTTGCTCCCCTCACCTCTGGGCATTAGAGATACGGATCAAGTGGTGGGTATTTTAATTTTCTGGCTGCTCCCCTGTATTATATTATTGTTTACTTATTACCTTGCAGTGACACAAGAGTCAAGTAGAAACAGTAACTCATTAAACAGTGCATAGAGACACAGTTTAAATTAGCTATCCTACTCATAGAGAGAAATGTTAGTGTACATATATTTGCAACACTTATCTCTTGTACGGTTACTTTCAGGAATTATAGATTCCCCATCCAAGTACAAAGAGTTGGTAACACAGAAATATCACTATGGTATATCTACAATTACAGTGAGATGCAGGTCTTTCATAGCTCTTTTCTCCCTTTCCACTTTCCCTGTTTCCACCACTGACCCTCACATTCTTGTCTATGGGGTCTGTGGTGGAGGTGGTGAGAGATAGAAGAATGCATTACTCTTACTGGATCCAGAGCACAAGGTTAGCGCTTTCTGACAAGGAGTTAGTGCTCTGTTCTTGTACAGAATGGGCAATGTATACTCTGCAGGATTACAGCTGTTATCGTGGTTGTAAGAAGGATAACTAGCTTCTATTTGGGGGATTAGCTGAGACTGTTTAATGCACAAATTGAGCTTTTACTGCTGCTATTGCTAACATGGTGTTGGGCTGAAAAATTAAGTGTCAAGGATATTGGGACGGGGAGAGGGAAATGTGTCTTATGCATGCATGGCCCAGGTTTCGTCAGTCAGTCAATTATCTTTATTCGATTATTAAAAATCATAAAAGATCGAGCAAGACTACATAACAACATTTCATCAGATCACAAAATTTGCATACAATTATCACAAAAAGAAACATTAAATTTTACAATAAAACATACATAAATATTTAAAAGGGATAAAAAGAAGGGTTTGTTAAAAAGAGAGGAAATTCATTTTTCAGAGATAAAGTGCCTGTGCCTTATTTGATACTTATTTAAACGTGCTCCTGCCACTAGAAAACTAGCGACAGAGAAGGCTACTTTTATATTAGGAAGAAGTTGCAAGAACAACAGGGCGGGTTTTACCTAAATAAAACCCTGAGTACGTAAAATAGGGAGCAAATATCTTTTTCTAATCTCAGTATAATGACCGCAAAACATGATAAAATGCATCGTATCCTGAATTGAAAAATTATCGCAATCGCATGGTTCAGCGACATCAGGTCTAGCCCAGGTTCTGAAATTACCCAATATAAAATGAATTGAGTCAAAACGAAATCTCGTTAGGAGAAAACGATGGTAAGGATTTGTTACCCAAAGAAGGTAAGGTTCCATTCCAGAAACAGAGGAAAGCAAATAGTGTTTCCTTACCATGGTTTTTTTTAGCTCTAGTGCTTCCCTTTCCAGGGCATATAGATTTACCAAAGTATTTTTAACTAATTTTAAATCTTCATGAGTTATTTCATCTGGAGATGAGAAGAGCTCCGGACGGCCTGCTAAAGACAGCTGGGTTCTCACATATCTTACCCATGGGATTTTAAGTGCTCTATCCAGGGCTAAACAATCTTTTAAAATGATGTGATTTAATGTGAGCTCCTGGTTAAGCCAGGTTTTTAGCCAGCCAATCACTGGGGCTAATTTTAAAATATCAGATATGTAGCCCAAGCCTACCTCTGTGTGCAATGCGAATGTCGGGGTTGATTGGGGAACAGAAAGGAGAGATCTCAAAAATGTATTTTCTACATTCTGTATTTTAGCGGAGCTAGTATATCCCCAGATGACAGAGCCATACTGGGCGACTGACAAGCATTTTGCTTTATAAACTTTAATTATACTTTCCATGGGACGGGCGCCCAGTTTTTTGGCAAAACCCAACAGTCCTGCGGTCGCTCTAGCAACAGCACTACTTTTAACCAGAAGCTGGGGACCCCAAGTGCCCTTTTCGTCAAAGGTCACACCTAAGTATGGGAAAGAAGGGACTCTCTTAACCTCCTTCCCCACGCAATAAAATGTTAGCATCTTTTTTTTCCTGCCTGCGGATCCAGCGATCATTACATGTGATTTTCCTGTATTAATTTTCATGTCCAAAGATGACATAAAAGCTCCAAAAGATAAAAGGAGTTTATTCAATGCAACTCCAGAACGTGCGAGAAGAACAGCATCATCCGCGTACAGGAGGGCAGGTATCTTTGTCTCCCCTGCACGCGGAATATCACTATGTGATGTTAACATTACTGCCTCAAGGTCATTAATATATAGGGTGAAGAGGAGGGGGGCAAGTATGCACCCTTGCCTAACCCCCCTCTCTGACCTAAAGAGGCAGGTGCATCTTCCTTCCCTAGTGACTCTAACTGAAGTCATGAGATCCTTATGTAGCTCAGCTAAGTAATCGACTAAAGGGGGGTCAAGGCCCATGCCCAAAAGGATCCCCCAAAGCTTCGACCTGTTGACCAGGTCAAAAGCTGAGGAGAGATCCATAAAGGCCATGTACAGTGAACCACCCCTAGCGACTACATATTTGTTTATAATTAGCTCTAGGTTTAGGCACTGATCTAAAGTTCCTCTATTGGCTCTAAAGCCATATTGTGCATTAGATAAAATACCCTTACTTTCTAAAATCAGGGACAATCTACCTAAGAGGACTCTCCCCAGGATTTTAACACTCGAATCAATAAGAGAGATAGGCCTGTAACAGGCCGGGTCTGTCCTCTGTCCTTTCTTGAAGATTGGCACAATGGTCGAAATTGTCCAGCTAGGGGGGAAAATAAATTCCCTTGTGGCATTAAAAATATTAGTTAAAATTTTTGAGCTAAGTTCAGGAGCGCTCTTAAAGAAGTCTGCAGGGACCCCATCTGGCCCCGGTGCCTTTTTACAGAGTGTATCTTTAATTGCATGTATCACCTCTTCCTGAGTAAAGGGAGGAATATGAGTTAATGGTTTTGGTACGGGTGTTTCGCAATCTATTATAGTGTGGGTTTGGCTATAAATATTACTAAAATGTGACACCCACTGTTCATCTGGGATAATACAGTCAGCTCTCTGATTATCTAATCCCACAAAATATGGGTGATTTATGACTGCCCAAAATTTAGCACTATCTTTCTGTGTCTCGGGCAGTAACAAATCATTCCAAGCCTCATCTTTAATCTCAGATTTCCTCTTCCTAATGGCTGAATTATATTGTTTCCTCAATAATGCTATCAACACTCTGTCTCTAGGTTTACACTTTAAGGCCTTAAGAAGGGCTGAATGGGCCCTAGAACAGTTTATATCGAACCATCTAGGGCCCATTGGTTTATTAAACTTTGCCTTTACAGTCAAGTCTAAGTTGACTTGATGACAAATGACACTAAAGGCCTCAACCATTATGATGGTTTTTGTTATCTAAACAGATGGCAATTTCATCAGCGACTTTGGCCATTGTTTCCTGTAAAAAGGTTGTTGGAATAACTTGGTCCCATTTCAGCCTACGATTTTGATCTTTTAGCGCAAGACCTGTCGCACACAGTGTGTCAATCTTCCTATTTTCCAGGACTCCATATGCTAAAACCTCTAAAATCACAGGATTGTGATCGCTAAAAACAGAAGTTTCTACCTTATAAACAAATATTTTAGGTAGAATTCTTAAAGAAACAAAAATGTAATCAATAATTGTGCCAGAATCATGACCCACATATGTTGGTAGCCTCAAATCATTTGAGCAGGTACAAAATTCATAAAGGTTGAGGGTGGCCAGAAGCGATTCCAAAATCTCTCCGCTTGGGGTGTGTTCAAAATGCGGAGATGAGGAATAAAAAGGAAATATCTCAGTTTCACTTTGACAACCTGCCAGGCAGGGATGAATGTTAAAATCTCCCATAAGGATCACCTCATACTCGTAACAAGTATTCTCAATGTGAGTAGATAAGAGATCCTCTAAGGATAACAAATGCTCGTTAGGAAATTGACTGGTCGAAGAATTATAAAAGTTAACAAATAAAATGGGGTTACAATTTGATGAAGTCAATTCAACCATTAAACAATTTTTGGATTTAGACTGAATGTGTCTAGGTTTACCTTTAACGTCAAGTGAAATATACACAGCTAACCCACCCCTTGCTCTTCCTACTTTACTGGGGACTGCAGGTACTGAAAAATGAGAATAGCCATCTAAGGCCAAACACTCCAACGTTTCCCAAGTTTCCTGGAAAGCAAGAATGTCATAACTCCTGATTTTATCCAACCATATTTTATCTTTAAATTTGGTTCTGAGCCCAGCAATGTTCCAGCTCATAATTCTGCGCGCCCTGTTGCCCGCAGAGGACTGAGGTGACAAAACAGAAGCAGGATGTGGTCCCTCAACATCATTAGTTTGACTTGGCAAAAGTCAATCATTTTGATCCATAAAAGATAGTGGCGCGAAACGGTTAAACAGTTCTAAGGGTTGTGTAACAGGGTTGAACACCAAGGGTTGTTGTCGGTGGACTGGTGCATTATTCCTTATATCTTGTCCCCATCTAGAATGAAAATCCCAATTTGTATTCCATCCTAGGGCAGGAGTCCTTCGGATTGATACGTTCTGCTGTTCCCCATAAAAAAATGTCAGAGTGAGGGGAACCACAGTACCTTGTCTTCGTTGGGGGGGAAGGATGTTTGCAAGAATATTAGGAAGAACATGTTGATTAGAAAAGCTCACAGCCACACAGTCACCTTTAAATTTTTTTGGCCGATTTCCCAGCCAAAGAACCCTAGTTACTGATGTAATTACACTTGCGAGATGTTGCTGTCCTCCTGGAGCTAGCCGCATATTACTGGTTAGCCAATGTAGGGCTTTGCTACACAGTGAGTTAGAACTTTCCACCGTGCCTCTTTCTAATGGAGGGGCATTTGCGAGGACTAACACCACGGGTGTGGCTTCAACAATAAATTGCAGGGGATCCGACGTAGAAGTATGGGCTTGTAATTGTGTTTGCATATGGGGAACGTTCGCCGCGGGGGTTAAATTTGCTGGGGGACACTGGGACGTAGAGCCCCCAACAACAGCATTAGAAATCAATGTCGATGGATTCTCCCCAGAAGGCTCAGTTCCCTCTCCAACACCCAAAACAGTTCCGTCAACGGCTCCCCCAGAATTATTGCTCAAAAGAGTAACTAACGTGGTTAAATTTTCAATGCCACTTGCGACTGTGTTTTGGTGACCACCCAGCTTCTTAACCTCTGCTTGTAATTTATCAATCTTGGATATGAGGGGTTTAACAATAGTGTTAATTTTAGTCTCAATAAGATCCGCAATTTTATCAAAAAGGGCTTCTTTAATAGAACAGATAGAAGAATCCTCAGCATGAGTCATTTGTATGCATTTTGAGGTATTAGCCCTCTTCCATTTAGCCCCAGAATGTAGACCACCCCGCTTTAGAGGGATCTTTGTGCATTGACGCTTGGGTCTGACTTCATGACCTGTAGGAGTTTGGTCGAGAATAGGCACCTGGGACGTCTGAGACTGTGCGTCTTGATCAGATTCAATATCATTAAAATTATTTGCATTGCCCTCAACAAACAAGTCTTCTAAAGCCGGGGTGACATTGTCCGAGATATCAGGTATGACTTGGGAAACAATGTCAGCAGACGTGATTGCGCTAAAAACATCTTGTGTGTTAATTTCATCAGACAAAGTAGTAGCAAAAGTAGGTGGGGACAAACAGAGCAAATCCGGTGATTGGCTCAGCCCCAAAGACTCCCTCCTTTGCCTATTTATCTTCTGTACAGTCTGAACCAAATAATTGTTCATCTTGTTGTGTTGGACTGCAACAAGTTTTTTAGGCATGGCTTATCATGTAACCACAATTAGGGACAACGCATAAACGTAAGGTCTTATATAGGCTCAGCTTACTTGTGCAATAATGTCGAAGATGACTCCTGCAGCGTATATGGCCCTGCCTCTGCCTCCTCCTGCCGATGAGGGCCGTAGAGGGCCCGCCCTTTGCCCGGGTTTATCCCGGCACACGCCCGCACGCGTCCCGCGTAGCGGGCCTTGCGCTGATTTTATGCGCCTCCTGGCGCTGTTGGTACGTGCGTGCTGTGCGCCGCCGCAAGTGCTGCCGGGATTCGTAGTCCCGTTATGCGGCGGCGCGGGATCTGGCTGGCAATGACTCTTGGCGGTGGCGGCACGACCGTGTACTCGGTGCGGTCTCCTGGTGATGGCAGCGTTAAGGTGAGCTCGGTTCCCCCCGCTCCGCCGGCCTTGCGCTGATTTTATGCGCCTCCTGGCGCCGTTGGTACGTGCGTGCTGTGCGCCGACGCAAGTGCTGCCGGGATTCGTAGTCCCGTTATGCGGCGGCGCGGGATCTGGCTGGCAATGACTCTTGGCGGTGGCGGCACGACCGTGTACTCGGTGCGGTCTCCTGGTGATGGCAGCGTTAAGGTGAGCTCGCTTCCCCCCGCTCCGCCGGCCTTACGCTGATTTTATGCGCCTCCTTGCGCCGTTGGTACGTGCGTGCTGTGCGCCGCCGCAAGTGCTGCCGGGATTCGTAGTCCCGTTATGCGGCGGCGCGGGATCTGGCTGGCAATGACTCTTGGCGGTGGCGGCACGACCGTGTACTCGGTGCGGTCTCCTGGTGATGGCAGCGTTAAGGTGAGCTCGGTGGCCCAGGTTTGTTTACAGTCTCAGTGAATAAATGATTCGTTTGCTCTGCATTTTATCTTAGCAAATGAAGTTTTGTACACTTCATTTTATTAGACCTGAATCTGAAGACCGCTTTTTCTGTCTCACCAGGCTATTTTTTTTCTATCGTGTTTGATATGCGTATGTATAGTGGCTTGTGGCCAGCCTTCTCTCTTTATTAGTCTTTTAAACTATCATTCACATTTTGTTCTGCCCACCACAGTAGACATCAGAGGGCAATGGATCAACACACTTCATCCATTGACTTTGCTTACTGGGAGTGACGGCAATTTGCCTGTGCAAACTATGCACTTCCTCCTATAAAGCAGTCCCGTGTACTTCCTCCTAAATAAATCCTTTCATAGCCAGGACTCTTGTGCCAATGTCTGTTTTTTCAAAAATAAAAATGACATTTTCCTTTTACAAATGATTTTAATTTTTGGGCACAGTACCACTTTTCAGTAAAGGAAAAAAGTAGACCCGTTCTAAAACCAATCCGATTCTTCCTGTAAAATAGAGAAAAGAGATACTAGGTGGCGTTGAAGATGATTCAACCATCCTGCTTGCTTAACAACCTCACAGAGAGACCTCTTAGTTCATGCTCCTTTGATCTTCCTCTTTCTGATACAGTCATGTTCTACCGCACTGCCATAAATATCATATAGTATCTTTACCTCCTCCACCTGAACACAGGTGCTAGAATATGCTCAGAATCACAGACAATCTGTATGATACACTATCTATCCACACTAAAGTATGCTTATTCATTTTAACAGTAAACTAATAATAAAGTACTTCGAATGCAACAGGCATTGGCAAAACCAAAAGCTCTGAGACTACGCCATACCTATTAGCTTTGCCAATGCCTGTTGATGTATGGTTTGGGTGCATTGTATGGATACCAACTCAACGTCCACTCTCTTTGCTTACACTGGCCCTTCGTGTTTCCCTGGTGAAGAGCACTAACCTGCAGTGTTACACTTTAAGGTGGGCAGCCCCTGAAACATACTACACACTCTCCGTTCCGATGCTTAAAAGATCAGACATATAACCCCCCCCCCTGTCCATCACCAGCAAAGAAGGCATCAGAGGAGAGGAGAGAGGAGTTGGCCTAAGGGCGAGGGCGCTCGACCTCGGACCAGGGGAAGTGGGTTCCAGTCTCGATAATGACGCTGAACATCCTGTGATGTAAAGCGCTCTGATACCCGATTCGGGTCAAGTTCACGCTATACAAAACTCTGCAAAAAAGGAAAATATTCTTTCAAGCTCAGGGCAACTCAAAAGGTTCTATCTATCACGGAACACATATCCTGTATTTTCTGTGGAAGGAATCAACATTAGCTCCTAACTTAAAATAATAATAAGATCTTGAATCGCTTTTTTCCTCTCTTCATTTTGATTTAATTGTATTTGTATGTAGCACTGCATGACGTTGTCCCCAGAGGTCTAAATAAAAATGAAAATCACCACATGTTTCTTCTACTATCATACACCTTTAATTTACCTCTTGTTGGCAATTTGTTAGCTCTCACAGCTCGTGTCTGTTTTTGTAAGGACCTGTTACATGTGGATGGAAGGTGGTGTCACAAGATCCAGTTGCTGCTTCTCACCTCAGCATAGCGCAGCCTAGCGGAAGGTCATAGAAGTGCAAAGACTTGGGCATGGGCATCAATTCACCAAAATGTCAGGGTTAGCGGAAGTGACAGCACACGCCATTTGACCTTTACTTTCACTTAAACACACAGTTTACACCTACACACACATTCACGCATACGCACACTGTCCTACATAAACACACTCTCACCCGCAAGCACGCACCCAACATACATTTAAAAGCATTTTTTTTACTTATGTCAGCTGCAAGATAAGGTCCTATTCCAGCTAACTGTACTCCATTTTTTAAGTTACCATAACAGTGAATAATATGACATTGTTCACTATTATTGTAATAAGAAAAGCTGACTGAAAACAAGGAAAATGGCGCCCTAATCAACCGACTTGCTGCCCCTGTGTTCCTGGCACTGACTTTCCCACCTCTGAGGTCAGGGGTCAGTGCCAAGTGTCGCATAGGGTAAGCCAGGGGTCACAGCTGCGAGCCCTAAATGACGTCCATGGACTTGGGTGAGCCTCTGGCTTCCGTTCTAGTGCCCTGCATGATTGAACAAATCTTCCTGTTCACAGTAACATCAACGAGCCACTTTAAAATAAAAGAGCAACATTTCCTCTTTTTTTTTTTAAAAAAGAGGGGTACTTTGATCTCTACAGTTCCCACCAGCTTGTCACTTCTCCTAGTTGAGACACTCTAGTCAAATGATCAGCTAGCTATTGCTTAAATACAAATGATGCATTTGAATTTTTTTTAATGAAACTCCTTTTCATTGCTTTATCAACAGATGATTTATGCGCATATAGAGAATCACCAATGTACAAATGATAAAACGGGCCATTCACAAATGCACCCTGACTGAACAACAGTGCTTACATTGTTCCACGCAGATTCTTTAGCTATGGAACAGGCCTGTGTTCCGAGCCGTCTGGCTCGCTTTTCACTCACAAGGTTGAGTGGCAAGGCTCTGTGATTTGGCCTGTATACATAAATGGAATTAGCCCCAGCACATACCCCGGATTTTGAATGTTTACCGGGACATCCTCTGGCTGAGCATATACATTCTTTGGGTTTAGAACCCTAACACAGGACCCTCAATTAGGCTCTATACGCATGCGCAGAGTCCGATAACAAATGCTTGGCAACATCTCCCTTTGCAAGCACCGTGCTCCTCACCATGAGAATCTGCTCCCCCCACGTGACCCCCAATTCTTCCATTACTCCCAGTAAATACATTTTGAGCAATGGGTCAAAGGGTTTGTTCAACACTTCAGCCAGTGTGCGCAAAAAGCTAGTCCAAAATACATTGATCTTGGGGCAGACCATATGTTACCAATCACTACCGCTCTAGGACATTGGGAAAGATTAAGGATTGTGCCCTGCCTATTTCACGGAGCCACTTGGGAGTGAAATAGGTTCTATATAAGTATTTTAATTGTTTTTTTGCTGATGTAGCAATCTCCCCATGCACAGTCAGGGCGTCCCTCCAATCTTCGTCATGGAGGAGGCCTCTGTCTTCTTCCTACTGATCTCCCAGCACCAACAACCCAGTTAGCACATTGGCAATGAGTTTGCAATAGATCAGCGAAACTCCTTTTTTTTATTTATTCGTTCCTTGATGAACTGCACCTCCTGAGGACTATATTCTACACTGTTAAAATTTTATGGTGATGGAGGTGAACAACCTTTACAACGCAACTATTACAACGCACTACACTTACAACGAAATTTTTACAACGCAACATCCACTACAACGCATTCCATTACATCGCATGACACTACAACGCATGTTTAAAAACTACCTTTACAACGCATTCCATTACATTGCATACTACCTTTACAACGCATACCATTACAATGCAATCCAACACTTACCCTACTGTTGCACCCCCTGGAGTTAGAATAGTAATTTTTACCCCTATACTATCCAATAGTTACCTTAAATGCAATTAAATATTATGCGTTGTAATGGTATGCGTTGTAAAGGTAGTTTTTGAACATGCGTTGTAATGTCATGCTATGTAATGGAATGCGTTGTAGTGGATGTTGCGTTGTAAAAAATGCGTTGTAAGTGCATGCGTTGTAAAAGTGTGCGTTGTAACGACATACATCCGGTGATGGAGATCCAGGGTATGACACGGTTGAAGGTACTTCGAAAACTGTGACTGGTGAAACTCACCTTCATTGGGCAGCACTCCAAAGGGCTTCATACTGGAACCCACCCATACATTCCCAGGTTGTGAGATACGAATAGTGTCCCATGACCTGAACTCTGCCAAGCTTCTCTTGTGGGGTCGATGCCTTCCCTGTAATAGAGGTGTTTGCTGTGGAAGCCTGTCTTTCCCACCATAGCTACCGACAGGCTCTATGGCACAATTCAGAACCAGTCTTGTGTTTGGGGCCTGGTACGAGGGTACTCAAGGGTGGTATAAGAGATCAAGCTATCTTGACCTCTCCAAAAGGAGCCGGTCTACATGAAATGCAGGGTTGCCCTTTGCCCAAACTTCCAATCACTTATGAATGTCAGCTGAGTAGTGCTGTAGTATCTATGCATGCCAATCATGATCATCTCTCCTTTAAAAAATTGAATGTGTGGATTTATCAAATGCAATGCTGTGGGTTTCCCTTCGCCTATAAGAACTGAATTGCAGTGCATCTTAATTGATCTAAGAATTGTTTGTGAATCACAGATAGGTATTTTTGGAATATATAAAGGATTTGGTTATTAAAATTATTTTATAGAGGGCAAAGCATCCTAACATGCTAAGAGGTAACTTGTGCCAATGCTGGGTGTATCAGGAGATACCTAACACAAGGGTGTCAGGTTGATCTCTGCATATTGCTCTGAATTCAGAGTTATATATAACCAGACATATCGGATTTCTGATTTTCTAACAGCTATCCTGTCACTCTACTTGTAAACTCTGACATTACTCCACAGTGAGACCAGAGTTGATTTATCCCAATTCACTTGGAGCCCAGACGCTTGGCCACAGGAGTCTGAGATATGCATCAGCCTCTGACCAGCCCATCCAGGGTAGGGTATCCCATAAATAAAAGTAAGTCATCAGCAATCTAGCGGTATGTGGTCCTAAACATCTCTGTCTTACTGGAAGCCATGTGAAAGACTGTCTTTCCGTAACCATGCTGCCAAGAGTTTGTTGACTATGGTGAACAGCAGTGGGACAAGGGGACACCCCTGTCACACACCTCTCAAAATGTCTTAAGGTGAAAGCAAGATTCCATTGAAATTTCATCTAGGCTGGTGGCGATCATAAAGTAGGCAATGTAGGAGAGGAAATGTGGACCAAAGTTCTATTTGTAAGCACATTGGGCCCGATTCACAGAACTAACTTAAGACAAAATCCTAAACTTACTACCATTTTGGTATTCACAGAAGGCACTTACTCATTTTGGTATTCACAGAAGGCACTTACTCATCAATGAGGGCAGAGCAAGCACAAGCGAAAAAAGTCCCGTAGCTTCAGCAAGCCGGGAAATACTTGCCAGCCCCCGAAGACGCCCTAAAGTGTTTTTACAGGTACTATTGACCTTATTCCCATAGTGGACAAACAGTAAACCACTAATTACTGTGGCACAAATAGTGATTGCACATTCTCAACAGTCCTGAAGAAAGCCCCCTAGACCTAGCTGGGCAAAATGGGGCTGAAACATGTCGACCTCACGTATGGACTTTTTTAGTGCGTTAGATCTAGTGACACGATCTAAATATGCACACTCACTATTTTTAACTTCTTTAACGCCCATTCACCAATAAATAATTGCACTCAAATGAGGATTTTTAAAGAATTTTAACTTCACCTCACCGCAAGCACTCAATTTTTAGACATTTTTTGGTCTCTAGACACTACTGCAATACCAGTAGTTCACCTCCAGGTGGAGGTCAGCATACCAAATAAACCCTACGATGATGCTGTCACGTCACGAATAGGCGGAGAACCAAGATATACCACCTTTCCATCTATGTACGTGTATGAGGGTTTTTCATGAAGGCACCAACAATTAACAAACCCTGGTAACATAGGTACAAGTGATCCATTTCCCCCCCTATTGATCTTTGTAACTTACTTGGAAGCTGAATGGATCACCGCTTCTCTTCTCTTTCTCCCTCCCCCCAATTTGATTTAAAACGATGTTACTGAACCCTCATTAAATTTAAAATAAGATTGTATTTCATATCTAAGGTAGTTAGTGAATTTGTCACAACTAGCCACCAGGCAGTCAACTCCTACATTCAGGGTTCCTTCTCGAACACAACAGTAATGGAGAGTTCTGAGAAGTTCTTATTGGCAATATATCAGATCCCGGAACCCAGAACACATTTTTGGGGAGTAGAAAGAACTACTCAAGTCTGGAGAAGGGGTTGAATTGAGAATAACAATGCATAAAGCCATTCCCCCCTTGGTACCAATTATGCCAAACATCATACAACCCAAAAGTTGATGTCCAATCAGGGAGGGTGGAAGTTCAGTGTGGCCCTGCTGCACGAACCCCAGAAGTGTGAAGCTCTTTAATTATTATCTCACTGAAATCCCCTTCCAGTTCAAACACACTTGGTGGTAAAGCAGGAATAATAGCACTAGCGCACAATGGGTCAGCATCTGTGGTGTGTGCACGCTGAGAAACGTCCATATGAGGCCCTCCATAGTACCCTGTAGGACTACCTAGCAGCCCATAGGGACCAGCATGACCTACATCATCACAAAGAGCATGGGCTTATGCAGCAATATCGCTACTCCCCTGTGATTGCAAAGCCTGAATGGTATACTCTATTGTACCCTTTGCGCCCTAGGAAGTTACTGTTGGACCCCAATAGGTGCAGCATCAGGATATCGGGTGAGTGTTGTTTGGCATATTGCAGCACTAAAAAAAATTGGCACTCGTTCCTTTTACCTAGTTGTGAGACCTAGTTATGCATAACCACTGTGAAACTATAGATTATGCAATAGTTGCCAGCTGGTACCAATATGATCGTTTTGAAACTAAACTCCCCATAACTACAAATCCCACACTTCCCCCCACTCTACACTTCCACTCCAGAAGTATCAGCTGCCCCAAACTCCAGCCATGGAGGCATGCAAAAACTGCCTGTGCCCCTCTGTTAGTCCTGATCAGAAGAAAACAATATGTCAAGAACTAACCCTAATCTACTGAAAGTCAGAAAAGACAATCTTGCACACTTTGCAGTAGCAGGCACTCAATATACCAAGCCCAGAAGGACTTAGTCTCCCTCTTTATATTCTTTTGACTGTCTCTGGTATTCAGCTTGAACCAACTGCCCATCCTGTTGTGCACAGTCTTCTAGACGTGTGGTTTCTCTGTGCCGTAAGCTGGTTTGCCCTTGGTTTGTTGTTCCCCTACCCATTCTTAGGCACCTTCCTGTGCTTCAAAGAAATACGTTTTGTTCTAATGTATGACTTTTAGCTTCACCAGAAATAGCAAGTTGTTTCCATGTTCCTTAGCCCTATGTTTAATCTTGATCCCTTGCAAATGTTTTACATTGGTGTTGAATGTTCCTGGTATAACCTGGGAAGCTTCCCGAAGCACATCTTTTTTTTAAGTCTGGTGGTGTCCGGATCATTGCCCTGGTCTAAATAATTTAGCAATTTAATGATGAAAGTCGTGGAGGTGCACCAGGAAGGGGGCATGCTGATAAGTCTCTGTAATCTAATGTAATGTACTACAGTCTTATAAAGCTCACTGTCACCCCACGGGTATCTTGGCGCTGAGGTTACATTAGCTCCCCTATTTGCACGCATTACCATGAGGATGACTGTTCCACATTACACCCTTGGGAAGAGCCAGGATTTAAGCTTCTTTCTAAAGTGTAGGAAATCTTTTGTTTGCCTAAGATTGGGCAGGAGTTTGTTCCATAAGCGAGGAACTGCACAGCTAAATGCTCTACCGCCAAACCTAGTGGTTCTATTTCTGGGTGTGCTGACCAGATGGGCTGCAGGGGATCGGAGACTTCTTATAGGGACATACAAGACAA
Source organism: Triturus cristatus (assembly GCF_964204655.1). NCBI lineage: Eukaryota > Metazoa > Chordata > Amphibia > Caudata > Salamandridae > Triturus > Triturus cristatus. The sequence goes on along the minus strand of NC_140581.1, from coordinate 912,259,874 downwards.
ATATTTTCTGCAGTGGCACCGGCCCTAGTCCATGCAGAGCCTTAAAGACGATACATATTGATTTGAACTGTATTCTCTGTGGTATTGGAAGCCAGTGGAGCTCTTTGAGAGACAAAGAGGCAGAAGATCTGCTTGACTTCTTTAGGGCTAGCTTTGCAGCTATCGTCTGAATTCTTTGAAGTTTCATGATCAGAGAATAAGGGGAACCCAGTATCAGAGCATTACAATAGTCCAGTCGACTCAGAATGACACTTCTCTCCACGAGTGCCCTGGCGGTCATTGGTAGCATAGGGAGTATTTTCCACAGTGCTCTCATAAGGGAAAAACACGTCCCAACCATTTTGTTTACGTGGGTTATCAGACTCAGCTTGTCATCAAAAACTACCCCCAGGTTGCGCACTGCCTTGGAGGGTGTGGGGGGCTTATCTGAAGGGGTAGGCCAAAAGTTAGCCGGGAGCGGACGAGGAACTTTCTTGGACGTGCAGTACAGGACTTCTGTTTTTTTCCCGTTGAACTGCAGGGAATTGTCCGTAAGCCATCCTGCAGTTTTTTGCATACATTCATGAAAACTAATGAGTGGTATTGACGGATTTCCCTCTAGGGACAGAATGAGTTGTGGGTCATCAGCATGGTTCACCAAATTTATTTTATAAGATTTGATGATTGGAATCAATGGACTCATATAGATATTAAAAAGGATCGGGCCAATTGCCGAACTTTGGGGAACACCACGCTGAATGGTGCCATATTTCAATAGAAAATTCTTCCTCTGAAGGGGTTTCAAAATGATCTAAAGTTAATCACTTGACCTCACTTGCCACTTCCTCTTCAGACTGCCTGGCGGCTGCTTCGTCACTCTGGATTCACTTCCACTCTTGTGTTCCTGATCTACTGCAGGACCGTGGATTGTTTTAGTGATTTTCTCCTCGAAAAAAGTTGCTAAACCATTACAGAAGTCTTGAGTTGTGATGGTCTTATTTTTTAAGCAGTCGGGCTTAGACAGGTCATTTACTACTTTAAATACACTTCTAGCTTTGTTGGACGCCTCTAAGATGGTGTTAGCATAGTATTCAGCTTTCGCTTTTGCAATTTCCCTTTTATAGTTACCCAGTGTTACCTTCAGGGCTATTTTATCATCTTCCTCATAACACTTCCTATATTTTCTTTCAGCTTGTTTACTGCCCTTCCTTAAGATCAAGAGCATTGGTAATTTGACTACAACATTTCGAGTAGTTTTCCTCCACTGATTTATTTACATCAAAGATGTTTTTATCAGTAAATACTGGGGATTGCTTGGATGTGTTAAGCATTTTGTTCCATTCTTGCCTTGACGATAGTTACCCGTAACAGCAGAGTCTTTACTCTTTCTGGGGTTGGACACTGAGAAAGTAAGGAGAAAGTGGTCAGTCCAGCAGAGAGGTGAAATTTCTTCCACTTCTGCCACGTTTTCCTCTGAAAAAATTAAGTCTAAAATATGGCCACCCTGATGTGTAGGTTCCTTCACCAATTGCTGCAGATTCAAATTCTCACAAGATTGAAGAAGGTCTTTAAGTGCCGGAACTGAGCTCCCATTAACCCAAAGATTAAAATCCCCCAGAATAACCATTCTGGAGTGAGTAAGAGACATAGTGTAAAGAATGTCGATAAATGTCTGATGTTGAGGGCTGACTGGACCAGGGGGTCTATAACATACAATGCTGGTGAGCAGATGCCCCTTAGGATCCTTCAAGTGGAACCCCAAGAGCTCAATGCCCTCGACTTCATCAATGGTGGTCTGCGTGAAGTTCCAACTATCCTTAAAGATTAGTCCAACTTCACCTCCTCTCCCATTGGGCCGTGGTTTGTGTAACACCTTATAGCCTGGTGGACATGCCAGCCCCAGTTCGACATCTGAATCGGGGCGTGTCCATGTTTCCGTTAGAAAAAATGCATCTAGGTTGAGGGATTCTACCAAGATATATATCTCCTGGTGATGTTTCACCAGGGATCTAGTATTCATTAGTCCACATTTGAGGCTATTCACTCTTGCTTTCTCCGAGTGTGTTCTCACCTGTGTCAAATTGGTGTAATAGGGAGCAATACCCCTTCGCTCACCTATCATCAGGAGCGGTTCCCTTGTGTATCTAAACCAGCAGCATGGCTTGCGCTGTGCACGGCTGGTGTGCGGACGGGCACAGACGGGCTTGCCTTTGGCGTGCTGGTGGCACGGCTGCGCAGCGGCCATGCTTTTAGAGACCCCGGTATTCAGCATCTAGACCGCTGACCGGCTTCCCTTCCCTTGAGTGTTTCCGGCGCTCCCGAAAGTGAGGCAAACCTCTGTGCTCCTGATTCCCACCCAGAACTAAAGTAGGAGTGCAGACAGGCAAAAAAAGCTGCTAATCAACCAGTAAGCATTTTTAAACCTTTTACAAATTCAACATATGCAAATTCATACGGTACATCAAGTTTTTCGAAAAGGCAATAAAAACGGTGATTTCTTAACGAGCTAAAAGCAAACAGTTGTTTCTTAAAAACGGGATAATAAAGTCTCTCTGCAGGATTAGAGATAGAAAATGCATACATGTATGACCGTTAACGAAAGAAGCTCTCTCAACTGCAAAGCATGAAGAGAGATCACTGCCAGGTACTCATGAGAGCAGCCACTGTTGGATAAACTCTTCTGCAGGAATCCCCACAATGCAGAGATTGTTCCAGCGTGCACAAACTTCTGAGTTTTTTACCCTCTCCTTGAATTGCGTCCACTAGGTTCGTTACCATTCATGCTAAAGAGTGCAATGTATCCTCTGTGTCTGAGATGCGCCTTTCTGCAATAGCAACTCGATCCACTAAGCTGCTGGATCCTGGCTTAGTAGGTAAGCAGCCATTGTCATCTCCAGCTTTTGCTTTAAAAAAATGTGCTGGAGTCTAAGATGGCTTGGACGATGACCTCAATCAATGTCTGTGCCCCTCAAAATAGTCAGAGGCGCCGTCTCATGTATACCCAAGGTGAACCTATCAATATTTGTTTGGACATGTGGCTCATACAGCCTGTTTGCAGCCATAGAGGAAGCAGCTTTCACCTCAACCACCTTCTTCACCCTCACTGGTGAACCCCCAGCACAGCGCCTCAGCTGAGAGAGGAACAGCATGTCTATTCAGAGGCCACACTGGTACCAGCATCTTCAGACCAGAGTGAATGAGGCATGCAGTGTCTCATCGACAATGAGTGTGCTGCACTATTGCAAAGTGTTTACCTGCCTGAGCACTCCCTTATATCCTCCTATACACATCTCACTGGGGCTGGCTGTACCACTATGCAAGTCCTGACCCCGATACTCAGCTATGGGCTCTGGATCCTTCACTGTAAACTCCCAGTGTGCCCATTAGACACACTTTGGGTCCCCTCGGTTCTCACCTCAGGACCAGTGCGATAGACACAACCATTGACTCCTCAGAACAAGGGCTTTTCTGCCAAACGACCCTCAAGTCTGTTGTTATTGGGCTGCACCACCCAGCTGCCCAATGCCTCCAGGATGCCACCAGCCTTACTCCATGCACTGCCTCATTGGGGAGGAGGGGCCCAAACCTGATCCACGGATGCTACCACACTCCTCCACCACTAAGTGCTTCAACTTGCATCCGCTGTGCCCTGGAATAACCCCTCACAGAGAGCAGAGAACAAACAGTAAGCCACAATCTGTATTGTGGCGGAGGGCCCTGGCTGCCAAAGGCCAGTTCATGGCGCCATTTGTGCATCACCGAGCAGCCAGGTCTGAGTCGCCGAGCTCGTCCTTTAGCCCTCCTGTAGTCAGTATCCCCTGGCCATCCTACTTCTTCCTCCATAGATCAATCCAAGTCAAATAAAACTTTATTCAGTCAATTTTGACCATAAAAGCACATGAAATGCACACAAAATAAATACTAAAGCTAGTCAATACATGATAAAAGAACAGGCAAATATTTCATATACAATCACCAATACAAATCACTGAACCATCTAAACCCTTTACATAGGCTGTATTAAACAATCTGAGGGTATTAACTCAGAAGACAGGGAGACTAAACTTTGACGAACCTTTAAAATACATTATTATACAGTACATAGTTTTTATAAATGAATGGCCAGTAATATAATATGATAACATTTCTGAAACCAGCTCAACGCATGAAACAGGAGAGATAGATTTATATACTTCATCTCACTTAAACTTTAAACAGTTTTTTCATTGTCTTAAAGCACCTGATAAAAAACTAGCAACAACAAAAAAATCAAGGGTGAAGACAACATTTGCAAGTATATCAGGGCTGGCTTCACTTGTGCAAAATTATAGTGCTTTAAAAGTGGTAAAATATATTTTTTCCTTAGATCACAATAGAATTTGCAAAAGAAAAGAAAATGTAAAAGATTTTGTTCTGAAAAACCATCACGAGAGAAAGGCTTTAGGGCACCCAGATTAGAAAAGCCCTTAGGGACAGATAGGCACCAGTGGATATGGTTAAACCTGAACCTAGTTAAAAGATAAAAATTTGGCGTGGGTTTTAAATATAGGTCCAATAGGGTTGTTCTAAGGTCCCTGGGCTCAATATTGAGTATTGCCTTTCTGTGGGCTTGGTGATTTCCCTGTTTTCCCTTTCTGCCATCCTCTTGGCTATAAATGGTGATTTTATGTCTCTCAACTTGTTGGGATGCATTTGTCTATGGTGTATAAACAGCTCTGGGTGCCCTAAGTTCGTCAAGTCCTCTGAGACGTAGCACAGCCAAGGAATGTCAACGGCCCTTTCAAGCCTCATACAGTCTTCTAGAACAAACTGGTTCAAGGTAGGAGTAGCACTAGACCATATTTTTAACCAGCGTATTAAAGGGGCCATAGTTAAAGGATCAGAAATGTAGCCCTGCCCAAGTTCTTCATGTACCATGAAGGACGGGGTACAGGGAGGTACTGCATGAGTTTGCGGAGGAATTTATTCACAGACACGTGCAAATCACAGGCATCCTTATAACCCCAAACATCACTGCCATAGGTGGCCCTTGGTATACATTTATCATTATAGACCTTCAGTAATGGACGTAGCGGTTTGGCCACCAATCTCCTGGCTAAGTCCATAGTGGCTCCTGCTGCTCTGGTCAAGGTATTTTTTTTGAGTGTTCGCTGAGCCACCCATGACCCTCTTTCATCAAACAAGACACCCAAATGTGGAAATGTGACAAAGCTAGGCAGTTCTTCCCCTCTGCATGCAGATCTGCGTTTGTCAAACTTTATGTTACCTGCTGTCATTATATGTGACTTGGAAAATTGTATGGAAAGGACCATAAAATCAGTAAACGTTTTAAAAGTCTTTGCAGCCCCACAGTCGTCCTGGCAAGCACAACCGCATCGTCAGCATATAGGAGAGCCGGGATAAGTTTGAAAACCTACTCTGGGCATATCTTTACTCGCAGCTGACAGAGAAGACCCTCATTTATTAATATATAGGGTGATTAAAATGGGGGCTAAAATGCATCCCTGTCTTACCCCTCGCCTAACATCCCAGGGTGCTGTGAGAGAGCCATTTTCATTATATCTGGCTGAGGCAGTCAGATTTAAATGTGACCAGTGCAGAAAGGCCACCGGATCGGCTTCCATGCCAATATCTAGAAGCAAAGGCCAAAGTTTCGACCTATCAACTCAGTCAAATATAGACGTTAAGTCCATAAATTCCTTGTACATACAACCCTTTTTGGCTATTGTGTATTTGCTAATCATCATAAGCAAATTGATGCATTGGTCCATGGTCCCTCTTCCTTTCCTTAAGCCATATTGCAGGTCTGTGATTACACTGTTATCATCTAGTTTATGTGTTAGGTGATCCAGAATCACCTTCCCCATAATCTTTGCTGCCAAATCGAGTAAAGAGATCGGGCGAAAACAAGCGGGGTCATCCCTAGCACCTTTTAAAAAAATTGGTAAAATAACCGGAGTAGACCATGAGGGTGGTATGCCACTCACAGTCACTGTATTGAAAACCTGGGTCAGGATCTTAGCCCATATCCCGGAATCAGCTTTATAAAGGTACGCGGGAACCGTGTCTGGCCCAGGTGCTTTTCTCCCAGCTGTGGCCACAATTGCTTTATGAACCTTATCTACCTCAAAAATTAATGGACGCATGTCTATGCTGGGCTCCCATAGAGTATCATTCATCCCTAGGTCCACCCCTCTATAGATCTGCTCAAAATGTTTGACCAATCTATCAGTGGGGATAATGCAATCCACTCTAGAGGGGTGTTGATCTGCAAAGAAAGGGCTATTAACAATTTCCCAGAATTTAGAGCTGTTGGACAAGACCCTGACTTGATTCAAATCGGGCCATGCCTGTACCCCTATATTGTCTTACCTTTACTTAATAGCAGATTTATAGGCTCTCCTACATGTCTTTACCCTTCCTTCATCCCTGGGTTTTGGTTTCAGAGCAGTCATGAGAGATCTAATAGATTTAGAACACTCCCCATCAAACCATTCCACCCCCCCTAGTGTCCACAACCCTGCCTCTAACCATTAGGTTATCCACAATCCACTTCATTAAATTACTATAGGAGCCTAATACCACGCTAGCCTGTGTGAGGTTGTCAAGACAAAGTTCAATGTCTTCCTCACCTTCTGTGTGTATCTTGTCTAAAAAAGCCTCCGGCATTATCTTCTCTCACTTAATTCTGCGGGCCTGGTCTGTTGGTTTTAAATCCCTATTCAATATACTCTTTTCCTCAGCTCCCTGAAAGACCTGCTCCCCCATCATTACCAAAATCAGCAGATGATGATCACTAAAACAACTCCAACTGGGGTTTAAATTAATTATGGCAGGGCGCAACGGAGCAGATTCCAAAATTAAATCAATAGTGGAGGAACGGCCTCTACCGATAAACAATGGAACTGCCCTCATTTCTCCAGTATGTTCAAGGCAATGAAGATTATTGGCTGCAAGCAGGCTCTCTATCCGACAACCTTGGTCCGAGTGTTCGAAGTGAACTGAAGGAACCAAGGTGTCCCAGGGTCCCTTACCTAGGGTGCAATTAGATCAGCAAAGATGTACATTAAAGTCCCCCAAAATAATAACCTCATAATATGAGCATCTCTCCTCTGCATAGTACTCAAGAAAACCCTCAAATACAGCAATATGTTCTGTGTCATTTTTTCTGCAAATGTAATTGTAGAAATTAATCACCAACAGAATAGGATGCTTGGTGAAGGTTTATTCCACTGCTAGTACATGGGGTGAATGGCAAGTCCTAACCTTAGTAGTGCAGGCTGTTTTAAGCGATATCAAAGTAGGCAGGCCTCTCTTTGTGCCACCTGCTTTAGAGGGGGATGCAACTTTAAAACAACCATTTACAATACAATCAGTCTTGCCTTTGAGATCTTATATGTATTTAGCTATGCAGCACATTAGCATGGGTGCTAAAACATCTACTGTTTTTACACATGGAGGGAAAGTAAGCACCAAACTGTGTGACACGCCAGGTATGGGAACACATGGAGAGAAATACTGCCTTTCAGTGGGAAATGGTATAGGCCAAAACTCAGTTTTTATTATAAAATCAGGGCCTTCGGTGGTCATATCACTGAAAATACAAGATTTGAAAAAAATATTATTGTCTACGGGTGCTTGTGGAAGACAGATCCTATGGTTGGAATCTAGAGAATGCTAAAGTGATTCTGGTATTTTACTGACTTCTGATGGTCGTTTTCTATCAAGAAAGTTAAATAGAGGCAGTTGCCAGAAAAATAAAAGAAAGAAAGTCCCTCAGCAGAAAGCAATTCTGGTATTTTACTGACCTCTGCTGGTCGTTTTCTATTAAGACTGTTAAATAGAGGCAGTTGAACAGAAAAAATAAAGTCCATAAACGGAAGGAGACATGTCCTAGGGCTGATCTGCAGAGCCCACAAAGTACATACACATATAAGTATATACTAAAGTATATACAAGAGGTCACGAATGCTCGACCTAAAAAGGGGGTGAAGCCGACAAGGACAAAAGAGTCAGACACGTTCTATGTTTTCTGTAATGCGACTATGCAACAAAACCTTATTATTGCTAGCCACTGTTCATCATCTTTTTTGGCCCTCAGTCCCGCAATATTCCAAGACATTAATTTAATATTTGGTGTACTAGGTAAAATGAGGGCAGACTTAGACAAAGAATTAAACACCACCGCCGGTAGTTGAGAGACCCTGATGTTATCCCAAGCCCTGATGGAGCCATTTGTCAATCTATACTATCTAGTCCCCTCAACTGGGCAAATCTATTGACCAAGGGAATGGCTGAACTTATATTCTTGCATTGTAATGTCCTCACTGGTAGAGGGTCCCGTTTAGTGTTGGAACTCGTTAGATGTAGCATCCCAGTAGGATAAAAGAAATAGAGCGGGACAACCTTAATTTCGGTTTTGGACCATTGTCTAAAATAGCTATTGATCATGGCTTTTGTGTGTATATCAGGTGTCTTAGATTAACCGCAATGCAGTCGCCCTCCCTATCTTTTGTTACACTGGATTCGACCCAGCCCACTCTTCTAGTCATAATGACGTGTGGTGATATAGTGTCCATTTACTATCGTATTGCCACACCAATTGGTGACATTGTGCAGCAGATCTATAGTGGATTCCCTTGTACCTTGCTTGATGGGTGGGACACCTTTCAACATGGCCACTAAGGTGGCTGCCTCTGGGGGTAGATCTAAATAACCCCTATTCCCCTCTATCATTGGAAGGAGTCTAGTAGACTTAGAACCATGGGGGTAAAGCAGAGGCACATCTCGAGAGCCAGCCTCATGGACATGAAGGGACCTCTGGAAAGTCAAGACCCTACTGCCCCCCACTACCTCCACATTATTGGATAACCCCAGACCCCTATGGGATCGTAAATCCTCCTGTAATGATTGTTCGACCCCTTGACTTAACTGTAAGGTGTTTCCATGCCCCAGGTGCTTACAGGCATTGTTTGAGGGGACTGAGGGTGCAGGTGCAGGTCCAGCCCTCTGAGTAGACCCGACACCCGCAGCTGCCCCTGCTGCCTCCACATTCGTTGGGGGCGGGGGCAAGTTGTGGCGCAATGGACTGAATAAGCACAGCTTCAATCCTTACCAGACGTGAGATAATAGGAGCCAAAAGAATTGATTTGAACACATCTTCAATTCTAGGTATTAAATTAACCAAAGACTACTAAAACTGCGTCCTTCTTATGTGATTGAGCACCTTTTTTCCCTCTACTCCTCTTTCTTTTTACTGGTGGTTCAGACTGGAATGTAGCTTCCTCCTGAATACCATCAGTACCGTCTAACAGTTCAGTAGCAGTAATCACAATGGGTGTGGTGCCGGCTGTGTCTTCCGTTACCGAAGGGTCAGCAAGAATCATAGGTTCCTGAGGGTGATTAATCATTTCCAGCGAAAGTCTCCTTCCAGTCAGGGCAATTTCTTTGGACAGGAAATTAGCTGCCCTGGTTAAAAAAAAGTATAGGGTTCCACAGATCAAATAACCTGCTTAGCTCACTCGGTTACCGTACCTCATAGTCAGGGTGCGTCCCTTGTCACTGCCCCTGGCAGGGCCATGGGGGGCTTCTGCCCTTGATAATTGCTACACAAGCCTGATTATGGAATGAACGTGCACTGCATGGATGAAAATGCTGAATATTTCAATATACCTGAGGTGGTGGCAGCCTAAAAGTACACAGACACATGTAGAGTTAACTAACCCACAGAGGTTGACTAGAAGAGTAGTAAAAACTTTCAGTCAACATTTATCATGTAATCCCATGCATTCAAACCTTCTGCCTAACTCTTTTTGTACTGAGCATGCATGCAGATGTGCGTATTACCTCATTTGCATGGGAATGTGCTCCCATGCTAATAATGAAGTTTGTTCCCTGTGATCATCCTCTCAATAAAGGAACACATGCACATCAAGGAGATAGAGTTTATTCAGTACAAACTGTAGAATACTGCCAGGAAAGTTAAACTGAAAGTCATAGCCTCTCTATAGAGAGCTTTTCAAGGAAGTGTGGCTAGGACTCACTCAATGGACCACACATGAGATGCCAGGGCCCTGTTTAAAAAGGGGTTGCTGTTGCAAATGCACAAATACGGCTATTGAAGTCAGGTTTACGCTGTCAGTATTTTGCCATGCTCCAACACAGTCTTTGTAGAGAGGCCTAATGCCATTTCTCAAGGATTAGGGAGGACACAGGCATAGAGCATTAGAGCAGTTGGATAGCCTGATGATCCCCAACTGTCTGCTGCACCGTCTCCTCCTCAGTTATTTACAGCATGTGACCACTTGCACATAGGATACATGTTTTTAGGAAACAATGTCCCAGAGTTCGTATATTACATCCACTTTGTGTACAGATTCCATCCCAACCACTATGCCGCCCGTGGTTGCAGCACCCTTTATTTCTGTTTTCTCCTCCACATGTGGCTCCCCGCAGCAGCTGACCACACCCTTACAAAATAGCAAGGATGCAACCACGTCTTCGCTGGCTACCATATTGGATTCCCAAATGTTTGCGTTCCCAGAAAGAATACAAATATTATTTATTATTACTGTTATCTCTGTTTGAATGCTTTTTTATTTAATCATGTATTTCACCTCCCCAATCCAAGATGGCAAACACCTTTTTGGAATTATGTCATATACTGTTCTTCCCTATATAAGGGAGCTCATTTATAAGTTCATTTTCATCGCAATTGTTGCTGAATCATTGCCCGCTCACTGGACTTTGTGGATTCCTCATTATTCCCAGTTTCTGTTGTTATTTTCTCAGTTTCTTGAACTGTAGCCTGACTGGGAAGAATGTTTTTTCTAGTCTCCAGTTTTTTCTCCATCTTGCTGAAATATTTTCGGGAGTATTGATGGACTTCCCGTTACAATCTGGTGCCTGGCACTGCCTCTGGAGATAAGAGGTCATGTCTTAAAACCAAGAAGATCATCCAAGTGTCGCCCAAAAGACCATCTCTTGACACTGTGCCCATGAACATGCACACATAGGAGCTGTTAATCCTTTATGCTAATACTGAAGTTAGTGTCTTACCTATTGTTATTGGTTGAATGCTCGTTATATGTGAATATTTTTCAATATGCAAGCGATGAATTATTTTTCCAAGAAAGAGTTACCTAAGTGTAGGTTAAACAACATATTATTGTTAAAGGGTCTCGTTATGAGTTTGGCGGTGCGGGAGGCGGATAGGCCTGGGTGGTAAATTCCGTTCCGCTCGTGGAATTTGGGTAATTTTGCGTTCCACGGAGAACGCGAAATTGCCCAAAATTCCGCAGCTTCGCAGAAGTTTTTGCTTGTTCGCGCTCCCGAAAATGCGTGTTTGTGAGATATTTCCCCCCGGGCATGCAAACAGCGTTCGCAAACAGGAAAAAAGCATCGCGAACGGGGGCAACAAGCAATTCAGCGTGTTCGCAAAACTTCTGCGTGCTCGCGGAAATTTGTTACCGTTTTGCAGAGCTATGCGTAGCGCGACTACGCAAATTCCGTCCACCACTAGAGTGGGACTTCCCCACTCCTGCACTCACACTGCCAAACCCGTGGTCGAATTGCCCACCAGATTAGGAGTTTTCTCCTCTCTGGTGGGTGGTTCTTTGGTGTCCCCACTATGGTGCCTATGAAATATGCACCGCAATGGGAACGTCAAAATCAGTACCTGTATGGCAAGGACTGCTGTAGTCCATGCTATGCAGGTACTGGGGTGCATGCACTCAAGGGGGCACAACACGTGCCCCCCTGCATGCACCCCATGGCCCTGAGGCAACAGGGGGCCCTATAGGACCCCCTTTGTTTCCTCACTACCATGGTTTTCATGGCGAGCTCACCGCGGCATGGCGGAAAGGAAATTTGTAATATTCTTGGAGGGACCAGGGCAGGCCCAGCAAGCATATTGCGGCCTTAAGACTGCCGCGCCACTGACGGTTGCAGTGTTCCCAGGGCAGCCCGACCTCCACCGCCACGACCCCGTGATTCTGGGGATCCGTTGGTTGCCAGGCTCGGAATGAAGCCCAAAGTTTTTTCACAGACATACATAGTGAGTGCATGGTAGAAATTGTTGTTTCATCATTTGCCAAACTATATGAGTTATCTTACCCATTCCTGGAAATAGTTATCATACACCTGGAAAAGGTTTCCCTATCCTATAAAAATTAGATTTCTGACTTCCATAAGAAAAATGGAAAATATACTATATTGCAACAAAAAAGGGGGTTTAAGAAGTTCACAGAAAAGGTTAATGCCCGAAATAAATATATTGGAGGGAACAAGAGCTTTCTAGTGTGTGAGTCCAAGCAATGAAAAATTCTGCCATTTAATCTAAAGTGATGAAAATAGAAAATTTGCAGAAGGTCCAAGCAAATGGAGCACAGGTCCTTGATCAACAAATAATGGTGAAGACAGATACTCAAAAATCGGTGGAGAGGCAATAAATGTTTTTGAAATCAACAGGTGCTTAAAAAAGTAGCCAGTGAACCTCCTTCAGGAGATGTCTGAATCTCTGTGTTCAGCTGTTTCACTACTGGCATTATTTTGCATCAAGTTGAGCAATGACAAATTGAGGAATTCCTCACGATGGGGCAAGGCCATATGAGAGAGCCTATGGTGGCCGAGATCACAAGTTGTTTGCGTCCTAAGTAAGAAGGGCACCCCTTTTACAAAGTCTATAATTTATTTGCTGCCGATGATGCCAGCGAAACTCAAAGGGAGGTTTCTGTCGAACTCAACCCTGAGTTTCCTCACTATCTCATCAAGATTAGGGCATGAGTGCATTGCAGTCGACAATTAGGAGCTTGACTAGTGGCTGGTGCCGCCCATCCACTATCATGATCTCCATTCTATTCAGTCCATTTTGAATCAATGGCTGCCCGCTTGTTTTCTGAACTCTAGAAAACATTGCTGAAAGATTTCAATCAATGGACCCTCATTCCCGACACGAGTAGCAGCTAACAAAAAATGTCTCAACAAAGATATTAAATTGAAGAAGAGGACAGACACTCGAGGCACCCCAAAAAAAGCTAGAATATAGCTGCATGAAGGCAACAAGACACATGGCTGTAAATGAGAGAAGGAGAGCAGCAGGGACAAGACTGAATCTGTGAACCTGAGTGTTGTACTTACATTTCCTGCTGCTCAGCCGGTATGCATGAGTATGTGTGTATGGAATGTTGGAATGCTTGATGACTGGTTGAATGTTGGTGTGCCTGGTGGACTGGAGGAATGACAGTTAGAGGGAGTAGGCTGAGCAGCAAAGATTCTACACTGAGCTCTTGCACACTGGCAGGCAAAACTGAATGGTCAGCAGTGTTGAATGCTGGGGAGAGATAGAGAAGACTAAGGGTACTGACACCGGTCACATTTAGAAGGCATCAATGCACCACCCCAAAGACAACAGATTTGGAGCTGTAGGCTGGCTGAAAATCTCACAGAATCATCCAGAAAGTTGCAGGCAAAAGAGACATTGGACAATAATGGTGCGATTAAATTAGTTTTTTTTAATGATGAATTATTCTATCTTTTTTGAATGAGTGACTTGTCACTCCACTTAAGGGAATGAATGATACTTTTTTTTTTATAGGAGCTGTAACAGTAGCAACCCTTCCATTGGAAAGGAGGAAAGGGAACAGTGGTTCATTGAAGACCCAGACTTCAGTTTAACAAAAGCCTCAAATAAACAAGCTTGACTGAACTGGAGGGAAGTGGTCTTAATTGGATATCTGATGGTATAAGCAGGTAAACTACCATTGTGGATATGGGTGCGAATATTTTGAAATTTAGAAATACAAAGAGTGGCCAGATTCACGGAGAGTCTGTAAGGTGCAAATACAGGATTCACTAAAGGTGTATTGACTAAGGGCCTGATTACGAGTACGACGGTCCAAAGATCGCCATACCCGCTGTGGTGGTCCAACCACTGCAACCTTGGTGGTCCAACCACCCAATTATGAGTTTGGCGGTTGGACTTCCACCAGCCTGACAAAAGACTGTCACCATCACCAGGATCCGGAATCCCGACAGAGCGGTTGTAGGGAAAGTGGTGGTCTACAGCGGCGTTGCAGATGCCGGCACCACTATGCAGATTGTGACCTGTCTTTCTGACGCGCTGATCATGGTGGGTACTCCACCATAAACAGGTCTGCGTAAAGGCAGGGTAAGGGGCCCCAAACAGGGTCCCAGGCCCCCTCTCTGATTGCACTGTCGTGCGTGCACCAACATGCGAGCAGTGTTGCCACAACTGCAGCATATGCTTCAGGCTCTCTATATGATGGAACATGCCATTGCAATGCCGACCCAACACCATCTGCCCAGCGGTGTAGTCATAATATGCGGTGTGGAGGCCATTGGATTGCCAGGCGGCACACCGACCTCTGCAATGGAGGTCCGGCAGTCGGACTGCGGATCTCCAAATTGCGACCTGCCTCTTTGATCATCTTGAAAATTCGTTTTTGGTAGTTGTTTGCCAGCCCAAATTGAGAGGAATAATAATCTATGTGGGCCAGTGTTTCTGTCCCACTTGCATTACAGCATTGAATATAAGCAGGAAGTTTTGTAAAGCCAATGATATAATGAATGAACCAAGCATCACATCACTTCTTTACCACTTCAAGCAATCTTCCAGCTATGAAGGCTTTGTCAGGTACCGCAGTAGGAGAATACGTGTTCGTGTACATTTGAGTCCATTTCCAGTTTGCGCACCACCAGAACCGTTCAATGTTGTAACAACAAAAGAGTAAAATGCCTCTAAGGATTGTTTTTGTGCACAAAGGTATTGATTCTTCCACAAAAAAAATCTTGACCAATGTGCAGGCTCCCTTGACTTGTGGTGCAAGGGTGTCTGTGTTGGCCACAAGTTCACTAGTACAAGGAGAGAGCAGAAGTCTGCCATATCTTAGTACATATGTCACATTTCTACTCGCTCCCTTTCATGCAACATAAGCTCAGCAAGTTTGCTTGATGTGTTGCGTGGCAAAATGGTAACTCTGGCCTTGAATGTATAATTCTGCCCCTCCCTCTTTTGTTATTGGACTTTTTGTCAGAGCCCCAACTGAAAGAGATGCTTCATTAAGACGCCATGAGACCAAAGGTGGCCCATGTACTTTTGAATGGGGCATGGAAGGAGACTAAACAGACTCAGCTTACCTAAATTGAGATATGAAATAGCTTGTCATTCCTGGCATGTCGTTATTGCCTTGAAGAATTCCCTTGTATATTAATTCAAAAGCAGTTTGATCTTGTGACTAAGATAAACACTCTACAAGAGTTATAGAAGGCAAATATATTCCAACTATCTATCTTGAGCTAGACAGTCAACAGGATATCTCAGGAACCCTTCCCTGACTATATAACAAACAGACAGAATCCTCTTTCTAGAACTCAACTCTCCATGTTTGGAGAACATCTCTTTTCAGGGCATTCCTATAGCAAAGAATAAACCTTCATGATTTTTTATTTTAATGTTCTGCAAATTAATATTGTAAAATGCATACATTTATTTTATCATATTAATAATTTAAATAAATAATTGTTTATAATTATTTTGAATGTATTTATTAACTATATTAAATATAAAAAATATGTTATTGTAAACATTAAAATAATTATAAAAAAATAGTTACAATGTAAAATATATGAAAAATAAATGCAATGTAACATATTTGTATTTTCATACAAATGTTATATTTACTATTTTTTGTAAAATAATTCTTTAAATTTAAAATATGTGTAAAGATTTTTTTAATGTTTAAAATTCTAATGTCATTGTGAATAAATAGTTTGAAAATGTATATTTTATTTAAAAAGGTTTTGAAATGTCAATTAAATTGTGAAAATAGAATATATATGTATTATTTATGATATATTATTGTATTTTGTGTTGTATATTTATATGTTATACGTTTACTAATGAAAATAATATAAACCCAATTTAATTATTAAATGTTCAATATTTCCAATATTGGAATATAGTTCTGTTGTTAGGAATATATTTTCTACAATTAGTAACTTTATTAATATTTTAAATTATTATTTCATTTCAAAATGTGTTTTTTGCATTTTTTTATTTTATTATGTTCATAATTTACGAATATTATTAAATGTTAATAAAATATATTAATTATTAATAGTGATAAACATATGTTGTATGTTAATGTTTAATTACAAATATATAGGTTTTTAGCTTAAGTCACTGTGTTTTTAAAGTAATTTTTATTTTATGTTATAAATTATGAGTGAGTATGGACTAATGATTGTGTATATACATTTTGTAGTTTGGAATACCATACAAAAAATGTTTGGATTGTACTGGAAATGGTAAATGTCACCCCTTTAGTGTCTATTCCATCCCTACATTGGTTCAGTTTGAAGTGGGAATAGTAAATATCAACCCTTTAGTGTCCAATACCTTTCCTAAATTGGTTTAGATTGGAGTAGGAATATTAAATGTCACTCATTTAGTGTCCAACACTTTCTTCAAAATGCTTACGTTGGAGTGTGATTATTTAATGTAATCATTTTAGTGTGAAATCATTTTTTTTTAAAGTGCATTTCCATGTAGTAAGGGTTGTTTATATTATTTAACTATTATTGATGATGTTTAGAAAGATATTTAAAAAACTAGTTAGCAATACATTTGTAATCAATACAATTATTAATTACATATTTTCATAGAATAAACACATGTAACACATTATTATATTTTTATTTATTTTTGCAAAGGTATTTATTGTATATTGTTACATATATATCTATAAATAAAATTATTTGAATATATCTTTGTTATTAAATATACAATGTAAATCATAATTAAACATTGTATGTTGTACATGTGCCAGAATTTTTCTCTATTACTTACCAATTTTAGGACATTTCATAAATTGTTTCATATGCATATTTTCAACATCATTTTAACATACGTTTTAAAGTATATGTTAAATATTTGTATATTTTTTATACTATTATTTAAATTATACTTTACGTTTCTTTTACATTTTTACAACATTTGTTGACATGTTATACATGTTTAGCAATTTGTTATATTTTTAATGCATTTGTAATATATTTTCCCATTCATTTCGATGGAGATTGGTTGAATTTAGTAGCTATTTTTTTACAACTACATCTATTTTGTAGTCCATTTGTGTCATTTTTTGTGTGTTTTCCAGAATCCAGTTTGCAGTAAGGAGCTGCTGTTCGTTCAAGTAGGTAAGTCCATTTTAAAGGGTTATTTTTAAGGATTTTGAATGTAGGAGGAATGTAGGGGGGAGGTCGAGAGATTAGTTAAATATGCAGTTTGTGGGGTTTGTGTACATTTAGGGCCTAATTTGGATGCCAGTTGATTATCCTCTGACCACTTGTCGGAGGCTTACTGACTGACATGGTAGGCTTACAATCTGACCGCTGAATAACAATGTAAACCGCCCAGTCAATCTGACTCGGTTCCAACGGGCTGAAGGAGCCCATCGGCCGGTCGTAAACCACCCATAATCCCTTAAGGACTGCATTTCCGCCGTCAAGATTATGAGGTTGGTTTCCAACAGCCTTTCCATGTCGGCCTGTCATACATGGAAAGGTTATTGGAAAGCGACCTATGGTGCCCCCCTGAAAATCCCTGCATCAAGTGGCAAGCACCGGTAGGTTAGATTGAAACAAACTCCCCTTACCCAATGGGAGCTTCTGCTGCGGGCGGTTTTTGCCTGCCTCACAAGCTCCCTTAGAGAAATGGGAGTTTGCGACCACACCATGGGATATATTATGATGTCGGGCGGATCGCTACTGCCCGCATGGCGGTGGCGATCCGCCCGACATCATCCCCCGCCCGCCTCCCATTTTCCCTAGCCATATTATGATGGCGGGGATACCGCGGCGGACGAGAAGACCGTCTGCCGCTTTTCCGCCCGGTCGACGTGTCGACCGGGCGGAAAAGGGTTGAATATGGTGGCGGTGTCTGCTACACACCGCCATCCATATTACAATTGGAGCGGGAAGCAGCCTTTCTGTGGTTGCCACCACAGAAAGGCATGCGGATTCCACAGCTGGGGGCCCGTCGTGGGCCCCCAGGATGTTAGGGGGCTGGGGGGGTACATGGGGGTACCTATGGTACCCCCCTGCATTTTCATGTATGACGTGGCAGGCACCGCTCGGTGACTGCCACGTTGTGCATGCAAATGCACAATGTGCAAGCAAAGCATTGTGGCGGGCAGTGCTGTGTGCGCCGCCCGCCACAATGATGTGGATGGGGGATGCCACCGTCACTGTGGCGGTGGCATCCTAATTGCCAGTGCGGGACCGCCGCACCACTGGCGGCCGGTCCCAGCCCCCCTAGGGTGTCCGCCCGCCATCCTAATAGGCCCCCATGTGAGGTCACATCGTAATAAGGTGTGCAGACGCAAGTCCACCCGACATTGTAATGAGGGCCTTAGTGTATTAACTGTAGTGTTTTTCAGCAGTGTGTAGACTTAGCTTTTTATTTTACACTGTTTTACTGCTGTATCAATTTGGTTTGTTATGTTAATTGCTTTATGATGATTAAGTGTAATGGTGTAATGTATTTGTACTTTTGGTGATGCAATGTTTTTGAGGGTGGGATTTCTGTTTTAATATGCAGGATTTTCTTTGAAAAACATGTGCTCTGGCCAGTGGGATTTACTTTTTTTTTTTCAAGGAAATCTGTTTTGGTTTATAATAAACCAATATTTTTAACTCTGATTTCCTTTTTTGGGGGTTTGCAGGAGCGTTTCTTTAAAAAACAAAAACGTTGTTTTTTTATGCTCTCTATATGTATTGGATTGTTTCAAGGGATTTCTATTGGATTGTTTTTATTTTTGCATTTTTGGGGAGCTTTCTGGATAATATTTTTCCCAGTTTTGGTGGTTTGGACTCCCACATGGCCCGGGTGGAGTCCAAGTGGGACAAATTGGATGAACTAACAGCGGGGCATAGGGACATACTGACATGCCTCCGCCAGATCAGCACCAACCTGACTAGACCTCCCTGTGCGCCCACAACATCTGTTGCCACAACATCCGCAACAGCCACAGGGAGGGAGGAGGACTCTGGCGGAGAGTCCTCTGCACCACAGCAGCCTGCACATGAGGGTCCCCCGAGAATGAAGAGGAGTCGTCCGAAGAAGGGCAATTGAGAAGCTGATTGCCATGTATATTCCCCAGGCACCCAACACCTGCTCCTGTTAATGTCCTTTGTGTGCAAACCAGTTGACCTTGTCGACCTACATCCAAATCACCCACTTCACATGGAGGGTCAAAGTTGTGACAATGCACCAAATGACTGTGGATTCTACTCTGGACATTTCAATTACCAAGACTACCAACTCACCTGTGAACTGTGGATTACCATCACATTGTACAGCACTGCAAACTCCGTTCACCATCCTTACACATGTTTGTAAATAAATTCACAATCACACTATACTTGCCTCTGTTGTGATTCCTACTTGCTTTGTGCCATGGCGATGATGAGCTGCTAAGGAACACTGTGCATGCAAACTAATACAGCAATGCGAACACTGTTATGTGAGTCATGTGAATGTGACACATATGAGGGAGACACACCACTAGGACAACACAACACATACTCACCAGGGCCCCTAACTCCGCGTCAACACTGATGTCAACAGGAAATACAGTGGAATGCACACACACAACACCCATCCTGGGTCATTGGCAAGCAGCCCACAGGTACAGGATGCAAATTACTGTTGGATGTCTGGACACACACGGAGCACATCTGAAAGTGAAGGGCAGGTTTATTAAATATTCACATTGTGAGAATTCCACAACTGATGCACGTTAACCTCATGTGACAGTGATCAGAAAATTAAACATGTGGTGAATGATGAAAGACCAGGGGGTGTGGCACATCATTGGTTGGGACAACGAGTACTTGCACTCTGGAACAAGGATCTGTGTCTTGGGGTTCAGACCACACCACACAGCATCCAAAGTACCCTGTGAAGGACAGGCAGAAAACACAATCAAAAACACAGATTTACAGGAAACGACAACAATATAAATGCCCAAAACAAAACACTAACTACCCAGACACAACCTAACAGTCAGGTAAACACTGTGAGTACAGACTACCAGAGAGGACAGATCACAGCAAGCATACTGACAAGTAGCATACAGCCACACTCAATCAGCACCAGTGCACCACCATCATAGGTCATGCCGACACAATACTTTGACAACACATACCTGTATAATGACATTCATGAGAAGAAGTTCTGGATCAGCTGGCTCCGAACATCACCATCACCCTCATCATCACTGGCATCATGCCCCAGACCAGGTTCCTCCACGGCTGGCGGAGGTTGGTCATCGTCATCCTGGATGAGAGGCAACCGCTTACGCACTGCCAGGTTGTGTGGCATGCAGCACACAATGATGATCCTGCACACCTTCGCAGGTGCATATGGGAGGGCCCCTCCTGACTAGTCCAGGCAGCGGAATCTGCTTTTTAGGAGGCCAAATGTCCGCTCAAACACTCTCCTGGTCCGACCATGTGCCTCATTGTAGCGCATCTCCGCTGGTGTCACAGGGTTCCTGAGGGGTGTCAGCAACCACGGCATGTTGGGGTATCCGGAGTCACCTAAAGAGAGACAATTGCACATTAGTTGAGCATGAAAATAGGGTTCGAATCAACTTTAGCAACCACACACAATGCTAAGCAGTCAGTATTCACCGACAAGCCAGGAATGCTGGTACTGCATCTGTGCCATCATCGATGCGACTACTCCTCATTATGTAGGCATCGTGCGCTGAGCCTGGGAACCTTGCACACACATGGGAAATGGTCATGTCCGCCAAATAAACCACAAGAGCATTTATAGAGTGGATATGCTTCCTGTTCCGTCCTGTACGTCTGCTCATGTGCCTGCGGTGGTACCAAAGCCACATGTGTCCCATCGATGTAGCCAATGACATGTGGTATCCTGCTCAGGGCATAGAAGTCCCCCTTGATGTCAGCTAGTTGTTGTGCTTTGGATTAAAATGGATGTACTGGTCGAGGAAATGCAACATTGCCTCCAACACATCCCGAAGCACACGGCTGAACATAGTCTGTGACATCCCACCAGCAGTAGCAACAGTGTGCTGGAAAGTACCTTTGGCAAAAAAGTGTAGGGCTGCCATCACCTTCACCTTGGGGGTCAGCGCTGTAGAGTATGTCCGGCCAGGTTGCAGATGTGGAGCCAACTGCTCCACCAATTCTTGGATCAGTGGCCTGGTGAAGCGGCACCGTCGCATGCCGTCAAGTTCAACCATGGTTTCCAGGTCCGGGAACAGTCTATGGACATTTGGTCTCCTGCAGTACATAGGAGAGCAAAGACAGTTTGTCATTCCCCCTATCTATGTGCCAGTGTACATGACAAATAGCACATGATGCCACATTACAGGACACAAGAACATGATGTGTGTGCTGTTGGGTATGGACACACATATCAGATACATGCCCATCATCTGACATCTCAGCTCTACAGGACCACACAACAAGGTCCCATGTTTTGCTGTGAGCACTCAATGGGCTCCGTCACAGTACATCAGTACGAGTGTCACATACCAGACACACACCACAGTGAGGACAGATGTCTACCCCACATCACAGGTTCCTGACAGACACACACAGGGACCTTGTGTTGCAACATGGACACCATCATGATGTGGCGTCCCATGTGCACAACACAACACACACATGACATACACATGAAGTGCCCCCTGATTTTATGCCAGCTCACACATGGATGTCTGTGACACACAGACGCAACATCAACTCACATTGACAATAGACTGGGATGTTGTGAACATTTGACATTGAACACATGAAATCTGAGTCATCTCTGCATGGAAATGCACACATACTGTGGATGAATATCACATATGTGGCACTGTGATACCCTGTGAGGCACCTACCATTCCACTGAAGAGTCAGGGTGTATGTTACATGACATACACAATGTACACTGGGAACTGTGTACATGCCTCATGCACTGAAATGTACTGTAGTGGTTATGTGTCCATCCAACAATTGGATCTGTCCCCATGACAACCTGCCCTGCCTTCCATTTGGGTGCACCTCACTTTGGCTTTCCTATTTGTTGCGCTCCATTGCTGGTGGCATGTGGTCTGTGTATGTGTCTGTGTGTCAGTATAGGGTATGTCTGTGTGACTTGGCAGGCTGTGTGTCCAGTAGGATGTTTGTTCCTTGTATGTGTGTGTGTTCATTTAGTGCTTGTACTCATTTTTCTTGCCATGAGTGTGGTGTTGTTGTGGTGTGTGTGTTGCCCTGGCTCTGTGCTTCTGTGCTGTGCGTTCCTCTGCAGCCACTCCTGCTGTGGCTGTCTTCCTGGTTGTTTGGTGTGTGGTGCAGGGTGTGGATTCACCTGGCTTATTGTTGTGCATGGGGGTGCACAGGAGGGGCACATGGCATGTAGCTTCAGGGGGGCTAGTGTGTGGAGGGTGGAGGTGTGGCCCTGTGCTCCTTGTGCCCTGCCCATGCCTGGCGCTGGCCCTGCCTTCTGCATTGTGTGCCTGTATTCCGTGACCGGGACATTGCTGCATGATCCCGGAAAATGTGTGTCCTAGATGCGGAGGGGTGACTTGGTGGCAGGTGGGTCATGTGTGGGTACACTTGTGGATGTGTTCCTGTCCCCACCAGGGTGTCTGATGTGGATTTGGACCCTGGATCAGCCCATGAGTTGTGTGTTGTGGTTGTGGTATTGCCTACATGCGGCGGCCTCCGCAGGGGTCCATGAGTTACTGGTGATGTATCAGGTACCAGAAAAACGTGTAGGGCTGGGTCCATTGCAGTCGTGTCCGGGTGTGGTGTTCCGGGACTCTGGTTTCGTGCTCCGCTGTCGAGCTTCCGCCGTCTCTGTTCGGGCAGTGTCTCCGCTGCGGTGCGACTGCTTGTTTGGGGCATCCTAATTTGTGGAGCAGGGTGAATGTCATTTCGCACGGCGGTGAGTCTCCATTGGCTCACACCACCGCGGTAGCAGGCGCACTTTGATGGCGGTTCGCGTCGCGGCGGACGGTAAATGGGCTATGTTTGGCCATACTAATATGGCGGGCGTGAGGTCTGCTGCTCGCGGGGGGTAAAATGCATTTTTCCACACCGCCAGCACCGCGGTGGTGCCACCACCCCCATCCTAATAGGCCCCATGGTTCGGTCGTAAACTCCTATTTCCCTATGGGAGCTTGTGTGGCGGTTGGATACCGGCTGCAGCACAAGCTTCCATAGAAAAATGTGAGTCAGTATAAATCCTTGCACCGAGTGGCAGGCAATATTTTTCGTTCTGTTATTTGGGCCTTATTACGAGTTTGGCAGTCCATGGACTGTTGCACCGGTGATGGCGGTCTGACCGTGGTGGGCTAAGCGGTCCAACCGCAGTAATACGAGTTGGGTGTACTGGCTTTGGGAAGACCACGGCTATATCCTCGAGACTGCCAGCAGACCGCCGACCGCCAGGTCCTCTGTCAGGGAAAGGCAGCCACTAGAGGGCGGTACAGGGGAGCTGCACCACTGTTCATATTATGAGTTGCCTTTTCCATGAACTGAACGTGGCGATCCAATCACCTGATTCAAGGTGGCGAACACAGGATGAGTCCTCACGCCTTTCTTGTTCTTCCAGACAGAGTCCGACTTGAATCCCTTTCTTCACGTCCCCCTTCTTGGCTGGGTCTGCACCTGAGGATTATGACCCTGGTTGCGATGATCTACAGATGAGTCCCTTTCGTACCATATACCCATTGCCAGGACTGGCCACATATGAGCCGGACTATGGCAATGGGTAGATGGCATTTTTCCGCATGTACCATACTTATGTGTTCATCTGACACATATGTAGTCGAAATACACACACAGGCATCAATATATTTGGGAAAATACTCACCACTGCCACAAGATCTTCAGATCCACACCGCCGGCACTATTTTGTTTCGATCATATGGTAAATGGACAATGACAAGATAACATCTATGTAGATAGACAGACACTATATTATATTATTAGGATTGAGATTGTCCTGTGGATTTGAAGGGTGTACTTTTGCAGACCCCTTGCGATATATGTATTAGGTTAGACTATATGAGCATTTCAAGGACTACCATTGCTGAAGATTTTCTTCTGTCACCCCTATTTTAGAGCGTGGCCTCATTCTCCTGATACAGGTTCCAGGATAGGTGAGGTGTAATCCCAGATCATGTTGGGTGAGCTATATACATATGCTTTTATGCAATGAGTAGGCATATACATTTTTTTGGCCTTATTTTAGAAGCACAATAGTTACATAAGTTATTTATGATAGTTGTTCTACCCTTTCAGGTGATGTTTGCACCCGATGATTCGGAGGATTGGAACTAAGGAAGGTTGTATTGATTCCAACCTTTATTTATCACATTTCATTTGATAGTTGCTTTACACTTCACTGTAGGTAGTGTGAACGTTGGCTGCAGTAGCATGGTTTTTGACATACACAGGTCCTGAAGAAAGCCGTGGGTAGTATACCCGGATGGCTGAAACATGTTGACCTACAAATAGCAGTCACTAGCGAGCACTGCTATAATTTTTTTGCACTGATTTTAATAAAGGTGTGAGGAGCAGATATAATCCGTAGAAGTTTCTTCTCTGCACAACCTTTTTTAGATTTCACTCACTTTTTTGCACTGCACTATATAGGATCATCCATCATGAACACAAGAATTTATTTTTCTTTCATGTGAGGTCTAACTCCACCAGTCATTCTGAGCAATAGAGCTTGCCAGTGAGGCAGTCTCCTTGATCAAGAGACAGACCTCCCATATTGGATGGATGACCAAATGATATAAATGATCAAGAGAGCCAGATTGATGAGAATCTATGCTCCGTCCTGAGAGTAAGATTGATGGCAATTCATGCTCTGCTCTTAGACTTGATGTGTTGATTCTTTGAATATATACCTTTCCTCTTTTGTGCTGTCTGACACTAGACCCCCAGTTCTTTTTGTATGTTTGATTGAGTTAGGAGTAGGGGATTAGAACTTGGGTAGGTCATTAAAAATTTCCCTGAGACCCTGTTTTTCCAAAGTGTTTTTTGATGTTTTTGAGCAGCTTTTGAGCTGCGGGTCTGAATGTGTACTACACTTGTTAGGTAGTCTCTTCTCTTTTTTCTTGCAAACTTAAAAAACTTTTTGAGTTAGTATAATACTTTGAGAATTATTCTTCCTTAGGATTTTTTCTTCTTTAATGTTATTGGTCTCCTGTCTATCTACATTGTCCATGCTAATAAAGGAGTAGAAATGGCCGAATTCAGCGGCCTAGCATATGATGATGCAGTGTATCAATCTATTCTTGACAATATGCCTAGCATCCTCGAGGGACCTAATGCTCCCTTGGTGGATACAGGTAATGAGTGGGGGAAAGTCCTCATTCTTAAAAAATCACATTCACGTTCCTCAATACACGGCGCAATCATGGCTGAATATTTAAGAGCGAATTGCGCTCCTCCAGTATTGATTGTAACAAATGCACCTCGGTTATTTTTGGAGGACAAGGTTTTTTTTAAAGATTGGTCTCTCATAGCCTGGCGCTGTATGCGCGACTGGCTTATTTTAATTATCAGTACAGCCAAGAGAGTTGCCGATTCTATTTTGATAGAGATACAGAATTTAGAATCGCAAATTAAAACCACTATAACTGCGACACTATTTAAGAAAAACCTTGATGAGTCTAATAAAAACAACAAGGAATTTAAAGATTCCATTCTTTTGACCAAAATCGAAAAATTCAAGAAAGACTTGGTAAAGTTTAAACATGAAAAAGTTTACCCATATACGAGTGAAAATTATTCACCGCCAGAGTTTAGGGGTAATGGCAGGAGATATGGTTCTACCTACTCAGGCTCTAGTTCAGATGAAGTTTCCAGTGATACTGATGGACCAAGTGTCCAGAAGCCACGGTTCAGAGGCACAGGGAGATTTGCTAGGTCTTATAATCAAAGGGGTTATAGCACACCGCAATTTCAACAGTGGTGGCCACCTACCCCATGGGGATTTCCACCACAACCTTTTCAGCCACCAATGGCACCCTATCAATCTGAATATGCTAATCAGTCTTTTTTAGGATATGGCCCACCAAGATCCAGAGGCAGGAGAAGAAATACACAGGCTCAGGTACATTGGGACCAAGCCACTGGCCCGCATACAGGAACTCGGAACAACACGAGAAAGAACTCTGCCCAATTGGGGAACACCATAAACCCAGCCTTGTAGTTAATCTAAGTAAGCGGATTTTGTCCAAGGATGAGGAACTTGTTCTCAACAGAGGGCTTGGTTTTGTTACCACCTCGTTTGGCGATCCCTTTCAGATTCAGTGCGAGCTAGCACAATTCTTTAGGAAACTTAGATTGCACTATTTCTTCAAAGATAAACAACTAACAGAAAATGACGCGAGTGAACAAAACACAGGTCTTAGACCAAGATCTATGTTCAATCCTCCAGGTCATTTGGTTCCACCCCAGGTACTGACCTTTGAAAAAGCTGTCTTAGGTGAGATTACCGAACTGTGCAAACAGAAGCGCGACAGTTATACGAACTTACCGCGCTTGGAACAACAGACTTTGCACTCTCTATCCAAGGACGATGGAATCACCATTAAACCTGCGGATAAGGGTGGATCTATTGTCATTATGGAAACAACTGATTATAGAGCAGAATGTCTTCGACAGCTAGGTGACAACAATTCCTATAGGATTCTCACACAGGATCCCACTGAGAGATTGAAGAAAATCATTGGTGAATATATTGAAGAAGCACTCAGTGAGGGTTGGATAACAACACGTGAAGCACAATATTTACAAACAAAGTTTCCGGTAATTCCATATTTTTATATTCTACCCAAGGTGCACAAGACCCAGAGACCACCGCCTGGCAGACCAATTATTTCAGGTCAAGGTTCTATTTTGGAACCCCTGTCCACATTCGTGGATTACTTTTTGAGACCAATTGTACAACAAATGCCTACGTATCTTCAGGATACGAAAGATGTTTTACGATTACTTCCTCTGATTGAATTCGACTCGGAGAGAGATTTTTTAGTTTCCTTCAATGTTGAATCATTGTATACTTCAATCCCCCAAGACGAAACCTTAGATACAGTGACTTCCATTCTGAAAGCAACTGATTTGAAATCTATCACACCTGTACATTTTATCATGGCCCTTGCCCGTCTGGCAATGAAAGAGAACTTTTTTAAGTATAAAAATACCTTTTACTTACAAATATCAGGGACCAGTATGGGGAGTGTTTTTGCGCCTAGTTTGGCGAATTTGTATGTTCACTCTTTTGAACAAGAACATGTCCTGGCTCCTACCAACCCCTTTCATGAATCAATCCGCTTATGGAAGCGTTACATCGATGATGTGTTAGTGGTATGGAGGGGCGATCAGGATTCTATTCTCTTGTTTCATCAATGGTTGAATACACGGAATGATTTCCTAAAATTCACAGTAGAAGTGAATAAGACCAGATTGGCCTTTTTGGATTTGTAAATTTTTGTCACACCTCAGGGCCTTGAGAGTGAATTATACCGGAAACCCATGGCACGAAATTCGTTACTTCGATACGATAGCCAGCACCCAAAAGCATTGAGGGATAATCTGCCTTATGGACAGTTTCTTCGGGTGCGAAGGAACTGTTCCACCTCGGAGGGCTTTGCAAGCCATACGAGATCTCTAACAGAGCAACTGTTAGATAGGCATTACCCTCGCAAACTGGTTCGACGAGCATTGAAACGAGCTTCCAATAATAACCGTGAAGCCCTGTTGGAACCGCCAATAAACAAACCAACTCTTGACCGACTGACTTTTGTTAACACATTTAGGGCCATATGTAGGTAACATACTATTTACCGATTCATAAATACCGAATTTTACCGATTCGGTATTTATGAATCGGTAAATAGTATGTAGGTAAACAATCGGTAATTATTACCGATTCGGTAAATATCGGTATTTATGAATCGGTATTTACCGAATCGGTAATAATGCATCCCTTCCCATTCATTCCTATGGGCCTGGAGGCCCATAGGAATGAATGGGAAGCCATTTACTATTACCGATTCGGTAAATACCGAATCGGTCAATACGGTAAATACCGAATCGGTAATAGGGGAAGCATAATCATGGGTGGCAAGGTGTCACATTGACACCCTGTTGCACCCCTGATTCGTGCATGTGTGCACATGTGGCGCATATACATG
The DNA here is from genome assembly GCF_964204655.1 of Triturus cristatus. Classification (NCBI taxonomy): domain Eukaryota; kingdom Metazoa; phylum Chordata; class Amphibia; order Caudata; family Salamandridae; genus Triturus; species Triturus cristatus. Next base: position 912,231,633 of record NC_140581.1, on the reverse strand, counting down.
CCCTAAGGGCATGTATGTCTGCCACATGGCACTTTTAAAGCAGCCAAATTTAGCTTTTTGAAAGGTATTCGTTATTTAACATCAACCTGTAGTTGGTGTTAAATACCGAATCCTTACTACTGAAATTCACTCACTTGAGTGCTCCCTACATATGATTTAAGGATTCGGTAATTTACCGAATCTGTATTTTACCGATTCAGTATTTTACCGATCCCTTACCGATTCGGTAAATTACCGAATCCTTAAATCATGCCTCCTACATCTCAAATGCCTAAATACCGGTCAGTAACGGGATATTTACCGAATTTCGGCCGTTACCGACCGGTATTTAGCTACCTACATGAGGCCCTTAGTACTCTATCCAACAACATACAGAAGAGCATTCGGAAACATTGGCGGATTCTGAATTGCTGTAATGATAAGATTGCCTTACCGTTGTTTGCTTTCAAAAGGTCTGGAAATTTAAAGGATAGATTGATCCATACACGTCCCAAAGTCACATCAACACGGCCAGTGGGCACACTATGGGACTTACCTGCAGTAACAGGACATCACCCATGCGGGGATGTTCTGTTTGTCCACAAACTACTCATACAACCACTGTCGATATAGGAACTAACAAACCATGGGTACAATCTAACTTTACAAATTGTAACAGCAGCAATTTGATTTATCTACTTACATGCCCTTGCCAAATTCAATACGCTGGTATGACAACTCGCAAGGTTAAGGCACGCATGTTGGAGCATAAAAGCACCTTCAGGTGCAAGAAGCTCACAACCAGACTTACTAGGCACTTTTCAGAGGAGAATCATGGGGCAGAAGATTTCAAATGGACAGTGTTAGAGAAACCAATTATACCCTCACACATCAGTGACATCTCTAGGTTTTTGTTTGTGAAGGAACAGAGAATGGTCCACAGGCTTCATTGTGATGTTCAAGGTTTGAATGATGATATACCTTGGACTAGCTTGTAAGGACATCCTTGCAGTGACATCTTACACTTTAGGGTATAACCAGACATACTGATTTGCTCTTGTCTCTGAAGATAGTAAGCTGCAAAATCAGATGGTTTAAATAAAGGGTGTTATGTTGGTATCACCAGAGTACAACCCCTCTTCTTTTGTTAATAAAGTTATGGATACTATGACCACCAAAATAGTAACATATTGTCCAACTATTGTTAACTATTCATGCTACACTGTGGTCTGCGCATCTCATTTGTATGAGTACTAATCGATAATAAGCCTCATAACTATTTATCTGGGTTAGATGCGATTTTAAGTATGCGTCATAGTAAGATGTAGGGTTGATGCCTATGTATTTTGCTAGTTTAGATCTGACGCTACTATCAAATGAAATAAAGTTTTCTTTGCATCTTTTTGAGAAAATTTAAAATTTAAAAAAATAAAAATAAAAAAAGTGACATGTCTAGAAAGTGTCTGTGGGATATACTATGTTTACAATTGAGAAAACTAGCAAGATCCACATTGTTGAAAAGAGTTTTGATGACACTGGTTGTTGGTGTTTTTTAAGACAGTTGAGACTGTTTTTCACGACATTAGTTTTCGTTCTTCTATGATTTATGGGACTTATTATACCATCGGCTCTCTGCGTGTTGATCCCTTATCAGTTCAAATTACACTACTTGGGCTGTATAGAGCCTATACATGAACAGAGGACACGCTGTTTCATAATATACTCTGAATCCCTGGTGGTATTCATTGTGTGATATAAAGAAACCCCCAACCCCCCCCTCCCTTCTAGTGTGGCTTCGTCAGTGCAATACACTCCGGATGATTAAACTACAATTTGAGACTTGGTGACATCACTTTGTATTTTTGCACTTGACGCTCCTGTTCGAGTTTTCTCCACAGTGAGGACGTGTACGCAAATTGTTTTATTTACAGCTGCGGAAGCCGCTATGCGGGTGTATATCACACCTGGCGACTGGAATGTATGTAGAGGATTGGGTGAATCCGTGTTAGCATTCTAGATAATGCGCGATCCATGTGAGGGTTCTTAATGCCACGCGCTTTGGACCATTAAACTATGACTCCATATTGGATGACATCATTTCGTAGTTTTCATACAGACGCTATTCACGCAGATTATTGCGTAGTGATGCCTGCACAGATGGTTCCATTTACACTTGCGCAAACGGCCACTTAGATATACGTCACATCTTCCTAAGCCTGATGATTACTAGTTGATATCAGCTGTGCCTTGGAGGAGTTTTTAAGCGCGGTTCCTGTTCCGGTCATTGCTTCCCTCCCTGATCAGATGATACCTGAGGCAACGACGGACAGGTAAGCGCTCGGTTTGGCAATGAATGCAGGTCTTGTTATGGGTTCACTGATTAGATATGTTTGACCCTAAAAGTTAACAGACTTTGGTTCGTTATGTTAGCCTATGTTAGATTAACATGTGAGTTGCTCGCGATTAGTGCAATTAATAGGCGAAGCAAACGACCTTGGGGCCGATTCCGATCCGTCAAAAATATTCTCCGTACGAATCGTATCCGGATTTTTTTCCGTATGAATCGTACAAGTCCCGTACAAACTGGCAAGTAAGATTCGTATGTTAAAAAATCCATACGAATCGCACTGGGAAAATTCCCCGACACGTCCTCGGGTCGGAAACAGTGTCCGTCACGTCCCTGGACAGTTTTACGTACGAATCGGTAAACTGAAGTCTGAGCGCGCAAGTACGATCCGTCCCGTCCATCCGGATGCACAACCGTATGGAAAAAACACCGTACGGAGCGAACTCTCATGGCAACCATGGAGACGTCCAAACATGTGCCTGCATACGCGCCGAACACCCCCCCAGCCCACCCCCCCACATATGCGCCATACCCCCAGCCCCACCCCCAAGTACACGTCGTACCCACACCCCCGTAGATATGGCGCGTACCCCCACCCCACCCCCATAGGTACGGCGCGTACCACCACCCCCGTAGGTACGGCGCATACCCCCACCCCACCCCTGTAGGTACGGCGTGTACCCCCACCCCACCCCCGTAGGTACGGCGCATACCACCACCCCCGCAGGTACGGCGCGTACCCACCCCCGTAGGTACGGCACGTACCACCACCCCCGTAGGTACGGCGCATACCCCCCCCACCCCCGTAGGTACGGCGCGTACCACCACCCCCATAGGTACGGCGCGTACCCCCATCCCACCCCCGTAGGTACGGGGGTGGTGGTACGCGCCGTACCTACGGGGGTGGGATGGGGGTACGCGCCGTACCTACGGGGGTGGTGGTATGCACCGTACTTACGGGGGTGGGGTGGGGGTACACGACGTACCTACGGGGGTGGTGGTACGCGCCGTACCTATGGGGGTGGTGGTACACGCTGTACCTATGGGGGTGGGGTGGGGGTATGCACCGTACCTACGGGGGTGGTGGTATGCGTCGTACCTACGGGGGTGGGGTGGGGGTACGCACCGTACCTACGGGGGTGTGGGTACGGCGCGGACATGGGGGGGTGCTGGGGTACGGCGCGGACATGTGGGGGGTGCTGGGGTACGGCGCGGACGTGTAGGGATGGGGGTAGGGTGCGTACCGGCCCCCTTTTCGCCGTGCATCGTGGCGTACTTAGCTTTTCCGGCACTTTTTGGGTCCCGTAAAAATATTGCCGTGCGAAGTGCTGTGGGTACGAATCGTACTTGCTGGTCCGTAAAACGCTGCCTGACTCCGTGCGAATGTCGCGTACGCGGTGTCCCGGATCAGAATTGTGGGTATATTTTAGCCGGTTGGTGTTTTTTACAATTCGTACGGAAATGGTGTTTCTGTACGAATCGTACTTGCGGGTTTGTAAGGTGTTTTTCCCGGGTACGAGTCGGACGGAGAAAACGCTCCGTCCGACGGTTCGTACCCGGGTTTTACAGGATCGGAATCGGCACCCTTATTCCTTCATTCTATTTTATTTTATTTTATTTTTATTTTTGTTTCGATCATATGGTAAATGGACAATGACAAGATAACATCTATGTAGATAGACAGACACTATATTATATTATTAGGATTGAGATTGTCTTGTGGAATTGAAGGGTGTACTTTTGGAGACCCCTTGCGATATATGTATTAGGTTAGACTATATGAGCATTTCAATGAGGACTACCATTGCTGAAGATTTTCTTCTGTCACCCCTATTTTAGAGCGGGGCCTCATTCTCCTGATACAGGTTCCAGGATAGGTGAGGTGTAATCCCAGATCATGTTGGGTAAGCTATATACATATGCTTTTATGCAATGAGTAGGCATATACATTTTGTTGGCCTTATTTTAGAAGCACAATAGTTACATAAGTTATTTATGATAGTTGTTCTACCCTTTCAGGTGATGTTTGCACCCGATGATTCGGAGGATTGGAACTAAGGAAGGTTGTATTGATTCCAACCTTTATTTATCACATTTCATTTGATATTTGCTTTACACTTCACTGTAGGTAGTGTGAACGTTGGCTGCAGTAGCATGGGTTTTGACATACACAGGTCCTGAAGAAAGCCGTGGGTAGTATACCCGGATGGCTGAAACATGTTGACCTACAAATAACAGTCACTAGCGAGCACTGCTATAATTTTTTTGCACTGATTTTAATAAAGGTGTGAGGAGCAGATATAATCCGTAGAAGTTTCTTCTCTGCACAACCTTTTTTAGATTTCACTCACTTTTTTGCACTGCACTATATAGGATCATCCATCATGAACACAAGAATTTCTTTTTCTTTCAGGTGAGGTCTAACTCCACCAGTCATTCTGAGCAATAGAGCTTGCCAGTGAGGCAGTCTCCTTGATCAAGAGACAGACCTCCCATATTGGATGGTTGACCAAATTATATAAATGATCAAGAGAGCCAGATTGATGAGAATCTATGCTCCGTCCTGAGATTAAGATTGATTGAAATCCATGCTCTGCTCTAAGACTTGATGTGTTGATTCTTTGAATATATACCTTTCCTCTTTTGTGCTGTCTGACACTAGACCCCCAGTTCTTTTTCTATGTTTGATTGAGTTTGGAGTAGGGGATTAGAACTTGGGCAGGTCATTAAAAATTTCCCTGAGACCCCGTTTTTCCAAAGTGTTTTTTTGATTAGATAGTATTTTACCAATCCAAGCTGAAATACTGTGCCTGGAATGTTAAAAGGTCATAGTCATTTTTCAGCTCATCATGGATGGCACTTGCTAATCCTATGCTTATAGACTTTGATGTAAAAATGGTAAAAGGCGTTGTCATATTTATAGCTTGGTATGGATGGCACTGTGCTAATCCAATGCTTAAAACCTCTGCTACAAATACAGACATTTGAGGTGAGCAGTGTTAGAGTGTTGGTGGTGTTGTAGAGTGTTCCATGTAAAAGAACTGATCTTCAAATAAAACTTGGGAACAGCCTAGGGTTACCTGCTTTCTTTTTCACTTATTTACATAGTGCTCTAAGCCTGAAAGGGCATTGTTTTGATATATAACATTTTATATACCCATACACACTTGTACACATATATGTTCAATTAAATGAAACTTTTAAATTAGTGTTGAAAATTGTTCAAGTATTTTAAATTAATTATATAAATAATAAAGTAAAGAAATACAATTTTTACTGTAGTTGGCACTGTTTAAAACTTTGCCCTTTAAAAATATTATTAACAAATTAAATAAATATATTTTACATAATTAATTCATTTAAGAAACTTTAAATTAAATGTGCTGTAACATTTTATATTATTAGTTCTAGGTTTGCAATGAAGTTTTTAAATGATTTTCAATTAATATTTTATAAAAAAATAATTTAATAAACATTTTTATTTTTTCCTATGCTATTCATATGGAGACCACCACCACAGTGGAGGAGTTCTCAGTCTATGTGTGAAAAGTAAGTTGTAATTTCAAACTCATAAACCATTGTGTTGGAGGCACACCAGGGCTGGAGACATGTAATTCTGCACCTAGAAGTTGAAGTTGAAGTTGAAAGGTTTTATAGAGCGCTCTACTACAAAGCGGTTTCTTGGCGCTGAACAAAGACTATCATGAGGAACGCAGGGAGGGTACTACAATGAATAGGCCATGGAGAAGAGGTGGGTTTTAAGAGATTTGCGAAAGTCCATGTAAATGGAAATGGATCTGATGGCAAAAGGAAGTGCGTTCCAGAAGAGGGGGGTAAGGGTAGAAAATCTCGAACCACCAAGTTCTTTTCTTCGGTAGCGAGGGACGCTGAGGAGGAACTGGGTAGAGGAGCGAAGGTTTCTGCCCGGGACGTAGGTATTGATCTTTGATCTGATGAAGTCTGGAGCCGTGCCGGCCAGTGACATAAAGATCAGGCAACCCTAGGAGTAACATTACATGCGGAAATGTACTGCTAGGCGCAGTAGTAGATTTTTATGTGAGGACATTTACTTGTGTAAATTTACCTTTCTCCTTTTCACTGTTAAGGCTAGATGCCCCACTTACATGAGAGAATACTAAGATATCTTATTTTTCCTTTAGATATCCCTCTCGACCTCCAGATGTCAGTGTGCAGCACAGTAATGAGGCAAAGTGGTAATATCCAGTTTCTCTGTTCTGTCTCTTATCACATTCACATTTCCTTCTTTCTACGATTGGCCAACATATTCCGTTTGTGTGTTGTCAAATATGGTGAATACAGTGAAAGATTGAAGAGTGCATTACTCACTTTGGATGCTGGCCTAGCAGTTCAGGCTGGACTGTTCCCACTGGAGCAGGATCAAGACCAATTTTTATATGGCTAATTTCCAAACTGAAGTAGGACGGTGTGCAAAATAATGATGGACTTTGATGTGGCCCGAGTAATTACCAGTTACTGAGATTAGTTCAAGCATTCCATCCATCATTTTTTTGTATACTTTAATGTGTTGCTCTAAATGGGACAAGTATATGCAGACGCAGGCCTACATGCACACTGTGTCACTGGAACCAAGCTACACTTGGCTGATGAGCCCTAACTAGTGTGAAACCTGTCTGGGTTGCTTGTGTTCGGGTTCAGGGAGAACCTGGCCCAGCAGTTCGGGCTGCACTGGTCCCATTGGAGCAGGGTCAAGAATAACTTGGGCCTAAACTGTGGTGGCATTGCCATGTAGTTCTTATAGACCTATATAGGATCTGCGCGTTTAGACAACATAGACTGTGGGATTGGTGTCCAGACTGAGTCCACACACCCCCACAGGGTATGTTCACCTGTAAACCAGCTAGCTCACATTGCCACTGTAAACTCCTCTTACCAAGGAGAGAATAGTTCTTGGCAACTATTGAAGATGACAACCCTGTTCCATCAAGGATAGTGGAAACAGTGTAATACTTTTTGCTCAGTCAGTCGTGCTCACTTTGTCTCGGAGAGAAACACAGAATAAACGATGTGGACGTTTTCAATAAGCATTTATTGAACCAGTGTCATTCTAGTGTAAAATAGGTGCGCTGAAACAACCATACGACAGAAACAGATATAAATGATTAGAAGCACCAACAGAGTAAATGGACTGTAGATTCCTACCATAGTGCAAAATAAATTAATACTGGCAGGTATAAAAATACATGACAATAATAATGCCAACTCCTACGATGCAACCCTAACTAGATGTACCTAAGTGTACCTAGCATATATGTAGATGTAGAGGCAAGAATCCCCCTAGGCGGAAGCCAACTCCATTACCTGAAGTGAGAGACTGTGGGACTCCGTCTTGGTCTTGAGATGAACACCCCACAACGGATGTCAGACCACAGCAAGCTAGAGTGTCTGCGTGCAGGAACCTCAGTGTCTCGCGTCAGTGTGTAAGCATGGAAGTCTTTCCCCCCTGCCTGCCCTGGTAAAGATATTGTGTATATATACCCAAAAAGGTACCCTCAGGGGATTCTACCTTGCTTTGTCATGTCGGTTGTGGATGACGGAAGGGATGACCCTTATACATAGTTATTATGCAGAAGATGGTAATCCTGCTGTGATTCTGAACATCTTCATGCATAATTAATTAGGCTAGTTTTCAGGTAAAACCACACAGCATTTATGCAGCACTTAACTAGGTAAAAGGTCAATACCGAAACCCAGTGTGTAGTGTAATGGTACGGTAAATGTAGTTGAAGTGTTGGGGGACTGCTCAAGCCTATATTGGGGTACCCTATGAAACATAACAGCATGGGGTGCAAAATATCAATGGACTGGGATGTGGCCTGAGTAATTACCATTGATTGAGGTTATTTCAAGCATTCCATCCATCACTTTTTTTGCATACTTCATTCTAAAATGAAGGAGCATGAATCACTAAGAAGACAGACATGAGACTTAACCATTCACCCATTACACCTATTTGTGAGACATGCTGAACATAGGGTCATTAGTGTGTCATTGGTTATCCTCTTTACTGTCCTCAACCATGTATGTAGAGAGAGATGCATAGACAATTAATGATTGACATGTATGTTGATTTAACAGGTTCAGTCTAGTGCCAGAGGCAGCGTGGGAAGTGCAACTGACTTACCAGTGGCGACAGGTGGCCAAGGAGTTGCAACACAGGACTATTAAAGAATAAAAAATACATTATGCGTGTGATCATTGTTGAGGCCAATTCACTGACACTCTTCCTATAAGGTAAGGACATTTCCTCGCATTTGCAGACAATTTACATTTTTGGCAGTATGGGCAATATGGATGTATTGTGATGCCAGTCCTGCGTGTGGCCCTCCCACAGGTGATGGTAGTACTGTGTCAACTGTCGTTTGCAATGTAGCAGACATGGGGACTATAGAAAGGACAAGATAGGAAGATTCAACGTAAGTGTATTGAAACTGCTGTCTATAGGGGGGCAGGCATTTTGTGAGTGGAATGTGTGGTTTCTGTGCCTATGTGTGAAAGAGTTGATGTCCATTGTTTGCAGATGTGATTTATGTTTTGAGTCAGAGGATAGCTGAGACATAGAGGTGTGTTGATCTTACCTGGCCTGATGTTGAGATTGCTTGGAAGAGGCAGGCCATACAGAAGGTTAGGGTGCAAGGGGAAGAGAATATGCTTATTAACACGGGTGAGATGAAGCCAGGATCTAGATCTGCCACTGAATGCACCCATTGCCACCCATATCTCAGTATATTTGTCTATCTTCAACCTAGGTTCATCCTAAGTTCCTAACACTGTGGGGCATATTTACAAGAACTGACGTATCGGCATTGATGCAAAAGATTTCTCTGCCCTAACGGCGCCATGGATGAGTCGTATTTGCAATACAGCGCTCCATGGTGCAAGGATTCATGGATGCGTCAGAAATTCTGATGCATCTTTTGGTGCTAAAGTGACACATTTCTGGAGTTGGTCGTAAGACTGACTCAACTCCAGCAATGCTTCAGAACACAAAAGCGAGTCCCATGTTAAAAGCTGTGCATCAATCCTTATGCCTGGTTTTAGAAGGCGTAGGGATTTTAACACATTCAAGTCTAGAGTAACAAAGTGAAAAGTTATACATTTCACTGTGTCAGCTCTTCATGGCTTTCAAAGTGGGAATGCCTAACCTGCATAGACAATGCATCAATTTGTGAATATGGAGCTGTGTGGAACACTGATTGTGTCATTGCTGTGTAAAAAAAAATGACATTGCAGCGGCACTAGCTCCATGTAAATATGCCCCACAGAGGTGAGTCCCATGTTAAAAGCTCTCCGTAAATACTTACACCTGGTTTGAGAAGGCAGAGGGATTTTGACACAGTCAAGTCGTAAAGTAACGCAGTAAAAAGTTGTAAATTTTACTGCATCAGTTCTATGCGGCTCTTATGTGGGAACGCTTGCCCTGCCTACATTATACCTGGTGCAGATATAATGTGACGCAGGCCTCTACAAACTGATGCATTGGGCCCAATGCATCAGTTTGTGAATATCAAGCAGTGTGGAGCACTGATTGCGCAGCCGATGAGTCAAAAAAGATTACGCTGCAGCAGTAATCTCCACCCTGTAGCTTCACTCCAATGCATTTGTACATTTAGGGGCATTGTTACAAGATCATGATGCAGCATGGTGCTGCAAGCCTTCTTGCTGCACTGAGCTGCGTCATTAGGAAAGTGCAGCAATGTGTCATATTTACAGCAATACAATGCATTTCTGTGCTTTCCTCTGCACTGGTGTACAATCAGCTGCTTAGCACCAATGCAGGCACCCTTGTACCATAGTGTAAGGATGCCTGGGTTGTAGGGAAGATTGTTTTTGTGCAGGAAGCGACACCTTCCTGCACGTGCTTTCCTCCTTCTATGTGTGCTGAAGAATGAAGCACAAATAGAAAGGGGAAAATCGAGGAGAAATAAAGGTATTATTGCACCATTTTTTATGCATCCCCTGGGGAGGTATTAGAATCTGACACATTCCAAGGTTTACGAAACCTTGTGCATCTGGGAATGCATCAGAATCCATGGGTGTTGCATGGCAAAACCCACAGCAACACCCATGGAATGCCCCTTCCACAGAGTAATGCGTGAAAAGGGAGCCATATTTACAAGGTCATGAAAAGCAATGCAGGGTGGCTTTGCGTGGCCTTTTAAATAAGGACCAGAAAACTGCACCACTAGAGCGTCAAAAAAGTGACGCTCTGGTGGCGCAAGGGGCTTTATGAATATGCCCCTAAGTGACCTTCTGTCACATGGCTGCTTTGTCCTCTCCACAAAGAATGTGTATAGGGAGATCATGTAGTTCCCTGCATGACACTACATTGAAGCTACTCTTCCTTTTGAGGGGGATAATTTGGACCATGGTACCTGCAAATGGAGAATGCAGAAACAAATAACAATGCAATATAATAATGCGATACTGCAGTAGAAGCAAAATAATGTATATGCCCTTAGCCAAAAACAATCCCTCTGGAGTTGTAACTGTTGTGGGTTTACTGTAGCAGATGAATGATGCAGAGGAGACTAGAAGAATATCCTCTTATTCCCCAATATATATGATGATGCTCACTGTGACCAGAGAACGTGCGTTATCTCTGAGCATCCAGGAACACATGAAGAAAATAGCAGTCATTCACAAACTAGATGCAAATCAATGCCACAAAATACAAATGAACACCACCAATAATACCCAGCTTTTGACATGAAACTCCGTGAAGCAAAGTGCACAACATAACTCGCTAAAGGTCACAATGCCAAAAGCAGCCTGAAGCCAAGCGATATTTCATTTTGAACAATAAAGAACACACCTTGGCAGCCTTTTGCCCCCCTAGGATCCAGATTTCATTACTTTCAACCATTGCATCCTGTTTCTGGACCCTTTTACCCAGCGGCAAGGATGCTAAATCTTACTCTTGTCTCTTCCAAAGCTTGTATGAAACAGCCTAATACAACCAGAGGTCTTTTGAGGACAAGAATAAATAAATTAGCAGCAATAGGCACATGTAAACGGGGCTTTCACCGCCAGGCAAATAGCTGTGTTTTAAAAAGCAGCAACAAATATCTGCTGTGACTCAAGGGTCAAAGCTGCACAGACAGGGACAGAGCTCAGTGCTCTACCATCTAATGAAACCAAAGGAGGCGCGAGGAGAGGCCGCAGCTGTCTGAACAGAAATAACGTGCCTTTATGATGAGAGTGCCAAGCTATTGGCTTTGCCAATGCCAATGCTTGTTTGTAAAGAATGGTATCAAGAAGGTACAAAGAAAAAAACGTTTCAAAATACTGGAGTAAAAGTAAACGCATATCTTAGGGTATCTCAAAGCTGTACACTGAATTCAATGGTTTCAATGTATATAAATGACATGGTTTATTTTTCAAATATTTTTCACTCCGAAAACTCTGGGCAGAATTTGAAAAGAGTAAGGAAGCCTAAATGGAAATGCTTGTCAAAGCTTTCCACAAGACTCAGACTGAACCATGATCCAGCCATGTGGTCTTCTGTTGTAGACCAAGGAGTTGATTTTTGATTTCCATGAGAAGAAAACTATTCTTTTCATTCATATTATTACATCTTCTGCCCTAAACCTCAGCTTAGTGAGTGCACCAGCTGGCCGCTCCATCAGTACCACAAAAGCCTTTGGGCCTTATTATGGACTGCCGATACTGTGGTGGCGGTCCAACCACCACCACACTGCGAGACCGCCTGTAGTATTAGGGCCGCCACGAGACCGCTGGCACCGCCGGGATGAAGGATTCCGCTGGTACAGCGGTCTACAACTAACTGCAATATGCTGGGGGGCTGCTGCCGGCATCGCTGAGCATATTATGAGTTGCATTTTCATTACCCGTTTCACGGTGATGATCCTACCATGAAAAGGTAGATGGACAGGCAACGGCCCCCTACTGGATTTGGGCCAGGGGGTGCGTGCGGGGGTGCACATGTAGTGCACCCCTGTATTTGCACCCCCACTTCCTGCACGGTATGGCAGTTTGCTTTTCAGTCATACCCTGGAAAAAATATACCCTTATTTACAAGCTGAGATGGGTCAGGAGCAACAGAGAACGTGGGGGTCAGTGGGGGGGGGGGCAGATATTTGTGGGGCAGAGCATCACACAAGCGAGAGAACAAGAAAACCCATGCTCTCCAATGGTGTGTCCAGTGAGAAAGAAAGACGTTGTTACCTAAATGTGAGCAGTGGAAGGATACAAAACAGCCCATCAAAAGGATGTTAAACAGGCTATGCTCCGGGGGCGGGGGGACAAACACAAGTAAAGGATAGCAAACCATTGAATAAAAAGCAATGATATGAAGGTGGGGCTACACGATGGACAGCCTACTCATGACTTAATCGAGATCCTGCCACCAGCAGGTCCCATGTGGCAAGTAGTCAACACTCTGGCATGCAGCTACTGTTAATACACGTAGTGTTCTAGTGCTCACACCACCAATGAAGAATGACACCAGTGTTGGTGGTGGAAGGTGTCAGTGGCTCATCAAGGGATAGGATGTTGTGACACAGGACAAGTGATGGCGGTAAGAGATCCACAAATGCTGCAGAATCACAATCTAACAGAGAAAAGGTGATCACTGGCTAGTCAGTCTCAAAGTAGAGGAGCCAGGCTCGCTCTTTTTCAGGTAATGCTCCCAGCATTTGGAACTCCCTCCCGAGGGACCTACGATGCAACCCCTCCTTCCCTGGCTTCAAAAGAGACTTGAAACGCCATCTCCTCAACAAATACTGGAACTCTTGAACAAACTGAACTCGGTTCAAATAGGCTCTCTTGTTCATTTCTAACTAAGTTGATCAGTTGGCTGTTTTTCTTTCTTTTTGTTTGCCTCGATTGTTCTTGATGTCCTTCTCTCCTTGGTCTCTAAATGTTCGAATGGATCTCAATTCATCAATTCCACCCTTATGGCCCCTATTTTGTTTTCTGTGTATATATTTTAGGGGTCCTCCTCTCCCCCTGCTTAACTATAATTCCCTTGTTAATATGTTATGTTTACTTAAACCTATGATTATTGCATGTAATATGCTCAGTGACTTATTTTTGCCTTGTTCTCAACTCTGTAAAGCGTTCTGATACTTCAGGGTCTAGCTAGCGCTATATAAAACCTCAAATATATATATAAATAAATAAATAAATAAATAAATAAGGAGGGGAATAGGATTAAGTTGAGTTTGAGCATCAACAGTACCCCCTCAGGACCACCACTGTGAGTCACTGGAGACCTGTAGAGAAGTGCAGCAGACTTCATGGAGACAAGGGTCAAGCACCACATGGAGAAAAAGGAATAACTCAGAGGAGGAGTAGGTGGCTGTAGGAGAGTAGGATCTGCACTCCCCACTTTCTGATGTTTACACTGGTTTCTGGCTATAGTCTGGCTGGGTCCCTGCTAATCAGGGCCCCAGCCTCTCTGTTCTCTCTAAACAACTTGGAGTGCATATTTGATGCACTAGTGATTGGATACTGTGGTACCTTATGAGCCCCTAGTATATGGCACCTTAAATACATATATATTTTATATATATACCTGTGTGGTGTATTTTCCTTTAGTGATTCAAGAGATTTTAAGGTAAAACAAGCTGCTTTACAGTCCTCTGAGACTTAGCCTGAAGGCTGCTGTCTACAGCTACCACTAGAATAGCTTTCTTTAAAAGGTTGTCCTAAACCTATCTAACATAAGAGTCGAATTGTACTGGTGCAAGGTGGCCACTTTAACTATTGACCAGCATATACCAGGCCAACTTCTCACATTGGTGGGCAGTGTGTGGGATTACAGCTTGCCATTGTTTTACCAGAAAATCTCTATTTGAATTACTAACTGAAAACCACTAAAGGTACTCAAGGTACATATAAAGTCAAGCTTAGTATCAACAAGTTCTACTGAACTTAGAGCTGTGTGTGAAGGGATAGCACACCCTTGCTACAGCTCAAGCTAGGATCAGTAGGCCACAAACTAGTGTAGGTAGTACAACACTGCACAGCACTAGAATGTCCTTAAGGGTTGGAACCAGTGGGTCCACCCAGCCTCAGGATAAGGACATGACTTTCTTTGGCTTGAAAGCCATGTGTGCTGCAAGGCACCTGAGGATAGGACAGAGTCCCTCTACACATCACCTGATAGATCTGCTGACAGCAGATGATCTTAAATTAGCTCTAGGAGCTAAGGGGTCTGAATCAGGGGGTGGGTCAGCTATAGCCTCTGGGTCAGATGATGAAAATCAAGATGACCTGAACTCTGTGGTTGAAGGGCCAGATCCACAGGGATCTGAAAAGGACAGAGAAATTCTCCCTTAGAGAACTGACAGAGTGGAAGAGAGGCATAGGCCCCCTTCAATGGAATCTGACCACTCATATCACTCTGGCAGGGAATCTGTCCAACAGAGGAACTTATACCTTCCTAGAAGAGAGATCTCCTCTGAAAGAATGTACAAACTGCTGCAGTTTGAGGAAGCAAGAGTTGCCCTCAAGGCCAAGCAGTTGGCATTAGATAGAGAAGCCTTTGCGCTCCAGAGAGCTTCTATAAAGAGGGGTTAGAACCCCCTGGTGGCAGCAACAGTGTCCCTAGAGTCAGAGATTACATTCCAGACCATAGGAACCTGTCCAAGGTTGTTCCTCCCTACCAGAGTGGGGATGATATCCACAAATGGATAACTGCTTTGGAGATGGCTTGTAGAGTACAACAGGTCTCCCAGAAACAGTGGGCAGCAATCTTGTGGCTCTCCTTTTCTGATAAAGGTAGAGACAAGCTCCTCACTGTTAGAGAAGAGGATGCTGATGATTATGAAGTCCCGAAGAGTGCATTAATAGATGGGTTTGGCTTAACCACTGAACAGTACAGGTTGAAGTTCAGAGACACCCAGAAAGCACAGACTCAGGACTGGACTGACTTTGTAGATTGTGCAACCAAGGCTCTGGAGGGTTGGCTGGTTGGTAGTAGAGTTACTGATTTTAAGGGATTGTATAATCTTATGATGAGAGAACAGATCCTTAATAATTGACAAAACCAGTTGTTGCATCAGTACCTGGTGGACTCTGATCTGACCTCTCCCCAAGAATTGGGAAAGAAGGCAGACAAATGGGTCAGAACCAGGGTGAGACAGAAAACCCAGAACCAAGGGGGTGACACTAAAAAAGACCAGAAGTCTTCACAAGGGCCTCAAAAATCTGCATCTGGTGGGGATTCACAGTCTAACAAAGGGAAAGGCCAAAAGAAGCCCTGGTGCAAATTCTGTAAACAGAAAGGGCACTGGACTTCAGACTGTAACAAATCCAAAGACCAAACCACCACCACTCCTGCCCCTGAGGCAACTATTCCCCCTAGTACAGCTACTGGTGGAGGTGGTACTCAGAATAAGGGTGTAGTAGGGTTGACCCTGGGTTCTGAAGTGGACTCTGGCCTAGTCAGAGTACCCACTCAGGCATTGCTGATTTGTGATGGAGACATTGATATGTCCTTCCTAGTGAGCCCCAGTAATCTGGGCAAATACAAACAGTAGCCTGTAATAAATGGCAAACAGGCTTTGGCATTCAGGGACACAGGTGCTAGTGTCACCATGGTGACAGAGGATCTTGTGGATCCTGGGCAGATCATCCTGGGTAAAATGTACCAGGTTACCAATGCAAGCAATGTCAGAACCAACCATAGTCTGGCAGTTGTGAATTTCTCCTGGGGAGGGGTAACTGGCCTCAAGAAGGTAGTAGTCAGTGCAGACCTCCCTGTCGAATGTCTATTGGGCAATGATCTAGAGACTTCAGCCTGGTCTGAAGAAGAGTTATGGACTCATGCTGAGATGTTGGGCATACCCAGAAGCAATTCCCCTGAGGACCACCACAGCCCCTGTGGTGTCAAGAGCCCTCATTGGAGTTTTCTCCAGAGTGGGTTTCCCAAAGGAGGTTATATCTGACAGAGGTACCAACTTCATGTCAGGATATCTAAAAGCAATGTGGAAGGAGTGTGGTGTAAATTATAAATTCACTACTCCCTATCACCCACAATGCAATGGGTTAGTTGAACATTTCAACAAAACCCTAAAGGGAATGATTAAAGGCCTCCCAGAAAAGCTTAGGCGAAAATGAGACCTTTTACTTCCCTGCCTTCTGTTTGCATACAGAGAGGTTCCACAGAAGGGGGTTGGTTACAGCCCATTTGAACTTCTGTTTGGGCATCCTGTAAGAGGTCCATTATGTTTGGTGAAGGAGGGCTGGGAGCTACCTCTCAAACAATAAGGTACCTCTTACAGGATGTCCAAACAGAAGTTCAAATGGGCTGTAACCAACCCCCTTCTGCGTCTCCCGTGGGTCCTTTACTTACCTGCCTTGGGTGGATTAGTGAGGCCCCAGTGCTTCTGCAGGCCCTAGGCCTTCTCACTTCTCAAGTCTTTCTTCTTATACCTCTTTTTTAGTTTATGGTCTGGTACGCCCCTAGGGCCCCAGCCATATAAGTGCTTAATTTGTTGTGAAATGTTGATTTGTCCTTGACTTCTAATCTCATAAAGAGCTTAGTAGAGTGTGTCTAGTAATAAATACATATATATTTTATATATGTGTGGTGTCCTTTCATTTAGTGATTCAAGAGATTATAAGGTAAAACAAACTGCTTTACATTCCTCTGAGACTTAGCCTGAAGGCTGCTCTCCACAGCTACCACTAGGATAGCTTTCTTTAAAAGGTTGTCTTAAACCTATCTACCATAAGAGTCAAATTGTACTGGTGCAAGGTGGCCACTTTAACTAGTGACCAGCATATACCAGGCCAACTTCTCACAGTGCCAAAGGGTGAATGAAGCATGTGAGCACAGACCAGAGAACAGCAGCAATAGAAAGAGACCTGAACTGACTGTAAAGTGGTGGCCCACTTTAAGAGGGGCAGATGGCAGATTAAATAGAAGGGCAAGGCAAACTTCGTCCCTTCACAGAGGGCATTGTGGGGACACCTTAAGTCTTGAATGTTCTGAATATATTGTAGACATTTATTGTGTTCTTATATTAACATTGAATCATTGGGACAGTCTTCTCTTTTTCATTCCTGCCACATGACACTTTGATACTAAGGGAAGATATATAAAAGAATTGCATTAAGGACTTACACTTGGATTACCATAGAATTCCACACTGTGAAGGTCCAGACACAGTTCCAACATAGAAAATACTAATTGATCTGACACAATAAGGGAACCACTGTGCTGTGAGCATACAGTGTGATGCCTACTCCACTGCGCCTAATAGTAATATTTTGCACATATTAATGTTGAAATCAGCGAGACAATTTCTTTTTTGGAGGCTGTAACAAGTAAAGCAAAGCTGAGAGAGCACAGGGGAGAAATAGGCAAAAGCTACACCAATCCCCAACTTTTGACGCTCTAATGGAGGAGCTTGCTGACATAAAGATGTCATAAACTCAGTAGCCACGCAGTGACAAATATGGTGTTGGAAGTGCAATCTTTGAGGAAAGATATCAGAATAGAGACTGCTGAAAGGCGGGTGGCGAAAGTAGGGCACAGACTAAACATCCAACCTGAATGGGTCCCAGACATATGGTGGCTGCTTAAAAAGACTGTTGATGTAGATGACAGGAGTAGACGGGATAATTTGAGCATCACGTGGGCCCCTGAGAAGACAATATGATGATACTCCTGTCTAAATCCCTGCCACATCTCCCTAAAATATCTTTTGAACATCTATTCAAATTTCAAAGGACCCAATGTGTAAGGTCCTGCAATGACAACAGAACAAGTAACCAGCAAGAAATACTGGCATCGTGCCTACATCACTAGCAAGCATGATAAATCAAAGAAGTGGAAAAGAAACATAGCCCATATCAATATGAAAATAAGCAGATATTCATATTGGCAAATTTCTACTATGAAATAAGTCTGAGGAGAAGAAGACTCCTGCCACTTTGTTTGCTACTGAGGAGGTGATAGATTAGATATGTTCTCTTGGCATCACGAGAATGTTGATCACTATAGTTGGCAAAAAAAAGGAGTTGATGAATCAGACATCTTGGGAACTTTTTAGGAAGATATGTAAGATACAGAAATGGACAACTCGCGACAGGAAACACCATCATACTCAGTCAACTCAGAGGACTGGACCTCAACAGGGCAAGGTGACCATGATAAAAGGGCAAGACTGGAGAAACTGATGAGAAAATGGTCAGCTGGAGAAAAACCTGGGAATGGCAGACACCCTATACCAAGGGACAAATCAAGATCACCATTAAAAGTCAAACTATGCTCAGAACTGACTGTGTTACTAAACAGCTCAAACCATATAAACAAGGCCCAGACCCTACTCTTTATATGCCCGGAGAACCACAGAGGCTAATGTTTCAAAGAGAGTTTGATAACTGGTATATCATTGTTTTGGTCCTATATTATACCCCCACCATCAGTATTCTATAAAATACAAATCACTGACCAACTGCTTTTACATAGGTAAAAAGATAATATTGTACTCTTATATATTTATATAAGATATCCACAATATGCTTTTGCAATATCTGCGGATATTGAGAGGGTTGCCAATATGTGGAAAAGCTATTCCTACATTGATATCTCCTATATTTTTACTAAGCTGTCAATTTGAGATAGGAATAAAATAGAAACCACAGAACAGAGGACATAATGCACTACCACACTATTGAGACAAATCAAATGTAGCTTAGCTGCATGTTTGCTTTAGTAGTTGAATGATAGTGGCTGATAATGCAGAATAGCACCACTAACTATCTCATCACTTAATGTACCTGGCCTGGCCCATACGTCAAGGGATGGAAAATTCTACAGTATCTAAAAACCAAAGGTACAGGTTTTACCCTCCTCCAGGAGACACAACTCTCAGATGCTGACACCTCAAAACTGAAACAGGACTGGGTGGGCACTATAATAGGTAATGGGTCAAGGTCATGACCAGAGAATCAGAACACAGATCCCAGACAAACAGAAAAGTGTTGTGTGACAATATTAATAAAAGAATTCAACCCCATAAAATGCTAAGATCATGGATGGACCCATGCAGTTGAAATGTATTTAGGAAACTAAAAATATGGACGTGGTCTTCTTGGTAGTCTCAAAATTTTCTCAATTCCAATAAATGAGAATTCCTCTCCAAACTGCTGAGGCTCCTGACTAAAATTGAACCAAATAAAGTAATAACAGAAAGAGATGGGAACATAGTGACAGACTCCACACTAGATACATCAGATTCACTTTACCACTGGAACACCGACATGGCCATTTTCATGAATGTTTTCAGGGTTTTTGGACCTGCAGATATACGCCAACTCCATCCAAGAGAAAATGAGCATACCTTTTTATCCAACTCGCACGGCACAGAATCCTTAATTCATTTTTTCTTAATATAATCCCCACTCTTACCTAAAATATTCACTATGAAATTTACCTTGACTGCATATCAGATCATTCATTGATGCAATTAGAGATGGAGCTGGGATTTATGTACCCGCCCACAAAGCTATGGCATATGCAAGCATCTAAATATAAAAGTGAATTGCAAAAAGAAAAATTACTCTCCCATATAGAAATTCTGAACTAGAAAATGAATCCACAGAAATATCAGCATAAACTTTATGGGTAGCAGACATAGATCCATAGTGAGTAATGCTCATCCAGGACCATAGAATAAAAAGAAGCTTGTGCTGAAGTACATAGGCTAGAGCAGTCAATAAAACAACTTTCATCACAATATATATCAAGACCATCCAATCAACTGAGAAGAAGACTGGAAGTGGGAAAAGCAGTCCTAAACACTGGCTTCACAGCCAAAGCATAAAAGGCCTAGTGGAGCTGAAATGGTGCCATTGTGAAAGAGGAGAAAAGGTGCGGAGGCTGCTTGCGTACCATTTACAGTAAAAGGAATATCTAATGGCCATAAGAGCAATACTTAATGCCACCAATAATCCTTACATCCATCCAGTAGAGGTAGTAGAATTTTTTGCAGGCAGAAGAGAACTTTTTATGGACCTTATTGATACCATCGCTGGCCCCAGAGGGAAGATCACTCTCAGAGGGCAAAATAAACCTGTTCAAATTTCAAAAAGTCATTAAAGAGTTACCCACTTGTAAATCACAAGGGGAAGATGACTTCCCAGTAGAATTTTAAAAGACAGGGTGACTATCACTAGCAGAAGCTGAAACTACAGGCACTCTGGTTCATATCATCAATAAAGTAGTCATCTCCTTGATTTTCAAAGAGTAGAAAGATCTTGTAGAATGTGGAAGCCGCAGCCACCCGATTTCTTTGATTTACATGGAGATCAAAATCATAGCTGAAATACTAGTAACTAGATTGAGAACATTAATCATAATGCTCAGGTGGGTTTTGTATCAGGTGCTCCTCAGAGATTCATTTGAGAACCTTAGTTCACATACTCTGGTCATTACATGAATTTCCAACAGAAGCCTTCGAATTATCTTTAGACACTGAAAAGGCATCCAGCCACAATGAATGGAAATACTCTGAGCAGATCAGGTCTCATAGAGAAATTCATTTCAAAAGTGAAATGGCAACACAGATGGTGTATGGTCCAGGTTAGTTGTGAGAGCTTCCTTTCCAGACAGTTTACTGGAACATGCCAAGGGTGACCACTCTCTCTCCTACTCTTCCTACTAACACTTGAACCTCTTTCAGTGCCATATGTACCTGTATGTAAACAATAGGGATAGATATACAGCAATGGGGCATGTGAAATGATTTGTACACACCACTGACATTTTATTAATTCTCACCACACATCTCTTCCAACATTGATATCTCTGATCCTTAATGTCTCTCACATCTTCAGATAAAAATACAACTGCGAACCGTGTAAGGCACTACCAACATCTCAGGTTACTATTACAGCCAGTCTGGGTGGCTATCCAATGAGATGGATGCTGAATGTCTTAAAATACCTAGGCATAGTAATTTACAGAGGGTTGGAAAACATAATAAACAACAACATGCAGCCCTTCATATTCCATACACAAAAGGAGTTGGCAGACAAGGAGCAACTAAATCTCTCCCTCTATGGGTGGGTACAAGTGATGAACATGACAAGTGCCACATGCTGTTACTATATATTCAGTGTGCTCCTCATTCTTGTCCATAGATCAATCCTGAATCAAGCAGATATAGAGTTTTTAAAGAGCCTATTTATACAGTGCACTTTGTATTACATTTAGTAGTACTAAAGTCAATCAATCAATCATTTGTAGAGTGCACTACTCACCCGTGAGGGTCTCAAGGCGCTGAGGGGGGGGAGCTGCTACTGTTCGAACAACCAGGTCTTGAGAAAGTCAGCAGGTCCTGGGTCTGTCATGGGTGGATGGGGAGGGTGTTCCATGTCTTGGCGGTGAGGTGGGAGAAGGATCTGCTGCCGGTGGTCGTTCGGTGGATGTGTGGAACGGTGGCGAGGGCTAGGTCAGCGGAGCGAAGCTGGCAGGTGGGAGTGTAGAAGGTGAGTCGGCTGTTGAGGTATGCTGGTCTGGCATTGTTGAGTGCTTTGTGAGAGTGGGTGAGGAGCTTGAAGATGATCCTCTTGTTGATGGGGAGCCAGTGCAGGTCCCTCAGGTGGGCAGTGATGTGGCTGTGGCGGGGGATGTCGAGGATGAGGTGTGCAGAGGCGTTCTGTATGCGTTGAAGTCTCTTTTGGAGTTTGGCTGTGGTTCCTGCATAGAGTGCGTTGCCGTAGTCCAGCCTGCTGGTGGCGAGGGCCTGGGTGACCGTCCTTCTGGTTCTGGTGGGGATCCATCTGTAGATCTTGCAAAACATGCAGAGGGTGTTGAAGCAGGAGGAGGAGACAGCTTTGACTTGCTGGGTCATTGACAGAGATGAGCCCAGGATGAACCCCAGGTTGTGTGCGTGGTTGGTGGGTGTCGGCGCAGCTCCCAGCGAGATCGGCCACCAGGAGTCATCCCAGGCTGAGGGGGTGGAGCTGAGGATGAGGACCTCAGTCTTGTTCGAGTTCAGTTTCAGGCGACTGTTCTTCATCCATTCTGCGACGGCCTTCATTCCTTCGTGGAAGTTGGTTTTGGCGGTGGCGGGGTCTTTGGTGAGGGAGAGGGTCAGCTGGGTGTCGTCGGCGTATGAGATGATGTTGAGGTTGTGCGATCGGACGATGTTGGCGAGCGGTGTCATGTAGACGTTGAAGAGGGTCGGGCTAAGGGATGATCCTTGGGGTACGCCGCAGGTGATCTTGGTGGCTTCGGATCGGAATGGAGGGAGGCGGACTCTCTGGGTTCTGTCGGTGAGGAAGTAGGTGATCCAGTCCAGGGCTTTGTCGCGGATCCCTGCATTGTGGAGGTGTGTGCATAAGGTGTGGTGGCAGACAGTGTTGAAGGCGGCTGAGAGGTCTAGGAGGATGAGGGCCACAGTTTCGTCGTTGTCCAGCAGGGTCCTGATGTCGTCGGTGGCGGCGATGAGGGCGGTTTCGGTGCTGTGGTTGCTGCGGATTCCGGACTGGGATGAGTCCAGGGTGTTGTTCTCTTCGAGGAAGCGGGTCAGTTGTCTGTTGACGATCTTCTCAATGACTTTCACAGGGAACAGGAGCAGGGAGATGGGCCGGAAGTTCTTGAGGTCCTTTGGGTCTGCCTTGCGTTTCTTCTCTGGTACTTCTCTGGTACTACAAAATACTGTTCACAAACCTGCTTGTGGAGACCTTTGCCTTTCCTACCTTTTTTATGCAGAGTTCTTGACCCTGTTTGTGGAGGTGTCCACACATGTAAGTATACGTTTCAGTAGTCTTTGATGAGAGAACCTGGGGCAGTGGCTGAAAAGTGGGCAATACTACTAAATGGGAGTGGATTGAGGGTGGGTACGGAGGATCTTAGGGAGGGCTAGGGCTGGGTTTAGGGAGGGACATGCATATTCACACACCCACCCACAAATAAGTAAGCTCATTGGTATTCACAAACGGACCTATTAAAGATATTACAGATAAAAAGGATCCAAAACAGTTGTAAATATGATCCAGCCCAAACTGGAGTAAGTCATGCACCACACAAGGTAGCTCACAGGTGCTGCAACACACTCCCATGTAAAATAATAGAAGCAGTGCCTTAAACAACACCCCATAGGGAATAATATTAAAGAAAATTAATGATTTCCCTTTTTCAATCACACACACGCACACACACAGACACACACACACACAAATATATATTAGGCAGTGACGGCCCGTGTAGGGCATTTTACCAGGGCGGTGACGTGGCGCAGAGGAGGGACAGGGTGGGGGGTTGCAAAATGCGGCAAACGGCCGATTTCAGGTAAGTTAAAAAAAAATTAATAAAACGAATTTCGCTGCGCGCGCTGCATCGCCAAATACGATGCAGCAGTATATATATATATATATATATATATACACACACATATATCGCCAGTAGATAGTTATAGTTCGGACCTATTTTCCATAGGAAATCCGCAACATTCTATTCCCAATAAGTCTGGCGCCGGTTGATGAATCCTCGCAAAATTTTCTAAACTTTTGGCCAGATCCGCTCCGCTCCTACCCTGAAAGTTTCGTGGTGATTCGTCAAGCGGGGGCCGAGAAAAAAGGGGGGTCCCAAAATGCGTTTTCCCCATGCAATTTCCCATAGGATCTGTTGTCGCAGCTACAGCCCGAACCGCTGAACGGAATGACACCAAATTTGGCAAAGAGGTAGTCCTCAGTTCAGACTCGTGCCTTTTGCTTAAATGGTGTAAATCCGTTCAGTAGTTCCTGAGAAAATTAGAGTTTAAAAGTACATATATATCTATGGCCGGACCCTACCCGCACCGTAAGCGCATCCGCCTCGAACCGAGCACGCACCCTCCCGATCACGCACTGAATGCTAATTGGCTGTCGAGTGTCATTCTACATTCGAAACCAGGAACTGTTGGCAGCCATTTTCTGCCTCGGTAGAAGCAAGGCTGAAGAAGCAAGGGGAATAAGTGTGTAAAACATATAAAGGGGATAGAGTGGAAATACTCTGACACTCTAGACCTGCTTAGGGGGTCCCAGAAGGAACCCCTGGGGCCCCCTTTTTAAAAAGTAAATAAACGGCAAAATGGGCGCACGGTGCGCGCATCGTATCGCGTTGGGTGCTCGGATTCTCTTGCGTTGGGTGCGCGGATCCACGGGAAATCTTTTTTAAAAAAGACAAGAAATCATTGGTTGTATGACTACTCTCTACACTGAAAGGTAGGGTGTATATTTCTATTTTTTAAAGGTATGATTCTTATTGGTTAAAAAAAACAGATTGTAAGCAACATTATATATGATAAGCTGATATGTTGAAAAGTCAAGCACACTTGCTGTCTTGTTTAGTAACATTGTGTGCTGAACTTGTGACCTGTGTGCTCAGTGCAGTGTTCCATGACCTGTTTCTATTGTAACAGGCAGAAGGCAGAATGGGGAAAGGGTTGAAATGTATTTCAGTTGGAAAGGGTTGAAATGTTTAACCAATAGAAATGTGTGTTTGCTTTTGAGTTTATTTGTGAAGGATTGTGATTTGATGTTTACATGTATATGTGTGGAAAATGAAAGGGAAACTTTTCCATTCTTTGTTTTTGCTGAGAGGTGCACAGTGCAGAGATTCTGTAAAATCTGGTTTGTGACTGATATACTTCTTAATCTACAAAACAAATTGAAAGGTGAGTTATTTAATTGTGAGGGGATGTATGTAGACTATTTTGATTTTAATCAGACTAATGTATTTCTCCTGCTAAAGTGTAGGGAGTACTTTTTTTCTCTACAATCTTATTGACAGTGTGTATGCATGTAGAAACCATTCTGTGATAAGCATTTGTGTTTTTCATGTGTTTGCAGACAGATAACTGTGCTGTTTTTATATTTTGGTAGAATTAGAAAGCAGTCATTGTTTATGAATTTGTGAAAAGAGTTATGTTTCTATATTAAAATGTAGTACTCCTTCTAGATGAAGAAATGTATTTTGGTATAGTGCAAGGGATAGTGTTGTTTGTCTAGAATCACACAGTGAGTATGTGTGCATTTGGGAACCACTGTGAGAGAAGCATTTGGTAACATTGTGTATTTGCTGACAGAAAACCTGTCATGCTGTCAAGTTTTAGTAGCATTAGAAGCCAGTCTTTGCTTATGCATTGATAAAATAAGTAATGCTTTGACACTAATGTGCTGTTCTTTAATATGTAGATTGTGTGTAGTCTCCTTACCCCTTGCACAATAGTGAATGAGTTTTGGTAAGCTGCTAGGGATAGTGTTGCTTGTCTAGAATCACACTGTGAGTCTGTGTGCATTTGGGAACCACTGTGAGAGAAGTATGTGGTATTATTGTGTATTTGCTGACAGATAACTGTTTTAAAACCTGTCTTGTTGTCATGTTTTAGTAGCATTAGAAGGCAGTTTTAGCTTATGTTTTGATTAAACGAGTCAGGCTTTGACACAAAAGTGCAGTCCTGAAATATGTAGATTGTGTGCAGTTCCTTTACCACTTCCATTGTAGTGAATGAGTTTTGGTAAACTCCTAGGGATAGTGGTGCTTGTCTAGATTCACACTGTGAGTTAGTGTGTATTTGGGAACCACTGTGAAAGAAGCATTTGGTAACATCGTGTATTTTCTGACAGATAACTTTTTAAAAACCTGTCATGTTGTCAAGTTTTAGTAGCATTAGAAGCCAGTCTTTGGTTATGCATTGATAAAATGATTCATGCTTTGACACTAAAGTGCAGTGCTGAAATATGTAGATTGTGTGCAGTCCCCTTACCCCTTCAACAGTAGTGAATGAGTTTTGGTAAGCTGCTAGGGATAGTGTTGCTTGTCTAGAATCACACTCTGAGTCTGTGTGCATTTAGAAACCACTGTGAGAGAAGCATTTGGTAACATCATGTATTTGCTGACAGATAACTGTTTTAAAACCTGTGATGTTGTCAAGTTTTAGTAGCATTAGAAGCCAGTCTTTGCTTATGCATTGATAAAATGAGTCAGGCTTTGACACTAAAGTGCAGTACTGAAATATGTAGATTGTGTGCAGTCCCCTTACCCCTTCCACAATAGTGAATGAGTTTTGGTAAACTCCTAGGGATAGTGTTACTTGTCTAGAATCACACTGTGAGTCTGTGTGCATTTGGGTAACCAATGTGAGAGAAACATTTGGTAACATCATGTATTTGCTGACAGATAACTGTTTTAAAACCTGTCATGTTGTCAAGTTTTAGTAGCATTAGAAGCCAGTCTTTGCTTATGCATTGATAAAATGAGTCAGGCATTGACAGTAAAGTGCAGTCCTGAAATATGTAGATTGTGTGCAGTTCCTTTACCACTTCCATTGTAGTGAATGAGTTTTGGTAAACTCCTAGGGATAGTGGTGCTTGTCTAGATTTCACACTGTGAGTTAGTGTGTATTTGGGAACCACTGTGAGAGAAGCATTTGGTAACATTGTGTATTTTCTGACAGATAACTTTTTAAAAACCTGTCATGTTGTCAAGTTTTAGTAGCATTAAAAGCCAGTCTTTGGTTATGCATTGATAAAATGATTCATGCTTTGACACTAAAGTGCAGTACTGAAATATGTAGATTGTGTGCAGTCCCCTTACCCCTTCAACAGTAGTGAATGAGTTTTGGTAAGCTGCTAGGGATAGTGTTGCTTGTCTAGAATCACACTGTGAGTCTGTGTGCATTTGGGAACCATTGTGAGAGAAGCATTTGGTAACATAGTGTATTTGCTGACAGATAACTGTTTTAAAATTGGTCATGTTGTCAAGTTTTAGTAGCTTTAGAAGCTATTCTTTGCTTATGCATTGATAAAATGAGTCAGGGTTTGACACTAAAGTGCAGTACCATGTACTATTCTCTTCACTGTGCCAGAACTGAAAATTTAAGCGTTTTACCCAGGCACTGTCCTAGCAGTAGTCTGATGATTTAGTCAGTTTTCAAGTACTCATGTTGTGAACCATACATTACCACATTGATTGCTTCAAATGTCTTTGCAGTATGCATGCAGTCTTCTAACATACAATACACTTGTCTTTCACATTTTCAATTCCCTAGTCAGTATCCATACACTTCCAGGAAACACCCTGTAACTCCCTTTGCAGTCCTCTAGTGACCCATTCAGCACCATGTACTAATCCATTCACTGTGCCAAAACCCAAACACTTATAAATTCCCCAAGATACTCTCTTTGCAGTACTCTAATCATTCAGTCAGTGCCTAAGTATTCATGCACTGAGCCAGGCCTTAGCAAATGGACGGCTTCAAACCCCTATCCACTATGCATGCAGTCTTCTAACCACCTAGACACTTGTCTTTCACACTTTCAATTCCCTAGTCAGTATCCATACAGTCCAGCAAACATCCTGTCACTCCCTTTGCACTCCTCTAGTGACCCATACAGTACCAAGTACTAATCCATTCCCTGCGCCAAAAGCCTACCACTTATAAATTCACCCAGGCACTCTCCTTGCTGTACTCTAATCATTCAGTCAGTACCCAAGTACTCATGCAGTGAGCCAGGCCTTAGCACATGAACTGCTTCAAATGCCTATTCACTATGCATGCAGACCTCTAAACACCTACACAGTTGTCTTTCACACCTTCAATTCCCCAGTCAGTATTCATACACTTCTAGCAAACACCCTGCCACTCACCCAGTGTGTCTCCTTATAGTACTGTAATCATCCAGTCACTTAGCATGTAGTCTTTTAGTGAGGTAGGCTTTAGGTCATGAACTGCTTCAAAGTAGTATGCACTATGCATGTAGTGTTTTAACGATCGTCACACTTGTGGTTCAGGGCTATAGTTTCTTAGTCAGTTTTTATATAAAATGTGTTTGTACAGTAATGGAATTGTATAAATTTGAAAGTTATTAATATACATTAATTTGTGATTCTTTTTTACAGATACAGAGCAGGAGTGTTTCTCATCTGTTTGTACTCTTCTCGTGCAAGATTGTTTGGATGAAGGGTCCTTCGGTGTTTCATCATACTTGCCGTGCCGTACGAGTATTTCTTGTTAGGATCCCCTTGCAACAGATCTCTTTTGCAAATCTTGCACGTGACCAATGTGGCATTGGTCTTTGTTTGCCCCTCGGGAACAGTAAAAAATTTCCACACCACTGAAGGAAAACGTTGTGGGCGTGGTGCGTCCTCCAAAAATTCATCCTTAGATTCGGTGAATATTTTAAAGCGACAACATTTACAGTTTTTGTAAGTTAAACTTATAAAATTTTGTTAGCTGTAAGCATTTTATATAACTGTGATTTGTATCTTGTGGTATTTTGTTGAGAATAGCATGTTGTTGTTTTTTTAACAATCTTTGTGATTGTTTTTTTTTTTGCCCGCTGTTAAGTGATGAGTACGATTGAAATCAATATTTTTAGTGAAATTTAATATATTCTGAGAACAGCAAAAAACGCAAACAAATTACTTTGTGGAAATTATGCTGTGTTGTTAAAAATGTATTATTACATGTTATAATTTTTTTTTCCTTTTCTTTCACAGATCCAAATTTTAAAAGAAGCAATTTATATGAATTTAGATTGGAATGAAAATCTGAAAAAAATGTATACCATTTTTTATTCCTATTAATGTGAAGGTAAGTTTAACTAAGTCTCAATATGCAGAATGAGGAGGTCTGCAAGAAGCTACAAAGTTGAAACACGTTTCTAAAACACTCTGTTTATACCTATGTGGTTTTTAAATCTGACCATAATCAGATATCATGTGACCTGCAAAAAAAGAGATTTGAGGGGTTCATAATATTTCCCATTTTAGCTATTGAAGGACCGCAATTATTTCAATCATTCTTCTTTGAACATCTTTGCAGACAAAACTCTGTGCTTACCTTCTATAATTCGCAAGGAATTTTAAAAACGGAAATATGTCACTTTTTGTAACATAGTTATTGTGCAAGATATTCTTTCCTATTTACAAAGGGGCATATGCATCAACCAAACTAATACCCATTCCTTAATAGCGAAAAATAAGGAATCGCCATTAAGGAATCGGTAATTGGCATGCATCAACAGATTCGGTTAAATTTAGCGATTCCTTAAAAATCGCTAAATTTACCGATTCCTTAATAGCGGGGCACGCAAACGGCCCCACTAGCAAATAGCGAGTTCGGTAATACCGATTTGGCTAATAGCGAGTTCGGTAATACCGAATTAGCAATTACCGAATCGGTAATAGCGAAATCGCAAATTGCCGCGTCGCTCCGGGAACAGGCTGATGACATCACCAACCAGGAAATACTGCTGCCCCACCCACATAGCCTCGACAGAGGAGCAGACAGGAGCTGGAAAGAAGGACAGGCTGTGCAGAGTGAGGCCACACAGATTCTGCCAGTCACAGCACACATCCATCATGTCGCAGGAAGTGCCATCCAGCGCTGAATCTGCACGCAAGCGCAAGAAGAAGTTTTCAGACAGGGAGCTGGAGTACCTCATCGAGGGAGTGTCCAGCAAACACGACCGCCTCTTTGGCAAGCTGTCCCTCAAGGTGCCTGAGACCGAGAAGCGGCGCATCTGGCAGCGCATCCGTGAGAGGGTCAATGCGGTTGGCGTCACTAGCCGCAGCATCGACGATCTCAAAAAACGGTGGTATGACCTCCGGAAGCGCGCAAAGGAGAGGATTGCTGAGAGGCTCCGGGAGGCAAGAAGGACTGGAGGCGGAACAAGCACTGCACCATCCAACACAGCCCTGGAGGACCTTGTGGAAGGGACGATAGAGCGGGAAGCCGTCGTGGGGGTGATCCAGATGGACACGTCCGGCGCAGCCACAAGTGCCCAAGGTAAGATGCATGCCTGCGCCACACCCAGCATAGCGTAAATCCATACCCATGCCCCCAGCCCAATCTCACTGTGTCTGCAGCTCTGGCACAGACAGTTCCACACATGACACTACTGCATCTTGGGAGTTGTAGTCTAGTCAGCCCAGAGTGCAGGCACAGGCGTAAATCCTCACACAACACATATTTTGTACATGGCTGTAGACTGTTCATTTGTTGGACCACAGAGGGACATTGATGGGTACAACACTATGTAGGTGTAATCATCCCACTAATCATGCACTGTTTCACACACAGATGCATCACCTTGGGACTCTGACGACAGCGACCAGCTGATCATATCTGAGACACCCGTGGAGTCAGACCAGGAGACTGTGCAGGATGCGCACGCACCGCCAACACCTGCCACCCCACCAGCACCACCTCCACCAGCGCCACAATCATCGGCACCAGCACCAGTGCCACAAGCCAAGGCACCTGCGCCACAAGCCAAGGCACCACCACCTGCGCCACAAGCAACGGCACCAGCAAGCCAGCCTGCAGCCAGTACAGCCACAATACCGCAGAGGCACAGGCACCAAGTTGCGCCCTTGCAGGAGATGGCAACCCCCCCCCCGCAATTGGCACCCACGCAGCGCACATCCACACCACCTGCTGCACCACATGGAGGCTCAAGACACGCACGGTGTCACAGGGCCCGTCGCAGTTCCGTCTCCTCAGCTGACCAGGATGTCCCAACAACCTCTGCAATTGAGGAGAGGATGCTGCGCACACAGAACCTGCAGGGAAGACATGTGGCTAGC
The DNA here is from genome assembly GCF_964204655.1 of Triturus cristatus. NCBI lineage: Eukaryota > Metazoa > Chordata > Amphibia > Caudata > Salamandridae > Triturus > Triturus cristatus. The sequence goes on along the minus strand of NC_140581.1, from coordinate 912,200,707 downwards.
ATCAGCTGCAACATCGTGCGCCTAGCGAGGGAGATGCGCGCCATGACTGCAGCAGTCACCGACATGGGCTCCGCGGTCAGGGACATGGGCACGGCGGTCAGGGACCAGACCACTGCGGTTGCTGATGGCAATGCTCAGCTCAGGGAGGAGGTACGTGAGCTCACCCGTGCCATCAGGGAGGGCCATGAGTCCCAGAGGAGGAGTAACCGGCAGCTAATGTTGCGTTCTGCCGCCGCTACCAAGGCCATACAACGGCACAGCAACTGCACCGCTGTGTTGGCACGCCGCACAGTCTCCCTGCAGGTGGACCTTGGGCACTTCTGCGGTGATGTTGCCAAGTCACTGAGACACATCACCACTGCTGTGGAACAACTTCAGAGCAGCACATGCAGTGCTGCAGCATTGGGAGGGGATGACACCAGTGAGGCTGCCTCCAGTGTCAGCAGCGTGTCACTGGCAGAGGCCAGCACCAGGCGCCGAAGTTCGCGTGCCTCCACGGGGACAGGCCGTGGTGAGGGTTTGGATGCACCTGAGCGGAGGCTTGGTGTACGTGGCAAGCGGCACTAGAAAATTGGACATGCTGCAGGTCCATGGTGGAGCAACCATGGCCATCCAATTATTCTGTTTGCACAGGCCTGACTTTAAGGAACCTTTTATTTACATTTATGCAATCGGAGCATGATTCACAATGCTAGTTCTGTTGCACAATCCTCAGTGCTACTGTGCATTAAACAGTTGCACCCAACACCAACTTGTAATGTCTCATTTTACCCAGGGTCAAAAATGATTTTGCGTTATGTCTGTCCGCCTCCTATGGCCCTCTGCTGTGTTTGGGATGTGTGCCGGTCGTCGTTGGGCGGGTGGTTGGTCAGCCTGGGGGTCGTCATCCCTGTCCACCTCCATGGGTATCCCCCTTCTGGTGGCAATGTTGTGCAGCATTGCACATACAGCAATTATTCGACAGCATGTGTCTGGTTGGTATAGCATTGCGCCGCCAGTCTTGTGGAGGATACGGAAGCGGCTCTTGAGAATCCCAAAAGTCCGCTCTATCACATTCCTCGTGCTGATGTGTGCAGCGTTGTAGCGATGTTCCTGCGGGGTTGCTGGATTTAGGTATGGGGTTAGTATGTATTCCCGCAGGGCGTAAGCACTGTCACCTAGAAGATAGAAGCATAGACTTAGCATTGGTGATGTACATACATGTGTGGTGTTGGTGTGGGGAAGCGTAGTTCTACTTACCTAACAGGAGTCCCTCTCCAAATTCGCCATTGAGTAGTCGCCTGTGCATTCCACTGTTGCGGAAGATGTATGAGTCGTGTGTGCTCCCTGGGAATTGTGCCACTAGGTCCGTTATGATGTTGTTGGCATCGCACACAACCTGCACGTTGATCGAGTGGTATGACTTGCGGTTCCTGAAAAGGTACTCATTTGCTGACGGAGGGCATATGGGGATATGCGTGCAGTCGATGCATCCAATCACATGTGGAAATTGTGCCACCTGGTAGAATGCCTGTTTGGTGCGGTCCAACTGCTGTGGGGTTGTGGGGAAGCTGATGTGTCTGTGGAGCATTGTCAGCATGGCATCTAGGAATTTTTGGAAGAAGCGTGACAGTGCGCTTTGCGAAACACCTCCGGCAACCGCAATTACCCCCTGGAAACTCCCTGAGGCCAGTAGGTGCAGGCTGCATAGTACCTGAACGTGCGCAGGGATTGCATTTGTCCGGTGGGTCTGGTGCTGCAGTAATGGTTCCAGGTCTGCAATCAGGCGCATGATCATAGCGCGATTGAGGCGATATTTCTGGTACACCTCGTCCTCATTCTGGCCGAGCAGGGTTATGCGCAGTCTGAACACTCGCTCCTGGACCCTTCTCCTGCGCTGTCCTGCTGCATTGATCCGCATCCTCCTTGCAAGCACGTAGAGGGCAGCCATTTTGTGGGAGCCAACAGGGTCTCCTGGGCCAAATTTAAGGGTTTAGTGATTGCCTCAATCATTTGCACATGTAGGAATTTTTTTTTAATTTTTTTTTTTTTTTTTTTGTGACTTTACCTCCAGGTTTTGATTCCCCTTATTTAGCTCTGGCAAAATAGCGATTTTTGGGATTTTCGTTATTAGCGAGTTTTGTTGCATTGGGGTGCGAATCGGTATTTGCTATTGGCAATTTCCGGGAGCTAATAGTGATTTCGGTAATTGCGAATTCGGTATTTAGCGATTCGGTAAATTAGCATTTTGGGTATTAGCGATTCGGTATGTTCGAGGTTATTTATTTAGCGATTCGTTATTTGCTCGGGTTTTGGGTTGATGCATTGGGATTGGGTATTTTTCACACAATACCGGGAGCTATTACCGAATCGGTATTTTACCGACTGGATTTTGGCTTGATGCATAAGGGTGAAAGAGAGGTAAAGGCACTCTGTGCACTTTTTATACTCCATGTAAATACAACCTCAGCATGCACACCACTTTGTGTTGAAAGGGTGTTCTATAAGTGTTGTTGTGCATGATTGCACTTAATACTCATAGAACAAGACACATGTCTAGATTTATCAGAAATCATAAATGTCGATATGTGTGTGAATGCTGCACCATTCTAAAATTGGTGTAAGAAAGCACAACAAGGAGAATTGTTTTAATTTCTCCACATGTTTATATCTTCAATGTATGCTGAAATGTTCAGCATACATTGAAGGAGAAAAATGCATTCTCTTATTGTTTTTGTGCAGGAAGGTGTGTCTTCCTGTACAAAAACAAACAGCAAATGACACAGATATCCTTGCACTATGGTGCAAGGGTGCCTGTGTCACCACATGGCTGCAGTTTAAGCAGCCGTGCAGAGAGAAGCATAGATGTGCAACATATTTATGTACATATGTTGCATCCCTGTGCTTCGGAAGTACTACAGCACACAGCAGTTAAAGAGGTTACTGTGTGATGCTGCAGCACTTCCTCATAGTTCTGCACTTATACATTCACCATATGCTACTAATGTATTCATTCAGTCAATTACGTACTACACATACATTCATCTAAACTTTCACACACTAACAAAGAAATTTAGCTCTTTTTTTAAACCAGGAAAGTTAGTTTTTAGAAGAACTTTTTTTTTCTTCTTTTTTTTTTTTATTTTTCTGTACTTTTTGGAACAATTTTGTTATTTTTTCAAAAGGAAAAAAAGACAACAGGAGGAACAAAACAGTCAACTTCTGCAAAAAAAAAAATAAACACAAGTTTAGCACTTATGGTTTTGCTGCGCTCGGCAGATTAGTTCAATTGACTGCTCGCCGTAACATAGTAGTTTGTTGCATTTAATGCAACTAATTTTTAGTTTTCCAAATTCTGGACGTATGTCCGGGTGAGTGCTTGATGGTGATGCTGCAGAAGTGCTTGCCACTGCTGGCTGAGGCTGCTGTCGGAGTCTTCTGCATTCCTGCTTGGCCAGGTTCACGGGATGCAGAGTCTTCGGTGTTTTAACATACTTGCAGTCCCACAAGAGTATTTTTTTGATGGATCTCCTCTGGAAAGCACTCTTTGACATATTTTACATGTCACTTTAGTTGAATTAGTTTTATTTTGTCCTTCTGGGAAGGAAAAAAATTTCCACACCACAGAGGTGTATCTTTCTGGGCGTGGAGGTTCCACAACAAATTCCTCATCGGACGAATGGTCTGATTCTGATGGTGGCTGCTGTGCAGAAGCCATTGTCTTCAGAAAAATTGCAGCTGGGGAAATCTTCCCCAAAAAGTTTCTTCTAGCTCTAAGGTGTGAGATGTTCCTCCAAAGAAGCTCAAAGAATGATTGAAATGGGTGGGGTCTTTCAATAGTTAGAATAGGAAGTGTAATGAACCAATCAAATCTCTTTTTTTGCAGGTCACATGGGATCTGCGCACCCTGCGCTTACGCAACACGCACCCAGCACGCGTCCGCGAAATTGAATTAAAAAAAATTATAGGATTAGATGTAAAAATATATTAGTTTTAAGACTAGTTTAGAGTTTGTCTTCAATTAATATTCACACGAAATACATATATATATTTTTTTAATGTTAAATATTTCGCGGGATCCGCGCACCTACCATGTCATAGACGCAGATGATGCATCGCAGAAGCGCGTAAACGTCGCGTTACGTACACCGAACGTGTCGCATATAGGCTGGGATTCGCGTACCTGTCGCATTGCGATCGCGCACTAAACACGTACCCAACGTATACCATGCGCGGATGCTATTGCGTAGGGATCGGGAAAGGTGCGCTTAGGGTGCGCGGATCCAAAAACATGGCAAAAATATATATAAAATAAAGTTTGGAACATATAGTTAAAAAAATATTTTGAAAAATATAAAAAAATATGTTTGAAAACCCCATTGAATTCAAATAATATTTTTTAATTTTTAAAAGAATTAATTGAAAAAATAAGTTTAAAAAATGGTGATAAAAAAGTATTTAAAAAAAAAAAAGAATGAAATTGACACACTGAATTTGGAAAATATAGAAATCCAATCAAAATCATTAAACATGATATCTTCAGAGATAAGTTAAAGATAGGAATTAGCATTTAAAAAACCTTTGAAATTCACTGAAAAAACAATAGGTTTCATGCACGTTATAGTTAGGAATTGGCATTTAAAAAACCTTAGAAATTCACTGAAAAAACCATAGGTTTCAGGGGCGTTATAGTTAGCTGCACATTTCCCTCGTACAAAACCCTAGAAATGTCCCTATTATAGTTAGTTCAGCTAACAATAACTCGCGCCCCCGCAATGCACTGCTGATGACGTCATATATTACATCACTCATGACATGGTCAGTGACATCACTGATGACATCTGAAATGACATCACTGATGACATCACTGATGATGTCATCCAGTGAGTGTGTGTTTCTGTAAATTTTGAGTATGTTTAATATATATATAGGGAAAAATCTATGGAAGAATGAGTGGGTGTATAAGTGTATGAATGGATGATTTAGTAGGTGCGTGACTGACTTTATAAGTGAGTCATTAAATGTATCTTACTGCAGACTAGTGACTAAACTGTGTGAATGTCTGTATCTGTCTCTCTGTAGGTGTATAAGCGGCTGCATGGTTTTGTGAATAGCTGTATTAGTGTCTCTATCGGTTACTGATTGGTTGTCTGAGTATCTGTATGTGTGCCTGAGTGTTTGTGTGGGTGGGGTGTGGGTGACTCTGTGCATACATGTGTAAGTGGGTGAATCTATGGGTGCATGGTTTTAAGAGTGCATCTGTGATGGACTGTATGGTTGGGTGAGTGTATGTATGGGTGTGTTCGTGATTGAATGTATATCTCAGTGGTACATGTGTGAGTAACTACATATGTGAAAGGCAGTATATATGTGTGTAAGAGTATATAAGTGGGTATATGTGAGAGTGTGTAATTGTGAGAGTGGCTGTATGGATGAGTGTGTGCTTGTATCAGTGATTGTATAAGAGCGTAAAAATGTGGTACTATTTTTATGAGTAAGTGAACTTGTGTGTGTATAACTGCATAGGTGAGTAAATGGGAGTGTGATTAATTATTTGCATTACTGACTAGGTGTGAGAGTACCTCTATGGATGATTGGTGGTGTGTTAGTGTCTATGTAGGTGTATAAATGCATATGATAGTCCTTTACTGAGTGACGGTAACTATGAGTGACTGTACAGGTGAGTGAGTGGATGTGTGTGTAGATCTAAGAGTCAATGAGTGGATATGTAGTTATTGGTATTGGAGTATCTATTGTTTTGAGAATGGACGTTTAAAATTTTGATTGAGTATATCAAAGTGTGTGAGAAGATGCACTAATTTATCAAATGGATGATGTCATCAGTGATGTCATCAGTGATGTCATTTCAGATGTCATCAGTGATGTCATCAGTGATGTCCCTGACCATGTCATGAGTGATGTAATATGTGACGTCATTAGCAGTGCATTGCGGGGGCGCGAGTTATAGTTAACTGAACTAACTATAACGGGGGAATTTCTAGGGTTTTGTACGAGGGAAATGTCCAGCTAACTATAACGCCCCTGAAACCTATGGTTTTTTCAGTGAATATATATATATATATGTATATATATATATTCACTGAAAAAAACATAGGTTTCAGGCACGTTATAGTTAGAAATTCACTGAAAAAACCATCAGTGATGTCTTTGAGATGTCATCAGTGATGTCATGAGTGATGTCACTGACCATGTCATGAGTGATGTAATATGTGACGTCATCAGCAGTGCATTGTGGACGCGCGAGTTATAGTTAGCTGAACTAACTATAACGGGGGAATTTCAATGGTTTTGTACGAGTGAAATGTCCAACTAACTATAACGCCCCTGAAACCTATGGTTTTTCCAGTAAATTTCTAAGGTTTTTTAAATGCTAATTTCTAACTATGACGTGCCTGAAACCTATGGTTTTTTCAGTGAATTACAAAGGTTGTTTAAATGCTAATTTGTAACTATAACGTGCCTGAAACCTATGTTTTTTTCAGTTAATTTCAAAGGTTTTTTAAATGCTAGTTTCTAACTATGCCTACAGAGGTACGACATGTGAAGAAAGAAGAAAAAACACATAGAGAGAAGAAAAGGAAATGCAGAAAGAAGCAACAGAAGTCCTCAAAGACGAAGAAAAGTGCAGGAAGAAGGAAGACGTGCAGAAAGAATAAACAGAGGAGCAGAAAGAGGCCTTGTTGCAAAATCATCCTGTACCCTCAACTTTTTCAGATAGGTACTGGTGGTAACTGACTCTGACTAACCAGTCCTAGAGCCAGTGCTATGCTAAAAGACACTTTGGATACAGTTAAAACACCTACATACACTAGGGAACACTATGTGTTGGGGTACCCCTGTGATTACCATGGGCTCCTCTGTAAGACCCTAGTACATAATAGGGCAGGGGTATTAAAACTACATCTTAAAACGTGCCACAGGGCGCGTTTGCACACTGGTGAAGGGAAGCGGGGGCTGAGCTGATGTGTGCAAACACGCCCTGTGGCCGTTTTAATTTGGGGGATAAAGTCCCCTTGAATCCTGAGTGTCCCTTGTGTCCAACTAGCCCACCAGGTATCTCCAGTTAGCGCCACAGAGCTACGTTGCAGAGAGGTGTAAAAAGGGGCACGGCCTGGACCATCTCTCTGCAATGCTGTGGCGCTTACTGGAAGCACCTGGTGGACTAGTTGGCCCCCAGAGGCCCTCAGGATTGAAGGGGAATTATTTCCCCAACTTAAAACGTGCCACGGGGCGTGTTTGCACACGTCACCTCAGGCCCCATCCCTTCCCTTCACCACTGTGTAAACGCGCCCTGTGGCCGTTTTAAATTGTGAGATTAAGTCCCCTTAAATCCTGAGGGTGCCTAGGGTCCAACTAGTCCACTAGGTACCTCCAGTAAGCGCCACAGAGCTACATTAGAGAGAGGTGTAAAAAGGGGAACGGCCTGGACCACCTCTCTGCAATGCAGCGCAGTGGGGCTTACTGGAAGCACCTGGTGGGCTAGTTGGCTCCCAGGGGCCCTCAGGATTGAAGGGGAATTATTTCCCCTTGGGGCAACTTGCTGGTGTGACGAGCAGAGTGCGACCAACTTCTGATTCATTTATTACGGCTCCCTTGAGCCAACGGGCTGACGAGCCTTGGACCTGCACCTGCGCTCCATGAGAGGTACTCTACCTGTTTTAATTACATTTTGGCAGTCCACACGGCACCCCTTTACACTGACCTGCTCCCTGCTGACGATAGGCAACTACCTCGAAACACGTGTCCAGGGATGGCTAATGCAACACATACTTTTCTACATACACCGTGGCATAGGCGTACTCGCCGTCGCCACTACATTGACCACAGTTCCTTGGGGCAACTTGCTGGTGTGACGAGCAGAGTGTGACCAACTTCTGATTCATTTATTATGGCTCCCTTGAGCCAACGGGCTGACGAGCCTTGGACCTGCACCTGCGCGCCATGAGAGGTACTCTACCTGTTTTAATTACATTTTGGCAGTCCACGCGGCACCCCTTTACACTGACCTGCTCCCTGCTGACGAGAGGCAACTACCTCGAAACACGTGTCCAGGGATGGCTAATGCAACACATACTTTTCTACATACACCGTAGCATAGGCGTACTCACCGTCGCCACTACATTGACCACAGTTCCTTGGGGCAACTTACTGGTGTGACGAGCAGAGTGCGACCAACTTCTGATTCATTTATTACGGCTCCCTTGAGCCAACGGGCTGATGAGCCTTGGACCTGCACCTGCGCGCCATGAGAGGTACTCTACCTGTTTTAATTACATTTTGGCAGTCCACGCGGCACCCCTTTACACTGACCTGCTCCCTGCTGATGAGAGGCAACTACCTCGAAACACGTGTCCAGGGATGGCTAATGCAACACATACTTTTCTACATACACCGTGTCATAGGCGTACTCGCCGTCGCCACTACATTGACCACAATTCCTTGGGGCAACTTGCTGGTGTGACGAACAGAGTGCGACCAACTTCTGATTCATTTATTACGGCTCCCTTGAGCCAACGGGCTGACGAGCCTTGGACCTGCACCTGCGCGCCATGAGAGGTACTCTACCTGTTTTAATTATATTTTGGCAGTCCACGCGGCACCCCTTTACACTGACCTGCTCCCTGCTGATGAGAGGCAACTACCTCGAAACACGTGTCCAGGGATGGCTAATGCAACACATACTTTTCTACATACACCGTGGCATAGGCGTACTCGCCGTCGCCACTACATTGACCACAGTTCCTTGGGGCAACTTGCTGGTGTGACGAGCAGAGTGCGACCAACTTCTGATTCAGTGCCACAGAGCTGCGTTGCAGAGAGGTGTAAAAAGGGCCACGGCCTGGACCATCTCTCTGCAATGCAGTGGCGCTTACTGGAAGCACCTGGTGGACTAGTTGGCCCCCAGAGGCCCTCAGGATTGAAGGGGAATTATTTCCCCAACTTAAAACGCGCCACGGGGCGTGTTTGCACACGTCACCTCAGGCCCCATCCCTTCCCTTCACCACTGTGTAAACGCGCCCTGTGGCCGTTTTAAATTGTGAGATTAAGTCCCCTTAAATCCTGAGGGTGCCTAGGGTCCAACTAGTCCACTAGGTACCTCCAGTAAGCGCCACAGAGCTACATTGCAGAGAGGTGTAAAAAGGGGAACGGCCTGGACCACCTCTCTGCAATGCAGCGCAGTGGCGCTTACTGGAAGCACCTGGTGGGCTAGTTGGCTCCCAGGGGCCCTCAGGATTGAAGGGGAATTATTTCCCCAACTTAAAACGTGCCAGAGGGCGTATTTGCACACGTCACCTCAGGCCCCGCCCCTTGCCTTCACCACTGTGTAAACGCGCCCTGTGGCCGTTTTAAGTTGGGAGGTTAAGTCCCCTTGAATCCTGAGGGTCCCTAGGGTCCAACTAGCCCACTAGGTACCTCCAATAAGCACCACAGAGCTGCGATGCAGAGAGGTGTAAAAAGGGGCACGGCCTGGACCACCTCTCTGCAACACAGCGCAGCGGCGCTTACTGGAAGCACCTGGTGGGCTAGTTAGCCCCCAGGGGCCCTCAGGATTGAAGGTGAATTATTTCCCCAATTTAAAACGCACCACAGGGCGTGTTTGCACACGTCACCTCAGGCCCCGTCCCCTCCCTTCCCCACTGTGTAAAAACGCCCTGTGGCCATTTTAAGTTGGGAGATTAAGTCCCCTTGAATCCTGAGGGTCCCTGGGGTCAAACTAGCCCACTAGGAACCTCCAGTAAGCGCCGTTGCAGAGAGATGTAAAAAGGGGCACATCCTGGACCACCTCTCTGCAATGCAGCGCAGTGGCGCTTACTGGAAGCACCTGGTGGGCTAGTTGGCCCCCAGGGGCCCTCAGGATTGAAGAGGAATTATTTCCCCAACTTAAAACGGGCCACAGGGTGTGTTTGCACACGTCACCTCAGACCCCACCCCCTCCCTTCACCACTGTGTAAACGCGCCCTGTGGCCGTTTTAAGTTGGAAGATTAAGTCCCCTTGAATCCTGAGGCTCCCTATGGTCCAACTAGCCCACTAGGTACCTCCAGTAAGCACCACAGAGCTGCGTTGCAGAGAGGTGTAAAAAGGGGCATGGCCTGGATCACCTCTCTGCAATGCAGCGCAGTGGCGCTTACTGGAAGCACCTGGTGTGCTAGTTAGCCCCCAGGGGCCCTCAGGATTGAAGGGGATTTATTTCCCCAACTTAAAATGCACCACTGGGCATGTTTGCACACTTCACCTCAGGCCCCGTCCCCTCCCTTCACCACTGTGTAAACACGCCCTGTGGCCGTTTTAAGTTGGGAGATTAAGTCCCCTTGAATCCTGAGGGTCCCCAGGGTCCAACTAGCCCACTAGGTACCTCCAGTAAGTGCCACGGAGCTTTGTTGCAGAGAGGTGTAAGAAGGGGCATGGCCTCTGAACACATCTCTGCAACGCAGCTCCCTGGCGCATACTGGAGGTACTTATTCAAGGGGAATTAGTTCCCCATCTGCAAATGTGCCAGGGGGTGCGTTTGCAGAGTGCTGCAGGGAGGGGGTGGGGCCTCCGGTGCGATGCCAGTCTTTTAAAAAAAAAATTAAGAAGGGGGGCTGTCTGGCCCCCTTCTTTTCTATTTAAAAGGGGTCAGGACCTGGGGGACCCCATCCCCTAGGTCCTGACCCCCTTTTTTTTTATAAAAAAATTGGAAGGGGGCCACGTTGCCCAGGGGGGTGGCGGTACCCGGGGCTTGGGGGGGCCTTTGAGCCCCCCACCCATTTGTTTTAAAAGCCGCAGGGGTGGCGGTCCCCGGGGGTGGGGGGCTGTGAGCCCCTCCACAAATATTTTCAGAAAGCCCTGGGGGTGGCGGGCCTTGGGGCTTGGGGGGCCTTTGAGCCCACCCACGCATTTATTTTAGAAGCCCCGGGGGGTGGCGGTCCCTGGGGCTGGGGGGGCGGTGAGCCTCCTCCGCTCATATTTTTGAAAAGCCCTGGGGGGGCGGTCGCTGGGGCTGGGGGCCCCTTTGGGCCCCCCATTACAATATAAAGATTGCCCCCGAGACTTGGCCCACCTGGGGGCTAAATATTAACGGAGCGCGTGAGGCCACGCTTCGCTTTTTTAAAAATTTCGGCCGAAATCTCGCCGTTTTTAAAAAGCTTTTTTTGGCCCTGGTGGTCCTTGTGGGACCCCCTGAGCAGGCCTAGGGGTCAGGGTGTTTCTACCCTGCCCCCTTTTCTTGTTGTTTGCGATTCTTTTTCTGTTTTCTTGTGCCTCAGTTCTACTGAGGCACAAGATGGCTGCCAACACTTCCTGGTTTGGAGTGTTGACACTAGCATGAAGCTCGTGATCGGGAGGTTGCGCGGATCCAACTCGGCCATAGATATCACTATCTTTATTTCTTAATTTCTCAAAAACTACTGAACGGATTTACACCATTTTTTAAAAGGTCGCTTTCTGAGCCAAGCAGTACCTTATTGGTGTAATTCCGCTCAGCAGTTTTTGCTATAACCGCGTCTAAAGTTTCCTATGGGAAAATAATTTTTTGACCACTATTTTTTTAATTTCTCAGGAACTACTGAATGGATTTACACCATTTAAAAAAAGGGCGCTTTCTGAACCAAGGGCTACCTTTCTGCAAAATTTGGTGTAATTCCGTTCAGCAGTTCGGGCTGTATCCGTGTCTAAAATGTCCTATGGGAAATAACATGGGGAAAACGCGTTTTGGGACCCCCCTTCATTCTCGGCCCCCGCTTGACGAATCACCTCCAAACTTTTAGGATAGGAGCTGACCAGAACGGGCCATTAGTTTTGGGAATTTCACGAAGATTCGTCAACCGGCGCCAAAGTTATTGGGAATAGAATGTCACGATTTTCCTATGGATAATAGGTCCTAACTATAACCACCTACTGGCGACTGCCAGTAGGATATATCTATATCTATATCTATATCTATATCTATCTATATATATATATATATATATATATATATATATATATATATATATATATATATATATATATATCACTGAAAAAACCATAGGTTTCACACATGTTATAGTTAGCTGGAAATTTTACTGATAAAAAACCAATGAAATTCCCCCGTTATAGTTAGTGCAGGCAATTATAACTCACGCGACCGCAATCCTCTGCTGATGACATATGTGTCTTTATGAAAAAAAAATATTTGTAATATATGTATAGCTAAAATTTAATGGAAGAAGACATGGGCAAATAAGTGTCTAAATACAGTATTAGCATCAGCAGAAGATTGCGGTCGCGTGAGTTATAGTTGCCTGCACTAACTATAACGGGGGAATTTCATTGGTTTTTTATCAGTAAAATTTCCAGCTAACTATAACATGTGTGAAACCTATGGTTTTTTCACTGAATTTGCAAGGTTTTTTAAATGCTAATTCCTAACTATAACGTGTGTGAAACCTATGGTTTTTTCAGTGAATTTGTACGGTTTTTTAAATGCTAAGTTACTTTACGCCATTCGTGGCGTGCGCGCCCACTTAACGCAGTTCGTTCCGTGCGCGCATGGTGCGCTTCGCGCACCGCGTGCCCACTTTACGCAGTTAGTGCCGTGCACGCACGGTGGGCACGCGGTGCGCTACGCGCACCGCGTGCCCACGTTACGCTAGATGGGCCATGTACGCACGATGCGCTTTGCGCACCGTGCACACATGGAGGACATATGATGCGCTTCGTTGTGAAAGGTAATATTTTAATTTTTCACATGTGTAAAATGCCATGTACAAATGGTGCCCTTCGGGCTCCATTTGCACATGGGGTGGGGAGAGTATGGATATTTTTTTTATTTTTATTAATTTTTACCGTACGCGTACGGTAAGCGTAATCGGCGAAATTATCGAAAAAATTAAAATTCCGTTTTTGGCCTTGGGGGATCTTTGAGGACTCCCTCAACATGGCTAGGTGCTTAGGAGCTGTCTAAACAGCCCCTTTACATGTTTTTGGCCTTTGTTTTTTAACCCCCTCTCAGACTGCGAGAGAGAAAATGGCGGCCGCCGCTTCCTGGTTTCGACCGATTCGAATGTTTACTAAGATCTAACAGCCAATCAGAATCGCGCTCGCGCACGGCGGCGTGCGCGTACGGTAAGCGCACCGTAAGCGCACCGTAAGCTGGCTCAGATATATATATTGATTTAAAGGCTATTTTCTTAGAATCTACTGAACAGATTTACACCAAACCTACAAAAGGCACTTCCTTGACCTGTAGACTACCTCTCTGCCAAATTTCAAGGAACTCTGTTCAGCCGTTCGGGCTGTAGCTGTGTCTAAAGGTCCTATGGAAAAATGCATGGGAAAAACGCGTTTTGGTACCCCCCTTTTATCTCAGCCCCCGCTTGACGAATCCCCCCGAGACTTTCAGGGTAGGAGCGGAGCGTAGCGCCCCATTAGTTTTGAAAATTTCGCGAGGATTCGTCGACCGGCGCCAAAGTTATTTCAAATAGAATGTTGCGGTTTTCCTATGGAAACAGGGACCTAACTATAACTACCTACTGGCGACCGCCAGTAGGTAATATGTGGGCTTATTACAATGTCGGTTGGAGTTTCCTACAACCGACACCGTGGTGGAAACGGGGCCGACAGACATCTGGTCAGCGGTCCCGACCGCCTAATTATGGTGCGGTCACATTCTAACATTTCTCTATGGGAGCATGTGCTACGGCCATAAACCGGCCATAGCACAAGCTCCCATAGGGAAATGGGCAGTTGTGTTACTCCCTGCAGCCCGTGGCAGGCACCTCAAGGTGCCTCCCATGAGGTGCAAGGATTAACACTCGGCCCCCAACCGGAGGTGGCAGGGAAAAGGGGGCCCTACTAGGGGCTCCCAAACTCACTTTCTGACAGGCTTTCCATGTCGGAAAGCTTGACATGGAAAGCCTGTCAGAAACCGAGCATCGTAATCCCGAAGGGGGAAATGCCTTCCTATGGGATTACGGGCCAGTGTCTGACTGGCCGACGGGCTCCTGCAGCCCGGAGCCAGCCGGAATGACCGACGGAATTGAAACCGATGATCTCGGTCGTAAAACCTATGACCTAAAGTCGAAGGCTTTACGACTGAGTTCATAATCGGCCCCAAAGTGTTAAAGGATATATTTTAAACAAAAATAAATTAGTATTTCAACATTTGTTTAAAAAGAATTAAATGCAGATTTTAAACTTTAAACATGTAAAATAATTCAAATGAATTAAACAAATACATTTTATATAATTTTACCAAGTAATAAGTAAATATTAAATGATTGCAGGGGTGGGATTAAAAAAGAATTATCTTAATAAATATAAACTTGTAAAATATTTTTAGCAGTTTGTTGACATTGATATGATTGCTGATTTTATGATATGTTTGCTGTTTATGCTGTGATGTAAATAAGGGTGAGATGTCTGTTATATAATTTTGTTCTTGTCTCAAATTTAGTGCTAAATAAATGATTTGTCATAGTCATAAATAATATAAATGTAATTAATATATTTTATTTATTTAATTATTTATTAAACGTTTAACTTCAAAGTGCTGTAACTTCATTTGTTTAGTTCTAGGTTAATATTATGTATATTAAGTTAATTTAATTATTTTTCGGAGGTAAATAGTTTCAATGTTTTTTTAACTTTATTATTTTTCCCCATACATGACTATAGGTAGCTTTCTGCCCTGGAGGCAGAGATTTCCGCCCACCAGTAAAAAGCTCTGTGTCGTAATTTCACACTTGTAACAAGTGAAAAATAATAGTAGTAACTTTACACTTTTAAATCCTGTTCAAAGAAGACCCACCCCTGTTTTGAGGGAGTGGAGACATGTAAGTCTGCAACTAGAAGTAGATTTACACTGAGAAATGGCGAACAGCAAAAACGTATAAAGTTGCTACCGGATGTTGTTGTAATTTTACCAGTAAGCAAATCTACATGAGTAAATTTACCTTTGTGAATTGGTCCTTATGTCTTTGATATAGGACTGTGTTAGACCATGACTGAAAACAGCAAAAGAACATTCACACACAGTGTCAGGTGCACTATGCCTAGCACACATGAGAAGTTAATACCTGGTGCATCGATAATCACAATTAATACACTATCTACAATGCCAGGAAGAACCACCCCTTTGGTGAAGGTGTGAAAGGAACATATTGGTAGGTAACAGGGAATGGTATACTATCTAAACACAAAACAGTACCAAAAATGAACCTGGTTACTACAGCTCCACTCACCAACTGGAATCATGTTCATAAAGTTCTGAGCATTAACTCCAGATTACATACCGATGTACATATAATGTATATTCAACAAATTAGTGTGGGTTAGTGTGGGAGGGAATAAGATTCATTGTAAAAACTGGGAGGGAAGGAGACTAAAGCATTTGGGTCAAATATATTTTGATAGAGACATGGAAAACATTTCGGAACCTCAAAGACGCATTCATATGATAGGAAACCCTTCAGAGTACTTTCCGCCTTATTTAATACACACCACAAATATGTAAGAGATGCCAGACTAAAATTCCACTATTTTAAAATCTTTGACTATTGGCATTGGTTTTCCATGAAATTACACAGAAAAGGATTGTTACTACTTACTGAGTGCTGGAGATGTAATTAAGCAGAATGCCATAAACTTTACATTTTCATGCAATGTCTTAACATACAAGGCAAATATACTTCAGTATCAGATGGCAAACAAAAGCACTAGCGGCAGCTAAAATATGTTATTCTACAGCACCGGTGGACCATATCTGTATTGACACTAGAGGAGAGGATGACAGAAATGTGTTGGGTAGGGGAAGGTTAAACTCATGGATTTTCACTGCGGAATTCCACGGAGTAACGTAAAAACTGCACACGATTCTGCTGAATTCCGTGAGCTGGTGGAAATCGGCACGCTGAGCTGCTCAGGCTGAATTTATCACCAGGATCTTGTTCTGCACTGCAAAATCAGCACGAACTGCAGTACACAGCGTGCCAGAGGGTACTGCTTCTTTGTTGCTGCTCGAGTATATTTTCTACTCGAACTGGAGCTTTCTCACCCAAACGGTTGCGACCTCCGGTTGAGGAAATCTCACTGGGTGCACTCCTAGCATCTGAAACTTACCGTTGGTGAGCCACACATGAGGAAAAACTCTGCCACACGGAGGTGGCAGAGTTTGGCTGGAACTCCGCGTTGAGTGGCCAAAACTCTTGCAAACTCTGTCGGCAGAGCATAATTTGTCACCCAGCCCTCGTGTTGGGTCGCCTCATGCAATAAGGCCATCTATACAATGAATGATCAAATTGATAAATTTGAAATATTTGGACTACATTTTTGGAACCCTGACGGGGAAACGAACCATGACATACTGGATAGGTGTATACTTCAGAAAGGCCAATAGATAAATGGAAAAGAGTAGATCCGTAATGAGATAACCATGTCTATTCTAATATTGAATCAAGGATACACTTCAAATAGATTGAGCCATACCTCTACTAGTATATAAGCCAAGGTTAGGTGTACATGGTGGGAACTACTGCTTATATATGACAATGCGTAAGCGGTGAGCGTCAAATTGCCTGGAATATGGAGGACTGAATAACCAGGAAAGAGACTGGAGATTAGAAGGGTGGGAAGCTATGAAGCAGGACAGGGATTTAAGGGAATATGTTTTCTATGCACTGATATTTGCCTGTGATAAAGTTTCATACTATATTATATCACTTTCAGAGGTGTGCATACTTGCGTAGACAACCCAGATTGATACTTAACCAGTTCCTTTTTACTAGTTTTAACCCACGCTCACAAGGCCCTCCACGACACCGGACCATCATAACTGAATAGCCGACTCAAATTCCACACACCCCAAAGGACCCTACGATCTGTCCAGCTCTCCTACGCCGTGGTCCCCCGCACCAGAAAGACCAGATCGGGAGGCCGCTCCTTCTCCTTCAGCGCGGCCAGAGCCTGGAACGACCTTACGCTCCACCTCAGACAGATAACATCGCTCCCCATCTTCGCAAGAAACCTCTAAACCTGGCTCTTCGACAGACCCCCTCCTTGATGGAGTGGAACCTGTGAACCTCCCCCACGTCCCCCAGCACCTTGAGACCCTTACGGGTGAGTAGTCGCGCTTAACAAACACCTGATTTGACTTTTTCACATAATATTTTATGAGGATGGATTCCATTGGCATAAAGTGGAACAATGATGATGAAATTGTTCAGTAAAGAATTATTGCAAAAAATTACAAAACAAATGAGACAATAAAGACAACCAGGGGCAATCAATAGGCGGGCTCCAAGCCCATTGTTAAGTTTTCAGTATGGTCCACAGGAGGCTTTCACCTAAATACAGCTAAAAGCTGTCTGATAAGACGAGACTTAAAAAAATAGTTTGTAATGTTATTTTGATTTTAAAATCAATAAAAAAATGTAAACAAAAAAAAGAAATTGTGTGTCAGGATTGTTTTGAAGGTAAGCTTTCACTACTATGACAAATGTATAGCTTACTTTTGATTTGCAGTGGTTTTTGTTCTATTCTATTCGTGTTCATCTATGAAGAATTCATCTTTTAAATTGGATTGCCTTCTAGAAACACACTTTACCTGTGCAGAGCACTATATAATTACCCAATATAAAGATTAGCCAAAATTTTAACTTGTGCTCACCTGGTAGGTTTTACTGGTCATTGTTAGTGAAATTTTATCTTTGAATTACTTTGATGTTTACAAATTTCCGATCCTGCAAATTCTAGGATTTAGTGAATAATCTAGCAAATGTTTTGCCATCATTTTGATCAAAGAAAGCAAGAACGTTGTTGTTTTATTTGGAAAGCTTACACCAACATACTGAAAATGTATCCTTGTCTACGGCTACAAGAACTGCTCTACTTGGTTTACCACATTCAAGTGATAGACGTTTACGCTGGTGTGTAGTGGCAGTAATGGCCTAATTTATAGAAGCAAAGTAACAAATAATCTTTCCAAAAATGGAAGATTCTATGCTTGCACCTCTAATGGCATACTTACTATATTTAAGTGTACTACAGATGGCAAATATGATATCAGCAGAAACATGTGCAAGTCTGTTAATTTTACCAGATGTGTGTCCACACAATACATATTGTGGATTAGCAGCCCTACCTTGAGGTGCTGCGTCACCATCTTATGTTTCCTCACCATGTCTGACAGAGTTTACACTGAAAGGCCACAACAAAAATGGTGGAGAACACTGACTGAAATATATATATGGTGTCCTTAATGTGGAGGGAATCACTGAGCATTACAGGAGACCTGACACTGTGCCCTAGCTTTGGAGAAACATTCCCAATGGTCACATGTGCAAGTGAAACATCTGCCAATAGTGATGGAATGAAAATTGGTAGATCTGTTTTGCCAGAGGTTTTCTCCACAGAACGATTGGTCCCATGGACAATATCACTCTTCCTGCCTGGCAGAACACAGCAGATTTCCAAGCAGCAGGTAGGCAAAGATATAACACCTACCACATTAGCAGGTGGAAAGCCTGAAATTGAATGTCAGTTTGAATGAGTGAGCAGGGTTGTATCTGCAATCATTAGGCTCTTATTTTCAGGTTGGAGAACACACACAGTCACTTTCAGGAGATACTCATTAGGGTTTTTATGGTACAATTAAGGATCCACAGTACACAGCTGTGTCTGATTAATCATCAGACAATTCAGAGCTTGTAGTCTCTTCATCATGTCCAAGACAAATTTGTGCAAGGTTGCCTGAGTGCACAGTAATTTCAACTCCTACACAGTTTTCTTCTTTCGATGTTAAAAGATAATGAGATGTTAATTAAGATAACTTTATTTATAAGAGTCCCTCTAAAAATTGTAGTTGAAAAATCGTAACAGAACATCTGGGGTAATACATTTTAAAAATTGTCTGCAGTTGGAGAGTAACGTTTGATGTTGAATGACTAGTGTATTTGAATCTTCTTTCGTGAAGTTGATATCTGTCTAGTATCTCGGCTATTTAGAAAACAGTATAATCATCAGATAGACTGAAATATTTGTCCCTATCACTATATCTTTGATGCATTTCTGAACAAGAGTATACCCTTACAAAACAAGATGAGAAAACGAGAATCCGTGTCAAACTGAATAGTGTGGTGCAACTTTATGTGGTACAGGCTGACTGAAAATCTGAGTTATAGATACTCTAGTTAGTAGCATTCTGATTCATTCAGAGTTAGTAAAGAGCTATTGTTTCTCCTGGCATGATTATTTCAAGCGGGCTACAGCTCTTCCTGTTATGGATGAGAAACCATCACTTCATATCTGAATTCATATGTTTTCTTCTTAGTGATAATCTAAAACTCATCCTTTCTTATGCTAGTACATTTGTTGCATGAATCCTTCTTCAAGACTTTCATATAGCTTTTTCTGTAGACGTCAACATCTACTCAACCCAATGGTTACAGCTAACCGTATTTTTCCGGAAACATGTCAATAAGCTGTGGAACTCCCTCTATGATTGAGAATTGGGGTACATGTGGGATTCTCTAATTTATTAAGCAATATACGATTGAACCAATTCAAAATTCCAGTTCTCCTTCTTGGTAATTGTAAACGGAGACTAGATCCCCAGAGATGAACAACCTTTGCTGTGTCGCCTTCAAGCTAATGAAAATATTTTACAATCACTGATTATTTTGATCAAGTGAAATTCATTACTATCCAACAACTCTATAAACTTATAAAATATAAAGCAATTTGTCTACAGGCAATACTGTAAAACTGGAGGAGATGTGCTAGAGACATCCAGTTTTCAGATTGGAAGCCCACCTGAAGAAAAAGTATGAGTACCATTTTTCCTTGATTCCTTAATTATTGCATCATCAAAAGGAAGGGGTACTCCAAAAGATTTTCCTCAAATATATCAGTGTAACTGTGTTTTATTTATGACAAGGGAAATGAAAGGAATGCAAAATTCCTTCACTTTTTGGAAGTCCAGCATCTAGTTATTGCTACTGGATACCCTGTTCTTTTCTGTAAGGGTTGATAGTGTGCATGGCTGGCTGCTAAACTGAATTATGTGCACCATTACTGTGGGACATTTTATTGTCTCAATCACTTGTTTACCACATTGCCCATGACTTAAAATAGCTCTGCTTTGCTCTTCTTCTAGAAATCCCTGCCCAGCTGGATACCTGCTGGGCATGTCACGAAATGACCACTCATTCCATGGGTCATATTTCATACATCTTTCAGCATGGCCTAGGTGGGTTCTGGTTTTAGACACATGAGCCATGAGTCATATGTCTACCTTCCTGCTCACTTAAAAGGTGAATCCTTCTGTTTATGTAGGATGTCGATCCATCTTTGCCACCTGGGACACATTCCTCAGTGCCTTAATATTCTGAAATATCTTAAGAGTCTGTGATTA
This sequence comes from Triturus cristatus, assembly GCF_964204655.1. Lineage (NCBI taxonomy): Eukaryota > Metazoa > Chordata > Amphibia > Caudata > Salamandridae > Triturus > Triturus cristatus. The sequence goes on along the minus strand of NC_140581.1, from coordinate 912,180,335 downwards.
CAGTTAAGCTAGAAATATGCTGTTGCTCAAATATGGCAGTGTCAGGAACTCTGGCAAGGTAGAAGAAGTTAGCAGGTTATTCGATACAGAACTGCCTCAGATCACACAGAGAGTCAGAGGTGAAAAGGGATCCAAAGCTGAAGCTCTGTGCAAGGGAACAAGATGGTCAAAGCTCAGAAAGGACAGTCTTCACTTACCCCTAGGGCAGACGCACAAGAAATATATGTAACAACTTTAACAATAAAGGGAATGTGAGGTAAAGTACATGGTAAGACTGAAGCTTAGTATGTTGCTCCCCCACAATTGAAGGTCTGTGGAGCTGATACCGATGGTGATTTTATAAAAGTAACTCAAAGACAATACTCAAAGGGGGTAGGAAACACTACCTAGGTTGACAGTTGTGCCGGCGGATCCTGTCAAGCAAACAGACACACGCAAGGCGATAACAGCAAGGATGTGGAACTAAATACACAGCCACAATAGACAAGGAGCTAACATGGAGGAATGCTTAACAGGAATGAAGAGAAATCAATGGACACACTTAGCAGAAAGCATGTAGCAACCACACAATAAAACTAGAGGATACAACAGCAGGAATAGGAAGGTAGCAAACTAGAAAAAAAGGGAAAAGGAAAGAAAGCAGGCACAGGGACAAGGGTAAATACAGGAGTAGGGACAGTTCAAGGATGCACTGAAATAGTGCTGGCTCAGAATTCAAGTAAAGCAAACACAAGGAGATGATGGACAGAGCGCTGAAACTTTTCAAACACTCACCCCCAGTCACAGATCTGGGTTGAATCCATCATTGTTCTTTAGCTCACTTTGCCACCTCAGTTCAGACCCAGCTATATGCAAATCAGTCTTGAACCTGTGCCTCATGGAAACAGTCCAGCCCGAACTGCCAAGCCAGGTCTTCCCTGAACCGGAAACAAGCATCCTGGGACCGGTTTCAGGGTAACACCTCTCTTCAGCCAGGCTAGCTTGAATCCAGTGGCAAAGTGAGCAAGGGACCCACGTCTGGGTATACCCTGCCAACTTAGGGCGAACAAAGCAAACACAAGGAGATGATGGATGGAGAGCTGAAACTTTTCAGACACTCACCCCAGTCACAGATCTGGGTTGAGTCCATCATCGTTCTTTAGCTCACTTTGCCACCTCAGTTCAGACCCAGCTATATGCAAATCAGTCTGACCCTGTGCCTCATGGGAACAGTAGAGCCCTAACTGCCAAGCCAGGTCTTCTCTGAACCGGAAACATGCATCCTGGGACCAGTTTTGGGGTAACACCCCTCTTCAGCCAGGCTAGCTTGAATCCAGTGGCAAATTGAGCAAGGGACCCATGTCTGGGTGTACCCAGCCAACTTGGAGTGAACAAAGCAAACACAAGGAGATGATGGACCGAGCGCTGAAACTTTTCAGACACTCACTGCCAGTCACAGATCTGGGTTGAATCCATCATCGTTCTTTAGCTCACTTCGTCACCTCAGTTCAAACCCAGCTATATTCAAATCAGTCTTGACCCTGTGCCTCATGGGAACAGCCCAGTCCGAACTGCCAAGCCAGTTCTTCAGAATTCAAGTAAGCACTGCAGACAATGCTAGCTCTGGAACAAGGATTAGCTAAAGTTCAGGATCCAAGGCAGCACTGCAGGCAGTGCTAGTTCAAGGAAAAAGGAATTAGCTACAGCTCAGGAACAGTAAACAAGGAATAACCATAACTCAGAAACACTGGAAACAAGGACAGCAAAACTTCAGGATCTCAGGAAACAAGGGGTCAGACAAACAGGAATAAACTCTGGACTAAAGGAAAATCAGGTTTAAAAGAGCTCACAATCAACAGGTGCATTAGATGTGAGCAGGCTAGCAGCTGTCAGTCACAGGTGTGCTGAATCCCTCCACCCATAATTGGCCTGCAGGGGTGGAGATGAAGCAGTGAGTAGAGAATTATAAAAGATTTCGTTTTTAGCCTGAGCAGACTGGCTTCCACAAAACCCAGAATAAATTAGAATTGGATGGGAATTTCTGAAGAGTGTCCAAGAGTCTGGAAATCAACATATGTATACAGTGGAAGGTCCAAACGCTGACTAGAACACTGGATAGTCCCACAATTCGGACCTCTGGTGGTGGACACAATAGTGGAGGGACCAAATTGTGACAGGATGATGTTGAATTATGTACCTAGCCCTTGTGGTTTTGGCTGTTGCTAAATATCAGAGGGTTTCAATGTTCTAGTGTTTGAGGCAATTGATAGGATGCCTTGCATAAGTGGTTGATTGTCTCAACTGTAATCTGTATGGCACACCTGTAATCAGCTTCTTTGCTGTCCTTATGTTGACCCTGAGGATGCTTTCCCCACTGCCAAACATTTTGATGGCCCCTCCCTTTTATATCGGTACAAACTTATGCATTCTTTTCCATCCTACAAGACACTATGAATGCTCTTGCAGGAGCACTTGTCAACTGAAGGATTACAGAGAGCAGACCTTTTAGTGCCTGTGCTGCATTATGTTGTGATTCATGTTTTAGGAGTAAGCATGTCCTTTCCTCTCATGTTGTTGTGGTACTAAGGGGCATATTAACAAGGGCTTTATCTCTGCTTTTGTGGCTCAAAAAGCCGAAAAAGTGGAGATAACTCTATAGCCCTATTTACAAGAGGGTGCTAACATGCATAATCGTATGTTAGCACCCTTTTTCCCAATGCCTCCCTTTGCATCTCTAATGAGATGCAAAGTGGGAGTCACTGGGCGTACCCGGGATGGATTACCTTGTAAAATATCGCTGATGTTCACATCGCGATATTTACAAGGCAGCCCACAGGATTTTAGTACACGTTAGATTTTGGCGAAAACTACGGTTTTCGCCAAAAACTAACGTCTTCTAAAATCCTGACTTACCTATGCTTAACATAGGAGGTGGATTATGCTGATACGACCACAGGGTCGTATCAGCAAGGTTATCGCCGTTTTGCAGGGAACATCGCTGGAAAACCAGCGATGTTCCCTGCAAAACGGCGATTTCCTCGCTATCGCTGGATTTCTTATCGCCGTTGTGAAAAGCGTTGTTGATACAGCACTATCACGGCGATGAAATCCAGCGATAGGATAAACATCGCTAAACGCTCTTAGCGATGTTTATCTCCAATCGTTGTTGATATGCCCCGAAGCTATTAGACCATTAATCTATTGCTCCACGGGGGTAGTTTTAATATGTGAGCTACTTGCAAACATAACCTGCTAGTGTCAATATGCCTCAGAGCTCTAACCCTTTGTCTAGGTGACTTTAGTTAGCCTGTGGTTGCTACTTTTGAGGAATGGAGAGAAAAAGGTGTGAGGAATTTTCCAGACTGATCTGTTAAGATTGTAATTCCGTTCAGCTGGTTTTGCAGTAACTCTGCATAAAGAAGTCTATGAAAAATGCATGGGGAAATTTGCTGTCTTGAACCCCCTTTTTTCCGAGCCCCCGCCTCATGGTCACCCAGAAACTTTTCAGGAAGGAGCTGAAGTGAATTTGCTTTTTTTGTGGAACGGTTTGTGAAGATTTGTCAAATTGCGTGAACTTTATTAACAAAACAAAAAATGCCATATCCATGGAAAAGCAATCTTCCTGAACAAAGATCTAGCTTTCTGCCAAATTTGATGTAATTCCATTCGGCGGTTCGAGCTTATGGTGTGAGATGATTCTTTTTGGTACTACAGGTAAGCAGGGTAAGAAGGAGTGCTGTTTGTAATTTGGTGTAAATCTGTTCAGTAGTATGGGAGTTATTAAAGAAAAAAATATGTACGTATATCTAGGGAATCCGAGTGTCTACAGCAATGCTGTAATTGGCTGGCCACAACCAGAGAGAAAAGTTGTTTGTGCCATTTTGTGAATCAGGACATGGTTCCTGAGGGAGGGGGAATAAAGTCTAAATAGGATATAAGGGATCAGAAAAGAGGTACCCTTATCCATGGGATTGATAGAGGGACCCCTCATGGATTCGAAATTGTCCAAAAATGTTTTTTTGCGTGCATAAGAATTTGTGGATCCATCACGGTGCTCATCGAGGGCATCCCATGTGAATCTGCAGCAGATTTGTGGATCCTTACCCCATTTAAAAAAACATACACCCACTCACAGACCCACTCACACATGCTCTCACACACCAACTTACACATCCATACACCCACTCACACACCCATATAGTCACTCACATACCATCTCACACACCCATACAGTCACTGATAAATCCACTCAGAGACCCACAGAACAACTCACACACCAACTTTCAGATCCACACTTACACAGTTATGTTAACACCCATACAGCCACTTACACACCCACACAGCCAGTCACACCCCCACTCACACACCCACTCACAGAACCACTTTCATATCCATACACCCACTCACACACCTACTCACACACCCCTAAAGCCACTTGCACACCCACCCACAGATCCAGAAAACCACTCACACACCCACACAGGCACTAGACAGCAACTGATCAATCAATCAATCAATCAATCAATCAATCAATCAATCATATAATTTGTAAAGTGCACTACTTACCCGTGAGGGCCTGAAGGCGCTGGGGGTGGGGGGGGGGGTGCTGCTACTGCTCAAAGAGCCAGGTCTTGAGGAGTCTTCTGAAGGTCAGTAGGTTTTGGGTCTGCCGTAGGTGGGTGGGGAGGGTGATCCAGGTCTTGGCGGCGAGGTGGGGGAAAGATCTGCCGCCAACAGTTGTTCTTTTGATGCGGGGGACTGCGGCGAGGGCTCACCCACACCTCACTCTCACACCACATTGCACACCCATACAGCCACTAACACAGCCACTCACACACCTATATGGTTACTTACACAGTTTCTCACACGCCCACACATAGGCATTGATACAGGTATATAAATTGTAACATGATATGTTTGTTTTAATTTTGCTGTTGTTTTGTAGTGAATGTGTGCTTTTGGTTGTGAATGGATCTGCGGATTTATCATGGATCCGCCTGCAACATAGCTGGCAGACCCCTTATTTGGCAGAGAATCCTGGACAGATCCATGGATCTGAGTGAGAAAATTGAAAACAGGATTTGAAAACAAAAAGAACCAGTGTTTGGGAAAAGAGCTGGCTCTGAAAATACCTTTTGTGTTTATGATGTAAAGATGTGAACTACACATAGAACAGGATGCAGCCTTTTAAGCTGTTGAGGAACAACCTGTTGCCTGTGTCTGTGAAATGGACTCTGTCTTTTCAATATATTCCGTTCATACCAAAGAGTAAGTTAGTATGGTATAAAGAGCCCATGTTGTGGTCTCAGAGAAAACTAGGAACCAGCTGACTAAATTGGGTTGACTACTGCCACTTTTACCTTTGGCAAATGTTGGAGAACACCAAGGCAGAATGTGTGAAAAGTGACATTAATTTACCAAGGGTATCCTTCATTAGGATTTCCAGGCCTACCAAAGTAATTGTGCCTAGGTCATTGCCACCACAGTGCACAATCACAAGGTCTGAATGCTGCCAATGCACAATGCTCTCAACCAAAGGCAGCAATTAATGTCACTTTAACCCTCTCTGGCCAACCGAAGTAATGTCTACATAAGATACACCTAGGTCTCTGCCAAGCACTCCACCAGCACTCTCTCTGGCCCAAAACACACAACTAAGGTCCACAATCCAGACTCAGACCATTTTGGAGACAGGCAGGAGTAGCACAAAGGAAAAGACTACAGCAGAATGAGGCAGTTTTGAAGATGACAAGCAGCTACAATGGAGGACAGCAAGTAAAATATTAAAGAACATATTTCATTGGATGGTGGAGATGTGCAGGGAACTAAAATTTGATAGTGACTTTTAGAAACAAAGTAAATAACTCTGTAATTGGCTTTGGAAACAATTTAAAAAGCTATCAGCCTCATGCATCAACCCAAAATCCAGTCGGTAAAATACCGAATCGCTAATAGCTCCCGGTATTAAGTTAAAAATACCCAATCCCAATGCATCAACCCAAAAGCAAAAATCGCTATTTAAGGAATCCTTAAATAGCGATTCTTTAAATAGGGATTCCTTAAATACCGATTCCTTAAATAGGGATTCCTTAAATACCGATTCCTTAAATAGCGATTGCATTTAAGGAATCCCAAAGTGAGATTCCTTAAATGCAATGCATCAAAGTAAAAAAATTAGCGATTTCGCTAATAGGGGGAGCAAATTACCATGAAGATGAACTGCATGGTAATTTGCAAAAACTTTGAAAAATGCACTTTTGTGCATTTTTCAAAGTTTCATGTTGCGCACACACATGCCCTTAGAGCATGTGTGTGTGCAACATATGTGCACATATCATTTTCAGGGGTGCTATAGGGTGTCATTTTGACACCCTTGCACCCTTGAAATTGCATGAGCAATTTGCGAGAACCTACTGGTACTCGCTATTTGCTCATGCAATCTCCGATTCATTCCTATGGGCCTGGAGGCCCATAGGAATGATTGGGACGGCATTCCTTAATTGCTACTCGCTATTTGCTAGTAGCAATTAAGGAAAGTTAAGGAATCGCTATTTGAATAGCGATTCCTACATGCATAGCCTTTTGCTATTCCTTATTAGCGAATCCTTATTTTTCGCTAATAAGGAATCGCAAATGCTAATGTTGATGCATATGCCCCTATGTTGTTTGAGATATGCTTGGAATTGCTAACAGTCAGCCACACCTGCTACAGTTAATGTGAAACTAGTATGCTGTTTAGAGAAAGTCTTGTGAACTTTTAACTTCATGGTAGGCGGAGACTATTGGAAACTTGGTTACTTTGGAAAGGGAGCTGAAAGTGTGTCGTGGAAGAGAACAAAAGAGACTGCAGTGTGTAAGTGAAAAGAAGACTAGAGTACAAAAAATGCTCAGCAGGGAGTGCATGTCTTGTATTTGACAATATTTTACTAAATGAAATATAAATGAAAAGCATTAACAGCAGATTGTTGAATGCTTTTAAGGACTTTAATGTAGATCCAGGGATCCACATTTGATTCACACGGTGGGCTGCACTGTGTGCTGTGGTTGATCTGTGGATCCATGAAAAAACCTACCAAAGTGGGCTTCTTTAAGGAAGCATAGAAAGGGTTACAAAATAATTACCATTTAGAAGTGGTATAATAAAAAAAATATGAATAAAAATGAAAGGAAGTCTGTGATTTGCTAAGTACAGAAGTATGAGTAAGAGCACAACGGGAAGGGTAGCTATTTTGGGTACATTTCTACTGAGAGTGGAGGAGGATTGGCATGTTTCTGACTTGAGAGTTGCAATGAAAAACAGATTTTAACAGATATTAAAATAAAAGTTGGACAACAGCAAAGCGATTAGGAATGTTGTTTAGGTTGTACTATAAAAAAGAATAATATTTTGTTATGAATTGCTATAGTGAAAATATAGTTCTTTGATTTAGCTGGTATGAATAAATGTGTTTGAAATTAGATGCGGGTGCTTGCTTATAGTTTGTAATTTACACCCACTCACACAGTCAGGCAGGCAGTTACACACCCACTTACACACCTAGTTATAATCCCACAAAAGCACGTATGTACCCACCACCTATATAGCCAGTTACTGACACACTGAGCCACACACCCATAAAACCATTCACAGATCCATTTACTCACCTATATATCCACTTACATAGTCATTCACACATGCATACAGATACTGCCACAACTACTCATACACCTATATAGTCATATACACACAAACTTACACAACCATTTACCCAGTTATATACCCAGTCACCCATTGATACAGCCACTCACATACCAATTTACAAAACCATACGGCCATTCACACACCCAGTCAGACAGTGACAGAGGTACTTACACATCCATACACACATCCACACATCACTTATGTATCCACCACTGGTAGAACCACTTGCACACACAATTACTCACCTAAACACCCACTAAGACAGCCATTTACCAATCCATACAGTCACTTACATACCCATTTAGACACCCATTTAGTCACTAACACACCTTGTCACACACCTAAACAGGTACTCACATATCCAGTGACGTACCTATAGAGGTAGTGATACACTCACTCACATATCCACTCAACTACTCACACACCCAGTCGCCCACCCATACAGCCACTCATAAACCTATTCATATACCAACACTCAGATACTTACACAGCCTCTTACACACTGAAATAACCCCTTTTGTAGCTACTGACTTGCTTATAGTATGTAATTTAATAGTATGTAATGTCAAGTTAAATGTACTCTATATTTGTTTTTCAGATATCTACTTATGTTTAATGAGGAATGCAAGATGGAATGGTGAGGAGAAAACACAATTAACCTTTATGCTTGTTGATAGCATCCATAAACTGGGCAACAGATTAAATCTTTAGTGCAACTGGCAGATGATATTTGCCACAGTGAGTGACCATGGCTTGCAGTTTTGTATTGGTGAAACAGCGGTGATGATAACTATCTTATCAGGTGGTAAGGGTCCTACAGAAGGTCCAGCTGCTGCTATCCTGTGATACGTCCTTGTATGTTTGGTTTTCAGGTATTTCCGCATAGAGATGTGCCATGTGAATACTTCTTCACCGTACCTCTTGACAGTTTTTTGCTGCATAGATTGCATTGGACAAATGTTGGAAGAACTTTCTTTTCTCATGAAGGGATGGAGGAATATTTTCAAACATCAGAGGAATTCTTTGGAGGTGGTCAGTCTTCTTCTTCGTCCTGCTCTTTCCCTTCTCTACTGTCTTCAGCAGAAGAAATCTTAACTTTGAACTCTCTTCTTTCGAAGGAAAACCAAAATAATGTTGGAGCTGTGGTTTTCAGACTGTCTCTAGAGAAATATGAAACCCAAATAAGTGATTAAGGATGTGGTTTGCAATGTGGATGGGTGGAGACTTACTGTAGTGTATCCGAGGAGAAGCTGAGGTTTGGGTGTGTTCCTGGGTTGTGGCAGATTCGTGGTGGCATCGCGGTGGATCCACGGATCCATAAAATGATTTGAAAAAAGAGAAAGACTTGCTGTATTGCATTTATATAAAGTTTACATGTTGCATTACATTGATTTGTTAATTGTTACTTTTATTGTGTATTGAGAATAAATGTGTGAATAAAATGTATTTATAAACTTGTAAAGATGTATATTAAGAAGTTGAAATTGTAGTTGAAATTGTAGAACAATTTATATTAAAACAACCAGTGAAATTCACTGAAAACCCAAAGGTTACAGGGATGTTATAGTAGGAAATTGCATTAAAAAAGTGTGGAAATTCACTGAAAAAAACCAAAGGTGACAGGGACGTTATAGTTAGGGAATATAATTTTTTTTTAAACTTAGAAATTCACTGGAAAAAACAAAGATTGCAGGGATGTTATAGTGAGGCTCAAAAATTACACACACAAAGCCATAGGAATTCAGTAGTTTCAGTAGTTATAGTTACCTGATCTATCTGTACTGCTTATGACCTCACATATTGCATCACTCATGATCTGGTCATGACCTCACTAACTCATTAGCCCACAAGGCAGATGACCAGATGGAATTAAGTTTGTGAATAAAAAATTTCAGTTTCCCTCTATTTAGCTTGAGTCAGCTTTGGTGCATCCAAGCTGTGAGCTAAATTAGGCAGGTCTTTTGTTTTTCTTGGGAATATTTTATAGTTTCTTCAATTGAGAGAACTAGATGTTTGTCATAAAATAATCAATCAATCAGGATTTAAAAAGTGCGGCTAATCACCCAAATGGGTATCTAGGTGCTTACAGGCCCTGTACAGGATTATTCGAACAGCCAAGTCTTGAGGGCCATTCGGAAGTCCGTAAGTGAGGTGATGGTCCGTAGGTGCGTGGGGAGGCTGTTACATGTCTTTGTTGTGATTTCGAGGAAAGAGCATCCTCAACTTCTGCTTCAGTAGATGCAGGGAGTATGTGCAAGTGAAATAAAGGTGGAGCGTAGACTTCTCGATGGTTGGTGGAAGTTCAGGCGGTGGTTAATGTAGGGGGGTCCTTGGTTGTGTAGAGCCTTATGTGCATGGGTCTGCACCTTGAATTTGCATCTCTTCTGTATGGGGAGCCAGTGGAGTTTCCTGAGGTGGGGTATGTTGTGGGTTCATTGAGGAAGGCCGAGGATGAGTCTGGCCGCGGAGTTCTGTATGGTCTGAATTCTCTGTAGAAGATGTGAGGCAATTGCTACGTAGAGAGCATTTCCATAGTCCAGTCGGCTGGTGATGAGAGCTTGTGTTACAGTGCTTCTCATGTGTAGGGATAGCCACTTGAAGATCTTACATTGCATGCACAGAGTGAGGAAGCAGATGGAGGAGAAGGTGTTGATCTGTGATTTCATGGTGAGTTTGTTGTCAATGATGATTCTGAAGTTTCCGGCGTGGTTGTAGGGAGTGGGTGCGGGTTCTAGGTCTGATGAACACCAGGAGTCCTTCTATGTGTTGATGCTGTTTCCAAAGATCAGTACTTTCATCTTGTGCTGTGTTCAGCTGCTGGCAATTGTTCTTCATCCAGTTGGTGACAGTTGTCATGCATTTCTTGAAGTTGATTCTGCTGTGGTGGGGTTGTAGGTGAGTGAGCATATGAGTTGGGTGTTTCCTGCATAGGAAATTATGTTGAGACTGTGCGATCTGACGATGTTGGCCAGCAGGGTCATATATGCGTTGAAGGCATGGGGCTGAGGAATGAGCCCAGTGGGACACTGCTGGTGATCTCCTTGATTTCAGAGGTGAAAGGTGAGAGGTGGATCCTCTGGGTTCTTTCGATGAGGAAGGAGATGATCCATCTGAGTGCGTCGCCTTGGATGCCGATGTGGTGGAGTCTTTCGATCAGTGAGTGGTGGGATATGGTATTGAAGGCTGCTAAGAGGTTGAGGAGGATCAAAGCTGCTGTTTCTCCTTGGTCGAGGAGGGTTCAGATGTCATCGGTGGCTGTGAGCAGGGTGGATTCACTGCTATGATTGCTGCGGAAGCTAGATTGGGAGGTGTCGAGTAGCTGGTTCCGCTCCAGGTGTGTCATGAGTTGATTGTTGATGATCTTTTCCAGTTCCCTACGATGGGAATGGGACCATAAGATATTGTTTTGAGGCCAAAAGATTGAACCAGCTTTGCCAGAGGCTTAATGTACACCTTAAATCGTGTGAGATTCAAAAACTAAATCCATGGTACTAATCTTACTGCATTATCTATCAAAGTACGCAGCTCATCACTGTCAACAGACAATCTGGCTACCTGAGATGTTATAGTATAAGCACAATCCTCCATGTAACAACCACTGATCCTCACATGACCCTGCATGAAAATGATCTTGAAAATCCCTTATCGAATGTTTCTCCTGTCACTATCTACTTCATCGCCTACTCCACCCTATTTTCCAAGTTCTATGTCTAATGCCTTATGCCTTTCTAGCCCATTGTATTATTTTCCTCTAACATGTACTATATGTCTCCTAATCCTGTGCTTACTTAACTATTTAATTGCATGGTTGCACAACACTACTAATTGCTTTATTTTCCAACTCCACTAATACAATTCATTAATCACTGACATATTTTTTTACCTATCTAACTAATTAAAAAATTCCATCTTTCCCACAGGAACCTGGATTGATGCATGAACATGGTTCATCTTAGTAACACAAGACTTAGAGCATGATTTAGGATTTGGATGATGGAGTGTAGTCCTCCATCACACTGAACGACTACTAAAATTTTAGATGACCGTAATCCAGGACATCATCTCTGTGTATGAAGAGGAACTGCGTCACAGCAGTTCCCTTTCAGGTACAAAATATTTGGTGGGTGACAACCATCAGTTTTGATGTCTGTCTGCAAAACCTTTAACTTTTTTTGTACAGCAAAAACAAACTTCAATATTGGGTGTTTGTTTTTGAAAAACAAAATAAAACTACTGACCCCCACACCATGTGTATTTTCTCCCAGAATGTAGGGGTCATTATTATTTTTTATGTCCCTCACCACCAGGTTTTTCCTTTCGGTGACAGACAGGTAAAAAATACATCATACTATTTACCCCGAATAGGAGAGGCAGTGTAATGCCCTTCTTCTGAAGGCTCCAACTCCAACAGGCCATCAGAGAAAGCTTTTACATCAGTGGAGCCAATGGGGAAACTGTTGACAGAAAGCTCAGTGTCTGTCTATCTCTAAATGAGGTGGGCAGACCAGGAGTTTGGTGGACAGGGTACTTAGTGGTGTTTGCAATGGAGTACCTTGTCTTCTTAACTCTAAATTAGTCCCTCAGCTATTAACCACAATGGCACAACTCCCATGGCCAATTCCGTAAACAAACAAACAATAAATTGCCCACTAATGGTGGGTTTCATGGAGCAGTGAGCTACTCTACTGTCCACCTATGTTAACCAGAAAATTCTTCAGCTGGATTGAAGAACAGTTGGTTTGTATACAAACATGCTATGTCAGAGTCATGTTGCTCTGTGACTTTAACTTTTGGGCTAATTGCCTGATAACCCAAAAATGAAAGATACTTTTGACATGATGATTTGTTTTGTTTCAAACAATATGTATATCCCATAAAGCAGAAGATACATTTTTGCCAATCCTAATACTACCTCTTATTCATTAGCCAATAAAATTCCCTGGTCAAATCATTACAGAGTAATTTAAAAAATCCTTGCCTTGACTGACAACTAGATATAGGGCTAAAATCACCCCTGTGTCCATTGGACAAAAAATACAAGACTGCAAAGGTCATCCTCCTAACTCACACAAGGGAACTGAACCCACATGGTTAGGTGAAGATTTTTATAAGCATATGAACTCTATTCTAGATGTCTTAGACACAGTGCAAAATCACATATTAAACCATAAACATTCAGGTTGTATATGTTTAGCTCCAGCACCAAAAGCAGAAAATGTAATCTGGATAAAGCTTGAAAATGTATGGTATGGCACATATATTTCTGCAAATAAAGAGGATCATTTATTTTATTTTATTTATAGGTACATGGTAGTGGATCCACACATACACTACTTTACCAAAAACAGTTAACAATCAAACATTACAATAGTGTTTAAAAACATTATACAACTATCCTCCAAATAAAAATGTCAAGTTCAAATCTAATAGTACCCACAGGCAATTTTGTAGTACAACAGACCTATCAATATATAAACATTATGCATTAAAACACAGACTATATGTGTCAAGCATATTCACAAACAATCTAAAATCACCCATGAAATTTAAAATTACAACAAAGGACGGGCATCCGAAAAATACAAGATTAATAATGGAGAAACAAAAATACCAACATTGGTCTTTGAAAACTAATGAGAGGCCCCTACATAACCCTCACTGTAATTGTACAAATGTGATGAAGAAATTCTTCAACCTCTAACAAATATTCACAGAAGGAGGATTTATAATGAGGCTTAGAACCTCCTCAGACATGATACAGAAATACCTTAATCATATGGAGGCAATACATTTATTTATAATATCTCTCAATGCAGGGCAAAAGACCAAGATATGAACTATATCCAGAAACCTAGCTTTGCAAAGTGGGCAACTCTGGGGTTCTCGTTTTCCTACTACCTTTACCCACAAATTAGCACCTAATGGATGCACACCCAATTTAAACTCCAAAAAATTGCTCTGTACAAAAGAGTCAAGATTCACTTTAAGATAAATCAGCATTATGCCAAAACTAGAAAAAGTGCAGTTCATATGAAGTCTTGAAATCTGCAAGCAGTTTTCCAGATCACTTTGGAAACTCAAGCACATGTACAGTTTTTTAAAATTTCAAAGCAGAACATTTTATCGAGTTGCTTCCAAAAATGTCATCATGTGACATATGTAGTCTGTGTGCAGAATAAAAAAATTGTTTTGATAACGTTAAGTGTCTTCGACACATCATGAGAGAAGGCATTTTAAATAAATTTTTTGATGGTATTTTCAGGATTTGAGAACAATCTATAGGCAGAACTTTAAAACTATGCAAGTGCTTTAAAATTAATGCCTGTTAAGGCCAGCTTTTACAGTGTGCTTTTAATTCCTTGGCTGAACTATATCCGTGAGAACTTCCATGCATTGAGGCTTCCCCTCCATGTTCACAAACCTGAGGGGAATTAATAGAAAAGAAAAACTTAGGATAAAGTTTTGGCGATGCGCAAGGGAGACTGCCATGCCGCTGCTCCGCTCCCGCATCGCGAAACCCATGTGCACACTGCTAGCCAGATTGCTACTTTTAGGCGGGTCGTTCTTTGGCAGTGCCCATGAAATCCGCAATGGTAACGTCAAAGTAAGTACCTGCACAGGATGTACTGGTGCAGCCCATGCTGTGCAGGTACTGGGGTGCATGCTCACAGGGGCACACAACATGTGCCCCCCTGCATGCACCCTATGGCCCTGAGGCAACAGGGGCCCTGTAGGGAGTAGGAACCAAAATGAAAACCGTGGATGAGAGGAAACTCATAATATTCTTGGTGGGACCGCAGTGGTCCTGCCATGCATATTGCGTTCTCAAGACCACCGTGCCACCGCCATGGATTTTTGATCCCTGGCGGTTGCAGTAGTCCAATGACGGTCCGACTGCCATAGTTATAATAGGGCTGTCGGACTGCCACCGCTGTGCCACTGTGAGTCTGGAGGTTCCTGAATCACCAGACTCACGACCAGGCCCTCAGTGTTGACATACTATAGGGTTTTAGCCTCAGTTGTGCCTGTTATTTACCTGTCCCTAGAACCTACACACTGGGAGAGATCCTTTCTTTTTTGTTTTTGAGCAGGAACTACTGTGTTTAATTGTGTTTACGGTACCACGGGAGACCAAACTTTGCCCTGCCCCTGTGACAACAGAACAAGTCAATCACTGTTGCACTTTATGGGTTTTTTAGTAGGAATTTTAACTTTGCGCGTACACACTCTTTTAAGCCCTTACTAAAGGAAATGGGGACCTGCAGATGCAGAGAAGCCTTGCATCAGCTGCAATTATTGAATTACCCAGAAATATCTTTATGGATCAGGTTTTCTTTTACAATCTGCAATAAGAACCAGAACTCAATAGACATGTAGCCTCTATCATGTTATTTTTAATCACATTTGATAATGACTCATGTTTTTGTCTGTATTCTATTATAGCAATTTGTGGAAAAGAGGCCACATCTGAAAAGCCATTCAAAGTCATTAGAATGGTCTAGTATTACCAGATAATAGTTATCAGGAGCTCTGATTGAAGAAAGCTGCTTCATTTGCTTGTGTAATGCAAGTTATTTATATGGTGTTTTGTTTTTAACACTTTGGGGCTGATTACAATACGGCTCAGAAGGCTCCGACCGATCTGAGCCACATCGTAACGGGCTCCTCAGTTTACTTTTGGACCGCCTAATTAAGATATAGGCGCTCGGAAAGTAAATCAGCCGATCATTTCGGCTGGCCTCTGACGGGCTCAGAGAGCCCGTCGGCCAGTCGGAATCCAGCCAATAATCTCAAGAACTGCCCTTTCCTCCCTTAAGATTACAATGCACAGTTTCCAACATGGTTTCCATGACGGCCTGTTTGACACAGAAACCACGTCAGATAGCTTGTTTGGGGGCCCCCAGCAGGATTGAAGCCTGAGGGGGCACCTATGGTGCCACCCTGTTGATCCTTGCACCTTGTGGCAGGCACCTTGAGGTACCTGCCACATGGAACATATAAACAGAGGTGGTAGTGTTCCCTTAAAGGGAAATATCCGCACATTCAACAAGTATAGTTTGATTCAACATTGATTTCAGCGTGTAAAATTCATACAATTGGGTGCTAGATCTGCCCCGAAAAAACCTACCACCAAGAGGTATAAATAGCACAAAAAGTTGTGCAATCACTTATCTAAACAAATTGGGGGTCTTGCAGCACACCATTACGTATATTACTGATCTATAAACAATTGAGATCACATTAATGGAAACATATAGTCAAATCACAATTTTAAGGGTGGTCAAGACACAACAACATAGATCCAAAACAAAGATCCAGGGAATTCATTTCTCATGCAGTTCAGTATTCTTTTATTCTTATTGTCAAAAATATTCTTTTTTTTGTAAAATATTCCCAGCACGCAATGGCCAACACGTGTTTCGTCTTATGCTAAGACTTTTTCATGGCATTTCTGTAGGAATCTATGCGTCACAAATTGGTAGCAGCTGATATCCGTTAAAACAAGGTGAGGTCTATAAGGGAACCCCAATCTGGGTGATGGTACACCCCACGAAACCCCAGGATAAGTAGATAACGTGCTTCTGAATGTTAATAGCACGTTTTAAAATCAAATCCAAAAGACCACATTCTATATGCTAAGCAACTATTCAAAAGATCTTCATTTGTGGTCCTGCCGCATATATATAGTCACCTTACACTCATTGAGTTAGTCGAAAATGTCCTAACAAAGTTCCCTTAATCTGGACCCAAGCGGCGCAACCATGATACGTTGTAACGAAACGGGAATAATATAACCGCCGATCCGCGTGTCCCCGTAATAGTAGGAGCTACCTGCCCCGTGGTGCAGGAATGAACCACACCTCCCATTTCACTATGTGAGCATGCATTTAGGCTGGTCTAATGCATGCTCCCATTGTGAAATGTAGGAATGCAACCAAACAGTGCTTGGTCACATCCTAATGAGGCGGTCGGGACCGCCAACCAGGTGTTGGTCGGTCCCAAGACCGAGTCGGTGTCAGAGGAAGGAATTCCACCTGACATCAAAATCAGGCCCTTTGTATGTTTTTCACAATCTTTTTATCGTGTTTTCATGACCTCTTTTATGACTTTAACAGGATGAATAAAGAATCTTTGACCTGACTTGAGATTCAATATTTGCATATTTTATCAGGGCAACAACTAGCCTTGCAGCATATAATGCCATAGGTTGAATATTTGCTATGTACACCTGGAGTTAAGAGGGAAAATCCCTAGCCTCTACAGTATTAATAGAAAAATTATGCCCAAAGATAGTAGAAGTTGTTTGGGAAATTTGTCCCTTCACACGTTTCACCCAGGATAAGGTTTGAAATGTACATCACTAAATACTTATAGGTTTTTACGATTTTAAGTTTTGAACCTTTATACTGAAATCGAGATTGTACTCTTAAAAGAGGACTTATATTAAACGATTTCACAAATATAACTGTTTAATTAGAAAAATCAAAAACAGTATTTTTTAAATTATAGTTCATTATGCCCCTAATGTGCCTAAGGAAATTTTCTCTCTTGTCATCTTTCTAAATGACCTTTGGTTAATAAGAAGTTTACCCTCTCACATAACTTGGTTGATGAACTTTGATCTCAGATAAAATGAAATAAAATCAGAACCCATTTAACTAATGAACAGCCTGGCCAACAATTCATTGCCTCAACTTGTATCAATTTAATATGGCAAAGCCACTAAGTAATCATCTCACTGCATAATTGTGTAAACCAACTAAAGACCAATTTAGCCAACCTATTTATTGTATACATAACACCTCACTATCAAATGGTCTGGTTCCTGATAGCTTTAAGCATTCAATAGTTAGATCTATTTTAAAAAAAAAAAAAACCATCATTAGATCCCTCCATTCTGGCTAGCTGCCGTCAAGTCTCTGTTCTGCCATATATTACAATACGTTTAGAACTATTTATCTGATATTTGTTTGGGCCTGATTCACAGAATGCATTTTATAGTATGAAAGTAGCAGTATAGCAGTACTACTTACTTACTATAAAATGCAATTCATACACCTATGAGTGGAAATCTCAACCTCCATCTCTCCTATCCTTTCTATAGGGAGATCCTGACAGATGTAAGTTTACTACTTAGGGCCTCATTATGAGTGGGTTGTAGTTTTACGACCCCTGCATAATCTCATGTTTGTGTAGAGGTTAGAATTATGAATTTGACTGTATTTAATTTTCCTTTTTTTTAAATATACACATTTAAGTTCATGTTAACAATTATATATACGTAAATACTATTATTGTATGTTATAATATTAACCTTTTTTAAATGCACCGTCAAATTCATTATCAGCCCTTAAGGCTTAATTTAAACTCAGAAAAAGTGAGAATCCAAAAGTAGTAAATTTACTGCAAAGTGTAAGAGTAAATGTACAAGTATAGATTCATGCATGTGTAACTTTACATTTGTAGTCCCCTTACAGCCTAATTATCTACTTAATCCTATTTGTGCCAGTTTAGTCTGGGGTTATGTACTGAACCAGTATGACATCTATTATGAAGGACCTATGATCAATGGTCGTTGACAGTAGTGAGGGGATTTTATTATTTTAGACCTTTCAGCTGCTTTTGACACCATTGATCTTTCTATCCTTTTGCATGGTCTTGAGAAGCTAGACATGGGGTGACTGTGCTGAAATGAACCTCCTCTTTCCTGAATGAATCCCAATCTGAATTGATGAAAAGTGATATTTTTCAGCCAAAACTGCCCCTATGGCGTGTCCCACAGGGGTCTATTCTGTTGGTGCTTCATTTTTGTCTGCACTCTGCCGGGTAGCTAAAATAAATTCTGAATTACGCTGATGACACATAACTTTTATTTTTATTTAAAGTAACCACAAATTCTGAAGAAGAAGAAGCTATCCTTAATGCTGTGCTTACTACTACCCAAAATTGCATGACCACAAACTTTTCAGTGCTTAATCCCTCTAAAACTGAACTTCTCCCATTTATAATAAAATAGGTAGATAGAATGATTCACTCTGGCCATCTTCCATGGGCAATGGCCCTAATCCAGTTTCCTCATTTGGCATTTTGAAGTATCACAAAACCTGTTTCTTCCAGTTTATGATTCTGACTAGAATGTTTTCTTTTCTTGCTTCACTGCATATAATTTCAGTTGCCAATGCCTATATTGAATAATGAATTTAAAATGCAGTCATCAGAACCTTATTTTAGCTGAGAAAATGTGATCATGTGTTGGATTAGAAGAACCAGCTCCACTGGCTCCATTATCAAGATAATCCAATTAATAGCAGCCTCCATGCAGCATAAGATCTGTTATGGTTATGCAACTACATTCTTCTCTCAGAAACTGCAGGAGTACAAACATTCACACCAACTAAGATAAAAGAAAGTAAGTTTGATTTTACCATTTTCAAAGATAAATTGGAAAGATGGGCAGGCAGGCCGTTTTCCATTGGAGGGGCCAAACTTTAGAATGTCATACCCCACTCATTAAGAGCTGATGGAAACCTGCAGAAGTTCAGGAAGCACTTAAAACATGCCTGATTTCTCAATGGCTGTTAAAATTAGGAGAGGAGTACGGAACCAATCACCTTGCATCTACAGGCTCCAATGATTGAATTATGTGAACATTACAAATCTATCTATCTATCTATCTATCTATCTATCTATCTATCTATCTATCTATCTATCATCATCAGATTACTTTATTCGATTAATACAAAATTAATCATAAAAGTTAAAATATACATCACAGGTAACAGCTATAAAAAACAATTAAACAGTTAATTCATGTCATCAAGTGTGCTGTTTCCTGGTTCGCAGTGGCAAAATAAAAAGGAGGCAACACTAATAACAGGTTAGAGGGTCAGGATACATTGTCTAAAATTGTGCTTGCACAAAATTGGGATTAAAAATCTCTCTCGATGATTACAATAACATTTACAAAAAAAGAAAATGTGCAGATCAGTTTGGCGCGAGGAATCCTCACATGGGCAGCATGGGAGATCATTAATAGAATAGGTGCCAACCGGAAAGCCCAGCATACACGTAACATAATTAAGGCGAAACCTTAACAAAATTAATCTGTACCGGCTTTTGCTACAAACTCCAGGTAAAATGGTACCCCCTCACCCTGCATTGGGCTGTCAAGATACTCTCTCACCGTAGATTTACTATTCTGAGCGGTCATTCTCGCATCATTCGCAATTTTTAAAAAAGCGGGCTTGTAAAATCTTTTTCGAAATAGATATACAATTTTCTGGTGATTCATATAAACTCCCTAAATCTAAAGTATGGAGAGTATTTTTGGATGGGACGTTCTGTGTGTGTTCTAAAGATAAACAATCCATGATAATTTGTTGAGTAAGAATCACTGTGTTTCTTCGCCATATAGGATGCCAAAAAAATCCTCTATTTTTTGTATCACCTTTACGTTTAAATAGCTCCAGACTCCAGCACCATAGGCAGCTACTGCACTACATTTGGCCCCGTAAACCATCTATCTATCTATCTATCTATCTATCTATCTATCTATCTATCTATCTATCTATCTATCTATCTATCTATCTATCTATCTATCTATCTATCTATCTATCTATCTATCTATCTATCTATCTATCTATCTATCTATCTATCTATCTATCTATCTATCTACCTATCTTGTGTTTTTCTAATAATGTTGGCAATGTTTGATGACTCTGCACAGAGGTTCCCCAGAAAAGTACATCTACTGTTGGTCATGGCATGTTTCATGCAGATCCATCATTCGGGGGCCTAAAAACATGGAGGTCCTATATGTGACAGTTTGCTTTTTAATCTCATACGATTATTTTCTCCTCAAAACAGAACCAAAATGGCTAATCAGAAGTAACTATGCATGTACATAGAACGTAACTCAAGGAAGTGCCTTAGCTTCGGTTGGTGTACATTTCTTCAATAGTTTTGGAGAAATTAGCTTTTGAAAGGTGTTCTGGGCATTTTAGAGTTACGTAGATGGCTAATTTGTGGATCCACTTTAGAGTCATAAATCCACAGTTGATGATTCACAAATCTGTTTATAAACAAATGATAGGCATACCATTGAACAAGTGCACTCATCTCTCCATCGTGCATTGTGAATTTGCGAATCCAGGAGTGGATTTGCAAATCTCCTGTGCATTGAATAACTGGTCACCACAGAATTTTTTTGATTGCATCTGCCATTACCAAGCATGGTGCCCCAAGCACCATGCTGTAAAAAATGGCTTAACAGCACTGTTGAACCTACTCGGACCCCAAGGACCTTCGGGAGGAGCAAAAGGCCCTCGGACAATAAAATAAATATAAAAAACATATTTTTATGCCAGGCTTCACAAATTGTATACTGAATTCACAGATCCAGCACCCTCCCTGAGTCCCCAAGGGCCATGGTTGGATTTAAGACACTGTTGAATGTGGTAAAAAAATTCAATGAAAAAGACAAGAGCTAAACTGACATAAGGTTAGCTTGCTTTAAATTTAACACATTAACATATGCATTAAAAACAACCTTAAAAATCAGAGTTAAAGTGCATTTATGGTTACAAACTAAATCAGAAAAAAACACTGAAATTGCAAATTATGGTAGGACCACAAATACATAACTCGCAAACTCGCAAAACGGTCATACAACTCATAACCCGCACACCAAAGGCATTGCATACGCATTCCATGGCATGTATAGCACTCTGTAGTGCTTGCTCCTTGGAGTATAGTGCCTCTACTTCTGTTTCATTCATTCCTTGCAACTCAGTTTCACTCGTGGAACTCAGTCTCACTATGTCTGAATCTCGCTCATTGGAGCACAGTCTCATTTAATGGGTATGCACCTTAAGCCTTGAAGCACAGTGTTCCACATATAATTTTAAGATTGCTTCATAATTGAGTCGTACTCCTCACAGCACAATCTTACTCACTGGCTTTGTCTCAATCCTTTTAGCTTACTGTCAGTCAGCATGTCTGAGACTTGTTCCTTGAAGCTGAGCCTCTTGCACTGAGTCTCAGTTTTACTTCTTGGAGCTCAGACGAGTGAATCTCACTTATTGGACATTGCTCTCAGTTATTGGTTCTGACTTTCACTCCGTGAACCACAATATCATGCACAATCTCACTCACTCTGTGTGAAGGTGGGCCTCAGTGAGTGGGTCTAAGTCACACTCATTGGAGCTATAAAGTGTGTGAGTCTCACCTCTGGTCTGGATCTCATTTCTTGGATCAGTCTCACTCAACGGGCTCAGTCTCACTTGGTGAAGCACAGTTTCACTCACTCCATCTCAGCCTTACTTCATGGAGCTCAGCTGCTCCTTCACCTATATGAGATTTATCTTGTATTATTAATTAACAGAGAGTCAGAAACATCTCATTTCTGTGTTTGCACACAAGCTTCCAAATACTTGTTGCATGCTAAGCTCTTCTACATGCCGTGATAATAAGATTAACCCCACCACCCCGTTAAAAGACTTTGCTAGTGAAAGATAACACATGTTATCAAGTAATTACCTTGTCAGGTCAGGTTGATCTAAACAAAAGTGCATGTATTTTTAATGTGACAAACTGTAAATGGTTAGTGGGTCATCAAGAACCTTCTGATTCTTTCAATAGTTCATACTAGTGTATGCTTGCTTTAGAGAGGCCTGAGAAAGAGGAGCTGTGTTTGAGTTCTAAGGTCCGTCTTAATGATATTCACACAGGAGAGTAAATGAATGCCTCTACCACATGCTGCAACCCCCTTCTTTTATTCAAACAAATCAGCAGGATTGGGACTAATGACAGGAGAAAAAGGAGCACCATTTTTAAATGTTGACGGGGTTCTTGCAAGAAGTGAAACCTTTTTCCAAAAGTACAGATTTCCCTAGGGGATTTTTTTAAGGCCTGATTTTCCCAACATAATTATCTTGAAGTTCTGGAAACCTTTACATACTTGAAATGTAAATGTTCCCAGAACCCATCCATTGCATAGAATAATAAAATAGAGATCATAAATAAACAGGTTACAATTCTCCTAAACAAATAGAAGGAGATAGTTTAAGAAAATAAAGTCAAACAACTGTATATAGAAACACAAATATTCCTACAAACATGACAAAATAATAGATGTACACCTTTGGGTTTGTGGTCGCAATAGCTTCCATCTCACATTTTCTTATACATTCCTTTATTCTGCCAGGATCTTCAGAAGAGTAACTATTCCCTTTGTAACTCCTTTTCAAGCTGGAAAGATAAATCGAACCATATCTAATGTCATTTTTGTTCAGGTTGTACAGTGAGAAATTAATGTTTTCCCTCCTGGGGCAGCCTTAGATAGGATTTATACCCATGTATAACCTATGATGAAAGCATATCTGTTGTAAACTCTAAATAGTGTAAAAATATTAATAATGCTTGTTTGTTGCAAATGAAACGTTCCTACCGGAGCAAGGAGTGCACAGGAGAAATAGTAGTTTAGAGAGTACAATAGAGATAAGGAAAAATATTTGAAGCTACTTTACAGGATTTTCTCTTCCCACCCACTCGGGTGACTCGTAAAGCCTCACATTGTTTTGCTGGTTTCTGTTTTGTAAGCCCTCTGCATGCTTTTTTTACTTTCTCCAGTTGGTGGACCTTTACCAAAATATCTTCAGTGTCACTTCATCTACAGTCCTTTTCTCTAGAGCAAACCAATGTTCATCCATTTGCTACAATTAATGTTTAGAGGTGCCCATAAATGTTTGCAAATCAATATGTTTGAAAATTGTCTACTAAAGAAAGAAAGTAGTTACCATGAGAATAACCATAAGATGGCAGCAGGAAATAGATCAGCTGAGTATGGTATGGTATGGGACCTGTAATGTAACACATTTACGTGGATGGGCAGGAAGATTTGTTTACAGAGAAAAGTCCCCAGGAGATGGAGTATGAAAGAAGGCCTGATTCTCCCAAGGGAGAATATTTAAACCAAGAGTAATGCCTATTGGCTGCAGTGGTAGATGAGATACCCATAATCAATCGTTCCCGCTACAATCTGAGTAAAGAAGAAAAATGCTTTTAGAAAATGGTTTCGGTTTGTCCTAACTAGCATGTTGAAATTGATGTAAGATATTTATAGTATGTTTCTATGAGTAAGAATGAATAGGTTTTTCCAAAATAGGGAAATAAAAGGGACAGAACCCCATCACTGCATTGAGACTCAGTATGATTTTACAGATATGTTGGAGAGTATCGGTGAGAAAATAGAGATATTTGAGCAATTTGCCGTGAAGGGTATATAAAAGCTGTTTAGAAGAAAACAAAGAATTAAATTCAACCTTACTAGAGAAGAAAAAGAGGCATTGTCCAAGCTGAAAGTTCAATGTAGAGTGCTTAATTAGCCTGCTGATAAAGGCAGTGGTATTGTGGTTACCAGAGTGAATTATAAGAAGAAGATGCAAATGATGCTATTGATGTAAAATTGCACACTATAGAAAGACTACTAGAACAGGGCTGAACAACCTAGAATATAAAATCAAGAACGTAACCAGGGCAGTCTATGAGAACCAATGGCTATCCACTAAAAATAATATTTCTTAAATACTCCCAACTATAAGGTGTCAGTTCAGTACAGACTACTGATAAAAATAAGGACGATGTGCCAATGCAACCTACCATCAGCAGCATGAACACAATTACAGAAAAACTGTCTAAATATCATGATTTCTTCCTTACACCAATGCTGATGGAAGTGCCATTATGCATTAGAGACACCACTATGATGACAGAAAAGCTAGAAAGTGTAGCCTTCAATCTTGATACACAGTGGTTAGTCACCCTTGATACAAAAGCAGTCTATTCTGATATACCTCAGAGAGAAGCAATATGTTCTATCAAAGAGATGCTTGAACAAAGTCAAAGCCAAGTAGCTGCTGAGTTCTTGAAGTAGTACTTTTGAACAATTTCTTTGATTTTGGCGGTGATATCTTTATTTATACCAAAGGTATATCTATGGGAGTGACTTGCGCTATATAATGAAGTGGCATAATTTTATGAAAATCTTTTAAAATGGCCAAGATAAATTGATGGCATTTTCTCTGTGTGGGAAGGGGCCAAAAAAGCAACTATGAAAAAACGCCAAAAAACTGCTGAAAACCTTACAAAGAAACTGACTATCAAAGAACTTCCTCAAAAGATTGTTAGACAAACGATGAAATGTCTAAGTACTACAATCACTCTGTTGAACTGATATAAAGCTGAGGAAAAAAACATCAATAGTGTGTGTAACAAACTTTAATTCCTGCCTGACCAGATCAGACATGTTTTGAACTAGAGGGGACATCTAATAAGCTCAATTGGTGAATAATCACTTGAGGAGCCAGAATATGCTAGTAGGAGGAATGAAAACCTCCACAATTTCCTGGACTGGGCCAACATTAAAGAAAACAAGCAGTGAGAGTTATGAACACACCTATGGGAAAAACATCAATGAATGGCTACCATAAATGGGTTGCATGACATTATACCGGGAAAAACAATATTGACATATACAAATAATTCCCCAAAAATAGACCACATAAATATTGCGACCCCATACGTAAATAGTAAAAACAAAAACATTGATGACAAAGACATTGCAGAAAAAATATCTAAAATACGTCAATATTGCAAACAAAAATAAAGAAAGAAAAATATTGCCAAAACATTAAGACTAAGAAAATATAACAACAATCATGAAAAACAATTATAAAACAATTGGCATAATTCGAAATAAAACACACGTTGTTACAATAAATTAATACACACATATAAATAAAATTTCTTTGCATGAAATGAATAAAGAAAACTAATTAGCATTTACCATATAGATTTAAACTAGTCTCCAACCAGCCAATTAGCTTTAACATAAAAGCAGTTGAGAAATAAAAAATTCCAAATAACAACAAGACAGCATCACTTTGCTGGATTGCAAAACCTTCAAAAGAAGACTGCGACACTTCAACGAACCATTAATACCTCAAAAGTAGGTTGAACAACCAACGAACCATTAATACCTCAAACGTAAGTATAATAATCAATGAAAGCTAACGAAATTAATAAAAAACTAAACGTATGTTAAGGTAACAAATAATTAACATTTCCTACATGTTTATTTCTCCAAATTACAGGTGCATTCTCTATAAGAAGAAACAAATGCTAAAAGGAAAAGAAAATGAAGGCACAGGCCTTGAATTACTCACAATTTTTTTAAAAAGACCTCCTCGAAAGTAAGTACAATAAACAAAGTACAAAACTAAGATGTAACTAAAACTAAGGCTTTATCATATTTACAAAATAAATGAAAAAACAAACCTCTGACTAGAACTCAGAATAAACAAGCATTTGCAATGCAATAGGTCTCGCATTATAAAAGTGTGAGCAGCTGGCATTGCTAATAATAATGCAACATTAGCAGTAGTAGTAGTAGTAAAGCTTTATTTCGATATAGAAACATATCATAAAAGCAACATGACAGCATAAAAACAATGGTCGAAACAAAGCAATTTACAATTCATATTACCATTAAAAACATTTCATATTTACACGGGATAATCTTAAAATTTATGAAAAATGAAAAAGGGACACTTTACTGTATCGTCAGTTGTTTAGCAGATCTTATGCGCCAAGCCCAGCCTAAGAATTTAGCCAAACAAATGGCAAAAAAGGGTCTTGTATCTGAGAGCAGTATTCTTATAGCTTCCAGATGTGAGCGAGTTCCCAGGCTCCTACAAAGAGGCTTCAACCACCTCCGTCTAGGGGTCATATAGACTCGACACTCAAATAGAAAGTGTGCGACAGATTCGATTTTTAGCTCGCAGAATGGGCAATAGGGTACAGTTTGCAGTGGTGGTTTCCAGGTAGAGGTAAACTGACATAAAGGTAAGACCCCAACCCTGAATTTAAAATATAATGCCCTATCATGTGGACTGTGAATCAAGTCCAAATATGGTTCTCTGGAGGGGATATCTTTAACCATCAAGAAGTTGACAACAGATCTTGGGTGATTTGATTTACCAAGTCTCTCGTTATCCACCCAAGACCAGTAAGCCTTCTTCAGTTCTTGTTTAGGAGGTGCTGTTTTATTTTCCCACGCAGCTCCCAGACCGAGCTTGTATAATGCCCTCTTGACCTCTCTGAGCCAGGCGATCTTATGCCAGCCAGGTAAGGACAGTACATCTTTTAGGGCGTCTGCATAGCTGTGGAGTTCGGGGACGTTCCAAATTCTAGACCATAGTAGTAAGGGGCGTAATTTAGCTTGCTCGCAGATTGGACGGGTACCTGCGTCCAGCAAGAGGGGGATTGTGGGGGTGCTCTGGGGTAACCTCATCAGATCTTTGTGAAATTTATTTTCTAGGTGGGCCAAAGTATCCACTCTCTGGGTACCCCAAAGTTCTGCACCATACAGTGCTGCACTCACAACCCTACCCCTATAAATATCAAGAAGTGCCCCAATAGGTTTTATGAAGGAAGCACGCTGCTCTTTAAGTAACGCACCAACAACCCTCTTATGGGTTAGAAACACTTTTTGGTGATGGGCCTTCCAGCTCATACTATCACAAAGACGTATGCCTAGATAGTCAAATTCTTTGACCCGTTCTAATGTGACAGAGTCTAGAGTGGGGGGTTTAACAGATTTCTTAGGGGGGTTGAGGACAAGAAATTTGGTCTTGCCAATATTTATGGCCAGTCCCTTGGTGTCACAGAAGGCCTTGAAGCTGGAAAGTAGTGACTGTATGCCTACAGGTGATTTCGAAATCAGGAGGGTGTCGTCCGCAAACAGGAGCGTCGGGATTTTCCTTCCAGCCAGGGATGGTGCATCTGCAGGATGTTGAAGAAGGTGCTCCACCACTCCATTGACGTAAAGCGAAAACAGAGTGGGGGCAAGCACACACCCCTGGCGGACGCCCCTGTCTACTGGAATACACGGGGTTTTTTCTCCCTGGGCACCCCATCTGATTTGGGCAAAGTTGTTTTCATGGAATTTTATCAGCAAGGCCAACAAATAGGGAGGTAGACCTAACTCGTCAAGGACCTTCCACAATAATGCTCTTGGAACCAGGTCGAAGGCTGTTTTTAAGTCTATGAAGACTAAGTATAAGCTGCCCCCTCCTAGCACCACTACCTTCCAATAGAGCATTAAAAGGCGGAATGTCTGCTCGACGGTGCCTGTCCCTGATCTAAAACCCGCTTGGAAATCAGACAATATCTGATTTTCATCCACCCACTCCAGAATCCTGCCCAATACCACTTTCCCCGCTACCTTTTGCGTCGAATCCAGCAAACTGATGGGGCGGTAATTGGCTGGGTCTTCCCTGCTACCCTTCTTGAAAATGGGGACTACTTCAGCGCCCCTCCAAGAGTCAGGGAAAGACCCCCCCAACATAACCTCATTAAGAAGAGCAGCAATTAATCTGCTCCAAAATGGGGGATTATTTTTTATCAAGTCGCCCGGGATCCCATCAGGTCCTGCCGCTTTGTTAGAAACAATACACCTGATTGCCTTCTCTACTTCCAAGGTGGTAAATAGGACTTCATTTGGTGGGAGATCTGTGGAGCTGAGCCTAGGGAGCGGGTCTGGTTGCGGAGGCCCTGTCTGAGCCGAATACAATTTCGAAAAGTGGGCAAACCAGGCAACACCAGGGATATTACAAGTCAGTTGTTGATCAATGGGCTTGTCTCTTGATCTTAGCAAGTCCCAGAACCCCTTGGCATCTTTCCTTGTGCTCGCCTCCGTTAGGTCACGCCAAAAGTTGAAATCATATGTCCGCTTGGTCTCAGTCACAGTTTTCCTATAAAGTTTCCTTGCAGACCTGATGGTAGCTTGGTCTTTTCCTTTTACTGCAGCAACAAGATCACCCTTAGCAAGTCGACACTTGGCTGTGAACCACTTTTCACTTGTTCTCAGGGCCCCCTTTGAGGCAGTTCTGGAGCTGGTTTGGGAATGATGAACAGCCCACTTAGTGCCGTTACAGTCTCCATAAATAACGATAAAAACATCTTGCTATCGCTATTCGTGCTATCAAGCCTAGATTCAGCCTCTAGTAAGATGGTTTCAGCTTGTGACATCCTAGCCTCATCCGCTGAGACTCTTGCCCATTTAAGACGTCTGCCACAGTTTGAGGGAAGAATCTCATGTGAAGCTTTCCATAACTGATTAGTAGCTTCTTGAGACCCAGTTTGCCAGGGGACAGAAATGGTTAAAGCGAGAGGGTTGTGGTCGCTGTCACAGGTCTCTATAACCTCCATGTCTTGATGATATGGCCAGAGGTTATAGTTGAGCATAACAAAGTCAATTCTGGATGAGTGGCCCGTCCTATTGTATGTATGGGCACCCATGGGATTTGATTTAGAACGCCCATTCGTTGCTCTCAAGTTATGCTCCATGCAAAGAGCATTTATATCGATCGCCTTTTGTGTCCATTTAGGGATCGGTTCGAGGTTCAAAATAGGGATGCCCCTCCTGTTATCCTCCTCGTTGGTATCCAGAATATCTTCTTTGGCTAAAGGCTCAAAACAGCAATTAAAATCGCCTGCCAGCAGGACGAGAGAGTCGGCGTCACAGGCAGACAGGTAGTTACTTAAGCCTAAAGAGTTTAGAGATCCTCCGTTCCTATTGCCCCTTAAGTAGAGATTAAATAGTTCTAGTTTCCTTCCCCCTTTGTAGTGCACTGTTAGCCATTGAAGGTCAGGTGTTTCGGTGGTCCTTTGAGAAACACTGAGGTCTAGTGCTATGTTGATCCAGATGAGAAGACCACCGGATGGGCGTCCTTTAGAACCTTGGTGACATACAGCCGGAACATAGAAGGTCGAAAACCCCACTCTATGTCTAGGTTCCTGGCACCATGTTTCCTGTAGCAAGCAAATGTCATAGGGTGCCAGGAAGGTGTTCCATTCCGGGTTATCAAAGTTACGTGCAAGGCCAGCCACATTCCAGCTTAAGACCCTCAGTGAAGAATCGCCTGGGAGGCAACTCTATCAGGCAGGTCGATCTCCATTGGATTAGATTGTACTGGAGGAGGGGGG
Source organism: Triturus cristatus (assembly GCF_964204655.1). Taxonomy (NCBI): domain Eukaryota; kingdom Metazoa; phylum Chordata; class Amphibia; order Caudata; family Salamandridae; genus Triturus; species Triturus cristatus. The sequence goes on along the minus strand of NC_140581.1, from coordinate 912,150,628 downwards.
ATCGAACAGGGGCTGTCTGGCCTCGTTTCCACTCTTTTGCAATCTAAAATGGTCATTTTGATCGGTTCCATGGCCCGGGGCAAGAGAGTCAGAAGCCCGGCTTGGCTAGTCGGAGGGTCGTTGGTTGGATTTCCAATTATGTCTATAACATGTGGAGACAATGCTTTTTCTAGTTGTGGGCATGCTGGGAACATAGAAAGTCAATCGACCTCCTCCAGGCCTCCAAATCTATTGTAGGTTGAAAGGCCATTCCAGTGTAAAAGAGTATTCTTTTGCCTCATGGGATGGGTGTTCCATGGGTGGTGCTGCACCAAGGACCAGTTATCCGCTTGGGTATACAATTGGCGTGGGGGGTAAAAATAGGATAGCGGCCTTGGTATGACTAAAGAATCTTCACTAGTTGGCCAGGAACAGATATGGTGCGCCGTATGTGGGTCTTCAAAAGTTACAACTACACAGTCCCCTTGCTTAGATTTCTTGGTTGGGCCCACCCAGGGTATTCTACGGACCATCATTACTCGGCTTCTTTTGCCATTGGGAATCGGTCTGTTGACGTTAAGCCAGTGCATAGTTTTATTTTTCAATGACCAGTGGTTTTCGTGTTGGTCAGTGCCAATCACAGGGACGCCTGTCAACACGACCACATAGTCATTGGCCTCTGGTGGAAGGTCTATATAGCCTCCTCTAAAATTTTCTTTTGGACGAGGACCCTGGGTTTCGGCAGGCTGGGGTCTGGCGGATGCTACCAGGTTTGGATTTACTTTTCCAGGCTTAGAGTTCCGTGTGGGAATCTGCGGTTTGGTAGCCTGAGGTTTAGCGGTTATGGAAACTTGATCCACAGCCACAGTCCTCGACTTAGGAACAGGCCTTACAGCAACAGGTACTGGTGGGGGGTGCTGCTCAGCTTGCAAAACAGGGGCTGGCGAAAGTGGGTCAGATAAGGACACGCACTGGTTTTCGAGACTTCTTAGGCCGAGAGTGGCCAGAGCAATAATGCTCTTCTCCATCTCGAGTAGATTGTTTTCTATCCTAGACAATCTTAAGTCGAGTGGTGAGAGAAGTTTTTTTAATGTTTCCCAGACTTGATCTATAAATTCCTAATCATTCCTTCCCTGGTCTTGTACCTGCGCCCCCTCGTCTACTGGGGTGGTGTTGGCTGGACCCTCTCCCATACTTTGGCATACTGACTGTGTGCTCAAGGAACCCTCAGGTAAAGCATTACGTGCCTGAGTGTTGGTCATTGTGAGCTGGTGGGAGACTGCGACCTTTGCCTTTTTACGAGAGTAGGCTGAGCGTAATTGGCGTTTTCTTTTGGGTTGTGCACCACTAACACGGGAAGTAGTTGGGAATGCTTGGGAAAGGGGATTAAGGGTGGGGGTCTGGGCGAGAGAAGGTGCAGCAAAACTTAGCTCTTCTGTAATGCGTGATTGTTCTAAGGGCGGAGTGAGGGTGGAAGTAATCGGGGGCTGGTGTAAATCAACCTGGGTGGTAATACTATTTGGGCGGGCAGGGCGTGCTGGAGTGACAGCAGAGGCTATATGTCCTAGGGATGATTTTTTCGAGAGGGCAATTACCTCAGACAGCCTACGTGCAGCTACCAATTCTAGGGATACCCGGGTTTGAAGTTTAGATATTTCTTCATCGATGGCTATATTTGTGCGGGTGATGAAGTCGTCCATAGGGCCACAGATTTGTGAACCACCTTTGGAGGCTTTGCTACGTGTCATCCTAGTACTCATGGTGCTTACGATGAGATCAGGGTCGTCATTCGACTTACTAACTAGGGAGCTTCAGTTTAAGCTAACCTGTCTCAGCACGATGATACAATAACAAGCAGGTTAAGAGCAATAAGAGGGGTGGGCCTGGGCCGTCCTCTGCCGTCCTCGAACGGCCTCAAACGGCCCGCTCTTAGCCCGGTCTTCGCCCCGGCCGTTGCCCCGCGCGCGTCCCGCGTGCGCGTTGTCCACACAAGCTATGAAGGAAAAACAAGAGGAAGGGGCGGGAAGAGGACCAGCTGCGGCCGATCCACGCCGCTAGGAATGCTGGTCCTCGCAGTCCCGCCTCTACCCCTGTTGACCAGATGACAGCTTGCAAGGGGCGCGTTGGTGCTCAAAGCACGTGAAGGGAGGCAAAAAGGATGTTCCCCAGAGAGAGTCTAAGCCTACGAGCGGCGCCCGCGAAGCGGGGGCCGCGAGGCGTGGCGAAGTGGCCAGACAGCAACAACACAGGAGCAGCGCTTCTTTGCAGGAAGGGTCCCAAGGCTCACTCACTCCACACAGATTTTAAAGAGGAGGAGGAGGGGGCGGGAAGAGGACCAGCTGCGGCCGATCCACGCCGCTAGGAATGCTGGTCCTCGCAGTCCCGCCTCTACCCCTGTTGACCAGATGACAGCTTGCAAGGGGCGCGTTGGTGCTCAAAGCACGTGAAGGGAGGCAAAAAGGATGTTCCCCAGAGAGAGTCTAAGCCTACGAGCGGCTCCCGCGAAGCGGGGGCCGCGAGGCGTGGCGAAGTGGCCAGACAGCAACAACACAGGAGCAGCGCTTCTTTGCAGGAAGGGTCCCAAGGCTCACTCACTCCACACAGATTTTAAAGAGGAGGAGGAGGGGGCGGGAAGAGGACCAGCTGCGGCCGATCCACGCCGCTAGGAATGCTGGTCCTCGCAGTCCCGCCTCTACCCCTGTTGACCAGATGACAGCTTGCAAGGGGCGCGTTGGTGCTCAAAGCACGTGAAGGGAGGCAAAAAGGATGTTCCCCAGAGAGAGTCTAAGCCTACGAGCGGCTCCCGCGAAGCGGGGGCCGCGAGGCGTGGCGAAGTGGCCAGACAGCAACAACACAGGAGCAGCGCTTCTTTGCAGGAAGGGTCCCAAGGCTCACTCACTCCACACAGATTTTAAAGAGGAGGAGGAGGGGGCGGGAAGAGGACCAGCTGCGGCCGATCCACGCCGCTAGGAATGCTGGTCCTCGCAGTCCCGCCTCTACCCCTGTTGACCAGATGACAGCTTGCAAGGGGCGCGTTGGTGCTCAAAGCACGTGAAGGGAGGCAAAAAGGATGTTCCCCAGAGAGAGTCTAAGCCTACGAGCGGCTCCCGCGAAGCGGGGGCCGCGAGGCGTGGCGAAGTGGCCAGACAGCAACAACACAGGAGCAGCGCTTCTTTGCAGGAAGGGTCTATTGGCTTTGTAAATGATAAATAAATGCCATTATGTGTTTGTGTTATAAAATAGCTTAAAAAAGGCATTGTCATGAACAATGCCAATAGCTTAAACTTTTACAAATGCGAGACCTATTGCATTGCAATCGCTTGTTGTTACTGATGGCCGGCAATATCTGCCCCCTGTAACAAAATCGACAGAAACCGGCCCCGGCAAACATATCGGCCGCACCCCCCTACCTCCCATCGTGGGCTGGCCGAGCAGCTTACCAGGGGCGGTTTTGGTTCCCAGCCCTGCATGCTGGTGCTGTTAATAAATACAAAATGTTGCTATTATGCACATTACCTTGATTTTAAACCCAAAAATACATCTTTCACACAGTAGTATATAGATGTGCTTTAAAACCAGCTGAAGATACAGAAATTGTTTCTTATGTGCTATATGTCTGTCCCTTTTTATTTCACACTTTTTGTCAAACCAGCATTGTGAAAGCCAACAAATCTATGTATAGTATACTGATATGTATGTTTTCCAGGCCTGTTTTTGCATGCTTTAGTCACAAAAATGCAAAGAGAAAAACACAGGTATGGACCTGCTGCTAACAACTTACATGAGATCCCTGCTTCATGTGCTAATTTTAAATTAGTCTGTGCATTATGAAAATGAGAACTATCACAAAGGGGCTTGATAAAAAATGTATTCTCAGATGTCCCACGGTTGGAAAGTTTATGTGAGTAAAACCACGACTTGGATGGAGGTTTATAGACCATGCACTCGATATTGCATAGTTACAGCCCAGGAGGCATTTAACACCCTAAAAATATACCTTACACACATAAATAAGTAACGTTCTAAGTTGCTGTACACCAGGAAGTTGGTGGGTCACTTTTAATTTTTGGGGAGTTTTATATAGCGCGAGCTGGACCCGAAGGTATCGGAGCTCTAGTTATATTACAGCAAGACACATCCATGTATTTTGTATTCACTTGTTTACATCTGCTTAATGGTTACATTCCACTGGAACACAGTTGCAGAAAGACACCTTCCTTTCTAAAGCTGGATTCATGTTACTTTTGTTTTTTATGTGAGGTATTTTGTTCCGCGATGAACTGCTATTTGGCTTTATTTTATATTGAACCGATGATTCTAAAATGTATCTATCATATCAACAAATAATTAAAAACATGTACATTTAAAGAACGCGAGACTGGTAGTTGCATCATGTCCCTGTCTTGTTTTACTTGCAAGCTTTACACATTTGTGCAAGCACCTCATTCGATTAGCCTACACTGAAATAGGATCTGCTCCAGTAGTGCCGAGAAACTCGACTATCAATCAAACAGGTTCTAATCATTTACAGGACAAATGCACAAATAACATGAGCATATACTGTTTTCGCCACTGAATACAACAAAACATTTCACTATAAAGTGGCTCTGCGTTAGTCATACCTTTGTTTCCCTGAACTCACTCCCTGGAATTTCTTATTTTATTTCCATCAACCAACTCCAGTCGGCTAATATTTTTAGGAACATTTATAGGTATTTAAAAACATGGCGTCTTTAAAATAATCTAGCAGAAAAACGTTATTTGCTTTTACAAAATATACCTACTGCATTCCTTTATAGGCACATTAAGACCAGCCCACGCTGTGTATATATAATTTGTGGTTTAGAGAACATTACATTTGTAGTTTGCGGAAAACTGGCTAAATTAGCATGCGATTTACTGATATGCTCCTTTCTCTCACCAAACGTCTAATTAGAGAAAGTTCCAGGATTATTTACTCTTGCAATTTTAAACTCTGACTGATTCTTTCTCAATGGCAACTTTTGATCCTTCTCAGATCGGATCGATTCACAAGGCTGTGGGAAGAGAGAGGGGGAGGGGAGCTTAGAGGCGTTGGAGTTAGTTCATCTGCCCTGCCACAAATAAAGAGGACGCAGCACGCTGAAAACAAAACCGCTGCCAAAATGTGCGCCATTTAGAATTATTTTTAACAAAATATATGCGAAAAAGAGTGTTTCTAAATGGACTTATTTCGCCTCTGTTCCTCTGTAATACGCCCAAACAACAGTATGCCATGTGCCAAAGTGTTCCACTAACAAAAAAGTCAAATCTTGTCGCGCATTCACACCGACAGGACGTAACGCAGAGCCCTGCAGCCCCTACTAAGGAGGGGGCCTCCACGCTTCACGGAAGCATAGTCTATGGTTACTGGTGACATGTGAGGCCCCTCATCATCTTCAGCAGGGGTGGGGGTGGGGGTGGCCCATCATTTTGTGTAGCGCTACTGCTGGTATTGTGTTTAACGTCACTCTGTATTGATGTTAAAGTGCGTTCTACCAGTGTGAGGGAGGCTCTATGCAAAAAAAAATAAGAATTATTGAGTCAATAGATGATAAAAGGAAAGTCCTGTGATATCATTGTCCATTAATAGTGTCAGTGAATTAAGCCGTCCTCCTCGCTGAATGAGGTTAACTTAGGCTGAGACAACACTAGGGTGCTGTGCCAGGAACCACGTGCTGGCTCCAACCACGCTACTCACAAGACATTCTGTTCCCAACCTTATGAAAAAAACATTTTTGAGGGAGTGGCGTGTTTTGAGAAATCTTGCCCACGGGAATCCATCCGTAATAGTTTGTCAAATGGTAGAGCAGCCTCCGTTTTTGAGTGTGAGAACATAAACAGGACTGGCTGTTGTTAGTCGTTAGAGTGGGCTGCAGAGGCCAATGAACGCAAGCTGCAAGTAGAAGATTGTGACGTTGCAGCCAGCCACGTGACCCGCGCCTTTGTAGTGTTACACTGAAGTGTAGTCCCCCCCCCACTGAACTGCGATTAGAAGTACTTAGCTGTTTAACAACGAAGTGCCGCTTTCGTTCTATTCCTCTTCATTTTTCTTTTCTTCAAAGATGTACCTGCAATATAACCTGTGCTTCTGTAGCCGAGCTGCATTTGGAAGAAATTCAACACTGACGCGCCTCGACTGCCTGTTAAGACGAGAGGAATTGTTTATCCAAGTGGTTAATCAAAATAAAATTACTTGGAAACAAACTGAGGCATTTAAGGGCAGCGTTTAAAACAAGCGACCGCGAAAGTGAAAGTGATCGCGATCGCGATCAAACATCAAAGCGGCCGCAAACGAGTGCTTTCAGGCTGCCAAAGGGTGCGCGCGCCCGGAGCACATGCACTGTAGTTGGCGGCCTGAAATGCACTCGTTTGCACTTCCAAAACTCGTTTACTATAAGTCTCGCCAGAGCAGCGCTAAAGCGCTGACTCAGGCGAGACCTAAAAATGAATAGCTTAACAAACTTTTTCTCTCAAAAGAAAAACAAAAGAAAACTGGCAGTCAGGAAGTGATGAAGCAGTGGTACGACCAAAATTCTACCCCTGTAGAATTGCAACCTGGGCAGAAAGTGTGGGTGATGGAACCCGTGGATCCCAGGGCCCTCCAAGACCATTGAACTGGGCCATATGAAATTGTTGACAGGAAGGGTAAGGTCACCTACCTGGTGGATCTCAAGATTCCCAGGCACCCTCACAGGGTGCTCCATATCAACCATCTCAAAACACACTTTAAAAAGTCTGAGTTCACCATGCCATTGGTGACAGATGGAAGGGAGAAAAAGGAAAGTGAACATCTCCCTGACCGCTAATCCTCAAAGGAGAAAGATGGATCAGTGGAAGGTGTGAACCTTTACCACAGTCTCTGTTTTCCCTCATCCCTGGGACTACCCACCTGTGTACCCATGATGTGGAGACAGCCTCCCTGTCAAGAATAAAACTAGCTGGCTGTCTGATAATGCGAATGCCAGCATTAAAGATAAGATTTCTAACATGATAGAATTGAGGGTGATTAAACCCTCCAGTACCCCCTGGTCCAGTTCAGTGGTACTGCTACCAAACGCTGCTCCACCAGGCACCACACCTGAACTCAGGTTCTGTGTGGACTACAGGGGGCTCAATTCAGTCACCAAGAGTAACACTCATCCCATGCTACGAGCTGATGAGCAGGTTAGGGGCTGCCCAGTTCTTAAGTACATTTGATCATACATCAGGAAACTGGCAGATTGCCCTAACAGAGGGAGCAAATGAGAGCTCAGCTTTCTCCACTCCAGAGGGCCACTATCATTTTACAGTGATGTCTTTTGGACTCAAGAATCTCCTTGCCACCTTCCAGAGGTTGGTGAACCAGGTTCCTGCTGGAATGGAGGCCATTAGTGCTGCTTACTTGGATGACATCGTGGTCTTCAGTAGTAGCTGGCAGGACCAACTTTTTCCCCTCCAGGAAGTGCTTCAGACTCTGCAACTGGCAGGCCTGACTAACAAGGCCAGTAAGTGCCAGATAGGGTGGGGGCTGTGGTGTACTTTGGACATCTGGTAGGCAGGGATATGGTGCAACCCCTCCGGGTCAAGGTAGAGACTATCATGACCAAGGAGCACCCCAAAACCCAGACTGAGGTTGGCGCCTTCTTAGGCCTTACTGGTTACTATTGGAGGTTTGTCAAGGGATATGGCACCATTGTTGCCCCCTTGACAGAGATGACGTCAAAGAAGCAGCCCAGGAATGTGATTTGGACAGAGGCGTGCCAAAAAGCAGGCCATGCTCACCACCCCTGTGCTCAAGGCGCTTGACTTTTCCAGGGAATTTATTGTTCAGACCGATGCCTCAGCGCATGGCATGGGGACAGTACTTTCATAACTTAATGATGAGGGCCTAGATCAACCTGTAGCCTTCATCTCCAGGAGGTTACTTCCCAGGGAACAAAGGTGGAGTGTTATTGAGAGGGAAGCCTTTGCTGTGATCTGGGCACTGAAGACGTTTAGATCATGCTTGTTTGGGACTCACTTCCTGATTTAGACATACCACAGGCCCCACAGGGGGCTAATGCAAATATGGAGTGAGAATACAACATTGTTGAGGAAGTCCACTTCCCCACAGGGTATGGACTTTAGGGTGGAACACAGACCAGGGGTAGACCACACCAGTGCTGGTGGTCTTGCAAGGTTTTTCCGACTTAGTGATGAGAACTCCCTAGAGGTTGGGTAGCTCTCCCAACTTTTAGCTGGGAGGGGGACATGTGTTGGACCTGTCAGCCGTAGGGTGGTCTTCCCCCAAACGTTTGCCTGCTTGCCTCATCTTTTTGCTGATTTGTTTTGTTGGCCTTTGGACTCTGAGCACTTTACCACTGTTAACCTATGCTAAAGTGCATGTGTGTGTGTCCTAAAAATGGTACCACTGGTTTATCTACATTTGGAATATTTAATTTATCTGTAAGCCCCTAGTAGAGTGCACTACCTGTGCCCATGGCCTGTACATTAAATGCTACTAGTGGACCTGCAGCACTGATTGTGCTACCCACAGAAGTAGCCCCTTAAACATGTCTCAGGCCTACGAATGCAGATCCTGTGTGTGCAGGTTTACTGCCATGTCAATTTGGAATTTAAAGACCCCTTGCCAAGCCTTAAACTCCCCATTAATTACACATAGGTCACACCTAAGGTAGGCCCTAGGTAGCCCAAAGGGCAGGGTGCTGTGTAAGTAAAGGGTAAGACATGTACTTTTAAGTTTTGCATGTCCTGGTAGTGAAAAACACCCCAATCTGTGCATACTCCTCTCATGGGTTAACATTGGGAATTCCTTATTACAATTTTAAGATGTAATTCCTGGTAGCTAGGTCATGTTTTATATCATTGGCATGGTAATGAGAAATCCTCTATACTGCTAAAATTGGATTTAACATTACTATTTTAGAAATACCACTTTTAGAAAGTTGGCATTTTTCCTGCTCTTAAAGCTCTATGTGCCTGCAACCTGTCTCCAATATACATCTGGGGCAGGTGATGGCTTGAATTTGTGCATTCCCTCTAGAAAGCTACAAACAAAGAAAGGTTAGATGTGTCTGAGTACCTGATGGCTCATCCTGGGCAGGATGAGAGGGAGGAATTGACACACCTGAATAGGCAGTGTCCTGTCCCCACACAAAGGGTTGATTACCCCCCTGTAGTGATTTTGGAGACCGTACTAGGAAGAAATAACCTCTGTGCACTTCAAAGATGCTTCTTTGAAGTCACCCCCACTTCTAAGACACAACTGGGTATAAGTACTGGGTCTCAACACATCAGACTCTTCTGGACCTGTAAAGAAACTCTGTCAGGAAGAAAGAATGCTGTGTTGCTGCGAGTACTGTCACTCTGCTGGACTGCTTGTCTAGAAGATTTGCTTTCTTCTGTGCTGCCCTGCTGCCTGCTACCCTCTACCTCTGCTGAGAAAGAACTAGACTCTGTTTGAACCCAGAGTGATATCCAAGGGCTTGTTGGCATGCCTCCTGTTTTTGCGACTCAGGGATATCCTGTGTCTGGTCCATTGGAAGTGAACCCAGATGCTTGCTCCAGTCGAACCGATGAATCTACTGTTTGCATGTAGCACAACTGATCCACCATCGCTGTTGTGGGAGCAGAATAGGTGCATCACAGTCAGAACTGGTGTATCGTTTTAAGGAACTGACATATCGCCGCAGCAGCAGTGTGGGAAGATCGATGCATCCCCTCAACTACGTGGAAAAACATGGCGCATTGCTTTCTGAACTGACGCATCTCCACCACTGCGTGAAGAAAATCGATGCATCACCTCAACTGTGGGATTGACACGTACCCATCGCTCGGCTGCACCTCGCATCTCGCTGTTGTGACCAGGATCAAGGCACTTCGTTCAGCTGGCCTGCGTGACTCTTGCATCTGGCCCGTGCTCCAACATGGTCAGCCTGAACTCGTGACTTTGCCCCGGTCCAGCGAGACCAAATAATCCCCATTGACACTTATTGCTTCTAACCGCCATTAACATTTTTATTCTTTAGAAATTCAAATTTCAACTTCTACTTATTGATTTTTTGTCGTTTTGGTCTTATTTAATTTATAAAAATCATATTTATTTTTCTAACCAGGTTTGAAGTATTTTTGTGGTGGTGTCATTGTGTTACTGCGTGTTGTGTTGCACAAATTCTTTACACAGTGCTTCCTGAGTTAAGCCTGCCGGCCCTGTGCCAAGCTACCAGAGGGTGAGCACAGGTTATTTTATGCTGTGTATCTGAATTACCATGAATAGGATTTGTGGTTCCTGCTTGGACAGGTGCATACTTCTTCCAACCAGAAATCCAATTTCTAACACTGCCAAAAACAACACAGAAAGAAAACTTTCAACTGAACTGAAGTAAAGACAACATCCAGAAAGTAACAAAAAATGTACACCTGCAATGTAAAAAATGTAAACTTAATATAACATTCTGTATTTTGTTATAATTGTAATAAATATTTTTTGTACTCTGAAACCCACAGAGAAAATGTTGGAAACAGCAAAATACATCAACCCAAACAGTGAAGTTATTATTGAATTGTAGGGGATATATTAGACTATGGAGAGCACAACCAATGACACAACACCCTGGAAATGCACAAAATTCATTCAAAAGCATGCTATGGCTATTGCTGGGCTAACTCTAAAAATGACATAGTAGAAAGCACTAAGCAACATAACCATCCCCTAAGAAATAATTTACAGGACCTATAAGAGGTAATTACAAGCTTGCAAGAACCAACAGGAATGATACTTAAAAATAATATACCAAACATTCCTGAACAAGCAACAGATCAAATCCCTGGAATATTAACCCTTAAAAGGTTAATTGCCAAAACTCATAGACTAACCAGAGAACCACCAGTAGCACTTAAAAAATATGAAGATATTGACATACCCAAACACTCAATAAACAGACATAAAAAGACACCTTTTTACTGTATGTCAACCACAATATTGATAAAACATAATAATGTATGCTCCCAATAACAATTTACAAACCTTAACGCAATGTAACACTTGGATGGTGAATGGCAGTTTTCATTCGCGCCTTCCACTAGTCAGTTATACATGCACAATAAATGGATCATATCAAGATACAAATATTAGTATTTACGGTATAAGGCTCCCCTTCTTCTTTGTTTCCAGTGAGTCAGAGCATAGCGCCAGGACACGTTTGGGTTTAAGAGCGCTTCATAAGTTTCTCTAACATAACACAGTATATACAATTTTACATAACAAAGTGCAATTTAAAATTAAATGTTAAAACATATAAAACAACAAGGATTTTGACAATACATAAAATTTACCCACTTACTGCAACTCAGGATTGCTACTATCACTTTAATCAGTGAATATGGGGGCACATACAAAAGTCCATCTGGAGCATAGAATATGTAACTAACGTAGAAGTTTCACTCAAAGTAAAAAAGTTAATAGATTTAGCATACGAGGCTGTAAGAGAAGTCATGAAATAGTATGACTAAATATTATGACATGCTAATCAAATCCCTTGACTACCAACAACATAAATCCAAACTAGCTCCGCTAATGGATTATTTTGATGCTATTTGGTTGGTCACCTGCATCAATCAGACCACAGACGCCAACCCAACTATCAAATTCCATAGTTGAACATCTATGGTAGCAACATGTCCCAAGATGCAAAGTTAAATTATGCAGTGGAAGGATGGTACAATTTCTTCTAAGAAACACTTGGAAGAAGCAACCCAAAATCCAACCAATTCCTAGAAATACTTATAAAAGAGAAAATCTACCATGAGCTAAGAAAAAATCAATCCCTAACCCACCTCAAACCCAAAATCCCCAAACAAGCTAAATAAATGCACACACTCGTAGCATTCAAAGTAAGACTCTTTACTAAATAAGCCAGTCCTAACATATGTAGACTCAATAGCAAGAACCCTTCTTTAAAAATACACACTTAGAGCCTTATTATGACTTTGATGGTGCAGGAGCGGGCCACCATGCTCTCGCACCTTCAAAGCCATAATCAGACCGCCTGCCGGACTCTGACTGGAATCCATGTCAGGCGCTTCTGGTGCAGCTGGCCCATGGCGGTGCCTGTTTAAAGGCTCATATGAGGGCCATAACAGGCACTGCAATGGAAACGCCTGCAGTTACTGCAGGGCATGGACTGTCAAGTCCATCCACCTCAGGAACTGGGGATGCATGCAGACAGGGGGAACACCATGTGCCACCTGCATGCATCCCCTGGGGCAGAGGCAAATGGGGACCCTGTAGGGCTCCCTTTGTTTCATCCCTGCCACACTTTTCATGGTCAGCTCACCGCCATGAAAGGTGTGGTGGAGAGTAAAATGGTAATATACTTGGCTGGGCTGCAATGGCCCCACCAAGCACCTGGTGGTTGTGGGCGTGCCAATACGGTCCAACCGCCCAAGTCGTAATGGGGCGGTCGCACCGCCACCATGGCTACGGCAGTCCGCTTGACCATCGTACTCATAATAAGGGCTTAAATAACAACACCATTTAACATCCCTAGACCAGAAACACTCATCATTTATTACAATTTATATCTAAATATTCTTAAAGCAAATGTAAAATGCCAAAACTGGATAGAATAAAATACTTTAAAATACACCAAATGAAATTGATAAATAATATTTACTACAGTAAATATATTACAAAATAAACTCTTTAATGTGCTTCTTTTATGGCCATATGATGATCAAATAAAGATTGGTGATGATGATAATCATGAAGAGAACACTAATGATTTGCTAGCTAAAGTCCTGGTAAGTGAAATGACATTCCAAAAAAATACAATCCTCAACAAATCAATTAAAAAGAGCCCCAAAAAAACATACAAAAAAGAATCACAAAAATAGAATATCCAACTGGAATACAATAATCAAATGACTCCACTCAAAACCCGTAAAATTAGAGAAAAATAAATAATCGCTCTGGGAAAAAACTAAAAACAAGGGACCAGTAAAAAATAATTTTGGTTAAAAAGCAACTATTTTTTCTTGAAAATATAATAAAACACATACAAGTTAAAAACAAAGTACAACAATTAAAAGTAAAAACATATGAAGGAAAAACCATAAAAACTCAACCAAAAGACAACTACAGTCCTATTTACTAACTAAAGTTCAGTAAAAAAGCATAAACATCGATGTTAAACACAGAGGACATATAAAGTACATATAAAATACAATTAAACAGTACATTTTAAAATAAGAATTACTGCAATACAGAGGTGGAAGTAGGCAGAATTAGTGGGGCATGACGTGCCCATACCTTTAAATTTAACAAAAACTGTTTCCCTACTTCTTGTTAAAAGACAACCATCCCAGGAAGGTTAATTCTGACACTTGAGATACCTCAACTTAAGTGGAATTATGGGAGTCTCCAGTGCTGTGAGACTGAGAGAGAGACACACCACTTAACAAGAAATAAGCTAGGCTGAAAAGAAATGCTGAAAGAAATGTAAATGTGTGTAATTGGTTAACCTGCCAATGGTAAGGATGCTTGGAAGACAGTATTGGCACAACACCATACAGCGCAGAAAGAGGTTCTTGGCCCTCTGTCCATTGCTTAAAAGGTTGCCTATACGGTATGGCCTTTTGGATCCTGCCATCATGGTGATTACGCATAACACCAGAACATGGAATATGATGACCCGGGCTTCCTGGATTCCTTGGAGGAGATAAATATGGACATGGCCGCTACTTTAGCACAACAATTGCAATCGCCTCTGAACCAAGACTGATGGGACCAAGATGCCTATGCCTTCCATCAGACTGAAAGTGAAAGACTGGAAGAAGTCACCCTCCAATGGGTGGCACGACCAAAACCTAAACACCAGGGTCAACAACACCCACCACAACAAATACTGATCCCCCTGAAACCGCCGCAAAATGGGTCCATCCCACAGCACACAGACAAGGTCTTTCGCAAAATCCAGTGAAGTATCCTTTCGTGATATATTTGTCTTTTGTGGTTTTGCTGTAGCCCAACAAACTATTTCCATAAGATTATGCTCCTCTGGGATATTGCCATATGAGTTTTCTGTCTCCCATCTTTTCATGGCCTGGTCTTCCAGACGGACTCTTGCAACTCTCACATTGTCATATCTGACACAGAGTGATGGATTCTGACACAATTAGCCTGCCCGGGAGCCACTTCAGTGTAAGCAGACCTCTCTGCAATATGACTTATCCTTGCACCTTCAGGGCAGGCCTCAGGGGGCATGCACACCTTCATGACATGGGGCAGACTCACAACACCTCCATACCATTTTATACTTTTACAACCCATTCATATCTGGAGTTACACTGATGGCCACTGGGAACTGGCAGCTTCCTGGAAGGTTTAATCCCCACCCGATCAAACTATTGTGAGTACACGAATGCCACATATGTACCAAGACGTCTGTCTCCTAAAATGCCATATACATACTAGATATATGGGCGTTTTAGAGGAGTAGCAAGTAGGGCCAAAGACCACCTTACTTGGGGTGACTGCACCCTTTATTATGCCACACTCATGTGGGAGGGGGCATAGACCTAACCCTGATTGGAGTGGTCTCCCCATCTTTAAGATGGCGGGGACTGAAAGATGTGCTTCACCTCGCCTCCCCCACCTTAGGGTGGAGTTGGCAGAGGTAGGCACACCTCCTATTCTTCTTAAGTTTTCCCACAGGTATTCCCTCCCAAAGTGTGGGTGTAAACCGGGGGCAGCAGAGGCTGGGGGTCGCATCACAAAGGCGGCAGGCCTTTGAAGCTCCCCTCTTTGAGCACTGGCCCATACTGGGGGAGGAAGTGTGTCACCTCTGCCCAGGATGTGAATAGTTCTGGTGACAGAGAGCAGGGGCTCTCTATCCAGGGGTCCAGAAACATGCCTGGTGGTGGCTGGCTGCCTACAGCTGGTCTGAGACCACACCACGGTTGGCAGGTTTTCAGGGGGCACCTCTGAGGTTCCCTCTGGTTACATTGTACATTAATTCTCACACTGGCATCAGTGTGGATTTTTTTAAAGGAGTAGTTTGGTACCAAAAACTCCTGTGTTCAGTGAAGCCATCATGGTGCTGTGGAACTCAAGTTGTCGAGTTTCCAGCCCATGTACTCTCTATGGCTTCAGTGGCACTTACAATATTAGGAATTGGACCCCAATATTGTTGGGGCATATCTGTTCATGCAGATATGCCCTCACTTGTGGTATAGTGCACCCTGTCTTAGGGCTGCGAGGCCTGCTAGATGGGTGACTTACCTATGCCTTCAGGCAGTGTTAGCTGGCAAGGCACCCAGGCAGGGTGCAATGTCGACTTTGTCGTTTTCTCCCTCACAGGTACATGCAAGTTGCAAGGGCAGTGGCAGTGGCACGGACCCAGTGAGGGGGGTCCCAATGGACCTTCTTCAGCTCCCAAGCCTAGGTACCCAGGGTACCATTTACTAAGGACTTACAGGAGAAAGAAGTACCAATTGGAGATTTGCTTTTCAGGACGAAGCACTGGCACAGGGGACCTGGTTGGCAGGTACCTTGTGCACTACAATTGAAACCACATCAAAACCAGGCGAAATGTGGGGGGCTAACCATGCAAAAGAGGCACTTGCTCACATGTGGCATCTGACTTTATGGTGTTTTTAGGAGCACACATGCCCCCTCTGGCCATGTGTTCTTTATTGGGACAATCTCCCCTGAAAATTGTAATGTTGCTGCTCCTAACTGTGGGATTGAGCAAGAGTTTCCTGCCCGTGTGTTTGCCTGCCAACTACACACCCTCCCACCTGTGACCTATCAACCAGTAATTCCGGGCCTAGGTCTCAGGGCCTCATTGACTACATATTTGAGAGTCGAGGTCTATGTGGAGTTCTGAACAGGCGATTCAATTAACAAAGAAGAGATTTCCTTTTTATTGATGAAAACATCGATTTCCTTATTAACTTTCCTCCTTCTAGTTGCTTTTTCAACTACACTATATATCTTATGCATGTGTACAGTTCATTTATTTGGGGCTTGTTGTTCCTTATGCTCACTTTTGACAACAACTACCTTCCTAATTACTAACAGGTGATCCCCAATTGTCTAACCCTGCATACCAATAGCAACATAATGATAACCATCAACAGTGATTTACATAAACCGGATATCCATCGTAGAACCAATTTGAAAACTACTCCTGCTCAGGGGCGCCTCCCTCTTCACGCATGTTTCTTTGTATGTTGCGCAGTGCTTGAATGACAATTGTTAGTGTTCCATTGTCCATGTCATTTCCTGGGATGAACGTACAGCAGGCTGCTACGATCTTGGGACAGACCCCACTCTCCATTGTGGTCATTATGTCCAGTATGCAGCGGTGCTGCATTACCATGAGGCAGATTGCTCCCATTTCTTTCTTGATAGAATGGAGACTGAGCTTGGTGCTGTTCATCATTTTGAGCATCTCCCACTGGGTGATATCTAGCCAGCAGGCATTAGCTTTTGTCTGCAGGGTGAAAAGGTTACTGACCCCCATGCCCTCAGTTGTGCTTCCATGAACAGTCTAAGTTCTTCTGGAATCTCTTTGAACTGTGCTCAGTCAAAATAGTCTGCAGCATTCTTTTCTCGAGCCTGGTGCAGCAAAGTTGTCTTTTTCCTTAACGTATGCTGGTACAAGTCCGATAGCTCTTCTCCAAGAATGACCAGGGTTGGGGTGTGCACAGTGACCAGGGAACACAGTTCCCTCTCTCCGTTATCAAGCTGAGTGTAGGCATGCTCCCCCAGCTTTGCAAGTAGCAATCCATCAGCGAGGAGGTGCCGCATTGCATATCCGGAATATATAATATGATTCCGCAGTGAGCATTGGCGCCCATCGGAAGCGTTCGTTTTCTTCTGAAACATATAGAATACAGTGTAAGTTTCCATACAATCAGGGGCTGTCCTTTTGCTTCTAACCAAGTGCATCCACCCACCTCAGTGTCCCATATTTCCTGACATAGGGTAGTCATACTTTCATTAAACCCTCCCCAATGTGACCCATTCCCCTTTTAATTCCCAAGTTGAAAGGCCCTACATAGGAATTCCATGTTGGGAGACCACTTGTTGTTTAAGAAGACCGCCCTAGATACACAAAGAGCCACTCTCAGTTCACAGATGGATGCTGGAGCAGATATGTTTGTGCACTGAGTTGGGGGTTTTGCTACCTCCAGAAATTTCTTCTCAGGGGAAATCTCGGGCCATGTGATATCTTCCCCTATGGTACCCTTCCTATGCATCCTGTCCAGCTCGGTTTAGATATCAGTGGGTTCAGTGTGGATATATAGTGCTATTGGGTTGGTGTTGTATTGGGTTATGTTTACAACTACCCTGTGTGGTTCTATCTTGTTGGGTTGGATCATGACACTTATTCTGCATAGATAGATGTGAATATGTCATTTTGCCTTCTCGGGGGCGACTTCTTGGGACAAGTAAAGCCTATCTGCGCCTAAAACATGTGGGATCAATGAGCAGATATACCATGACATAGATGTTGCTTGGAGGCCGACTGAGGTCATGTGCTGATACTATTATGCAAAAGGGTGCTGTGCAGTGTATGTGGGATACTGGTGTTCTGTTTGTTGTAATTTTAGGCAACATACAAGAGGTCTCTTTGCAGCACTTTAATTCCCCTTTTGTGAATCTCTTTTCACTGTGCAGTTCCTCTGTAGTACTCAAGTGTGGGACTAGTAGGAAGATCGTACATAACCATATAAATATAAATAACGTTTGTTGTAACACTGCACTTCTGGTATGGGTCTCCAGGAAGCTGTCTGTGCTCCTCCGGTGGCTGTGTTCCTTCTGACCAGTTTAAAACAGTTCTCAGTTTTTAGTTCAAGGATGTCATCATCATGGAAGGGCTTGACTGCATAATGGAGTGGTACACCCACACACTTTTCTCCTCCTCCTTGAGGGCAGTGGGTGTTAAGCAGGTCCTTCACTGAGGGCCGTGTTGTTTCCTCCTTCCATTGGTGCAGTTTCAGCAATGTCTGTTTTTTCTTTGGGTTGTGGGGGTTGACGGCAAGTCGACGTTGGTGCTCTTCATTGACCTGGTGGTTACCTGTTTTTGAAAGAACTTGGTTGACTGTTAATTCAGCTAGTTAAATACGCGCTGTTATCAATGGTCTTGGAGAACCTGTATTTCATCCCAGGGGTGTGATCCCATCAACCTACCAGTCGCGATCTGGTGAGGTATCAGAAGTTGACCCCTGTTGGATAAGTCTTTTGGTGACTAGGGGAGTATGGATGATTACTATAACAGTATTTACGAGACAGATCTTATTTATATAAGCCGTTGAAACCCCTCTAATCCTACTAGGGTGTTTCCTGACCTTATCCAACATTTCGGTACTTGGTGTTAGGTATGGTTGTGAAGTGGCCTCAGGAGTACAGAGAGGGCTAGAATTGTGACTTTAGCAGAAGTACCATAGGCATTCCTAGTTTTACCAATGGAGCCTCGCCTGTGTGTGCATAAGAGAGCAGT
Organism: Triturus cristatus; assembly: GCF_964204655.1. Lineage (NCBI taxonomy): Eukaryota > Metazoa > Chordata > Amphibia > Caudata > Salamandridae > Triturus > Triturus cristatus. Next base: position 912,132,140 of record NC_140581.1, on the reverse strand, counting down.
TGCTGTCCGGCCCCTTCCTGAAGTTACTTTCCTTTTCATGGCTTCCTGTTTTAGATATTATCCCCAGCTGTGCTTGCTATGAGTTGTGTATTTCAGTCCTTATATGATTGCTAAATGTGCGTGGAAATGTGTCAAGAGGGGCATGTGGTCGTTTGGTATTGATGGTGCTTGCCATATGCCCCATGAGCATGTGTTTATGCTTGTGCATCTCTCTGTTCTCAGCACATGGTGTGCAGCGTGGCCCTCCCGTGTTGCTTCAGATACCTGGCTTTGGGTGATTTCAACTCCGTTTTTTAATCTGGAATCTTCTTTTTGGATAGTTTTTATGTTAGGTTTTGGCGTTTTACTTGAGCCGCATCATTCATTGTTTTCCTTGCCCCACAGGGAGAGGGTCAGTGGCTGCTCTGGGGTTCTTCCCCCTGCCTGTATATCTTCACCCGTGGGATCGGTGGGCAGGGGAGACTGTTTCCTGGATGGTGCCTGCAAGGTTGGGGCATCATGAGTGGACTATGCTTGGAATGGAGTTGAGCCTGGAAGGGGAGCACCCAGTGCCCTGCATTCCATCTGGAGCAGGGGTAGAGGCTCGTAAGCCTCCATCCCTGGCACCACCCTCTCCCTCGGACCACACCGTACTTACTGTCAGCATTTCTGGTGGACCTGCTGTCCCTAGCTCTCTTGAGCTCTTCCGACTAGATACAGCCACTAATTGATGGTCACCTTGTCAATCTCTGGGAGAGTGAAAGGTTGGGGGAACCCCCAATTGGAGTCTCAAATTCATCATCAAGCTGAGGTAGGGTGACCAGATCTCTAAAGCCATACAATTGGGTTAACTCACCATAATAGAAGTGTGACTAAAATTTCACGTCACAGAGGGGCGCATGATGACTTGAAAGACAATGATTCACCTACGTAGCTACCACAGACCCCGAGATGCTAAGGGGTGTAAATTAAACACAGCTATTACACAGACTATCAAGGGTGCTAATCAAACTGATTGCTGAAAAGACTGGCACCTATTCCTGCACCAAAACAGTACAGTAGAGCCTCTCCAAAGATCCGGGAAAATCTACTGAGACAGATAATCAAAAAACTGGACTGTCTGGGGAAGTCTGAGATGTCTCGTCACCCTATACCGAGGCCTCTTGGCTTATTGACTCTTGCGTGTGGGGGTGTCTGTGGAGTTTCATGGTCTTAACATCCCAGGCGCAAGAAGAACATTGTTCCCGTCACCAAGGACGGCTTCATTCATAACTGAAAGGGAGTCCTCCATGGATTCTGAGGCTTCTAGTGCATTTGGGGGTGCTATCAGAACTACATGCCATGAAGAAAATGTCAATCTGGGGCATGATGCCAAGAAAAGGGGACCTATTGGCTTGTCGATTGGAATGAGTTCCATTTGACTTTAGCTGCGAGACCTGATGTCTGCTTTCCAAACAGTTTTCTTTACTGCCCTCTCATCAGAGTGCCCTGCCCCTGGGGTGTGGCCAGTGAACCCCTCCCAGGGGGATCAGCAGCAGAGTGGGGCCTAGTTTCTGTAGGCACTTTAGGCAGCCTGATTATTCTGTGCTCCCATGGATTCACTATCAATGCCAAACTTAGTGTGAACACCTGATCGACACAGCCCACAGCAGCCCTAAATTCCTGGAAGAAAGTAAATATTATTGGACCCCAATGTTGTCTGTTTGTCCTTTCTGTCCTGATACAATGTTTAGGGAGAGGGGGATGCTGGTCGTCTTTATTATTGGGATGAGCTACTGGGGGATAAGTCATTGGAGCTATTACTACCTGTCTTCTTCTACTGGGGGGGTCTATATTACTGTGGATTTTTACTGTGTTGTTGCATGAAGGCACTACCTCCCCACACTGCCTCCCCCGCTTGCCAGGGTTGCAGCCAGGGTCCCTGTTGTCCTGGGTTCTCTATCTGTGTTTTTTGCTGCTATGTGCTCTCCAAATTACTTGATCCCAGCTGCAGTTGTGTAGCGAATGGCAGACCTCCCTGCGACTGAGTGAATGGTGCATTCTGATTACCCTGTGCTTGTCACTGAGGAGGGACATTAACCATATCTTTTCACATGCATTTTTGTGGTGGATTGCCCTGGTGTATTAATCTCTGCAGATTTTGCTGCCCATGGTACGCCTGTGTCCAGCATGTCTCTACCAGGTAACTCTGTCTGCAGCAACAGTAGCATTGTCTAATGCCTGGTTGCGACCAGCCTCCCTGGCCTCCACTACCATAACCTGTTTGTGCTCCTGGACTTACTGTTTGGAACCCTCTAAAGTTTTGCGGTGGAGCCTTCAATGTGACTGGTGCCATCTGCACTGCTGCGACTAGTGCCATCTTCACAGCAGTGGCCATCGCTGTCCCCTCGAGGGCTGTCTTTTTCAACTTATGCTGCACTAATTTTGCTGTGTCTTTTTGGATCTGCTCCTGCTACTCGCTACTCTTTTCTTGCTTTTTCTTATGGTAGTGAAGTATATGAGCTTGTATCTCCTGCCAGGATTTGGTATCTAAACCAACTATGCTGTCCGCCCACTCTGAATCTCGGAGGGTAACCTTTTTTTCAAAATATTGTAGAAAAATGTGACTTGTGGGCTCTTTGTTGATCCACGGCTTTCCAGTTTCTTGTCCCCATCTATCCCTCATTCTATTTAGGAAATAGTTTATGCTTTCCTCTGGCTTCATATTCTCTGTCATTAGCCCCCTCATTTCTGGGCAACAAGAGAATTTTTCTCTCAGGGCGGTCCAGATCCGGTGCCTGTGCATATTATGCTGGGTATTTATTAGCGTGATTGCTGGAATGCGAGCTTAGGTGAACACCATGTTAGTCTGCTCTAGGCCTGGGGTGAGCTCACGGTGTTTCACTCCACGGAATTCTGCGGAGTTTTCCGAAAACTACGCAGAGTTTTGCAAGCAGGTGGAATAATCGCCTCTTCTATTTGAAATATAAGCAAAAAGGCATTTTTAATGTAAAAGTGTATCTGAACAAGGCGGCAGCTCATCATAAGACTTTGTGCCATAGCAGAAGGAAAGGACCAATAGTAGCGCAGGCCTAAACCAACACACAGAGCTCAAAGCTCTTGTGGCCCCCATTTTGAAGAATACTACACTACGCCCTCACTGTGTCAGTGGCGAGATGTCACATAATCTTTTACTCTGCTGCCCCACTGGTACACAAGGCCAGGTCACACCTACCTGTAGACATGGCTGAGCATACTTTTGTCACCACAAAGCATCTGAACTTCACTGTCGTAGAAGCTGAACACGAAAATATGAGCTCGGCGCAGAAGCAGGAGGCACTGACTGAAAGTGGAAGGATTTGATGCTATTATGTAATGAAAGTGGAAAGAAGACCAAAACCCTTAAAGAGTTTACCGACATAAGGTCCATTGAGGTGGCCATCTTTCAATGGCAGTAAACCTGTAAACCATAAAGTAGGCACTTTTTTCTTTACAAATTCTGGTCTCTAAAGCCAGTGCATAAATCATGTACACATTACTAAACTAGCACGGCATTACTAAGAACACCAAAGAGTCTGAAATATGCAAATGAATGTTTGTCTCACCGAATTCTGGCCAGAACATTTGCCTCAACAAAACCTGAGCATCCATTTACCTTCCCAAGCAAGTGATGTAGGTAGTAAAGTCCTGGAGAAGATTCAAGAAACCCTGATGTGTTTTGGGGGTATGGAAGGAGGTTGGGCAATAGCTGGTTTTAGGCATCAAGGACGCAACTGAGAAGGCTGGCATAAGACAGTAAGCTAGATATACGTCTGCATTGCATCGCGCTACCTTTGTGAGAGTGTCTCTTACGGCCATGAATGTTTTCCTGCACTCGACGCGCTGGATGGTCTTGCAGGGTTAAAGTAAAATTCTTTGTCCACAAGTGATTCATGAAGAGAAAGTTTGACAGTAATAAATTACTGTTCCGAAGGATGAGGGGTGTCTCTGGAGCCGCTCTCAGAAAAACAACATTGTTTAACTGTCTAAAACATAAACAATTTCAGCAATGATACTTTTTGCGTCCTCTTTTTTGACTGGACACACATGACACAACCCTTTGCTGCGTCAAGTTGGGCAATAGCTCTGCCACGCGGTGGACTGCAGAGTTTTTGCTGAACTTCGCATTCCAAGTGTAACGCAGAGTAAGCAAAACTCCGCAAACTATGCCGACAGAGTGGATTTTACTGCCCTCCCCTACTCTGCTCCCCAATTAGGCTGTTTAGTAGACTCTTAATGTCTGATATTGCTAGGCTGATACCTACTGTGTTTTCTCGAAGCATGTAGTCCATTTCACTGCCCCATCCAGCGGTATCTTTGTCTCAACCCCTCTTTGTCCATCTGATCCCATGGCAGGTATACAGTCCGTGTCACACCCTTCTGCGGTAATGGGCACACTCTCATTCTAGGTGACACTACGGGTTTCTCCTCAATATAGCATTACTGTCTAGCAAGATGTTGCTGCATGTAGAGGAAGTCAAAACTAGGTTTTCCGCATGCATGCCTGATGCACTCCTCCACTACTGCAATGTCTTCTGCCTCAAACAATTTTTCCTCGGCCAAAACCTATCATATTGGTCCCTCTCCTCAGCCCAATCTGCTAACAGGTCGCAAAATGGGTACGCAAAGGTCCTGCCTTCCTTTTTGGCTATTATCTCCCTCTGGGTTAATTTAGCTTTGTCGTGCTCCCGTGCATAGCAGCATGTAACCTTGTTGCTGCTTCCCGCGTGTGCCCACACAGGTGCTATTATATTTTTCCTGTGTAGCCGGTGGGTAAGCACCAGGCTGCCTTGTTCCTTTATCTCTTGGTCAGCCCCTCTCCTTTGTTGACTGGATGGTGTCACTCTGAGCCCTGCTAGTAGCTTTCATCTACCTCTGACTCTTACCAGCGCTGTGCCCTGTAGCTGGCCCTGCTTTCCTCATGAAAAGAGTGTGCTGTCCTGTACTCTCGCTCTAACTCCGGGTTGCGTGCCCTTTCTCTCTCAAGAATCAGCTCACGCCTCTCTTCCTCACGCCTTCTGGCCTGTCTGTTTTGCTCAGAGCTACGTGCTGCTTTTGTTAACCTGGCTTCACCCTCAAATTCACTCTCTGTTTCCTCCTCAGCTACCTGGGCAGACCCTGTAGGCCCCACCCTCATCATCCATTCCCGGGAGAATGGAGCTCCTTCATCTCTCAAGCTCGTTGAGTCACTATTGAGACCCGCTACAAACATTTCTGACACTCGCTTACATTTGCCTGAATCAATGGGAATGTGAATTTTACCTACCTTTGAGATGTCACGTATTGAGCATGGTGGATGGGGGGTTGAGCTTTTGAGGGCCTTTCCTGGGGCTCGGGCTGCACTAGAGGCGTCTGGGCTCGCTTGCTTTTGGATTTCTCTGGCTTAGCCCTAACTATCCTTCTTTTGGTGGGGGGCTCGTCGGCTTCTACTATTATCAGGTTTGAATATCCTAATGCAGGGGGAGCTGGTGTGAGTACATCCATCCTGCATATGGTGGGGGAGGTGATGACGCCTTGCTCACTATCGGCACAAGGGGGTTATTGGTTTGAACTTCTTCAAAGATGGCCCATAATTCTAACATTGACTTTCTTTTGTCTCCCTTCTGTCCTGCATGTGTGTTTTAGTGTGTTCAATTATATGTGTGTCAAATGTTCCCTCCTTAGGCCAGGGAAATGTGTCTGCCTTCATGTTTGAATGCCACTTTTGGCAAAACCCATTAATTCTCGTTATCTGTGTGGAATACCTAATTTCCATATGCTTCAATGGGGAATCCATGGCAGTTTTAGTTGATGTGGATGTTTTGCAGTTTGGTTTGTCTAATCGTAGGGGCAAACGCCTGTGGTGCACTCTTACAAATTGCGCACTAGGAGCTCAGTGCTTACAATTTTTACATCAAACAGTTTGAACGAGCATTTCAATAAAGACAAGATAAGAAAGCATATGCACAACATATGCGATATGTTAGAACAGCATCTGCACAATCTCAATCTTTCACACAGTACAGTTTAAACAATCAATGCAACACAATCACATAATACAATAATACAGTTCAATATTGGTTCACAGAAAAAATTACTTTGTCAAAAAAAATTAGTACGTTCTCATCACATATTATCCTCTAGCAAGAGAAGACTAGTGTGGAAAACGTTCCTAAGTGAGCTGGATAGTCTGCCAATATCTGCTCCTAGACAAAGGTGGTAATCATAGAAACAATATTGTAATACCTCTGGAATCACCAGCTCCTCTTGGACACACACAAGTTCTGCCCAGTTTCCTGGGTTCAATTTTTCCCTGTGTCTGAATTCCACCCTGTAATGGCCAGGGTCAGGCCAGATGCATCCCCCATACTCCTTCCAGATACAATGGGTGTTAAGAATCTTCTAAGGCACTGGGCAAAAGATTGAGCTAAAAAACTATGAGCGTGAGGTGTCAACTCCACCCAATCAGGATAGCTATATCACAGAAATCAGTGTCCTGGGAGTCATCGAGGGCTATATTAACCTTAGCTAGTGTACTCAACTATCGAACCAAGGTGACTTCCGCGGTAATGCCTCCAAGGCCGCCTTAGTTAGAACATATAAAATAGGTAATATGCAAGACCATGTCATTGGCAGGGTGCTTAGGTTATCTTTATATGCTTCTCCCTAGTTTACCATATGCCAAATGCTTTAGACTATGTTTTAGATTCAGATATTTTTTTTATTTTAATTTTAATTTTTACATGTCAGATGTAGTCTCTTACCCACTATGACGGCTGCTTCAGGATGGACCTCTGCCACCGTAATTCAGCAGAACTTACGATCAATTGTGGTGTCTCCCCACCTTTCTTGTTGTGCAAACGTGAATCCGTCCCAACGGGGTCTCCCTCCTTTGGTCAAAGTCGGGTATGAGATCCCAATCCTCCTGGCTGGCTTGTTAAAATGCTGCTTGAATTTGAAATTCTCTAGCCCCTTCAGTGCCCCGCCCTTTCCCCCTCCTGTGCCGGGCATTGTATTAGCGGGCGGGGTCCATGACGAGATAGTCTCATCATGGGCACAGCGCAACCGCGCTCCATGACGAGACTATCTCGTCATGGGCATAGAAGAGGTTAAAGATTAGAAGACAAGAGCCATTTGGCAAAACAGGAACAGTTTGTTTAATGAAACATTATTGCTGGGAGAACAGTTACAGGCACGAGGTCTGAGGACTCTCTCAATTTACAATCGGTATATGCCCTTCTTTTATACAAAACATGACAGGTTATAAAGGTTTTTGGCATACCATATATGGTGAGGAATGTTGGTTGTTGCCTTTGGAGTCATTAATGAATGGTCAGATGGTTACTACAGGTGGGTCTCGACCTCATGTGGACGCAGTGTGGCCAGTGGATAACGTGTCTAGATGTCCAGCATGGGGAGCGCATATTCACTACATGTGCTAGGTCCTGATTGGCTATGTGTTCCAAACTCATGTGTCATCTGACTTTTTATGGTGTTATTAGGAGCGTGCGTACCCCCTCTGGCCATGTGTGCTTTAGTGGGGCAATCTCCCCTGACCGTTATGCTGCTGCGTCTATCTGCGAGACTGAGCAAGAGTTTTGTGCCTTCGTGTTTGCCTGCCAGCTACGCAGCCTTCCATCCATGACCTATCAATCAGTAATACCGGGTCTAGGTCTCAGGGCCTGCTTGACAACATATTTGCGAATCAAGGTTGATGTGGAGTTCAGAACGGGCGATTGTAATAATAAGGACGAGATTTCTTTTTTATCGATGAACACATTGATTTCCATATTAACACCCATATGATTTATCATTTAATGCAGCACACTTCTGAACCCTAAATAATACAGATTACCCTATATTTACACAATTTGTTCCTTTTCGAAGCCTCATGTCACCCAATATATGATGAAAACAACACTTATTCTACACCTGAATCCTATTAACACCCCCTGTGTGTGCTTTAAATATGGCACCTGCTTGATAATACTACAGTGCTATAAACATAGGGGTGGTGGTTCATTCATAACACAAAGACACCTTCCAGTCTGGTGGGTATCTTTAAATAAAGCGTACAGCCCTCTGCCAGTGTGGCGATGGACATCACCTTCATCCTCTAGGCAGGCATCTGGATTTAGCTACAGGATCTAAATGATGATGTAAGTCCTAAGGTAAAAGTTTTGGTGTGGCATGCTTAGCTTGTCTGACACACTCTCCTTCAGAGTCGGCCTGAAATCGAGCCTGGGTCCGAGTGAATGTCGAACTGAAGAATTGGCTCTTTAAATGTTCTTGGCGCTTTTTGCTTCAAAACTTTAAAAAATCATAATTCAAGTTTGCCTTATCCTATTTCAAAAGTTTCTATGTCTTTTTGCTCGTGACATTTTGCTCTATTTTTCCAAATTGGGTTTGGAATTGTATTGTGTTGTTCAAGTTTGTTGGTACTGATTGAACTTAACACACGGTTCTCTGGAGCATTGCTTGCTTCTTGTCTGAAAGCTTTCAGAAGTGTCCTCTGAACTAACCACTGGTATGTTTATTAACGTGGTATGGCTAACCCCTTCCCAAATTAAAAGCCCATTTTATGACCCTCATCACGTGGCATATATACTGACATCATTTTATATGGATGGCTGCCTTCTTCCTTTTTTTTAAGTATAGCTGAAGGGGCAAATTAGCTAAAGTGTGAATAAACCAATGTTTCCAATCTATGTTTTGTAAGCAACAAAAGTAGTTTTAAAAAAAACATTATCACTTTTTAACCAGTGGAAACCTTTATGTAATGTGTCCCTGCCTACATTTAGGAAATGTTTCAGTTTGGCTGGAATTTCATGGAAATCAGTTCAGCTGGTAACACACTGCATGGCAAAGTAATAATGCCATTTTTAGTCATTCATTATTTTCGAACATAACACAATAGGTTTGGTATAAAACACAATATGTTTGGTATAATTTTCTTCTTAAAATATTGGGGACCCGTAATAGAATTTAAGTAGATTCGCTGCTCTCTCCCCGACCTCTAATGTCAGCGGTCTGAATCCGCATTCATTTAACTGCGCGAGAAGGACAACTTCACGCGCACGGTGGCAGCTACAAGATGAAGCAGAAACACATGAATAATCCTGTGGAAATCCCATTAAACAAGAGTATTCGTGCATGCGCTCTGCTCATCTGTATGCACGTGAGCTTGGATCGCATTTCATCGCTGGCATCGAACTAGGGGCTTTATTTCATATACTTCCGAGTGACGGAGTTCCCTTTCACCGCCTCTTCTCAGAACCCCCTCCATTGTCACCTCACAGTGATTTGTATTACATTTTTTTACTCCACTTGGAGACATGAAAACATACACCAGCCTTGAAACAGAACTCCGTTCGCAGGCATGTCGTTTCAGCTCTGTCGGCATGTCACTTTCCCGCCTTCTGCTGCCGGCAGTCCCGTCGTACCCTGCTCCATTTCATCCTCTGGGCGGGGGTGCTGGCCGCAAGGTGTGCGTGGGAGAGAACAGGTTTGGACACACAATGCTTGCAAGATGCATGCTGGAGGGAGCCTTGAGGTAAATATGAAAGACAAAAAGAAGGGGTCATTGTGTAAACATTCAGAAGAGCAGAATATGGATGAGAGGAAAGGAGTGGAACCACAATAGGAAAGATTAATTTTCCAGCAATTTTCCATGTCGACACTTTATTGCCTGTCATATTTTCTATAGAGGTGTTTAAAAAACGTTGCCCTGTGTCATTTTGCCTTGTCTGGAGGTTACGTCGCAGTTATAAAGCAACATAATACATTTCTCACATATTATACACATGAGAAAATATCAATGTGTTATTATGATTACAATAATATGCTTGCAGTTTAAAAAAGGCGTGCAATGTGTACTTTCAGCTTTATAGCAGACTTCAGAATCCCCAACTTGCTCTGTGGATGTGCAGACATGACCACATTCACTCATTATAGTCCACTGTTAGAAAGCATTACAGGGGAGTCTAAATATGGGTTTGTTGTCATATTTCAGGGCACAGAGACAATTTTTAGGAAAAATAAAAGTAATCATTAACACTTTTGTTTTCTGATTAAGTGCACATTTACAGGCGACCACTGGCTTTCTCTTTAGTCAATTCAGCATGACAAGCTGAAACACGTCATTCCTCTTCTACCCGTTTCTGAAAGATTGGCACTGACATATCTTTTGTCTGCGGGAAAGGTATTATCTGATGGGACTCCCAGCAGTGGAAGGACGACCTGAAACAACCACGAAGAAAGGTCTGTGCGCGCTCATAAAACGCCCATCAGAGTAGCCTCTGATTATGTTCTGGGCACCTGGACATCCCAGCGGTGAATTACGGTAAAGCTACTCTGATCAGGCGCGCAACACCCATTGGACTCACAGGGCTTCAGCCCTCCCCGTCGTGTGTGGCAGCCCGGGATGAGACACCTTCCCGGGCAAAAAAGCAGCCGCACCCGAGCACTTCACAGGTCTTTAAGAGACCATTTGCATGTTAATGAGGCCTTGCTGTTGTTTCACCCCTACTAAGAGCCCCTGCAGCTCCACTCTGCCTATTGCTTAAAGTTCAGCCCCCCCCCGAAATTTTTGCTCAGCCCCCCCCGAAATTTTTGCTCAGCCCCCCCCGAAATTTGGCTCTAGTTGCGCCTCTGACTCTGATTATGTTCTGGGTACACGGACATCCGAGCGGTGAGTTACGGTAAATCAGAGTAGCCTCTGATTATGCACTGGGTATACAGAGAGCCCAGCAGTGATTTACAGTGACCCGTCACCGTACTTCTAGGTGAAAGGGTGTGGGCCTTTGGGCCTTTACTAGAGCATGGGACTGTATTCTGCACACTTCCAGTCCTGAAACGCATTCCAAAGACACCGACATTGCCTCTGGAACAATGCACATTCACACGTCAAACAAGAATTTTCAAACATCTCTAGTAAACCCACTGGGTGCCTCCTGTCATATTTGTTGTAAATCTAAGAGAATGTCTAATAGCTGGACGGCACGAACAAGTGTTGTAAATCTGATTCTGAATATTTGTTTAAATATGATGCAAGCAACAGCACAGCAGCTTTGGTTAAAAAAAAATACTGCATATTACTATAATTTAGTACCACAGCAACGTTTGGGAGAGAGCTGATATCAAGCGGTTCATGCATACTCAAACCGACAATGAAGTGTTTTCATGAAAGCAGAGGTGCAGGCTAGAACTCACTTGAGGACCTCAGTTTGCACCCTTCTTGAACGAGGCCATATTACAGCCATAACTGTGATAATCAGCACGAAAGCTTGAGGAAATTATCCTCCGCAGCTTTGAGGATTGCAAGCACTGAAAAAATATGGAAAGTTATTGAGAAATAAAAATACTATGTAGACTTTTCAAGCCCCCATCACATTGTGTGGATGAGGGCTTGAAATGAGACTGTCATCCCAGTCTGTCTTTCCTTTCTATGTCTAAGGGCTGTTAATTGGTCGTTTCGTACTTTATCTATATCTGTAGCACCTAAGAAGCAGACAGTCATCTTTTATTCATCTTTTTCTATAGTGGTGAGTCCCTTTTACCCCTGTTATTCTAGCAGTTATTTTGTTGTTGTCTGTTTGTAGACATTTATGAAGACTAAAGTTCTATTTCATATCTCTTATTTTTCTGTCTCTCAGGGGACTTGTATTTGATTACTTCTTTTATTTGATTACCTAAGATCATCTAAGGAGCTATACCTCAGTACTTTTCACATTTCACACTAGTGGTGCCTTAGCACTTCTGGGAAAGAAATTTGAGGTGCAGTTTTGAAAAGAATGACATACTAAGGCCCTCATTATGATGTCGGGTGGACCGTCCCTGACAGGCCGTCGATGGCGGTACGCCTAACATCCAGGCCATCAGTCAAACTGCTGGATTACAATATCGGCAGTCAGAGCGATGATGTCGGGGGGGGGGGGGGGGGAGAAGACCACCACCACCAACATGCTCAAGGAGCCCGTTGGGACAGCAGTCAGTCCAGGGCCAGTTCTAGTATTTTTGGGGCCCCAGGCCGAAACAAAATGTGCGAGGCCCCTCTAATTTGCTAACGTAACACATTCAGGGCTCTAGAAGCTGCCTTGTGCAGACTCCTACTGAGCCACAGCTCCCCTCTCTGTCACCTACAAGCGCCTCTTTCACAGCTCATATGGCTGAAGGTGTGAGAATTGCTTGGGGGCTGGGAGTTAGAACTGTGCAGATGGTAAAGTGCTGACAATGGGTGTCCCACGGTGTCTCTCAGTGGGCAGCCAGACAGGATGCCTAATTGCAGGACACACCTGCAAGATGCATCTCCTTGCAACTGGCACAAGATGAAGTGTCCACCTCCCCTAGGCATCCCAACACCATCCCTGAGAGGCCCAGGGAGGGGGCCCCCTCCTCTAAGCCCAATTGCAAACAGACACCTTTCTTCAATGGGATCGGCAGGGGCACACAAGGTTTGGTGGTGTGTTGCACTGGTGCGGGGCCCCCTGGGCAGCTGCCTACACTGCCTATGCCTAGTGCCGGCCCTGGGTCAGACTCTAATCCCTATAATGCAGGCACCACCGTAGGGATAAGGATGCACCTTTCTGACTGCCTTTTCATGGCATTCCCATCTCCATGATAAGGCAGATGGAACTGAACTTTGGGGGCCCCAAGCAGGGCGCTGTCTCCTGTGGACCGCTGCTAATTGGCCAAGGGGGCACATGTGGTGCCCCCCACATCCATGCACCCTGGTTCCTGGCACATGGTGCATGGATGTTTGAAAAGTGCCTTTTTATACTGTGGCCCTTTTACGGGACACAGCAGCAGTAGAAAAAGTCATTTTACATCTGTCTGCACAGCGGTCATATCATAATAGGGCAGGTGGGACCGTCGACTCATTGTCGGACAGTCACCTGCCCCCCGGTGACCGCCATCATAACCAGGCCCTAAGTGTGAAGTTGACAATGCAAAAGAGTCCATTTATGAGTGAGCTTCATGCTGAAGTGGACAGTGTTGCAGGCATGGTTTAATCACCCTTTTTGTTTGATGGTGGCGTGTTTCCTGTGCTTTAGGGTATTAGCTACTTTATGAAAACCAACCAAATGTTCCAGTTCTCAAAGGTAAAGTTTTTATCTAGCCTATATCATTGTGTGGGGTGTGATTCATTTAGGCTTTTAAAGACGTGTTGTATGCATACTGTGGTCACTGTCGCTTCTTAAGGAGATTTCAGTGGAAGTATAGCATAGCATTGTTATTATTGGGAATGCTAGATTTGTTTAATTTGTCCTGGTGTCAAAATAATTATTTGAAAACCTATTATATGCCCTAGTTGTTAGTGATCTGGTGTCCAACAAGTCTATATAATTATGTGGAGTTTGTTTGATTTAGGTTTCTTATTTAGGTCATTTATACTTGTTCTGTTTGTTGGTTATAGGTGGGTGAGCAGAGGCATGCTCAGGACTGATTCTTGAATAAGGTGTGGCTTAATTCTGGGGCCCAATTCAGGGACTAGCCACAGGCAAACCAGGGTTGTTCTCTATCAATATGCAATTTGGTAATTCCATACATGGATGAATAAAATGCAAAAATGTACATTTTGTAGCTAGCAAAGGGCTTGTAGTTTTATTGAAACGAGAAAGGGAAAATATGCCTGCCGCCTATAATAGGCCTTTTATTCACTGGACTTATGCCTTGATCTTAGTGTGAAGCCATTTCCATGGCCTGACTCTGGCTTGGCTAATCCTGTGAATTTGTGGCTTGCCCATCTCTACTGTTGGCTTATGTCGGAAGCAATACTTTCAATGGATGAAAAGCATTTTATCTGCTCGAGTGTTTCTGCTGCTCACAGAAAGGTAAAAGAGGCCAGAGTGGGTGGAAAGCCACTGCCTCAAATACTGCCCCAGACAGACCAGTAAATGTGACTTACTAACATTTAATCTGCTCCAGACAAATACATTCCTAAATTACCATTCCAAGTTTAAGACATAGCCATGAGTCTGAGTCAATTCATAAAAACCTGCCCAGATTTACAAGACAGACTAAACTGACCGCCTTCAAAGGGCATCCTAGATAAATATATAATGAGAATTACTCCAAATGTTTCATCATTGATTGGGCAATACTTCAAGTTTCCATCATCTCACTCTTTTTTGGTTGCAATATGTTCTTGTGGAGAACAACATGTTTAGAAAGTCTTATTGGAAATTGAAAATTGGCAGATTACTTTTTTTGCTTAGTAATTGCATTGTGTTTTAGATGGCAAAGGCTAAATGGAAGGCTGGTATTGATTTTAAAGTGATGTTTTTAACTGTATCATATGTCAACAGTATCAAATACATCTTAATGATTTGTCTTGTTATATTAGGCCTATTATTTAAATAGTTGGTTGTCATTTCTCAAGTATGTAGATGCATTTCAAACTATTCTTCAACATCAGTGTCATCTGAATGGAGTGTATGAGATAATTTAGTCACATACATAAATATGGTGCTTCACATTTTTTCCTGCTACAAAAAAGAGCAGTATCTTTTAATGACGATTGACAGGGCGATAATAATATGTTTCTACATATTGGTTCCCACCATGAACGCAGCTGTTTTTGAGATTTGAAAAAAATAAACATTACTCATAACAAGTTTACGTTGCTCAATTTATTAACCTTAGAAAGATGAAAACCTAAGTCTGCCTCTCCAGGATTCAAACTCACTTCCTACGGAACACCAGGTTTCAACTGCCAACATTCAGCTCACTAGCCATTATGATGCTAATGTGCTGGAGCTAGCTTTACTTCAACTCATGTGTCAATGTGAAGATGATTTACCCTTACTGGAAAATGGAATAACCCTATTGTCCAGCCATTATATTGCATAGGTTGTACTAAGCGTTCAGTAATTAGTCCAAAAAGGGGACCAGGTATCTCTTTTAATAAGAAACCCAGGGAGAGATTCATGTTCATGAGAACTCTTGTGGTATGGGACTTAGAGATTGAACTCTCTAAATTAGAGGTCTTTAAACTGTGGGGCGCACCTCCCCGGGGGTCTGTGGTGGCATTCCCATGGTGCGCAAATGCCTCGGTAAACACTTGTAAATGAATGTGGCCTGTAAGAGTGACTTTGTTTAGTTTTTGTGTTTCCAGGCCATCTTAATTTGCATGAAACGATTGAAGTTAGGTTTGCCACCATCTGTTTACGTTTTATAATTCTGCAAAGCCCAGATACGGTTAAGTATGACTTTATATAAACTCGTCTGTATTCATTCTGAACAAGGCTTTTCTGTCTTTGTTTACTTAAATTATCAGTCAGGGGTCATAAGTACAGCTGTAGACTTCATTGTAAAGTGTTTTGTTGAAACATTTTCTGTTTAAAGTATGTACTGATAACAGGAAAAAATACTTCACATGGCTAAAAACAACAAAAAATTCTATAAGTATTTTGCTGATTTTTCACCTTCACAGCAACCGCATATTAAATAATGCACACATTTTGAATGAAAAATAAATGCAAATTAAAGTATTTCATCCAACTCGATAGGCGGTGAGGGCTAGGAGGTGTGTGTACTGGTCTGTAATACCGGTTAGTTGATTAGGTAGTTCATCCACGCTCAACTTTCAATGGTCTCACCGTCACAGGGCCACTAATAAACAAGAATTCATAGCCTATACTGAAAGGAGCGCCACGGTTCACAATGTTCACAAATCTATTATTCATGTAATGGTTTCGTGAAAAAAAAATGTTCATAGGCAGTCTTTGATGAATTTCAAACTCTGTGGTTTATTTAAAAAACCTTTCAAATTGGTAGATCCACACAATATAGTAACAAATCAATCAGCCCACGGGTTTCGTCCACCCTTGGACATGATCAGGGCTCCATATTATGTATTGATAATCTGCTCCGAATTTCCTGTTCCATTCATCCCATTAATGAGGAAGTTTTCTGACTAGTAGCGCGTTCAAATCCAGCACGCCTTCACTCCTGGCTGGTTCGATAAATCCCCCCATCGATGGGAACATTGTGAACTTAGGCACTCCTTTCAGGATAGGTTATAAATTAAAGTATTTGGTGGGAAATGTGCTCTTTTACAGTATGAATCATTAATTGTTTAATGCAATCACTGCAGAGATCTGTTTGTGAGACCAGAGAGTCACAGAATTGAATCCTGCTTGGCACAGTGCAGAATAGTGATTTGTTTATTTATAGCGCTATGTGGTTCCAGCAAGTAACAGAAAGCATTGTGAAAATGTAAGTCATTATTTTTAAATTGTATTACAAACAGTATAAGATAGGCTGCCACACAATGATTTAGTCTATATGATAAAACAAATACTTTCCAAGAATGCATATTAGTAATAGCTAACTAGACTGAACCTACTACACACATTTTTATAAGTCCATTAGATGAACACTTTCTAAAACTCAGCATCCTTACATTAGCTCTCAAAAATAATAAATGTTTGAGATCACGATACTTCAAGTAACTCCTTAAATGAAAGCACTTTAAGATCCCCTCCCTGTCAGCACCCTCCAAGTACTTCAGGTGTCCTTAACAATTCAGGTTCCATTAGAAGAACACTCTCTAAAACTCAGCATCCTTACAATAGCTCTCAAAAATAATAAATGTTGGAGATCATGATACTTCAAGTGACTTCTTAAATTAAAGCACTTTAAGATCCCCAGGTGCCCATTAACAATTTGGGGATGGTTGTTTTTAACAAGATGTGTGAAAACTGTTATATAAATTTAAAAACACCTTGGTCCCCATACACTTGGCTAACTTCGGCCGTCTGTTTACATGCATATGTAAAAAACTGAGCAAAATCCCTAGATAGCATCAAAGAAATGGCCTAGAGAAGGAGGTGCTATGTGGGGTCTATTAGTTTTGTTTATAAAGGACAGAGACAGCTTCCCCACTTCCTCACAGAGATGCCCTGGAGAAGCAGTTGAGGAATGCAGACTTTTTTTTAAGGGCCATCAGTACCTTTAGTGTAGCAGATGCATTAGCTCTGGGGCAATGATGTGAGGGACCACTGAACCCCATTAAGGAAATGTTACTAGGAAAAAGGGTGTGGTGAGCCATTCTCTTTATTTTCATTGGGGACCAAGTCCTCCATTTTTCTCAGGGAGCAGGTTCCAAGCAATGGGGGTGTGATATGTGGGTCTTTTTCCTGTTTTATGACACAAAGGAACAAACAGGCTGGTTTGGTCCTTAGGCTAAGGAGTGATGGTCCATTAGTGTGGGCAAAAGAGTACATATTTGTGGTGCTGCAGGTGCAGTCCAGGGGCCCAGGGGGTGAGGTCCCAACTAAACACTGATTATGGCTGTTTAACCATCATTCCTTGCTTGTATTAGGACTCAGTGCACCATTGGGGTGCCAGTGTTGCTATGGGCAACAGCAATGGCCCAAGAAAGGAGAACAATGAAGGAAGGAGACACCTTACCTTGAGCCTCAAAGAGATGGTAGAAAGGAAGATGGGGACAGTTTAGCAAGGGGCAGAAGAGACTGCCTGCTACACAAGGCATTAGCTCTCATTAGCGAGGCAGGTGCAGTGGCACTGGAACTCAGGAGTGCGAAGATCCCACTGCATCAGAATTATGATTGTAGTACTTTCCAAATTGAGGAATGGTGGATAGCATTAGAGCTGAAAGGACCCTTGCAGCAAATCGGCCGGCAACACCAGAGGTCATTTTTTCTGAAAAGGACAGTTTGTTTCAAGATCGGAGGGATGTCCAGGCTTGGTGGGGAAAGGGTGAACAGCAGAGGGGATAGAGTGCTAGTCAGGGCTACAGCTATCATTAGTGCAGTAGGTGTAGTTGCAATGGGGCCCAGTAGTGTGAGGGGTTCACACCACTCAAATTAATTTCATATTTCACTATACTAATTCATCACTAATCCTTTATGGGCTCCGGAGCAGCGTGCTACTCGCCGGAGAAGCACATCAACACCACATCAGTGGTATCAAGAGCTATATAAATGCAAACCCTTTTCCCTCTTCTATTCCTCCGCTATACTTCTCAATCCAAATAGCTGACTAACATATCCACCACTCAAAATAATTTCATATTTCACCATACTAATTCACCACTAATCCATTATGGGTTCTGGAGTAACGTGCTACTCACCAAAAAAGCCCTTTGACACCTCATCAGAGGTAGTGAGCGCTATTTAAATGCAATTACAATACAATACAAGATCCCAAATAATGAGAGTAGTGTTTTTTTGGCTATTTCAGGTTTTTGTATTTTCTCAAACATAACTCTCACATTTAGTGTGGCCAATGAGATACTGAAAATGTACCCCTGAAATCATTTTATACGCCCTGCCTCTTCGCTCAGCTCTGCCCAACCCAGCCCCTGAGACTTTCCATAATGTTTTAGAGTGGGGTCCGACTTCAAAACATTTTGGGTTGGGGGGCTCAGAGTAAAAAAGTGTCAAGACCTCTGCTCTAACTAAACCCATAATATAACTAAGTAAGAGCAGATGAACTGGGGAAAGGCTGTGGTGACATCTATAGAATATACTGCAAAAGCTACACAGTGTGCCACCACCGTGGTAAATGGATCCAATTAGTATGTGCGTTAGCTCACTAAGGTAACTAGAGGCATTAAACTCTTTCTGGACTTTGAGAACAATGCAACCAATAACCTTTTTCGGTCTTTTGCCTAATATATATTTACTTTACAATTCACAGGAGACATGGCTTTCTCGCAATCGCACTGCAATTGGACTTTTATATGACTTTAAAATAAGAATGATGGTTGCTTAGGCCATGTTGTCACAGCCTTATTTCTTAAAAGAAAGACATTCAAAAGTTACATCCACACCAAGTCAATAAACTCAGCTGTTAAATTGCATCCATTTCCCTCTCGTGGGAAGATTTTTGTCTGTCGTATGGTGCTTTTATTTTTGAAATAATTGGTCCCTCTCAGAGGTGTATTAAACTCATACCAAGGATTTGGACAGTGAGGAGGGACCTGGAGTCAATGTGTGCCATTCGGGCCTGTTAACCGCCCCCCTGACTCCCGAGACAAAGCTTGTGAAGAGGGGGTGATGGGGTGTAGGGGGTGACACGTTTCGGTGGCTGGCTAAATCGAATGAAAGGTTCTGCTCCTGCCGCAGAGTGCCAAATTAAGTTTGATTGATCTGTGGGCGCCGTTTCCCTCCATTCTCCAAATTGCTAATGGATTGTATGAAATACAGGCAATAAAAAGGAGCGTTTGCACTACAATGACAGGAAATCCCTCCAGGGGCCAGGTCGGGTTCTTGTTACACCCATTTTACACCCTCTGCTCTTGAGACGAATTGGCAAGCTGCCATTGGCACCTGAGAAGTGTTACAAAACACTGACACGGATTAGAGGAACGTTGATGAATGTAAACAGGGCGCCTGGAGCACTCGCACCTCTCTTCGGAACAGCTGCATTCAACGACGAGTTTCTATGGCTACGGGTATCTCTCGGTGTCATCTACCCTGCCATCAGCAGACAGAAGGTCGCACCAACGGCAAGGGCCTGCCCTCCCGGAGATGAAAGGGAGGCGCCGTGTTTTATGGGTTGCAACAACAAGAGCTAAGCGATAAAATGAAAGGGTGAGCAAACGTGCACGTCAGGGCCGTTGGACACAATGGGAATATCTCGAGCCTCGCGGCATTTCCAGTCAGAACTTCAGCAGATGAGCCGAGGGCGGGCCGAACGTCACAGAAATTAGATGAACCCCACCGCGAGGCACAAGTGATATATGATGTGTTGAGACGTGTTGGTAATGAGTAGGTGAGAGGAAATGAAAGCAGATGGGAGCGCGAATTACCTGTGAAGGGACGTCTTTCTATCTTAGCGGTGTCTTGAATATCACGCAGAGACGCTTTAAGGCATGGGCAAAGTGGCCTTTGGCCCAAGGCCCCAGCCTACAGGGGGGCCCCTGATAGTCCCAGCTCTGTTCTGCAGAGTCTTGTCCTGATGACCTTGAATAATTCTTAAACAGATTGTTTTGAAAAGGTGTTTCTTTAATTCATTTTTAATGTGGATGATGTGTGAGAGTCTATTACAGATCTTTTACAGATACATTTTGTGTTTGTTTCAAGCAACATCCATAAAAAATGGTTATTTTAGACCAAAACAGGACCTGACATATGAGAAATGAGAGTGTCACAAAGATTATCTGTGTAATGTTAGTGAGTTGCTGCTGTGTTACAATATTGAAAATACAAATAACTATCCCTGAATATTAGATGTAAACACATTTAGAATTTGGACAAGTTTTCCTGTGCATTGTCAGTGACCTTGTCAAAGAGGGCATGAAAGAGCTGAAATTAGATCATATATTCAAAGCTGTTCCGAACAGGGCCCCCAAAATGTGTTTGGCCCAGGGCCCCCAAATCTACAACCAGTCCCTGAACACACTGCAAAAGGTTTCCATTGCTGGTTTTCTTTCTTTGTCATTGAGTTTTTTCTCACACTGGCAATATTAATGAATACAAATGTAGAACTAGATGAACAGAATGTGTTGATAGATTATTGCACATCCACCTAACTGGCTGCTTAAAGCTCCAGGTTAGGATTGAGCAAAGTTTGTTAAATTTAGTGTTAAATCTGAGGATTATGATGATGTCTCATGCCCTGAACCTTATGCTTTCATACCATAGATTCTTGGTAGTCCCGGTAAGTCTGAGCAACATTTAGTTGACTCAAGCCAGAGCCGCATCAGCATTACATGGCTCTGAGCAGCACACAACCCCCATCATATCTGCATGCCCCTCCTTCCCAGACACTGTCCTCTTTTGCAACTTGATAAAGCACACATCTACATGCCTCAGATAATGGAATGATACAGCCTTTCCTGCTCTAGGATGTCCTTGTTAGGGTATCCTGGACCAAGAAATTATCATGGGGAGGAGAGGGTATAGTTTTTACTATGCCATATGTAGGTGCTTGAAATTGGAAAACCTCCAGTGAAATACTCCAGTGTTGCCTGCCTGACTAGGCAGGTTTAATAAAAGCTGCACACATCCATAGTCATGTTTTGGACACCTGGCATCTTCAACCAGGTGTCGAGATATAAGGTTCAAACAAAATTAGGTTGATTGTTGGAGTGACTACTATGTATCCATGACACACAGCTCTACCCTCTTTCCATCCCATCTTTGTATCCTCTTTAAGTTCACTCTTAATTAAATCTCTTCCTATGCTCTCTTCCCTCTTTGACTCCTTTTAATACCCTCATACATTTCATCTAGCTGCTCTCGGTTCCCTTGCTCTCTCCCCCTCTATTCTGTCACCTCTAACCCAGTTTTCATTCTATCTCTCATCTCTCCTGCTGCTTCCTTTCTCATACCTGGTACAAAAGGGGGTGGTGATGGACGGAGCATCAGAACCAATCAAACACTCACACCCAGTCAACAGATCTGGGTTTGATCCATCAACGTTCTTTAGCCCACTCTGACACCCCAGTTCAGACATGGCCATATGTAAATCAGTCTGACCCTGTGCCTCATGGGAACAGTCCAGCCCGAACTGCCAAGCCGTGCCTTCCCTAGACCGGAAACAAGCTTCCTAGGACCGGTTTCTAGCATTTCAGCCGTCTTCAGCCAGTCTTGCTTGAATCCAGTGGCAAAGTGAGCAAGGGACTCACGTCTGAGCATACCCTGCCAACTTATGGCGAACAAAGCAGTACAAAAGGGGGTGGTGATGGACGGAGCATCAGAACCAATCAAACACTCACACCCAGTCAACAGATCTGGGTTTGATCCATCACCGTTCTTTAGCCCACTCTGCCACCCCAGTTCAGACACGGCCATATGCAAATCAGTCTGACCCTGTGCCTCTGGACTGTTCCCATGAGGCACAGGGTCAGACTGATTTGCATACGGCCATGTCTGAACTGGGGTGGCAGAGTGGGCTAAAGAACGGTGATGGATCAAACCCAGATCTGTTGACTGGGTGTGAGTGTTTGATTGGTTCTGATGCTCCGTCCATCACGACCCCCTTTTGTACCGCTCCTTTCTCATACCTGCCAATCCTTCACGCAACCTCTTAATTAATCTTGCCAAACCACCCTCTTCCATCTCTTCTAAACATTTTCATCCATACCTAATGCCCTCTTAAGTCTCCCCATCTAAATTTATTCTTACTTTCACCACTGTTTCCTCTCTCTCTACATGTCCTCTCTCAACCTCTCTCTCTTGCTTCTTCTTAACTCATCTCTTCCCTCTCATCATCCTTTGTGATTTTTCTCTCACCTCTCCTGCCCTCTCTCATCTTTGTCTTTGCATATACTGTTATCTCAGCTGTTAGGTGCTTATACCAGCTGCGGAAATACCTGAAAACATCAACTTCACTCTAAATTTCGAAATTTCTCACCTGTTCACTTGATATCTACTGCCAACGATATTCGAATAAACTATAACTTTACATTTATGACTATAACTTTACATTTATGCAATACCAGGCCAATTGAAAGATCTTCTGGATCTTTTAAACACATGATCTGTGGACCTTTAACTTTGAATTCCATGACAAGTCACTCTGTCACCTGCTCCTTTCTAAGGGAACTCACAACATGCTAGGAGAAGGCACAGAAGAGACCAAGAGCGCAAGGTGGCACAGAAGAGCACAGGGTGGGGAAGAGCTGAGGGGAGTATTAAGGTGAGTTATAGAGGCCTTGCCTGAATAATGTTGAATAAAAGGGGGTTGGAGACACCCTTGTAAGACAAACAAAAAACCCTGTACACTTAATAGGAATATGGGCAGGTGTGATGGCACTGCGACCTAACAAATAAAAACTGGCGTAAATAGGGATCTGTAGACAAAATCAGCTTCACTAATGGGTCTCGGCCTGACCACAAATAACTCATCCTTTCATGGAAATTAAAAATGTTCCAGAGAAAGGTGGCACAAAAAACAGGTAGGCAGGTAGTAAAGGAGAAGGGGAATGTAACACAAGGTAGAAAAAAAACATGAGACAGTGACAGGCAGGATGCAATCATCAGTGGTTTACCTGTCCTGAAAAACCCTAGACCCTAGCCTAGACAAATATACCACTCACCTGAAACAAACTATGTGTATCTTCTCTCAACACTTTTATTACTCTTACCCCTCAACACTATCTCTACACTATGAGAGAGTGCAGAAAGCAATCATGTAGAGCTAGATACCAAGTTAGTATACATATAAGGGACTGGCACACTATGACGGTGAAGCTGTTTATTCACTCCTGGTGCAATGTGATAATGACACTTTATGACTCACACAACAGAACCCACTCATAAAACAGGAAGAAACTAATACAAAGCTGTAGTTAATCCTATCGGAAGCTTATTGACTAAGAAGCCACACTTTTTAGTGTTGTAACTGAGTTGGATCAATGACACAATATCGTGGTATACAATGTCATTAACAACATACAAAAATATATTTATTTTTTTACTTTATGTACACTTTAAAGAAGTACATCTGTAACATTTATTATAAAACATTACTATAATTTCAAATATTAATTTCAACTATTTTTAATACTATTGTCCTGATTACGATGCTAACTGTCCGACATCATCTCCGAAGGGAAACTGACCGACTAGTTTTCAGCGGTTTCATCTGACAAATTAGGATGCAACCAGGCAGTCAAAAACATAAATTCTTCTACTTTGCCTTGGCCTGCGGCCGGAAAAGGGCCGCAGCACAAGCCGCATTTAAAAAACTGGATGTTTGCAAACATCCATGCACCATGTGTCAGGCACCATGTTGTATTGATATTTGGGAGGGCACCAAAGGAGCCCCCGTGCCTCATAGGAGAGGATGCAGAGAGACGGAGGCCCCTCTAGGGGCCCCCAAAGTCTGTTTCCAACAGTCTTTCAATGACGATCGGACCGCCACTGAAAGGCCATATGAAAAGGACATCATAATCCCAACAGCGGTGCCTGAGCTGACACTGGCCCTTTGTAAGGCACTACTTTCTGATGGAAAACATTATTTACAACGCATGAGATACATTGCATGCCATTACAATGTGGTCATTACAACAACCTAATTGTTACAGCACATACCATTACAGCGTAAGTCGTTACAATGACTTGCTGTTGGGGGTAGAAGGTGTTGGAATTAAAATCTAACACCTTCCCTACTGTTGCACATCATCTGCCGGTCCCTCTGTAGGCTGCCTCTGACTGCCACGCTTCATCATGTGACAGTCGGACAGCGGCACCAGATGTCGGTCGGACCGCAACCGACAGGCTGGCGGCCGACATCATAATGAGGCCCTATATATAAATATATATTTATATAAACACACATACATATGTATGTGTTTATACAAATATATGTATGTATGTACAATAATGTATAATATAAATAATAATAAATATTTCACATTTATTATATATTTAATTTATTTTCTATTTACTACTATAAAACATATCCCTTAATAACTGCATATATTTATATGTATGTGTGTATATAATCTATACATATATATCGCAAAGGAATACCATCGTGACACAATTTAAGGGCGGCGGTCCTGCCGCCGAGCGGGCACCACCCCATATCCATAGGGGGCCGTGAGGTCGGATGCACCGGCAGAACGGAGGAGCGACGAGGGATCTAGGACAATATTCCTGAGTGGGGGTCCAATGAGGACTTTATCTCAGCAGTAAATGTGCATCAATGATTACTAAAGGTGAAATAAATACTACATCTCCCACAATGCCTGGAATATTTGTGATTGGTAGCCCCATGCAGGGGCGTGTTTGAATCGGCTATTTCATGGGAGAGTCAGTACACCGCTGCACGTACCTTTCACCGGAACCTCCGAAGAAGCTCTACAGCGAAACGCGTCAGGCGACGTGAAGGGCTGCTTGTAACCAACCCACTTGGAGAACACTGTCCATACCCTGTATTTAGGCTGGTAACCTACGCCGTTCTTCGAGTGCTGCTCGCAAAGGAATACCATCGTGACACAATTTAAGGGCGGCGGTCCTGCCGCCGAGCGGGCACCACCCCATATCCATAGGGGGCCGTGAGGTCGGATGCACCGGCAGAACGGAGGAGCGACGAGGGATCTAGGACAATATTCCTGAGTGGGGGTCCAATGAGGACTTTATCTCAGCAGTAAATGTGCATCAATGATTACTAAAGGTGAAATAAATACTACATCTCCCACAATGCCTGGAATATTTGTGATTGGCAGCCCCATGCAGGGGCGTGTTTGAATCGGCTATTTCATGGGAGAGTCAGTACACCGCTGCACGTACCTTTCACCGGAACCTCCGAAGAAGCTCTACAGCGAAACGCGTCAGGCGACGTGAAGGGCTGCTTGTAACCAACCCACTTGGAGAACACTGTCCATACCCTGTATTTAGGCTGGTAACCTACGCCGTTCTTCGAGTGCTGCTCGCAAAGGAATACCATCGTGACACAATTTAAGGGCGGCGGTCCTGCCGCCGAGCGGGCACCACCCCATATCCATAGGGGGCCGTGAGGTCGGATGCACCGGCAGAACGGAGGAGCGACGAGGGATCTAGGACAATATTCCTGAGTGGGGGTCCAATGAGGACTTTATCTCAGCAGTAAATGTGCATCAATGATTACTAAAGGTGAAATAAATACTACATCTCCCACAATGCCTGGAATATTTGTGATTGGCAGCCCCATGCAGGGGCGTGTTTGAATCGGCTATTTCATGGGAGAGTCAGTACACCGCTGCACGTACCTTTCACCGGAACCTCCGAAGAAGCTCTACAGCGAAACGCGTCAGGCGACGTGAAGGGCTGCTTGTAACCAACCCACTTGGAGAACACTGTCCATACCCTGTATTTAGGCTGGTAACCTACGCCGTTCTTCGAGTGCTGCTCGCAAAGGAATACCATCGTGACACAATTTAAGGGCGGCGGTCCTGCCGCCGAGCGGGCACCACCCCATATCCATAGGGGGCCGTGAGGTCGGATGCACCGGCAGAACGGAGGAGCGACGAGGGATCTAGGACAATATTCCTGAGTGGGGGTCCAATGAGGACTTTATCTCAGCAGTAAATGTGCATCAATGATTACTCAAGGTGAAATAAATACTACATCTCCCACAATGCCTGGAATATTTGTGATTGGCAGCCCCATGCAGGGGCGTGTTTGAATCGGCTATTTCATGGGAGAGTCAGTACACCGCTGCACGTACCTTTCACCGGAACCTCCGAAGAAGCTCTACAGCGAAACGCGCCAGGCGACGTGAAGGGCTGCTTGTAACCAACCCACTTGGAGAACACTGTCCATACCCTGTATTTAGGCTGGTAACCTACGCCGTTCTTCGAGTGCTGCTCGCAAAGGAATACCATCGTGACACAATTTAAGGGCGGCGGTCCTGCCGCCGAGCGGGCACCACCCCATATCCATAGGGGGCCGTGAGGTCGGATGCACCGGCAGAACGGAGGAGCGACGAGGGATCTAGGACAATATTCCTGAGTGGGGGTCCAATGAGGACTTTATCTCAGCAGTAAATGTGCATTAATGATTACTAAAGGTGAAATAAATACTACATCTCCCACAATGCCTGGAATATTTGTGATTGGCAGCCCCATGCAGGGGCGTGTTTGAATCGGCTATTTCATGGGAGAGTCAGTACACCGCTGCACGTACCTTTCACCGGAACCTCCGAAGAAGCTCTACAGCGAAACGCGTCAGGTGACGTGAAGGGCTGCTTGTAACCAACCCACTTGGAGAACACTGTCCATACCCTGTATTTAGGCTGGTAACCTACGCCGTTCTTCGAGTGCTGCTCGCAAAGGAATACCATCGTGACACAATTTAAGGGCGGCGGTCCTGCCGCCGAGCGGGCACCACCCCATATCCATAGGGGGCCGTGAGGTCGGATGCACCGGCAGAACGGAGGAGCGACGAGGGATCTAGGACAATATTCCTGAGTGGGGGTCCAATGAGGACTTTATCTCAGCAGTAAATGTGCATCAATGATTACTAAAGGTGAAATAAATACTACATCTCCCACAATGCCTGGAATATTTGTGATTGGCAGCCCCATGCAGGGGCGTGTTTGAATCGGCTATTTCATGGGAGAGTCAGTACACCGCTGCACGTACCTTTCACCGGAACCTCCGAAGAAGCTCTACAGCGAAACGCGTCAGGCGACGTGAAGGGCTGCTTGTAACCAACCCACTTGGAGAACACTGTCCATACCCTGTATTTAGGCTGGTAACCTACGCCGTTCTTCGAGTGCTGCTCGCAAAGGAATACCATCGTGACACAATTTAAGGGCGGCGGTCCTGCCGCCGAGCGGGCACCACCCCATATCCATAGGGGGCCGTGAGGTCGGATGCACCGGCAGAACGGAGGAGCGACGAGGGATCTAGGACAATATTCCTGAGTGGGGGTCCAATGAGGACTTTATCTCAGCAGTAAATGTGCATCAATGATTACTAAAGGTGAAATAAATACTACATCTCCCACAATGCCTGGAATATTTGTGATTGGCAGCCCCATGCAGGGGCGTGTTTGAATCGGCTATTTCATGGGAGAGTCAGTACACCGCTGCACGTACCTTTCACCGGAACCTCCGAAGAAGCTCTACAGCGAAACGCGTCAGGCGACGTGAAGGGCTGCTTGTAACCAACCCACTTGGAGAACACTGTCCATACCCTGTATTTAGGCTGGTAACCTACGCCGTTCTTCGAGTGCTGCTCGCAAAGGAATACCATCGTGACACAATTTAAGGGCGGCGGTCCTGCCGCCGAGCGGGCACCACCCCATATCCATAGGGGGCCGTGAGGTCGGATGCACCGGCAGAACGGAGGAGCGACGAGGGATCTAGGACAATATTCCTGAGTGGGGGTCCAATGAGGACTTTATCTCAGCAGTAAATGTGCATCAATGATTACTAAAGGTGAAATAAATACTACATCTCCCACAATGCCTGGAATATTTGTGATTGGCAGCCCCATGCAGGGGCGTGTTTGAATCGGCTATTTCATGGGAGAGTCAGTACACCGCTGCACGTACCTTTCACCGGAACCTCCGAAGAAGCTCTACAGCGAAACGCGTCAGGCGACGTGAAGGGCTGCTTGTAACCAACCCACTTGGAGAACACTGTCCATACCCTGTATTTAGGCTGGTAACCTACGCCGTTCTTCGAGTGCTGCTCGCAAAGGAATACCATCGTGACACAATTTAAGGGCGGCGGTCCTGCCGCTGAGCGGGCACCACCCCATATCCATAGGGGGCCGTGAGGTCGGATGCACCGGCAGAACGGAGGAGCGACGAGGGATCTAGGACAATATTCCTGAGTGGGGGTCCAATGAGGACTTTATCTCAGCAGTAAATGTGCATCAATGATTACTAAAGGTGAAATAAATACTACATCTCCCACAATGCCTGGAATATTTGTGATTGGCAGCCCCATGCAGGGGCGTGTTTGAATCGGCTATTTCATGGGAGAGTCAGTACACCGCTGCACGTACCTTTCACCGGAACCTCCGAAGAAGCTCTACAGCGAAACGCGTCAGGCGACGTGAAGGGCTGCTTGTAACCAACCCACTTGGAGAACACTGTCCATACCCTGTATTTAGGCTGGTAACCTACGCCGTTCTTCGAGTGCTGCTCGCAAAGGAATACCATCGTGACACAATTTAAGGGCGGCGGTCCTGCCGCCGAGCGGGCACCACCCCATATCCATAGGGGGCCGTGAGGTCGGATGCACCGGCAGAACGGAGGAGCGACGAGGGATCTAGGACAATATTCCTGAGTGGGGGTCCAATGAGGACTTTATCTCAGCAGTAAATGTGCATCAATGATTACTAAAGGTGAAATAAATACTACATCTCCCACAATGCCTGGAATATTTGTGATTGGCAGCCCCATGCAGGGGCGTGTTTGAATCGGCTATTTCATGGGAGAGTCAGTACACCGCTGCACGTACCTTTCACCGGAACCTCCGAAGAAGCTCTACAGCGAAACGCGTCAGGCGACGTGAAGGGCTGCTTGTAACCAACCCACTTGGAGAACACTGTCCATACCCTGTATTTAGGCTGGTAACCTACGCCGTTCTTCAAGTGCTGCTCGCAAAGGAATACCATCGTGACACAATTTAAGGGCGGTGGTCCTGCCGCCGAGCGGGCACCACCCCATATCCATAGGGGGCCGTGAGGTCGGATGCACCGGCAGAACGGAGGAGCGACGAGGGATCTAGGACAATATTCCTGAGTGGGGGTCCAATGAGGACTTTATCTCAGCAGTAAATGTGCATCAATGATTACTAAAGGTGAAATAAATACTACATCTCCCACAATGCCTGGAATATTTGTGATTGGCAGCCCCATGCAGGGGCGTGTTTGAATCGGCTATTTCATGGGAGAGTCAGTACACCGCTGCACGTACCTTTCACCGGAACCTCCGAAGAAGCTCTACAGCAAAACGCGTCAGGCGACGTGAAGGGCTGCTTGTAACCAACCCACTTGGAGAACACTGTCCATACCCTGTATTTAGGCTGGTAACCTACGCCGTTCTCCGAGTGCTGCTCGCAAAGGAATACCATCGTGACACAATATATATATATATATATATATATGGACGAATCCGCAGCTTGCTCGCCTTTGTCAGCTACACACGGACACGGACCACAGACTTGGTGCCAATTATTTGATGTTTATTTCTTTGATGCCGCCATAATGCGTTTCAACTCCTTCGAGTCTTGATCACATGGTAACGTTTTTTTACACCGCATTCGTTTTTTAAAGTGACATTGTGCTAGGTGATAGGTTAATAAATTGCACGTGGTAATAGACATAAAAAGAAGACTGTCCCCGTACACTATTGCTGGCGTATTTGTAAACATTTCATTGTTATGAATTCAACATTTATAACATGCATAAATGCATATTCTCTGTACACTTTTTCGTTTTAGGGGGGAATCATTACCAGTGTTACTTAATGTGCAAATTTGTGCTAGATTTGTGCAAAGTGCAAATTCTAAATCTAAAAAATAGATAAATGAAACAGATATGTTTCATAAGTTTACCTTTGTTTGATGCTTATGTTGCAGTAGATATTACTTTTAAGGTTTGGTATTATAAGATACAATTGTTGTAAATTATTGTATGTAAAAGTAACAAGTTATGTCACAGTCGTTGAGATTATCATAGATCAGGAACATATATGCCTACATTATGTGATAGAATGTTAGTAAGGATTTGTAATCATATAGGGCTAGATAGGGTGCTTAAAGTGTGGAGCATACGTCCCTCATATGTGGTGCAAAAAGAATTTGCTATAATATATAAATATATAAATAAATAAATTAAATATATAAATATATAAAAACACATAAAAGAGATGTAAAACTTCCCCATAAAAGCTTTGATATTAAGATTCTCAGAATATCCTGTTCATGTTGAGAATAAATGCTGACATACATTCATGTTTATTGTTTGGATAAGTTCTTAGATACAGGTATATAAATCTTCCGTAATGTTAAGACCTCCTGGGGTCTTTGTATCAAATTCCAGAATATATTGTGTTTCAGGTTTTCTCAGTTTGGCTTCTCTGTTGCCACCACGTCTACTCGGGGGTACTGAGTCTATTAAGTAGAATTTTAAATCTTGACTTCTGGAATTATGGTACTCCCGGAAATGTCTGGCTACAGGGTATGTGTTGTCATGATTATTGATAGCTCTAATATGTTGTAAAATTCGCTTGTGAGCTTGTAGCTTTGTGCTACCAATGTATTGTAGCTCACAAGGACATGTTAAAACATATATGACATACTCTGTTTTGCACGTAAGAAGTTTTTTTATTTTAATCTCATCCTTACTGAATGGTGTTGTATATGACATTTTGTTTACACCCAATTGACATGCCTTGCATGTTTTGCATTTATAAAATCCATAATGGGTTTTGAGCCAATTGCAGGTTTCAATTATTTCGGGGGTTGTTGATACTAATTTGTCCCTCATTGATGCTGCTCTTTTGTATGTTATAGATATTTTTCTGGGCAAGGATTGTCCTAAAATTGGGTCACTCAATACTAAGGGCCAGTTGTTTGTAAAAATCTTGCACAGCTCCTTGTGTTGTTTATTATAGTCTATAATTATCCGGAATTCCTTTTCAATATCATCTTCGGTATAATTGGTTGACAATAATTGGTGTCCCTTTAACTTAGGTTTAATTAGATCAGATCGATCTTTGTTCATGGATTTATCAATGGCCCCTTCAATTGTTTTGCGTGAATATCCTCTGGCTAGGAATCTATTTTTTGCTTGATCTTGTGCTTGTTTGAGGGCAACATCACTACTATTGATTCTCCTTAATCTAAGCATCTCCCCATAGGGGATGCTATTGATCAGGTGTCGAGGATGTGCACTCAAACTATGTAAGATTGAATTGCCCGCTGTCTTTTTACGGTATAATTTGGTCTGGATTGTATTTTTGTCAATGTAAATATTGGTATCCAGAAAATTTACAGATGTGTTGTTGATAGTCCCTGTAAATTGTAAATTAAAATTGTTTTTGTTAATCAAATTAATGAAATTCTGTGCCTCCTGTTCAGTACCCTGTCATATGATAAAAAGGTCGTCAATGTAACGTAGCCAAATAACAATGTTCTTATTCATGATTTCATTGTATTCTTTAACTAGAACCAGCTCCTCCCACCTGCCCATATGAAGGCAGGCATAGCTGGGGGAAAAGCTGGCTCCCTTGGCTACTCCCATTGTTTGCTGAAAGTGTAAGTTGTTAAACATAAAAACATTATTTGTTAGACAAAATTCGACCATATCTATAAGCATGTTACTGTGATCCGTTAATTCAGATGTATCAGATTTTAGATAATACCGGAGTGCTTCAAGACCATCATTGTGCTTAATGCTCGTATAGAGTGATGTGACATCTAGAGCCAACATCAAATAGTCATCCTGCCATTTAACATCTTTGAGTTTGTATAAAAAGTCACTAGTGTCCCTTACATAAGAGGCTAAACCCTGCACATGGCTTTGCAAATAAAAATCCACATATTGTGAGGTATGCTCCAACAAGCTCCCACGCGCCGATATGATTGGTCTACCGGGTGGTTTGTGTAAGTCTTTGTGTATTTTGGGTAAAAAATACATCGATGGAGTGATGGGAAAGTCATTTTAAAAAAAATTATATTCATCTTTAGTTATCAAATTTTTGGACTTCCAGGATAGTAGTTTTGTGTAGTATGTTTGGTGTATTCTTTTTAAGTCTGTTCCAATTATCTTTGTGTAGCAATCAACATTATTTAGTTGCGATAATGCTTCTTTTATGTATTCTGTCTTTTTCCAAATGACAATGTTGCCCCCTTTGTCCGCATTTCTAATGACTATGGAGGAGTCATTTTTAAGTTTCGACATAAGTTTATGATATTCCGTAAATCATTTGTGGTATTTTATCCTTTCATTTGATGTCTTGTGATGTAATTTTTTGATAGCCCCAGTTACATGCTCATGGAAGACATCAATAGAGTCCCTTTGACTGACCGGTGTGAAAGTTGATTTGGCTTTGAATGGTGATGGGATAGGTGCTCCCACTGACTTACAGTTTTCATCATTCTGAGTTGTTATGTCACATTCCATTACTGTGTTATTTTCCGACCACAATGTATTCAAAGTGTCCAATAATGATGCTTCCTGATTAATTGTGTTCTGTCTTAAGTTTGCATGCTCCATTGTAACTGGATTCCCTGTGATTGCATTTTCGCTTGTTTCCTTTTCTTTTTCTTTGGCTTTTATTAAAAAATGTTTTTTTAATTTCAATTTTCTTATACATCTGTAGACATCCATTCTAGTTCTTGAATAATTGAAGTTACTTTCCGGACAGAAAGATAACCCCAGACTTAAGATTTGCTCTTCCGCCTTTGATAAATTGATGTTTGCCAAATTGATAATGGTTTGACTTGTTTCTTGTTCTGTAGTTATTTGCGCATCCATCTTCCTCTGGTTTGTCTCCTGGGATTTGATGGTCCGAAGTCGCGCTTTGCGCCTCTGCCTGCATTTGAAATTTCTTGATTTGTGTTGGGTTGGATTCTTGGACGTAAAGTTTGTCGTCTGTCCATGCATAAAAAATTGATTTCGTCGCCTGGTTCAGGTATTGGATCAGAAGTGACCACTGTTTTGTTCCTTAGTTCAGAGTCAGAACCACTATCGATGGCAGAGCTAAGGTCAGAATTGGATGTTGAGACTGTTTGTTTGTCTCGCGTTGATGTATTTTTTCTTTGGTCATCCTTTGTATTCAGGTTAGTGCGTCGTATTGTATCATATTTCCTAGAAAAGGTAAATATCTGCCCCAATTCGTAGTCATTTTTATCTCTTATGAACTTATAGGCTTTTCTGTCTTTTATTTTGTCTTCTTCTTTCTTTAGACGTGCCATCATTTCTTTACGTGATTTTTCTATTTGCATTTGATTTGTCTCTGTCTTTTCGTAGTTTCCAATCTCCTCATTTAGTTTATCTATTTGTTCCAGCAGAGTAGCACGATCGATTTCTGCGTATTTGATTAAAATCAAAACCAAATTCCTGGATGACTCTAAATTACACTGTGCCCATTCCTGCATCATTTGGGGTTTGGATTTTCATAGCTTGGGGCTATGAAAATTCTCAGGCCGCGAGGTATGCGCCCTACATCAATGTATCCTTGTAAAGATTTTGTCTCCCACCACTTGCTTTGTCCTTGGCGCATATATTTTTCCAGCTGTTTAAATTTATCCCTTAGAGTGTTATTACTCGTGTTACTGTCATCTTTGTGTGCTTGAGGTAACGTTTTAGCAACAGTTGCATCACTGAACATTCCCAGCGCTGCCGCTTTTCTGTCTCTTAGCGTATCACCGGACATCATAATTGAAAATAATTTACACGCGTACTGAGGTATTTGCTGATTCTACCTCGACGCGTGTTTGGCAAAAACCGCTAACCCCTTATAATCGTTTACACTCGCCTACCTTGCGTCTGTCGGTTTCCACCGCGTCCTCCGACCCAGCGTTCACCTATTTTCGCTATATATATATATATACATACACACACACACACACATATATATTTGTGGCTGGCGATATTAGCTTATATAAAGGCAGGCGGAGCCAATTAAGTGCTTGCAGGCTGCATTTCCTTGGAAGAAGAGGTAACCCGAAACGCGTCAGACTGCGGCCTCATGCAACATTTTCTGGTGAAGGCGACTGTTTGTACCTACCAATAAAGCTTTGGGGAAGCTCCTCGCTGTTCGAGTGCGCTTTGCTTTATGGACACTCCCCACTGAGATTGATATAACTAGCGGCCGTCCTGCCGCTGAACCAGCACCACCCCTTTTTCCCTGGGCCACCGAGCCTTTTGATTCCAGGGCTTTGTTTCTGGGGCAACGTGAGAGGATAAGAACAGCCGCGCTCACTAGGGCTCATGTGGAGCCTTGTATCGGCATTAATTTTCAAGCGCTTCCATTTGTGTACTTAAATGAATGACTCTGTCTCCCATAATGCAACGCCCATCTTAGTCAGAGTTGCCAATTGTGGCTGGCGATATTAGCATATATAAAGGCAGGCGGAGCCAATTAAGCGCTTGCAGGCTGCATTTCCTTGGAAGAAGAGGCAACTCGAAACGCTTTGGACTGCGGCCTCATGCAACATTTTCTGGAGAAGGCGACTGTTTGTACCTACCAATAAAGCTTTGGGGAAGCTCCTCGCTGTTCGAGTGTGGTTTGCCTTATGGACACTCCCCACTGAGTTTGACACACACAAATATATATATATATATATATATATATATATATATATATATATATATATATATATATATATATATATATATATATATATATATATATATATATATATATATATATATATATATATATATATACTTACAAGAACCTCCAGTTTGCTGGGGGCCTCCAACTCTGCAGGGCGGGCTCCAAAAGACAAGACTGGAGAATCCTGTCGAATTACTAAACAAAAAGCCACAGAGCCCAACTTCGTCTTATTTCCAGAAGACATTTATTCGTCTGAATGCGCGGCAGCATTTAAACACTTCTCTCCACCCTACGCGTTTCGGCGTCATGCCTTGTACACAGGTGAGTGTTTCATTCTCTTAAAGTCACAGTGATAATTACTCTCCCAGTGGTCACGTGGCCTCTATACACTTCAGGCCCCAGAATGCACTCGAAGTATTGCAAAGTGATGTGACAAAAGTTCAAATAAATGCTTAATAGCGTGATTTCTACTGCCATCGTCTCATGTCTATTTTTTCATCGCTGTGCATCTGTCAATAAAAGCATAGTGCTGGTGGCTGCCACGCAAAGTACATACTTGGAATGCAAAGTGTCAAAAGGAAGAGCGTAGTCTCCCTCATCTCCCTTTCTCTCACCAACTCGCAATGCCAAATTGCCTTGGAAATCCGACGGCTGGTGCGGGTGGGAAAGCGAGTCATGCCCCCTCCATTTGATGCTTACAAGAACCTCCAGTTTGCTGGGGGCCTCCAACTCTGCAGGGCGGGCTCCAAAAGACAAGACTGGAGAATCCTGTCGAATTACTAAACAAAAAGCCACAGAGCCCAACTTCGTCTTATTTCCAGAAGACATTTATTCGTCTGAATGCGCGGCAGCATTTAAACACTTCTCTCCACCCTACGCGTTTCGGCGTCATGCCTTGTACACAGGTGAGTGTTTCATTCTCCTAAAGTCACAGTGATAATTACTCTCCCAGTGGTCACGTGGCCTCTATACACTTCAGGCCCCAGAATGCACTCGAAGTATTGCAAAGTGATGTGGCAAAAGTTCAAATAAATGCTTAATAGCGTGATTTCTACTGCCATCGTCTCATGTCTATTTTTTCATCGCTGTGCATCTGTCAATAAAAGCATAGTGCTGGTGGCTGCCACGCAAAGTACATACTTGGAATGCAAAGTGTCAAAAGGAAGAGCGTAGTCTCCCTCATCTCCCTTTCTCTCACCAACTCGCAATGCCAAATTGCCTTGGAAATCCGACGGCTGGTGCGGGTGGGAAAGCGAGTCATGCCCCCTCCATTTGATGCTTACAAGAACCTCCAGTTTGCTGGGGGCCTCCAACTCTGCAGGGCGGGCTCCAAAAGACAAGACTGGAGAATCCTGTCGAATTACTAAACAAAAAGCCACAGAGCCCAACTTCGTCTTATTTCCAGAAGACATTTATTCGTCTGAATGCGCGGCAGCATTTAAACACTTCTCTCCACCCTACGCGTTTCGGCGTCATGCCTTGTACACAGGTGAGTGTTTCATTCTCTTAAAGTCACAGTGATAATTACTCTCCCAGTGGTCACGTGGCCTCTATACACTTCAGGCCCCAGAATGCACTCGAAGTATTGCAAAGTGATGTGGCAAAAGTTCAAATAAATGCTTAATAGCGTGATTTCTACTGCCATCGTCTCATGTCTATTTTTTCATCGCTGTGCATCTGTCAATAAAAGCATAGTGCTGGTGGCTGCCACGCAAAGTACATACTTGGAATGCAAAGTGTCAAAAGGAAGAGCGTAGTCTCCCTCATCTCCCTTTCTCTCACCAACTCGCAATGCCAAATTGCCTTGGAAATCCGACGGCTGGTGCGGGTGGGAAAGCGAGTCATGCCCCCTCCATTTGATGCTTACAAGAACCTCCAGTTTGCTGGGGGCCTCCAACTCTGCAGGGCGGGCTCCAAAAGACAAGACTGGAGAATCCTGTCGAATTACTAAACAAAAAGCCACAGAGCCCAACTTCGTCTTATTTCCAGAAGACATTTATTCGTCTGAATGCGCGGCAGCATTTAAACACTTCTCTCCACCCTACGCGTTTCGGCGTCATGCCTTGTACACAGGTGAGTGTTTCATTCTCTTAAAGTCACAGTGATAATTACTCTCCCAGTGGTCACGTGGCCTCTATACACTTCAGGCCCCAGAATGCACTCGAAGTATTGCAAAGTGATGTGGCAAAAGTTCAAATAAATGCTTAATAGCGTGATTTCTACTGCCATCGTCTCATGTCTATTTTTTCATCGCTGTGCATCTGTCAATAAAAGCATAGTGCTGGTGGCTGCCACGCAAAGTACATACTTGGAATGCAAAGTGTCAAAAGGAAGAGTGTAGTCTCCCTCATCTCCCTTTCTCTCACCAACTCGCAATGCCAAATTGCCTTGGAAATCCGACGGCTGGTGCGGGTGGGAAAGCGAGTCATGCCCCCTCCATTTGATGCTTACAAGAACCTCCAGTTTGCTGGGGGCCTCCAACTCTGCAGGGCGGGCTCCAAAAGACAAGACTGGAGAATCCTGTCGAATTACTAAACAAAAAGCCACAGAGCCCAACTTCGTCTTATTTCCAGAAGACATTTATTCGTCTGAATGCGCGGCAGCATTTAAACACTTCTCTCCACCCTACGCTTTTCGGCGTCATGCCTTGTACACAGGTGAGTGTTTCATTCTCTTAAAGTCACAGTGATAATTACTCTCCCAGTGGTCACGTGGCCTCTATACACTTCAGGCCCCATATATATATATACATATACATAATTTCCCAAAAGGTGTCCAACAGCTTAGAGTCGCACTCCACAACAGCGGGTCTACAACACAATTTATTACGGAGAAACCAGCATTTACATGCCTGCGTGAGTTGTGCCTGACCGGACGTAAGCTGTTGGACACCTTTTGGAAAAGTTTGTATGCGGCACGTCCAAACCGCAAGGGACTGCACCACCATCAAATTAATGATGTGCCTGCTGGGGTTTGAATTGATTCGGACTTGTGGGCAGCGCAGCAGCGTTTTTGAAAATTAATTAGCGCATACATGCCTGGAACCCACTGAAGGGCAAAAAATATGCAAACATGACTGCAGATGTATCGGAACCCACCGAAGGGAATGATTATACAGTGGACTGAAACCACAAGCTCCAGCATGCATAGCGGTCTTGTGATCACTCACCTGAGAGATAGAAACGCCCACTGGAGGGTTAAAAGGAATGAGAAAGCATGCTGTCTTTGGGACTCGCCACAGAGAAAACCGTTCACCTGCAGGCATGCCTATGATTAAGGCGCTGAAGGCTCTAAAACCGGTCAGGCACAACTGACGCAGGCATGTAAACGCAGGTTCCTCCGTAATAAGTTGTCTTGTAGACCCGCTGTTGTGGAGTGCGACTCTAAGCTGTTGGACACCTTTTGGGAAAATATACAAACAAATCAATAACAAAACATTTAATTAATTGCACTAATAAGTAAAATTAAAATATTGGAACCACCAAAACTCATGTAGTAAAAACAGTATAAACATTAAAAAGCCAATATTATATATATATAAAAAAGAAACAAATAATAATATGCTTTCTATTTCAAGAATATAACATATACTATTCCCACTCCACTTAATTCAAAAGTAGGAAAAGTGTTGGACTTTGCAAGGTTTACATTTACTATTCCCACTCCAGTCTAAGCAACAGTAGGGAAAGTGTTGGACTTTGCAGAGGTTAGATTTACTATTCCCACTCCAGTCTAGGGAACAATAGGGCAAGTGATGGAATTCAGAGGGGTTAGATTTACTATCCCCACTCCAGTCTAAGGAACAGTAGGTAAAGTACTTCACTTCAAAAGCATTACATAACCCTATTAATGTAGAAATGTTGTAAAATGTTAATTGAAACATTATTAAATTACATGAAATAAAAATAAATATATGTAACTATTAAAAATGAAAAACATTTTAATATATGAACTAAAATGAAATCGAGTTAAAAAATTAAATTGCATATAATAAACCCAACTTCTATAATTACCAAAAAAAGTGACATAATTAGTAATAGATGTAATACAAATTAATACATAAAAACAATTTAAACAAAAAATGTCATAGCACAAAGCTTCACAAACATTTACCATTAAATTAATGTAAACATTTTAAAACATATAAATATAAAATAAAAGTTACACAATTATCTATTGTTAAATTACATATAAATATCAATTATTACAAAAGTCTTCATTTTCTTCCCAACCATCTCACCCCAAAAAATAAAACACATTTAAAAATACATGTTATACACATATTCACACTATAATAAATATAAAAATAAATGAAACAGTAGAACAATTACACAATCAGCAATACATTAATTAATGTACATAACTACAAATCAAATATTAGATAATGTAAAGAATCAATGATAAATTAAATTACATTGCATTTTATTTAACATCCCACCCTATACCCTACAAGCCCAACAACTCACTCATCAAATGTTACTTAAATACATCTGTATGAAATAATTTACATAATTACTAATCAATTAAACAATTAATAATTCATTTTTATTAAAGCATCACTTAATTAACTTCTCAAAAACCCCAAAACCTCCCTCTAAAATACAACTATTACCAATAATAACAATAGAATTCAAATTTCTATTGTAAAATCAAAATATATTACAACACAAAAACAATTTCATAATAAACAAGCAATGAAAAAAGAAAATTGCAATACAAAAGAAATTCCTAATGAAATAAATGGATTTCTAATTTAAATAACTTCCCACCCTATCCCCCTACACAGCCAGTAACCTGCTTCAACACTATAAATTACTAATAACAATTGAATACAAAATATTTGATAACCTAAAATTGCGAACTGCAGTTGCAAAATAATAATAAAGATTATATCAACAATAGTAAAATATAAAATTAATATATTAACTCAAAAACATTCAAAAATAGGGAGGAGCCTAGCGCTTGACCAAGATGGCCGCGTGAGCTTTGAGCTCCCGAGACCCTCGTGCCCTCCGTCGTCTATCCTGTATATAATCCTGTTTGTATGCATGGCATCGTGTAGATGACTTGTCAGGGAGGCGATCGATGCCACCCGAGGTCGAATCGCCCACCGGGAACCGGAGTTATGCATGGCGGAAGATTGAGGCCCATCTCCGAGGGATGCCAGGGGCTCGAGTTGGCAGGATGCCCGACCTCTAATTGAACAACAGCGGCCAGGCGAGGTGTGAACTGCCGGACGGAGGTCCCTATCCTTTCACTTTCACTTTCTCGCCCTTTGTCTGCCCAGCCCAGGGAGTGCTCGCGTCTGCTTTATTATCATTTGGACGCTCTGCATGCCACACTGGCGACCCATCGTAAGACGGAGCACTCCTTCTCTCTCTCGCTGAGAGAGGGCAGTCCTGTTTGACCCGACCTGCCCGAGCCCACCATGTCGGGCAAAGCAGAGGTGGATCGGCCGAAGCCCAAGGCCACCAGGCGGGGAGCCTACACTCAAGCCAATAACATGGACCGCTATGCCCAGCAGAAGGGGTCACCGGGTGCACCGAGCCAGTCCCCGGATACACAGAAGACTGCTTCACCCTTGGCCCCGGAGCTCTCACTGCAGGATGTCATGGGTGCACTTGACGGGCTGCAGACTTCGATTGGGAGATAGTTTGATGCCCTGGCGCACAAAGTGGATACCATCTTGGTGGATGTTAATCTGATCCGCGCGGATCTGGGCAAAACAAATGAACGGGTCAAATCCTTGGACATCAAGACCACGGGCCTCGCCGATGATGTCTCGGACCTGCAGACCGAGGTCCGTAAGTTGCGGACCGAGCATGATCTCGCAGCCCGTCGGCTGGAGGACTTCGAGAGCCGGGCCAGGCGCAACAACGTGCGCATTATCGGGGTCCCGGAGTCCTCGGACGAGATTTCAGTGGACCTGCTCGTGGAGGACTTGGTGCTCAATCATCTGCAGCCTAAGGGTCTAGGGAAGTTCTTCGCAGTTGAGCGGGCCCATAGAGTGCCTGGTGGGCGGCCCAAGATGGGAGCCACACCGAGGCCGATCGTCGCCCGGCTCTTTCATTTTCGAGACCGGGACGCTATCCTGCAGGCCTCGAGGGTAACGGGCCCGGTCCCCTTCCAGAACGCGTCGGTGAATTTCTATCCTGACTTCACCCAGCAGGTACAGAGGCAGCGGCAGGGCTTCCTGGGTGTGAAGAGGAGGCTTCGGGAGAGGGATCTGAAATACGCCATGCTCTTCCCTGCCAGACTACGTGTAGTGTTTGAAGACCGAACATTCTTCTTTGAGTCACCTGCCATGGCGGATGAATGGCTGGACGCTCTGCCTCGACGACGCACGGAAGAGGACACTGCCGTAGACGGGGACAGTGGCCGGGATGAACAAGGTTGATGTATTCGGAACCGGACTGACTCGGACTGACTTTAGATAATGACTTGCAGTAAACACGGAGGTTGTGGGAGGACGAGGGGAGCTCTTTCCTCCCTTAGGGTACTTTTTGTAGATTTTGGGTTTGGTAGGGCGACAGGCACACTGCAAGTTGGGGGGGCTTTGTAAGCTGCAGCAGGGGTGCAAGGTGGGGGGGGTTTCCGGGATTTTGGGGTTGTTGTTGGGGGGTTTGTTTCAGCAAGGCATAGTGATTATTTCCAGGACTGTTCCATGGGGGCTCTTCGGGTGTGGGGTGGGCCTCTTTACGTTTGGGGATGGGGGGTAGGGGTTTAAGTGTTATAAGCTGGAATGTGAATGGTTTGGGGGATCGCATTAAGCGTGGGATTGTTTTGCAATTCTTGAAACGGTCATTGCTGGATGTCGCCCTGCTGCAGGAGACGCATCTTATAGGTAATACGTGCTATGCCCTGAATAGGAAGGGTTATAAATTCATAGCTCATTCGGGATTCTCCTCTGGGTCCAGGGGTGTGGGCATCCTAGTCAGAGCCTCGCTACCATTTGAGGTGGACTCCACCATTGTTGATGATAGGGGGAGGTTTGTGGCGGTGGCGGGGCGGTGGGAGGGAAGAACTTTGGTTTTAGTTTCGGTTTATGTCCCGCCGGCCCTGCAGGCCTCCACTTTCACAGATCTGGGTAGGGCCCTGCTGGATCTCCAGGGGGGTATGCTTGTAGTGGGAGGTGATTTCAACGCTGTTGGCTCCGGCTTGCTGGATAGATACCCGCCCAGAGACACGGGGGGGCTCAGAAGTGGCTTCCAGACTTTCTAGATACGCTTGGCCTGATAGACTGCTGGAGGCTCCGGCACCCCACACAGAGCCAATACACTTTCCACTCCGGGGCGCATGGTAGCCTTTCTAGGATTGACTACTTACTCACTCTGGCTGCGCATGCCTCATTGGTGTCTGAGGCCAGGCACATGGCGCGTGGCATATCTGACCATTCGCCGGTGTGGGTCAGGCTGGATCTGGGTCGAGAGGGAGGGGGAAGGGTGGCCCCTATCAACCCTTGGTATTTCCGAGACCCCAAGACGCGCAGCGCGCTGGTAAAGACAGTAGATAATTTTTTCAAGGACAATCAGGGATCCGTGGACTCGGCAGTGTCGCTGTGGGAAGCATTTAAGACCGTGCTGCGAGGGGAAGCCCTCTCCCTTGTAGTGGCTGCCAAGCGGCGGAGAGATGGCGAGGTTTTGCAGGTTGAGGAGGAGATCGCGGCTTTGGAGGGAGCGCTGGAGGAGGAGGTTACAGAGGCCTCACTGCATGAGCTGTGCTTGAAGCAATCCGAGTATAAGGACCTGGTGACGAATGCCGCTAAGACCCTCGGTAGGGAACAGCAGGGCCGTCTGTATGATGTTGGTGACAAGGCCGGGAAACTCCTGGCTTGGCTGGACAAAAAAGAGCGGGTCAATAGAGTAGTGCCGGAGTTGACGGGAGAGGGGGGAGAGGTGATTGTGGAACCTGAGAGGATTGTGCAGTGTTTCTCGGACTATTTCCGTATGGTTTATGCCTCAGTGTCGGACAGGCCGCCCGAGGACTCGCATGACCTCCTGCGTGATATTGCATTGCCCTGTCTCTCTGATATAGATAGGGACGATCTAGATGGTGACATAACGGTCGATGAGGTGGCGGGGGCTATCCGCGCGTTGAACTCGGGCAAGGCCTCGGGTCTGAACGGCTTGCCGGTCGACCTGTACAAGCTATTTCCGGATAGGGTTGCCCCTCACCTGCGCGCCATGTTCGTGGAGGCGCGGGGGAGTGGGGCCCTCCCGTTGGATCAGCGACTGGCGACGATTGTGGTTATACACAAAGAGGGCAAACCCCGAGATAAGTGCGCCTCATATAGGCCTATCTCACTCCTTAACGCAGAGCCGAAAATTCTGGCTAAAATCCTGGCGGCCCGGTTGATCAGGGTACTCGGTGACTTGGTCCATCCGGATCAATCCGGATTCATCCCGCACCGTAACACAGCGTTAAATCTTCGGCGCCTTCATGGTGTAATCGCCAGGGCGGGCACGCTGCGTGAACCAGCTATTGTGGCGTCTCTCGATGCCACGATGGCCTTTGACACGGTGGAATGGGCATATTTGTGGGCCGTGTTGACCAAGTTCGGCTTTGGCCACGGTTTTGTGAGCTGGGTGAGGTTGCTGTATGAGGGCCCTCTTGCGAGTGTGGTAGTAAATGGCCGGGCGTCGACTCCGTTTCAGCTTGGGAGGGGTACTCGGCAAGGTTGTCCCCTGTCGCCATTGCTGTTCGCCCTCGCCCTTGAGCCGCTGGCTGCGTGGATACGCTGGCACCCGGATATACGGGGACTTAGATGGTCGCCTGAGCACGAGGACCGTATATCGCTCTATGCTGATGACATCCTGTTGTATCTTGCCTCACCCAAGAAATCACTTATAGTGGTCTGTGACGTACTCACATCTTTCGGTAGGAACTCGGGTCTTGTTATCAACTGGAGTAAATCGTATTTATATGTTCTTAGTGGCGAGGTTCCACCGATCCCTCGAACTTGTTCGATCCAGGTTGCTCAGCAGGGCTTCGTGTATCTGGGGATCTTTATCTCCATGGATTCTGCCGTGCGATATGAGAGGAACCTGCTCCCCCCCCTAGCGCGCCTGAGGCGGGATGTGGAGGGCTGGCGGAGGCTGCCGCTCTCCCTCGTTGGGCGTGCGGCCCTGTTCAAAATGATGTCTCTTCCCCGGTTCCTCTACGCGCTGCAGAATACTTTGGATTGGGTACCGGCCAACTACTTTCGGGAGGTCGAAGGCCTCCAACGAGCGTTGCTGTGGGACGGGCGGCCGCGAATAGCTATTGCAAAGTTGACGCTCCCATGGTACGACGGGGGTATTGCGCTTCCAGACATCCGACGGTACTATTGGGCCACCCAGCTGAGTGCGATTAA
This sequence comes from Triturus cristatus, assembly GCF_964204655.1. Lineage (NCBI taxonomy): Eukaryota > Metazoa > Chordata > Amphibia > Caudata > Salamandridae > Triturus > Triturus cristatus. Next base: position 912,088,103 of record NC_140581.1, on the reverse strand, counting down.
TCATGGGTTTTATGGCCCGGCCCTCAGCCCTGGGTATGCCATGGACAGGTGGTTGCTGCGTGGTGGTAACTATTACAGGGCGTTGTATTCGAGGTCCCTGGACTCGTCCCTCACGGGGCCCACTGGTGTGGCGGTGCGTGTGTGGAAGATGGCAACTGACTCGCTGGGCTGGAAGGATAGGCTCACCCTCGCTACCCCGCTGTTTGAATCTGAGAGATTGGGTAGGCTTTGGCACACAAAAGGCTTTGACAAATGGGACTTGATCGGCATCTCCAGGGTCGGAGATGTCCTGATTAAGGGGAGGGTGAAGTCCTTTGAAGAGTTGCAGAAGGAGTATGAGCTGGGGCCCTCTGAGTTTTTCCGCTATATTCAGGTGCGTCACGCCCTCCGCTCAGTCCTTGTAGAGGGTGAGAAGGTGCCTGAGTCCTCTCCTTTGGAGGACCAGGTCCTTGATGGTCATATGCCCGAGAGCACGATCTCGCTCATCTATAAGAAACTGATAAACGTCCGGGCGGATATGCTTCTGGGGTTGAGGGACCAGTGGTCTAGGGATGGCCTCGAGTTGGATGACGAGGATTGGCAGTCTGCTGTTTCCTCTCCTAAGGAGGTTGCGATCCCGTCGCGTCTGAGGCTGGTGCAGCTTAAAATACTGCATCGAGTGTACGTGACGGGGCCAAGGCTGGTTCACATGGGATTCTCGGAGGACGGCCTATGCAGGAGGGGATGTGGTATGGTGGGTACTTTCCTGCATATCATTTGGGAATGTGGTGTCATCACGGAATTCTGGCGGAGAGTCCATGCAGTGATGGGGGAGGTGACGGGCATTGCTATGCAGCCGGAAGCGCGGTGTTGTCTTCTGAATGTCTGGGGGCCCACTGATCACAATGCGGCGCAGACCCAATGGGTGACTCTGGGCAATATGGTCGCTAAGAGAGATATAGCGCGATTGTTGGGATCCGTGGGCCCCCCCACATTGACCGCGTGGAAAGAAAATATGGACTGGAGTATGCTAAGGGAGAAGACGGTATATTGCGCTAGAGGCCGCCCTCGGAAGTGGCACGCCATCTGGGGGCGGTGGAACCAATACATGGGGGGAATTTGTCTTGCTCCTGATCTGGATCCCCCCGAGGAACAGCTTTCCTCCTAACCTTCTTTCCAGCTCAGTATGGTTAATGGACTTCTTTGGCCCCTGCTGTCCCCCTTCTTCCTCTTTTTACGGTATTGTAAATGGTAGATGATTGGGGTCCTGCCTCCCCTGGGGGGCTATCACCATGGACATTCAGTGTTCTTGCCTTGCTGGGGGTTGTTGTGTGTTTATTTAAAAAATGGAATCTTTGCACTCCTCCTTCACTGTACTGTGGACGCGTCTCTGTTCCTCTTTACCGAAGCTGCCGAACCTCCGGGTTGTCGGCTGAATAGCTGTGTCCAGACTTTTGAAAATAAAGGTTTAAAAAAAAAAAAAAACATTCAAAAATATTAAAAACCAATATTTTTACAGCTACTTAACTGAAAACGATATTAAACACAACAATTTTCTTTAAAAAAAAAAGAATATTACCCAAAAAAATGATATTCTTGACAGTGAAATTCTTTCTATACCCCAATATATTTTCATTATGAGATTTGTTTTCCCAATATTAATGTGTTCTGATATTTTGAACTTGATATTTTGCCTAGACACCAACTGAGCTTCAACACTGCAAATTCTGTACGCTTTAAAATGGTTTTAGGGGTTTCCAGACAGACAGCAGAGCCCCTTATTGTTAAGCAGCACAACAATGAGCTGGGAATTCTCCAACTGGTCAGCATTTATTTTTTTCAGAGCCTTCTCACCTTCCAGGAGCCAAGTTGTTCACCAGGCTAATCAGACTGCTCATCTGTTCTTAGGAGTCTGTTAGGGGATGATCTTGTACAGGTATTGATGCAGGTCTTTCAAGCAGAGGTTAAAGACAGAAGTTGGGACATCTGCCCCAGGTTTTGTCTTAAAGGCAAAGTAGGATTTCTTCTTCAGTAATGCTGAAGTCTTTTTCTTCTGCGTCTTTTGCAGGCTGATTCTGAGATGCAATGAGTTATTAATAAAAGGTAAACACTAGTTGTTAATGAATGGTGTGCTTAAATGAATCCTAAAACGTGTTTCTAAAGTATCGACATAGTCCAGTTCATTTATTTGCTGAGGAAATGATTGTTTTGAATAGAAATGCTTTACATCCCACAGCGAAGAAAGTTGAATATTTTAGGTGAGACCAACAGCTAAATGTGTTTATTCATTTGTTTGCTCAGCAATATAACATTTGAACAGAATTGCTTATAGCAATGTGTTATAGCACAGTTAACCAGTTTTCAAGGTTATTTAAACAACACTACAATGTGTTAACAGGTTGTAGATAAGATAAGAGATGTTACTGGTTTAACATATATAAATAATAAACATTTCCATGAATGTGAGAGGTCATCAGCATGTAAAGGCAAGGAGTTTTCCACCTTTTGAGGTGCCATAATGCCCATGTACTTATATGAAGACCCTCTTTTAACCTCCAAGCCTATTAGATCCCATCAGTTATACTAAGGGGCTAATTGCGAGTGTGGTGGTCCTTGGATCTCCGTACTCGTGGTGGTGGTCTGACCAACACTGCCATGGTGGGTCCGCCCACCGTATTATGAGTGTGGCAGTGGGACCACCACGAGACCGCTGTCTCCACTGAGATCATGGATATCGCTGTGGCAGCAGTCTGCAAATGGCCTGAATATGCTTGCAGTGCCAATGCCGGCACCGCCGAGCAAATTACAACCTGAATATCCACCGCCTTTTTCATGGTGGGGACCCTGCCACGAAGAGGGTGGCGGACATGCAGGTAATGGGACCCTAACAGGGCACCTGCCCGAATCTGAGCCTGGGCTGAATGCAGGGGTGGGGGGGCACATGTTGTTCCCCTCCTGGAATTTCACGCTTGTTCCTACACAGTGTGGCATGCTGGAATGTGCAGAAGGCGCTCTCACAGCGGTGATCTGCTTGTTAGGCTCTCCCATGAGCCTAATAGATCACCACTGTGGCACTGCCACTACACCTCCCCGCCACCCTGGATTCAAGCCATAATCTGGCGGCCGGGCTCACAACGAACTTGGCGTTCTTCCTGGGACTGCCGTGATGGCAATACATCGGAGGACCGCCAAACTTGTAAGAAGACCCTAAGTGATTTTCTAACCCAATATTGTCACATTTGTCATTTCAGTCTTTACAGTTTTTGCTACACTTATATAAGGTAGCAAGTACTCATTGTAAGGTTTCCAGTTGAAAAGTCAATCTAAGAAGTACATTTACAAGAATCAAAACTATAAACTGAAAAACAAGAAAGGAAAAAGGTTGTAAGTAAAAATGCAAAGTAAAAAAGGTTGTGAAACATTTTTATATTATATTATGCTATGTTATGTTATGTTATGTTATGCTATGCTATGTTATGTTACGTTATGCTATGTCACGTTATGTTATGTCAGGTTATGTTGTGTCACATTATGTTATGTGTGTTTATAAAAGTGCATTATCACCCGCAAGTGTATCCTGACTCTGAGCAGGTGTGTGTGTCTAGCCCAGCCTGGGGTAGGTTGGTTATTGAAAAGCCAGGTCTTCAGCTTCTTGCAGAATTCAAGAAGAGAGGAGGAGGCTTTGGAGTGCAGTTGGAGGTCGTTCATTTCTTTAGGAGTGATGTAAAGAGTGCTCATCCTCCTGACCTGGTTCTGTATATACGTGGAATGGGTGTGAGTAGTAGTTCTAAGGATCGGAGGTGTCTAGATGGTTCATGGAAGGAGAGGTAGGTGGGGCCTAAGTTGTGTAGTGCCTTGAATGTGTGTGTGAGGAGTTTAAAATGAACATGATTGTGTATTGGAGCCAGTGGAGCTCCCTGAGGTGTGTGTGATATGAATTCTGTGTGGGACGTTAAGGATGAGTTTGCCTGCCAAGTTCTGGATGGTTTGTAATCTTCTGGTGAGTTGCTTGGTGATCTCGGTATAGAGGGTGCACCCATATTCCAAATTGCTGATGACTAAGGCATGAGAAATGGCTTTTCTGGTTTTGCTCAGAAGCCATTTGAAGATCTTCCTCAACATCTTTAGGTTGTGGAAGCAGAGTTCGGGGCAGCGTTGACTTGTGTGGTCATGTCTTATTTGCTGTTGATAATGATTCTGAGGTTGATGGCTTGGGGGCTGGGTGTGGATGTGAGTTCGAGTTCAGCCGGCCATCACTTGATGTCCCATGGTGAGAAATTATTGCTTAAGATCAGTACTTGTGTCTTGTTGGTTTTGAGCTTGAGACAGTTTGATTTCGTCCAGTTAGCAACTTGGGTCATGCATGTGGTGTTCTTGTTTCTTATGATGGGGGGGGGGTCTTGTCCAAGAGGGAGAGTTTGAGTTGCATGTCATTGGAATAGGAGAAGATGTTGATGTTTTGTGCACAGATGTTGTTTGCCAGAGAAATCATGTATGCGTTGGTGGGGAAGAGCTGAGCGATGAACCATGAGGCACTCCGCAGATGAGTTTATGGGCTTCTGAGGAGTAATGTGTCAGGCTGAAAGCATGGGTTCTATGCATTTATAAGGAGCAGATCAAGCCGAGAGTTGGTCCTTGGATGCCAATCGTATGCAGGCATCTGTTGTGTCACAGAAAATGGTTTCTTAAGCTGGGGCCTGACAGTGTCATGTTTGCAGGTGTCTGGGAATGTGGCTGAGTTAAAGGAGGCACTGAGGATGGGAGCTACTGGGTAGTTCTTTTGTAAAGGTGAAATGGGGGCACCTCCACATCACTTGTGCTGTGCTTGCAAAATCTCTTGTATTTAAAAAAAAAAACTCTTAAAAGGGGATTAGAGCCCTCCCAAAACTTACCTTTACTAACCATTGACTAACTCCCATGTAATGTTTCTTACCATTGTCTGGCTTCCAAGTGGCTCTCATGTCACTCTAATTTCCTTGCTTCCTATTGGGCATTGCTTCCTCCTCATCTCCATTTTCCTCCTGGGATTTAAATCTTCATCCTGCTGTGGAGCCTGGAACAAGTACTGCTTCCAGTGGCCAGTGTCATTCTACTCCAGGCTCCTTCAGGCACTCTTTTTTACTTTTCAAATTGCCATCTTATTGAGGGCATGTTCCTGCAGTCCCTCTCCTTCACCCCCGCTCACCTGTGTTTTATTTTCATCACCCTGCCTTTTTCCTGCTCCCCGTTGGTTACTGCCACCCCCCACTCAACATTGTTTTTGTTTTCAAACATTTCCCCTGGCCCTAGATTGAGCATTTGGATTGCCATGCCCTCCCTTCCCCTGGTGCTTTCTTTTTTTTAACATGTTGCACAACAGCGCGAACTGCTGTGCAACATGGCTTAAATGATAAAAAGCACTACGACAAGGTCAATGCTGGTTGCATCATAGTGCTTTTAAAAAACTTTAAGCCATATCGCACATCAGCTTGCGTTGCTGTGCATCTTGTTGAAAAGATTGAGAAAGCCAGTAGATTTCACATAGGCGTAACCTACTGACTTTGCCAAAACTTGATATATGTATGAATCCAATCTCTGTTCACTGTACTGTTTTCGAAGAGATTACAAAATAGAGATATCAATTCTTACTTAAGTGGCATCAATTTATTGTTTAAAAGTTTGTAGAAACACATGATTAAGGGAAATTGGTAGACTTCATGCTTTTTGGACTCTGATTGTCTAACCGTTTGTGCCCAACATGTGGGCATTCTATCAGGGTGAATATTCGGCAAAAAAAAAAATGGATTCCTTTAATAGAGAGTGCCCTTTAATAGAGAGTGCACATGGAAAGGGAATTTCTAAGGTGCTTATTGAAGTCACATGAAGGAAATTCTTGTTTTAATAGACAAGTTAAAATTTGAATCTAACAGTATTGCAGCGTGCACTGCTTTTGCCAGATAGTTAGCAAAATATTTAGGGCCAGTTATTCGCTGGATGGGTCAACGTCCCACCCATTTATCCCATTTATAACTGCAGGGATTTTGGTTGCAGGAATAGTGTCCCTGATTTTACCCACCAGAGACTACAGATGGTAAAATCACGTGTCTTGGGCTACAAGTACAGCCTGGCTTTGACCTGTGGTCCTCAGTCCCAGGGCAGTGAGGTAGCAGAAAATGCTCTCCCAACCAAGCCACAGCCCTGCAGTTCCCTAGTGTCCTTCGTACCCCTGCCTACCACTCCCTGATCTGACCCCTGCTTCCATTTACTACCTACAGGTACTGAAAGTGGATTCCTCCCCAGAATGGGGCATCACATGTGAATTTGGACCATGCAATGTCTGGGTCCGCATGTTATTCTTCATTTTGGGGCAGACAATCATAATAGCTGTTACTATGGGTGGGAATCCCGGGCGTAAACGTTATTTCTGGACAAACAGTATCGCTGGACATAAATCTGCCCATCTCATAATTGGTGCCTTTCAGATTGAGAGAAGCACTGTCATAAGAAGAAAGCTGAAAAGGACTGAAAAATTTCCAGGTTTTCTAAAACTGTTTCTCATGTAGCAGAAGGCACGGGTATTTTGTGAGCAAGTCCCCCCACTCTGATGCCTCAGGTAGCTATATTTTTCATGTTTCTGTTAGGCCCTTAAGCCTTTCAAATTGTGCATAATCATAGTTTCCATCATGGGAGCTTAAGGGCTTACCAACTATTATTTTGATTTTACACTGTTTCCAACTGTTGTGGCTTTACATATATGGAGCAGCAGCGCTCATAGCAGTGACAAAAATAACTAATAGCCTCTCAGCACGATTTCCCCAAAAAACTGGGGGGCAGATTTACAAGCCCCCGTTTAACATGGGAAAAGTGACGCAAAAGTAGCGCAAGGGGCTTGTAAATCTGCCTCTGGGTTTTTACAACACTTTGCGGTGTTATTACGATATAATAAAATCCTAGATTACACAATGGCCCATTATTATTTTAGCAATAGCACCATTGTGAAGGTCCCTAATTTAAGGAATGGCATCAGACTTGCAAATTACAGATTTTCAACCAATTAGTATCATTAAAATGTTTTACATGTGGTTTCAGAAATACATAATGGGCCCGTTTTATGGTTATACAATGTCAGGTTAGGGATTTATGATGAGTAACATTCGCGGCCTCAGACTCCTTGTTTAGCTTGTCACTGGTATCATGTTTACCACCTTACTGTGTCACTGACTTTAAGGAGGTTCCATGGACCAATTATAAAAGTAATGGCATACTCCCTTGCTTATGGTGTCAAGTTTTCAGTGCTATTTTAGGGGCTAGCACCATGCTGCAGTGGGTCTAATGACGTAATTCCAAGAGTCTGTCTTTCAGATATTAGGAGTTCTTGTTCACTTGGAAGGAGAAGGAAGTGCTGCATCGATTTGGATTAATTTGGTGTTTTTATAAACTGAATTTATTGCTTCGCATGTGTTTCACAGCTCTTCTACTAGAAGTGTTTTGAATCCTTAAAAATGGCAGCTGTGCTTGGAGGTCACAACCCGATTAATTTGAGAAAAGTTTTGTGTTTTCATCTAAAAAGGCTACTCTGGAGAAAAATTAGTCAGACCATAGTTGCTTGGCAGGCACCTGTTTTCTTTGAGAGACCCAACTGGTAAACATCTACTCCCATGGAATGCCTTAGGTAGATAAGGGCCAGTTTTGATGGTGCCTTTGTGATTCCACTGGTAGTAGGGAGTCTTGGGACCTCCCAAATAAGTTCAGTCAGTAATGTGCAGCTTTATTGAAGCATCTGAGCTGAGTGAGGCATAATACAACCTAGCACCTTGGTGGCACATGTTCCATGTCGGCTGAGTGAGGTAGAATGGTGTCCGAGACATGTTGGCTCATATTTACTAACACTTTGCACCAGGTTAGTGTTACTTTGTGATGAAAATCTGGCACAAAACATTGCGGCGGGATTTACTTTCCAGCACAAATCATGATTTGCATTGGAAAGTTGCCTAAAGTAACACAATGTAGTGCTCTGTGCTGCTTTGCGAAATCTTTGCGTCAAAGGAGGGTACTATGCATTGCATATTTGCATCCATCCAACCCCCCATGGGTTTTGACGCAAAGAGCTATCTACTAACATTTTTAGACAGGGACATATGTAAAAAATGATGCCTTCTTGAGGCAGGCGTAACAGTGGAGCATGTTTGAGAAATCTACGCATTTCTTTCCAACTTTGCATGTGTGTTGCATCGTACCGCACAAATGCAGAGTGGGAAAAGTATGAAAGCATGCTTTTGTACTTAAAGGGCCATGGGCACTGAGCATAGAGAAAACCCACTAACCTATTTGTCTTATTTATTGTTTAGGTTATGGTTGTCCACTACAATTTCCACTGGTCAATATGTGGCCACCATGACATTCCATTTAACCCTGAACGGAGTTCTTTATCAAGGACTGCGTCTGCATGCATTTTTAAACAAACAAAGAGGTCAGCTTTGCATAAGCATTGAAGTTCTGTTATTTGCGTATGCTTGCATCCGTTGGGGGTAATGCCAGTGTTGAGCTGCTGTTCAGCCTCAGTTCAAGCCAGTGTGACGATGTCCATTTGGTTATTCCACATTGCACGTGCCCACATTCCACACGTCTTTCTTCCTTCTAAGGGAACTGTTAGGTGAAGTTTGCTCTAAGTTTAGGGTGAAGGGTATTCAGAATACAAGAGGCAAAAGCATGGCATGGAAGGCAGAGCTGCAACACGCAAAGTAGATATCCAAAGAAAGGCTTGTGAGGCTCGCATCATCTTCTGCCACTGCACGCATTGTTGCATAAACCTGTCTACTGATGATTGCACAGAGTTGGAGTTTTGCCCTGCCATCTGAGTCTTGCACAGCACATGGTATGGAGGTCGACACCTTAGCCCAGACAATTATTCTGCTACGTAAAATGAAAGCACCAGGCTGGCTTGTAAGATACCTGGGCCCTGGTGCAGCTAGGTGAGCAAACATGATAGGAAGTGGAAGGCAGGATGAAGCAAAGTAGGAGAGGACTGTAGCATACCCTTCCCCTCATACTATCCCAAAAATATATTTCTTTAAATAATAAAATTCTTTTTGGTGACAAATAATGGTTGTATGATGGAACCGCGCCCACCTAAACCAAGCATGGCTTAACAACGTGGTCACTACCATGACTGTGTCGTTGCCACATGTTCCTTTAGCACGCAAGTCATTACAACGACTTGCTTAGGGGAGCGCTGGACTTTGGAATAGTGTAAAGTACTATTCCAATTCCATTCGGGTTATCAGCAGGGAAGGTGCTGGACTTGAAATCCAACATAAGCCCAACACCGCATTCCCTAAAGCAAGTTGTTATAATGACTTGCATGCTGCAGGAACACATGGTAACATCGCAGTCTTGGTAGTGACTGCGTTGTAAAGGCACTGCATAGTTTTCACTGCATGGTAAAGGATGTTTCTCAAAAATAAGACACCACTACTATAAATGACCAACTGATATTTTGGGAAATTAAGGGGATGATTAAAAAAAATCATTTGTACACACTGGAAGCAATACTAACAGAATATTCATTTATATATACTTACATGCCTTTGTGAATCGGTCCTAAAACATACCACTCCCGCAAGTGAAAAGAGGGTATAGTAGTTTCTATTTGTACTAATTGAACATGAATATTCCCCAAATATATCAATTTTATTTCCATTGTAGATATTTTGGGACTAATTCACAAAAGCACATAAGAGTATGTACATGAGTTCTACTTTACGTACTCCAAAATGTGTTAGTGACTAGGCACCTCGAGTGTATATGTAAAACAACATACATGATGATACTTTGAGATATTTAAGGCCTCATTATGCGTTCTGAACCGCATCGACTGCTGCGGTCCGATCGATGCATTAGGATGCGTGCTGTCAGAGGCAGCAGTCAGAAGGACCGACTGACGCCTTCCGATGGGCTTATGGAGCCCGTCGGTTGATCGGAAACTCCTCATAATCCATTAGGGACGGCGTTTTCACTGTCAGGAATATGATGTCGTTTTTCCAACAGCCTTTCCATGTCGGCCTTTCAGACACGGGAAGGCTGTCAGAAAGTGACATTGGTGCCCCATATCAGGTCCCTCTTGCCCCCTGGCCCTCCACATCTGAGCCTGGTCGGCACCTATGGTGCCTCCCTGAAAATCCCTGCTACACGGTGCCGGGATTTTCACTAACTCCATTTCTTAATGGGAGTTTATGCTGCAGGCGGTTTCTGCCCACCACACAAGCTCCTATAGAGAAATGGGAGTTTGTGACCACACCAGGTGCGGTTGCTTCACAATCAGGTGTATCGAACCGCCGACCCGTGGTCGGGCAATTCATTCACCGAAACAATGTCGGTCGGAGGCAGCTCTCACCGACATCGTAATCTGGCCCAAAGTGTTGATAAAGTAGAAAACTTTTGAGCAGTAACAGTGTTGTTTCTGAAATTGGCAAGCTGAAAATTTTGGATGCAAGCAGTTTACAAACCAGTACCTGTTATATCGCGATTGTATTTGATAAGTAAAGTAAAGTTCCCATTTTGGGACATAAAGAATGCATTTTCACAAAATGGCAAGACAGTGTTGAAAATGAAAAAAATGAGACTATTACTCTAAAGGATAAGATAATATTTTTCTTGGTTTAATTTCTCATTGGGGTGATAATTTGTCAGCATTTAATCTTCAGACCTGGATTACATTACTTTTATTGACAGGTGAGTTTGTAAGTATGTCTATTTCAGACATGTTTCTGTTTTTTGGACAGCATGTTTTATTGTTGGTCTCCACAGATATCTTTATGACCACATTATTACCATTTCATGTTGGAGCAATTGCCCAAACATGGACTTTTTTAGAAGCATTGTTCCTTGACATGGTTCACCAAAGAGGCTGCTGACATGAAAACTGCACATTGAATCCTGTTGCGCAAGGCAAAGAGTAGAGCCAACTGTTTCAACAGACCGCACTTCCTATATCATCTTAGCTAAGGAGAGTTACTACTGCTTCTACCTCACATATGGCCTAACGTTTTGAAGGGAGTATGCAGAACCATCTCCGATTTTAGAAACTCTGTAGCATTCTCTGATAAAATGGTCCTTTCATTGCTTCTGTTTGATTTTCGGCCCAACAATTTCACTTTTTTTCTCTTTTTCAAGGCACACCTCTTTTTCATGTAAACCGTTTGATGTGAACCATTTTCTTTGGATGTCAAAGGAAACAGGTTCCACTGTTGTTCCTCTACTGTTCATCCTCCCTTTGCCCCCAGTCTGGCCCAGTCATTTGGCCTTCCCTGTTGCATATGTAATCAAGCAAATTCTGAAACTCAAATATTTACCTGACTAAGGGACCAGATGTTTGGACTCAGCCTTCTTACAATTACAATAGATGTATGCACAAGATATAGCTAAAATTACATGCAAGCAAGACAGAAACTAGTTTGATATGTAAAATAATTTAAAAAAATGAGAAACTAATTTCTGAGAACTCGAATCTAAAACCCATTTAGCGGAAAAACAAATTAACATAAAAAGTGGTTTGGTGAAAACTTATAGAAAATGTATAAGAACAGTTAAAAGATAATATTACTTTTCTAAAAATAAACAAGTCAAACATGGACCCCATTGCGAATCGCAGTTAAGCAATATATTTAAAAACCGAGGTTAGGAGACAAAGGTAAAAGGAGGTAGAACAAGGAATGAGCTAATTGGAGGAATGAGAGTACGAACGGTACCCATTTAAGTAGTGAAAAAAGAACAGGAAAAAGAAATAAATTAATAATGGGTGAAAGAGGGGATTTGGGTGGTTCCCGCCAAAAGAAACATCAGTGGATAAGAGAAGAAGGAGCAGGAAGTAAAGGAAGGGAGTAGTAGTGGGTGAGAAAGAAAACTATGGAAAGAGATCAAGCACCTAACAGCCATGCTGGAGTACTTTAACTAAAACTGTTTCTAAAGGATACATTAAGGGGCAGATTACGATATGGTTCGGACCGTAACTGACGGCTTGTAGCAGGCACCTGCCACAGGGTGCAGGTATTTTTACAAACTCCCATTTCTCAATTGGAGCTTGTGCTGCGGGTGGTCTTCGCCCACAGCACAAGCTCCCATAGAGAAATGGGAGTTTCCAACCACACAATGTGTGGTCAGATCCTAATTAGGTGTGAGGAACCACGACCTCTGGTTGCTGGTTCCACCACCGAAACAGTGTCGGTCCGAGGCAACTCCGACCAACATCGTAATCAGGTCCTATAAGTAGTTATGTTTGAAACCAGTAATGAGCCACTAGCTGTACCTACATTCTGTGACTTTGTGGCAGTATTGACTTGGTAATTGAAGGGACTGAGTTCTGTATGTCAATGTTGTCACTTTTACTTTAGGGCTTGGCTGGCTTTAGTTTTGTTTAGACTTTATTTGATTAATGAAGCAGATGGATAGCCCCAACTTCCAGCTCACCAACTGTGTTACTGTTAGAAGTAGGATAGCTCCAAATATAAAAAGAAAATGAAAAAAAACATGGAATTCATTATGAACATCCCTTGTAGTCACAGGGTAGAATAGGGTGCATCTTATTGGTCAAAAATACCAATTATCAGGAAACGAAAGTCGCACTGTTGCAAGGCAATGGGTTGTGCAAGACAGAGGTGGCCACTAACTGACCTACTAACCCACAGGTCTTTCATTCTTCCACTTACCAGCCACCAACTCAGCAGCCACCACTATTATTCATGGAATGAGCCTCTTCATTGCCGCAACGATATTCAGTTTCGCCTTCCTGGTCAACTACTGCTCCTTCCTCAACCCGTGTCCCCCTTCAAGCAACACCAGTTACTTCATCAAGCAAACCACTGGCCAGAGTGCCCTTCTGCCAAAGAAGCCAATCGCTGTTCATACAACCAGCTACTGGAAGGTGAACCAACCAAGAGGTAACTAAATGATTCTAGTGCTAAACTAAACTAATATATCACCATGGAAATAGAGGAAGGAAAAAGCACTAGACCACTTATTTTGTCGTCATGAACTACATCCAGCTCTTCCCATATAGGACACCCTCCACTTATTCACCTTTCAATCATAGCTAACAAATCTGACTTTCCATCCTTCAGAGTAGGCAACACTGCTACAAAGCCACACTATAGGCACTGTCATATAATAACAATAACTCTATATTATGTTATATAACATAATATAGTAAATATACATAAGTATTATATTTTACATGTGTCTCTTAAGAAAATTGCAGTACTAATACTCTAGAGAGAAGAATACCAACTTCCACAACTCCCAATTGTTTATAATTACACTTTTGCTAATTCACTACAATTAGGGGCTGATTACGATGTCGGTAAGAAAGTCTCCGACTGCTAGGCGGAGGCTTTCCAACTGGGGTCGGAGGTTTTCCAACCGACTTCGTCGGTTTGTGGTCCGACCGATTATGATGTCGGTGGTTGGAACTTAAACCGGCAGGTCATTCCAACTCGGTTCTGACCGGCTCTCGGAGGCTTAATGTCAGTCGGAACCTCACCATGATCCCGTATGGACGGCGTTTCCGCCATCGGGATTACAATGTTTGCTTCCCACGGCCTATCCGTGCTGGCCTTTCTGACACAGAAAAGCTGTCGGAAAGTGGCTTTGGGGGCCCCTAGCAGGCACCCTTGCCTCTGCGGTGTACGGTTGGTGGTCAAGGTTGTACCTAGGGTACCCACCTGTAAAACCCTGCACTGTGTGGCAGACACAATGGGGTGCCTGCCACAGGCTGCAGGGTTTTACACCCCCCCCAATTCTCTATCAGAGCCTGTATTACGGCCAGTTTACGGCCGTAACACAGGTTTCCATAGAGAACAGTGGGAACTGCCGACCTCAGGTCTGAGACAGTGTTTATCGGAGGCAACTCCAACCAACATCGTAATAAGCCTCTTAATGTCTGCACTAGCAGTTCTGAACCTTAAATCCAAGTGACACACAGTCGACTTCTAGGATTTTAGATATTGTATGTAGCAATTTCCTATTTGTCAATTAAGTCACCTCCTCTTCACATTTATCTTTCAGGACATATGAAAATGCCTACACCCAATGTCGAAGGGTATCTCCTGAGCATGGTTATCTTGTACTATTTCCTGCCATTTTTGAATGTGGATGATGTGAAGTAGTTAATTTTGAAGCTTGCCAATCCAAACTCTGGGAATCAAAATGTTAAAGAAATAGACAAGATGTTCTTAGACATGTAATACCCCAAGACATTTGAGGCTTACTGGTGGTTGGGAAACTAATTTTCTATCTATTATTTTAATCCAGTAACAAATGTGGTATGAGATAACAAAACACAACTTGTTAACCCCTTCAGCGCTGGGCGAATTCCGCCGCGGTGCTGAAGGGTTCGAGCGCGGGCGGGCTCATGACGGAACGGTTCCGTCATGAGCACAGCTCAACCGTGGCTCATGACGGAACCGTTCCGTCATGAGCATGGAAGGGGTTAAAAAGGTTCTGAATTTGGAAAAATTGATGTCTCAATTCAAAACATAAAAAATTGTGAAGTTAACACAAGGTATATTTTAATTAATATCACTTATACACACCTGTGGTTGTACACCGTTCCTGTGCCTACATTTCAGTAACACATAATTGAGCCCTCATATTGCAGTGAAAAAGAAAATGTATGCTAAATTATATACTACTGCTAAGCATAACATTAGGATTGATGACTGAGAAAAAGCAAGGACCCAAATCGGAAGGGAACAAAGAGAGCAAGATTGCTTTGCATGTGACATCTATGCATCTAGCCAGACCACCTCTGTCTTGTGTCACACAGAACCAAGTAAAAATGACGTGGCGCTCCCAGGTATAATGGTGACCATGAGCCAAAAGGAAAATTTCTGGTCACCTTGAGCCTGAAGGAGCGACATGGTTGATTCACAGATGTCCTATTGCTGCCACTGGCTTTGGGTTTCTGAATGGTGCAGCTGTCACTGCAGGTACTGTGCTTGCCAGTAGCATCAAATAGCACACTACTCCAGGCTTCTACTTGCTATTGAGAGCTTTATGGTAATAAATCCCTAAATATATATTTTGGGAGTCAGGCACAGAGCATTAGAGAATCTGTACAACAATCTAGGGAGAAGAGCCATTTTGCTTAATTTAATTTTGGATCAAGGGGGCTTGTTATGCTTGTCAAATATTCTGTTAATTGGGAAAGATCCAGGGACCTGATGCACTAACCTATTTGGCAGTCACAATTGCTGCAATTTGCTAAATAGATGCATTTGTGACTTTTACCATGTACTAATCCCATAGTCGGAATCAGTAAAAATGTATACACTTTTAAAATGTGATTGCAACTTGGTACAGACACAATTTGGAAGGTACCTGTTCTAAGCATTGGTATGAGATGTATCAATGCTTTGCAACCTTAATCTGGTCACAAAACATTGACTACTGAGTTGGGGTAGTAACCCATTCGCAAAAGGTTAGGGGTTTCCCTGGGGCCCCTTATCCTTTGTGTATGTGAAAAAAGTGGCCACTGCCAACTCTCAAACAAACATTTAAGAAAAAGTAAAAAAGAAATTTAAACTTATCACTGTTTATGTTAAGGAAAAAGATCACCTTATTTGAAGGCAATCACAAAAATGGTGCTTTACTGCCCCTAGCCCGCCACCATCCCTGTGATTGTGAGCAACCGTAGAGAGCCACAAATTGTGACCCGCCTAATTAATAATCATTAGGCACGGGATTCTGGGTTTAACTATGATTACTTATTTTGTGAACTGACCTATTAGTACATAGGTCAGTTCGCAAAACCTGATTCCATTCTCAAAAAGTCAGTTTTGTGACCACCTTTTTGTGAATTAAATCTTAATACATCAGGCCCATAGCACATTTACCCTGTTTAAAAAATTAGAACCAAACCCAAACTCATGCTCAGGAATAAATGATTCTGGTTTAAGGTACCAAAATCGTTCTCAATGTTTCCACTCACAAAGTCCCAACTTCAAGATGTGCATTGGAACTGATAGGGGAATGTTAGCAAAATGCAAAAGAAAATAGTTAAAAATGACATGTGCAACATTAAGATGCAAATTTAAATAAGCAAAATACGTTTAGAAATGTGCAGAATGGTAGTGCATAGCTACACTTACTTGAACTAGGCCTTAAAAATGGTTACGTGTTGAAAGAAACAATGGCTCACTAAGGAAATTAATCACATTCAAGAAACAGTTTGTCTTAACGATTAAAAGACAAACAAAATTCCAATAGACCCCAACCTGGTGTAAAGAAAGTTACCCAGAGTCATGGTGGTAAGGCCCATAATAAAGAGATCAGCAGCAAGATGCTAGTGGAGAGGACTGACCAGCTACCACGTGTTTGAAAGATTGATGGGAGAAAATCAGGTTGCGTCATTGCGAACAATTAAAAACGTTTTAAACATGTTCTGTAGCAGTTCAGCCATAGGGAAATACTTCTATACAGAATAAATCAGTATTAATCAGAGTAAGAAAACAAACATGAAAAAAATCATAAGTACAGGTACATCAAGTCAAATGAAAAACGCAACTTAAAAACGTTGAGAATGAAGTTGGGGAAAATAGTGACATGCAACACACAAAAATTATACATGAATTGTTTATTATTATGTGGCTTGTCACAATGCTTCTGAGTAGACAATAGGTGATTTGAGTGGATCATACGTGAGGGCTCACTCTAGCCCTGGAAAGTCACCTTGTGTATTCAGACCATTGTATACTGACTGGCATTTGAAGATCCACTTGTATTCCAGCCTGTTGGGTAAATGTTGGTTATTTCCTCCTCTGGTTTGAGGTTTCATGATGCCAATTACTTGCCAAAAGAAATAATTTTCTGTGTGTCCATTTGATAGTAAATGCTCAACCAGAGGTGCCGTGGTAACTTTGCAATGAATCCTGCTTTTGTGTTGTGATATCCTTGACTCTACTATTTGCGTCATTTGGCCAATGTAATCCAAGTCACAGGGTTACAGTTTGAAAAGAAACTGAGATTTTGATGAATATTTCCATGGTGAAAAACGTTTGTGCTAGTGGTCAAGTTACAATCCATGTAATTACCACATTTGTAGTGTCCCAAGACAGATGGGAGGCACGGGAAGGAATGGATTGTATTCTCATTGAGCTTGGGTATTCTCTTGTGTATGTCTTTTGTATTTTTATATGATGCACATTTTCATTTACTCCCCTATCACTGCAAGTTTCGCCGTTCAAATGTGAGCACTAGTCCTTTATTATACCCTCAAAAAATATTCTTTGAATTAATTAATTGCAATACATCATCGTTTATCTGCTTGTTTTTGCTTGCCATGGTGGATTGATAATTGTTTTGTCGTTTAATTTGTTAAGACAAACTGCTTCTTGATTGTGATTAATTGCCTTAGTGAACCATTGTTTCTTGCAAAACATAGTATTGCCCCAGGTTCTCAAATAGTGTGGGGTCACCATTGTTGAAATATACACTTAAAACTGGTTAAAGCAGCATTGCTTAGCAAGTAGTTTGACTAAAATGTGCTGAAGCACTCATAAAATGTTTAAATCTTGACCTTTCAATGAACATGTTTTAATAAATACATTTTTCACATAAGCTCCACAAAATGTTTCTGCTTATACAATGAAGGTTTGAAATGTCTGTTTAAAATGTATGGTTTTGAAGAATTATGAGAAATTAACACCCATAGAATGCTGTGTTATGTTAAATAGTTTTGTTAAGTGCTCGAATGCTCATATGCGTATTGGTGCTAGATGAAAGACCGCAAAATAAATTAACCTGAGGAAATTTTTAGCAGGACATAAAAAGCCAGGTTTTTTAGCAATTTCCTGAAAGCCAGAAAATTTGGCATATGAAGGGGAAGATTGTTCCAGGCTTTAGTGACTCTCACAACAAAGCCTGTGTCACCACAGGAGGCGAGCTTATACCTAGGTACTGATACCAATTTAGCAGAGGCGGATTGCAATGATCTGGGAGGTGAGTACCAAATAAAACTATTCTTAAAAAATTCAAGACCTTGGTCATGCAAGAACAGAATGCTGCACATAAACTGAACCTGACCTCTTTTAAAATACTTGTTTTATTTCCAAAGGATGAAGTTGTGCTAATAATGTTCTCTCGTTACAGCAGATGATATGATTTTTTAAAGCCTATTGTTAACTAACATACCATTTGCTTTATCAGAAGGTATGAGATGTCATGTCATTCATGGGAAAAGATGTCCTCAGCGTAAAAAAAAACCTCATATGTAGTTTAGACTAAATGACAACGTTGCTCACTCAAAGATAACTGTCAGTGAACCATTGTATTCACGTGAGAAGAAAAGGAGTGATCCTGTTCCCAGGAAGAGCCCTGAAAGATGATTGGACGAGAGGAGAAGAAGAGACAACATGAACTGGAATATAATTTTTTACTGTTTATAATAGTACAAGTTCCTAGAGTAAGTCCCCGACCCTCCACCATTTACCCCTGCCACGCCAGGTACTCATTCCATTCTGCCCTTGCCCAAAACTTTTCGTCCCATTTTTAGAATAAGGATTTTCCATTATTGAACACGCCTAAAGCATTTTATTAAAAATTTGAATTAATCATTGCTTTATATCAATTTCTGTGAATTATTGATTATTGAAACTAATGTGAATAAAACTTATGACTTTGAATAAAGCGGATTGACTAAATCTGAATTATAAAACCCTTAAAACAACTTTAATTTACTCTCATTATTGACTGAACTTAAGATAGAAATTGTGATTGTGAGATGATTTGCTCCTGATCTTCTGAAATACAATGGCCAAGGTCCATTGACCTCTTGGTCTGCCACACAGCAGGGATCAGCCCTATGTGTGATGGTAAACCATGTTCATTTAAACTGATTCTCATGCTAGCAGACTGTAACAGAATCCAATTCAGATAGATTGATGGTAGGGCTTACATACCTGTTGCAGAGATCTGTGTACAGCATTCCACAGACTTAAATTCAGGTGCGCTAACATAAAGGGAGTTGGGTAGCATGAATATCTAGTACTAAAGCACCAGAGGATATTCAGTCTGTGCTATTTGCAAAAGCGAAATGAAAAAGAATGATGCATATGAAAAAAAAGTGTATCGGAATGCCATTTTTTGAAATATGTAAGAGTAAGGGAAACTCCACATACGCAAACAATCGTATGCCGTTTGTCAATCAATCAATGACTTTTATGGTTTCCTTTGTAAAAACCGAATACATTTTTGTTGATTGATTGGTATGCCGTTTGTCAAATCTACTGAATGTCAAACAGATCCACTTAAGGCTGCTTATTGTCACACAGGTAACATTGACCCAACAATACAAAAAGATTCAAAGAGGAGCTAAAACAGTTTTTATGACCTGTATGACAGGGAAGCCATCCCCATGGTGAATGGTAGGGCGGCATACCACTTATAATTATAGGCCACTCATCAGCTTAACCTCAGGGTGAAGAAAAGCCAAGACTGCCACTGGATTCAGCTACAAAAGCAATTAGTGGAACTAGAAAATAGCAGGTGGCTACAGGAGACATTAGTACAGTAATTAGAGGCCATTTGAACACCATCAGCTCCCTGAGAAACACAAAACAAAAACTAAGCAAACAGGGCAACAATTTTTATAAACATTCTTGTTTAAAGCACATCATGGCTACTCTTTCGTTTTAACAATAAATATTAGTTAAAAGAAAAGACAACAAAAAATATTTTGCCTTATTTCCATTGCAACAAGTGTCATGGAAATACTTCTCAGCAATTAAGCAACAACACCAGAAGTTGCGTAATACTCAAATTAAAACCCAAAATTAAAAAGCTGAACTAGCGCCAGCATGCCCAGTTTCTCCCCACCCATTTGTGTTCATTCTTTTAGATTCATTGGTTTTAACATATTTGGAATGCTTGCAGGACATTCCCAGCTGACATTGAACCTGCCCAGGTCTTTTTATATTTGATTTCCATGCTGAATCAGAGAGTCTCCCCTAAATGGCACCTCAGAATTGGAGCTTACAATCATCTACCTACTGTGACTAGTTGTTTGCAGTGCAAGGGGCAAATAGGAGCTGTTCACCCTAACTGCAGGTATGTGCTGTCCTGCATTACTTTTCAAGACTATAAGGTCCTCACTAACAAAGGTATATGCTCACCTAGGATAAACATAGGTATGCAAATACCTTCATTCATAATTGTAAACTAATGTTTGTTAGACACAGAACGCAAATTTAAATACCTAAATGTATTTACGCACATGTCAAATTGCACAAGTTTGAGTATATCTGCACTAGATACATGTGAATGTTCCAGGACGGACTAGTGCGACTCGCCGCCACTGTATCCTTCAGGGGGATAGTTTGCTTGGAAACCTGTTATTTGGGCTATTTTAATGACTGCATTGTAAACATTAGAAGAAAAAAACCCTATTTTTTAAAAATTGGTTCGTTTTAATGGTTGTGATTGTTTTTATGCATTGACACTTTGGGGAGGAATTCGGTGTTCAAGGGAGGTTCATCACACTGGAGATGCCATCCTAGTAGTCGCTCTAGCTTTTTCCTTGCCTGCTCCATAAATGAAGCTTGGGGCAGGGACGTATGATTAGTGTGACCCACTGCCACGTGTGCTTCGAGGAGATTGGTTGTTTGGAAACCTGTTGTTTGGGCTATTTTAATGGCTGCATCCTAACATTTTTCAATAAACAACAAAAACTCTTTTCAGAATTGGTTTGTTTTAATGGTTGTTGTTCTTATGCATGGTCACATTAATGAGGAAGTCGGTGTTCGTGGGAGGTTCATCACGCTGGAGACGCCATCCCACTTGGCACTCTAGCTTTTTCCTTGTTTTCTCCATAAATGAAGCCTGGGGTGCGGTTGCACAGTGGATGTGCACAGCGGGCATACCACATGCATGCCAAAGGTGTGCCCAAGGCAAGCCTGTCTGCGCCCATCTGTGTCCGAATGGGTCCAGGGATCCTGACCCTCTGCATCCCATTGAGGTAACTTAACCACTCCTCAAATATTTGCTCTTAGAGGAGCTATTAATGAAACATGTATTCACTTAGGTAACCTGACCAGAGGGGAATTGCATTGTAAAAACTGTCTCTTGCCCCTCGAATCCATTGGCGGTCCCAAGACCTCTAACACTAATGAAATTGGTTGGCATATGTGGTTGATTAACTGTAGGTCCCTACCCTGCCACAACTGGGAATTCTGCTCCATCTTGGAGCATGAAAAACCACATGCGGTTTTCCTTACAGAAACCTGGCTTCATATGGAGTCTGGTCCTCATCTTGCACAATCTCTGCCTCCTGGGTATTACATCTGAAGGAAAGACAGAGAAAACAAAAAGGGCGGAGGGATCACAATTAACCGTGGGCAGAGAACTCCGTGACATCCGCGCAGTGTGAGGAGATTTGCCTACTCCACGTTCCGCGGAAAACGCGGAGTAGGCAAATCTGCGCATACTCTGCAGCGGAGCGGAGTTGGCCCGCCGCCCGCCTCCACCCCCTATTAAGATATAAGTTAACAGTAATAAAAAAAATTAAAAAACACTTACCTCTTTACCGCGGCGTCCCCGGGCTGCCCTCCTCCTTGCCATATGGGTACTGCTGGAGAAAACTGTGCATGCACGCACGGCTGCGCATGCGCATTTCTTGCGAACAATTATTGCGAAAAATTCACCTCCTGACCCTAGCGGAGCTTTTATTCAGACTCTTCCCAATGCCAATGCTAATCTCGCCGGCAAACAGTCCAATTTCACTTCACTGGGAGATTTAAATATTCATATGGAAGAGCCATTGAGCACTCAAGCAGTGGGACTCTCGCAAGATCTCTCCACTCATCAATTTATCCAATTGATATCTGGGCCCACCCATAAGAAAGGTCATCTACTTGATTTAATTTTTTAAGACTGAGACGTTTTTAAAAGTCTTGGATCCTTACCTTGAAATCTGGTCGGATCATTTTTTGATTCCCATGATCCTGAGAAACCATCGCCCCCCGTTGCCTCCACTCAATACACCCGGAGAGATTGTAAATGGGCTAAATTAGACATCCATAGCTGGAAACAGGTCCTTACCACTTCTAGCCCTGATTTGGGCCCTGACCCCTTAATGGCAAATTCCAGGTAGCACATTGGATCACACAATCACTCCACAACTGCATGCCCACAACAGAAAGGTCGCGCTAAAGCAAAATTGGCTCCCTGGTATAACACCCAACTATGAGCACTCAAACAAGAATGTAGAAAGGGAGTAAGGAAATGGAGAAGAGATTTCAGTGAAACTAACAAATACAATTACTGTATCTAAATACGAAAATATCATGCTGAAATTAAAAGTGCACAAATTGCTTATTTTGGCACTAAAATCAATGATCCAACTATTATAATATTTCAGGCTGTGAAGGCATTAGTAGAGCCCTCCTCTAGTGGCCCCAAGCGGGACCGTTCTGTCTCTAGATGCAATGATCTGGCCAGATACTTTTCTAAAAACAATTGCTGATCTATATTTATCTTTTCAAGAACCTGCAAAGGATTCCCCCCCCCCCCCCCAGGAAACTTCTCAGGTAGCAGCCATGACTAGATTAACATCCTTTCTGAACCTCACTTTAGAGTGCTTTACAACGATCCTGCCCCCCCTCGCATTCTTGCTAAAGTAGCTGAGGCTATCTCACCGACTGACATAAGCGCTTAAGCTTTCACCAATGAAAGGGATCATTCAACTGCAACATGCTATGGTAAAAACCATACTAAAAAAACCTTCTTTAGACATTCTCCATTTTGAAAACTACCAACCTATTTCTCTGCATCCTGGTCTGAACAAACTAATGGAAAAACATGGGAACCAAACCCTTTCAGAATTTTAAGAACAGAGCAATAGCCTTCACCTGACTCAAACAGGAGTACAACTCTGCCACAGTACATAAACCACCCTTTTGGCAGTGGCCGAGAGATGTAATATGCTGATAGACCAAGGTGACTCCACTGCAATCATCTTTCATAATTTAAGTGCCTCTTTTGAACTGTAAACTGTGATATTTTGATTGAAAGAGCTCCCAGAGCCAAAGTCTCAGGATTGGCTTGAAATGGCTTAATTCATTCATGCGAGACAAGACCAGATTTTTGAGGGACCTTGCACCTCTGATACCTTCCCTGTCAGCTGTGCAGTATCGCAGGCCTGTTCACTTAGCCCAATGCTATTCAATTTATACATGTGCCCCCTGGCTAACATTGTATTACACAGAAGATGATGGACGGAATGTTGCACATTGGCAAAACATTCACCCCAGTCTTAGATCTGGGTTCAATCCATCGTTATTTTGCTCACCACGCCACCCCAGTTCAGACATGGCCATATGCAAATCAGTCTTGACCCTGTGCCTCATGGTAACAGTCCAGCCTGAACTGCCAAGCCATGTCTTCCCTGGACCAGAATCAAGCATCCTAGGACCGGTTTCGGGGTTTCACCCCTCTTCAGCCAGGATAGCTTGACTCCAGTGGCGTAGAGAGCACGGGACCCACGTCTGGGCATACCCTTCCCACATAGGGCAAACAGCAAAACACACAAGATGATGGACGGAATGTTGCACATTTGCAAAACATTCCCCCCCAGTCACAGATCTGGGTTTAATCCATCGTTATTTTGCTCACCACGCCACCCCAGTTCAGACATGGCCCGAACTGACAGGCCATGTCTTCCCTGGACCGGAATCAAGCATCCTAGGACGGGTTTCAGCTACCCTGGCTGATGAAAGCCCAAAACCGGTCCTAGGATGCTTCTTTCCAGTCCAGGGAGGATCTAGCTTGGCATTTCGGGCTGGACTGTCCCCATGAGGCACAGGGTCAAGACTGATTTGCATATGGCTAGGTTCAAACTGGTGAGCAAAAGAACAGTGGATTTAGGCCCAGATCTCTGTACTGGGGTGAATGTATGACATTGTTCTGCATTCTGTCCATCAACTGTTGTTTTAACATTGTATTGCCGTTCGGAATCTCCAAAGTCTCATATGCTGATGACACCCAACTGGTTATCTCTCTGTCTTCCAAGCAAAACCTCCAATCTTCCTCTCTTTGCCCCTCCTTGGAAAGAGTTGCAAGTTGGATAAACAAATCTTGTCAACAATCTTAATCCACACACCAGTCTAGGATGGCCTGAGTTCCATGGCTCCCCTCCTGTCCCCAAGACAGCCTTCAAAAGTCTGGGAGTTTGGCTCGACAGTGAAAACTCAGGCCACCAAGCTCTCAGCCAGCTGCTTCAGCATTCTTGGGATGCTTAAAAACATTCAGCACTTACTCCCTCTACTCTCCAGAAAATTGGTAGTCCAGACACTCATACTCTCCCGCCTATACTCTGGAAATTCTCTCTATCTGGGAGCCCCAAATTCGGTTACCAAAATACTCCAGGTGGTACAGAACTCAGCAGCTTGCCTTCTTCTGAATATCTCCAGGCACAACTCTTGTCGACAAGCCCTACTTTCCCTTCATTGGCTTCCAGCTTAGCAGAGAGTCAAATTCAAAGCTTTATATATAGCTCATAGGGCACTGATGGATAGCGGCCTCCTTCTCCTTCGCCCTCTGTTCGCCTACTACACTCCTAGGGGAACCATTTGGTCTTCGTTTACTCGACAGATAGTAGTTCTCAGTATCAAAAAGACGAGATGTGGAGGAAGATCCTTACGATATAATGCTGCTAAACTGTGGAACTCCCTCCCCTATTCATTGGGGACAACGGAAAATGAACTGGCCATCCGCAAACTATTAAAAACTTTCCTCTTCGCTACCTAGCAGTTAAGAGACTCCAGTGTCAGTTTCTGTTGCACTAATAGTGCTGTGATGCCAATGGGTAGCCCTGCGATTTATGAAAGCCAAAAGATAAATAAATAAATAATATACCTGCCTACGTAGTTGAGCAGGTTTAATTCTATAACTTTGCAGTTGTTTTTGTAGTTTCGTTTTCACTGTGAAAAAATGTTGGCCATTTAGTCCTGTCAAGGGTCTATCCTTCTTGAGCAAGGCCGGACTGGGAACTGAAAGCAGCCCTCGCAAATATTCCCAGACCAGCCCATGTCCGGCGTGTAGCGAGCTAGCATAGCGAGCCAGCCAGAGCACTATCTTGAGAATCATAATAGTACCACACTAAAATTATGCCCTTATGTGCGAACGCATTTTCCATAAACACAGAGGGGCCGATTCCGATCTGGGTCGGAAAGCTCTCCGACCGAGCCGGATCTACAGTGTTTTCCGACCGAACCGGAGTCCTGCAGTCCGACCGAGTGAGTACGATGCGGCCATATGCTGCCGGACTCGGTTCGGTCGGACTCCCATAGAAGTCAATGGGAGCCGGTCGCACGATGTGTACATGGGCTCCCATTGACTGAATGGGTACGTCTCGCACAAGGGCACCCCCTACAGTGGGTACGCGTCAGTGCCATCTGCACCGTACATGCCTGTGTTGGGGAGACCCTTGAGTCTTCCCCTGTGTCCGAGTCGTAGGGCTGCGGGTGACAGGGGGTCCGACGCGGACCCCCAAAGACAACTTCCCGGACGTTTTGCGAGCCGGACACTCCGGCTCGCACCGCCTGTCCGACGCGTGCATCGTACTGGCCCGGTCGTAAATCACATCCATTGCATGCCACGGTTAGCTTACGGCCGAGACGTACGGAGCGGTCCGGACCCGGAAACGACTCAGTCGGTGAATTTCATGTAGCTCGCATCGTACTTGCTCGCTCGTACAGCTGTACGAGTCGGGCGGAAAACACGCGTACGGCTCGTAATTTTTCCGGACGGATTGCGTTCGGTGCCCTTCCGACCCGGATGGGAGTCGGCCCCAGGTTGGGAAAAAACAGTTTGTGTATCAGGCACTTGGCAGGTGTCTAACTCAGGCCCCTGCATCCCCGCGGTACGGTAGACCCGAGCTACAGGGGGCCCCCTCAGACTTAGGTCTGAGCGCTCCGGACTAAATCCGTAGCGGGGGCTCTGCCGTGTACACGGCAGGGGGGGCCTTTAAATGTTTGTTACGCCAGTGGCACTTGGTGACAAAATGTTAGTAAGCGCAAATAAACTTACACATTATGCTCACCCCTCTGTAAATGTACACCTGTAACATTTACATATGTGTAAATACTGCACCTGAGTACTATGAGTACTCCTCAAATTCTTTGGGCTGAAGGAATAAGTGCACGCATGTGACTGCAGTGAAAATTCAACTTTTCTACGAATCAGCCCTTAATTGAGCATTGTTAAGCCTGCAGTTCCCATACGCCAGGCCCCCATCTGCGGCTACATTACAACCTCATTCAAAGTGCTGGGACCAGTTGAATAGTAAATATACCTGAAACTGATGAAGTAAAACAAACCGAGATTCTGTGTAAATGCTGGATAGTGGTTTATATTCATAGAGTTGTAAACACTTTAAGAGGTTTCGTACATATTTACACTGATTCACAAAAGCGTAAAAAGTAAAAGTTATCTAAGACAAAACTATAATACTTTATCATTGGAACCTTTTGTCATTAATGTTTTTTGTTAAACTTCTTTTATTTTATAAACCAAAACAGCAAATGTTACAGCAGATAAATACTGGCAGGCCACAAATGTGCAAACCCTCAGTACAACGCCACAGTATGCTGACAATCTCATAGGTGCTTCAGACTCCAGAAATGAGTCCACCACTTTGCTCATATTTTCTTATGTTTCCCTGAACACTCCCTACTGTTGTAATCAGATTCTTTAGCTAGGGCTCTGTAATCCACAATATAAATCCATTTTAGGACATCAGCGGGGCGTTGGGTGGTCACTTTGTTTAGTGATGTCTTTCTTTGCCACCAGTTTGCTAATATTCAGCAATAGTTTCTCACCCTGGCTAGCATCCCATTCTGGCAGTATACATAATATAAACGTTTTAGGATCTGGGGTGATTGGAACTCCAAGCACCTCCTGCAGGACAGTCACTATTTGTTCCCAGTAAACCTGGATCCTAGGGCAGTCCCGAGCCATATGTAGAAAGGTACCAACAGCCACATAGCACCTCTCACAATGTGAAATGGGTGTTCTCCTCATCTTACACAGCCTGTTGGGAGTGTAATAAGTTCTATGGCAGTATTTAAATTGAATAAGGAGGGATCTGGGAGACCATCACCGCCTCATGCCAGTCATCATCATCTAGAGCACCTAGGTCCAAAGTCCACTATTCCACTCAGGGATGCAAGCAATTCCAGCGTGTTAATCATCAGTACATTGTATAATCTGGAGATGGCTCCTTTGTCTATCTTTTCGAGCTTAGTCTCGAATGGGATGAACTCTGGAATAGTATTTAGGGACCCCTTGTAACCCTGTAGGACATTTCTTAGTTGCAGAAATCGAAAAAGCAGAGATTTATGCAAGTAATATTCCATAGTGAGAGCAGTAAATTGACTTCATGTGTATGTACACCTAAATATCCCCAACGTAGGAAATTCCTATCTTGTCCCAGGGTCCGAAACCCTCCATCTTTGATTCTGCTGGGATCCAGTCCCCACCATAGAGCGGGGTTAGCTTTGTTAACTACCACTCAAAAGTGGTCCATTTTAAGGCATTACACCAAGTCAAAGGGTAGCTTTGAAACAAGGAGTGGAGCCCTGAGTGATTTCATAGTATATAACAGTCTCCTGGCTCTTCTGAATATTATAAGCCTTATAGTTTGGTTGTCTCTCTCACTCTCTCTCTCTGTCTCTCTCTCTCTCTCTCTCTCTCCCTCTCTCTCTCTCTCTCTCTCTCTCCCTCTCTCTCTCTCTCTCTCTCTCTCTCCAAACAGCCAGTCATTAATGGGGAGCATCTGTCCCACACTGTTATGCAAATGCAACCCCACCACTACCTATCCATCGTCATCCTTATACCATTGTTGTTGTTTATATTTTATGGGTTGACCATGGTGGATATCTCTATGGAAAAGGGGAAAAATATTGAAGTGTATTAATTTAGATTATTTTTTTTATATTTTAGTATAACATGAATGTAAAATAATCAAATGTAATTATTTTCCCTACTACTAACAAACTAAAATGATGCAGTATATTAACTAATTACAATAAGTTTGTAATTAGTAATTAATTATTTAATTAAAATATCATTATTTAATTTATAAATGATATTTCTTGAAGACATTTTTTAAAACTCCTCCCCCAGAAGCATTTGTATTTAATATTTATTAAATGGTGGTAATAATTATGTGTTAATTATATTGTTTATTTTATTAAAAAGTTGAAAAGATTATTTAAAAAATGTAGGATCTGATTATGACTTTGAAGGTCTTACCGCCGCGGCGTCGGTTCCTTGAAGACTTCCGCAGCGGTTGTCTCCTGCCTGCTGTATTGCGATGTGACTGCTGCGCCTGCAACAGTGTTTCTGATGGCGGCGTATATTTTTTCATATATGTAGATGCATGTGTGTATATTTTGACTGCACACATGTCGAATGTCCACATGTGAAAAAATACCTACTACCCTTTGCCAGAGTCTGGACCATATACTACCCATTGCATGTGTGGATATTTGATTGCACACATGTCGAATGTACACATATTCATGACACGTGAAAAAATACCTACTACCCATTGCTGGAGTCTAGACCATATACTACCCATTGCTGGAGTCAGGACCATATGTGCCCAGTCGAGCCAAGGGGTAAATAGTTCAAAATGGACTCAAGAAGAGGAGAGTGTTGGTTGGAGAAATGATGGAAGGCTTAGTATAGGTTTGTTAGTGACAAAAAATGGTCTGTTAGGAGTGTGTGCCTGGTTGGGATATAGTTCAGTATGGTGTGGAATTGGGTTGTGTTAGTCATGAGTGGATTGGCTAGTTGTATAGGATAGAGTTGTGTACTGTTTGTAGGTGATGATGGAAATTTGCGGTAGCTGGGATAGAAAGGTGTATAGTTTAGATTTTTGGAGTTTTGTCATGGGTGCTGAGACATTGAACTTTGTCTTGGGTTAGCTTGTAAGTAAATGAGTAGAGTACATGTGCTGTGAGTGTGTTACTCTGGTTGTGGATGGGGTCAGGTAGGTGCTGATGAATGAGAAAAAAGGCGCATTTCCGGCCCTAGTCCCGACCAGTCTCGAACAGGCTCAAACAGGTTCAAACAGGCAATTGCCTTTGTCCTCTCCACCCTTAGTCTCGACCCCCGGGCTAAGATCCCCTGAACCCTGGCCTTAAATAGCCCTAGTAATCAGGTGACCCTTCAGCTAATGGCAACCCTAGCCCTAACCGTAACCAATCACAACACTAGCCCTAAGCCCTAGGACCAATAGGAGACAAGCCTCTTACAGCCAATCACAGCCCTAGTCCCAGCATCCAATCAGGCACGAAACACTAAGCCCTACCCCAAAAAGAAAGCCTAATCTCAGCCCTAGTCCCAACCCTATTCCCAGCAGCTAATCATACAGGAAACCCTAAACCCTCTGTTCAGACTCTGATGTATAATATCTCTATTGCTAAGGTGGGGTAATCTGGTGTTACTCACTTGCTAACACAAAATGGGAGCTGGGTGGATTGCTTAACACACAGGTCTGAGCACAGAGCAAGGGAGAAATTAAGAGGGAAATCAGGTAATTATGGGCAATGTGAAAAAACAACAGATGAAAATGATGCAATCAGAGGTAGAGGAAAATCGCTTTTTAGATTTCAGGCAAGAGACAGCACAACTCTGCCTTCTTACCGTCTCCTGGTGCTTGGTTCACTGCAATCTTGGGCACAGGGAAACTGCAGCTCACAAAATGGAGGTGAGGGCTTTGGGGTTCATCCAACAAACCCTTAAGGGGCATGGGCAGGTGTGAGAGGAGGGCTCAGGGTTGCTTTGGAGCTAGGGAGACAATATTTTACATTCATATGACTGAAAAAAGTTAAATATTTCTAATTTCATTATACATAAAACAATAAACAATATATAAAATTACAACTGACTAAAATATGTCAATAATTACATACATTCATATATAAATCAAAAATATAAAATGAAATACATAAGCATGTAATAATAAGAAATATGTAAACAATACCCCAAAAAACTATTAAGCTCCAAGAATAATAAATATACTATTCCCACTCCAGTATATTCAAAAGTAGGAAAAGCGTTGGACACCGAAGGGGTACATTTTACTATTCCCACTCCAGTGTGTGCAACAGTCGGGAACGCGTGGGACTCAGGAGGGGTAAAATGTACTATTTCCACTCCATTCTGTGAAAGTAGTGAAACTGTTGGATTCAGAAGGGTTTACATTTTCTATTCCCACTCCAGTAGGTGCAACAATAGGGAAAGCGTTCGACACAGGAAAGGTTACATTAATTATTCCCGCACCAGTTGGTGCAATAGTAGGGAAAGTGTTGGACTCAGGAGGGGTTAAATTTAGTATTCCAACTCCAGTCTGTACAATAGTAGGGAAAGCGTTGGACTCATGAAGGGTAAAATTCACTATTCCCACTCCACTCAGTGCAACAGTAGGGAAAGTTTTGGACACGGAAGGGGTAAAATTCAATATTCACAGACAGAGTACTTTACATCAAACAAATAACATATTTTAACAACTCAATTAAATACACAAAAATATAAAATTCTAATTAAAAATTGGGGCCCTCATTTTGATGTTGGATGGACCGCCACCGATAGGCTGTCAGTGGTGGTCTGCCTGACATCCAGGCCTTCAGTCCGTCCACCAGATTACAATACTATCGGTCGGAGCGATGATGTCAGGGGGAAAGAATGCCTCCTCTGACAGGTTGAAGGAGCCCATCGGGGTGGAGGTCGGCCTCCAAATCCTACAATGGAGACAGTGCCTGAGCAGGCACCGCCATAGGGATTAGGATGTCCCTTTCCGGCTGTCCTGTCCTGGCGGTCCCACTGCCATGAAAAGGCAGACGGAAACAAACTTTGGGGAGCCGAAGCAGGGCCCCTGTCCCCCATGGGCTCCTGCTAAGTGCCCTCTCACACATCCATGCACCATGTGCCAGGCACACTGTGCATGGATATTTGTAAAGTGCCTTTTTCTGTAGCATCTTGTTCTGCAGCCCTTTTTGAAGTCACTGCAGAAGCCGCAGTGGAAAAGGGCATTTTACGACCACCTGGACAGGAGTCGGATAGTAATTGGGTGGGCGGGATCCCCGACACATTGTCGGACAGCCACCTGCCACGGCAATTGTGGTCGGATGCTCATCCGACTGCCATCGTAATAAGGCCCTTAACGTTTTAATTCTAATTTGTTTTTTAAAATGACAATATATTTTTTAAATAAATTAATGACTTTTATTAAACTTATGATTATTTAAATACATTTACCATTCCTCTACAAACTAAACAACACACAACTAAAATATAACTTAACAAATATAAGTTCATAATTGACATAATTAATAATTAAATACTCAATAATAAGGTAATACATAATTATCAATACATTATTTATTAATTAACCTCCCACCTGTGCCCCTAAAAACACAATCTGCTCCTGACACATAATTTGAAAAATATCTGAATTAATCCATTTACATAATTAATTATCAATTCGATAAGTAATAATAATTTAAATTAATTATTAATTTAGTATAATTAATTTACTTCCCACCTTGTACCCCTATAAATCCAACCCACACCTAAACTATACCTTAAAAATGAATAAATGTATTAATTTTCACAATTAATTATCAATTAAATAATTGATAATTAACAATCAATTACTGATTAATTAAAATTATTTACTTCCCACCTGTACCCCTACAAACTCTACAAAGTGCACCTAAAACATAACTTAACAAATACATTAATTACAGAATTTACATAATTAATTATCAATTACAATTAATTTACATCCCCCCCAAAAACCCCACAACTTCCACCTAAACCATAACTTAAAAAAATAATAAATCACGCAATTTACATAAGTATCAATTAAATGATTAATTACAATGAAACATTATTTATTAATTAATTATAACTAAATTACTTCCCACCCTATACCCCCACAAAACCCTCAAACAACTACAACATTAAAAAATTCAATAAAGAACTACATTAAAGAACAACTAAAAATGTACAACTATATTAAAAAACATTAACTATAAATATGCAAACAATGTATATTATTTACAATTAAAACATATACTAAAATACAAATAAATAATTAAAAAGTTATAAACAATGATAGTTTTGTAAACGATATTAACAACATAGATATTTTTAACATCGATATTAATAACTTAGCAGTGACGTCCGGTGCAGGTAAGAGTGGTGAGCGGGGTGGGGTAAGTCGACAGACGACGCCGAGGGAAAATAAAATTTCAATTAAGAAACCACCTACCTTGTACTTGCCGCATCGCTGAATTGGCGATGCAGTGAGCACAAGTAAGTGATTTTATTTCTTTAAAGTTGTATTTTCCCTCATCGTCTGTCGACTCCTCACCCACCCCGTCCCACCACTCTTACCTGCACCGGCTGTCAGTGCAACATAGATATTTTTATAAACGATATTAACAACATGGATATTTTTTACATCAATATTACCTGCCTTAGAAAATCAATATTCTTGTCAACGATACTGCTGTATCACAATATTTGTGTATTTTAATATTAAAAACCCGATATTTCTGCTTCTCGATCGTGTTTTACTCAATATGTTGTCCAAACACCTATACAGCGCTTACGAGGTGTTGATGCACTTTTCGGAGAGTACCACACTACTTCGGAACCCAAAAAGGATTAGTGGTGGGTTAGTATAGGGAAGTGTAAATTGATAATCTGAGCAGTGGACATGTGAGTCTGGTAATTAGATTGAATACGATAAAGGAGGGATAGAGGATAGAAGAGTCTAGAAAGTGCTATTTGCGAGATCATAGTAGTAAGATGAGGTTCTGGATGAGTCAAAGAAAAGATAGAGAGTGAAGAGTACAGAAAGTGTTATAAGGGAAATCATAGAAGTAAAATGAGGTTAGTGGTGAATCAAGGAGGGATAGAGGAGGGAAGAGTTTAGAAAGTGTTATTTGGGAGATCTTAGTAGTAAAACGAGGTTTGGGATGTGTCAAATGAGTTATAGAGGAGGGAAGAGTCTAGAAAGGGTTATTAGGGAGATCATAGTATTAAAATTAGGTTTTGGTTGAGCCAAAGGAGGGATATAGTAGAGAAGAGTTTAGAAAGGGTTATTTGGGAGATCATAGTACTAAAATGAGGTTTGGGGTGAGTCAAAGGAGGGATACAGGAGGGAAGAGTCTAGAAAGTGTTTTTTGGGGGCTCGTACTAGTAAAATGAGGTTTGGGGTGGTCAAGGAAGGATAGAAGAGGGAAGAGCTAGAAAGGGTTGTTTGGGAGATCATTGTAGAAGAATGAGGTTTGGGATCAGTCTGAGGTGATGTAGAGGATATATTGAGAGAGGTATAGAATGAGACAGAGAATAGTGCATTGGAGCGTGTTGAAGGTTTTCTTTTCCTACTGTAGGAGTAAAGTAATAAATATTTAGGGCCAGATTATGTCGGGTGGACCGGTCCGCCTGACATCTAGGGCTGCGGTCCAATTGCTGGATCATGATGCCGGCAGTCGGAGGCCAGCGGGCGGGGGGAAGAACGCCACCTCTGAGAGGTTCAAGGAGCAGGTCGGGCGCCTTTCGGAAACTAATCCCTACAATGGAGGCAGTGCCTGCGGTGGTATCGCCGTAGGGATTAGGATGTAAATTACCAAAAGCCTTTTCATGGTGGTCCGACCGCCATGAAAAGGCTGTCGAAAAGTGACTTTGGGGGCCTTTAGCAGGGCTCCTATCTCCCCTCGGCCTCCACAATGTGGCTTACGGGGCACATATGGTGCCCCCCAAACATCCATGCACCGTATACCAGGCACCACATGGTGCCTGGCACATGGTGCATGGATGTTTAGGAACATATCTTTTTCTATTCTGGATTGTGCTGTGGCCCTTTTTTGGGCTGCAGCACAAGCCGCAATAGAAAAAGGGATGTTTACGACCACCTGCACCACTGTCGTATCGTAATTGTGCTGTCGGGACCGCTGACTCCTTGTTGGACGTTCTCAAGCCAGAAATAATGGAGTTCGGACACTCGTCCAACCGCCATTGTAATAAGGTCCATAGATACATATCTACATAGAAAGGTTTTGTACATCTCTGCCATTTTAGTATGCAGAGTTTCAACCAATTAGGCCACATAATAAGATTTTAATTTTTTTAAAGGAGAAGAACTTTTGGCTCCTATTGACCACTTCAGGCCCTCGGACAGAAAACCAAGTTCTTGAACTCCTCTGACTGGCTGGCTGCATGAGTAAAAATACTATAGAGTCAGCCATTTCATCAAAAAATACAGAAGGAGGCAGGTTAACATACCATAACTTCACTCCCAAGGCACTGACAAAAAAAGGCTAAAACAATTCAATGCGTTCGGAAGTGTGTGAATTGGTTTTCTTGTGTGAACTAAGCATATCTTAATTTAAGCCCTTAGGTTGGGGTCTAGTTTTCAATGCAATGGACTACTGGTGACAGTTTAGGCTTAGATAGCCCGTGGATGAGAAATATAGTACACAGACTGCAGACACTTAAAAAAACACAAGTAAGAAAAAACAGTTAAAAGTTGGTGCATGATTAAGTCCCCCTACGTACCTAGGACCCACTTATTAAAAAATGGAGACCCTTATATTGAATGCAACTACTTTTTTGTTTCTGCAATGTTATTGTTGTACTTTCCCTTTTTCCTCCCACCTTGGTACCTTCCATCCACCCCCGCCTTCCCACTCACCTTGGTATCTCCTGAAGCCTACCTTATAATGTTGAGATACTGATCGCCAGAGCGAGAGCGGTTGGCCTGAATAAAGAAGTGTTTCCTGAACTTCTGTCTCTTCATGATTATTACACTGGCGACGATCCTGTGAGGGGGGCAGATCAGGCCAACTCCCCTTTGTGTTTGCTCTCAAACACGTTTGGAACAGCGTAGCCATGCTATCACTTTTGAGAATGTAACTGTCGGCAGGGAGCATTCTCTGATAGCGTTATTGTTCTTCTTTGGCAGCCGACGTGTGGAAGCTCTGTTCCTGTAAGCTTCCGTCTATCCGTGTTCACCTCCTCACGCCCACAAGCGGGCGGAGTTCTGGCATCGCTGGAGTATCGTCTGGTTTTTTCCACGCCCTCTGGGCGGAGATTGCCGTGGCAGCTTCTGAAACAGCCGACGTGTGGGAGCTCTGTTCCTGTAAGCTTCCGTCTATCCGTGTTCGCCTCCTCACGCCCACAAGCGGGTGGAGTTCTGGCATCGCTGGAGTATCGTCTGGTTGTTTCCACGCCCTCTGGGCGGAGATTGCTGTGGCAGCTTCTGAAACAGGTCAGTTCTTTGGGGGAGTTCTGACGAAAATTGAACGCCTTTTCACGCCCATTTTCGGGCGGAGTTTCACGCAGTGCCTGGAGGATTAGTGAAGTTGCTCATCCACGCCCACAAGCGGGCATGAAGTATCGTATGTGACTGAAGTACCTTTGCGGGGCACTGCTGTGTCGGCGCCTCTCCTTCTGTTGGTGTTTTCACAGCGGGAAATAAAAGATAAACATCGTCTCTGTTGGGTCCTGCTTGACGGAGCATTCCAGTAGCGGTTGCTGGGAGGAGATCGGTGTTTGCATACGTATGGTGTGTACAGCGTTCCCGTTTCAGTTTTGTGCCAAATCTTCATGACATTGGTTAGGAGTACTCGAATTGCCTGCTACTTGTATCTTTTACATAGGCACGTAACTCCCTAGCTGTTATCTTGAGTTGGGGGGTTACTTTTGCTGTTGGAATAGACTGTCATTCCTGAAGTGCATAGCTTTGTGCAAATTTTCTTTATTCTGGAGAAGTTGGGGGGTATTCCTCTATCAATTCGACCAGCAGCGAACTACTTCTAGACCAAACATTAGTACTGTCTATTTGGGAAATTACACGATTTACAATCTTCAAGTTACAGTGAAAGTATATTTCATCTATAGCTGTGCACTAATATATGTACTTTCAGTTCAGAGTTTATATTTCAACTTTTGCTTGTGTTGGACCCCTAGTGTCAATTGGTTGATAACACTAGTGCATATTATTCCTTCTGTGTAAAAGTATGGGCACACCAGGAATTTGTCAACCACCTTCATTTTTAAATGATTGTGGTGATCCTGAGATTCATTGGAAGGAATGGACCAAACTTTTTGAATCCTATTTGATTGCCATGGGTGGGGAAAGGTTTTCCGCCTTAAGGAAACAGCATCTTCTCTTACACAATATCGGTGTTCACGGGCGAAAAGTGTATGAAACTCTGCCAGAACCTGAGTTGGAGGATGAAGATGACCTAGATGTGTATGACATAACTATGTTAAAGTTAGGTAATCATTTTGGGGACAAAATTAATGTGGTCCTAGAACGTCATACATTTTTCAGTAGGTCCCAAGGAAAAAATGAGTCTGTAAAAAACTATATAGCAGTTTTGAGAGGGCTAACTCAAAGGTGTGATTTTGAAGAGCTTAATGACTCACTTATACGTGACCAGCTGGTCAGGTGTACAAGTAATATAAGGATACAAGAGAAATTACTATCCAAAAATCCTTCACTGGAAGAAGCCGTTTCTATAGCTCAGTCTATTGAACACACTGCCAAATGTATGAAGGAGATCAAAATACCGGAGGAAGTGGTGGCAGCAGTTCAAGTTGTGGTGCCTAATAAGAATATTTATAAAGTTAGACAAAAAGTAGAGTCTTCCACAAAGTCTACCAGAGAACAAAATGAATTCAAATGCTATAGATGTGGTAGTAGTAATCACCTAGCTAATAATCCGTTATGCACTGCTCGAAATGCTCATTGCAAAAAGTGTAACAGAAGGGGACATTTAGCTAGAGTGTGCAGGGACAGCGATTCGAGCCAAGTCAAAGTCATTAGTGCACCCAGCGAGGACCAACTAAGTTATGTGTTCCAAGTAAAGAGTATGGCGGGTAGAAACGTCAATGAATACCCTAAATGCAATGTTGTAATCAATAGTGAAACATTTGAAATGTTTGCAGACTCCTGTCCACCTTTTACCTTGTTAAACGTGAATGATTTCAGTACAAGCAAAATGGATCCTAGTATGGTCATATCGACACCTGACATTTCACCCCACGGTTACACTAGAGATCCTATTCCGTTAGTGGGAATGGTGGAGACACAAATACATTTTAAAGAGAGGTCCACAGTGGGGAAAGTTTATCTTGTCAGCTCAGGATCCAATCTTCTAGGGGGGCGCCACCAGAGGGAACTGGGCATTATCCTTGACCCCAATAGCAAGGAACAGGTCCAATTAATTAAAGAAGTCACGGAAGAGTCACCCCTCTGTAATGAATTTCCCAATCTTTTTTCTAACAAGCTGGGGTTGTTGAAACACTATCAGCATAAGATAAAAATTAAACAAGGGGCCAAACCTGTGGTGCATAAATCTCGTCAAGTTCCTTTACTTCTAAGACAACCCTTGAAAGAAGAACCCGACAAATTGTGCCAATTAGGCGTTATCTATCCCATTGATGCATCGGAGTGGTTATCTCCGATTGTTATAGCTTCCAAGGCAAATGGACAGGGAATTCGCCTTTGTATTGATTTACGCAGCCTTAATGAAAACATTTGGGTGGAACGGTTCCCTCTTCCAAACATTAATGAAATGTTGTGTACCATGGGTAAAGCTAAGTTTTTTTCAGTCATAGATCTTTCCATGGCCTATTATCAAGTTGATCTGCACCCAGATTCTAGGCCACTTACAGCATTTTCTACGCCTTTTGGCACATATATGTTTGGAAGGATGCCTTTCGGCCTTGCCTCGGCGGCGGCTGTCTTCCAAAAAATGATGCAAAGGGTACTGGAAGGAATTCCGAACAGCATGTGTTTCCAGGATGATGTGTTAGTTTATGGTGCAGATGAAAAAGAACATGACTCTATATTCAGGCAAGTGTGTACCAGATTAACTGATGCAGGGCTGACTGTAAGAAAAGATAAATGCAAGATCAAAGTCACAGAAGTAGATTACTTGGGTCACAATCTTTCCTTCGAAGGAATAAAACCTAAACTCAGTCTGGTTCAGGCAGTGGAAAATGCTCCTTTACCAACGAACAAGGAAGAGCTAAAGTCATTTTTAGATCTTGTGGAGTATATGGCTAAGTTCCTCCCCAATTTTTCAGAAAGATGTGGTTCCTTAAGAGAACTGTTAAAAAAAATTGTGAATTTATATGGGAAAAAAATCACTCTGACTCCAAAGCCAATTTAAAAAAAGAAATTATTAATTCACGTGCACTGGCCTATTGTGACCATAGGAAGAGAACCATTTTATGCACTGATGCATCCAACAAAGGTCTTGGGGCCACTCTAACACAGAAAGGGGATGGTGTAGAAACTATCATAGCTTTTGCTTCCCGCACCTTAAGCCAACCTGAACGGAATTATTCCGTAATAGAGAGGGAAGCTTTGGCATGCTACTGGGCCATTAACCATTTTAAGTTTTTTCTTTGGGGAAGTACTTTTACGGTCCGTACGGATCACAAACCTCTAACACACATTTTTTCATCTAAGAAGGTATTTTGTGAATCCCCTAGGATAGCTAAATGGGTCCTAGGGCTGGAGAAATTTGATTTTCGTATTGAGTATCTTCCTGGTCAGGACAACGTCCTTGCTTACTACTTATCCAGATCTCCCATTTCAGGTAACATTGAGGCAGACCCTTTAGATACTTCCATTCTTTCTATTCTAATACCTTCTTTTACTGAGGAGGAATGGAATGAGGAAATGGAGAAGGATTCCAGCATGCGGGCACTCAAAGGTCTTATTATAAATGGGTGGCCAGAAAAGTGTGGGGATGTCATGGAGAGCTTAAAAGGGTTCTGGGAAGTTAGAAATGAGCTCAACATTCAGGGTAACAAAATTTATCGCAATTCCAAAATTGTGCCACCTGAAGCCCTCAGAGACAGGATAATAGATCTTGCACATGAAGGTCACTTAGGGAGGAGTTTAACCAAGGGAAAAGTGAGGAACAGTTTCTGGTTCCCAAAGATGGACTCCAGGGTAGAATGGAAGGTCAAGGACTGCTATAATTGTGCCAAAAGTGATAAGGTAAGATCCACTCATAGGGTTCCTCTTTCCCCTGTGGAGGTACCTACGGTACCTTGGACAAATTTGGCCGTGGACATAATTGGCCCAATGGATGCTCTAGGTCCTCAAAGGAGATTCATGTTTGTGTTGGTGGACTACACTTCTCACTGGGTCAATATCAAATTCACTCCCTCCACTACGACCAAGAGCCTCATTGCTTTCTTGGAGTCAGTGTTTTCCTACGAAGGGGTACCCTCCATATTAGTTACCGACAATGGGGTACAATTTACTTCGGAGGAAATGTTATCCTTTTTGAAGAACCATAACATTAAGCATGAGAAAACGGCTCTCTACTGTCCCAAGGCAAATGGGTTAGTGGAGAGGATGAACCGTATGATCAAAGAACATATCCAACTGGCAATGTCTAATGGGTTCAATGTAAACAATTCTCTAAGAGACTGTTTGTGGGCCTACCACCCGGCACCCAATTTAGTGACAGGTATCTCTCCTTTTGTGGTGTTGAGAGGGCGAGAACCTGGAACAAAGATGTTTCCCCTCTGACTGGAAGGGGGCAAGTCTGTTGCCTATGACAGAACAGAAAGTCAGGTAAAAGTTCAGCAACATCAATCCCGTTACAAAGGGTGGTATGACAAGAAATATGGTGTGCAGAATTTAAAGGCTAATGCCAATGATCTTGCAGTGATAAAGAAACCCACTAGGGTACAATTGGGACAGAGTACATTTTTCCCTCCACAAAAAATCAAGAATAAGGGGAGAAATGTGGTGGAATTGGAGGATGGTCAAATATGGAGTGGGGATATAGTTGCTAAGTAAAGGTTCTCCCTGCTTATGTTCCCCGTTATGTTGGGTAAGGAGATGTGTTGTACTTTCCCTTTTTCCTCCCACCTTGGTACCTTCCATCCACCCCCGCCTTCCCACTCACCTTGGTATCTCCTGAAGCCTACCTTAGAATGTTGAGATACTGATCGCCAGAGCGAGGGCGGTTGGCCTGAATAAAGAAGTGTTTCCTGAACTTCTGTCTCTTCATGATTATTACAGTTATATTATGGGCATTCTTAGAATAGCTAGACCTATTGGCTCTGCAAATCCTTGTTCAATCAAGCTGCTTGCTT
The DNA here is from genome assembly GCF_964204655.1 of Triturus cristatus. Lineage (NCBI taxonomy): Eukaryota > Metazoa > Chordata > Amphibia > Caudata > Salamandridae > Triturus > Triturus cristatus. The sequence goes on along the minus strand of NC_140581.1, from coordinate 912,047,945 downwards.
TCACTTTTAGAATTGTTCATAAAAGAAATCTATATTGGTCTGAGTGAAACAAGTGCATTTAGACTGTCTAAAGAGAACGTAAGACCTGCACAGAACTCACAGCGTAATTCAAAGTGGCAGGGTAGGAGTGGCTTGCTTCTGTTTGGGGAGCTCCAATAAACTAACAACAAGATTCCTTTTACTCCAACATCCATATAAATTACTTTCGACTGCAGAGAAGGGCGGCTGCACATGAATCACAGAGAAAGCCTGGTATCTCTGTCGCAGGTTACACCTTTTCTAATCCAGCGCGCCCTCAGTGCCCCCCATGGCACTGGCTACGATCGGCTGGGAGGCTGCAGACGTTCGCCTGTGGATGTAGTCGAGGTTAGGTATTTTCTAAAGCATTTCAACACAAAATGTGAAGAAAGCTTGTGCCAACCCACTAATCTGAAAAGGTGCACCAAGTACTAAAACTGAAAAATATGAAAATATTCATAAGCGCACAGTCTGTAATATTAAAAAGGCGGTTTCAGTACTCATACAATGGGTCACTGAGCAAGTTTGTGTTAGTGACCTTGAACCAAGCTCTTGGCTTCTAGTGCAGCTCAAGGAGTGTCTATTAACTCTACAGCCCGTCATGGAGAGTGCGTGCTAAAGTAGATCTCCTGCAGTTAGGGCACGGTTTATGTGACCTGTGTCCAATGAAGCTCCTTCTTTGTGTGTCTGCTGCTTTTGTAAGTGTGTAGTTTACAGGAACGTCCGTGGCCATGTCCTGAGGACTGCATGCGCTGAATCGACAGGTTCAGGTGCACTGCACTCCCTTAATAGCAACAGAAGGCTGGCTCAGGTAGTAAGAAACTATGGGGCATATTCTCAAGGATCTATCGCCGAGTTATCAGCACTTTATCGCAGCCAATGTCGCGATAAATCTATTGCCCCATTCACAAGCTGCTGCAAACAGCCGATAACACCAGTTTACCTGTGATAGCAGCTGCAAACAACATCGCCACAGATGACCCTGGCAACTATCGCTAATGAGATGCAGAGTAGGCGTTCCCGAGCAAAAATCTGCAACAGCACCACACCTCAACATTCTCAACGACCAGCCACATCGGCGATAAGATCCCAAAACAGGTGATAAGGCACGTTAGCAGCAGGGAATTAACACCTGCTCTGACCTGCAGCATAAAGGGAGCCCAGCCCAGAGCCACACCTGAAGAACAACAGATGCCATGGAGCTACTCATCATGCAGCTCAGAGCCCCAACAGGGCCATAACACCCACCGCCACCCCCTAGGACCGCCACCCCCCGGACCCTCCACTCCCCCCCCCCGAACAACCAAAGAGGTAGCACAGACAAAGACAGCAGACCTTCAGGAAATGCACCAGCCTCACAGACTTAACACCAGAGTATGTCATTGCCCGTTACAGGCTCCGAAGGGCAACAATCCTCCACATCCTGAACATCATTGCCCACAGGCTGACGGTACCAACACAGCGGACGACCAACATCCCTCCGCAGACAAAGCTGCTGGCTGTGCTGCACCTGTTGGCCTCTGGGACATTCCAACCAACAACCGCCAGAGTCAGAGGAGTCTCACAGCCAGCCCTATCCAAGTTTCTCAAGCCTGTCCTGGATGCCATCATCAGCTTGTTACCCCAGTACCTATACTTCCCCCACACTGCGCCGGAACAGCTGGAGACCAAGCAAGGATTCCACGCCATAGCTGGATTCACGCACATTTTGGGGGCAATTGACTGCACACATGTCCTACTTGTGCCCCCTGCCGACACTGTACACAATTACCGCAACAGAAAGCACACGCATTCCATCAATGTGCAGGTACTCTTCACCAATGTCGTCGCCAACTACCCAGGCAGTGTGCATGATTCATATATCTTACGACAGTCCATCATCAACCGGCGCTTCCAGGATGGCACCTACGGAAATGCACTGCTCGTTGGTAAGTACCAAATGAACACACCACATATCTCCAATCCACAATCATGCAACTCATAACTTTGGCAATGCACAAGTTATAAACCCTCATACATCATGCCAAACAACATGCCCACCCACCAGACATGACAGCACAACTTACTGTGGCAACCTGGGCTAGCCATGTACATGAGCCACCAACGTCATGGCACATCAGCCACACACCAGTAGAATGTGGAGGTAGGCAGCAACCAGGCATGTGCGAAGGAGGCAAGTGACCCATGAATGAGAGTGCACACATTGCCAAGTGTGGCATGGATGTGCTGGGCAGACTGCAGTATGCAGACCACCGACATATCCCTGTCGACATATAATGCTGGTGTTGGTAGTGTTGTGAACAGTGGACGCAACCATGTCTCCCCAGCCAGTGGGGAAGATCACGGAAATGTAGCTTGTTAAGTCCCCCCTGTAAGAGTGTGCAGAGTCGGCATGTCCAGCGTACACCATGCTAGCGTAGGGGTGTGAATAAAAAGCACGTAGCCCTGGGCGTGGTTCTCATTCGGAATGGCCAACATGTCTGCCAGGGTGGTGCCTCTCACCCCACCACGAGGCTGACGCTGTGTGCGGCGGTGCCTGCGATCCTGTGCGCCTGCCGCAGCCCGGGCCATAGGTCCCCGAACCAGTCTTAACACCCCTGTGCATCCAGGCCTCACTGCTCACTTGCCGACACCGGCGTGTCTCCAAGAGTGCCCACCAAGTGCCTGTGCTAGCTCCAAACCAGAGGCCCGCAACCTTGGCAGCCTCCTCAGACCATTGCGGCCTCCGCGAGCAAGGCCTGCAGTACTCCTATCTCGTTGACGCACTCCACCCGCATACACAGTGGACAAGTAGGTTACAAATTTGGAACTAAGTCTAGATTACACAATGGCAGAGTACATATTTATGGCATTGTTTAAATCCCTATACTCCCTTCGATGTGGTGCCTCCAACTCTGTGCATAGCATTCCGACCACACATGTCTGTGGGCCCTTGCAGACTTCTGCCTTAGGCCTACACACCCATCCATCAGGCCTCAGACAAATCCAATCCAGTCCGTTCCAGGCAGGACACAGCATCGTCGCAGGGTGCTCACCCGCTCAGCTCTGGTGCCTCCACCTCCGTCAACCAGGAATCTTCTCCACATGCCATTTCAACGCCGTGTGTTAGAGATCCAGGAGGAGTTGGCTGCACAGCGGTTGCCCCGCGCTGACGGCTGTCTCCGGCAAACACTGCGGTCGAGTAGGACACACAATTGGAACTGAGTCTTGATTTGTTCATTGCAGAGTTTATTTCATTGTACAGGCCTCATCGCAGACTGCATCCCCTTCCAGCTCTGGTGCCACTGACTCTGTGCCACAGGAGTCATGGACACTCTCCCGTTGAACTTTGTTGGCATCTGAGTCTATGGCCTGGGGGTTGTCTTCATCATGTAGCTGATACTGACGTGGTGGGAAAAAGGAAACTGTAGCATTCAACTCCTCCATAACGCCTGTTTCTGCTTGCTTCTACCCTCTGCATCATGCCCTGGAAGGACACCTTCCACTGTCCCCGTAACACTCCGTGACATTCTCCTTGGACATCAACGAGGACCCGCTCAGCTCTCGTAGCCCTATCTCAGTGCACCGCAAGTCACCGTCCCTTGCTGGTGTGCCTGTGCCGGCCGCAGTGCTTTCGGGGCCACTAACTCTGTGCAGCTCAAGTCATGGACCCTTGCTGTTTGTACTTTGAACTTCTGATTGTCTGATCACTGTTGCAGTTGTTGCCAGCACCACCCAACCCCTGAGGGGTAGCTTACACTACCCAACACCCATCCAGCACAGGCGTCACTGGACATGTGACCCAGGCAATAATAGGGGCTGGGCGCACGTGCCCGTAGCCAGTTCCACAAACTATCTCAGTGTGCCCGGGTGCTCATTATGTGTGCATGAGGGCCCCGGGCCATACCACATTATATTGTGCTGTGTACAGCGAGCGCAACCTTGTCACCTCAGGCAGTGGGGTAGACCTGGAACATGTGGCTGTGTCGGACCCCCCTGTGAGCGTAAGTGAGTGGACCGGCAGTGCGGCATAGGGGTGTGGTCATTCGACATGTTGCTCTGGGCGTGGATGAGTTTAGGCCTTGAAAAAGAGGTAACTGATGCGTGTGTCTCTGGTGTAGTGTCTGCGCCACCGGTCACGCAATGTACAATGTTGCTATTTAGCATGCCCACGGAGTGCAGCCTCCGCCGAAGGGTACATGAGGGTGTGCAAGCCCGCCCGGGGTCCGGGATCATACATGCCAAATGTTGTGTGTGTCGCTATTTCCGCAGCATAAGCCAACGGTCTACCCTCAACTGCATGGCGAGTTCAGCCAGGCATGGACTATACATGTGTGTCTGCCCTGTCCTTACCATCGGCCTACACACACGTGGCCGCACACCTTCAGCGCACAACATCACTGTGTCGTTGTCAGGCTTGTGGACATGCACAGACAGGTATGGCAATGGTGTGCCGTAGGGGTACAAGTGATGCAACGGTGCTGCGCACACTAGTGAATAGGCTCGGGGGGAGGGAGGAGCAGCAGTGAGGCTACGTAATACACATTGATGCCGCTCATTTGCAACAAGCAGTGCATGTCATACAGGAATCACAAAGTCACACATATCACACACCAATGAACAAGTGAGCCTGCCCACACATCATGCAGAACCAACTATTGACTCATGTCTCACTGCACTGTCATAGGTGACCAAGGATATGCACTCTGCGCTTGGATGATGACACCCCTCTGAGCCCCGAACACACAAGCACAGAGGCAGTACAATGCGGCCCACAAACGCACCTGGGGCATTGTGGAACACACATTTGGCATGTTGAAGTCACATTTCAGGTGCCTGGACGTCACAGGTGGAAGGCTCCTGTACAGCCCAGACATTGTGTGCAAGATGATCTTTGCATATTGTGTGTTGCACAACATATGTGTACGCAGCAAGGCACCATGGATGCCAGTTCCAGAAGCACCGGACGATGATGATGAAGATGAGGCAGGTGGACCACACCCCATTGCAGCCGCAGCAGGAATAGCCGGCATGGACACCATCACTGCAAGTTTCTTCAGATGAGCACGTCACATCGTGACAGTCCTTGGCAATCATGGGACAGTGCAAAATAACCACATGCACAGCATGTGCAAATAAATGCATTACAAAATGACATTCCCTAAGTGCATGTCACTCATCTGTACAGGCACATCACTCAGACAAGTGTGAGTACGACATGTATTGCTAAAGATGTTATGATTTGTTCATGGATGGTGGGGGTGTCACCTCTGTGCAGAGAGGCTGTTTGCAGTGTCACGTATTCGAACTGCCAGTTCTGTGTGTCACAGTTAGAAGGGTATCCCACTCTTCGGCATTTCACATGTGTCCAAGATCATTCCATTTTGGATGTCATTTGTGACCTACGGGTGACAACAGGGCTCCTTTTGGGGTCAGTTATGAGCCACCATGATGCAGGGATGCCCCCTGTGACTCAAGTCCTACAACATGGACAACATGTACGTAAGCAGGAGTCACTTCCCCTACATTCATTCACGCTGTCATAATTGATTGTTTATGGGCATAACACGTCTGTGTGCAGGAGGGGTTGCTTGTCCCTCTGCGATGTGAAGGGGAGATGCGGTTTCACAGTGTGCTCCATGCATGTGTCTGCATTGGCGCAGTTTACATGCAGACTGCATGTCAATGTACATTGTGACTGTGAGCAGATGCCTATGTGATGCGGGACAATGGTCATTTGTTCTACGTCACGGATGTGGGGTTGTGCATGAACATTGTCATCTCAACGTTTTTGTATTCTGCTTTTATGGTGCATTTCCCTGCATGACGTGTGGGAATTTCAGGCCTATCGCTGGTTATGGCTGAATTTTGTATCACAATTGGCCTCATCGCTACTATTTTCGTGTTTGATGTTTTTGCGGCGTCGCGTTACTTTTAACGCGGTTATTTGACGCTTTATCGTGGGACTATCGCATGGTGCTGCCTGTTTGAGAATACCATGTTAACACAGAGTTATTTTCCCGTGATAGACTGCAATGTGAAGAGTTGCATAAAGCTGATTTTGCGGTAGTTATCACACGTTCTTGAGAATATCCCCCTATATTTTTTAAAGTGAAATGCATGAATGACAAATTATTCAATGTGACAATAACGTTATATGCAACATAGTCCTTCATGCATTGTAAAGCATGTATTCATGGGAGGTGGAATGATGCACAAAGTAGCCAATAGCAGGATTTGAGAGGGAAAGGCTGTGCTTTGAAAGAGCCAAAGGACGCTCTATGTTCAAGTCTTTGTAAAAATAGTTCATGTAGACTGCTGAATTGAATAGCTAGACCCAAAAAATGTATATAAACTCCTCTACCCCCAAGTAAAAAACTGGTTGGGCACACATTGTTTATAGGCATCTTCCCTTCACTAGTCCCTAGTCACTAGTCCTTCCTATAAAGTCGGTAGGTTACATCTTTCCAAAAACACTGACACAACTGGCAATATCACAACAGAACACTTGACAGAAATTGCACACTTTCACTTTGGAGTGTCTTCTTTAAAGCCATCTGTCAATTGAGCCTGAACAGTATAAATGAAAAGCTGAAGCACGTCTGAGTAGCACTACAAAACATTTAAGAATTTTCATAAATGTCAGAACAGTTTAGCAGCTCTTAGGTTTCAACCACATTGCAAATAACAATACCTTTCAAAAAACGATTTCGTTTTTGTTGTTAGGTCATGGTCACTGGTTGACCATGCAGAGCATGCATCCCCCCTGTGTAATACATCATACGATATTATATTAGCAAGGAGTGGACATTAACGCGTGGGTGGAGGCCATCCTCATCATATTGGGTTAACAAACACTCGTGCCTAGCATAAAGTGCGATGAAGGGCCATCAAACTGCATCTCACATACATGTTATATTGAATGGTTTTCAGGGATAGAAAATCAATTGTAGATATACCAGAATTTCAGTTTCAATCTTCGACTTGATAAATAGATAGTGTTTCATTAGCAGAGTTCAACCAATCTACTGGAGCAAAATATTATCATTTACAGGTTGTAAAATCTGCATTAATTCCTTGTCTCCCAACCAACAACCCCTCCGAAAACCCTTGCTGAAAGGCGCAGTAAGAGAATGTATTTATGTTTATTGAAAACACTACAGATTTTCTAACCACTTTTAAATGTCCACTGGAAGCCAGTTCCTGTCATTCTTGGCCTTGGATTTTATTCTCTGAGAATAGAAAGCAATCTATTTTCTTCTTGGTTAAAACACAGTTATTAGGCCCACCAACTGCACTCCAGATTTGCAAGAGGCTAAGGCGGAGGAGCGTCGCCCCACTACCTTTCAGCACTGCAATAAAGGAAAAATAAAATGATAATAACGCAAGGTTTTTATCATTTTATCTTTCCATGCTGAGGCAGTTTTGCAGTGTGGGGCTGGGCAGCGCAGAGGGAGGAGTGGTGGCACTCTGTAAGTGCGCATGAATGTTTGGCCAGACGTCTTGGGCCGGCCAAACATTCATGAGTACTTTGCAGGTTCTCCAACCAGCCTGTATTACAGCCTGGGTGAACAACATGCATAGGCTCCCACTGCCTGTCTGATTAAAAAAAGCTTAAAAGTGGCATTTTCTGGTGCAGTTGAACAAAATTACAAACGACACAAAACTAAAAACAAAAAGAATTAAACAAACATCTTTTGAGAACCACCAGCAGAAAAGCAAAATAAGAGTTACACTCAATAAATCCATAGTGGAAAGAGATTAGGGCATGGGTGCATACCCTAATCAGCATTGAATGAGCAAAGGCTGTGTGCAGTATGGATTGGCTATAGAGCTTGACTGTATGCCAGGCACTGCTTACAACCACTGCTGTGCACCGGCTCCTCTATTTTAGATATCAGCTAGACAGCGCATGTGCTGCTTGTCTAGACAACGCATGCGCTGTCTCAAAGAGAAGTGTTGTGCTCTATCTGTGGGCTTAAGGCTGCCCATCTCATATCATTGGTAAACTAAAGCATCGCTCTCATTTTCTTTGGTGCCATTCATCATGGCATGCCGACGTCATGCCCTCTTCTTGTGTTTGGCCCTCGCATAGAGCATGGACCAAGTACATGTCTCCTTACACTGTTCCTGGTTTGCTGAGCTTTTTCTTTGTTTTCAAGCACTCCATAGGAATACTTGTGTTTTCAGGCCGTTTCCGTTGTTCTGTCCTCCATCTTGGCTTAGTGCTAACGCCAGCCGATAGTATTGGAGCACATTAACCTCTTCAGTGCCCCGCCCTTTCCATGCCCTGTGCCGGGCGTTTCATTAGTGGGTGGGGTTCATGACGAGACTATCTCGTCATGGGCACTGAAGGGGTTAAGTGCTCACTAGGTACATTACACAATGACAATGTCACATTCATTGTCGTACGCAGGAAGAAGCATTAGTGATTTTCCCAAAATCACAAACTATTCAGCTGATCCCGAGATTCAAACCTGGTTCACCAGTTCCCCTGTTGGCAGCTCTGGCTGTTACGACACGTACTTGCTTTACCTCAAAGCTCCTCAACTGTTTCTCACTATCACTTCCACGTTTGTTCAGCAAGACCCCGTCAACGCTGAACAAGCATCGGTAATGCCAATAGATCTCAGCAATGCCTGAGCTATTGGCCTTGTCAATGGGAATGTCTTTTAGCAAAGCTGTCTGCAGCACACCCGCTGTTCAACATGGCTGAAAAAGGTGCTATGATGCAGCCAGCGCAGGCCACGTCATATCGCTTTTTTGTGTTAGGAGGTATAGGACAATGAACTCAGCATGGGGACCAAAGAGACTCGCCGTCAGCTCAACATCCTGTGATTCTGAGCTTTCAGTGACTTTCAGCCATACTCAACAGCAGATGTGCTCCTAGACAACATGGCTAAAAGACACTCACATTGGCAAGGCCTATTGTCGTGTAGTTCCTATATATCCTATACAGGATCTGCGTGTTTGGATAACATAAACTGTGGGATTGGTGGCAGACTGGCTCTGAGCACCCCCACCAGATATGTTAGCCTGTTTGCATAAGCTAGCTCACAGCGCCACTAAAATCTCCTCTTATCGGGGAGAGAATAGTTTCTGGCAACCTCAGAACATGACAAACCTGATCCCCCAAGATCGTCGAAACAATATACTACCTTTCGCTCAGTCACTCGTGCTCACTTAATTTCTCTCAGAGGTACACAGAATAAACAGTCTGGGCGTTTCATTAAGAATTTTAGTTGTTATTCTAGTGTAGAATAGATGTGCTGTAACAACCATTAGATAGTAGCAGAGATATATGATTAGCAGTACTACAAAAGTAAAGGGATGGTATAGTTTTACCATTTTGCAGTAATCAGTAAAGGATGACGTCGGGCCTGAACTTTATACAGAGATATTATACAGGAGATGGTAGTCCTGTTGTCAGTCCTGCTGTGCTTCCAAGAAGCCTCATGCATAATGTATGAGTTTGGAACCACGGAATAACCTGTGTTCTGAATGCAGTGTCGTATCTAGGTAAAAGGTCAGTCCCTATGAACCGTTATGTATGTCATGTAGGGAAGGATATAGGTGAAAGGTTGCAGTGTTGCCTGCGCCTATATAGGGTACCTATATGAAATATAACACCCACTCCTCTTCCGACTGGACGACATATGTAATCTATTATTGTCCTAACATTCTCACTAGACATTGGTATGCACAAAGTGTTAAAAACATTGTTTTAGCTAAAAAATGTTTAAAAACGTCTAAAAGTTTCTAAAAGATTTAAAAATGTGCAGACCCTAGCTCTAAAAGTGTCCATAGTTACAGTCCGAACTACTATAAGCATTAGTAAGCCATTTATGCCCAATAAATGAAAAGAAATGTCAATTTTGTATCTGATTGGCAACTTGAGCTTGTTATTAAAAAGGGCTAATTTTCTTTCATCACACGACGAGCCAAAAATGAGTCTTGTTTATGTGTCCTGGCTGGTAGACGCAACATTTTCGTTGCTTGCTTCTGCAGTAGATGGCCCCTGAAGCACCTCGCAGAGTACGTCAATTGAGCACAGATGATGTTCCACGCTGTCTGCAGCCGGTGCTGGGGCAGCCTGTGCGCCGTCCAAAGCCTGGGAGTCAGTGGAGGAGGCGGTGTCCATACCAACAGATGCAGTTACTACCCACGGTGGCTCAAGGAATGCTGCCATCAACATTGGAATACGCTGAGAACATTGCTGAACATGGGCCGTAATTGGGTCCAGTAGAGCATTCACGTCCTGTTACGCATATGATGGGAGTGTCAAACAAAGGTCTAACACGCATTCTTCTCCACAAAACAGGCATCGGAGGACAGGTAAGATGCAGTCCATCCAGACTGGTCAAAATGACAGAAACCAAGATGCACTTAGTTCTCTTAGGCAAGGTGTTGTACCATGCGGTCAAGGTATTTCCACTCCAGGAGAGCTTTTTGCATCTCCTTGGTGACTGTGTCATCCATTGCGTAGCAGATATAAGATAATCAGGACACCTGCTATTAGAAACAGGATTAGCAGAAGTCCTCAAAAGATGCTTCTGAAGACAGAGTATATGAAGTTTGGTATAACTCCAAGTGCTGTCTGAAAGGAGCCTAGAAGTCCAGAACCTACGGTCTTACATAGGTGGGCAACGCCAGTCGTATCAGATATGTTAAAGATACGATTTACCATTTCTGCAAAATGGAAAGGGCGGTTTGTGTGGATAAGCACCTGTATCTCTGCTGAAGACCTTGAGATCTGGAGATCAAAAGTCTCTCGAGCAGAGGTTAAGGGCACAGACTTCTGTAAAAGCATGGCTTTCAATCTGCTTAGAGTATCAACCCGTATTAAAGAAACATTCAGTGAAGGCCATAACGGCACCTCCCTGACTGTATGTGTCAGTGGAAACAATACTTGCAGACAACAAGTAACCCTGGAGCTCACGGTTACAAGATATGCGATGCCCGGAGCATTCCGCAGCAACCTTGACTGTTCAGCATCAAGTAACTCCAATTTGAAAGTAGCCCGAACACTGGAGTAATCACGGCAGCTGGGGCACCCCTCAGATGACAGTACATGTTCGCTACAGAACCATTACAAGCCCCATGCAGCATTATATCCTGACATATGAGTGATCCACTTAAAGCATTCTCACAGTTTGTACCGCTTAGAAACACTTCTCGATCCTCACTCCCGCATCAAAATCTGTATGGCAATTCCCAAGATTCCTTAATGTATTCCTTACCCATTTTTTCTTATCTGCCTGCCTGCTTATGTTCAAGGCAATACTGAAACTGAAAATTAGTGACCGGTAGAGTTATATGGCCATGGATTAGCCATTCTGTGGACGGTGATTCTGCCACTGTAAATGGTAATCTATCCAGTTTTTCGATGTGCAGCATTGTATATTTCGCTCCCTTTTATTCCATATCTATCTGTTTATCTGTTAGATTGTATTCAGAAAACAGAGACATACTGTTGATAAAACGCCAAGGCACATAGCCTGCACGCAAAGATTGCAGTGTCCAGCTCAACAACATAATAGAACGTAACTGAGATTGCCCGTGTTGTAATATGGCGAAATCTTGTTCTAGTATGTCTATCGCAGAAGATACAATGTTGCCAAAGGAATATATCCTGGAGGTCAATGTTGTTAACCCATTGTCTACCACTGCTAGAGATTGCTCAAGATTTATATGGTCTATTTTCCGTAATCTCTCTGCAGCCTCTTGTTGGGATATTTTCCAAATTTCATTGTAGGCAGCATAAATGGCAGCATACATGAAACGTTTCTGACGTGGCTTCCTGGGACCTAGTAAAAAATCCCTAAGATCCACATCCTGTGACAGTAAGGATAAGTGTTGTTTCACCTCTGTGAGTGTTGAGGTTTTTAGCCAATCTAGGCACAACTTCCCAACACTGTATGATGTCACTACCCCTGGATGTCCTCTCTGTACATAGCGTGGATCTGGCCTATGGATACTGAACCCTTCGGTCCTACTCATGAATCCAGTTTGACAACTTTTGGTGTCTGTGGGCCAAATCAACCATTTTCTCCAATCAGGGTCTGATCTATTATATTGCAGGATGTCATCTACTGTATCTCTTTTTGTGATGTTGTGTTACCCTCGGTGTGTGATGGAGTTGGCATCCGAGGTGTGTTCAAGTCCTTGGTTTTGACTAGTTCAAGGCAAGATGTTTGTTGCACTGTCTCGTTCAAAAGAGACGCGCTTGGGGCAAAATGAGGAAACGGACACAGTACTCTCGATACTGCAGCACCGGGAGCGCCTGGGTAAGGGCTCCTTAGAAACCTTGATTACGTATATTGCGCTTGCTTGCCTTGAAGACCACCACTCAAGAAATCACTCGTTTTTCTTTTAACCAAAAACCATCACTCATTTTAAAGGGCACAATTGTTTTTTATAAAAGACACATTTTAAAAGATTCACTGCACTATTGTACTCACTTGCTGGCACTTAGGGGGGTGCCTCCCCGTTCCACCGTGGATCATTCCGTTTGAAGTGGAGGGAGTCGACACAACCCAGAAGTGACGCACAGATACTCAATCCCAGGTCAGCAATCCAGCTGCCTGATAGTATAAAAATAGATGGTTGGACCGAAGCACAGCGGACGCGCGCAGCGGGCGCTCCACTGGCGCGCCTAAGGCGCACCTAAGGGAAGCCCGTTTGTGCCCGTTCGCGCCTTGACATCGCCAGACGCCAGAACCCCTGCCGGTTTTGGCAGGTACCTGGTGAACAGCCCAATAACCTGTTTGAACTATACCAGCCAAGACCTATTAACCATCAGGGACAATATCAGGGATAAACAAAGCTGTATCGGTATGCAAGAAACCTCCCTATGCTCCTCTACTATGGAAATAGAAGGCCCTTTCGCTTGCAAAAGATGTGGCATTCAGAGTATGCAACCCGCCCAACCCATAATTTACGATATAACAGCCAACTCTAAAACTAACAACTCACATTGGCCCCACAAAAAGAAACAATTATGTCTTTCACATAGAATCGAGAAAACAGATAGTTGGGACTGCTTTTTAGCAAATGTCAGATAGCTTCTCAAACACGCCATTAATATATGGGACATGCTCTCCTCCTCCCTCCCCCACATCAGGATTCTGACGGAAACTTGGATTAAACCAGCTTCCTCTCCTGCAATTACTTTAGCCCTACCCGATGGCTCTCATATCCAAAAACTAGACAGACAACTAAGGGCGGCGGGGAGAGGAGTAGCTATTATTTACAAAGATCCCATCAAAGTCAGTGTTAGATCAGCTATGCAACGACAAAATAGAAACTCTTGTGTTCAGAATTGATCTACATGCACAACTTAGTTGGAAAGGTGCCTTAGTATATAGCCCCCCGGGACCACTACTCAATTCCGTCACTCTTCTCATGGACCTGATCTCTCCTTATGTCATTTTATCCAAAATAATTCTGCTTCTCGGAGATTTAAATGTACATTGCGAAAGCCCTAGCGACCTTGACTCCTCCTCCCTTTTGACAGAGCTATCCACACTTGAGTTGTCCAAAATCAATAAAGAATCTACTTCTGTAGCTGGACACACACTAGATCTAATCCTCTCAAACTCGCCCAACATTGTTTGTGGAACAACACTCCCTCTCATATGGTCAGACCACTCTAAAATAGAATTCAGCATTATAGGACCTAAAGAGAATAACGCCCCTAAAATACGTTCCTTTAGGAGGAACAGCCAGTGGCACAAACTGACGCTCACGCTTTCCAAAACACTTTTGTTCCACCACAGTATTTGGACTCGGACAATGTAGAAACGCGTCTTACAGCCTTTCATGCAAGTATGAAATCCACAATAGACACACTGATACCCCTGAAAACAACCTGTGTGGTCTCTAAACGCCCACAGACACCTTGGTACACCACTAACCTCCGGACAGAAAAAAGCCAGTGCAAGAAATTAGAACGACACTAGCGACAGACGCACAACCCCCTCGATAAAGAAAGATTTAAATCTGCACTAACCAAATACCATAGCAATCTAAAAACAGCCCGAAAAATGCATAATGCAAACTTACTTGATCAGGCAGACAATTCCCCTAAAGCATTATTTCAGGTCCTCAGAACTTTCACCAACCCCAAAGTGTGCAATACAGAAGAGGAGCCATCTCAGACCCTATGTGACAACATTGCAGGATACCTCACCTCTAAAATAGATAATATCCATGACAAAATCATGGCGGCTAATGGCGCCCGTTCAAGCAGCAACATCGAACCCCCCTCCACCATGCCCAGTATGTATAAACTAGAGGAATTTCCCGTGTTCTCCACTGAGGAAACCGAATCCCTTCCAAAAATTACTAAATCTGATTCTCCTTTAGACCTGATCCCGGCCAAGATCTCCGCCTCGCTAGCCAATCAGCTCACCGCCTCTATTTGCTCCATCTTAAATAGTTTCTTAAAAGAAGGCAGGCTCCCCAAGGAATGGAATGCAGCTCAGATCTTGCCCATTAGGAAAAACGCAAAACTCCCCCCAAATGATGTCACCAACTACCGGCCTATTTCATTACTCCCTCTGCTAAGTAAACTACTAGAGAAACACATAAATAAACACCTGTCCAGCTTCATAGAATCCTCCAATTGCCTTGATCCCTCACATTCAGGATTCCGTCCTACACACAGTACGGAGTCGGCATTGGTGACAGTCACAGACAACATCCGAATGCTAGCAGACAGGGGCCAGGAAGTGCTTCTTATACTACTTGACCTGTCTGCAGCATTCAATACCATCTCACACCAGTTCTTGCTGGGGAGACTCAGAGACATAGGTATCAAGGGGAATGCACTGAAGTGGATGACTAATTTTCTAGCAGAGAGAACTCAAACCCTCAACCTTGGCCCTTTTAGATCACAAACCACCAAGGTTACTAAGGGAGTACCCCAGGGCTCATGTTTAAGACCCACCCTATTTAACATTTATGTTACACCACTTGCAAGCCTATTGAGAAACTCAGGGTTCATACCAATCTCCTATGCCGACGACACACAACTGCTTCTCTCTGTTGACAAGAATAACACCAGCATTCAGGCCACCTGTTAGGAGGGCATGAAAACCATCAATGACTGTATGACTGGATGAGTAACAACTTCTTTCAGTTGAATGCTGAGAAAACAGAAATCATGCTATTCAAAGACCAGTAACAAGGTGGTCTCCCAATTGGTGGCCAGGAGAACTGGGCCCGGCCCCGTCCCCAAAAGTGGTGAAGAATCTAGGGGTCCGAATTGACCAGAAGCTAAACTTAGAGGAGCATGCCACCTCTGCGACTAGGGCCTCTTTCCATATACTAAGCCTTCTCCGCAGAGCCTTCCCACTGCTCCCGATATCGACACGGAAAACTCTGGTACAAGCATTGGTCTCAAGTCGTCTGGACTACTGAAATGCTCTGTTGATCTCAGCCAAGGAATCTTCCCTAAACAGACTGCAAGTAGTCCAGAACACGGCAGCTCGACTAGTGACCAATGACCCCCCCCAGAACAACTTCACTTCCCCTACTCCGCAAGCTGCACTGGCTCGCATCCGAAAAAGGATTACATTCAAAATCTGCTCTATGGTTTATAAAGCCCTCAACAATATGGGACCAAGGTACATTACAGACAAACTGGTCTGATATACCCCCTCCAGGACCCTCCGGTAAGGGTCCAAAGATCTCCTTCATGTGCTTCGCATAAAACAGGCTAGGTTGGGGGGAAATCCTTCTCCTATTTAGCCCCATATCATTGGAACCAGTTGCCCATCCACCTTCGTCTATGCACCAACTACATATCCTTCAGAAAGCAGTTAAAAAACGCACTGTTCTGATCATTCCCCGTTTTGCTGTCAAGGTCCGTCACAGCGCGGAGATACCCCGGTTGGGGTGATTCATGTGCTTTATAAATGACACAAATAAATAAATAAATAGATAAATAAATAAATAAATAAATTGTTAAGGGATAAGGTACGCTCTAAAAAAAAGCTTCCGTTCCCTGAACTTGCCATTCTCTAGTACCCCAGACTGATTTTAAGTCTATGGTGTCTTTCCATAAGTCGTAACCTTGTTCAGACAACTGGGCAATAAAGGATGCAGAGTGAATCTGTGTTTGTTAACATATTTTTCTGTGCTGATGTTGGTGCAACCATATAATAATATGCGGCTGTGTCAGTCTGAAAAATATGGACATTTTTGTACAAATGTTTTCGAACTCCGTTTTGGCGGTGTTGGACAATGTTCCCATTGATGGTATGTGAACACATTTCTAGGATTAGCAGATTTATGCAAAAAATTATGACTATAATGCTGATAACAATACAGTGATTCGAAATCTGCTGAGATTTCTAATGTTTCACTATTAGAAAATGCAGCAGATTTTTCTAAATCAGACAACATGTTATTTACAGTTTCAAAGTCCCAATCATCGGAAAATGTACTCGAGGTAATGATATCACTCAACGATATTTTAAATAAATGTGGAATTTTTTTAATTTCTTTTGGGCCAAATATATTGAAATCAACCTTGTCTCAAACTATACTACGCAGTATAGGAACTGATGTAATATTCACTGATGAAAAGTCTCTTTGTTCTCGATGAGATTATTGATGTGGCTTCAAAATTAAATTCACCTTCTGGGCTTCAGAGCTTTGTCGAAGGTATTTCCCAGTAACAAGCATGCTAAAAACTATCGCTAAGCCTAACCAGAAAAGAAAGAAAAGTATCCCAGAAATTACCCATAGTTCTACCCATGGTGATACCTGGTAAGTCTTTTTAAGAAAGTTCAGAAAGTCTTTAACTTGCTGCTTGCGTGCTTTTTGGGCTGGCGTCGTTTCAGGTTCACTTGGATCCAAAGAAAACGTATCAAAGTTTATGAAGTAGCCAGATGCCGTTTGATCAATTGTTGGTATTGCATCAGGATTCGTAGAAATCATTGCTTGTTCTTGTTGAGGCATGTTCGAATAGCAATTTGTTTCTCATATTGAGTTTGATTTCGAAGTTGAACTTCCGGTTCAAGGGGAACGAGTTCCATAGCATTGTTGCATAGTCCTTCATTATGTACAGGTGACTCTTCGAACATGATGAATCTTTCTACTTTAACTTCTTGAATTGTAGCGAGAGTAGGGTGTCTGCTACTTTGAAGTCCACATGGCCTACTGCTCAGTATTGGCCACATAGTATGGTTTGATTAGGTCAATTGAGACAAATCTTTTCTCATTTTTTTCTGGCAAGAGGCGGTAAAAGTACAATTCTTGTTCCTTTCACTTCTAGGACATGTACAGGTTTTCTGTAGGACGGCCCAATTTCTTTCTTATCCGCTATCTTCTCTCTGACCAGATCCCCGACTTTTGAGATCCAGACAGGTCTTGCCGTGAGTGATTTGACTTCCCCAGTGGTGGCCTGCTTCAGATGGACATTACTTTGTTGTGTCCTGGATTCATTTAGAGCCTGTAAAACTGCCTAACAATCATGGATTTCAAAAGGTTTTTCTTCCGCCACTGCGCCTTCACAATCAAGATCAGGTACCCACATTCTTGTCCCAAATAAGACCTCATATGGAGTGACACCCCCTAGAGAATTTCTTGGCATGTTGTTAAGAGCTCGCTGTACCCCAAAAAAGATATTTCACCCAGCTCTCACCCGTGCCTAATACTCTAGCTGTTAAAGACTGCTTTAAGTCTCAGTTTTTCCACTCCACGACCGAATATCCCTCAGGAGGGTACGGAGAGGAGTACCACATTGCTACACCCAATCCTCGCATGGCCTCTTTGTAAGCCCGAGAGCTAAACGTAGGGCCCTGGCCAGAATGTAATGTGCCAATTGCGTATGTCTTTATGAAGACTTACAAATCTTTATAACAGTTTAAGCTTCAGCCGAGAGCTGAGGCCACACCCATAGGAACCTCGAGCAGGACGCACGCAAACAGACAGTTGGATGCTGTCTAATAATGGGATTTGCGCTTAAAGTGTTACAGTGGAACCCTTCATCTGCTGTCAGATGTTGCATTTCAAGACGTAGTCTTTAGTCTGTTTTCTTAAACCAGGCCACCAATAGCGTTGTTTCAATGAAGAAACTGTCGCCGTAACTCCTGCATGTGCAGAACCTATCCCTTCGTGTGCTGCTAGAATTAAACCTAACCTACGATCCATGTTTGGAATTACTCTATTCCCCACTCCAGGAATCTGAGCAAATGAAATGTTATTGGCATCTAACTTATAGGAGTACTTGAGTGGAAATCTTTTTGGTACTGCACAGCTGTTTTTGCTTGAAGCAATAACAGCCACCATACTCTCACCATCTATTTTTGCTTTTGAACGAGTGATTGCAGCTATGGAAGCCGTACGTACAGCCCCCTTCAAGGCTTCATCGGCCAATGAATTCGTAATGACTCAGTGTGTGTATCACGTGAGTCCTTGGTAGTTTGGATTTTAACTCCACTACCTGTTCCCATAGCATTCTGTGCTTAATTGTGCCACCTTTTGCATGGGTGGAATTTGCGTAGTTGCACTACGCAAAGCTCAGCGAAACAGTAAAAAGTCTCCGCGAGCATGCAGAGTTCCGCGAACACGCGGAATTGCTTGTTCCGCCCATTTGCAATGCTTTTTTCCTGTTCGCGAATGCTGTTTGTGTGCTCAGGGGGAAATATCTCGCGAACACGCATTTTGAAAGCGCGAACAAGCAAAAAATTTGTGGAAGATTGTGGAATATTGGGCAATTCCGCGTTCTCCGCGGAATGCGAAATTACCAAAATTCCGCACGCGGAACGGAATTTACCACCCAGGCCTACTTTGAACCCATTTTGAACCCAGCATTGCAAGTATTCATTATATGACTGCACATTAACAGGAATCACACACAATTAGCGTGGGGAATTCTTGTTCCGTATTTACAAGTGCCAGTATCAGTGCTTTTAATTCTGCCAACTGTGCCGTGCAGTCTCCTAGAGATTGAGTTTTAGTGCAACTCGTATGGAACTTTCCATTCTGCATGCGACCTTTAACGATTGCACTTGCCACGCTATATTGTTGCTTACTGCCTATGGCCGGTTGAGCAGATCCGTCAGTGTAAATGATATATTCATACTGATCCAGAGTCATTATTTCATTTGGTAGAGGATATTCTTGTTCGTATTGCTGGAATGCTTGTGTCTTTAAATTTGGGTCGTACCTGTATTCTACATCTGTTGCAGTGAGAGAATTAGCCCAATGTATCCATCTCCGATGTAAAGCTTTAGCGTTAGGAGCGCTTGCCTTTGTCGCAGCCTCCAAGGCTGGAACCAGAGTCACTACTATTATTTGTTTCCCCTGAGCCAGTGCTCTTTCTCTCACTACAGCAGTCTGTACTGTTGTCAGAATCTTTTCAGTAGATGCGAAGCACATCTCAGCATTTGTGTACAAATTTGATTTGTATGCAATTGGTACTGTTTCACCTTCATTATGTCAGATAGGTGAACCCAGATTGACCTGCAATTTTACGGATCACCAGGTTGCGTACGTTTACTCGTGTCTGTAAGTGTTTTGAAGCTATCATGTCAGCTTGCAAGGAACGAAGTGTATCTGTGTGTTCCTGTGTCCATTGTCTTATTGAAAAATCTGGTTTTATTAAATCGTAGAAAAGTTTTACTCTTTCTGCGTAATCTAAAATGTATGTTTGACTAAAATTTAGGAATCCCAGGATTGATTGTAGATTTTCTAATGATTTTCGAGGTTAAAGCAGCGCACATTTTTCTAAAAAATTGGCTGCCAGGCTTTTCCCTTCACCTGAAAGCTCATATCCTAAAAACAGGACACTGAGGTGGTCAATTTTACATTTTTTAAAGCTAAATTTGTAGCCCTCAGATGCAAACCCGAAAATGAAGGTATTCACTCTGTTCAAGTGCTCCTCTAGATCATCGTCCATCAGATAAATACCATCCACATAGGACATTGCCTCTTCATCTAACTTTTGAAGTAACTCGGTTACTCTGGCCAAAAACAACCCTGGGCTGTTCTTATACCACTGGGGGAGTCAACAACATTGCCGCTGGGACCCTAGTGCTGGGAATGCTGTCAGATACCTGCTTTCAAGCGCTATATTTTGGCAGAAAAATCCATTTGAGATATCAAGTGTTGGTTTGTATTTTTTCAGCACAATATTATTCATGTGTGCATTTTGGACTGCAAATGTCTTAGTGCATGTGTTTAAATGTCTGTAATCTAAAACTAGACAATATGAATTGTTGGGTTTCATGACTGGAAACAAAGGATTATTCATTGATGAGGTGCAATTTTCAATCACCCCTTGGTATTCAAGTTGATCTAATATCTTCCTGACCTGTTTTTTAGCTTCCTGTTTGATTGGATACTGCCTCTGTGCAGTTGGAGTATTTTTTAAAGGAATTATGTGGTGGGTTGAATCCTCATCGCATACAACATGGTTCTTGTATAAAACTGGAGCCTGGGCTACTACCCACTCCTGCGCATATGTGTGTTGCAAATGCCTGGGAATGTGATCTGAGAATGCCGGTAGAATTACAGTTTCTCCTTTAGGGCAATCCATGACGAATGCTGGCGGCCAATCTCGTTCGGCTAACAAAATGTCATAGCCAAATGTCAGGTTCTTCCAAAAGAGACCTCTCACTTTTCTACACTTGTCCCCCTCCATCTTCAGCATTATTTCATATACTTTATGTGGCACACTTACCCTAGTATCAGGTGTTTCTACTGTGATATAATCATTGAAGTCCGCTATCACCAGAAATTCCATCAAGTTCTGGCGAGCTATTGTTACTTCTGCCACACTGTTTAGCATCGTCTGAGCCCCTTCCCCGTTCAGTAGTCGAGTCCTCAGAATTCTGGGCATGTCTGGTCTTTAGGCCGGCAACCTTCTTCTTTTTGAACTGTGGTTTTTGCTTTGGCTTCTCTTCGTTTTTGGAAGTGTAATCTTGGGTGTGCTGCTTATCACTGGGCTTTGTACGCTCTTCTTGTTTCTCTGAACGTCCTTCCCTCTCAGAGTTTTTTGATGAACCCTGAGAGGAACGAGAGGAACGTGTATCAGTATCCTGATACCTGTCAGGTTTCCTAATATTACCCCTATTCCTGAGATTATACCTCTTTTCATAGTGCTCCTGTGAAGGAGATCTACCTCGGGATTGAGATTTGTTTCCTTTAAATGTTTGCTGTTTTTTAATATCCCACTTCTTTTTAGAAGAAGCAGGTGTCTGCTTGGTTGTGTCTTTTTCAGAACTGCCCATTAGTTGTGGTTTTAACGCTTTCCCACCCAAACTGTCTCTGCCTGATTCTGCATACGCAGTTTCAATTATTTTTGGTAGTTCATGTTCCTGTTCTAAAGGACTGAACTACCTTAGGTGTTGGCGGATTGCCACTGAAGCTGCTTCCCCTTCAATATTATGGCTGATACCAGGGCATAGTTACCTAGTAACTTCATCCCTAAGTTCAGAGCAGGTTCTGCTCCGTACTCGTTTTGTATTTGTCTTAGCACATCTGTTATCACTGCTAACGAAGGAATACCATGTGTTCCAGTATATATGGTAGCAAAGACTGTACCCCAACTGGTACAATCATTGACTTGAGGTGTTATCCCCATGGGCAAGCAGATTGTTAGCATTCTGTGTTTTTCAAACGGGGTAGTGTTCGGGAATACTGCCACTAGCGGTGTTATTTTCTGAGCTACCCAGAATGGCATTTGTTCGCGATTTGTGGGCATCTTGCTCATCACTGCATGGAATGTTTGTAGTGTGATTTTAGCTGCTGTACCCTGAGATTGAGTTCCATTTGTTGCAACTATTGCTGGCTGGACTGTAAATGTCCTCGTGATGAATTACGTCATGTTTCTAGCAGATTGTTAGCATTCTGTGTTTTTCAAACGGGGTAGTGTTCGGGAATACTGCCTCTAGCGGTGTTATTTTCTGAGCTACCCAGAATGGCATTTGTTCGCGATTTGTGGGCATCTTGCTCATCACTGCATGTAATGTTTGTAGTGTGATTTTAGCTGCTGTACCCTGAGATTGAGTTCCATTTGTTGCAACTATTGCTGGCTGGACTGTAAATGTCCTCGTGATGAATTACGTCATGTTTATATAGATTTTAATGAAATCTTTATATTGTATGAGTAAGTCTTCTACTGGCCTTGTATCAATGTCAGAATGTGGTGTGTAGGCCACTAATATCGGCCATGTTACCCCTTCTCCTCCGAGCGGGCAGGTTCTTACTCTTCTTCTTATGTGAGGTAGGGTGCCTTTAAACCAGTATAAATGTTCAGGGTACGTGAGCAGAACTTCAATGTCCTCAAATGGACACTATTCCTCTGGTTCATCTCCTTCTGTGTAAGAGTGAAAGGTTTTTGTTCTTGCATTTGCTGCTGGGAATGTAACCCATGAATAAAATACCACTATTTTGTTTGATTCGTGTGACTCAATCATGAAAGCTACTATGCCAAACCGAAGGGCCCGATTCACAGAATTAACTTAAGACAAAATCCTAAACTTACTACTTTTGGTATTCACAGAATGCACTTACTACTTTTGGTATTCACAGAATGCACTTACTACATTTGGTATTCACAGAATGGATTTATGACTACTAACTTTACGTCCGCACTCGGGCTGGAAATTCTGGCCCGGAGGCGGAGCTTCCGGGCCAGAGGCGGGGTTTCCGGGCCGGGCCTGGCCGGGCGGGGTTTCCGCCTCCGGCCCGAAAGCCCCGCCTCCGAGCCAGAAGCTCCGCCTCCGACCCGGAAGCTCCGCCTCCGGGCCGGAGTTTTCGGCCCGAGTGCGGACGTAAAGTTAGTAGTCGTAAATCCATTCTGTGAATACCAAAAGTAGTAAGTGCATTCTGTGAATACCAAAAGTAGTAAGTGCATTCTGTGAATACCAAAAGTAGTAAGTTTAGGATTTTGTCTTAAGTTAATTCTGTGAATCGGGCCCCTAGTTTTTAAACCATGCTCTTGCAGTTTCAGGGTGACTGTATTGCTGAATTTTTCTGCAATCAGAATTGCGTCTCCATCTTCTTCTCCGGCTGAGAGGTGTAGATCTACTCTTACGTCACCTCCTTTCTCAGTCGTTTTTGTAAAGAAGAAGTTTGTCCAAGGGAACTAAGAAAAAGTTTTTTTTATGCACAATTTTAGGAACACTGTGTCCTTCAAGCTTGATTAACCAACAGTTAATAAATAGGATTTTTCGCCTATTCAGCTGTGGCGGAGTTTGTGGCCACCCACTCCACACGTCTCTGGTATTTTGTGAGTAGGGGTCTCTGGGAATAGCACGACTGAACTACTCAGATTCTACTGTTAAATAAATACCCAATCAACGTTGGCGGCACCATGTTGTGTAGTTCCTATATATCTTATACAGGATCTGCGCGTTTGGATAACATAAACTGTGAGACTGGTGGCAGACTGGTTCCGAGCACCCCCACCGGATATGTTAGCCTGTTTGCATAAGCTACTTCACAGTCCCACTAGAATCTCCTCTTATTGGGGAGAGAATAGTTTCTGGCAACCTCAGAACATGACAACCCTGATCCCCCAGGATCGTGGAAACAATATACTACCTTTCACTCAGTCACTTGTGCTCACTTAGTTTCTCTCAGAGGTACACAAAATAAGCAGTCTGGGCATTTCAATAAAAATGTATTGGACAGTTGTTATTCTAGTGTAGAATAGATGTGCTGTAACAACCATTAGACAGTAGCAGAGATATATGTTTAGCAGTAATACAAAAGTAAAGGGATGATATAGTTCCACCATTTTGCAGATCTCATGAATATATACAAGTACATAAAATACATGATAATAAATGTGTACTCCTTCAATTCCTTCCTAACTAGATGTACCTATATGTACCTAGCATCTGTTATGCCAAGAATCCCTCTAGGATCTAGTCAACCCCATTACCTGAGAAAGGAGAGAATATGGGACCCCGTCCTGGTCTCGAGTTGGACACCCCGCGAGGGATGTTAGACCACTGCGAGCTGGACTGTCTGCATGCAGGAACCTCAGCGTCTCTGGTCAGTGTGTCAACCGGCAAGACATGATGTATATATACCCACAGGTCTTCCAAGGGGTCCTACCTTGCTGTGTTACTCTGTCGGCCTAAAGGATGACGCCGGGCCTGAACTTTATGCAGAGATATTATACAGGAGATGGTAGTCCTGCTGTCAGTCCTGCTGTGCTTCCAAGAAGCCTCATGCATAATGTATGAATTTCGAACTAGGGAAAAACCTGCGTTCTGAATGCAGTGTCGTATCTTGGTCAAAGGTCAGTCCCTATGAACCATTATGTATGTAATGTACGGAAGGATATAGGTGAATGGTTGCAATGTTACCTGCACCTATGTAGGGTACCTATATGGAATATAACACTATAGCTCCTAAGTCATTGCATGGCAGGTGTTGTACGTTATGTTTTTCATTATATGCGCTATAAACCATAACCGGTGAATTTCAGTTCCATGAGGCAGAACCTTAACTCGGTTTCAACTGTATTTTTCATTATATATTTTACACATTGGCACTTGTCAGTGTGTAGTTAAAGGTAGGTCAGAGATTCAGTAATAACTTTTGCACCGAAAAACCTTCACCAAACTTTCCAAAACTAAGTTCACCTATCTCAGCTCCTTCATGGAAAGTTTTGCCCTGATCCATGAAGCAGGGTGAAGAAAACGAGTGGGTCCCATGCTATTTTCCATTGAAAACTTTGCACTCCAGTAGAACAGTAAAAAAGAGCTGAAAGGAATTGCACCAAATGAGGCAAAATGTCTTTCCTCAGAAAGTGTGCTTTTTGCTATTTAGTGTAAATACGCTCAGCCCAATTCAACAAAATTAGCAACTAAAGCGGGGTTTGGCTTGAGCTTGAGAGGATTAAAAAGTTAGGAATATCTGGATGATTGGTCCTGCGATCCTGCAGTTCTGAAAAAAATAGGGCCTTCAGATTGGCTGAGGGAGCTTTAGTTCCTGTTGGCTATTTCAGTACCGCAGAAGCAGCCGCGGATCTCTCAATACCAAGTGGTCTGATGGGCTGGTCACAAGTCAGATGAAAATGTGGCAGTGGATGTTACAGGACTGAGTAACTTGGTCCCCGTATCCTAGAAAAGTTTGAAAAATAGGGTGTAAGGGGGCAGGGTAGGAGCACCCTGACCCTCAGACACTTGTACGTGGAACTCAGTGGGTCCTCCATAGGATTAAGGAGAAACTCCCTACATTAGCATTATTCAGAGCTACCTTGCAGAGTTGCAGAAAGTGACTAGCCTCAACCAGATTGTTTCTGATCTATAGAACCTAACATTCTGGGAGAAAAATGATACACTCAAGAACATCCATTAGGTACCACCAATCAGCTCTCAGTTACTTCAAGATGCATAACATTGCTCAAAAAGTAATCTTACAAAGTACCCAAACAGCTACTATACCTGAAACCAGACACACCCTATCCTGTTCCTAGTTAAGGCTAACGTTGTTCTGCAGTCAGTTACTTCCTTGCTACAACAAGCATTGGCAAAGCTAGCATACAATATGCCAACAGATATTTGACAAGTTCTTCCACGAACCGCATCGGGGCCATGTCACTACCATATATGCAAGTATGCAAAGATGAAGGTGGGAGGTGTGCAGATGCAATTTCTTTAAAAACGTCTGCACACCTCCATTCTACATTGCTGTTTAAATTGACATGTGATCACAATATGGACACTGAGTCGCATTATGAATGCCTTCTGCACCCGGTGGAGGTGCCGAAGGGGTCTGCTTTCCTCTTTTAATGGAAAATGCACTGCCTCCACTGCACACGTAAACTCAGAAGACATGCAAGTTAGTGCTTGAGCTGCAGATAACACAGCACAGCACTGTTTGTAGATCATGCACTAACGTGGCATTTCCGCGTAAATTATTTTTTGCAGTTTTATATACCATGAAAGGTTATGGGTAACTTTACATAAGCAAGGACAGATCTGTGTTGGTTTTTAGGCAAGGGTAGATTAAGTGATTCGCCCAAATCCATAGGATGTTGAGGTGATGCCGAGATTCAAATCCGGTTCTGCAGTTTCAGAGTCAGCATCTCTTGCCATTATGCCACATACTCTCCCTCACGTGTTAGTGTGAGCTCCGGGGCATATTTACTAGTAAAGTGGCAAAGTGTGTCATTAAGCCAAGAAGGCTAAAGACACGCTCTGTCACTTTAGAAATGCAGGGCTGCACCACATTTACAAGAATAGGGTGCATCCCTGCTTTCCCCTGCGCTGGCGCTAAATTTACCTACCTAGCGTCAACGCAGGCATCCTTGCACCATAGTGCAAGTGTGTCTGCGTTGCAGGGGAAGATTTTTTATGTGCAGGAAGGTGTCCCGTCCTGCATATAAACAATCTTTAAATGGCGTTTTGTAACTTAGATGTGTGCTGCTCAATGCGGCACACATTGAAGTTGCAAAACCTGTGCAGGAGGAGACACCTTCCTGCACTTAAACAATCATTTGCGTTTTGCGGTTTCCATGTGTACTGCACAATGCAGCACACATGCAATCAGCATAAATGAGGAGAAATAAACGTTTCTACTCGTCTTGCCAGGGTAAGACCAGGTTTTCCCTGTCTTAATTTTGGCGCTGCCCCATATTTATGCAACCTTTGTAAATATGGGGCAGCGCCAAATTCAATGGGTGTTGCGGTGGAACGCCCACAACAACACCCATTGCCCTCCCCTTTCACGCTAAGTATAGCGTGAAAGTGTTGCTTATTTACAAGTGGATTAACGCTGCCGTGTAAATAAGGCAAAGCCCCTATCGCCACCTCTACGTCTGAAAAGTGACGCTGTGGTGGCGATATGGGCTTGTAAATATGCCCCTCTGATTATAAAAGTCATCAGAACTATCTCAGCAAAAATGGACATGTGGAGCCATTTTGGGTCTGCGCATGGGGACTAAAGATGATCAGAATGCAAGGCCAGCACTTTTGACATAGATGGTCTTGCCCAGGGCTCGAGTCGGGGGTACACGCAGGTACACGGCGTGCCCCCACTCTTTTCACAAGGTGGATGCCGTCCCCCCTGCCAAGAAGATGGGCCCCACAGAAATATGCTGAACCTGTCCCGTGTAATTTTCAGACACCGGGACATGTTCAACAGCACCTGCACGTTGCCTGCTTTCTATTCCCAGCAGCAACGTACAGGCAGCGAGGGAGCCTTTTTTCACCTCCAGCTGGGCCGAAGTTAAGGGGCCATCCGGGCTCTTTTTGTTTGTATATGCTGACTGGGGGCCGCCTGGAACCTTACATTTAAATGTAAATGCCACAGAGGGAAACAAAGGCACACAGCTTGCCTTTTCTTCACAGGTACTTAAGAGGCCTGCTTTTGCCTTTGTTCTGTCGCTGTATATAAATGCAGACACTGCAAGACTGTCAGATGGGTTAGTCTGTCCCAGTATTTACACAAATAATTTAAATAGCACTATTTTATTTCTTTTATAGCGCTACGTTGTGACGTCGTGAGGTCATTTGCATATTGTCTTACTCGGTCAGTCCCCCCACTTATTTTTATAGGACTTGTGCCCTGGTCCCGCCACTCCCGCTATTCTGCCCCCTTTTCTGTGTGGTACGTTGTCCGATATGGCCCAGCAAAGCCTTTACCCAGTAGTGATATCTTGGCAGATAGGGACCATTGTCTGGCTATGTGTTATGCATTTAGCACGTCATTAAAATGGGCACCACAAAACATCATTTGTATTTCTCTTTAACTTATGAAAATACTGAAGATTAACTGCTGGAAAAACTCCAGTGATTGAAGCCTGAAAGAACTGCGAGGAAAAGGTAACTACATGTAATTCATGTACCTTTGCTCAACAGGCTGGTAGGAACAGTAAGACTCAATGCCCTGTAGGATTTGTCAGTCTGCAATTTCAGCAGGATCTGGCCGATGTCTTTAGCAATATGGCACTTACCCATGCTAGAATGCTAGTTTTAGGAGACTTTAACCAATGGGAACTCGGATTCAGGCTATATAAACATTATACAATCTTGTGAGGATATGAATTTGTTTCAATGGGTCACAGAACCTACTCACAAGGGAGGGCATGTACTGGATCTGATCTTTGCCGATAAAGACTCCATCGGAATGGAAAGTATCCTACCGGTGGGCTGGTCTGACCATCACCTGGTTAAGTTTCGGGTGGCTAACCCTAGTATGAAAGCCTCTGCCCCTAAGGCGGGAAGGAGTTATACAGGCAGAGACTGGAATGGACTGTTGAAGAGGGCAAAAATGTCTCATGTTTTCCACATAAATGGGACTTTTGACCCCAGGAATCAGGTGGACGAGATCTATGCAGCATTCTGTGAAGGTATAAATAAAAAGTTTGATCAGATCGCTCCTTTAAAAATTATCAGGAAGCTGGGGAGACCATCTGCCCCCTGGTATAATGAAAAGTTGAGGAATTTAAAAAAGGGATGCAAACATGCAGAGCGGCAATGGCACGAGGAATATGCGGAAAATGAAAAAGTTATATGGAAGGAGAAAAAAGCAAGCTACAAAAAAGAAATTGCTATTGTAAAAGCAGAATATTATGCAGATGTTATCATGAAGGCACCCAATAACACTAGGAGTATTTTTAGAATTGTGAAAGATATTGCTAGTCCAGATTGCACAAAAAACAAGATCCTTCCTACACAGGAGTTATGTGATAATCTATCAATTTTCTTGAAGGAGAAAATAAGTAAGATCTTTGAAGGGATGAAAGTGGGTGACTTGGCTGATTCCGGTGGGGGGATGGCAGTGGAGCGGGGTTAGTGGGACGAAGTCAGGAGATCAGGTGGCCCTCCTAGACCATTTTGAGCTACCCTCAGAGGAGGATTTTAATAAAGTAGCCTTAAGTGTATCCTCAGGCTCGCCTATGGACCCCCTCCCTCATAAAACCTGGAAAGAGCTAGGACCTGACCTCTTCCTGTTACTCTGTCAGTTCTGTGACCAATCCTTAAGTAGTGGATTGGTACCACCCTGCTGGAAACAAGCGATAATCACGGTACTTTTGAAGAAACCAACCCTTGACCCCTCGTGCCCTAAGAGCTATAGGCCCATTTCTCTTTTACCGTACCCAGTGAAGGTTACAGAGCGCTGGTGAGCAGGGCACTTTCTAAGTTTCTGGAGACTAATAACAAACTGAAGGATGCGCAATTCGGTTTACGCCCAGTACATAGGACGGAGACCACCTTGGTAACCGTCTTGGATGATCTTCGAATGCGTGCAGACAGGGGACAGTCAGCTATATTGATTTTTGCTGGACCTGTCTGCTGCTTTCGATACGGTCAACCATGCGGTCCTTCTAGCCAGGCTGGAAGGAATGGGGGTGGTGGATGTGGTCCTGCTATGGTTCCAATCTTACCTGGCTTACAGATGGCAGGCAGTGGCTCTCCCCCCCATCAATCAGATTTTGTTGACATTGTGCATGGTGTACCCCAGGGGTCTGCAATAAGCCCTATATTATTTAATGCTTATATGAGTCCGTTGATGGCCATTATTAAGTCATACAATGTTAGCTTTGCTAATTATGCTGATAATACTCAGCTGATCTTGTCACTGGAAGGGGACCTCGCCGCCTCCTTAGGAAATGTTCACGCTTGTGTGCCAGAAACAGTAAAATGGCTGAGAAACAACTCCTTGCAATTCAATAGCGAAAAAACAGAGATTCTACACTGTGCGGTAGGGAAAGTGACTCCCACACTCCCAAATGACTTTTAGCCTATCTCCACGGATGTACCTTTGGTACCCGTTGAGACGGTACGAAACCTAGGAGTCAGCTTTAATGACAAGCTGAACCTAGAGACTCAAGTCAACAAAATAGTGGGGAGTAGTTTCTCACTTATCAGAGTACTTCGGAAGATTCTTCCGATGCTTCCAATCCAGGCCAGAGCTTTAGTGGTAAGGAGTATTATCTTGAGCCGTGTGGATTATTGCAATGCTTTCCTTCTGGAGTCTCCCAGGTACTTGATTGGGAGGCTCCAGAGAATTCAGACTGTGGCGGCAAAGCTTGCGCTAATGAGACCACGATGGTCATCAGCATCTCAGGCCTTGGCGGAGCTGCATTGGCTCCCTGTCTCACAGAGGATACAGTTCAAATCGCTCTACATTGCTTATATGGTGCTGGACGGCCTTGGGCCTAAAACGTTGCAGAGCAAATTTGGCTGGTATGTTCCTACCCGCACTCTTCGTTCCTCTTCGGCCACTTTGGTAAAAATGCCGAGGATCAAAAGAGTAAATTCGGGGAGAAGAGCCTCCAGTACCGCAGCTGCCAGGCTATGGAATGGTCTGCCTACTGAACTGAGACAGGTGCAGGACTCTTTGTTGTTTCGCAAGAAAATAAAAACCTGTCTCTTCCCTAAAGTGTAAGCAGGTCAACCATGCCTGATTCTGCAGCTAGTATGGTGGTAGTGTACATGTATCGCAGCGCCAGGATGCCCGTAGGGTTACAGTGCGCTTTATAAGTATGAATAACAATAACAATAACAACAATTTGTCCATGGCAGGAGAATGCTTTCCTCCCGCTCTTCCCTTTGGCAGGACATCGAGAGGCGCAGCGTGGAAAGATTATTCCTGTCCCTCTGGAGGCCGGTCCAATAGTTCTTCCCATGCTCCATCTCTTTCCTCCCAGGAGCCTTGATGTCACGGGCCTGTCTTTTGAGGTTCATTGGCTTGTGGCCTAAGGTGCCAGGAAAAGAGACTAGATCTGCGTACTCCGGTTCCAAATCTACAACACGTGGGGGAAATGTTTTACTCTCTTAAGTCCCAACAGTGCCATTAAACACCGCGCGGAGGCACCTAGGTGGTCGAAATTTCGCCCCCCCGCCCCAGATGATAAATCCTAACACCCAATGAACCGGATTTTTTTTTTACAAACTGACAGCTGTCAGAAGATGAGCTTTTAAGAGACAAACTGTTATGTCGATCTGATGCCTCCGAGTTATTTGCTTCAGGTTGTATTTTGATCCGTTGTCTCGGAGACCCTAAAAGGAGTGGGGCCCATAGGCCGGTGCGGTGCCTACTTTGCCTATTTGGTAATCCGGAACTGAGTTTACCAACAAGTCACCAAGTATTCCGTGCATATTAACAAGCCATTTGCGCTCACATTGCTCTCCAGTTTCGGAAGCCATCTGCTTTTGCCACTTACATTCGTCTGGCTTGCCTTTTTCTACATTTATTTTGGCAGCTGCTTGTTCATTTTTGAGTTATTTATCTTTTCATTTATATGGTTAGTATAGTCAAAAGAAAAGCAGCACAGTGGTCTCGCTCATAACAGCGTGTTACTCTTTCCGTCGTTTGTAACTGGACCCGGGCTGTGCTAGCGAGATGGTAAGGGCAACACCAGCCCTGAGTCTCGAAGGTATACCACTGGGTTACTGGGTTTGAAATATTGTGCTACCATAGCACCAACCACAATATCCACTCCAGAAATATTGTGACGGTCAGTGCTTTAAATTGAAAAATAGAAGTGCAGGTACTCTGTAACAGAGTACCTGCTTGTTTCTGAGAAGTGCCGGTACTCTCCAATTAACATTATTACATTTCTCTCCAGAAGTGCCGCATCTCTCCCTCTCAAAATGAAAAAATGCCGGTACTCAGTACCGGACAGAACCGGCCCATTTAAAGCATTGGTGACGGTAAGTACATCTACGTATATAAGGAAGTACAGACTGACTATACTTAACTTCACATTTATGTACCATACAATAAATATATCTTCAAAGTACATAGATGCGTTGTCATGAATAGTAAATCTATACTCACCCAGATCTACTGATTGTGGTTATATTTTGGTAGCTGGCCTTCTAGCTACGATATTTTTGTAGCACAGTAATATTGTTCTTGATATCATGACATACTACATTTCCCACTAGTGCTTGCTGGACTTTCGTCGAGTACTATTTCTTCTCTAGGATCTGATTGGCCCTAATCAGACCAGCAGGTACGTGTTGCTCAGGATGATTGGCCAATGGAATTATGTTGGAACAGGGGCCTAAATTATATGGCAGTGTTGGCTAAAATGATACAAAAAGAAAAGGCAAATTATGCGGCATAATCCAGCACATTCCGTGGCAGTGGCCACATTATTTTACTACATTTTAACATTAATTCATTCTGTCAGGGCATAAGTTTCACCTCATTTGTGCCAGAGCAACAGCTGAATACAGAAATCAACAGCTTGAATGTGATCAGTTAACCTTTGCAAGGGTCTGCAACTGCACAGCACAATGTATGGCGCTTTTTGGTGGATTATGTGCCACAATGCAGGAAAGCCGTAATTATGTGGAAACGGCCATCACTGCAGAATTGCAGAACTCCAATGGCTTGGACCAGATGGCCCAAAATAATGCTACCTAGACATTGTTAGTAGAGTTCCTTTATTCTGGTTGACAATATAGAAAATCCTCCTTTGCGTAGAGCCTCCAAGAAAGAATGGCACTTGAATGTTGGTTCTGTTCTTTACAGCAGAAATTCATTCGCAGCGTTCCTGTTACAGAGAACCTTAACGTGAGAAAACAACCATGGCAACCAAATTCAATGTCTCATTCAGAGAACACACACACAGTCAATGCGCAAAGCGGCTCACATCTGCTTTATAGCAGCAACAACCTTCTCTCAACTCCTTATGGCAATATTGCTACCAGAAGTGTCCTAAACCTGCTTTGGGTAATAATGAAATAAGCGGTGAGGCAACACCAATCTTGCTAGTTGCTTTGGGTTAATTTGCTCCCTATTTCAATCTCGGGATCAGCTAATTATCGATTTCTGCGTAATCCCTTTAGGAATATGAAATTTCCCTCATATCCTGTAACCCAGCTGGGAATGTTAGCTCATAATAGTAACTCACTCTGACGCACCCATTTACTGCCAATTCGAATACTTGCAGGCACAGGATGGACCTCTGTGCAACCTGCCTCTCACTAGGGTAGGCTGCTTGACCGGGAGAGCCTTAGTCAATATCTACCAGATGGCGGCTCTATGAAACCTAGGGGCATATTTACTAGCCCCTATTGCCACCACAGCTGCAATTTTTCAGACGTTGTGGCAGTGATATGGGCTTTGCCTTATTTACAAGGCAGCGTTAAGCCACTTAATGTGGCTTAACGCTGCCTTGTAAATAAGGCCCCCTTTCAAGCTACACTTAGCGTGAAAGGGGTGGGCATGGGTGTTGTGATTGGCGTTCCACCACAACACACATTTATTTTGATGCTGCCCCCTATTTACAAGGGTGGCGTAAATAAGAGGCACCGCCAAAATTAAGACCAGGGAAAACCTGATCTTAAACAGACAAAATGAGTATAAATGCTTTATTTCTCATAGTTTTTGCTGTTTCCATGTGTTCTGCGTTGTGCAGCACACATAGAAACAGAAAAACACCATAGATTGTTTATGTGCAGGAAGGTGTCCCTTCCTGCAGATGAACAATCATTCCCCTGCAACCCAGGCACCCTTGCACTATGGTGCAATGGTGTCTGCATTGGTGTTAGGCAGCTAAATTAGCACCAGCGCAGTGGGAACCGCAGGCCTGCACCGTTGTCTTGTAAATACGGTGCAGCCCTGTGTTTCAGTAGTGGCAGAGCGTGGCATTAAGCCAAAGAGGCTAACGCCACGCACTGTAAGGATCTTACCCGGAATAGATTCTGCAGGAGCGCCACGGAGTTGGTGGTGAAGTCGTTGCTAAACCCCTGCCTTCCACCACCACCAAGTGCCTCTATCAGACTCTAGAGAGCACTGGTAATAGGGGAAAACAGGGAAACCAAACAAGGAAAGAGGGGAAGAAAACTCAGCTGCCTCCTCGGGATGTCACAACCTGGAATTTATCTGGCCTCAGTGAAACTCGCTGTATAGGATATCTGAAAAGAATATCAGAACAGAATGAGAGGGTTGAGAAGAGGAGAGAGAAGGCAGAAAGGCATTCACCAGAAAAAAGGAGGTGCATATATGAATACCTAATATCTATGTGAGGTTGCTAGAACACTTTATGGGAGCAATCTGTGGAGGATATCTTCTCTTCTACAAGTGATCTCCTAAACATAGAAAAACATATATGAGTCAGATTAACCTTGAATAACCTCCCCCGTCCCCTACCAGTCCTTCCCCGTTACCAGTTCTGTAAGCAGGACGATGATCAAATGTTCAACAATCTCCGGGAGAGTTTACAGTCCGTCTGTAAAGAGTTCTCAGCAGGCGGTATGAAGAAGAGTTGTTTGCTCGTCCCTGCTTGGATTGTGAAGATAGATCTCCAGCGCCTCACATACGAAGTCCAGGGAGGCAAGAGACACACCACCCAAGCTGAGAAGGGCTCCAGAGGAAATGGGGAGAGAGCTTAGGGATAAATGACTGGTGGGGATGCACCCCAAGACACCCGGCCGGCCCTCGGGAGAAAACTCCGGAAAGGCGGGCGGAGCGCTGGGTATGCGAAACTAATAACAAGGGCAGGAAAGACAATGGCGAAAACACCAGCAGAGAGGCGAGCGGAGCACGACGAAGGGCCCTGCTTGCCTTCGCAAAATAGAACTCCAAGTAAGCGTGTGAGGAACAGGGCTAAGGCACGAAACAAAGGCACCGGGGCAAAGGCACGGGGCAAAGGTACGGGGCAAAGGCATGGAGCAAAGGTACGGGGCAAAGGTACGGGGCAAAGGCACAGAGCAAAGGTACGGGGCAAAGGCACGGAGAGAGTAACCATGCACCTTCAATACAGAGTTCTGTCAGGGTAACAAGTAGGACTCTTCAAGAATCTAAAGTCCTAGGCACGAGAACGCCGAAAGGCGTCGTCATGAAGGAAAACAGGATACGAAGACCAGAAACAGGAAATGGACATCAACGCTACGGGGCAACACTAGAACGCGAAGCCCTGAGCTCTCGCGCTTCAAGCTTTTCTATGGTAGCGCCGCTACTGCGCATGCGCGTTCGTAAGATCACTGCTCCCAGCGTCCTGCGCGCGGCAATCCTGACATGCTCTGCCACTTCACTCGTAAATATTCTCCCTAAAGACTCTCTGTTCTGCCCTTGAGCCCCCTTGGGTATGCTCCTTCCTTTCAAGCCCGTTATAGGGCTCTTCCATCCAGAGATGGCAGTTCGGGCTCCCATTGGGCGCAGGGTCAAGACTGATTTACATATGGCTGGGTCCAAACTGCAATGTAATGGTGAGCAAAAAAACTATGGATTTAGGCCCAGATCTCTGTACTGGGGTGAATGTATGACATTGTCCTGCATTCTGTCCATCAATTGTTCTTTTTGCATATGTCACCCCGAGTGGGACGGGTATGCCCAGAAGTGGGTCCCGTGCTCACCATGCCACTGGAGTCAACCTATCCTGGCTGATAAGGGCTGAAAGCCAGAAACCGGTGCTAGGATGCTTGTTTCCAGTCCAGGGAGGACCTGGCCTGGCAGTTCAGGCTGGACTGTTCCCATTGGGTGCAGGGTCAAGACTGATTTGCATATGGTTGGGTCCAAACTGGAGAGGCATGGTGAGCAAAAAAACTATGGATTTAGGTCCAGATCTCTGTACTGGGGTGAATGTATGACATTGTTCTGCATTCTGTCCATCAATTGTTCTTTTTGCATCTGCCTCTTTGCAGGGCAGAAGCCCCAGAGGACTGCCCACAGGACCACCTCTAATTTCTAAGGGGGCTATTCACAAAGGTAACTTACACTTGTAAGTAATTTACAGTTGTAATTTACTCTTACAGTTTTGAATAACTTTACCACGTTGTGCTATTCACAAAATGTGAGCGTAAAAATACTGAAAAGTGCAGACTTACATGTCACCACCAACTGAAAAGAAGGAGGGTGGAGCAAAATGTATGCTTGCACGTTACAGATACAGAAGCCGTAGTAGGTCTAAAGCCACGCATGGCCAACCACTGACACCCTCTGATAGAAAATTATGTAAGTAGGAAATTAAAATCAAACGACATAGGAAATAATGTTACATTAATTTACATTATTTAAAATAGTTAAAAATAAAGTAATATAATTACATTTTAAAAAATCCAAAAATATAACATATGCATTATTTAATTGAAAATATTCTAATAACTTTTTTATTTGTTATTAGAATATAATCAAATTATTTTTAATTAACTCTGTACATCACTTTTAAGAATTATTAATGCATAATAAAAATATTTTTCCTTTAGGTGAGAATCTATTTTTTAATATAAACTTCAGAAAATAATTTGTATTTAATTTAAGATATTTAATGTAATTTAAGATTTAAGTCAAAATTAGGTTAATATGCTGTAGCAGTTTTTGTTTTTTGACATTTTAAATAACTAAATAAAATACATTTACATTAATATTTAAAATAAATTCTTTTTTTTTTATTTATTATAAATTTGAATAAACTTTCTGGTTCATCCCTAAACTTTGCGATACTGTGAAGTCTCCCAAAGGCAAAGTATAGAGAAAAGTAAAAATGTTTATTTATCTCAAACAAACCAGCAAAAATATTTTTATGTTAAATATTGATACGAATTATTTTAATATATTTATTTTAAATTTTGAACAAAATATAAAAATTCTACAGCACTATTAACTTAATTTAGAATTAAGGGGCTGATTATGACGGCAGACGGACTTATGTCCGTTCGCCATCTTATCGGGGAGTGGGACCGCCTGCCTACTAGACGGTGGTACAGCGGAGGT
Source organism: Triturus cristatus (assembly GCF_964204655.1). Classification (NCBI taxonomy): domain Eukaryota; kingdom Metazoa; phylum Chordata; class Amphibia; order Caudata; family Salamandridae; genus Triturus; species Triturus cristatus. The sequence continues at coordinate 912,011,297 of NC_140581.1, read as the reverse complement.
CACATTGCCCATCTTTTACATTGCGGCGGGTGCTGCTGGCTGCAGCACCCGCAGCAATGTAAAAACGGGACATTTTACATATCCCTGCACTACGTGGCAGGCACCAACACCCATAACCAAGGGCCAGGGTGAAAGGGGGGGTAACCCACCATGAAACGGCTGGCGGAAATGGACATCGTAATATCTACAGCAGTGCCTGGTAGGCACCGCCTGCATTGTAGGGACTACGAGCCCCTCTGCCACACAGGTGGGCTCAAGGAGCCCATTGGATGCATGACAGTCGGTCTTTACAACCACCACACGTCCGCCTGCCATCATAATATGGCGGGCGGTAAAATTAGTTACAATGGCAGGGAGACCGCCACCAAGAGCCTGTCGGTGGGGGTCTCCCTGCCATTGTAGTCAGCCTCGTAAACTTTAATTCATTTAAATATATTAAATTAAATGAAAATAATATGCTAAAGATTAAATAAAATAAAAATACTACCTAAAGTAAAAGATTTTTTTTTATTATGCATTGTTAATTATTAAAAGTGATATAGAGAATTCATCGAAAATAATTTAATTATATTTAAATACTAATTACTCAACTGGAATTGCGGATGCCGGCATGCACCCAAACGCGGGTGGTGGATGGTAAACAACGAGCCCCCTCTACGTATAAAATTGTCACACTCCTCTTTCCTTGACAGGAACTATACTGGCACTCCAGTAGCTGTTTCCAAATGTTCTTTTATGACCATATTTTAGCTGCCCATGGCAACCTTAGTTACAATATGCACACCATTTTCATTTGTGTGATAAATACTCTCTATTTACAAAACATAAACAAAAGGCAAGCAGAAAAGTGAACAAAATAGTCACCATCTTGTTGTAGCATGATAAGATCAATGTTTGTACATGATAAATAAAGTTAATGCAATGTGCAACTTATTAATGTTAAATCATTTGGAGAGGACAGACAAGGAATAAAGAGTAAATATCAATTCAATATTTACTTATAGTAAATCACTTCCTCTAGAACTTAACTGTAATTAGTCATTTCATATTGGGGATATATCTTTCTCTTCCAGCACAATACAACTAAATTCATGTAATCAATCTCAGCCTGGTCTGAATCAACTGTACACTTATTAAGAAGCACTAGATGTACCACTGGAGTAATATGTCATATGAAAAAGACAAGGCCACTATGAAAATAAATTCATAAGTTGGTTTGGCAGAGTGTTGCATCCAAGAATTGATAAATACATTCATTGCCTAAGTTCCTCCTTTGCAAAATTAAATCAATAAATAAAACTCTCGCATATCCAAACAACTAATATGCTTGCCATCATCCAAATTTGTTGATGGTGAATCCAATTTCTGCTTTGACGCATTCCATTATATAGCTGAGAGCACCCATTTCAAACCCCTCATTTTGCCCCAGTGAGCTATAATCAGGAATTGCTAATATGAGGATGTCATCTAAAATAAACCAAACGTTACTTAAAACTACAGTCCTACCTAAGCCTTGAACTGCTAAACTGTTAAAGACATTCTCTACCTCAAACAGGTTATAAACATTTTCACACCCACATATTAACAATGGCGACATTTCAGGTCATACCTGTATTCAACCTAAAAAGGTATATAATTCTTCATCTACGTTGAGGCCATGGGGTTTCTGCTATCCATCTCTAGAATAAATCATGTCTCCAGTTTCCTGAGCTCTATCCCTCTATTCCATCCTCTTAAATCCATGGTTATCTGTGCTATACCACTGTATTTCAATAAGGACTCTTCCCCTTCATGGTATTTTCAACAATGTCTAGCAATTCGGTAGATGAGATCATGATTTTTTGTCACCCTAAGATGCTGCAAGATTCTATTATGCATCAATATAGTGGTGCTACCGGCATATACCTTTGGGCAAGGGCAAGGTAACATGTATACTATTTGCTTCTACGTGTCAGTCCTCCTTTGACTTTAATACTTTTGTTCAAAGGTGTTTTAAAGTTACTAATATTGACTCCATGCTGGAATCCCCTGCATTTGTTGCATTTTACAAATGTGAACTATGTTTTTTTCCTATTGCTTCTGATGTCACTCCTTACTAGATGATCCTTCATGAATTTAGCTTGTCTAAAGCTGATAAGCAGATGTCTGGAGACCTCATGTCCGATTATAGGCTCATTCCTTATAAGGTATAGGCCTGGGTGGTGAAGTCCGCTCCCTTCAAGGAGTTTGCTGAGTTTTTCCCACTCCACGCTCCATGGAGCGTGCAGAGTTCCAAAAAACCCTCTCTGCAGAGCAGAGTTTTTCCCTTTCTCGCGCTCGCCAACATTAAGTTGGCGAGCGCGACAACTCAAAATCTTACTCCAGACCACCTCCCGGAGATATTTCTCAACATGGACGGTCACGTATGGCCGCTGCTGCTTACGTTAAGAAACCTTCCAGTCACGTTGCAGAAGCTGCCACTCAAGTAAAAATTCTACTTGCGTAGCAGAAAGAAGCAGCACCCTCTTGCGCTGCGCATATTGCCATTCTTGCTGATTATACCGTGCGGGACAAACAGCTGGTGCTAAAAATCTACGTGAACGGCACAACCTACTGCACTCCACTGCTTGCAGAACTCTGCGTAGCGTGGTGGAATTTTTTTGTCACTCCGCGAACTCCACCAAGGCCTAATAAGATGCCACTGTCTAAAGTGCAGACCTTACCTTCATATGTTCCCTATTGTAGTTAGTAATTCATCTGTGTTCCATGCTCTTCACTGTTTTCTTCTTATTGGTCACAAACAGAGCTTTCTCTCACAATGTCGTGTCTAATTAATGCTATCTTTAAAATGTTGTCAGTATACCCTCTTGTCTCGAGCCTAACTATCATCCATTCCTCAATTTATTGATATTCCTCATTTGTACTACATATTCCATTGGCTGTATACAATTCTCCAAATGGGATGCTTTTGATAAGTGAATTGAGATGAAAACTTTGGGCATGTAAAATGCTATTACCTGCAGTGGGTTTTCTATATAGAGTTGTCACCAATCTACAACCTTCCACTCGCACTAGAAAATCCCAAAATTCTATTTCCTTATCACTCATCCTGCTAGTAAAGAACAGGTTCAAATTATTTCTATTTAGTTCTTCTACGAACTGAAGAGCTTCTGTTTTGGTCCCTTTCCATAGTATAAATAAATCATGGAAGAATTGTACCCATAATATGATATGATCCATCCATCTCTCCATTGTAACGCCCCCAACCACTTGCTTCTCCCACCTGCCATATGCAAATCAGCATAGCTAAGGGTGAAGCAGGTGCCCAATCCTGTTGAAAGATTTCGCCATGGAACATGAAAATGTTTCTCGAGAGACACCACTCAATCATTTTCAACAGCATCACATCTTACTGTATTCATAGAACTTGATGGGTCTAATTCTCAAAAATGTTTAACTGCATGGAGGCCAACCAAGTGTCTTATGCTTGTGTACAAAGGTTACATGTCTAGGGTCATAAGCACCATGTTATCATCTCACCTTACATCAAAATCCTACATAGAAAATTTGCGGTATCCTTTATATAAGAAGGTAAATTAGCTACCAGTGGGCCCAGAAAGAAACCGTTACATTTCAAAACATTCACAAACATTCTACTCAGTGGCATGATTATGAGGCTTCCAGGTGGAATATTGACATTTTTATTTACTTTTGGAATCAAGTAAAAAATCGGTTATTTAAGATGTTCTTGCTTAAGAAATCCATACTCATTTGGGCTTAACAAGCATGAATCTTTCCAATCATTTAACTCTTGATCAAATATATGCTTCACTTTTAAACATTCAGTCATATAGAACCTTTTATAACATTCTGCATTATTCAACTGTTCATATGCTTCTGACCTATATATATCTTAATGCCATAGAACAACATTTCCACACTTATCCAAACTCCTGACTAATACATCTGTTAGATTTTGCAGCTTTTGTATGGTATACCTCTAATCTATGTCTCTCTGATTACAATGCTTCCTTTTCCTATTGAGGCTGTATTGAATATTTCTGAGCTTCTGAGTTCTGAGAAGGTGTCAAAATTATCTTGCAGAGTCTGAGGGGCAAGTCTTGATTTAGGTCTAAAAGAGTCCCACTTTCTTCCTCTACATTCTATATAACTCCTCCCTCGGAACCTCCTCCACCACCTGTGGGGCCTCATCATGTTCTACCTCTAATTCAAGTAGGTCCTTCATCACTTTCACATCTAAAACAAGCAAATTACTTGTATTCTTCATGTCACTTTGTCCCACTTCTGCATTCTTGTTTCTACCTTCAACAGCTTTAATTTTCTTATAAATTATAATTTTCTTATAAACTCATAAAGGTCAACCCTTATCTGAGGATAGTCAAACTTAGACTCCTGACAATGGGATAATAGGATTGACCCTCACTTGGTTTACGGTTTGTTCTCTGATCCATTCTTAAAAACCTATCAGGCACATGCATCAAAAGAAAAACCGGTCGCAAAAGGGCAGATTCTCAGAATCTGCCCCTTTGCGACCGGTATTTTTGCATTTGGGTTGCATCATCCCAAATGCAAAAATCGCAATTTTAGTAATCTCTAAATTGCGATTACTTAAATTGCGATTGCATTTAAGGAATCCCAAATTGAGATTCCTTAAATGCAATGCATTAAAGTAAACAAATTAGCGATTTCGCTAATAGGGGGTGCAAATTACCATGAAGTTGAACTTCATGGTAATTTGCAAAATCTTTGAAAAAAGCAATTTTGTGCATTTTTCAAAGTTTCATGTTGCACACACACATGCCCTTGGGGCATGTGTGTGCGCAACATATGTGCACAGGCCAATTCCAGGGGTGCAACAGGGTGTCCTTTTGACACCCTTGCACCCTGAAATTGCATGCACAATTTGCGAGTACCTATTGGTACTCGCAAATTGCGCTTGCAATTTCCCATTCATTCATATGGGCCTGTAGGAATGTATTATTATAACGATTCCTACATGCATAGAATTTTGCGTGTCCTTAAATGCGAATCCTTAATATTCGCAATTAAGGCCCCGAAAAATCCTAGCTGCATTTACAGTCTCTCTGTTGCCCTGCTCATGTTGTTCTAATTCCGAATCAGTGTCCAAGCTAATATCATTCACGGCGATGTCTGATTGGTCTTATAATAGTCATGACCTCTTTGCCTTCCATTAGAAGCAAATCTCCCAGCAAATATGTAGATCTGCCCTCACTTGTAGCCAATATGATCTCTTTGAAATTGAAGTAAATATAAATTAATGTTACGTAAATGTTTAGAATCAAAAATGGGCATTAAAATATTTTATAATGAAATAATGCACAGTGATGCAAGGGTGCCCGAATAGGTGCTAGGCTGCCAAAGCAGTCCCAGCGCTGGGGGAAAGAACAGAAATGCACCATATTAGATAAATACGATGCATACTTGCCCTTTCACTTCGACGTAGGGCAGCGAAGCAAGGTGACTTGCTGCACTGCACTACGTCAAAACCCCTTAAGGCCCTATGCACTTTGTTCAGGTGATGTCAGTAATTGAGAGGCTACAGTGGCAGGGGTAATCCCGAGTTGGAAAGGTGAATTTTAACTCAATTTTGAAGGCACATAGGGTGGTGGCATCTATTACTTCTAGGACTATGGTGAATTCAAAAGGAGGGGTGCTTTAAGGAAGACAACGCTGGATTGCAAGCAATCTGTGGAAGGTACACGAACAAGTGTATCTGTTTTTACACTATGAAACAGTTTTCCAGGAATATGAAGGGGATTTGGAAGTGGTAAGTGTTAAATGTGCACAGCATCAAAGTTGAGCAGATTGTTAAAGAAGACTGAATGAGAAATAGGTGAGGCCAAGAATGAGAATTTTAAAAGTCACTGACAGCAACATTGCTAATCAGAGTCTTGGCTGAGTAGAAAGTAAGGTGGTGCCTGTTTTGCAGATGTTGAAATTATTAGTATAGTGTCAAGTACATTAGCAAAAGAAAATTACAAAATTAATAGAATTATAAATAAACCTTAAAATGCACACTTTAGCACTTCAAAGTGTTACTAGCCATGACTCAGTCAGCCCCTCAGTCAATAAAAATATATTCGGTTTTGAAAAAATATATATATAAGAAAGTTGCAAGTTGCTATGACATATTTGAAGTTTAGGCCAGTCATTAAAGCACATCGTGGTAATACATTAATTGATTTCCTCAACCTAACATTTGTACACGATTCTAAAGAATCTAAGCACAAGAATTACATTCTATAAAATAATGCCCACAGTCTAATTAAAAAAATAAGATATCTATTCATAAATCTCCCATTCACTTTCGGATACGCTTCATCTGCCAAATAAAAACCAAGACTACAGCACAAACCTCAACTGTATATAATTGCCAGAGAAAGATGATAGCTTTTCGACACTGCTTAAAAGTACAGTTCTGCAGTAAGGACTTAATTGTTCTTTTTATCCCATCATAAGATTTGCTAAAAAGTACAGAGTGTATTGTGTTTTGTTTAGAAATTCCGTCACATGGGCAATAAGCTAACATTCTGGGCCAATTTCTCTGTCTCCAGGGGATGCATCATATTAAATCTTAGCCTTGTGAGGCCAAACCTATGTTGGAAATTGGTGAAAATTCAGATAAAGTTGGAGACCATCCCTTGTTAACAGGATAGAGTGGGCAACACACTCGCTTTGCAGCCCTTTTCATTAAATCTACCTTCTTGAAACAACTGTAGATCCGTGGTCCATTTTACTGACCACTATGAGGGATTCTGGGTCGTTTAAAATTTCTGGTCTGTTTATTTTGTCACACTGAAACTTAATACATTTTAACCATGGAATGACTAGAGCTTGATTCAGAGCCATACAGTCTCTTTCTATTAGTGAAAAACACAGCTTATGGCCGTATCCATATCCTATGCCGTAGTAAAAGTGGGTGGAGCTCGATCAGATCTATGGAAAAACTCACCCCTAGTTCTTCATAGAAAAACATAGGTCGGGATATTCATTGGGACTGCCAGGAGTGTCTTTAACATTTTTTTGATGATTTACTATAAGATCCAGGTTGGCCATAAAATCCACAAAAGCTGTAAGTAATAACTCAAGGCCATTCATTGTGCAGGCTGTTTCACCATGACATCAGCGTACAGGAGGGCGAGCACAGGACGACGTCCCTGCACAACTCGATTATCACCCTTTTCAGATTGTTAAAATATAGGGTGAAAAAGAACAGTGCAAGGATGTAGCCCTGCCTCAAACTCCGCTCAATGGTAAATGTCTCCATACATTCTCCATCAACACCATACCTGACCTTTGCAGTTGTCCTGAGTAAATTTTCCTAAGAAAATGTACAATGGATATATCAATCCCCATATTCCCCATCAAACGCCACAAATTAGAATGGTTGACATACTTAAAAAGGATTGACAGTCAATAAACACCTTATGAAGATTCCTCCTCTTCGGTGCAGTATATTAGCTAGTGATCAAAGTATTTTCTTCTAGTGTGAATGCTAAGAAAGTAGCACCTTCTAAAATAAAAGGGGCAATAGTTTGTCCCATCTCCTCATCATGGCCTTCTATCGCTGTACAGAGATCTGAGTTAATAATATGAAAGTGAGCAACCCACTCATTTGTCGATTCCCTATGAGGACCCTCTTAGGGGATCTGCACCAAGGGGGAGTGACCCATGTTCATTCTATAGCAGGGTCAAACAGTGTATTGTGTAATGTAAGGTCCCTTGCCAAACATCCATTTGAAATCTGGGATCTTATCACCACGAATAGCCCTGCCTTATGTTTCCTTACAGAAACCTGGCTAAATTCTAAGAACCATCCACAGGTTTATCTGGCTATTCCTGATAACTACCAATTTATACACTTAAATAGGGAAGAGAAAATAGGCGGTGGCAGTGCAATTGCCTTCCAGAAACATCTTAAAGCGAATTGGGTGTTCTCGATTCAAAATGAATGGCTGGAATTAGGAATCTTTAAGGTTATCGAGTCTTCTACCAACTCCTGGCATGGCGCTCTACTGTATCGACCCCCTGGAGCTAAAGCCAACTTTGCGGACCTCCTAGTTGAACTTATAGCATTGCATGTAGTGGCTTCTAATACTTTTCTTCTCCTTGGAGATTTTAATTTTCACGCTGAAGATTCCTCTATTCCAGAGGTTGATAAATTGTTCGTTGCACTGAACTCGATTGGTCTGACTCAGCGTGTGGTGGGCTCTACTCACCAAGCTGGCCACCTATTAGACCTAGTATTTTCTAATGATGACCACTTGAAGTGTGCCCCCCCCCCTTTCTCTGACTTGGTCAGACCACTCATTGATCTCATTCTCCTCTAACAAGGCCTGGGAAAAAAAGGGTGAGCCTCAGAAGAGAGTACCCCTGGGACAATACAGAATGTGGCGAAATCTATCTATAGAGGCTTTTAACAACGCCTTCTCACCTCCTGGGGAAATTAACTCTTGTGACCCCTCCAAAAAATTGGAAGATCTGAATACTGCCCTTTGTAGTGCCTTTGATGTAGTTATTCCATCTAAACAGAGCGCAGGTATAAGGCGAACCTCCAGCCCCTGGTACACAGAGGAGCTTAGAAAGGAAAAAGCCAACTGTAGGCGTCTGGAGAGACTTTGGAGGACCAATAAGGAATGTCAATCTAGACTTCTATTTAGACGATCTCTGGCCATCTATCACCTAAATTTGAAAGAAGCGAGACGTGCCTCAATCATCAAACAAATAGAATAAGCTAGTAATTCCTCGAAAGTATTGTTCTCTATAGTCAAAGACATTACATCTCCCAGAGTGTGTGCACAACCATCTATCAAATCTCAGAATCTCTGTGATTCATTAGCATCGTTCTTTAGGGATAAGATATCCACAATTTATAACAACTTCCCTCCAGAGATTCCTTTAACCCTAGATCTGTTGTCTGAACCCATGGGTGAAGCACCAACAGCAAAGGAGGCCTGTCTGGAGCAGTTCGCATTGGCCACTATTGAAGAGGTTATAAATGGCCTTTCTAAAGCAAAATCAGGCTCCCCCAAGGATTTATGTCCCCCAAAAACTATGGCACTCATAGCCATCAGCTGTGCTCCAGCTATCAGAGATATCTTCAATTCCTCCTTAACCACGGGAATCATCCCTACAGCTTGGAAAGAGGCAACTGTCCGGCCTATCTTAAAGAAACCTTCAGCGGACCCGTCCATTCTCTCCAACTACCGCCCTATCTCCATATTACCATTATTGGGTAAACAACTTGAAGGCATTGTAAATAAACAACTTTGCTCCTATCTTGAACAGAATGGTATTCTAGACCCCTCACAATCGGGCTTTCGGAAAGGTTTCAGTACAGAAACAGCGGTACTGGCAGTACCTGATTCACTTAGACAAACAGTTGATGCAGGGGGTTCAGTAATACTGATTCTTCTAGATCTCTCCGCGGCTTTTGATACCATCTCGCACAAAATGCTGGCGGAGAGACTAGTCGATGGGGGCATCAAAGGAACGGCTCTGAAGTGGTTAACACACTTCTTGTCTGAAAGATCTCAAATAATTACGGTGGGGCCTTACTCCTCGCCGAAAATGCCGTTAAAGAGGGGTGTTCCGCAAGGTTCCTGTTTAAGTCCGACCCTCTTTAATATCTATATGTCTCCTCTGGCGAAGATAATTGAACCGCTGGGTTTTGACATCATCTCATATGCAGATGATACGCAGCTCATGTTTTCTATTGGAGATAATTTAGAGAATGAGAAAATCCGTTTTGCTAACGGCCTAAAGACAATATATGACTGGATGACGGCCAATTATCTTCAATTAAACCCAGACAAATCAGAGATCATGCTACTAGGCAGAGCAGCGGAGGTCTGGACAAATGATTGGTGGCCCACCCAATTGGGTGCTGCCCCTATTCCTAAGGCTTCAGTCAATGATCTGGGAATAAAAATCGATAGGGCTCTGTCGATGAAAGAACATATCATCAACACATCTGCCGCATGTTATTACAGTCTACGGATTCTGAGGAAAATTCTTCCTTATATACCTACTAACCATCGTAGGACCTTAGTACAGGCTTTGGTTACAAGCCGTTTGGACTACGGCAATGCCCTGATGGCAGAAGTAGGTGTGACCCTCCTAGGCAAATTACAGGTAGTTCAGAATACTGCTGCAAGGATGATTTTAAACCGACCTGCAGGAACTCCTTCTCTACCGTTACTTAGAGAACTACATTGGCTTACGGTGAAAAAGAGATCCTTTTTTAAGATCTGCTGCTTCACCTACGTCGCATACAACAATAGAGGGCCTCTCTATCTACAAAAAAAATTGTTTAAATATTCTCCCTCAAGGAACCTTAGATCTAGCTCTCAGGGTTTATTGCTAGTCCCCCGTTTCAGCCTTTCCCAAACGGGAGGCATATTTTTCTCATATCTGGCCCCAAAATACTGGAATCAGCTTCCCTATACTCTACGATCCATCTCCAGATATGAGTTATTTAAGAAAAAACTGAAAGCCTTTTTATTCTGATTCTTCTGCTAGTCCTCCTTGTTGGCTTTTTGTTCTGGATTGTTAGTCTATTATGCAGCACCGAGATGCCCCAGGGTGATTTGAGCGCTTTACAAACTAAATAACACAACATAACATAACATAGTGCTGCATTGTAACCTCAAGTGATGGGGTACTAACCTCCCTAAAAAGAGGTTTATTATTTACCTGAAATAATGCTCCACTCTCCTTCAAGTTACTAGCTGCAATAAGGGCCTTCCAAGCCTCCCCCTCAATAACTTTCTTCCTCTTATCCAATACCTTCTTATGTTTATAGGCAGCAACCTCCTTTTTATCTCTATCAAACTTGTTCAGAGTCTTCATCAAAGCTGAATGACACAGTTATCAAACCAGGCCATATGTGTAGATCTGAAACACAGTGAAAGATTCTAGTCAGGTTTTCTTTGATGTTGCTAGAGAAATCAGTAAATGCACACTTCATTTACCGGTCAGTGACTTTCTCATCTAGACAGACCTTGAAGTGTGCTATCAGCTTAGATATGAACTCATCAGGGTTGACCCTATTGTATTTAGTCTTGCCACCTCCATGTCAGCCACATAATCTGTATTTGTTGCCCTCTCACCACAATTATCAGTTAAAATGTCAATGCTTAGATGAATATGGTCGCAAATGCACCTTATATGAGTTCTAAAATCATACAGGAAGGGAAATAGATTTTCTGTTGTTAAAATGCAATCAATTATATTTTCCAGCCCGCGGCCTATAAAAGTATATCCAAAAGGTACAGGGTTACCACAGGCCTCATTGGCAAAAACAAAATTATTATTTATAAAAACAATCAAATTCATCACCTCACTGTATGCATCATTCAGAAAATGCATTTATCTAATTTGTCTGAGTTCACAAGTCCACATACTTCCTTTGCTAACAGTGGAACCAACTGAGCATTAAAATCTCAGCCCTATGAAATATATTTTTACAAACCTTTCTTTTAGATCATGCTTTCTAGATTTTTATCCAGGGCATGTATCAGGTTTGTTCTTTCATCATTGATGAGGTTAGTGTAAAAATTCCCAATAATGATGCGGAAATCTCTTGACATCTGCAAGCTGTTAATCTGGTAGTGGGGCGAACCAAGGAATTTCCTAGCAAATGAACCATAAAACAGAGTTGAGGTGTATGTAGTCAAACCTTATTTAGAAATGGTTGGGTTATTAAACCTGGTATAACCATTTACATGTATACTATCTAAAGCCCATGTCCCCTGGATACAACAAATCATGAAACCAGCTATAAAGTTTAGCCAGTAGTAGTTACTCAATTGACCTTTTAGTCGGCCCTTTATTCCTGAGACACCATTCTCAACTACAAACCTGGATGCATTCACACCAGATACAAACGAGACAGTGCCTTCAATAATAGCCATAGGGAAAGTAAGTCTAGCTTTATTCTTAGGACAAGACACTTCTGGTTATTCTATTTCTTCAAATGCCCTTAATGGTGAAAAAATGATTAATTGTAGAGATTTTATAGCCTATTGAAAATTGATCAGTTTGTCTAGTAACCGCTGGTACATTATTTCTCATAGTATAGTCATGTGGCTTAGAAAAGAATCCTAGAGGGACAGCTTACATCTGTGATGGTATGGATAAAATACCCTTCAATCTTAGTAATAACCACTTTACAAAGTTTGGTGTCATGAAGTTCATTATGATACATTCGCCCAGATAATCTTTTTCCCTCTGCCCACCCATAGGACTTTGCATACCATGATGTTTTAATTGAATAGGTCTTTAATAGATCCTGCCCTGTGTCCTATCCCGTGTATCAACTTATATCTGAGATTTTATTAACTCTCTCTCTGCTTGGATTCGGGGGCGGAGCATATTTATTACCACAAACAGATAGGCGTTACATCAGGGGAATAAATCAAGGCTATACTGTGAAGAGGAATGACACTGACTGTTCCCATGGCCTTAGGAGGTAAGCCTTCTCCTAGGATCCCTAATGGGCCTTAAATCTCTCTCTTCTTTAACGTTGGCTATTTGTGGACAGAGATCACTGCATTTGTTTGCAAGAGTGGAATCACAGCTTTTAGTTCTTTCGCAGCTACTAAGCAGTTTAAGGAAATATTGCCCACCTCCTTAAGTCAGTGTAAGAGAGCACTCAGTGCACCTCTTTCCAGATCCTTCAAAGCTGTTATCGAGGACTGGACATTGTCTGTAATTATATTTTAGAGAGCCAAAAAGTCGACTTTGACAGATGTACAGTCAGCAGTACCCCATTGAGAATGTACTTGGACCTTGGCAGAGTGATTAACATTGGTTCGGAGAAGATGCTTGGCCCAGATTTCTTCTGGGTGGTGGACAATTGTCCAGGGGAGAAGCAGCTAGTTTTTGTAATTAATGGTGGTTTTGCAGGATACACAGGCATTACCCTCAAGATTGCTCTTGGCCCCCTTTCCCTGTATAGGACAAACCCTTGTTACCTTCAGTAGGGGGGTTCACTGACAGTTCACCTAGGGATTGGTATTTGGCAATCAATCTTTCTTCAGTATCAATAATTTCTTCATTAATGGCTCCCATCATATTGGTTACAGATTTTGCTATGGGGTTTACCATTTCTTCCTTCAGTATGCACAGTCAACTTCCTTGTAATTATTGTGACGTCACTCTGATGAAGCTGTAGTCTGGAGCTTGAAAGTCAAGAAGTTTGGCCCAGTCCAGCCTTCTCATGGCTCTGAGGGGTGCAGACGTGCTCTTTCTTGGTGCAGTCTTTGCCTGGACAAACCCCACCTTCTCTGCAGCAGAGCAAGCTGAACAGTCTTGCTTCCTCAGTTCCTACATTTCTAAAGAAGGTACAAGAGGTAATTTCGACACATAAGGTACAGTATTTGAGCCTGCAGCTTAGAACAGTGTGGTATAGGTAGTGTTGTGGCCAAATTTTATGAACTAACTGTTGAGCCATGGTATTTCCCATACCTAGTCGCTAAGGTCATAATCAGGTGCAAGACACAAAGGCCCTCATTGCAAACTGCCTAGTACATGGACACATTAAATACAGATAATGAAAACCGATATTGTCTGGTTTTTCCAGGTGTGCTGCCATGCTTTTACCGGGTATCATGCTCTGATTTACTGAGCCCTGAAAAGCATTAATAAACTCCATCTACTATACCAACCCATGAATAAACACACTAGGGGACAGATTAACTCAGATTTTGTGCCGGGGTTGCGCCACTTTTGTGGTGCAGCCCCAGAGTAAAATCATTTTAGTGATTTACTGAGCCAAGCAAAGCCACTTTACATGTTTTGGGAAATACAAAGTAATGCAATGTAGTACATAGCGCTGCCTTGCTTTACTTTATGTCGGGTATGCGCTAAATGGGTAGAGCATGAGAATTCCATGCATCCACTCATATATTTTGATGCAAACCCTGATTTTCAAAGTTGCACCAAAATTGTGGGCCAACCCAACAGAGGCGTAACAAGGAGCAATATCTTTATTTCTCCTTTTAAATTCCTCTTTCTATGTGTGCTGCAGAGGAAGATGCTTCTAATGATTGTTTTTGTGGTGGAAGGTGCCCCCTCCTGCACTAAAACAATCCTGTCCATAATGCAGGCACCCTTGTACTGTGGTGCATGGGTGCCTGAGTTGGCACTAGGCAGCACACAGTGCGCCAGCGCAAAGAGAAAGCAGATATGCTCCATGTCCTTGTACATATGGAGCATTTCTGTTCTCTAGCTTTAACCCAATGCAGCTTTTCAAGTTACATTGCTAAACCATCTTGCATGAAAGAACAGTAAAACTGTCCCTGGAAATGTATGGGCCTACATTTTTCATGTTTGCTAGGTTAAAGGCCAGAGCCAGAGTGAGGGTGGGAGGTGGAGCGCAGGTTTCTGGATGGTTGTGGGAAGTTCAGGCGGTGGTTCATGTATGCTGGTCCTTGGTCATGGAGAGCTTTGTAGGCACATGGCAAGTAGTTTGAATCTGAATCTTTTCTGGACAGGTAGCCAGTGGCGGTGCCACAGGTGCTGGGTGAAGTGAGTCCGTTTGATCTGGTTGAGGAAGTCATATTTCTTGGCAGATGGACACAGACCTAATGGAAACTACATTGCTGACTCCAGTGAGGAAGCAGAACCATGACAAAGACAACATGAAAGGGAAGAGTGTCAGGCATAACTAGAGGAACAGGCTTCTCAGAAGAAAAGTATCAGTATCATTTATTGTGAGCGAGGGGGTGAAAGACAAAAATATGACTTGCAGAATCCTCTGAATTCCTTAAACAAAATCAACATTCACACCTTACAAAACAAACGTCCAATCAAATCTCTGTGCAATTCCTCAAAATGTGAAATGCACACAATTGCATCAAGGAGTTTTGAAAAGTGAAGAGATACTGAAGTCTCAGAAGGCAACAACTCAATGGAAGTGTGGCCAACTCTCATGAGATAAGGGTAAGCAACGCCAACTCATGCTTCTTGCAGTGTGCCCAACTCTAATACAAAACATAGTACAAAAGACATCATTGCTATCATCAAATTTCCCCCCATCTTTGTTAGAAATTATAAAGCTTTCATTAAAGGTCCAGATCGTCTGCTGAATAAACCTGCCCA
This sequence comes from Triturus cristatus, assembly GCF_964204655.1. Taxonomy (NCBI): domain Eukaryota; kingdom Metazoa; phylum Chordata; class Amphibia; order Caudata; family Salamandridae; genus Triturus; species Triturus cristatus. The sequence continues at coordinate 911,996,171 of NC_140581.1, read as the reverse complement.
GAATCCAAGATTTGGAATTCAGTGAACAATCGTCTGTAGAGACATGAATGCCAGCACTGGAGCATGGCAGGTAGAAGTTGAAACCTAATGTAAAATATAAACTGTAATAGTTATTGCAAATTTTTGTAAATTTTACTAACCATCCCAATCATTCGGATGTTAGGCTACTATTTTTGTGAATACTTTGGGGCTTATCTAGAGATATGGCTGGTGGCCCACCTTCTGTCAGTGGGACGGAGGTTATGAACTCCGCCATACTGGTGAATTTTTGCCTAATCTAATTAGAGTTCTCTACCTGCCTGGCAGAGGCATCTCTGCCTTCAGAGGATCTGATGTAATGGCAGCACTTCTGAAAACATTTGCTGAGCACTGACCATCTTTCATATGGTTGCTCAGCAAAACTTTCTGTTTTTCATACACAGGCTTCGAAAGTTGGAGTTTGTTTTTGAAAAAAAACTACTCATGAACCTGACACTCAGAATGTCTCTGTAAAGGTGCAGAAGTAATTTTTCTATTTTTTTCTTTTTGGGAATACTAGACTATTCCTGGAAGTTCTGAATAGAATGAAGCACATCAGAATTATTGCCCTAAATACAGCGGCGGCTGCCATAAACAAAGGGTGGTGAGGCAGGTGAGGTCACACGGGAGGACTTGCATGGGTGGGGGTGTTAGAAATACAATATATATATATATATTTTAAACTTACCTTTTGCCGCCTCCAGCGTCGTTTCGTGTTCGCCGCCTCTCCTCTTCCTGGGTCCCAGCAGCCCCTGGGAAGCAGACTCCCATCCAATCGCCATGCTGCAGGGCAGCGTGGGGATTGGTCTGACCGTGCAGGAAAGACGCCCTGCTCAGACCAGAGAGGCTGTGGGGTTTCTCCAGCCCGGCTAGTCAATAGAGCTTGGCTGGAGAAAACCTAAGTGTTCATGTGTGTTTTCGTCAGCCTGAGACGCATATGCGCACTTAGGGAGTGGAGTGCACATAGCCTAGGCCCTGCCCCTCCCAACACCGCTGGATAAAAGGCAGCAAATGCAAAATGAAACGATGCCACTACATTGTTTTATTTTACATTTGCGGGCTCTGAGCCAGGCATTGGGGTGACGCTCCTTCGCCATTGCAGAGGAGCTGCTACTGCCTAAATAGGGTGGATGGCCTGAAGTACCTGTAGGGAGGGATCCATGTCAGTCCAGCATTTGCTGTAAGGGAGGAGGAGCCAGTGGGGAAACTGTTGGCAGAAACATGATGCTCCACCCAATTGTAAATAGAGTTAGTGGACCATCAGATATTTTCCTTGTCTTGTATTTTGGCAGCAATCATAAGTTGTAAAGGACAGTGCTGGAGTATGCGGCCACCAGTTGTAACACCCTGATGACAACATATTGTTTCCATGGGCTTTGTTTATGTTCAGGTTTAGGATTGTCCTCTAAACATCGATCTACCGGCTTCTTGTATTCTTTGTGTCTGTCTTGTTCACTATGACTCTGTGTATAAGTACTTGTTGTTGAAGATTCTTTGGAACTGTACTATCCAGTCCTCTGATGGGATGTTAACTTTTATATCGCTTTGTAGCTGTGAAGTTTGCTTTGCTTAGAGAAGTTTGTCACCACCTCTTCTACAACTGTCACTGACTCTTCCCAATTTTTTATCTAGCACTTAATTAGAGTTTTGTACACTTTTGTGCACTTTTTTGCCATTTTATATATGGAATATCCTTGTTATTTAGCATGCAATTAAAGGGAAACTATGCCTTAACTTTCCTTGCTGTAGCCTTTATAGAAACCCGCCACATAATTTTTATCTCCATTGCCACGTAATTCCAGTTCTTCTGCATGTCACCAAGATTGTGGTAGCAACTGTAGGTCATCGAGAAGCTGCCCAAGCACAATCGATGAATCTCCAATGGCGCAAATTCACATTCTACGCAAGACCACAGTTTAGAGCCTCTCTGGACCAAAATATTAATTTGAAAATATTCAATATCCCCTACGGTACTAATCATTTGTAACACAATAGAACCATCTTCTAGATTAGTAGATCTATTTATTAATGACCTCAGAACAAGGGTATGACTCACCATCTTTCTGACCCTAAAACCTTGCCCCTAAACACATGGGGGCAGATTTATGTTGCACTTGCGCCACTTTTGCGCCGCCGTTGCGTCACTTTTGTGACGCAGCAGCGGCGCAAATCCTGCGCCATGGTGCGGGGTATTTACAACGTGACACATCTGGGAGATGCGTCACGTTGTAAAGCCCTGCGCCACATGTAGGCGTTCCAGGGCAGGTGGGGGCGTTCCGGCGCAGGAACGCCTCCTAAAAGTGGCTGAGTGAAATCTACAAGATTTCACTCAGTCACTTTTAGGCCCATGCTGCGTCAAAACCCTGCGCCTGCTTGAAACAGGCGTAAGGATTGACGCAGCATTGTACAGATAGGGCCCCCCAGAACATTGCTGAAGCTGCGTCACGCTTGCGACGCAACTCCAGCAATGCGCCACTTTTACGGCACAGATGCGTCACGCATCTGTGCTGTTTTTGCCCCATGGTGCGCCGCATTATAAATGCGGCGCATCCATGGTGGCGCAGCTGTGGTGCATAATAATTGGCGCATCCCTGCTGATATGCAGGGATGCGCCAGTTAACATAAATCTGCCCCAAGGAATACAGTCTGATCCCCATAATAGCAAGGCTGCTGCTCCCCAGCATCCTAGGCAGCCTGTGACCACGAGACAGCGGGGCGCAGGTCTAGATAATGAATACTTCTTGCACAACACTGCACTACATTGGCACAGGTAAACACGCCGTTCACTGTTTAATAACTGAAAATCAATGTTCTTCTGCAACAGTTTAATCCTAGCACAAGGTAGCAACACACTTATTATAGCATAGCGTTTTCAACAAAAGCGCTACCATAATGAATGAATAAATGAATAACACATGAGCTTTAGATCAGTGCAAATGATGCTCCTTCGGCCAGCATCAGCTTTATATTAAAGAAAACTAAGACACATCTGCCATTATTTATCAGGTTTTTTATTGCTGAATCAACGCAGTTCTATTTCACAGATGTTCCTCTGACACTGGTTCATCGGTTTAGAGTTTCTATATTGCATTGAGTTTCATATACTGCTAATCTTTTCGCCCCAGCTGCTTAGTTTCAGGAGGATTGCCTGTTTCCTCGCTTCTCTCGCAGACATTTCTCAGCCAGTGGTGTGCAGCAGTGCAGACAGTTCATCGGTGGTGGGGTGGTCACGCTTGTGGGTTGTGGTCATGTGCTTTTAGAAGAAACTTTCGACTTCTGCTAGAATAACTGAGCTGCCGCCTTCACATACAGGAAGAGACTCTCTTATCTGGCCCAGAAAGACACTGTGTACATGAGAGTAAACAACCGCAAACCGTCAGATGGCTGAACCAGCGTTGAGAGCAGAGTGCCGAAAGGTTTTCACGGTAGAAGATTGTCACAGAATCATAGTTTGCTGAGGTTCACCAAGGAAAATGTACTTCCTCATGCAGAAAAATACACCTACTTGGCAAACATTTCAGAATTGAGTAATTCTGCAATAAGGTGGGCACAGGGGAATAAATGAGGTGTCATGGTGTAAAGGGCGGGAGAACTGTGGTGTGAAGTCTTATAGTTGACCCTTGAAGAGGGAACTTTGAGGGCTTTCACTAAGGGTTTAGATGGCATTCTTAAACTGGTAAGACAAGGAAATCGACTCATGTATTTTTTTTGTTGGTTTTTTTTGCATATCTATAGAGCGCGAACTCGACCCGAAGGTATTGGAGCGCTTTACATAGCACCATATTTACATTACACATTCAGGCACGGGGAGATTAAGTGATTTGACCAGAATCACAGAATGTGGACGCGATCTCGAGGCTCGAACTTTGGTTTCCAGCACCAAAGTCGGCAGCGTAGCCGACGGACCACATCCACATGTATGAAGGAAGGTGTGCTTGTGCCACCTTTGTGGCATAGTGGGTGTAGGAATAGCGTTTTCCATGCAGGGAAAATATATTCACTGTAGAAAAACACACATGAAACTATATGTGCGAGTCAGCATAGAGTGCTGCATAAGTTATGCAAAAAAGAAGCTGAGAACTCTGGGTACTTCCCAAGTTTATGTGGAGAACAGCTCCTGTCTAGAGCACCCAACACCACCAGCGGCTCTCTGAATTTGCTCACCTCCAACGTCTACTTTTCTATAAAGGTTTTAAGCATAGGATTAGCACTGTGCCAACCACGCCAAGATGGAAAGGGACAAAGTCTTTTGCTATTTCTACAGCAAAATCTTGAAGCATAGGATTAGCACAGTGCCATCCATGCCGAGCTCTAAAATGACAAAGGCCATTTATCACTCCAGGCACAGTATTACAGTTTTGGATTGATGAAATACCATGCAAGCCAACCTGAAATTAATAAAAGCAACAGCTGGCAGGTTTTTCGCTATAATTATGCCTCTTCAAAGAGGTTTAGCTTTGTCCAGACAGAAGGGAGCACCCAGTATAAGTCAAAACAATACCTTTGCAGGCATAGAGTGCCGTATAAATTATGCAAAAAAGAGGGAGAGAACATGCTGAACTGTAAAATGACAAAAGCTATTTATCACTCAATGCACTGTATTACAGCTTTGGATTGATAAAATAATGTCCAAGCCAACCCGAAATGAATACAAGCAACCCCTCACATGTATTTCACTATCATTATAGCTCTTCAGAGAGATTTGGCTTTGTCCAGACACAAGGGAGCATCCAGTAAAAGTCAAAACAAGAGTGCCGCATACATTATGCAAAAAAGATGCAGAGAACTCCTAAGTTTAGGTGGAGAGCAGCTCCTGTATAGAGCTCCCTACACCACCAGCGACACTCTGCATTTGCTCACCTCAAATGTCTGCTATTCTATAAAAGTTTTTAAGCATAGAATAGCACAGTGATATTCACACACAGATAGAAAGGGTCAAAGTATTTTGCCATTTCTACAGCAAAGGCTTTAAGCATTGGATTAGCACAGTGCCATCCATGCCGAGCTGTGTATATACAATACAGTATACAGTTATAGTTAGGACCATGTTTCCATTGGAAAAGCATTTTTTGACTTGCCAGTATCTTTAGCACTGCTTGACGAATCTTAACATAATTTCCCCCCAAAAAGTGCACTGGCGATTCTAGTGGTGCATGGAAAGTTTCGGGGTGATCCATCAAGAGGGGGCCGAGAAAAAGAGACAATCAAAAAAGTGAATTTCCCATGTTTATTCCCATAGGGCTTTTGAACACCACTACATCCCAAAGCGCTGAATGGAATCACACCAAATTTGGCAGAAAGGTAGTTCTTGGTCCAGAAAGAGTGCTTTATGTTATTTGGTGAAAATCCGTTCAGTAGTTTTAGAGTTATTAAAAGAAAAGCAACTTTGTATATTTTGGGAATGCAACCCCTCCACGAATCCTTCGAATCTTGTGCAGAGATCTAATTGGCTGCCAACACTTCAACCATGAAATGTTGGCAACTATCTTGGAGCTAAGACTCAGTTGAGTCCCAAACAAAAACAGAAAAAACAGAAAAGGGGCAGAGTAGGAATACCCTAACCCCCTAGCCTTGGTGCTGGGGTCCTAGGGCTAAAAAGCATTTTTTTGAAATTTCTGGTGAAAATTGTGATGGATTCGCGAATTCGCATAAAATTGTAAAAAAAAAATAGCAAGCACGTGCTTGTCTTAAAGAATGCCCCTGTTGGGCTAGGTCCCAGGGGCATGCACATACATTTGAAAAATAAAGGCGGGGTGAATGGGACCCCGTCCTGATGCTCATATGAGCCCCAGGGACAACCAACTCCCCAAGCTTTATTGAAATTAAGGACGGGGACGATTGGAATCTAAGAGGGACTGCCTCCCTCTTAGATGCAGACCGTGGGGACCGCCTCGTCCCCAGGACTTCCATTAAACTAAAGAAGGGGGGTCACATGGACCCCTGGCTTACATATGCCCTAGGGACCACCATCTCCCTGGCTAAATAGTACTAATGGGGGCCCCATTGACCCCCAGGGACCATCACTTCCCTGGGGCCAAACCCAGATTAAAGAATGGGAGGGGGGCTGCACGGCTCCCAGGTCAGATATGGCCTGAGGACCACCCTCTCCCTGTGGCCAGCGTGTGCATAGTAAAGAAGTGGGAACACGCGGCCCCCCTTCTGAAGCTACTATTGACCCTGGGGACTGCCACCCCCCAGAGCCAGCTCCTGCTATCACCCGAGGTTAACAGCCTCCATAAATATCTGTTTGCTTTTGCTTGGTGGGAGCTGTGACAGTTCCCATCAAGCGAGAGCAAACACTAACTGTCTCCCAGTAAGCAGATGCTGTCAAACTGCTCCTGCTTGCTGAGAGCGAGGTTTTTGTCTGTTTCCCTGCCAGCTGTCATGCAGGCAGAGAAATAGGCAAAATTATTGCTCCCACACACAAGGAGCTGCATTTTTGGGTGCTCCCTCTGTGTGGGACCAATGCTGGCAGGGACCACGGGGACATTCAGGCTCCCCCACTGTCACCAATGTAGTACACTGGGTGCCCTGGGTGGGTTACAGGACACTCAGGTAGATGTGGCTGGGAACCAGGGAATGGGGTCCCCTGGGCTGAAATGAGCCCAGAGAGGGGGCTGCATGGTCTTTCTCCCCCATTCAATTTTAGCTGGGCACCTGGAGATAAAGTCCTTGGGCCGAAATCGGGCCGGGGAGGGGAGCTGTGTTGCCCCCATTGAGGTTTGCCTGGGACCCAGGGGATGTGATCCCCAGGGCTGATATCGGCCTGGTGACGGTGTCCCCCAATTGCTGAAAGGCAAAACAGAGGGCAGATAAACAAGCAAAAAAGGTATAATAAAGCAGAGGAGGGCAAAACAAAGGGCAGAAATATGAGCAGTATAGGTAAAACAGCAGAAGAGGGCAAAACAAAGGGAAGAAAAATGAGCAGAAAAGGTAAAACTGAGGGCAGAAATATTAGAAGAAAAAGCAAATCAGAGCAGAAGAGGGCAAAACAGAGGCAAGAAAAAAGAGAAACAAGGCAAAATGGAGAGCAAAAAAATTAAAAGAAAAGGCAAAACAGATTAGAAGAGGGCAACACAGAGGGAAGAAAAAAGAGCAAAAAAGACAAAACGGAGGGCAGAAAAATGAGAAGAAAAGGCAAAACAAAGCAGAAGAGAGCAAAACAAAGGGCAGAAAAACTGGCAGAAAATGCAAAATGGATGGCAAAAAAATGAGCAGCAAAAGCAAAAAAGAGCAGAAGAGGGATATACAGAGTGCACTCAGACACTCACACACCCACTCAGAGATTCATGCACTCACTCACAGACTGACCCACACACTCAGGGAGGCACTTGCAGCCCCACTCAGACACCCACTAATAGATCATTTCACACACTGATGGAGCCACACAGATACCCATTTAAACACTCATGCACTCACTCAGAGACTGACTCACACACTCATGGAGGCACTTGCAAACTCACCCAGATACTCTGACACCCATCCACACACCCACTCAGACACTAACACACCCACTCACAGACTGACTTCCACACTCATGGAAGCACTTGAAAACCCACTTAGACACTCTGACACCCACTCACACATAAATGCAGACATTCACATACCCACTCCCACACCCACTCAGACAATCATGAACCAACTCACAGACCAACTCAGACACTCATGCACCCACTCACACACCCAGTGAGACACATCAATGTAGACATCCACATACCCACTCCCACACCCACTCAGACACTCATGAACCCACTCACAGACCAACTCAGACACTCATGCACCCACTCACACACCCAGTGAGACACATGCAGCCCTCCCAGTCCCACTGAGACACTCACACACCAGCTCACACACCCATTAAGACACTCACTCACACACCCACTGAGGCACTCATGCGCTCATTCACACACTCATTCTCAAAGGTTACAGGTAACAGTTACAGGTAATAATTTTTTTTTAAAAACCTTAGAAATTCACCTAAATATCCAAAGGTTACAGGGACATTATAATTGTGAAATAACATGAAAAAACATAGAAATTCACTAAACAAACAAAGGTTGCAGAGACATTATAGTTGGCAAATAACATTATAAAAAGACCTTAGAAACTTGAGGAAAAAAACAAAGGTTACAGGCACATTAGAGCTAGGATCAGATTTCACTCATACAAAACCATTGAAATTCAGCAGTTATAGTCACCTAAGCTGACAAGAACTTACGTCCCCACAATGCACTGTTTGTGCCCTCACATATTACAGCACTGATGACATGGTCAGTGACAGCACTGATGACTTCTCAAATGACATCACTGATGACATCACTGGTGGCATCATCCACACAACCACTCACACCCCTGTACAACCTCTCATAAACCCACTCACACACCCACACAACCACTTACATACCCATTCACAGACCCATACAAGTACTCACACAACCACTCACTCATCCATAGAGCCATTCACACTATCACTCTCCCAGACAGCCACTCACACAAGTCACTTACCCATACAGCTACCCACACAGTCGCATACACACCCATGCAGTTATTCACATACATTATTATTCATCTATACAGCCACTCAAGCACCCACTTACTCACCCATACAGTCTTTCAACACAGCCACTCTCACTCATGCAACCATTTACACAATCACTCACATATCTATACAACCACTTACATACCCAATCAAACATCCATACAAGCACTCTCACATCCGCTCATTCACCCATACAGCCATCACACAGAAACTCACTCTCTAATACAGCCACTCACACACCAACTCACTTCCCCAAACATCCACTCAAACAGCCACTCACTGACCCATACACCCACTTACTCACCTACTTACCCACCCAGAGAGCTACTCACACAGCCACTCACTCACCCATACAGCCACAGACACACCCACTCACTAACCAATACAGCCATTCACTCACCCTCAAAGCTACTCACAAACCCACCTATATACCCATACAGCTACTCACACACCCATAAAGCCACTTAGACACCCACTCACACACAGATGCATTAAGTCACACAGCCACTCACATAATATATGCTAGAAGTAGTATCACTCATTAGTAGTAATCTTTGTATACTAATTTAACTTTTGTAGTAGCTGAGTAGATATGCTTAACAATCATAAACTCTAAGCAAATACTTACACTCACTAGATGATGCAATCAGTGATGTCATCAGTGATGTCATTTGAGATGTCATCACTGATCTCATCAATGATGTCACTGACCATGTCATGAGTGATGTAATACATGAGGTTATAAGCTGCGCTTTGTGGGGGTGTAATTTATAATTAGCTCGTGTAACTATAACTGCTGAATTTCAATGGTTTTGTATGACGTTATAGTTAGGTATGGCATAAGGAATAAAGTACCCCCGCTGTACATTATAAGGATGTTACAAGTCATCTAGGAGATTCATAATCATATAGAGGAGTGTGGTTGAAAACCGAGTTCTTTTTTAAGGTTACGAAAATCGGAGGTTACTTACAATATCCTTTTTATGTACCCCAGGAGGTACTTTATCCCATATAATACATGGTCATACCATCACCTTTTCCACAAACCACTTAAAACCCTTGGTGCATAGCTGTTTCATATGAAAGAGCCAGCATGTTTGCAGTCATCAAGAATACAAATAAAACCTCTAATGCAAAATTAAACACCTCAAAAACCTGTTAAATATTTATTGCAAACAGATATTATAAACAGTTCAGTAGTGGTCAGTTTAAAAAAAAGTGATAGTAGTTTGGAATGTTATAAAACATGCAGAAAGATTCTAGTTTTTTGCTATCTAAGGAGTGCAAAAAATAAACATGTTCTCCGTGATTGTCATTGTAAACTTATAAAATAGTGCAGAAAAAAGAAAACCAATGTTCAGTTTTAGTTGCTTTAAGCAGCTGCTTCAATTATGCTCTGTGACAGAACTGCTGCAATCATGCATAGCTTGCACAGGACAGCAGCAAAAAAAAAATGCGTCCATCATTTTAAAAACTTTTATATGACCCCCACGGTGGGCCAGGTCTCACACCCTAAAGTAATTATAACTCAAACCCTCTCCATGCACTACTAATTACCCCACATATTACATCACTCATGACGTTCAATAATATCACTGCAACATCTGAAATGACATAATTGATGACAAAACTGTGTATGGTGGAGACACAAGTTATAGTTACTTTAGGGTATAAGTTATAGCTATTTGAGATAAATATAACTAGTGAATGCCAGTGTTTTTTTTGTTTAAAATGCTATGTTGTCACTTAAATTTTCACTTAACTTTTCTTCTCCTGATCAGAGAGATGAGCTTTTGGATCTCCTTTTTAATTACTGCAGAGTATGCCAGGACACCAAATCGCATACTAATTCCACCTGTTTTGCCCCCCCTGTTTGACGTTAGTAGCATGCAACTGTCTTCCCGCTGTTTTCCAGGCTGGTGGACAGCTCAACTTTATCAAGGGCCACTGAGTGTGTTTTCCCACCTATTTTGATGGAGCAATCTTGATTGACAGGAATAGAAGGAAACCTCATTCAAACAAAGAACTTACTTCATTTAATTAAGAGGAAGTACCCCTGTTTGGCGGAGATTCCACTCTCTGCCTGTTTTTCATCGTTTTTTTTATACGAGGATTAATTTTGTCACGTATTCTTGTTTTAAGACACTTGAGAACCAAACACATTGCCATAATTACGTTGGCACAAAGTCTCTGTAGATATTGCCTTATGGTCCTTCACACAGCTGTATTGTAGAATTTGTTCAAAACAGTCACCCAACGAGGTAGAACTTACAACTAATAGAAAGTACTACAGTTTGGTTGACATTTTATGTAAAACTGTGGACTCTTCTTGAATAAAGACACAAACAAGGTTCAATTCCATTCTGACACATTTCACTCTGATTGCATTTAGCGCTATTTCTTACCGCTAAGCTCATCCTTGTATGCATTTAGGACATGAGGAGGCACTTTGGCGTTAAGAAATTTTACTAAATGAACAATTTCTTGTCTCAAGTAACTCTGTCTGATTACGCTACACAGAATTATGCAAGTTACACCCACCTCTACTGTAAATGGAGTTGGACCCTGAGGAGATCTCCGGGGCCAATGTTGGCTCAGGAACAGGGCCGTACACCCCCTACCCCATGCCGGGAGGCCAAACCAATGCCAACGGCCATGCGTGACTTGGGGTAGGCTTTTTGTATGGTAATAGCAAGTCACTTTATGTTTAAAAAACCTTAGAAATTCAGTGAAAAAAACTAAGGTTATAGTAACGTTACAGTTAGGAATTGTAATAAAAGGCTACTTTATTTTTTTTCAAACCTAGAAATTCACTGAAAAACAAAGGTTAAAACAATGTTGTAGGTATGTGAGAATTTCAGTGACAAGGTATCATATTAAAATTTTAAAAAACACTGAAATTCACCAGTTATAGTAACTACAACTTGTGTCCTAAAGTAACTACAACTCCTACCCTCGTCATATACTACTAATTACCCCACATATTCCATAACTCATGATATGTTCTATAACATCACTGCAACATCTGAAATTACAAAATTTATGACAAAACTGTGCATGGCGGGGGCACGAGTTATAGTTACTTCAGAGCTCGAGTTATAGCTATTTGAGATAACTATAACTAGTGAGTGCCAGTATGCTTTTTGAGTATAAAATGTCACATTGTCCTTGACATTTTCACTAACTATAAACTCCTTTTAACCTTTGTATTTTTTTGGGAAATATATATATGTTACCAATTGGCAGTCACCACTGGGTAGTTACATGTTGTTTAGCTTTTCCACACACAAGGCCTTTTTTGTTTTGCTTATAACTTGTGCGCTATTTGACAAAACTTCATGAAACTTAAAAAAAGGGAAATTCACTTGAGCTCCTTCCTAGAAAATGTGGGGGTGATCCAACAAGCATGGTCGAGAAAAAGGGGGGTCAACAAAACAAATTTCCCCATGCATTTTCCATAGACTTCTTTAGGTAGGGCTACAGCAAAAACTGCTGAACGGAATTACACCAAACTTGGCATGGAGCTAGATCACGGTCCACAGATTGTGGTGTAACTCCATTCAGTACTTTTTCACTCAATAAGGTTTAAATATGTTTGTATATCTGGACTTTTGGGTCTGCAAGCCTCTAGCGAGAGTCTTGAAGGAGCACCAATTTAAAAACAGAGCGTTCTGATTGGCCAGGGAGCTTTTTTCACTTGGGCCACATTGCTCCTGCGGGAGTGAGCACTCTGATTGTCCGCCACCAACATGAGAAAAATGTTTCTGCCAACCATTACAGGACTCGGGGACTTAGCACCCTGTTCTGAAGTAAAGAAAAAATATATATAAGGGTGCAAGGTAAGGAAACCCTGTCCCCTCTATGCCCCCTGAGGGGGGATGAACCAGAGGGACCCCAGTTTTTGCTACACTCCAACAGGACTATTGCAAGTTCACAGCAAAAAAAATACTGAATCGCCGGTTGCCATTTTATTAGATATATATTTATAAGAGGAGAGGGCTTATGGAGGCCTCCCATCCTCAGCCCATTTAGGGCCCCGAGACCCTGTTCCGGTGAGAGAAACGTGTTTGCTCCAATCTGGCATGAGCATTTTCAAATCTCCCGTCAAACAGAAGCAAATGTGAAGTGGCAGATTTATCAAATTTTCAAGCAACGAAGCAAGCCACTTTGCTGTGCTGTGATGCATGACAGAGAAAGGGCAGGAATATGCCCTATTTATTATTATACGGTGAATTCCTATCCTTTCCTAGCACTGGCACACTTTTCACTGCCTAGCACCAACACAAGCACTGTTATGTCACGTTGCAAGAGTGCCTCCTTTGCATGCAGGATTGTTTTTGTGCAGGAAGGGAGCCGTCCTGCACAAAAAACAATACTCTGAGTTTTTTTCCTCTTTCTGTGTGTGCTGCAGAATGCATTTTGATGCTTTCCCAGGACTACCACTAATAGTAAATCTGGGAATGGCCTAAATGATTGGTCAATACATGGGAACACCCACACTCCACCCATGGAATGCCTCCCTGCGACAGAGTAATGCAAGACAGCAGATTTACCAAGCACTGCAAGGACACACAAGGTGGCCTTGCACTGCTTGGTGAAACTGACTTTAGTGTTGCATTGCACTTGTGTTACTTTGTGTGACACAAGAGCATCACAACACTGTGATAAATATGGCCCTAAGTCTACTCTCTGCTAGCGGGAGCTTTAAAAATGCTCCCGCAGGCTGAGAGCAGACTTGTAATGTGTTTTACTGCCTACACTGATGTTGGCAGGGAAATAGAACAACATATTGCTCCCCCTGAAGAGAGCAGAATGAAATGCTCCATCCGGGTGTGAGCAATGCCAGCTCCTGCACTTTGTGGGGAGCTGGCTGGACACATATGGACTCAGGGGCTCTGCCTGCGCCCCCCATTGTGTGGTTGGTAGGTGCCCCGGGTGGGCACTTACCTGTTCAAAATGCAGGTTATGGCCCCCTCCTCTTGAAACAAAAAAACGCCCCAGGGATGGGGTCCCAGGGGATTACTAAGGCTCGTGAGGGGGGCTGTGTGGCCCACTCTCCTTTATTATTATATTTGGCCCGGGAGGTTGGGGTACCTGGGCCACATAAGGCTTGAGAGGGGGAACTGCCCTGCCCCCTCCCCCTTTTGATTATAATTGTCCCCAGTTGATGGGGTCCCTGGAGTCTACTAAAACTCGGAGATCGCCCGGGGATGGGGTCCCCGTGTCCTACAAAGGCTTGGAAAGGGGGGCTACGCGCCTCCACTTTCATATTTTTTAAATTTCAGCCCCGGGGATGGGGTCCCCAGGGCCTATTAGGCTCAGGTAAGGGGGCTGTGCACCCCTTCCCTTTATTAAATATTAGGCCCTTGGGGATGGGTCCCTGGAACCTAATAAGGCTTGGGAAGGGGGGCTGCCTGCCCCATCTTCTTTTTTATTACATTTGGCCCAGGGGGTGTCACGATCTGTACCTTCTAGTTCCCAGTCTTCACAGGAGCAGAATGGTGCTTGATCCCGATACCCCTCACGAGCTCCATCCAATCTCCAGTATATAAACTGAGAGATTAAGTAGGTCTCCAGGGGGAAAAAGAGGATGGTGAGATAAAGAAAAGACTGCGTTGTCTGTTTCTTGGAACCTCTGCTAATCATCTTGTCTTTCTTCTTCGTGGCACTGTCTTTTTTGGTAATATGAAAGCAGTAAAACAAACAATCATTTCACTCTTTCACTTCCACTATCTCTGACTAATTTTACTCTATATGATGTTATATGCTCTGTACAAATATTTTCATACCCCCTTAGAAGAAGACCTTTGCTTCTCTTCTATCTTTTCTGGATTAGCAAGTTTTTTCCTTCTCCTCTGTCTTTATATATGTATATACAAACCAGTTTCCGAAGTTAGTCCAACTATGTTTTAACTGTATTCTAATGCTAAGTAGTAACTCACAGTTGTTTTATGTCATCCTTCATTTCTCTCTTAGAACATCACCCTGTTTTTTTTTTGTCTTCTAGAAATACTTGCGTGACCACTTCAGGGGAAAAGACTGAACAGTCACAAACAATTTCTGGATTCAGGTAAATGCCTTTCATACTTCTATTGAAGTTTCCTGTAGCCTAGACTTGCTCGTGAAGACGACCCAATGCCTCTGAGGAAAAGTATTTTGGAAGAGTAATTCTTCACCTCAATATTGTACCTTCAATTTCTTGCATATGTTTTTACATGTAACTACACCGATGCCCAAGACTGGTTCCTAACACAGCTCAACAAACATGCGCAATGGGATCTGTCCCTCAAACCCTACTGTAGAAATTACCACACACATGTCAGAAACAGCTGCTGCCTCAAGGAATATTCTCATGAAGTGCGCCGCTAGTAAGACTGCACACACGCTTCACACTTCTCTGAAGTTCTGGAGTGCCTGCAGTCATGTTAGACCACTAGAACTGTAACTCTCTTCATTTGCAGCGGCTGCCATCTTGTGAGACCACCTTTGCCATAGTGAGCTCCATGATTGTGCTTCTCTTCTTTTAGTAACCATGTGAGCTTGCTAAACCTGTTCTTTTAGCAATCCACAAACTATTTGGGAGGCAGGATCTGATTAGAGCTATGGTTTCTGACCGGGGGGAAGGGGTCCCGAGGCTCAAAAAGGCTGCACACCCCTTCCCATTTTAACTGGCTTTGGCCCAAGGTGATGGGGTCCCTGGGACTTGATAAGTCTCATCGAGGTGGGCTGTGCAATCCCCCTCCCTTTTCAAACAAAAACGGCCCCATGGGAGGGGGTTACCAGGGCCTTTGAAGGTTCGGGAAGTGGGGGGCACACGGCCCACCGCCAGTTTTTTAAATATATTTAGTCCTGGGGATGAGGTCCTCATGGCCCAATAAATCTCAGGGAGGGGGCTGCATGCCCCTCCCCTTAGATTTTTGCCTGGGAAAATGATGTCCCTGGGGTCCAAATAGGCTGGGGGAGTGGGGACACGCAGTCCCCTTACCTTTTTTATTGTATTTGTTCCTGGTAGATGTGGTCCACTGGCCCAATTAAGGCTCCAGGAGGGGGCTGCATCCCCTATTTAATTGTATTTGGATGTGGGGATAGGTTCCCCAGGGCCTTTTAAGGATTAAGAAAAGAGGACACATGAACACCCTCATCGTTTTATTGGAACTGGTCCTGGGGCATTGGGTCTCCAGGGAAATTAAGGGCCTCACTTATTAAATCACTCATGACATGCTCTGTGACATTATTTATGACATCACTGATGTCATATCAAAGGACATCACTGATGATATCATCCAATGAGTGTCTTAGTTAGCATTATAGTTGACAAAGTGGCGGGTAACTACCATAATGCTTCTCCACTCTTTGACTTGTTTCCAACTCTCATCAACCCTCCTTCCTTCTGCCATGAGACTGGGCCTCTCCCATAAGAGTTGTCTTCTTTCTATCATGAGGATTCTGAAGTTTGAAATCCTAAGGGCTTGCCACCATGTAAACCTTGTATTTCTCTTTAATTCAGCCTGCCCCACCTACATCACCAGAGCACCCTGTTGAGCACCGTCCCTTCCATCCAGCTGGAACTCTGATACCGGCTCAGACCCTTGATGATTTTACTCCCTCCCTTGTAGATACTGCTAGTAACACCCTGTGCAGTACCAGAGTCCTTGGCTCTGGAAACCTATCTGGAGGGTTACGTTTGAGTGCAGAGTGTGGGGCATTATGTCCATTTCTGGGTACATTATCTTGAGTGTTACCCTCAGTGTCAGAGTTCTTTTCCATGAAATTCTGATCTGGTGTATTGTAATCATGGACATCTAGCACCAATGCATCGTATTTTGATGCTGCCTCCTTAGAACGTAGCCAAGGCTTACCTCTCCAGTGACTGAAACAACATACAAAGCCCCTTCTTTCATGCCACACAAGTTTTCTTTTTCAGAAAAAGTAGGTGAAATAAACTTGAGACAACTTATGAAACAAATTAGAGAAGAAATGTTTGATGACAAGCATTACATTTGGGATTATGTCAAAAGGGTTATACTATAAAAATGGCTTCAACTCCAAAATTATTCTATGTCCTTGTGCATATGTTAGCATTCACAAGAACCGTTTTACTGACAGTGAGAAATTATTGAAGGATTACATGTGGCAAAAGAACAACCCTATATTTTCCCTGCAGAGATTACAAGTACTGACCATGATAAGGGCTTTGGTTTACCAGATTTCGAAATCTGTTGGTAGAAGCGGTTTCTAGCACATGTATTCATTCTGCTTGATAGAACTAGAGGATAATAACTAAAGTGGATGAAACTAGAGTATATCATCATGGAGAGGTGATGTGTGGAGGTAGCACTTAAGACCAGTGAGGTAGAAGGGACATGAGATTGGACTGATAGTTTGCTAGAAATATTAAAAGCATTTGACATTCTTAAAGAAAATAATTTTGATGTCAATGCCTATGACAAAGGTTGCGTTTGGACTAACAAGTATGTTGTTCTCTGTGCCAATAAAGAAAGAAGAAGTATTTGAGTAGAGACGCCCTTATGCCAGTTCCCCCTTTGCTGCCGCGCTCAGCTGATCTCCTATTTTCCGCTTCCTGCCTTGATTTTCGCTTTCTGTGTACGTGCTTTGTCTTTGCCTCGTAGTTAGCCCATGAATTTGCTTCTTAGTTAGGCCTTGTTGCTGCATTTTCCTGTGTCCATTATTGCCTTTTGTTGCTTGCTGCTGCAATAGTCTTTGTGTCTGTCCTTTCCAGATAGTTGTGTTTCCCGTTTTTCTTCTTTTCGCTTGCCGCTGTGTTACCTTGCCTTTGTTGACCATTGTTTATGGCTGTTATTACCTGCCTTCTCTGTCTATTATCTACTACTGTTTTACACAATGTATGTGCTTGGTTAAATAAAGTGTTTTTCCCCTGTTTTCTTCTCGTATTTTTCCCTTCTCACCACTCTTCTTCTGCCCATTTTTGCCAATCACTTCCCACCTCCGCTTGCCTCACCCACTACCACTCAGCACTCCTCCCTCCTCCCAGGACATACTTAATGGAGGTGCAGAACGGCCATGCAGCGGATGCACACTGTCGGTGCACCAAAGGCACACCAAAGACAAACCTGTCTGCACCCTGGCTCTCCTGCTATATACAGATACACCGCCTCCAAGCTCTGAGCCCTGTACCCCAGACTCTGCAACAACATCTGCTGCTGCACATCTCCACAATCAAAGGCAGGACCTTTTTCCTGCTGGCACTGTCTCTTCTCCTGCAACACTAGAGCACCCACACATACAACAACCATGACCAGCACACCGACTGCCTCCACTTCAGAACAACTCCACCACCTCGTGCTCAATGCACAATCACTCTGCAAGCACACTACCAAGATCTGGGGCACAATCACCTTTTTCACCCCAACGTCATCTTCCTCAGTGAGACCTGGCTCAACCCTGCATCCATGCCCAACATTGCCTCAGCAACACCAAACAGCAGCAAGCTAGCACACCGAAACCACATCAACAAACACGATGGTGGAATCGCCACAAAAACCCATCCACTGCACAACCACCGAAGATGACACCAACTCAATCATAGAACAGCTCAACTTCTAACTCCATACCGATGGCAAAACCACCATCAGAGGTACCCTCATCCACAGACATTTAGGAGTAGTAAAGTTAGGAATCCTAACTTTACCACTCCTAAATGTCTTTTGTGAATTCCGAAAGTTCGTAAAGTTAGGATTTTGTCCCAGATTAGGATTACTAAAATTAGGAATCCAAACTTTACTACTCCTAAATGCCTTTTGTAAAAACCAAAAGTCATAAAGTTAGGATTTTGTCTCAGATTACTTTTGTGAATCGGGCCCTACATCTTTCTCGGAGACCTCAATTTTCACCTAGATGACCTTAACAGCACCAAATCCACCAACCTCCTAGAAAGCATAAACAAAATTGTCCTCATTCAACTTGTCACCAACCCCACACACATTGCAGGAAACACACTTGATCACATCTTCACGGTCAGTGACAGAGTCAAGTACAGTCATGTCACCATCTCACCTGGACAGACCATGCCATCGTCCACTTCACCATCACAGGACCCTCCAGTATCAACACCAATCCGCTCAGCATCTCACACCGCAGCTGAAACATAGTCTCAGAAAACCAGGGGACCGTCATCCTCAACACCTGCCACCCTGACACCGCAATCAACCTAGAACATACTGTCAAGGGATTCTCCACCTGGTTCACCAAGTGCACAGACAGAGTTGCCCCTGTCAAGCTCACTAACCTCAAGAGATCCTCCAAATAGGCCAGTTGCTACACCACAGAACTGAGAACAAGAAAATGCAACTGCAAGTGACTGGAAAGGAAATGGCGTACCAGCATGGATTCCACAGACCTAGTCACATTTAAAACATTACTCAACCAATACCACCAACTCCTGAAAGAGACCAAGAGGAGCACCATTGCCAACCACATTGAAGCCAGTTCTAACCGCAGCAAAGAACTCTTCAACATTGTCAGAGAGTTCTCCAACTTCTCAGCCACCGAAACCATCATCACCCCTTCCTAGGAACTCTGCAACACCCTGGCAGACTTTTTCCATGACAAGATCACCACCATCTTCAAAAAACTTTAAACCTCAACTCTCCGCCACCTACATCCTCAGTCTCCTTACCACCCTGACCACCTACACACCATTAGGACCAGCTCACCACTCAAAACACCACAGCCATCCTGAACTCTGTCCACTCAGGAGCACCCATGTTCCCCTGCCCCATCACATCTTCAACCTCGGAAGCAAGACAATCAGGAAGGAACTCACCACCATCTTCAATGCATCTATCACCACGGCCACCATCACAGAAGAATGGAAATATGCAGATAGCAAACCCCTTCTCAAGAAACCGTCTGCCGACCCCAGAGAACTCAAGAACTACCATCAGATCTCTCTGCTCCCTCTTCCCACCAAAGTCTTCAAAAAGGACATTAACTGCCAACTCACAGAACACCACAACACCAAAACCAACCTTTTCACTGCCATCGATAACATCAGTACCCTCCTTGACCATGGAGTAATGGCGGCCCTGATCATCCTCGACCTCTCAACAGCTTTCAACACCGTATCCCACCGCATACTTATCAAGAGGCTTCACCACATTGGAATCCAAGGAGACACCCTCAAATGGATCAACGTGTTCCTCATAGAAGAACCCAGAGAATCTGCCTACCACCTTTCACCTCGGTACCTAAGAACAATCATTTGCAGCATTCCTCAAAGCTCGTCCCTCAGCCCTACACTATAGAACCCATGGACTAAACATCATATCCTACGCTGACGACACCCAGCTCATCCTCTTAATATCAGAAGACCCCCTCCTCCACGATGGCCAACTTCCACTGGTGCATAACGAGTTTCGCCGGCTGGATGTAAGACAACTACCTAAAACTCATCACAGACAAAATGGAAGTGCTCATCTTTTGGAACAATACCTTGCCGTGGAGTGACGCCTGGTGGCCTTCCACTCTAGGACCATCACCCACTCCGACAGATCATGACCACAACCTTGGCATCATCCTGGACAGCAAGCTCACCATGAAAAACCAGTTCAACACAGTCTCATCCACCTGCCTCCTCACTCTTTGCATACTTTGTAAGATCTTCAAATGTCTCCCCGTCAACACTAGATGAACCATCACTCAAGCCCTAGTCACCAGCCGGTTGGACTACGGCAATGCACTCTAAGTAGGAATCACCTCACACCTCCTGAAGAGACTTTAAACCAATTAGAAATTAGCAGCAAGACTCACACTTGACCTCCCAATGCGAACCCTCATCACCACCCCAACTCAAGAAGCTCCACTGGCTCTACATTCAGAAGAGATGCCAATTCAAGATGATGATTCACACCTACAAAGCCCTACACAATCATGGACCAGCAGACATCAACTACAACCTAAATTCCACCGACCCTCCAGACACCTACACTCCACCTCCCTCTCCCTTACACTCCCCCATTCGCTGAAGCAACAGTGGAGGACGTTCCTTCTCCTACCTCATTGCGAAGTCATGGAACGACCTCCCCCTTCACCTCTGGACCTCATCCTCTCTGTTGGAATTCAGGAAGGGACTCAAGACCTGGGTGCTTAACTGAACCCTCCCTAAGCAGCATGTTCTCAGCACCTTTGATAACCTCACAGGTGATTAACCATGCGCTATAAGTCCTATTTGACTGATTGATTGATTGATTGATTGATTGATTGATTGATTGATTGATTGATTGATTGATTGATTGATTGAGAGGCGAATCATTAGATTTTTAGCCACTCAAGCCAAGCTAGTGGCAGCACTTAGTAGACTTAAGTAGCTTTGTGAGGTCACAGAAGTTTTTGCTTTTGAATAGAGTAACTCAATAGGGGCAAGAGAGCATATCAAATACAGTAATTTCAGGTAAAGAGGGTCAATATAAGCCTGCATTACTTTATAAGATAGTCCAGATGAATAATATGAAATTGTTTCTGAACTGAAGAACAGACTTGGAAACTCAAGAGGAGACATAGTTATAGCAAAGCATATGGTATGACATTCTTAGAACTATTCCTTGAATATACATAGATGTGCAACACTTACATACCAAAATATGCTGCAGAACATAGTGTCAGGTTCCTATGCATTCATTGAAGGGCATATTTATCAATATGTCATGCAGTGCAGCTAGCCACCTTGCTGCACTGTGCCACATATTTAACATAATATGGCGCAATCCTGCCTTTTCCCAACACTGGCGCATAATATGTTGCCTAACGCCAATGCAGGCACTTTTTGTGTTGCAAGCAGGATTGTTTTTGTTCAGTAAGGGACACTTTCTTGCACAAAAACAATCCCATAAGGCATTTTCTTCTTTGATGACATAGGCTGGAAATTCAAAAAAGGGAAAAGGCTCACAGTTGTCTGCAAGTTACCTGTCCCAGCTCTGCAATGAAATTCTAATGATACTACAGATGTTCACTGGTAAAAATGGTCCGGAACAAATTATTGATCATCTTCGATTGGAAGATGAGGAAAAAGTAATGACAGGAAAAAGGTTAGTGCTATGCATTGGAAATCTACGACAGCGGCTAAAATTAAGGATTGGATTTCAGAAATGCACTACTTTATCACCATGGAAAGAGTTACATGCAAGTCAAAATCAAGGGGCGAAATCTTTGATAATGCGTGGTGCAACTTTTTTGAGTTTTCTGTGTTCTCTCCCCAGATTAAGAGGATGGCATTACATTCTGCTATTTGGCAGAAACTGATTTGTATTAGCTAATTGTTTACACAGTGCATTCTGCTCACAGAATTTTAATTTTTTTTATTTTACAGAGTTTTACATAGCGCAAACTTGACCCGAATCAGGTATCAGAGCGCTTTACATAGCGCCAGTTGCATTACATGAAGACACATTAATTTGTAATGTATTTTTGTTAGGCACGGCGAGGTTAAGTCATTTGCCCAGAATCACAGGATGTTCAGCATCATTGCCGAGACTCGAACCCGGTTCACCAGATTCGAAGCCGACCGCCCTAGCCGTTAGCCAACTCCTCTCCCCAAGAATGAAATTAATAATTGTACTTATTAGAGTAGGATGTTTCGAGCGAATTTACAGTATGTTAATCTGAATTGTTTTCCTTGTTCATGTTGTTGTGAGAACATAGCAAGTTGATTAAATCTTGTTTTATTATAGGTAGGCCTGCAGGTTCTAATTAACATACTATGATATCTCTTTTGTCTATGTTAAATAAATTATTGTGGAACTAAAATTAGAAAAGGGGAACGTGTGCCCATCTAAGCCTTCTTCCTGCTGGAGCCATCATTGCTTCTCTGGACTCCTGATATAACTTCTCAGAGATCAGTAGCACTGATACTGGGGTAGGTTATCTCTCGGGGTCCCAACCCCACCCTTTTCCTTCTAGCATTCCACCACCCACATTTTCCATTGACAGTTGTGGCTATGTGCGCCCCGTCCTATCTTCCACCATTCTTGCTGGTAAAACGTGCTCCTGTAGTACCGATACCTCCTTTCCAGAAGACACACGATCAAATATCAGAAGACCTGCACCATCTTGCCCAAAAAGACCAAACTTTAAGTCTCCTCCTTCCCAGTTGGTGCAATCTACTGGACTGTGTGGCCCAAACTCAGCTTGCAAAGTGTCAAAGAAATGTATTACATTTGATCAAACATATAGGCCCTTAATGCATGCGTTCATAATAGAACGCTTTCCTAGAATGTAAGACCATAATATATGCATTTACACCAATATGATTAATTCATTTAAAATGAAAGTGCATTTTATTTCTCTAGAAGACTAGTCCATAGCGACTAACACCAAATTATAACATGTTTAATTCATGAGGATGGCACAGATGAAATCAACAAGGTCAAAACTTAAAAGACAGTTTATGAAGATTAATACGTTTTATCTGCTTGACTGGTTCAGATGTCAAGCTGTTTAATTGGGTCATCAGATACTGAAAAGAATATTTAACTGAGAAATAGACACTGGACAATCAGGAAATCTGTCATTACCGGAAGAGCCTCATTTTGTAAATGTATATAGTTTAAACAAAAGGCATGCTCGATGTAAAAAACCCTTCTGCACTGAAGTGCTCAGAAACATCAATTTATACAAATTTAGAATGAAATGGAAATTGTGTGGCAGAACAGATGATGCCTGTCAGCATTATGTAAGGCTGGGTAACTCCTTTCAGCTGACATGAGTGGCACACTTTCATCAAGACTATTAGTAATATGTTTGTATTCGCCTTCTTGCCTAATTATGTATCTATCTATCTATCTATCTATCTATCTATCTATCTATCTATCTATCTATCTATCTATCTATCTATCTATCTATCTATCTATCTATCTATCTATCTATCTATCTATCTATCTATCTATCTATCGATCGATCGATCGATCTATCTATCTATCTATCTATCTATCTATCTATCTATCTATCTATCTATCTATCTATCTATCTATCTATCTATCTATCTATCTATCTATCTATCTATCTATCTATCTACTTGGTTATCTGTGTGTATCTCTATGTTTATCTACCTGTTTGCCTGGTTGCTTCCTAGATGTATACACTACATTCTTCGTACAAGAGCAATATATCCTTGTGATTAAACTGTACATTCTCAAAAATGTGAAAGGCTATTATATGAAGTTTTAAGTCGAATTCTGAAAAAATGCTTTTGACTCTTAGTTCCTCTACCAAAGTATCCTAATCTTCCCTTCAGCAAGTGTCTCAAAAATGACATGTCTGAGACACCTATATGATGGACACCACCATTGCTGAAACCTTTTTTTCTAGGGATGTGTCCTGGTATGGGCAGTCTGCAAATGCAAGTGTGTCATTGGTGACTGAGAATTCCAGAGATCTGTCATCTCCAGAGCCTGTCTATGTGCAAATTTTCCCACTGACAGCCTTTGCGTGATCGCTTACTACACCCAGATGTACGCTACTGTACTGGAATATTGTGGTTAAAACAATAACATTTATGTTGACCATAATGTCAACGCCCAAAAACTTGGGCACGGTGGAGTTAATAACATTAATTTCACACCGACTGTGATAACATTTTGAGGGTGAAATATCAATCATGATATTGTGATGAGAATTCCACATGCAGGAAATTAAAAAAAGTATATAGGTGCCTGTTATCAGGGGTGGGCAGAACTCGTGGAGTTTCACTCCATGGAGTTACACGAAAACTTGGTGAGGTTCTGTGGAGTTCTTTGAACAGGCAGAATCAGCACGTTGTGCTGATTTTTAGCGCCAGGAGCTTGTTCCGTGCTGCAAAATCAGTGCAAACATCCCACGTGGTGCACCAGAGGGTGCTGCTTCTTTGCTGCCACTCAAGTATATTTTCCACTTGAGCAGCAACTTTCTTACCATGAATGGTCATGACAGCCCACAGCAGCTCGCACTAGTGCCATCCTAGAGCCCACAAAACGAGCTAGCGGACACTAATTCTCGCTAGCCAACTTACCCTTGGCGAATCGCGTGCAAGAAAACACTCCACTATGTAACGTTTGGTGGAGTTTTGCCAGAGTGGGCAAAACTCAGTGGGCCTAAATCTAGGTTGCGTGATGTTGAGGAGTGGATTCCAATCTTGTGCAGGCGCCTGATAAGGTTGGGGTGTAAGACCATGTCAAATGCTGCAGAGTGGTCCAGGTGAATGAGGTCTGTCATGTCTCCTATGTCAAGGATCAAGCAGATTTCAACTGTGATGGTAATGAGTGCTGTGTCTGTACTGTGGTTGGACTTGAATCTGGACTGCGTGGTGTCAAGGAGCTAGTGGTTGCTGAGGTTGTTGGTGAGGCAATTGTTTGATTAGTTGGTGTTTTCTTGAGCAGGGGCATGACAATGGCATGTTTCCATGTGTCCAGAATGTGGCTGAGTCGATGGAGGCATTGAGGATGGGTGTTAGTGCTTCGCTGATCGGTAGGGGTCCCTTGGTAAAGGGTTGATGGGGGCAAGGGATGGAAGGAGCCACCTACCTGGGTTCTTCAGCAAGTTTATTCAGATGCATATTCTACTGTTCCTCAATTGCTCTGTCACGCTCTTCAAATCTTTCAGCAGCTGTACTGAAGTAATTTCAATTCCCTATTATTGAAAAAAAAATAACAACCAAAGATTAACAGGTGTATATTTGGATGGACTAATTCATGGCAAATTGATAAAATCAATAAAGGACCTTTACAAAATACCCAGATAGCTGGGCACAGGACCTGCATGCGTGTACATTTCCTCGCCCTGTTACTATTACACCTTCTGTTGTCTTGATGCTCATTTGTGAACTTGATGCTTTCAACAAGGTACATATAGCCAACTGGTAAGCGGAGGATCAACACTTGTTTCCTCCAAATTTACCCCAAAAAGATTGCCAAGATGAATAACCCCAGAGTAGCTCATGCTCCAGCCAGCATTTGAGATAGGCTAGCCACTTCCTATAACTCACCCAACATCATCTTGCACGTGGCAGCAAATCCCCTTACTAATGTATAATAAAACTCCAATTTCATTCCTATATTTACCCATTTAAATTGTTTCCTTCATCCTGAGAATAGATTGCCCAAATGTAGATCAACAAAATGAAGGGAAGAGAGTTTCCCTCTTTCCATACTCTATTTTCAGCTAAGACTGAACACTAGCCAGTAACTTCACAGCGGTTAAATTACAGCCCATGGCTTGCATTCATAAACGTTTAAATCAGCTCAGATTTGGCTCCTGCTACCCATATGTAGCACCACAAATCACAGTGGAAATATTTCTGCACATCCATACCAAGAACACATAAGTGAAGCTGTAATCTGCTGCAGCCTATTTGCCATCAAGTTGGCATAGAGTTGTGTCAGCACTGAGTATTATGATAAGGCCCAGTGGGTAATGTTCCAAGCTGTATTATGTATAAGCATTGTGCTTGAAACTTTCCAGGATGGCTTTCATAACCAATTTACCAAAATATCGTCATAATTTGATCGATTATGGCTACCTGCTTCCTTGCCATTGGGCCTGCCGATCGCACATTCTATGCCATGACTAGCAATGCCTCGAGTTGGCAGCTCTATTACAAAACATTGTGGGTACAGGTATTGAGCACACATGATCATTTACACGTTCTCTGTGATTCATTGGTTTCTAGGTTGTGCATAAATTATGTTAGTGTGAGTGGAAGGCACTGAGGAACTCCACGTTCGCTTCTGCCTGTGGGTCTATCCCTGGATCTTGTAGTAAATGGAACATATGTAATATTATATTTAGCATACATTCCACACCAATACACTTAGGTGTTTGACACTGAGTTTTGATAGTTAATAAAATATTACTCTAACTAAGCAGAAGCCATCTCTACTGTGAAAGCCTCCACTGCTTCCCTGCATTTAGGCTATGCTATTGAATGATCATGGGCACACCCAACTCTTGCCTCAACATGTTACTGGCGCTTGTGTTACGCAGCCCATGTCCCCACTTGTAAGTACTGCTGTATGCTGACTTTTGTGTACACTGCATATTTAGATCTGCCTATGGTGACACTTTACAGGAAAGATTTGAATGCCCCCTGCCGAGTGATAATATTTGATGAGCTAGTTATTTTGCCTCCCAGTGCAATTCAATTTCTTCTCCTGTCCTGTCCAAATATGTTTTATCCCTTGACAATTTCCAGGCTTGAGCCCATGGTATGGTATCAGAATTTTGTCATCAAAATATCATTTAACAAAAATATGGTAATCTAAACGTCTTTTACAAAAATAACACTCCACTGGAGTGTATAATAGAAACATTACACCTACATCATTTTTGTAAACAATATTTAGTCCAAGATATTTATGTCATATATTTCTGTCCACAAGATTATAACATACAACCTGGGTTCATATTTGTTCCATGCGAATGCCCATATCCAAACTTACATTTTTCTCGAACCGAGAATCCTTAAGCAAAGAAAAATCTATTTAAAACACCTAATTTCAAATAATTGTTTAAGGTCTGTTCTACTTTGTGTTACATTCTAATTTGTAAATGACTTCCTGTTGTTGGACTATAGTGTATCTCTGACTGTGGACTTTACAATTCTAAAATCTATGCTGATGCATACTGAGGGAATATATGTTGTAGGCTCTCTCTTTAATACTGACTCTGGACAACGACCATCTCTATTTGGCCCATAGTATTTATTAAAGTAAAGGATATATCCTCATCCATCTGCAAATATGTGTTTTAAATGTATCTATCATTTACCTGGTATACACTAATCAGAATTGGAACCCCCTCAAGTCAGAGTAGACTGTCTCTTTCAAAATCCATGATCTTTTACAATTCTTTTGGGATTAGATTATACTCCTGCAAACAATATGTCTGCTCATTTTAGAACCAATATTTCTATAAACTGAATATTTCTGAGATTGGAAGTGTCTTTTCCCATTCCATGATAGGAAATATTCAAATTTTAGATCACCTGCGTCAAGTTCTGTCGTAAAGGGAGTTATTGAGAGTTGGGTAGGTGTGAGGCATCGCCAAAAAGATGCAGATGTCTTGTCCACCATGTTCAGAGTGCATTGATATCAGTGTCACACTAAATACACCTGATGAACAGCCATCACTTTCTGGCAGATGTTTCACTCGGCCAAACTCTAAATAAGGACAATACTAACAAACTAGCCTTTCATTGAGCTATTATACATTCTGTTTTCCTCCAACACTTTCTTCAACTCAACCGTGATTTGTAGTGCATCCTAGTTTCCTGCCCCTATATTGTTAATCAGTGCATCATGTTTCTGGAGTCAGCACTAATTTTCAGTAGGTTCCTGTTTCAAGAATAGCACTGATTTTCAGTGTTTCCGTCTTGTCTGAGCTGGCATTATTCTCAGTGCACGTTTATTTCCTGAGAATTCACAATTTCAATGAATGCCTTTTTCTCAGTTTTTGGTTTTCTCTCCCTGCCTACTTAGTTTCCAGTTTCCCTGAGAGTCACCTTCTATTGGACCTTTTTCAAGAGTCATAGGTCATATAGTGTTCACTGGGCTCATATTGTAAGGTTCAGAGCCAGTTACCACTGGTGTCCTAGAGCTTATTCTTACTACTAAGCCAAAAACTGACCTTTACGTATGCCCCTTTAGCACATAACAATCAGGGTAGTGAAGCCGAGCAGTCCAAGGCTTGTTCAGGAAGGTTGTGTGGGGTTAGAGACTCAAAAACCAACAGACTATCTAACCACAACCAGTACGTGCAAGTTTCCAATAGTCGTAAGTAGGTCTGTAGATAACGTGGTATGATAATCACAGTTATGTAGGAACTATGCTGGTACGTTAGAGACTGCACATCCTTAGGGAAACTCTTAATCTTAGAGGCCTTACTCCATGGTGGAAGTGTAGACCGGCATAGTATCTGGCGACCCTTCCCTGCCCGTGATTTGGATCATCCATTTGATATACAGATCAGATGTTAGATTGCCACTTCTGCTTAGAATAATTTATTTACAAGGCCACAACCATATGTTCCCTATCTTCTGGTCGACTCAGACTGATAAATGCCCTGAAGACGTACCATGCTATAGAACGAAACGCGTTGGCTGTTGCTTTTTAAGAATGTAAAAATAAAGAAGAAAATATCTCACTCCGCGCTTCACCGAGCAATCATTATCTATATGGACTTGTTCACTTTGTAGTGGTGCAGCTCTGATCTAGTTGGTTTGTACAATTGCCCCTGGGGTGGGGGGGGGGGGGGGTTGCTCTTGGACAGGGGCACTTTTATAATGTGCAAGCTAGTTCAAGACTTTGATTTCATTGGTGATTTTTTTGTGATTGGTGCCGCAAGTGTTTGTGTTTGGTCCACTGTCTAATTTTTGTGTTTCTAACAACCAGTACGTGTTTACAACAAAAACAAACTCTACTTTTATGTACAACACAGTACTGCACATAAGAATTCAGAGGACTACATATTCCGAAACATTTTTTCAAAAAGGTCAACAGGTTACTCGTCGAATTCCTTTGGAGGAATACAAGATCCGGGGTAGCATTAGCTACATTACTAAGACCGAAGCTGGCAGGAGGGGTCAGTTTTTCTCATTTCTATGGTTATCACAGAGCTTTTTCTTTGCGCCAAGCACGTTTTTGGACTCAGGATTCATCTTCCCTGTTTTCTCCACTATGGCTTGATATCGAGCGTACTTCTCTTCTCCCATTTTACTTCAAAGAAGTTTTATCTCTGTCTGCTAAAACATCATCTTTTTATTCCCCTCTTTTACGGAATATAATATCGTTACACAAATCAACTTTTCTTCCCCTCACTTTGGATAGGGCCTTATTTTTTTAAATGCCGATTTGGTATAATTCCTTGCTTAAGATGAATAATAGACCCTTTTTCTGGCACTCTTGGAAAGATAAAAGATTAATGTAGGTGTCTTAACTCTTTCACAATGACTCCCCCATCTCTTTTCCCTAATTTAGCCTTAGTTACCAATGCCCTAAATCCTTTTATAACTACTTTCTATTATTAATGAGTGTAATTCTTGATGTATATACCTCTTTACAGAATTCCTCAAAGAAAATCCTTGTCCCTTTTCCTATCACAGAATTTTTTAAGACTGGCCCTAAGGCTTCGGCTATTTATAAGTATTTCTCCCTCCCTGACCCAGCTTAAACCAAATCCAAATCTGCGTTATTATGGGAGAGAGATTTGGCAGTTTCTTGGTCTGGCTCCTTTTGGGATAAGATATGGGTGCGCATTCATAAAATCTCATGATCCGCTGGCATTACACAGTCTCTATTTTTTGTGTATCATCACCTATATTTTTTCTCCTTTCTCTAAGTTTTCATCGGATGGGTCCGCCAAGTGCTGGTCTTGTGACTTTCCCGATGCAGATTTAGTACATATCTTATTCAATTGTCCCAACACCCGTAGTTTTTGGTACAAAGCTTGGGCCCAGATTAAGAGGATTTTTAATTTTGATTGCCCTTTTATTATTGTATATCATTTTTTGGGTTCCCTATCCAATTTAATTACTCCAACTGTCCCTAAGAATAAATTATTAGATATTCTATTAGCGAGTGCCGTCAACTTGATCAGTCTGAATTGGAAAACATCAGATAAGCTTTCATACAAAATTTGGTGGGACTCAGTGATCTTTCATCAGAAGTTAGATATTATGTATGGCACTCAAAGCTCATCTGTTCATAATGTTCAATTACTATGCTTACCGCTTAGTACATATCTTAACAAATTTGGTAGTTATAAACTAAATATTTTGCCTATATCTTCTGAGAATTTTCGCCCCACATGAAATGTATCTCTGTCTTTCTTTTAAACTTTAATTACTTCATTGGATATGTTAAAATGCATATTGTTAATTGTATGCAATTATCTTTGAGGCAACTTGCTGTCATTATTGGTATTTTTGATGACTCATAATATGATCTTTCCTATGTCCTCCCTTCCTCCCTCTCCCTTCTCTCTTTTTCCTCTCCACTTCTCAAAATTTATAAAGACTTTGTATGTTTTTTCTTATAGATTTCTAATACTGCATATTCATTTTGGTTTATCAATATTGTTCTTGTATTTGGTTTATATGTAGTATATACTGAATTCAATAAAGTCTTTTTAACACTAAGAATTCAGAGGGCACGTAACATCTTACATTGATATCTTATATATGGGTCATGGTGTAGTCAGGGGAACAGCCTCTGTTATTCCAATAGCTAGTCTACTCAGGAATTCTTAAACTGAATTTCAGTCCTCTAGAGAGAAACCCAGGGGGAAATTGAATCTGCAGTTCCCCCTCCCGTGATCTGGTTGACTCCCTTCATTCAGGTGTGGGTGGGCTCAATTTGAGAAGGATTATCGGTTCCCTCTTTTACAGAATCACAGTTCTGTTTCAATTTTAAGCACTAGCCTCTTTATTGGCCTAGCCCAGAAACAACGTTGTTAACCTCCAGGAAGGCACCAGGGTGACTAGCTCTTTTATGATTCCGTACTTCCTGCAATCACATTTACGTCCCTTTGGCGTGAGTAGTGCAGTCTTCTACAGATTACCATGCCTGTCTCTGTTTTTAGCCATCTCTGCTCCTCCTTTGTTCCACCCTTCTAAGAAGTGTTTCCTTATTACAAATGTACCTCTCATACACACTACCTAGTCTGTCAGATCCTTGATTCAAGGCAGATTTTTTGGGCAGTCTGTAGAACTCTCCAGTTTACTGGTCCTGAACCTAGCAAGGAGGAGTTGGTGGGGATACCACAAAACAGGAGCGCAATAGAGTTTCTCAGTCACCACTGGTGTGGGACCTCAGTTGCTACTAGAGAACGCTTTTCACTCTTGCTGGAAGTTTCTGCTTCATTTCCATACTAAAGTTGAAGACAGCATTTGTGTATTCAGACATTTAGCTCTGGGACAGATTTATGGCATTTCCTGTGTTTGCTTATTCTCCCCAAACTGTTCTAGCCATTCTTCTTGTCGTCAGATGTCAGCAGAAGGGTGGGGTGGAGTAGGGAGTCTCTTGTCATCAGTGACCAAAAGCAGGGATACAAAAGAGAGCTAGATTGTCACACTTAAAGACCTGTTAAACAGTTGAGGGTAGCCCTTCCTTTGAACAGTGGGGCTGTGAAGGGGAAGGGGATATCCCTAACCTTCAAAGCTTGTTTCCTCTCATCCATATCCTAGGTTCTGACCCACTTCATAGGATCTCTTGAATGTCCTAGGGCATCTCTCTCTTATTCACAATGCTTTCTGAGGCTCTCTTCCACCTATGTTAAGGTAACACTTGGGCTCCGGAAATCAAAATGAAATACTGTGAAGCAACATCCACACAAAACAGATACACCACACATCACTCTGCACATAGAAGTAGCACTTACATCTGCATTATTCATGTCCAGGACTCGGGTGCTTAAGACTGTCGGACCAATTGATAAATAGAACCGGAGCCAGTAGGTAACTTCCCATTACCGAAGATAGGGAACAGACTATCCCTGCCACTATCATCTTGTCACTGTCATCACCGTCAGCCTGATGAGCTGATGGTAGTTGTGTCCACTTAAAAGAAGGATGTGCAAAGAGTGTCCTTTTGGACCAGTGAAACATACTCTTGGTCACAATACATGAGGCAGGAAGCTCTCAGTGCCGATACATATATGTCCTGTGTGCTGAGGCCAAGTAATAAATGTACAGAACTTACTATGGTGAGCTCGAGGCAGGGGAGCATGATTTGTAGAGCTATGCAGGGGACCATTTCCTCTCCAGCACCCTCTTTTCCGTGTTGTCCTATTTATCTGTTTTCTGATGCGCCATGATGTTGCCTATGTTTTCTTTTCTTTCCTGCTATGAACTGTTTCTCTTTTTAGATTCTTATCCATCGTCGCTGTGTATTAATTTTTGCCCTCTTGCTGATACTGCTTTTAGTGTTCATGTGTGATCGCCAGGATTCTTCGGCACAGCTGCCGAAATAGTGGGTGTTTCTTGTCCACTGGGAGGATGTTCTTTATCATTAGAATAGATATGGACACGTGGTTATTCTTCTGAATCCCGGCAACCCTGTAAGTCTAAACAACTAGAAAATACCATCGCTGTAAAGCTACTAAATAAAAGTACTTCACTTCTCAGCTTGCCCACTTGTAGAGCATCTCCAAACCGATGTTTTTCAATAGTCTTCGATCTTTCTAGAACTGGAGCCTTAGAGGCTCTTCTGTCAGCACAGCAGCTCTGTGACATGCTATGCACCTTCTTGAACAGAAGGTGGCTACAATGTGCTCAACAACAGACACAGAAATGTTTATTTGTCCAGAAGGCCTCTCTCTTCCTCATCTTGCACCTGCTGGAGCACCTCTTCTTGATCCCTGTGAACCGTGACCCATTTTGAAGTCTTGACTATCATGACATCCTGTCACCCTCCTGACTCCTCATCACTCCCTTGTCCTCACCTCACTCGCCTCAGTAAACACCTGCTTCCATCATGCCAATGTCCTCCCGCTCCTATTTATCAAGTCACTAGAAGGTGGCACACAGCCTCCATTTTGGAAAACAGAAGTGGTATTCCCATTGCTAAAAACAATATAGACCTCACTCACCTTACCAATTTTATGCCAAGCTCACCGTTGCCTTGGCAGAGGTTCGGAGAAGGCTGCGATGCCTAGGTTGCAGAGATACGTGGAGGTTCACAGTGTCCTAGATCCAGTTCAGAAAGGCTTATGTCCTGGCAGTAGCATGGAGCAAGCCAAGCTTTCAATCCATGATGACCTCCAGCGTGAGGTGAAGGGGGCGGCATCAGCTCCCTGATCTTACTCAATCCTTTATTGGCGTTCAAGACTTATTGCTCATCACCTCTTAGTCGAGAGACCGCACAGCATCAGCTGCGGGGTTTAAGCCCTAAATTGGATTTGTTCCTTTTTAACTGATAAATCTCAAATGGCAGCCTTAACGCTGCCCTTACCCCCCAAATAACAGCCACAAATACGCTCCAAATAATATCCCCTTACTTCCCAGAGTCCCCAAAATAATCCAAAGAAAAGAACATTGCAAAAAACTATGGAGTTTTGGACATAAAAATCAGGCTGCAGCAGTGTGCCTGTTTAAAGCCACCCAACTTCTCGGTGACTTGCAGCTGCCGTGAAAGACACACTTGTTTACACATTTGATTTTTTCATGTACATTATCCCCGGCATATAGCACACAAAGGGCAAAGGCTGCGCAACATAGATTATGGTAATACACAAAGCCCTTCACGTGGCATCATTTTGCAAGAACAAATTAGCATTTATTTTATTTATTCCTCAAATTAAGCGCTCATTGCTGGCTTTTTTTTGCAGTGAGCAGAGCACGAGTTTAAATCCAATTAGGGCAAACTTGTTCTTTCAGTTTTTTGAAGTTGATAAATCGAGTACCATAAAAAGAGGCAATAAGGACTGCGAGACCTTGTCACAAAAAGAAAAGCAGTATAAATAAAGATCCTACAATGCGATATAATTAAAAAAAGAAACCAAGGTATTTCCTGTACTAGTTCTATCTATGCAGAGAAAGAGGGGAGGGCTGTGCTCAACACTGCTCCTGGCAGATTCTCGTGATAACAGATGTAGGGGTCACACAAGAGGAACACTTACAAGCTATTTCTGAATCAAGTAATTCAGCAATCTGTGACTCTGACATGTGTTTGCAGTAATACATGTTGGAAAGCAAATTAATACGACTATTTCATGTTGCAGGCCATATCTGTAGTTTAATTTTTGGGAAAACAATAATTTCATAATGCAGGTACTTAAAGTGTTTTGAAATATTTTCACCCTGCTCGGTGAATTTTTGAGTGCTACAGTGATTGAGGTCCCATGAGAAAAAAACAATAAAAAATACAAATCAATATTATTCGCAAAAAGATAATCCCAATATCGATTTTAAGGTTTTTTTTTTATTTCAAAGTATTTTATTGATTTTATAAACAAGTACATTAGCATTTCCGTTACGAGGTACCAGCCAAACGTGGTTGGTGTTGCAGTAGTTACAGGTACTTGGTATACATGTTTAGCTGAACCCCTTTACATTGACTTGCTGGGAAATTAAGGATAGGATGATAGAAAGAGAAGGTTTTAATGGTTACTCTGCACTTTATTCTAAGCTGAATATGTGCTGATTTTTCTTTCAAGCGACTGTCTTATCCTAATGATATGGCAAATTTGGATGAAGGAGCGATGGAGTCACCCAATTAAATAATTGCATAAATTGACCTTAATGCTATTTTTTTTCTATTTCTATCAGGACTATTGTCCAACTCAGCACTTAAGGGGGCACTTTATTGTTTTCAGAAGGAATCGTTTCTTTTTATTTTGTGGAATTGGAGTTAAGCTGTGATGCATGCACAAAACCAACAGCAGATTGAAATGGGGCATCTCTCGCACTGACACTAAAGGTTGACGATCTGTCCCAGTTCTGGCTTTTCCAGCTGCCCACTTCTAAGAGCCTTGGAAACATGAGGATAATTAGCCTGCTTTCAACGCAGTGCTCGCGTGCCCTCTTCAATCACTTTTAATAAATGATTTGTCCAGAATCAAAGGATGTTGAGCTGACCTCAGGACTCGCACTGGGTTCCCCGTTTCAAAGTGGGCCACTCTGGCTGTAACGCCATATCACCAGCAGCGACTGGTAACCTTTGAAAGTAGTGCAGCGGACGAACTGCCCCACTGATTCCCAAGAAACAGAACGAAACATCTAGACCCTCCAAAAGCTAAAAAAAGACCACCCCCTCCCTCCAAAAGCCAATAATAAAATAACCCCTCCCACTAAAAACCCCAAAATAAAACAACTACACTAATATTTGAAATAAAATAAAAATTAATGGTACTTACCCACGACTGCACGTCCTCTTGGGTGTTCTGAATCAGTAGTTTGCTGTGGCACGAGTGGAAGAGCTCCCTTAACCAATCCAGATGCTGCTCTCATGCTAGTAACCAGAAGCGCTAGGATTGAATGGAGCTGGTTGGCCATATGCTCGTTCAGGCCCTGGAGGCCTGTGCTTGCTCTCCACCCAGCTGTTAAAGACCGCTCGGGATGCAGAGCTTCAAAGTGTGCATGTCAGACTGGCCGTTGCAAGGAAGTTGGCCAAACTGACATGCGCACTTTGGAACATCTGACCAACCACTGCTCAAGTCCTCCATGCTGCCATTCCACAGCAGAAGACACACCCCACATGTCTCTCGGCTCAGGGGCACCTGGGCAGGCTGGCAGCTGTGGTGCACACATCAGTAAAAAATAACATGACAATTAAATCATTTCATTGCCATTTTATTTTTTTACACATCTCTCGCCGCGAGTGGGGGGAGATGCTCCCCTGCCCTCATGAAGAAACCACTGCTGCGCATCATCTTCATGTTCCTATCTTTCTTAGGGTGGCGTTAGTGAGGCGCAACGAGGAGAATTTTTTTTCATTTGTCCTTGTTTTTTCCTCTTTTGATGTGTGCTGCATTGGTGTCCCTTTCTCTCCAACTCAATCAGCCCTACAACACAGAGACCCTTGCACCATGGCGCAAGGGTGACTGCTTTGGCACATGGCAGCCCATTGTACGCAAGCACAGGGCAAAGGACAAGAATGCACCGTATCTCATAGATACAGTACAATCTTGCTCTTTTCTTTTGAAGCAGGGCAGTGCCGCAAGATTCCTTGCAGTGCTGCCCTGCACCAAAACCTCATAAGTGAGGACCTCAAGCAGAACGTGGCTGATGAAAGCAATACCTTGATCTGTAAGACTGTCTGAGCATGTCAGGCTGTTTAGGTTATATGAGGTTGTATTTAGTCTTTGAGGCTGTTCAGGTCCTTTTTTGGCTGCTACTTGCATATCATCATA
The DNA here is from genome assembly GCF_964204655.1 of Triturus cristatus. Lineage (NCBI taxonomy): Eukaryota > Metazoa > Chordata > Amphibia > Caudata > Salamandridae > Triturus > Triturus cristatus. The sequence goes on along the minus strand of NC_140581.1, from coordinate 911,959,762 downwards.
GTAGAGACACAGTAAGACTATGCCAGGGCATAAGAGACTGTCTGGTCATATGAGATTGCATTTATTAAGCATTTGCCTCCATGCATATCGTTACATGAAAGGGTAAACCCAACTGTCACTGGGACCTGGGTGTAGAACAGTACAATGCAAAGTGGTCGTAGGAAGCAATAACTTCAACAAAAAACACAACATAGATAAGGAATGGAAAACATATTCAAAACAACCACGTTGCATGCTTAGTGAACAGTGTTGTTTAATCACACTGAACAAACACTATTTTGTAGACAATTGATGCATAAGAATTCTTAAAACAGTAAGTGCCCAGAGGGAAAACGGAAGTGCTGAAAGAGTTGGGTGATTCAAGTGAGGATAGAGGGTCTACATAAAAGGACAGAGTATTTGTGCAAATCACATATTCAAATTTACATGGAACATTGGCTTATAATTTGGCCAAATCTTTCATAACATTATCCATGAAATATTATATAGCCATGATCCAAAGGGATACCACTGCGAGACATTCACTGTTGGTTATACTGGCAAGGTATAAAGTGTCGACGTTTTGACCCCAGAAAGAATGTAGGTTCCTGGATTCCTTACAAAGGGGTCTTCTTTAGGAATGTGGTGAAAGGAAAGGTCACCTAAAGATGGAGTATAAAACTTAGCTATAATCTCCAAAGAACGGGAAAGTATAAATAAATTAGGAAAGGGCATTAGTCCCTCGAATTACCATAAATCGCCCTGCACAGAGGGCAGTTTTAAAGCACGTTGGGCGCGTAGGCTCCAAGTGGATGAGAGCAGCAGTACAGCACTTGCAAAAGTAAGGTGCAGTTTAATTTAGGCCACCCTGACCTGTAAAGGGGGGTGGTAGCCGGTTGGGGCATGCGTTGGAAAAAATCCACTTACTTTGAAAAAGGAAACATGTGGTATGTCCCTTCCACGTCCCCGCCTGATCAGAACCAGAAGACTTGGTTTGATCCCTACAATATATTATCTAAAACAAAGAGGACAGAAAACTAAAGCTATAGCGGACCCTGAAAGCAATTAAGGCAAAATGTCACCACACCATAAGCCCAATAGAAGAATACCTGTGTGGTTTCTTTTTGGTTACATAAACATGGCTCGTTAAATGCACAGTCTAAAAATAAAAGGGAAAGCAATACCGGTTATAAAAACTGACCTGGCATTGTGGGTTAAGGTGCTATATAAAATCCTATATTGAAATCTCATGTGTCTACATCACCAACATAATGCATGAACATATCCAATAGACTGAACGACCAGCCTGCTTGAGGGGTCTGGGTCAACGTGAATCCCACATGGTAGTGGTGCTGGAATTGGTGACATGTACCTCCCCAGGTTTGTAACACAACAGGGCCCATCCTCCTCACCTCCTACCATCTCTGACTTATGGGCTTTGTTTTGGCCAGCTAGTTCTTCCTATACCTTGAGTGATCCCTGTTTCACATCCTCCAACTTTGACTTATGTGGCATTGTTAGACAATTTGCCTCCAGACTCCCTCCTGCCTCGATGTAGTGCCCCAGCAGGCTCCTCTATGTCATCCCTTCCCAGCTACGACACAAGAGTGACACTGTCATTCACAGCAGTGCATGTGTATTTGTCAGGCTACCTTGATGTACACATATGCCTTCTCGCCTCCTTCCTATGCAATGCATCTCTATTTACAAACAGTGGCAGTTGAACGTGCTCAGCCAATTCCTACAATGCACTGCACTACAAGAGGCCCACCAGGGCCACACGGCATCTTTTATTTCAGCACACATGGTCCTCTGGTGTGCATCACTTGCATTCTCCCCCACACCCAGATGCTTATTTACAAACCCAGTGCGCCCCACAACATCACTTTTCTGGATTTGTCTGAGGCTAACAGTGCAGACCCATATCTGGGAGGCCGTGCAAAGCTATATAGACGTAGAGTAAGGCAAGTCAGCGCTTTGCACTGCTTTGCCTTAATCCATACTTATGAGGCCATTCAAAGACACGCAGAGTGGCTTTGTGTCACCTCATAGTTATGATTATGTGGCCTCTGCCACTGGAGTGTCATTACAAGTGAGGGCTCGGCAGCACAGGCCTCTTGTAACTAAGGCCACATGTTATTTTTGGCTTGGCATTGTGGGACTTTCAGTTCTGGTGACTCATGTTGCACGTTCAACTATAAGTGTCAGTTTACAGAGGTGACTGTGGACTGGTGTTGCACTTCACACATGGAAGGGAGAAACATGACGGAGATGGAGTGAGATGTGATACATGTACCTGGGCAGTGTGACTTACATTTATGGGATGCTTAAAGTGCCATGACCCACATACCTGCCCTTTGCCCTGTACATGGCGCAGTGGAGCGCTGGTGCTTAGTTAGGTGCACTGTATGACATGACCTCTTTGCCCACATTGACCCTTGTTGCACCCTACCCTGTTGGTGGTGTTGTGCATCATGGGCTGCACTGTTTTGTCCCGGAACTCCTACCACCAACTCCTCTTGGATGACAGCTGCCACCAGTTCCACCAAGGCATCCAGTTCCCATTGTTGCCCCGGGCTCCCTCCTCCGGTTTTCATTGCTGCCTTCAGGTTGATGGCCAGTTTCTCCTTTGTCCTGCGATTTATGTCCAACGTTTTTTCAAGTTGGGTACTGTCCTCTTAACATGTCCCACGTTGTTGAACTTGGACAATATGGACTGCCAAATGGCCTCATTCTTTCCTAATGGCAATTTTGAGGTGACAAATAGCTGATGTTGGTGCTCCATCACCTCAATCATCAGTATCTCATTCTGCTCCTCACTGAAGTTGCACTTCCTTTTCCTCTTCCCCTGGGAGTCTGTCTGGACATCCTGACCGGTGCTGGGGTTGTTGTCCTGGCTGCTTCTCTCTTCTCTCTGCTCCATGGCAGCCTTCTGTGAAGTTTTGCTTTTTTTAAAATGTTGCTTCAATTTTTTAACTTTTTTTCATGTTTTACGCACTGAAAAGTGAGGCAAAGGTAGTTTGGGTCGCATTACGCAAATCTGCCTTAAGGCACTTTTCTGGATGAAACATCAGTTTTCACTGCGCCATAACAAGCGCAACAGCGTTTTTTCTTTTCATGAATCTTACACCATGGTGTGCCATTCCGTAAATATGGTGTATCCATTGCATTTTAAAATGACATAGCGATTCATAAGTGTTTTTTTTCCAGAACTGTATTAGATTGTTTCAAAATTTCAGGGAGTGGGACGATTGTTCCATAATCTAGGAACCAAATGTGTGCTAGAGCAACCAGTGATGTGGGATCAACGGAACTTACGAACAAGGAGAAGAGCCAGAGATGAGGACCACAAAGTTTGCAGAGGGAAGTAAGCTTTGGGATGAGAACAAAAAAAAAGCAAGGCTAGATCCACAGATCGAGCAATGGCAGATAGTAATACTTTACAGGTGATCCACTTATGAACGAGCAGTCAAACTAGCTGCCTTGAGAAAGGGAGAGATGAATGAGTGGTGCACAGATAAAAAAAGAAAGAAAAAATAATCTGCAAATGATTGATGGCGTAATTAGGCAGAACGTAATACAGAGCATTACTGTACTCCAATTTAGGGGTAATGACTGCCGGAGCCTCTAACATCCTGCCATGTGGTGAGAGAAGGGGAATGGTCTGTCTCACAGCAAGCATCAAAAAAGGAGGTGGAGACTGCTTTATTCATTGAATTTTAGAAAGAAAAAGCTTCATTAGTCCAAATACCCAGGTTACAATGTAATACATGCTTACATCTTTTATATGATATGCTCCAATATCCCCGAGTTACATTCAGTACCCTACAATCTGAAAGCACTAAATTGTCCCTAAAACTATATGACAACTTTTAAGCAAATTAAGGCTGCATCTCAATCATTTGATTTATCACTCCACAATAAGATATATTTGCATTCAGTTAGTGGGAACACCTTCTTATCATGTGCTGTAAATTTGCTCATCAAAATTCAAAGTTGTTCTAACCTCATGTGGACTACTCAGTGATTGCTTCCTGATCCTGCTTTGTACTGTCTCATTTGATTGTTGTAAGAATTCCTGGTCAAATGTTCTCACCTCAAACACGTTTGCAGTTCTTTTAAGGGAATTCGACACACATCTTTATCAAAAACTATTTATCCAGTCCTCAGGAACTCAACAGTAAGGTAAAGCAGACCTCATTGCTGCAGGGTAAACGTTAACCCATCGTGACAATCTTTAGTGACGTGCTACATTTCGCCCAGAGTAAGTACCAGTAGCTGAGGTTGATTCAAACAATCCTGCCATCCCTTTCTGTTTTCCTCAGTATGTTGCCTTAAATGCGCCAGCTTTTCCCAGACATATGTACCTTGCTCACTGAGCAACAGGACTCACGCTGCACCCTGGTGAAGAGGTACATGCAGGCTGAAAATGGTTTGCGATTGCATGCATTCCCGTTCAGAGCGGATATGGTCTGGCAGTGGCAGTTCAGTTTGAACTTTTTCTGTTGGAGCAGCACCAAGGCTGATCTGTATATGGTTGGTGCATGTCTGAAGTGGCATGGTGGGTAAAACATGTTGGACTGGATTGTGTTGCAAGATACATGACATTGACTGAGATTAATTCAGGTAATACACCCACTGCTTTTTTGTTTTCCTCAGTGAGATGCACTGAGTGCAACAAGTAGGCCCAGAAGTGGGTCCTGTGCTCAATGTGCCATAGGATTAAAACACTTACCAGTGTCTGAGATTAATTCAAGCAATCTTCCTATCACTTATTTGTGTCCCTCATTGACACCTTGTAGGTGCGACAGGTATTCCAGGTCCTGTTCTCACTGTGCATAGAACTCAAGCTGCACCATTCTAGCAAGGCCCAAATAGGCCGAATTCAGTTTGGGCTGCTTGTGTTTCTGTTCAGAGGGGACCTGGCCTTGTAGCTTTGCCTGGCCTGATCCAGTGAGGAGGGCCAAGGATTATTTGCATATGACTCATTCCTGTCTGAGGTGGCATGGTGGGCAAAAATATGTTATGCTTGATTGTGTCTCAAAATAATTACTAGTGGCTGAGGTTAAATCAAGCAATCGATTGGTTAATCTTTTTTTCCCCTCAGTGCATTCCCCTAAGTGTGATGAGTGTGACGATATGTCACTCCCACACTCATTGTAGCAAGGTATGCTAGCTGCATCCTACTGACGAGGCCCAAGTAGGCCAGAGCTATTCTTGGGCTGCTTATTGTCCTTTTCAGAGGAGACTTGACCTGGCATTTTGGACAGGACTGTTCCTATAGGAGCAGGACCAAGGATGATTTGCATACAAAACAATAATGGACTTGATTGCAGTCCAGAGTAATTACTGTGAGAACAAAAACTGTTCCCCAATATTTTAGGACACCCTAAAATTTTAAAACCCCAGACTTTCACCCCATACGGTTCTGGACATTGTAGTCAAAAGTCCGAAGTCATTCCAAGACCCAAATGAACAGCAAAATTAGAAAACGGTCGGACAGCATCCCTATTAGCATTAAGGAAAACTTCTAAATCTTCTCAAAATCTAAAGGAAATTGAATAGTATCTCTATTAGAATGGGAAAGTCTTCTGACTCTCCCCCAAAAGCAAGAATTTTCTGTACACAATTCTTTCATAACAAATTAAGTTAAACATGCAGACTCATCATAGCATGGTTGTAAGTAACAACTCTTTAGCAATTAAACAAGGAAAAATTCAATATCTTAATATACAAACACCATTTTAGGACAGCATCCAGCATCTTTAGTGCTACTGGCATCCGGAGATGTTCGAGCTAAATCTAAAACATTTCAAAATATTATTTCACATAAATGATTGGGACTCGTTTACTCAGCGTAAGAAACCTTGACTGTTACAGCATATCAGGAACACTAGGGGGCAGATGTACGACCATTTTTTGCAGTGGCAGATGGGAATTCGGCCTGTTTGCGACCGCAAAATTGGTCAGCCCCATGTACAAACCATATTTTGCGAGTCGCTAACCTATTAGCGACTCGCAAAATATGGTTTACGACTCGCTATTAGGAAGGGGCGTGCCCAGGGCATCCCTTCCAAATAGCGAGTCTGACTGCAATGTATGATTGTTTTGCGACCGCATTTACGGTTGCAAAACACTCGCAGTTTACCACCCTCTTCAAAAGGGTGGTAAGCCATTCGCAAAAAAGAAGGGGTCCCTAAGGGACCCCTTCCCCTTTGTGAATGGGTGTGAAAATATTTTTAAGAGCAGCCAGTGGTCACAGGGACTTAAAAAATGCCCTTAAAAAATGAAACTGGAAAGTTTCATTTTTATTTTTTAAATGCATCCCGTTTTCATTAAAGGAAAACGGGCTGCATTTAAAAAAAAAACTGCTTTATTAATAAAACAGTCACAGACATGGTGGTCTGCTGACCCCAGCAGGCCACCATCCCTGTGAGTGCTAGCCACTCCCAATGGGGTTGCAAATTGCGACTGCCTCATGAATATTAATGAGGCATGAAATTTGTGGCCCCATTGGGAATTGCAAACAGTGTCTGAGACACTGTTGTACATTCACTTTTGCAAGTCGCAATTCGACACAATTTGCGACTCGTAAATGTGAATGTTCGTACATCTGGCCATAGATAATTTATTGAAATCCTTGTATTCACAACAATGAAAAACCATTACATCAGCTGTCTTCACGTAGGTGGAGCTTGTGAGGCAAGAATTGGTGCAGAGGGATAGGATGGGAGGGAGTGAATACAGGTGTAAATGACAGAATTTGCATCCATTTCATCCAAAATTAAGTTTTCAAATAAATGTGGCACAACTAATTTATGTTAATAAGCATGGCTCTATTCTTCATATTAAATTCCTTTAAACTATAGTCATATTAACTAATCATTTGCATATTGGACCCAACTTAAAAAGTATTAATATTCATTATTATCTATTGCACAAAAATATACATTTTAAAGTATTTTATTTACTGAGGTTAATTCAAGCAATCCACCCATCACTTTTTTCCTCAAACGTTTATGAATACATCATGATTTGATGATAGTTTTACTTCCAATGTCCACGTGAGTGCTGATCTCGGGCAACATTTATCTGATTAAGAATAAAAGCAGCAATTCCCAAAAAAAAAAAAAGAAATCTTGATGCCAGATTAGAAGTAGTGCTTTATTTGATTCAATTAATTAAAATTGTTACAAAAGATGACATTATACATAAAATCAGAATAAAACCAGTTGATGATCCTGAGGAAGCTTTGGGCATTGTTTTTGTACCGTAAAATGAACAAGAACCTTGGCTGATGTGCCATAAAATAAAACCATAGCTAGGGCACTGTTATAACTTATTTGTTGCCATTCCTCTTCCCTAGCTATATCTTCCATGCACCTTAAAGTTCCTTTCATCGGGGGGGCGTGGCTTGGCACGAGGCAAGATGGCCGCACTGTAGTGCTGCTCCGCCGGCCGCCTTAAACATCCTGCAATATCCTGCTCTTTGGGTGCCCATCACCGAGCGCCACGGTGGAGGCTTGATGCTCCGGATCGGGCGCTTGCGGAGGCTGGTGTTCGTGTGCGGCTCCATGGTCCGAGACCGCGACTGAGGCGCTGCGCTTGTTGGGACCGCCATCTTGGGAGACGGCTGCGGAGAGCGGAGGAGTCGGGGCGGCGAGGATCGACATCGCGCTGGGACCCGCCCGCGCTGCCTGTCTGGTGCCTGTGCGGACATTGTTGGAAGAGAGTAGTGGTGGCGAGCGGCGTCGACTTTGGGGCTCCTCGGACATCGCGGGCAGCAGTGGAGGAGGCGAGTGGTGGCTCGGCGGGCGCGGAGGTAGGGCGAGCGGTGCGGGATCCACGTGAGCTGCCGGCTTCGGACGGGTGAGTAGGCCCTGCGGCCGGCGGCGAGCTCCCCCCTCCGTGTCCTGCCTGGGCTGCCCAGTGCTGGTGTACAAGTGCCCGGGCGCCTGCGCTGACTGCGGACCTTTGCGGGCTGTGAGGCCGGGGGACGGAGAGATGGCCTGGCAGACGTAGAGGCTGTCTGTGCTACGACAAGGGGTGAATGAGCTGTCGGCTCGGCGGCGAGTCCCCCCCCCCCGCTGGGTCCTGAGTGAACTGCCTAGTGCTGAGCTGCGGAGGCCTGGGTGGCGGTCCTGGAGGCTGGAAATACACGCTGCGGGTCACCGCCTGGGGGACTGAACTGTGGCGGACAACACCGGATCCTCGTGGGACCTTTGGGGGACCTCTGGAGGCGAGCTCCCTGCTGGTGGCGGTGAGGTCTGCGACTCTGCTCGAGTGAGTTGGTGAAGCGAGGGCCTGCTGGTGCTGTGCGGTGTGTGCCGCGTGGGTCCCCCCTTGAAGTGATCGCGGACGGCGGACGCCGCTCCCCCCCCCGCTTGGGGGCGCGCTTTCATCCCCCGTTTGCCCCACTCCCACTTTCGTGTCCGGGTCGGTGGAGGCTGGGAGACAGTCATGGGCAAACCCGATAAAGCTCAATCGCGGCTCACGTTTGAGTCGCGCAAGGGGGGCAAGTCGTCGCACACCGTGACTTCAGACTCGGAGTTGGAGTCTGCCACACCGGCCCCCACGGCCTTGGAGAAAACGTTGTCGGCAATCCAGGCCAGCCTGCAATCTATAGATGGCAAGATAGAGGCCCTCAGTGGTCGCATGGACTCCATTTCCGCCAAGCTGGACAGGCAGGGGGTGCGCTTGGGCGAGGCAGAGCAGCGCATTTCGGACAACGAGGATGGCCTAAGGCAGGTATCCGACAAGACTGCGGACATTGCACGGCTGCTGGCAGTGATACAGGCCAAGAACGAGGATATCGAAGCACGCTCTCGGCGCAACAACGTACGGATTTTGGGTCTGCCGGAATCCACCAATGTAGGCAGGCTTGAGGATTACATTGAGACTATGATACGGGACATCTGTGAGCCTACGAATCTCTCAGCCATGTTTGCCATCGAGCGCGCCCACAGATCCCTGAATGCACGTCCGCCACCGGGTGCTCCACCGCGCCCCATTATAGCTAGACTGTTGAACTTCAGGGACAGGGACGCCCTGCTTCGTATCACTCGTCAGAAAGGCACTGTTAACTACCAAGGCAATGTCCTCTCCTTTTTCCCTGACTTTACTGCCACGGTTCGAGCAGCGCGTAAAGAATTTCTAGGTGTCAAAAAGCTACTCATGAAAGAACGGATCCCTTATGCGATGTTATATCCTGCGCGTCTCCGTATTGGCAATGATGACGCAGCTAAAATATTCACTAGCCCGAAATCTGCTATGGACCATGCTAAATCACTGAGGAAGAGGCAACAGCCCTCCGCTCCTACCTCCGAGATTGATGACTGACTGCGGTTTCACCTCTCCCCTGGATCGGTGCTGGGTCCGCGCTGAGGCCCGCTCTGCTGGCGCCCTGTGTGGTTGCCTTGGGTAGCGTGATTGCTGGCTTCTCTCTGCTGCCCGCTGCGCTCATGTGCTGCACTGGTGCTGTCGCTCCTGCTGTGTACTGCTGTTCAGACATGCGGCCACTGCTGGTCCAGGGTCCAACTAGATATTGACGGCATGTAACTTCAGCCCTTTGCTATCATGGCGCTAGAGTGGGATAACTGGGTCTCGTTGGTTGCTTCCTTCGTGGCGATGCTATTGTACTGCGACTAGGGAGTCTGAGCGACACACTGAGCGGACACATGGCGCTTCGGGTGGTGGGCTAACTGTTGGGAGCACTGGACACAGCATGGCGGCCCCCTCCCCAAAAGACTGGGAGGTGTTTGCGGCCGCTACGTTCCCCCAATGGGTGCTCCCCACCTTTCTTTCTCATTGCTGTGCAGTGGGTTTGTTTTTGGTTATGGTTTTGTATTATGTTGCTTATTGTCGGGGTCTGTCTTTGGCAAAGTTGGGTTGCTGAAGTGGGTGGAGAGCGGGTGTTCAATACAGTTCCGGATGCATGAGGGGTACGCGCTTGAAGTGTGTGCCTGGGAGATGAAGCGGGGTGCGCGTTGTGGTGCGGGGTGGGGGCTGACAGCCGGTTTTGAAGTGGTGCCACTACTTAAAGAAAATGGGTGACGAATACAGATGCTTAACTTGGAATGTCCGCGGGCTTAACACCCGGAAGAAAATAAGACATGTCCTGCACTACTTAGATAGGCACAATATACAGGTGGCGCTGCTGCAGGAGACGCACCTCACTAAACACACTGAGACCGCGATGGCACACAGGGGGGCGGGATTTCGGCTCGCTTCTTCCTACTCAGCTTACGCGCGAGGGGTGGTTATACTGGTCAAAAAAGGTGTCCCTTTCCTATCTGTGCGAACAGCTACTGACTCAGAGGGGCGTTGGGTGGCGGTGCAGGGCAAGCTAGGCATGACCTATGTTACTAATCTGAATATGTATGGTCCGGTTGTGGATGGCCCGTCCCCCTTTACGCAGATGCTCGCTGCGGTGCGCTCCTGGCCGGATGCTGCGGTTCTATGGGGGGGTGACCTCAACACACATCTCAATCCACAGGTTGACAAATCGAATCCGGCGGGTGTTCGTACGCTTAAAGTGGCTCAGTGTGTTCGGGAGGCAATGGGGGAGTTGGGACTGGTCGATGTCTGGCGGTTGAGGAATGGACGGGCTTGCATGGGCACGCACATCACACCTGCCCACAATAGCTGGTCCCGACTGGACTATTGGTTGTTGGGGGAGGAGACAAACAGATGGGTGCTCGATGTCCGTAACCTGCCACGCACGCTATCGGATCACAGCCCCGTATTTCTGCACTTGCGAATCCCTGCGAGCCCCCACCGCCCCTTCACATGGCGCTTTCGAGCGGAGGCACTGCGGGACCCCCTATACACGGACACTGTTAGGGAGGCCATAGTGAACTATTTCACTGAAAACAAGGGCTCCGTGGCTAGCCAGGCGTCTCTCTGGGAGGCGTTCAAGGTGACGATTCGAGGGGTCTGCATTGGCACCACCGCAGGTATTCTGAAGGACATACGGGGGCAGCTTGCTAAAACTGAGACCGCTCTTGATGGATTGGAGAAGGAATATTATGCGGCGCCGTCTACTGCCGCGCTGGCACGCATACAAGAGTTGCTCGTGGAATATGATAAATGGGCGGACACAGAAGTAAAATACAGGGGGAAAAGGCATGTGGCTAGGGCGTACGGTGAGGGGGGGCGACCTGGCGGGAATCTGGCCGCTAAATTACAATTTAGAGCAAATCATCAACAGATTGACAAGATTGTGATGCTGCTGGGACGGAGCATTTCACGCCGCAGGCTATTGTGGATCAATTTAAAGATTGCTATCAGGCACTGTATACAACACAGGGGGGGGTGGACGGGTCGGCCCTGACGGACTACTTGTCGGACATAGCGTGTGCGTGGCTATCCGACTCCCATAGGGAATACCTATTAATGCCTATAGACGAGCACGATGTCCGCGACGCTATTATCTCTCTTCCCAACAAAAAGGCCCCCGGGCCTGATGGCCTATCGGCTGAATTCTACAAGGCTTACGTCGACCTACTTGCCCCACATCTACTGGAACTCTATGCTGAGGCGCATGAAACTGGCGTCTTGCCTCCGTCTCTGAAACAGGCCATGATCATAACCCTCCTCAAAAAGGATAAGCCACCCTCCAGTTGCGACTCCTATCGTCCCCTCTCACTGATTAATCTGGACGCAAAAATACTGGCTAAGATTCTGGCCACAAAGCTGCAACCGCTTATGACCCGGCTAGTGCTTCCCGATCAGTCCGGGTTTATACCGGAACGGTCCACCTCTCACAATCTACGGACGATTTTCTCCATGTTCCATATCCTTAATCCTGATTTGCCGGCGGCTGCTGTCATGCTGGACGCGGCTAAAGCCTTCGACTCCGTAGAATGGCACTATATGTTTTACATACTACGTAAGATGGGTTTCCCGGAGGTCATGATGCAGTGGATTCGGCTTTTATATACGGACATATCGGCGGTGGTTCGCGTGGGTAACCATACGTCTGGGCCATTTCGAATTGCGAGAGGTACGAGGCAGGGGTGCCCGCTGTCCCCTTTGCTGTTTGCCCTTGTTCTCGAACCACTGGCTTGTAAGATTCGGCAATGTCACAGGGCATCTGCCCTAAATTTTAATCACCGACCAGTTGGAATATCAATGTACGCTGACGACATGGTTTTGTTCGTCAGACATCCTCAAACGCATTTAGCTCCGGTCCTTCGGGAATACATTAAATTTGGTCTGTACTCTGGGCTCACGATTAACTGGGACAAGTCAGTGGTCATTCCACTTACGACGATAACGTCCCAGCCCCCAATGGAATACCCCTTGATTTGGACGACAGACCCGGTGAAATATCTCGGGGTGTGGGTCCACCGTGATCCCGAGGTAGTGATCAGGGAAAATTATGGTAGGGCTTACGACACACTGGTGCGGCAGGTGGACTGCTGGTTGCGCCTCCCCTTGTCCCTGGCGGACCGCATCGCTGTGATAAAAATGGTTGTCCTCCCACGCTTTCTATACTTATATTGCAATATACCGGTTAAACTGACTCAACGATTTTTTACCCTGCTGCGCACCCAACTACTGCGCTTAATTTGGGGGGGGGGGGACATCCTAGAATTAGCTGGAAAACACTGACCTTGTCGTACGAAAGAGGAGGATTCTCGGCGCCAGACTTTTACGTGTATTATCTCTGCGCGCAAGCGCAATATGCGTACTTTTGGTACGGACCACATAACTTCATTCCGCATGTGGCGGTGGAGGATGGGGACGCCCATCCCACCCCGCTCCGAGGTATGCTCACGCACACTACCCGACATACGCCACGCACTGAAATTAACACACTGGACATGACTATTGCGGCCTGGCAGGCGATTGGCCGTAGGACTCAGAGACTGCCGCTATATGCGCCGGCACTACCCTTGGCGCACCACGCTGCCTTGTCGGTCACGCGGGAGGTGGGTCCTCTAACATCGCTTAAAGAAGCTGGTATCACTCATATGCAAGACCTGTACATACAGGGACCCTATCTAGAACAGAATGATCTAGCATACATACAAAACCCCACGCCTTTGTTTGTGTACACTTGCCACCGTCTCAAGCGGGCCATGAAGGCTCACTACCCCTGCTTCCCTGCTGAACCCCCCACACTCAAGGCCCTGCAATTGCTGTTGGTGGCTCCATCTAGGAAGAAACTAATCACTAAACTATACAGGGCTGTGCAGGAGGAGACGGTTAATGGCCCTGATACCAGTCTCGCAAAGTGGAATGATATACTAGATCCCCAGCTCACGGGTGAGGAATGGGAGCGGATTTGTCAACTGACGGGCCGCCTAACCCTCAATGGCAACCTGCGAATTATCCACTTTAAATTCTTGCATCAAACATACTATACCCCGTCCAGGCTGCACAGAATGGGGTTGAGGGAATCGGCTCAGTGTAAGCGATGTGGGCAGGAGGATGCAGATTTTCTGCACCTTGCTTGGAGCTGTGTGCCAGTGTTTGGGTACTGGGGAGAGGTGCTGACTCACATTCACAAAATGACGGGGGCTCTGCTTCCATGTGTGCCTGCGGTGTGTCTGCTGACTTATGTGCCTCAGCTGAAGGGCGTGGTGGGCAGATTTGCGAGGGTTGCTCTTCTGCTGGCTAAACGGCGCACTCTGTTTACATGGGACAGTGTAGCTAAACCAAAATTAAGTGGGTGGCTGTCGGACATGGTATACTGCAGGGAAAACTTAGAATTGTATGCAGAGGAGTTGCCCGCCTCTTCCCAACCGAAGGATATTTGGGGGCCGCTCAGACGTTTCCTTGCTGAGGCAACGTCGACTGATGCTGAGTGATTTCTGTCACGCCACATGTGATGCTAGGGTTGCCGCTGCACTGCTGTCATTATGGCGGGCCCGCTGCGGGGCGCGCGCCGTGTCTCCGATGTGCACTTTGTAATTTGTGACTCTGTCCGGAACTGTAATGTTGTTATAACGTTTTGTTTTTCTGTACGCTGCTCACAGATGACAGCGAAATGTACTTTATTTCAAATAATAAACAGATTTAAAAAAAAAAAAAAAAAAAAAAGTTCCTTTCATCTAACCAGTGTAAGAACTAAAAGGGGGATTGAACAAGAGCTCCTAATGTACGATCAGTGGCGGCTGTGCTAACCGTTTCAAGTCTGTCAAGCAGGTGTGGTGCTTTTGAGACTTACAGGAGACCAGCAGGATGCACAGTATCTTGTGTTATATCCGGTCTGAGTCTGCGGATTTTCTGCATCCTGCTGAATACACACAAGCTTGCATTTGTGGCTCTAGTTGTACACAACCTTAACCTAAAGTGCGAAGTGCTGAGTGTAGAAGCATTGACCCAATTATACTATTAAAGTGACTCTGTTGTGGATCTTGCTGAGTTTAAAATGTATTAGCTGGGCCAGCAGTGTTTGTAAGTGCCTAGGCGGTTAGCAGTTTCTGAGTTAGATCAATTATTTTGGCAAAGCTTACCAGCTCCACCGGAGCTTCCAGATTAAATAGCAGCTCTTTAGCTTCCCTGCATGAATGGGCTCCGTAATGTAAGAAGAGTGGGTTTAATAAAGTGTGTTGTGCGTTTAGAAGAACTGGGCATATGCAGATCAGATGATCCATGGATTCCTCCTTTAAATGGCAGAGTCTGCATGTCTCAGTATTCGCGAATCACTTCCAGCGGCTGTTTAAATCTTTGAATGGGAGAGCCATGAGTCTTGTGAAGAGGATCTTCTTAAGCATTGGCTTGGATAACGCTTAGTCTAAGTATGGCTGGCAACAGTTTTCTTCATATGAGTCTAATAGGACCTGGAAGTTACTAAAGGACTCATCAATGCATTTAAGATCTTGCTTCTTGCACGAGAGCCTAACTTGTTTTTTTCAATACAGTTTTTGGGGTCATTAGATGATTTGCAAGGTTTTCTCAGTTTTCTCTGGCCAAATTTAATTTTGAGGAGGGTACATTCAGATAATCTGACATTGGGTTCTTCTCATTTGTGAAGATACCTTTCAGGATCACTTTCGTTGTATTGGGAGGTGAAGCACAGGCTCTGCAGTAATACCGGACAGTGGCTGCCGAGTTCTCTAAGGATTGTTTGTTTAGGCCAAAATCAAGTCTCACAAAAGGATTGAGGATGTGGGAAGGGATTTAGAAATTGTGTTTGTAGGCCCTGCATTGTGCCCACTCTATTGTGCCCACTAAGGCTTCTGGGAAGGCTGTTTGACCATAACTGATGGAGGGTAGGAGTTTAGCACTTATGACTTTGTGTATGGCTGTGGTAGTTGGGCTGTGCAACGTGGAATGCAACTTACACAAGGCAGTGACCTAGGTCACTGCCTTGCCCTTTTCTTCCATGTGGGAGGTGTGTAGTTTGGGCTTGCCGTTCCTCGCAAACCACACGTCCAGGTTATTGTAGTTGGAAGTGCCCTTTACTTCCAAGTTTCCCAATCTCCACTTCAGCCTGTGGCTGTTTGGATAGTGTCCAAACATCATTTTTTTTTATGGCATCCAGCAGCATTTTAGAAATTCCCCAGCTGTTTAATTTGTTCCAGAGGATTTTCCTATCTACGCCATTGAAGGCTGCAGAATAATCGATGAAGCTTACGAAGAGCAGGTGATTTTTTGGCCGGTGGGCCTGCTCCCAAGTATGCTAGTGCTGTGATGTTATCAGTGGTGTGTAGGTGCCTTCTCTGAAACCTGATTGAAAAAAAGGCAGTATGCCCTCTTCTTTGAACCAGTTATCTAGGTCATTTAGTGGTAGGCTTTCAAAAGCCTTGGCTTTAATATCCACCCCTGCGATCATTCTATAATGTGCTGGTTCTGTGTTGTCACCCTTTTTATGTATGGGATGGAGGATCAAACCTCTCCAGGAGTCGGGGACTGACGCTGTAGCAATAAGTGCTGGTAAAGAGGAGACAGAAGGGCAGCCCAAAATGCGTTCTTTCAGGAGGCTGTTTACGTGTAGCCATTGCAATTGTTGTTTTTTATGCTGTCATACAACCTTTTTGTGTAGCTTTCTGGTTACTGCACTTTTGTCGCGAAGCTCCTCGCTCTGACTTAATTTGTATTGGCGGATGGTGCATCTCAGTGTTCCTTTGCTCTCTTTCACCTCCGAACTATAGCTTTGTTGAAACTGGCCCTTCTTTTCCTTGGTGACTTGTTGCATGCTGTTTCTTCTACCTTGCATTAGTTGGTGTAAAGCCACTACTGTTGCAGGCCATTGTGAAAAAATGTCAGCTCCAGATCCGTCGATGTTCTCTCTCTGCCAGTTGCTTTTCCATTTAGCCAATTTTGAGGTGTTTATTTTGTTCCATTTCACTCTTCCTAGCAAGTTGTAGGCTTCTTCCCTCATGGGTGACCCCGCACGTCAATGTATTGGAGCTGAGTGACTGCAAAGATATCAAGACAGATAATGGGAGATGGTCGCGATACTACTGCTGCTTTATTGAAAAGTCCAAGAGTTGATCTGAGAGGGATTTACTCAGAAACACATAGTCCAGCAGTGCGACATTGTTATATGACTTTTTGCCAATGAGGATCCGTCTTGTGCCGTCTTCAATTGATATGTTTCAAGGTCTGTGTTAAGAGTGATGCCTGCAGGATCAAGAGGGCATTTGCCTTCATGCTTTGCCCCTAAGTAGCCTGTATTGATGTTGCCAGTGGTAATTATCTTGCTACTTAGATAGGCGTGAATTAACTCTTGCAGGATACCCATGAGGTCTCATATCATCCCTAGCCTCGAGCAGTCTTTGCAGTTGAGATGCACATTTATTAGCAGTATTGTTGTGCCCTGCCCCTTCAGCTTTAAACCTGTCTGTAATAAGGCCTGTGCCATATCAGTTAAAAAGTTGATTTTTACTGTTGTTATAACCAACAACAGGTTAACATAGATGGAAAAGCCTCCAGATGGTTTGCCAAACAGGTTGGGCTTTCTGGCAGGGTGTTGGAATTCAGCAAAGCAGAAAATGAGTGACTGGGGACAGTGACCAAGTTTCTTGCAGGCATAGCAGTTCACCTCTCTGCAGAACTTCTAGGGCTTTGCTGTTGTTTATAGTATTCTTGTGCCCATGATATAATTGGTAGGAGCTTTGCTGATATTTTGTTGTCAGTAGCCGTTTCGACCAGGATCTTTCAGACTATAGCACTGTTTTTCCAGATAGCTATTGTCGATTCCTTTGAAGTATGGCTGCTCCAATGCCCAAATTGTATCTATATCAGATCATCTGATGCTAAATGAGCCTGTTCTGTGATATGTTGTAAGATTTGCAGTATATTTACCTTATTTAGGATATATGTGGGCCCTTGTGAAACATACACTGGCGTTAAGACTGTGATGTTACTTTCCTTTAAGGTATTTGTGGGTTCCCCTGTGTAAGTGAGACCCTGAGACACGGCTGAGAATGTTCTGTGTAAAATTGGCAAGGTGGCATGTGCAACAGAAGTGTTCTCACCCCTTGCAGGGAAGTCTGCTGAGAGGTGTATCCTCGCCCCTGTGGCTTGTGAGATGCAGGGTCATGCAAGTTGCCTCACTGGAGATGGGGGCAGGATTTGGAGCCTTGCCTCTGTAGTATCTGGGGCTTGGACCTATGTGGAGCCTATTCAAAGGTAATGTCGGGCTGATCCCATTTCTTCGGCATGCTCTAGGTTACTGAGACTTGCGCATTGCTTGAGTACAGCTGTTGTGTGCGCATCATGGGTAATATGTGGTTTAATGGCAGACCGCTTATTTTACAAACAGTTTTTGGTTTGTCGACGCCCACAGAGTAATTCACGGCGCCTTCTCTGTAATTGCCCAGAAGAATTAACTTGTCCATAAATGTACCAACTGTATGGGCTTCATAGATTACCACGTTGTATATACAACCTTGCTTGCGTTTCTTTTCCCTCTGTACGTATTCCTTCACGTGGCACCATCGCCGTTCACCTATCACGAGCACTTGTGCACAGTATCACAGGTTACATGACATTTAAGGTAACACAGTGCATTTATGATTGTTTTGCTTATTTATTTATGTCTTGACAGTTTAATCAAATATATGTGGAAAGCAATTTCTATCTTTGTTTCCCTGGGCCCCTTCCCCTGTTCTCTGAAAGTCATTGTGCACTTTAATTCTTTCCTTACTAAACGATACCCATCGAGACATTGTCTCTGCTATACAATATTTACCCTGGTCTCTATCGGGTTTATGGGTAACCTCCTGTAGTCTGTTACTACAGAATTAAGATGGCGGCAGGCTAGAGTTTGTGATTCCGCCTACCAAGAAAGGTTGCCCATGCTTTGCAGAATAATATGACTCCTCAGCAATGATTGCTAACACCTTTATCTCCTCCAATGTTTGACAAGCTGTTTTTGTACTTTCAATCCTAATGAAATGTGATTTTTGTAAATAAATGCTGCATGGAGTGCTGCAAACAAAACAGTTCCGCCTATGGGTGCTTTCAGTTCTTTCTTAATCCCACTGTGACCCACTGTTCAGAGAGGTGCCAGGTGTCAGGTGACCACAATGACACCTCTCAAATGATTAAACATTAGACAGAGTTTTCTATTCTCTCCTCTTTCTTTCTTCTCTTTTTCTCTCTCTTTTTCTTTTCTCTTTCTTCCTTCTCTGTTTCTCTTTTTCTTTTCCCTTTCTTTTATTCTTTTTTCAAAAAAAAATTTCATTATCCTCCTATTTATTATGCTCACTCTGGTTTTTTACACAGGTTCTTTGTATGCCAATAGAAGGCTCTACCCATTTTTATTATAATTTGTTTTTGGTGGGCATTGTTTCAGAACATTAATAGAAGAGTTGCAATACTTTGTAACCTTCCCTCTATGCATCACCTACTTTACAGTTACTATTTATCTCTACTTGTACACTTATATTTATATCGAACTGGACTAAGTATATTTGTATTCCTGTGTTCTTTATCTTCAATAAAAATCATTTAACAAAAAAAACATTAGACAGACCACGTCATACTTCCCATTGAAGCAACCCAAGCTTGTGCATTTAGAAAATAATACTATTTGAAATTCACTTTAAATAAACAATCTCTTGAGAAAACTGAAGGTTACTCATGACAGTGAAAAACACCTATTGCCATCATAACACAACACATTCCACACTGAAGGAGGTAGTTAAAATACTGGTGGAGCGCCTGCTTGCACATGGAATGAAGCAGTACAGTTGTCCAACCATCCTCCCCTGGCATATCTGTGCACGGTGTATAATCCCTGATGTCTGGCAGCAGAGTCCAGGTGCCGCCCATCCCATGGAAAGTCCTGCACCTTCCCTTTCCTGCATGGTTCTTCTTTGAAAATGACTGACTAACTGTCAGGACCTCAGTGTCTAACAAAAGCACAATATGATAAATCAGACACAGAATTAGGAGTATCCTACCATCACATGGAGGAATACTTTGCAAACACACCAATGAGGAATGTCAGGGCCACCTCTGATCACCAAGGACTCAGCAATATGTCTTCTCCACATCAAAGTTCTAAGGAAAATGCTCCTGTTTCTTCCGGTTGACAACCACTACCCCATTCTTCAAGCAGTGGTGAGAGTCCAATTGTATTCCGCCAATGCACTGTAAGTTTGCCTGCCCCAAAGCACAATTCCTAAGCTATAACTGGTGAAGAATGCAGCTGGACATTGACTTCTCAAAATGCTCATCATGTTTCCATCATATGCCACCTACGAGACATTGCACTGTCTCCCCCTACACAAGCACATTATATTCAATAGCGTATGTATTTGCTTCAAAACCCTTCATCATAAAGGTCTGCTCTTCATCAAACAAGTGTTCTTTTGGTGTATCCCACCTTGAAATGTGCATTCTTTGAGGGCATTTCTACTCAAAGTACCCAAGATCAGGAAATCCTGTCAGGGTGACATGGCGTTTGCTTCCCAAGCCATTACTGCTTTGAACTCTTTAATTTTGGAGCTTAGATGTGGATCCAATTATTTGAAATTTAAGGATGTGAGACAATAACCTTAGAACTAGGACATCTTTTGATAATTTCATACACGACAAATGCTATAAATAAAAATCCATAAATAAATTACCACTCACCTCTACAACGGGGAAATGAACGCTGACAGAGAGGACTGTGGTAAGGGATCACTGAATATGGATGATAAAATTATTGCAAGGGTCTTAGCTACAGGTTGGAGGATGGTGCGCTACAATAGCGCCTCTAGATGATGAAGTAATACCTTTCGGATCAAATGCAGCTATTCTATCATAAGACTTGAGGAAGGTGTATCACAATTCGCCTATCAACCAGGCACATTGTATCAGCTCTCCACTGCCATTGGAGTTCACACGCTGTCCTTTGCTCAAATTTGTTGTTGGTTAGATTAGATATCTATTGTCTATCTTTCCAATGGAAAATGAATAATCCTGATAAAGCCATGTCCTTGAAGGGTGGTCAATAAGCCATGACATCGCCAATAAACTACACCAGTGATATTGTCTTCTCCCTTGCCCGAGACTACACCAGTGATATTGTCTTCTCCCTTGCCCGAGACTACACCAGTGATATTGTCTTCTCCCTTGCCCGCCCATATATCACCAGGTCAGTGGTCTTCCGTTGCACTATGTAAACGTTGCCTTCCAGGAAGTGGGTGGATTGTGCATTGGTATCAAGCATTGTCATTCACTGACTCTGGACACTGACCCACAACCAGTCACATGGAGTGAAATGTCCTTCACTTTCTGGCCAATGTGGTTTGTTGCAGGCCAGACAAACAGGGTGAGAAAAATGTCCTTTAGTCCTCTGGTTCACATCCTGTGTGGGTTAGGAGTGAGTCAAACATGGTTGGCCATTTTACGACGAATTACCGGAAATCAATTCCGGGGTCGTGGAGCAGAATCGTACATGACGGTTATCAGATCCATTAGCATTTTCTCATGGCGGAGAAATGTACAGCAGGAAATTGCTAAATATTGGATAACAGCATGCCTTTCACCAAAACGCGTAGGACGACAATCTAATGCACATATGTAATTAGGTAAGCACGTTCATGAATACACCCTCAGGGCATATGCAAAATGGTTCCTCGCTGCAGGAACCACTTTCAAGCCTTCTAAGTTCCATTTGACTGAAATGCCAAATGTTGACACATCCATTTCCATATGACAAAAAAACTATTGACAAAACCTATGTTATTTAAAATTAAATCTGCTGCCGATTTTTATAATTACATTTTATTGCACTTCAGTATAGCAAAGAAAATGCAGAATGTAGAGAATTTATAGATTAAAATTACTCTTGCATTGTGTCATGGTTTCGTGTCTGTGCATCTTTCCGTACTGCTTTTTTATTGCAATATTAATATGAACCACTTCAGGCGGAATATGTCATCATGGAGCAGCAGGGCTTAGGGAAACGCTTGCTGTGTTTCACTGAAAGGCTGCACTTCCTTCCTCAGTGACCTGTGACCACGCTGGCATTAGTAATTAAAGCACGTCAGGCTACATGTTGCCAAAACGTCACCATGTTTACACAACTAATAGGAGCAGCTCAGGGAAGAAAAGGCAAGTATAATATGGATCCGCCTGTATAATGAGCCAACAGTCATTGAGTTGTTGCCAGACTCACAGTGCCTGCCCAAGAACAAACTTCAGTATGCATGCTCCTAGATATAATATGGATGGGAGCAATAACTATAAGCGGCTCAAATCGTCCGAAACGTTCTATCATTTGCTGGAGAAACAAGTATGTATAATGCATTAGGTCTCGCAATAGCGAGATTTTGAGCTATTGGCAATGTTTGTAAATGGCAATGACTTTCATAATAGTAAAAGGCATTGTCATTTACAATACTAATAGCTCAAACTTTTGCAAAAGCAAGACCTATTGTATTGTTAAGCGCTGTGTCCATGAAGCGGGCGCCGCGCTCACCAATAAAGTAAAAAAAAAAGAAAACGCTGTGTTCCTGAAGCGGGCGCTGCACTCAACATTATAGTTTAAAAAAAAAAAATAAACTGAGCATGTTGTCCCTAAAGTGGGCACCGCGTACTTCTAAAAGTAATTTTTTTAAAAAGCTTCGCCATAGTGCCGTGAGTGCTCTGATGGTAGGGGGCATCCGCTTTTAAAGTTAGAGCGGCATATCGATCTGTACAAAAAGCGGTGGGCGCGCTGCAAATACAAAAAAGCAGCCACCATTGTTTGTCCCCTTAGTCAATAAACAAAACAGTGCTCACCCACATATAACACAGTCCGTGTAATAATGGTAGTAAAAGGTCCAGTTGTTATGGGAGGTAACAAATGCAGACAAGGCGGCACCAAAGAGGGACTAACAAGCCTACTTACGAATCAGAAGCCAGCATTTATGAAGGACAATGACACAAGCCAATGACAAATATGGGCCGAAAGTGGGAGGGGCTTCCAGTGCATACTCCAATTTGGCATGCCTAGTAGAGTGAGCCGTGCCTGAGCGCTGCCCTTAGGCTCGACCTTAAAAAGTTGAATATTGGCAGAAGGCCAGGCAAATCTGAGGAAACAATATTTTAAACAGTCTAAGAATGTTTCTCAAGTTAATGCCAAAAAATATTAAACATACCACATCAAAATGCACTTACTGAATTTATTTCCGACATTCCTCAAAGTTTAGAAATGAGACGTGTCTTAAGCCTCATCAGAAACTTAATTGCGATTTTAATTCACGTGGGCTATGCTATAATGGTGAAAGGACTGTGGAAATTAAACTCAATGGGTCTAATCACAGAGGTTACTTTATGCGGGAGAAAACTCTATGCGTGAATTTACTCCTTCACTTTGGAGTGATTTTATTACTTTTTCCTTTTGATTATTTCTGAGTTTCCTACATAGTATGAAATTACATGCCCAGTTCTACCAATAACTTTCCACATGTAGGTGGAGATCACCTTAAGGTAAAGTATAGGGCAATTCAACACATTTATTAAACAATGTAAAAACAAATATGATAATGTTGATGTGAAATAATTTTATGTGTTTATTTTAAATATAGAACAAAATAAGGAATCGTCAGCATTAATTACTTATTTGTGAATTAAATATTTGAGTAATTTAAGTATAATCAATAAAATTTAATCTATTTTTTAAAGGGTTATTTAAACAAATCCCATCTAAAGTAAAATGTCTATTATGTGGTTAACATTGCTAAAATGTATGTATAGAACTAATCTAAAATTTTTTAAATACTCATTTATTATTAAATTCACAACGGGCATTCAAACAGTTTATTATAAAAGAATACGTATTTTTGATTTATAAACTGTTTTTTAATATTAACTTAAATGTATATGTATTTTGATAAAGTCAAAATAAATTAATTTTACTATTATTTCCTATGTGGTGCTATTTTAAGTCCCCGCTGCCATTATTTTCTTGGGGGGAGGGGGGTTGCACTACTAGAGTTTGGTCATGTGTCATGCTGGACCTATCCAGGTCTGAGCTGAAGTACATTACATTTAGGGACTTTTCTGGCTTCAGTAGCAGTCACAGTTTGTGACTAACAAGGGGCTACTCTTCTGTGAGTGGATGTTTGTTTGTTTCTTCCTACACCTAAGCCGGCCCCTCCCAATGATTTTACCAATCAATGGTATTACTTATACGCCTGCCTCCTCCGGACTCAGTTATCACCGGGGAGGAGAGCAGAGTACAGCTAGGTGATGCCACGGAGAGTGCACCTTGACGAAGTAAGGCATTGGGATATGAATGTACCATGGATGCATGTGCAGGAGGATTCTTCTCCCGTTTTTTATCTATCAGTTAGTTATGCCGCTAATGCTGTTCTGCATGTGCTTACCTCTTCAGGGTTTGACTACAGAGGCTCTCCTTTATTCCCCCCTCCCATGAAGCACATAGGGTAAAGTCTGTAGGTAAGATGTGGGAGATAATTCTCCCCTGTTTTTATATTCACTTGTGTATTCACGTATGACAGACACGTGTTATACACTTAAACCACGCGCGCTTAAAATGTGAGGAGTGGTGTTTGCCTTTTCATGAATGACCTTCACTTCTGACAGTTGCTTGGTATGTGTTGTCTATTTCTTTTTTACAGGATACTAAAGACCCCTAGACAGCAGAGTGTGATAAAGGTCACCCCACCGCAGGTTTTTTCTAACCACAGTGTTGGTGAGAGCGGAGCCCTTTATGTATTATAGTATCTAGGTCCTGATGAATGCCAAGTACCACTGTTGACACAAGGCAGAAACATGTCGACCCAATTCTATACGACGAGGGGTCAATAACTTTCCCCATTTCGCCGTTCACTTGTTTTTATACACCATACAGCCACCTAGTTCATTAAAATTAAATGAGGTAACTGTAATGGCTTTTAATTTCACTCACTCACTCTGGGCCCCCACTTAGTTAGAAGTGCATCCCTGTCGTCAGGTGTATGCCTGCCCTCTATCAAACCGAGATTTTAGAGGGCGAGGACTGGCCAATGCTGAAGCATGACCCCAGGTGGTGTGTGAGGCCAGTGCTAAACTTTTTGTGAGATGTCCACACTCACATACACTACTGAGCACTTTTTAGGTCATTCTAATAGGAGCGGCCCCATTTGTGTATAACAATTTGTGTTGGAGGCTGGCCGACTCCTATCGCCCTGGGGTGCCTCTAGTTCCCTTCCCCAGTAGAATCTGGGGCTAGTGTGCGTTTATTATTTCTTCCTACACCCTAAACCTTTCCTTAAACCCGCCTTAAGCCCTCCATACCCTTCCTTAAACCCATCACATTTTGCAATAAATACTCCCCATTTTCCGTGTCTCCTTGTCCCTATGACATTTACTACCAAACCATAGGCATACATGCTTTGATATCTCTGCAGTCTGGGTGCAGATCTCCACAGAAGAGGCAGTAGAAAGTAGAGGCAGAAACACAGACCACCGCACATAGGTTTGTGAATAGCATTTTGCAGTACGTGCGTACTTAGATTGCAGTACACTAAACATACTACAAAGTGCAGTTTTTGAGTTTGCCCTATTATGTCTGTACCTTCAGCGAGGACCATGTGGTGGCTGCAAATTCAACGGCTACAGTCCCTATGCAATCAGCGAAGTGGGCACTCCAGAGATAAATCCTGACCTAAATAACTAACATATTATAATAATTTACTGTCTGTTGCTCTTTGTTCTTCCACTTGTTCCTGTATTGCACATCATATTCTGCACCCTGCAGGTCTGAAAATCCTGTGCCTGCGTATTTTATCCATACTTTCCGCACAAAGGCATGCAGAGCAGTCCATTTAGTATGCCATTAGACTTACTACTCCTGGTACTATTTGATTATCGCATAGCTGTCCCTAATAGGAACATGGTTTGATGATTCACTGGGTTACCCTGTGTTCCTCAGAATCTGTTGTATATATTAGTCTGCATCGGGATTGACCTCATAATACCATGACTACAGTACCCAGTTAATATTCACTGGGCCGGTACCATAATCTGGACTTGAGCTAACCTCATAGCCCCACTACTATGGTGTCTATTACACTTATAGGATTTCCAGAGCTGCACCCTAATCCCCATTTAGGATGATTCATACTCCTGTCACTGTGGTGTCTATTCAACAAACCCAAAGCTGTGCCCTAATCTGCATCCGGTTTGACCTCTTAGCCTCACTACTATAATGTCCATTGAAAAGTCCCAGGACTGTGCCATACTATGCACCTAGATTGACCTCATAACCCCACTACTATAGGTTCTATTTAACATTCCCAGCGCTCTGCCCTAATCTGCTCCTGGGCTTTAGCTCATAACTCAACCCCAGGCCTGCTACAGTGATGCCTATTTAATATGCCTAGAGTTGTGAAATAGGTGGCACTGGGTGACTCACAATGCCTACTTACAGTGGTGCCTATTAATTTCTTATCTGACCTTTAGATCCATTAAGGCTATACATTGCCTATCTTATACCTGCTACATGATGTCCTCCTATCCATGTTTAGGTTGTGCTACAGACACATATGTATGGCTATGTTTTACCCTATATGGCTGTCACATGCTCTGCGTTCTCCATCGACGGATTAGTCTCCCACCAAACAATCTGGTCTGGAAGCTTGTGTTTACGTCTGACTCATCTTTTCTTCACTATCAATCTCTAGCTTCCTCTGGTAGACAAGCATACACCTCTGAAGCTCAAACTAGCAGACATAAGGGGCAGAATTGTTTTTGGAGCAGGGTCAAGACTGGTTTGCATATGGCTTCATCCAAACTGAGGTGACATGGTGTGCAAAATAACAGTGGACTGGGATAGGTCCAGAGTAGTTAGCAGTGGCTGAAATTAATTCATATATTCCTTCCATCACTTTTTTGTATACCTTATTGTACTTAAGCCGTAAGGTAGATCTGATCTAGTCCCAAAATCCATGAAGGAGCATCTGCAACTTCCCCAGTGCTGAACATGTTCTCCGAGGTCCTCATGCCTGCTCCTCCTGCAACAGGTTGCCCACAGTCCTCTACCCTCTGCTGCCTTAGGTTTGTGCCTCCTCTGCTCGTTTTCTGCCTTCTTTTTGTTTGTTTTCTCCTCGTTTTCTGCCTTTTTCTGCTCATTTACGACCTTTATTTTACTTCTTTCTGCTCGTTCCGGACCTTTATATTGCCTCATTCTGCTCGTTTCTGACCTTTATTTTGTCTCTTTCTGCTAGTTTCTGACCATCATCTCTCCTCTTTCTGTTAGTTTCTGACCTTTATTTTGTCTCTTTCTGCTCATTTATGACCTCGGTTTTACCTCTTCCTGCTCATTTATGACCTCTATTTTGTATCTTTCTGCTCGTTTATGACCTCTGTTTTACCTCTTTCTGCTTGTTTCTGACCTTTATTTGACCTCTTTCCGCACACTTCTGACCTTCATTTTTCCTCTTTCTGCTAGTTTCCGACCTTACTTTTTCCTCATTCTGCTAGTTTCTAACCTTATTTTGCCTCTTCCTGCGCGTTTCTGACCTTTTTTGTGCCTCTTTCTGCTCGTTGCTGACCTCTATTTTGCTTCTCCTTTCTGACCTTAATTTTTCCTCTTTCTGTTAGTTTCTGATGTGTATTTTTCCTCTTTCTGCTTGTTTGTGACCTTTGTTTTGACTCTTCTGCTTGTTTCTTCACTCTTTTTTGCCGTTTCCCTCATTTCGCCAAACAGCACCCTGCCCTCCCACCCAGGACCTACTTAAAGGAGGATGCAGGGTAACCCCACTAAGCATGTCTTCGTGCCAGCCCCGCAACAATTCTCCTGTCCAGATTGCCCGCAGTTTGCTACCCTCTGGTGCCTTAGGGTTGTGCCTTTTCTGTTCTTGTTTCTGCCTTCTTTCCTGCTTGTTTTCTGTCTTTTCCTGCTCACTTCTGCCCTTTATTTTTCATCTTTCTGCTCGTTTCAAACCTTAATTTTTCCTTTGCTGCTCATTTCTGCGCATTATTTTCCTCTTACTGCTCGTTTCTGACCTTTTTTTCCTCTTTCGGCTCATGTGAGACCTGTATTTTGCCTCTTTTGTATGGGAACCCCACATGCAAAAGAGACTTGCCTTCCAATTTGCTGATGGTGATGAGTGGTGTTTTCCACTAGCAGGGGATTCTGTGTGGCAGATTCCACCACCCATTGTGAAGGTAGCATCTAAAACATTTCAGTAACCACCCTTACTTCTTAGTGTTGTGGACAAAGCCCGCATGTGAAAAAGAGCCAAATTACTAAAATATAAAACATTCTATTTCTGACACTTAATCACAAAGAAAGATCACTCTTACAAGGAATTAGATGATCGCACTCTGCCAAACATGGGCCTTGTGCTTACAATTCCATTAAATAACCATCATATGACCCTGTCACTAACCTTCATTGATGGAAAAACCATTGGAAAATGTGTGCTGCACCAACCTAATCAACACATTGAAGAGTATGAGATGCTAGACATCTCCCAATTGGGTTCCAGGATGGGTTGCAGCGCTGAAGCAGCCACTCTAAACATCACAGAAGACATGGCCAGGATGCTCGTCAAGGGAGATCCATGCCTATTCGTACTCCTTGGCTTTTATTTGGCCTTCGACACAGTCGATCATGACACCCTGGAAATGTGCATGGGTATATAAGGCACTGTCTAGAAGTGGTTCTCCTCATTCCCGAATAAACACTCACAACTAATCAAACCTAAGGACTCTCGCTCAAAGCAGACCCCGATTACCTGAGGGGTTCCTCAGGCTCTACACTGTCCCTAACACTCTTCAACCTCTATATGGCGCCCTTGATGCTGGCTCTACAAAAATCCAAACTAGCATATCACTTTTACACTGACAACGCCCAACTGTATCAAAAAATCTCCTTTGTCAATGACGTGTAACTTCTAAAACAAGCACTATTAAAAGCACCACACTCGCTTGATCACAAACACCTAAAGCTCAACTAAAAAAAACACACAACTGGTACTGATTTCCCCACAAAACAGCTCCTCTCCAATACTGGACATCTTATTTAAATGCACTCACATGCACCCCATAAACCAGTGATTCCATGAAATCATGGAATAACACTATCCCCAATGAAGACCACAGTCAATGCAGCAGCCAGGCTTGTCGCCGGAACCCAACAATACAACCACATCACTCCCACATTTGCCAGGATCAATTGGCTCCCTGTCAAAGCCCACTGTGTCTTTAAGACTGCATAAATTACCCACAAAATACTGCACTACGGAACACTAACCTGCAGGAGAGAAATGCAAAAGCATCTTTGATTGATAAACACTGAAAACCTTAAGCCCAACCACAACCCCTGTCAACCCCATATGGTCACAAACTAATGCAATGATTTACACTGATGTGCCCTGTACATGTTATAAGTAAGAACTATCTTATGTTAAACCCAGGATCCATGTAACCGCCGCTGGAGCAATTAAAAACAACTTGTGCTAAGTACAGCACTTTGATACCCTTGGGTTATATATGTACTCAATAAAACTCTCAAATAAATAAATAACTATCCCTCCTCACATCAGACTACACCATTCCATTCTGGAGTTTAGGAAGGGGGTTAAGGCACAGCTCTTCAAGGAACATGTCACCCACCGCTAATACTCATCAAAGAAGGATCTTCTGTCCCACCTTTTTTATTAGCACAATATTGAATCATTCTCCAGAGCCACTATTGTCAGTGTTCCACAGATCCCTATCTAGGTGTGCACTATATAAGTCGCAATAGCTACAATGGCCCTGTTTAGTCTCCAGGCTTATTTGATGTTGTATCCTCTCAAGTAGCCCTGGGGCGGCATAGGGGTGAAAAACACAATCCAATGAATACATAAATACATAAATAAATAAATAAATAAATAAATACATAAATAAATGCAGGCTTGGTTTAGAAGCCTTGCATTTCTTATTGTCTGTGCATCGCTTGATGCAAGGATGAGTTAGTTCCATTACAAGAGCACTTCAGGTGTTGCCGAATTGCAAACCACAGAAACCCAGAGCTGAGGTCATGATGCCATTGGAGCGCCTTGAACGCTTTCATCTGTCATTTCATTTGACCTCTGAGCCCGGGAGGCTGCAGACAAAGCGGATTATCACTTCAAAAGGTTGGCGTGTGGCCTTTAATGACGCTCCCATTTAATTGCTGTGAGCTAGTATAATCTTTATTTTTGGCCCTTGATTCGAATGCAGATTTATTGCTCTGATGTGTTGATCTGTTCAAGATTATTATGTGGTAAATCATATGGCTCTGTGAGGTAATTGTGGTGTCTGGATATTAAGAGGTGAGGGCAAGGTTACATATGTAGATGTAAAAAGGATGATTAGGAACTAACCGGGAAAGCTGGGAAGAACAATACATTTTATGTTATGGTTTCATAGGAATTGAGGCTTGATGCGCACTCGAGAGCGCCATGGTTCCATACAGGGCTGGAATAAAAACATCCGACACAAAGCGCTGCGACAATTCATCAGGGATAGTTAGCACTATATAAATGCAATCAAGATACAATACGGTAAACACATTATATTGCACTGCTCATTTAATACGAGGTGCACACATGCATTTGCGATTCTACTTTCACACCCTGGAACAAGGAATAAGAACAGGTGGACGAATTTTAAGACTGTCAAGTACACATAGAAAGCCGAATATTCAATCTTTTTAAATATTCAGAAGTTCATCAACAGAGTAGGTAATGGGAAGTGTCATTTAAAATTAACCTACGGACTTTTAAAGTATTGATTATTTCACTATCATTATGCATAGCTATTCCGACCCAGGAGACAATTGTAAAGACACATCCAAAATAAGTTGGAACAAGCATTGGCATAGCCAATAGGTCTCGCTTTTGGGACCTTATAAGTATTTAGTTATGCAGCACAATATCCTTGTTGCAACAACATCAACTGTTGCATGGCTAAACACTTATAATGACCCCAAGGCGAGACCTATTGGCAATGCCAATGCTTGTTCCACTTGAATTGATTAACTAAACCTTGTAAACTGTATACTGTATGGGACATGCATTTTATTGCACCAGGAATGTACATCCTGAACACAGATGAGCCTTTAAGTTGTTTCACTGGGGACATCTTTGTTAGTAGGCAATGAAGATGGGCCATGACTTGTTAAAGATTTTTGTTTTTGCATAGTGTGGCTTTTGCACTTTTTCAGTGTCAAACTAAGGTAAACAAGCAATTCACTATAGGCAGCCTCGCCCATCGAACATCAACAAAATCCTTTCACAACACGGTGGGGTTGATCCAGTCACTTAATATATAGAACCACAACCACTCACACTACAAATAACAAACCTTCACAAGCCGAAGCAAACTGCAGTATACGATGGAAACCTCAGAACCTCTTGGAAGGTCACCCGGGACTGCAGCACCAGTGACAGTTGTGCAATAAATAAAAGGAAACAACCTACTCAAGATCTTGTATCTCAGTTCTTAAAACCCCAAGACTCCCTTTTACCCTAGCAGGCAGCAGGTTAAAGGTTTACACAACTTTCAGCCTCCGGAGACGACAGGCTGCACAGTTGTCAGATTGTCATTTGCAAACAAAACAAAAGAAAACATAGAATTCTGGCAAAAGGCAAGGACAGGACCATGGATTTTGCTCAGACCGAGGTTCAGCAGATGGCTCTTCTACTGTGAGAAACTGCTGCCCTAAACCAATTTCTTGCACCTTTGACATTTATTAGCAAAAGTGTTGTATTCCCTTTAAATGGGGGTCTCGTTTGGCCGCACTGGTCCAGGCAGACTGTTTGTACATAGGAATCATCAGAGCAGCAGCACATAGGAGGCCTAAGATGCCACATAAGGTGGAGAAAAGATGTGAAGAAATGCAAATGAAACAAAGCAAATGAGAAACAGCTTTTCTAGTTCAGCAAAATCTTTCACGAACTATGGGGCATATCAACAAGGGCTTTATCTCTGCTTTTTTGGCTTTAACCCCTTCGACGCTCATGACGGAACGGTTCCGTCATGAGCGTCGGTTGAGCTGTGCTCATGACGGAACCGTTCCGTCATGACCACGCCCGCGCAAGCAGCAGTCAGCACCGCGGGGGAATCCGCCCCGCATGGAAGGGGTTAAAAGCCAAAAAAGGAGAGATAAAACTAGCGCCCTATCAACAACAGTGTGCTAACATGCAAATGTGCATGTTAGCACCCTTTTACTCTACGCTTCCCCTTGCATCTCTAATGAGATGCAAAGGGGGCGTTCCAGAGTAAAATAATAGGAGAAATGTCGCTAAGCGACATTTCTCCTATTATCAAGAATGTCGCTAACCCTGTTAGAGACAAAAAAAGCAGCGCTAACCGCGGTTAACGCTGCTTTTTTACATCTGGTATTTTTCTGACTTAGCCATGATATCCTATGGAAGGAGGATATCATGGCTAAGTTTGCCTGTCCCTATCAACAAGGTAACGTGAGATTATCGCTGGGTTTCCAGTGATAATCTCACTTTAGCCTGTTAGCGTGAGGATTTTTATCGCTATTGAGATAAGCGTTGCTAATAGCACGCTATCTTAGCGATAAAAATTCACGCTAGCCGGCGATAATTATCCTAGCGCTAAGTGCGCTTAGAGATAATTATCGCCGGTTGTTGTTGATATGCCCCCAAGTTTACATTTTACAAGGTATTTCTGTGTCTCAACTTAGAATCACTGGTTAAAGCGGCCCGTTGTGTGATACTGCTGAATATAGTGCTATGCTAAGTTTGCTAATGGTATAGCGATATGTAAAGTAACTGAATTATCCATCTTCTCTGTACTAGATTGTGAGCATGCAAGAAATCAAAACAAAGTTTACCGGGTTACAATAAGCCTCATTCACAAATGATTACGTTGGAAAATGTGCATTTTGCTCCAATAGGGCTACAAGTATATTTGGAGCAAAATTACGACTTTTGTGGAATTCACTAAAATGCCAGTAATGCCAAAGGAATTCTACAACGGTCTGATTCCAGGAGTACTCCCTTTAACAGAACTTTATTTCGAAAGCGACCAAAACTCCTGCAATACTGCTTTCACATACTTGTAAATGTCTTTGTGACTTGACCCAAAACACCTTAATTGTAACTCTTCTTCACACATAGTACAAAACGAAATGACAGTCACTCTTTGTATTTTTATCAATAGAGCGCCGGACCTTTGGGGGAAAATTCACAAAGGCATGTAAGAGTGATCATGTACCACTACTTCAAGTAATGAGGAAGGCATTTGCAAAACAGACCTATAATTTACACCTGATTGACGTTCTGCAGGCTACAATTACATTAATTATTGTAATTTTTACGTACCCATTATCCAATACTTTGTCACTCTCTATGATTTTTGTTTACTCCGCTGACCAATGAGAATAGATAATTTCCGTATTAATCTATCGTCAATGGCAAAAGACCCCACCCCTCACCCCTGCCCCCACGTTTAGAACAGTGCGCAATCCTCGGGTTTCCTACCCTGCACGCTCTGCCCAAGAGGAATGATGCTCTCTCCTGTCACCACATGAAAACGTAAACAAGTGTCAACCTCTAGTGCTGAATGAATGACTCTTTGTGGTGATGCGTGGCACTTATTACAGACATAGAAGCTAGAAAGTACACGGAAGCAACATATTTTTGCGACTCAATTCCGCCTACACCGTTAGTCCAATTCGGCTCTTAACTCCACCATTGTAACCTGGACGTACATAATCCATCATCATGTACTCACTATAAAGCACTCCAGAGAAATCCTCAAAAACAACCTAAGTCCTTTATAAAGTCGTCCCTTGGCACTATTTAGATAGATCTACCAAAATGTAAATTTCTTTTTGCTTATTCTGTATCCAACTGAATTTAGCAATTTTGTTTTTAAAAGCCATTTGATGGGAATTCTATACAATATTAATCCTCTTGAGTACAATTAGTTAGTATTTTTCAGCACAATGTAATCAGTCCGACGAACAAAATTCCAGCAGATGTAGGCCCAGGCGAGTTCTGTAATTAGATGTGTAAATATCGGCGCAAATAAAACCCTTCACCATGAATGGTCACCTCCCCCTCCACGTCCGCTGGCCCAGGCCCCGCTCTGAACTCTGCCGGGCAGTTATTCACTTTCTAAGAGACACGATGAGTGAATGGTGCCGTGGGGGGCGCAAGGCGAACAAAACGGACAGAAACTAGAGGCAGAAATGGTGGGGGGCGAGAGAATGCGTCTACTAGAGAGAGCTTCGCAGAGACAGAGCGTCGCACGGATGTTAACAATAGCTAGAAAGAGGCCGGGTGAGAGCGGGGGGGGCGCAGCCCAAGTAAGGCTGGGTAGACAGCGGGCCGCAGGTAGGGAGGGAGAGTACAGGAACTAAGCAAGTGCGAAATGGAGTTAGTAGGGTGGAGAGAAACAAGAAGGCCATTGGGAGCAATTAATTAGATGCATTGTTTGTGTCTATTTTGGATAATTCACACATTCTACGGCCTGTTCCCCCTCCCGGCAGAATTGGTTCAAACACAAATTGGCAATGAGCACATTGATTCAAATGGAGAGGGCAGCGAAAGGCAACCGTGAAGACCGAGAGAGTAAGCAAGGGCTAAAGCAAGAGGCAATCTAGAGACTGTGTTAAATTAATTAGTTAGAAAATGGACAGTTGGAAATGGTAAGGATGTTCATAATTTAGGTTATGTGTAATCATTGCCTGTCCATTTGTAGCTTGCTGGAGATCTGCCTTCAATATTAGAGTCGCCACTGAAGATTTGCTCAATATGTCTTACATGTTTGCAATATTAATCATCCAGCTCAGAAATGAACACCTCAACCTGGAAGCGATGTCACAAATTGTTTCCGGGGATGTTTTGTCACCTCCCGTTTGAAAGAACATTCACTCACAAAAGTACCGTGATACCTGACACTAACTGCTGTATGCGAAACGTATCAAATCAGGTGCTGCGGTTTGCCATTTTTTGAGCAAACGCACACTATACTGACGCCATTTACTTCAAAGATTACTGTGGCAATAATTAAGCGATATCTATAATTTACATGCCAACCCTCCAGGGTTAGGAGGGGTACCACCGGTTATGCCTTTTCAGTCTTTGGCATGTATACGCCTGAAATGAACAGGGATTGACAGGCTAAACTCATCACGTCTCATACTTGCGAGATGCGATGACAAAATAAAAACAAGTGACGCATTGTGAAAGGGAACTAGAGGGGCGACATGGACGGGAAATCAACTTGGTGTTTGTGACGCTGAAAGAAAAAAAACAGGGTGGGTGGACCAGGAAAGAGGACTGAAGAACTGGAGCGGGGGTACCAAATAAAATAAAAAGTACTGCTGACTGTAAATAAAAGAGAAATCTAGGGAGGAGAATAGGGGCTGAGAAATTAGGACGTGGCAATGAAACAGAATTTGGAGTGACAATGGAATAGGCATTTCCTAACTATTAACAAGACAAGCCCGGCTTTAAAAGTGGTGCGCGTGCGAGCGCGCGCTGCGGTGAAAGTGAAAGCAGCGCGTTTGCACATATGTTTCCAATTAACGCGAGACGCGGCGGGGGAGGGATGGAGGAGCATTAAGAGAGCAAGCGAGAGGAAAGCCAGATGGCTCCTGATCGGGTGCTGAAAGCTGGCGGATGCGCGCGTGCACGTAACTGCAAGCGCTAGGCCAGCAAAAGCGTGTGGTACCACTTTTAAAAGCCCACTTACTAAATGTCTCGCAGAGCAGCGCATGCGCTGGCTCAGGTGATACCTAAAAACTGCTTTTAGAGTGGGAACGTGAAAGGAGGACCCTAAACCTCCTAGGCGCATGGGAGAATGAGATTTTTGACAGGAACTATTCAAGGAAATCTACACCAGTTATAGATTTCCTTGGCTATTCACACTATCAGGTGGGGGACAGCAACCAGATTCCAGACTGGTCATAACCCAGCCCACCCAGACATCACCCTTATTAACCATAATGCTAGTCCCTCAAAAATGACCCAAGCCTCACTGCCTTTCTTGCGTTAGAGAACCTATTCCATTCTCAGGTGGTATTTGGTAGACATATAAACATTTCAAGAACAACATTTTGCATAGTAATTTACAATATGTAGAGAATTGTTCTAGATGATTTGATACAACTAATACATGAAACTCTCCTACCACATTCTCACGTCTTAAAAACAGTTGAAGTCATAGGGCCCGATTCACAGCACTAACTTAAGACAAAATCCTAAACTTAATACTTTTGGTATTCACAGAAGGTATTTAGTAGTAGCAAAGTTAGGATTTTGTCTTAAGTCTGTCTTAAATCTGTCCTAAGTTTGTCTTAAGTTTGTCTTAAGTCTGTCTTAAGTCTGTCTTAAGTTTGTCTTAAGTCTGTCTTAAGTCTGTCCTACTACTTTTGGTATTCACAGAAGGTATTTAGTAGTAGTAAAGTTAGGATTTTGTTTTAAGTTTACAAGGTCAAGAAACGGTGGCTTCACATGGCCTTGTAAACATGGGCAGGCACACTGTACGGCTGGTGCCAATTAACATACAGCTTCAGCCTCCCACTGCACCTGTGCTCTGTCTGCTGGTGCCCCCTCACCTGCCACTCTACCCCTGTACACTCCCACCCACTGCTTGACTGCACTTTCAATTATCCTCAACTTGCCATTGCCCTCGCCCACCCTCAGCCTGTCATTGCACCTTCCCTCTGTCTGATAAATGCACCCTCAGACTTTCAGCACTTCCCTGAACCTCCCAGTGTGCTACCAGCCAGCCAGTGCACTCACTTTGGCCTGCCAGTACATACTCCGACCCTCCACTTGACAACTCACTCACCCACCCTTAGCCTGCAAGTTGACTTACCCACTTTCAGCCTGGCAGTCGATCACCCCAGCCTGACAGTGCACTCACCCGCCCAGTCTGCCAGCTGGCTCCACTATTTACACCCTGCTAGTCCCGACCCTAGACCTGTCATTACACACTCCTGCCCTCTCCAGTGCGGCACCCCATGCTGAGAGTGCACACACACCCTCAGCTTGCCAGTGCACCACCAACTTGCAGCACTCCTCCATGGCACTACATAGCCTTACTTTGCCGTGTTTTATTGTACTATGGTGCACCCATTCGTACTGCACGGAAGTGTCTTGTATTGCCTTGAGTTGCTCATCACCAGACATCCAGTTCACTCATCCACCAAGAGCCTGCCAATATTCCTGCCCACTTACCCTGCTAAAGTCCCCCTGCCTTGTGCTTGCTACTGTGCACTCTGCCCTGAGCTTGCTACTGTATGCACCTGCTGCACCAATTGAAGCTACGGCACTGACAGTGCACCCACCCTCGGTCCTGCAGTTTGTGCTCACTCCTCAGCTGGCAGTGCATTCATTTTCTCCTAACTAGTCAGGGAACACCCCCACCCAGCCTGCAAATACATTTTTCATTGTGTACCCTGTATGTGATAATAGCTCTTTACCTCATAGCACTTTAATTTCTCCTGATGTATCACCCCGGGTAGTGAAGTCATACTGATGTTCACTGGCGTCCCTAATCACCAAACATGCCTCTTTTTTATGACTTAGCTTCCACACATCTTAATGAGCTGCATGGTCACACAGTTGCCAGAATCCTGCTCTGTAGGCACGGAAGAAAGACTAACAGATAAAGGTACCATCTTCCTCTGCACAGGAAGCCATCAACATTGAAGAGAGATTAGCAAGGCCTCCTCACCCCTCACAGATGTGGCAGGTCGTGATTCATGACTCCTGCCCTCAACTCCGGGATCCCTGGCACTCAGGGAGAGCATGGCAGCCAGGCTCAGCCGAGAACTGGGTTCAAATGCATGAAGTTAAGACCCTGGCAGGGCAGGCAGGGGGTGACTAAAGGTGAGGAGTGGGAGTGGTGTACAAGTACACACTTTCTTTGAGCAATCTGTCGGTGGCAGCCTCCGCTGCATTCTCGCGCTTCTCAGGGACTCTGTTGATACTTCTCCTTTGCGCTTTCAACTATGTTCACTGCTGTATGAGTGAACCCTGGGAATCTCTCTCTCTCCGAGGTTGTGCACTTGGCAGAACCTGACTGTGTGGGCCTTCTCTTCAGTTTTTTTTTCAACTGGGGCTACAGTTCTTCATCACCACTCACGCTCTCAGCCTGCTCTAGAGAACTATGGTGAACTTGCTTCTATGGAGCCTGCTGTTGTTAGGACCGGGCGGCATTCCACCAGATGCGGTACTCCACTTAACATTACAGAGTTTTTAGACAACTCCACAGAATTCCATGGAGTAGAACTCTGCAAGCTCCCCTCACCCCTAAAAAAGAACAGGGTTTGAACATCAGTTGTGAAGTCTACTTCTGGTAGTTAAGAGTTGACTTTCCACAGACGTGATGGCTGCTAAGTTAGCACACTGATTAGTATAGGGCTGTACAAGTTAGGTTTGTGTCAACAGTAAAATCAAGTGCGTTTGTATTCATTATAGGACGTAATGGGAATCCGTATTAGTTCATAATGAAGAGCCAACACTAGTGGTTGAATTCCATCTTGGTTGAATTTGCTTTCAGGTTGCTACTTGTCATCCATGAATTTATGATGGAGAAAAATAGTTTGCAGCTGTCAACATGACGGTGGAGACTTTATTAAAACTGGTATACTAGTCAATCTGTACTCTGGAACAGGATGAAAGCCCTAAAGATTGTTTCCGTGTGGCCCCTGTTCCCTCACCTGGTATTATTAGTTGCAGGAAGAACAGCCCTGGTTTTATGAGGTAAAACCAACGGGGCTCTGAGTCAGGCAGAGGGAAAAAAGGCTCTAAATGGCACAAACCTGACCCTCTCCCACAACACTGGAGATCAGCCAATACTTTGCACAGCTACAGCAGAGCCCTCACTGTCTTCCCATCCATAATATTCCGGACACTTGGAGGATAGAACTCACTCAGGCTATGTCCAGATGCGGGTTCAAAATGGTTGGATCCTTTTCTGTCCCTGAGGCTCTGATCAGGAGCAAATCACACAAAGTACAGAAGGGTGAGAGGATAAACCCTCTTCGACCTCCCGCTCAATAGTTAAATATCACAAAAAGAAGAGGGATTAAAAAGCTACGTGGAGATGGATAAGTGTGTGGAAATGCACCAATTTTATAAAACTGCCCTCACACACAGCAAGCTGTGTCATGCTTCATCATAGGGCTGCTAACACACCTCCGCGCCAGCCAAACGCTGGAGCTGGCGCTATAGGGAAGGGAAGACAATAACACACAATGTGAAGTGGGATCATAGGTGACATAACAGTGCAGAACAAGTGATGATAAGTGATATAAAAATGGTACCGGGGGATCCTTATTACAATTTTAATATTAGGTGCCTCGTCCAAAATTTTCAAAACAAAAACGTGGGTGGCAGGTTGGAGAGCTTATAATGAGATTCCAACACCCCCACTCTGCATAAATGTCGACATGTTTCAGCCAGCACACAATAATACCCCCGGCTTTCCTCAGGACTTCTCACCACTGTAATCCCTAGGTGCAGAACCTTCCTCCTCCCAATTTAGAGGATAAGAGGAAAATATCACCTTAAGTGGAGCCCCTCGCCTTTAAAGAGGAACCTATAACGATTCAGGAGGCCAGCCAACTAGTCCTTGGAATTACTCTGGTGGTCTTGGATTCAAGCAGTGGAACAGGGCTCAAGTAGCAGGGAAGGCCTCTGAGGGTTCAAAGCAGGATTCTGGCAGCAGAACAGTCCTTCCAGGTGTAGCAAAGCAGCCTTTTGAAGTACACAGCAGGCCACAACCGCCGACAGTCCTCTGAGAGTACTTCTGCCAGTCCAGAAAGTCTGAGGGTCCTATTATTATGCCAAACTGATTCCTTCTTTGAATTAGGGAAGTTTCTAGAGAATTCTCTTTAAAGTGCTTGGAAATTCTTGCCTGCCTCACCCAGGTTCCAGCCTGACTGCCAAAACAATGAGGTAGTGTGAAGCCCTTTGTGCGAAGGCAGGGCACAGTCTATAATTGGGACTGTGTCCAGCTCTGCCCCTGTCCTGCCAATGATGATCTATCCAGGCACACCTAATCCCTCTCTTGTGTGGCTGTCTGAGGGGAATAAACTAAGTCCAGCTGCCAACTACACCCAGCCAGGTGACCCAGAAACAGGCTTCAGGCCCAAAATAACTAGGGCAGGGAAATGCCAACTTTCGAAAAGTAGTATTTTCAAACTTGTAACTGAAATTCTGACCTTACCATTGAATTGGATTTTAAATTACATTTCTTAGCCCCCAAACATGAAATCTCCACCTGTTCCCAATGAAAAATTATTAAATCTAATAAGGCAACCTAATGCTACCCTAAGGGAGACGTAGGCTTCACAGTAGCGAAAAGCAAATTTGTGAGTTTTCCACTACCAGGACAGGAAAAACTTAAATGTACATGTCCAGCCCTTGAATTACAAGACACTCTTCTATGTGGGCTCCCTACCTAGGGCCTACCTCAGGATGACTTAAATGCGACAAAAGTTGAATTTGAGTCTTGGTAAGGGGGTTATTATTCCAAGTCGAATTGGCATTTTAAAACTGCATTCAGGCTGTAATGGCAGACCTGTAACATGTTTTAAGGGGCTATTTAAGTGGCTAGCACAATAAGTGCTACATTTAATTTACTGGCCAAGGGCATATGGTATACTACTGTACTGGGGACTTATACGTACATGAAATGTGCCAATCCGGTGTAAGATCAATATTACCAGGTTTTAGGAAGTGAGCTCAGGCATTTTAGTGCTGGATAGCAGTGGCAAAATGTATCAAGTCTTAAGGCCAGCAAAATCGAATTCAAAAAAATTGTAAGGTAAAGGCAAAACATTTGGGAGAAGATCACCCTGAGGTTGCAGGTCTAACACATGCCCCCCATCTGAAATTAGGGAGAACTACCCAACTTCCTGGGAGTTCTCATCAGTAAGGCGTAAGAACCTTGACAGACCAGATAACTGACATAATATCGAGACAGTGAATATTTAATATTGTTTACAAAAATATTGAGTCCCTATTAATAACTGTAAAACTCACTTATATCGAACACATAATTATCAAAGACAAAAATATCTAATCACACATATTGTAATAAAAAATATTGTCAACAAATATATTGTGACTTTTAAATAAACATATACTATGTCAAAAATATCAAAATCAACAATATCGACTACATTAATATTGTTAAAACAACTAGTAAATACAATAAAACATGATTAAAACACATTATTTCACCAACAAACAACAATACATTTATTCTAAAATAGTAACTAAAATATATAAATAAATAATATTTTACTTCACCAAAAACGTAAGTGTAAACAACATCAACACAGTACACCTCTAAAATATACATTACTTATATTTAAAACACATTTAAATACTCCAACATAACTTAACTCAGGGAAGGTGTTGGGCACTAAAGGAGCAGCATTTACTATTACCACTTCAATATAACTTTTCTCAGGAAAGGAGTTGGACACTAAAAGGGTTACATTTACTATCTCATTCCAATATAAGCTAACTCAAGGAAGGTGTTCGACACTAAAGGGGCAATGTTTACTTTTCCCACTACAATATAACTTATCGCAGGGACGGGGACGGACAATAGAAGGGTTAAATTTACTATTGCCACTCCAATATAAATTAATTCAAGGAAGGTGTCGGACACTAAAGGGGCAACATTTACTATTTCCCCTCGAATATAACTTATAAAAAATATTTTTTTATATTTTTAATTTAGTTTTTTTCTAACAGAACTGAAAAATATGTTTAAAATTATTTAAAAAAAAATATTTCCCCACATTTTTCTAAAAGTCTAAAACTTTTTCTACCACATTTTAAAATATTTGAATATTTTTTTAAATATATTATTTTTCAAATGACAATAATCCCTTTTTTAACCAAATATCATATTACAATCTTGATTTAATAAAAAATAAGCAATTAAAAAAATATGATTTATTCAATACATTTAGAAATATTACAACTTTATTTTAAATATATAAAATGTACCTAAAATATTCAAAATCTTTACAATCCTGAAACTAAATATTTTTGACAAAGAAAATTTCATTAAATAATATTTAATTCTCTCCCCACCCTTATAAACCCAACATCCCACTCCGATTTTTTATTAAAATTTTTTTTGAAAATAAACATAAAAAATTACACTAATGCATCATTTTTACAATACTTTCCACCCTTATCCTCTATAAACTAACCATACTGCTTTTAATTTATTTTTATCAAAAAGTATTTTAAAATAATAAAATAAAATATGCAATAATGCATTATTTTTTAAATACTTCTCGCCCTTTTCCCTATAAACCCAATATCCCGCTCCTAAAAAGTATATTTCTATAAATAAAAAACATTTGCAAAATTTCATTAAAAAAATAACATGCTTATAAGTACATAATACAATAAAATTGAAATACATTACTATATATAAAAACAACATGTAAAACAAAAAATACAATATATTGCAGGCTTTTTATCTTTAAAAATTGCATTATTAACAGCGATATTAACTACATCGATATTAAATACCTCAATATTCTAAGAACACCTAAAATGATATTTTTGACAAATATATTTAATAGGATATCAAGTATCACAATATTCTTGACACAAAAGTTATGTAAAACAATATTTTTGATTCAATACTTTGTCCAGATACTCATAGATCATCAGCATTGGAGTGGGTTGATCCAGGACAGCATTCCACCATGAAGTCCATTACAAGTACGTTACCTGTAGGGGATGGACCACCTCAACTGTTTTGGATTTTCACCCTTTATCTTAATGAACCATCTGAGGGGACTGTGGTCTGTCTCAACCCAGGAGTAAGCCCCAAACAGGAATGGGCTCAGCTTCTTCAGTGCCCAGACCACAGCAAGAGCTTCCCTTTCAATAGTACTCCACCTCTGTTCCATGGGAAGTAGCCTCCAACTGATGAAGGCTAAAGGCTGGTCTAGGCCCTCCTCATTTAACTGCAATAACACTTCCCCTTTGCCATGCTCTTAGGCATCGGTTAGCACAATTCATTTCTGGGAAAAGTCAGCGGCCTGGAGTATATGGCCTGTTTGAGGGTGTCAAAGGATTTTTGACAGTCCTCTGTCCAGATACTTTTTTGGGAAGCTTCTTTGAAGTCAGCTCAGTTAAGGGGGCAACATGGGTGCCATATCCCTTAGCAAACCACCTGTAGTATCCAGTGATGCCCAGGAAGGCCCCACCTCAAACTAGGTTTTGGGGGGGGGGCTCCTAGGGCAGGATAATATCTATTTTGGCCTAGAGTGGATGCACATTACCCCCGTCCACGAGGTGTCTCAAGTACACCACAGAACCCCGCCCTATCTGACACTTACTGGCCTTGATAGTCAGGCCCGCCTATTGCAGGGACTGAAACATTCTTAGAGGTGAAACAAGAGATCCTCCCAGCTGCTACTGTAGACAGCTATGTCATCCAAGTAAGAAGCACTGAAGGCCT
Organism: Triturus cristatus; assembly: GCF_964204655.1. Classification (NCBI taxonomy): domain Eukaryota; kingdom Metazoa; phylum Chordata; class Amphibia; order Caudata; family Salamandridae; genus Triturus; species Triturus cristatus. The sequence continues at coordinate 911,916,925 of NC_140581.1, read as the reverse complement.
CCATCCTAGCTAAGACCCAGTTCATCAACCTCTGGGAAGTGGCAGGGGCATTCTTCGGTCCAAAGGTCATCATTTTATATTGAAAGTAGCCCTATGGGGTAGAGAATGCTGACTTCTCTTTTGCTCCCTCAGTTAGGGCAATCTACTCTGAAGTAAGGTCAAACATACTTAGGAACTGGGCCACCCCTAAACCATCAATGAGATGATTAGCTTTGGGATGGGGTGTGCATCAGTCGTCGTGACTGAGCTGGGTACCCTGCAGTTCATGCAGAACCTGAGTTCTGGGGTAGTGCCCGGTAGGGCAGCATTGGGTACCAACACCACTGGGCTCGGCCAGGGACTACTTGAGTGTTTCAATCACTCCTTATTCCACCATTTTGGAGACTTCCTCCTTAATGTTGGCCCTCACTTCGTCTGACAGTGTGTATATTTTATTTTTGACAGGCAGGCTGTCCTCAGTATCTCATCATGGGTACACAAGTGTGTAGGTCCAGGAGTGTGGAAAAACAGTAAGGCAAACTGTCCCATAACTGACAATAGTCCCTCTGATATTCTGGGGTCAAGATAGGAGAGAGGTTGACACTGTCCACTGATCCATCTTTCTCCTTAGATGATAGAAGGTCATAGAAAGGTTAACTCTCCTTCTCCACTCCATCATGTGTTACCAACAGCATGGTGACCTCAGTCCTCTCGTAGTGGGGTTTGAGGCGATCGATAAGGAGTATCGTTCAGTGGTGTCTGGGGGTCTTGAGGTCTACAATATAGATAATCTCCTCTTTTCTCTCAGTCACTTCATAGGGCCCTGTCCAATGGTCTTAGAGGGCCCTGGGATCCACTGACTCCATAACCCACACCGGTCATCTGTCCAGGCTAAAACTCTACCAGAACGGCCTTCTGGTCATACCAGAGTTTTCATGATTTCCTGTCTAGCCTCCACGTTCTCAGAAGCCTTCCCCCAGAACTTGGTCATCTGGTTTCTGAGGACTAGCATGTGGCTAACCACATCCTGGAGGGGGGGGGGCTTCTTGCGAGCTTGCTCCCACCCCTCCACCAGATTGAGATGTCCCCTAACAGGGTATCCATAAAGATGTTTGAATGGGCTGACCCCAACTACCCTCTGTGACACCTCCCTGTAGGTAAAGAGCAGGCATGGTAAGAGGACATCCCACTTCCGCCTAATAGGCCCATAATAATGCCTTTTACGGTCTTGTTGAATCTCTCAACAAGTCCATTGTTTGAGGATGATTGGGTGTGGAGAAATTGTAGGTTACTCCACACCCTTCCCTTCATCAACTTCATGCGGGCAGACATGAAGTTGGTGCCCCTGTCAGACACAGACCTCAGAGGGATTGCCTCTGGGCATCTAGTGATATGGTCCACCAAAACCAGTATAAACCTGTTGTGTAAGGCAGTTTTGGAGTACAAGCGTCCAACAATGTCAATGCCACCCTTTCAACGGGGGTGTCAACAACCGGTAAGGGATTCAGTGGAGCGTTCTGTGTTTTCCTGTTTTCACACTGGCCTGGCAGTTGAGACATGTCCTGCAGAAACCGTCTGAGGGAATCTTCAACCAGGGCCAACAAAAGTGGGAGACAAGCCTGGTAAAGTTCTTGTCCTGTCCCAGATGACCTGCCAGGGGTATTTTATGAGCCAGTCCCAGTAGGAAGTCCCTGGTGTACTGGGGGACCATAAACACATGTGTTGCCCCATGCACAGGTAGCTTAGGCTCACTATAAAGGAGGTCATTCTCCCAATAGCTGAGATGATCTCCAGAGGCGTCATCAGCTGTCTGGGTTTTAGCTTGCCATCTTATGCCCTCAAGGTTTTGGCACTCTTTCTGTGCGTTGAAGAACTCCTCACTGGTGGGCCCATCCTCCGCTTGCCATCCAGCAAGCCTAGGCAGGTCTGCTCGGGAGACAATGCCATCCTCAGTAGGCTCTGGGGCGGCCTCCTCTGGCACCCCATCCACCTGTACTGTTGAAGTTTCTAGTGCTAGTTTCCCACACCCCCTACTGTTCTCTTTCTTGGCAGCTGCCTGGGCCATTCTTTCAGGCCTCCTTGACTACCCTTCTGGGCAGCCATGGTCTTTGTGGTCATGTAGACCCACTCAGCAAACCCCAACATATTCAGATGTGACGGGGCTCCACTTCCTTCCATGCAGTGTGCTCCAGATAATTTTCAAGCAAGAGAACCTTAGACCCACCCCTTCAAAGGGAACCAGATTTAGTTGGTAGTGGCTCTCACGGTTGTCTGCTGCCAGAACCTAAGGTTGTTTATTAGGTATCACCAGCTCTGAGGACACCAGATGACACCTAACAGTAGTCGTGCTGACTCCTGTGTCCCTCAGCGCATCTACTGTCCAATAATAGTGACCCACTGCCTAATCTTGGAAGTATTTGAGGCCATGTGCGATTTGGACACCTGGGGGGACTAGGTTAACCCCAGCTGACTCCCGCACACAAAAAGGGGCCATCTCCTCTCCATGCGCTAAACTGGCCAACCCAGAGGCACGCCCACCACTGGGGGGCTGTGCCCTTTTGGGGCACTTGGCCTCACCATTGGTGTGCCAAAACTGGTAACAATCATAACACTTACGGACACATTTTTCAGTGTTCTTATCTACAAGCCCTTTTTTCTCTTCAGATTGGGTCTGAGTCCTTTCCCCTGTGAACTAGTTTGTGGGCCTTGAGAGACCCCCTTCCTAGTTCTCCCCCACCCCCGTTCGTCTAGTGGGAACCCTGACCAACATTTTGGAAGTACCCACCAGATACCGTCTTGGACACTCTGGTACTGATCCAGGCGTCCACCTCCTTAGCAAACTCCTTGGAGTATGTCAACTTACTATCCACTAGATCCTGGTGCTCAAAATTAAGCTGTACAGCCCAACTTAAGTGCCAATTTTGCTGCCCTTCACCCAGCCATTTAGTGCCCTGTTGGAATAGTCCAAGAAATTGAACTAAAACTGGTTTGGGAGTGTCTGTTTCTTCCTGGGCCTCTGATGGTAGTTGTCAGGGGTCAATCCAATTTTTGAGACAAGTACGAATTTCATGGGGATGTACTATGCCTGGTCACTAACCTCAAGTGTAAGAACTGTGCCCCTCCCCATTGTAGGCAAGCGTTTTCATAAGCTAACCCCCAATACTCCTCTGGGACCTTGTGCGTTGTCAGGGATACCTCATAGGCAGAAAACCATTTGTCTATGTCCTCTCCCTCCACATACCTGGGCACCAGGTCTTGTGGTATGTGGACACTTACCTCTCCATTTTACAATGCTGTCGCCATCACTGCTGGACTCTGAAGTTTGCTTGTTCTTGAGCTCCAACTCCAGATCCTTCATGCTTTTCTCAGACTCCAGCAACAGTTTCCTCTCAGCCAAGGCTCTCTCTGCCTCTGCCCTTCTTTCCTCTGCAATCGCTTTTTCCCTGGCTGAGGATCTCTCAGTCTCAGGTTTTCTCTCCTCTGCTTCCAGATACATCTTGGCTAGCAGTAATTTGAGCTCCCTCTCAGCCTTTCTGTCCTTCAGCTCCTCTGTGGACAGACTCCAAGAAGGTACACTGCTTCCTGCCCCCTCATTAGCCTCCACTAGGGTGTGTAGTACTACTCCTGCAGCTCAGGTGTCATGATTGGTCCCGCCTCCTCATTATCCAAATTCAAGTCCTCCTTCTCAGCATTATCCTCCTCTGGTGTGGCCTGCAACCTTGCAACTTGCTCATAGGCTCTGAGGACTATCTGGAGGCCCACTTTGTGGCCATCTTGCCTGTATTCAGCCCCTTTTCTTTGTAGAGCCTCTGCAGCTTAGTCCTGGCAATAGTGTCAATGTTGAGCAGCTCAATCTCCATGCTACAAAACAATAGGGAGGTAGGGCATTTCAATATAGAAATCGGAGAAAACAGCCAGTGGAAAACTAAGAAGAATCTAAAAAGATGTCAACTCGGGTTTCAAATTATCTATATGGGATTTTTGTGTACAATAATCATTGTATGGCACTGAACAAAAAAAGTATTGAAGCCCACCACTGATCACCGATGTGAGAAATGTGGTTGTTGGTTGAGTGGGGTGTTGACCATGCTCAAGCATCAGCATCAATCATCGGATCAGACAAACCATAAATTCATCATGGCATCTCCTCAACATGGGCAATGATGAACACACTACCGTGATATGGCGGACGGTGCCTAGCAGGCACCGTCCGCCATATCACGATGCTGGCTGCAGCCAGCCTTTCCATGGAGGGTAAACCGCCATTGAAAGGCTGGCAGAGAATGCATTCGGGGGCCCATTGAGGGGCCTCCTTGTGTTGTGGGGTGGTGGTGTACTGTGGTGGTGCCCATGGTACCCCCTACATTTCACTGTACTAAGTGGCAGGCACCACGTGGTCCCTGCCACGTAGTGCAGAGAAAAGCACGACCTGCATGTTTAGCATTGCGGCGGGTGCTGCAGCCAGCAGCACCCGCCACAATGATAACCATGCGACCTCCACGGTGGCAGTCACATCGTAATCTGACATGCGGGACTGCCATGTTGAAGGCGGGCGGTCCCAGGCACCGCTGCAGTGGCGGGCGGACTCCAGTCTGCCCACCATCTTAATGACCCCCTAAGATTGCATCTCAAGCAAAAACGAGAGAGGAGAGAAGCACCATTATATCCTTACATCAATTATCCACGTGTAGGTTTGCATTAGAAGGAACTGTAGTGAATAAAATGTGTTTGAGGCTAACATAGAGAATACTATGATTAGATAGTTGTATATATATTTTATACATCTGTATATATTATGTTTCTGCCCTGATGCAGTTTGATGTTCGAACGAAACGAGTTGGCTGGGGCTGTGATTGTACTAATTTGTGTGGAATTAAGAAGTTTTGGAAAGGAAAAATATAGATCAATCAATCAATCAGAGGATTATAAAGCGCGCTACTCACCGGTGAGGGTCTCAAGGCGCTGGGGCGTGCAGCTCCGGATCAGTCGAAGAGCCAGGTCTTGAGGTCCTTCCTGAACGTGTGCACGGTCGGTGAGCGTCTGATGTTCACAGGGAGCTCGTTCCAGGTCTTGGCTGCAATGTAGGAGAAGATAGATGATACAAGAAATGTTTTATATTGTTCTATTGTTATATTCTTCTCTTTGGACTGATTTAATTTTGATGCACCTCTATGTCGGGAAACGCAATGTGTAAAGTATTTATGCAACACCCAAACAGTAATAAAATGAAAACACAACACAAGAAACATTCCGCACCAAATTAAGAATAAAAGAACAAATTCTAATAAATTATTTGACATCAATAGAACAGGAGTTATGATTTTTTTAAGTTTAAGGTAAAAACGGGCACATAAAGATCAAAGTGCCAACCCTGGACATCTAATTATCGAGACTGGGTCAAAGTCCAAAAATATGGCCAACCGCAATGGAGCGCGAGTTGGATACAAAAAGTGGATTGGGGCTGGGCAGCACTTACATTCGGACTTAGGGCCTGAATATGAGTTTTGTGGTCTTGCAGTGGGCTGCCATGCCAGCGCCCTCGTGCAACACCGACAAACCCGTAGTCAATCCACTCGCCAAATTATGAGTTAAACCTGTGCAGACAGCCCTGCTGCAGGGGTTCCACAGCGGTGCGCATCTAAGGCACATAGGTGTACCTTCAACATGCACCGCCGTGAGACCACCGCAGCCTGTTCAGGCATGGAAAGAAATGCACAATGTTGTGCATTTCTTTCCATGGAGGAACATGGGGTGCAAATATGTTTGTGTCACCCCTGAATGCACCCCATGCACTGAGGCTACATGGGGCACTGATAAGGCCTCTTGAGTTTCCTCACCGCCTCCCCATTTCATGGCGGTCTCAGCATGTTGCAGCCTTAGACCACTGCACCACCGCAGTGGGATCCATGATCCCCGGTGGTGGTGGTGGCAGTCCCACCACTGCACTTATAATATGACACTCAGACTGCCAGTGCGGCGATGCTTTGACTACCAATGCAGCCGTAGTCGTAATAAGCCCCTTCAAAGGAATTCACCCTTAAAAAATAGAAGTTCAGCGGGGTAAGGCTGCAGGTGGTGACATCATCTGGGTGTCACTGGACAAAATTGCATTGAAGATTTCCATGTTTGGTCTTAGTCTGAGGCTGTAGCTGAGGTGGGCTCTACAAGGCTAGATACCCCTTCTGTGAAAGACCGATGAAGAGGATTTGCTGCTGTGAAGAAGATTGTAGTGGGAGCATTTGTGAAGTCAGGTCGACTGGCTTGGCAATGTACCTTGGGAGGATGAGGCCATAGACACCAACCCAAGTATCATATTTCATGTTGTAACTTCAATGACAGCACTTTGGACCAAAAAGAAATACAAATAACACAGAGGAAGGGCGGCACAATTCCTTCAAAGGAATAGTTATAAGAAGCTATTCTACACTCTACCAATTCCTAGAAATAATTAACAAAATAACAAAGTTACCAGGATCTAAGAGTAAAACAATCCCGAACCCAACTCAAACCAAAAATCTTCAAACAAACTTAACAAATGCATGACCTCCTAGAATTCAAAGTAAGACTCTTCACTAATGACCCAGGCCTACCATATGTGGACTCAACAGCAAGAACCCTATGTTAAAACAAAATACACTAAACAACAACATCATTTAAAGTTCCTAAAACACAAACACTCATACTTTATCACTATTTATTTTAAAATATTATTAAAGGAAATCTAAAATACCAGTCTAATTAAAAAATAATTCAAAAGACAAAAATTCTGATTGATAACAAACATTATTTAAAACTATATTAACAATGCAAAATAATCACCATTATTTTAAATTAACAAACACTCTTCCGCCACCTTTACAAATATGCTAATTCCATAAAAACTCATATATTCACAATTAATTAAACAAACATAAGATCCAGAAAATAACATTTTTCACCCCATAACATAAATCAATAAAATAAGACCACACTTACGATTTTATAGTTGAAATCCCGGTAAGCCAAGAAATATAGTCTTAAACTTATCAATAAAGAAGAGCCAAAAAATGCAAAAATAAACCAATGAAAAATAGAACACCCAATAATCCAATGAATCCATCCAAAACCACCAACCAGGAAAACTGAAAAATTAACGAAAACGCAGAGTCATTTTGTCAGAAGTCCGGAAATAAAAACATGTAACGAAAACCACATATAAATGCATTAAAAAAACATTTACTACCATAGTATAAAACAAAGCAAAATAAAAGAGGACATATATATGATACAAATGAATATTACATCTCAATACGATATATCGCAATACTGAAAACTAAAACATACTAAACTAAAACAAAATACACTAAAGTAGTATCCAAATGCAAAGATTAGCCTACGGGCCTGATTATGACTTTTGGCAGTGCCGGAAGCATGCCGCCGCTGAGCCCTTGCTTCATCAACAGTTGCCGCCGCCCACCCACAGATACAAATTAAAAGTGGTCTGGCAGGCAGTGTGGTGGTTCCTGCTGTGGTGCCTCTTTCAAAGGCGAAATGGGAAAGCCACACAAGGTTCTTGCAAGGCATGGACAGGAACTTCCATGCTGTGCAGGAACTGTTGCGCATGCACACAGGGGGGGCACATGTTGTTCCCCCCTGTGTGCATCCACATGTGGAGGAGGCACTAGGGGCCCGTTTCCTCTCCGCCAAGGTGTACATGGAGTAAGAAACTCTATAACACTGCTGATGGAGAGGAAACTCATAATATGCTGTTCTGCTAGGCATACTGCAGTCTCAGGACCACAGCGGCCAAGTCATAACGGGGTGCCAGCCGCCGGGTGACAATACCTGGACATCCATTACCGCGCATCCATAAGTCTAACGGTCCTCGGACCGCCAGACTCATAATTGGGCCCATAGTCTAAAAACCTCACCTCACCACTAATCTTTTAGAAAATAAAAGCCCCTAGGGCAACAATGTTGAAATAAATGAAACTATTTAAAAATATAAATACATTTTATTTAATGTAAAAAAAAGCCTATAAATAAAACGATTATTATTTTATTTTAAAATACTTATTAGCCTTCTTTTATCTTAATATTTATTATAAATAATTGAATTCATTTGCATCAGTTTTATACATCACTTTAAAAACATTTTAATAACTAATAACTAATAATTCATTATTGTACATTTTGGTGGGATTTTTTGTTAAACTTCAAAAAAAGAATTCTATTTCAATTAAATATATTCTAAATAGTCAGTCTCTGCATGACCAAGATTAACTTTTGGATGAAAGATCAAACTGAACACAGTAAAACTGAGGTGCTGGTGTTTGGTGCACAAGAATCCTTCTGGTCCTGCTGTTGGTGGCCTGAGGAATGTGGCCCTTTATCTACGCCTGTTTAACTTGCCAAAAATCTTGGAGTAATCTTCAACACTTCCCTGAACTTTGACTCACAGGTCAATCGTATCAAGAGTAACTGCTTTCACATAATGAGGACTCTTAGGAAGGTCTTTCCTTTTATTCCAGTTGAATTGAGTCGCTCGGTGGCCATTGCTTTAGTATCCTCCAGACTAGATTGCTGCAATGCACTATATCTGAATATAATGCCTCCTCAATTAACAAGATACAAGTGGTGCAAAATGTTGCCGCGTGCCTTATTTTTAGCCCTCCCAAACGAGTATCTGTCAGAGATGGCATTAGAATGCTTCATTACCTTCCAGTGAGGAAGCACATTGTTTTTAAGGCTATTTGCCTAGTCTTTCTCGTTCTCTATCACAAAGGTTCCAAACATTTCTCCTCCCTCTTCAGCTGATACACTTCAGGCAGGTCACTCAGATCCCCTTCAGCTAGGAAAGTCTCCATACCCAGGTTCCGGGAAGTCAGATAGTGCAGTTGGTTCAGCTCTGGAGCTGCTGCCAAGTTATGGAATTCTCTGCTCGCCCACAGACTTAACTACTTTGCCTCATTCACAAAATTTTAAAAACATGGCTTTTCTCATCATAGGCTATCCAGATTTTCTGTGCTTAGGAGATCTGTTTTTTGGGAATAGTGCCTAGATGCCCTCGGGTTTAATGTGCTTTATAAATTTATTTTTCCTTTTCATTTTCATTTAATTTAATTTAAAATTAAGTTATTAATGTTGTAACTTTTAATATTTTTTTATATTTAAAATAATTATATAAAATAAATGAACAGACATTTTTTTTTAGTTAAATATGTTTTATTGAGTATAAAAATTGTAACAGTGTGCAAAATGTATCAATAATCATGTAAAATAATACCATTTATGTCATATTAGCACCATAATGATCAAACAGGAGAAAAGAAGATTTATAAATAGAAGCTAGGAAGGATAAGAAGAAAGAGGAAGAAACGAGAGAGAGGAAAAGAAAAGAAAAAAATGAAAAGTTATCAAAATCAAATTACAGTGTAAAAATATATCAAATAATGAGAAAATCCCAAAGGTTTATGAATTGTATAAAATATGACAACAACTTACATAATAAATACATCAATTTTTAGGGGACAGTATGAAACCTTAGGGAGTCTACTGTAAATAAATGGCACAGGGAGACCATAATCTCTCTGGTTTGATTGACTAATGAGTTTGCATGAAGATGATATGTGTCTAATCTATGGTTATAAAACAATAAATTCCACCACTATTGTATTGGAATAGCATCCGTTGGTTTGAAGTTGGATGAGATTACCTGCAGAACAATAGAGATGAGCAAATCAATCAGTTTTCCAAGAAGATGATCAAAAGACCAAATATCATGTAACCCGACCAAAAACAATTTTTATATTGAGAAGGCTGATTTTTTTTTGTAATATCATTAATTTAAACCATACTGACTTCCTTAACTCTAATACTTTAGGGCAAAGAAAAAACGTGTATTTATGAACTATCTAAACTATTACATCACCAACAAGTCTGTCGACCAGCAAGTATTAATTTAGATATTTTGTGTGGCATAAAGTACAATCTCATATAAAAGGAAATTAAAGTTTGTGCAGTGGAATGTAGTTCGAACCATATTTTATCCCATATCTCTAAGGACCAGCTGCAAGCATAGGGCCTGCTTATGACTTTAGTGGTACTCCAGAGGGGCCGCCACAGCACCGTCAGCTGGAGAAATGCCAAAGCTGTGGTGTGCCTGCTTGCCTGATTAGGAGTTTGATCCTGGTTGGGCAGGTGGAGCTGCGGCAGTCTCACGGTGGTGGGCTGTTAGGCTCATAGGAGAGCCTAACATGCAGCCTGCTGCTGTGACAGCCCCTGCAGCACGTTTCTGCATGGTGCGACAGGCATGCCACATCGTGCAGGAACAAGAGGTGCAAATCCAGGGAGGCACAGGTTGTGCCCCCCGCATGCACCCCCAGGTACTCATGGGCGGTGGACAGGCAACTCGTAATATGCTCAGCAGTGCCGCAGCACACTGCCTGCATATTGTAGCACTGCCACACAGGATCCTTGATGTCGGAAGAGCCGACAGCTTCCTGACGGTCCAAACGTAACACTCATAAAACTGTAGACGGACCCGCAGTGTGGAGGTGGTCGGACAGCCACCACGAGTTTGGTAGTCCTGTGGATCACCGAACTCATAATCAGGCCCTAAGGTGGATTCCCATAAGAGTTTTACTTTACTTTCAGTTCTAGTAAAAGTTGATGAACCAAGCAAATATATAAAATAGATGCGTTACCATAAATTGTGTGACCTATTAGGGTATCTTTGGTGTTACCAGCATCCAAGTGAATTTGTGAAGAATTCCCAAGCAATGTTGTTTTTCTATCACTGTAATATCTGAAATATATTAAGCTGCATGTTTGATCAGTTACATTTTTGAAGAGATGTTCCAAGAATGAGAGGAGGCTATCATTATGCATCAACTGTGAAACTGTTAATATTCCTTTATCAACCCAATGCTTCCAATGAAGCACCCAGCCTTCATGTGTAATATGTTTACTGTACCATATGGAACTAGAAATAAACTGACGTGAAGATGGTGTATTATCCACTATATAAGCTTTCAACAGGGTACAGGTGTGTGAAATGATAAAGGTAACCTAACCATACATTTGGAGGTGTAGACATAACTAATATATGTGAATATGTGAACGATTGTATCAGCGAAAGTTCCAAATCCGTCCTTAATGTCCGTAATAGCCGGTCCACTATAGGGGCCTGTGTTTGTCCTCATGGTCACAGGTTCAAATCCTAGGGGGTTCACTAAGCCTTTCATCTTTCTGAGGTCTGTAAAATGAGAAGCGTTGTGTAACAATAATCATCTGTTATTCAGCACCAAGATACCCTTGGGTAAATGTGTGCTCTACAAATACACATGTTATTTTAATAGACCTAGGAGATATTAAGGGGCCGATACCGATCCGGGTTGGAAGGGCACCAAAAGCGATCCGTCCAGAAAAACTACGAGGCGTGCGTGTTTTCCGGCCGACTCGTACAGCTGTACGAAGGAGCAAGTACGATGTGAGCTACATGAAATTCACCCACCGAGTCGATTACGGGTCCGAACCGCTCCGTACGTCTCGGTCGGAAGCTAACCTTGGCTTGCAATGGATGCGATTCACAACCGAGCCAGCACGATGCACACGTCGGACAGCCTGTGCGAGCCGGAGTGTCCGGCTCGCAAATTGTCTGGGTGGTTGCCTTTGGGGGTCCGCGTTGGACCCCCTGTCACCCGCAGCCCTACGACTCGGACACAGGGGGAGACCCTTGGGTCTCCTCAACACAGGCATGTACGGTGCGGATGGTACTGACGCGTACCCACTGTAGGGGGCACACTTGTCCGCGACGTACCCATTCAGTCAATGGGAGCCCATGTACGCGTGGAACGACCGGCTCCCATTGACTTCTATGGGAGTCCGACCTAACCGAGTCCGACAGCATACGGCCGCATCGTACTCGCTCGGTCGGGCTGCAGGACTCCGGCTCGGTCGGAAAACACTCCGGATCCAGCTCGGTCGGAGTGCTTTCCGACCCGGATCGGAATCAGCCCCTCTGTGTTCTTGGTTTTGTTTAATACCAAATGCCTTGTGATAACTTATAAAATCAGGAAAGTTAACACCACCATAAATCTTGGGGATCTTAAGATGAGCAAGGGAGATGCATGCTTTTTCATCATTACAGCATTTTCTTTTTTAAATATGGTGCCTATACATGAAAAAACTGTGGTGAAGGTAGGGGGCGGGGCCTGAGGTGATACTGTGCAAACACGCCCTGAGATGCATTGCAGAGTGTTGTAAAAAGGGCCGTGGCCTCTGACCACCTCTCTGCAACGCAGCTCCCTGGAGCATACTGGAGGTACCTGATGGGCAAGTTGGCTGCCAGGGGACCTCAGGATTCAAGGGGACTTAATCCCCCAACTTAAAACACGCCACGGGGCGCGTTTGCACAGTGGTGAAGGTAGGGGGCATGGCCTGAGGTGATATGTGTGCAAATACACCCTGTGGCACGTTTTAAGTTGGGGAATTAATTCCTCTTCAATCCAGAGGTCCCCTAGGGGCCAACTAGCCCACCAGGTACCTCCAGGAAGTGCCACGGAGCTGCGTTGCAGAGTGTTGTAAAAAGGGGCATGGCCTCTGAGCACCTCTCTACAACGCAGCTCCCTGACACATACTGGAGGTACCTGGTGGGCTAGTTGGCCCCCAGGGGACCGCAGGATTGAAGAGGAATTAATTCCCCAACTTAAAACGCACCACAGGGCATGTTTGCACACATCACCTCAGGCCCCGCCCCCTTCATTTAACATTGTACGAATATTCCTCTAAAATCAGCCGAACTACGAATTCCGATTTACTCACCTGTTATCAGGAGAGAACCCAGGGCTGCATCTTTTAGCCCAGCACTGACCCTGAAAAATTAATTCTAAGCGTACTTACCAGTAACTTGTATTTCCTTCCATAGAAATCCATTGTGTGGTTTTCAGCAGAAAAGTTTCTAAGTGTCCATTTTTGAAACGTACAAATATTCCTCTAAAATCAGCCGAACTATGAATTTCAATTTACTCACCTGTTATCAGGAGAACACCCAGGGCTGCATCTTTTAGCCCAGCACTGACCCTGAAAAATAATTCTAAGCGTACTTACCAGTAACTTGTATTTCCTTCCATAGGAATCCATTGTGTGGTTTTCACCAGAAAAGTTTCTAAGAGTCCATTTTTGAAACGTACAAATATTCCTCTAAAATCAGCCGAACTGCGAATTCCAATTTACTCACCTGTTATCAGGAGAGAACCCAGTGCTGCATCTTTTAGACCAACACTGACCATGAAAAGTAATTTTAAGTGTACTTAACAGTAACTTGTATTTCCTTCCATAGGAATCCATTGTGTGGTTTTCAGCAGTAAAGTTTCTAAGTGTCCATTTTTGAAACGTACAAATATTCCTCTAAAATCAGCCGAACTACGAATTCCTATTTACTCACCTGTTATCAGGAGAGAACCCAGTGCTGCATCTTTTAGACCAACAATGACCCTGAAAAGTAATTTTAAGTGTACTTAACAGTAACTTGTATTTCCTTCCATAGGAATCTATTGTGTGCTTTTAAGTAGAAAAGTTTCCAAGTGTCTATTTTCACAAACTAAAAATATTCCCAAAAAATTGTCTGTATGACTTAAACACATTCTTTCAACTGTTTACAGGAGATTCACCTGTGCTGGATCCAGGATCCACCACTGAGTAAGAAAAAGTAACAATAACACTACTTACCTGCTAAATGAATTTTCTGCCATAGGATAACATTGGTGATTCTATGTGAAACATTTTCTAAGTGTCAGCTTTTAAAATACAATAATAATCCTTTAAAAATCACTACTGTAACCAAAACGCTTTTACTCAACTGTTTACAGGAGATGTCCAAGGACTGAATCTAACATCCAGTCTTGTGGTTAGAAAAGTAATCCATAAAGTAACTAATTGCATTTGACTAGAAATTCACATTGAGCTCAATGTTGCTTTGTGTTTGAAATTGTGTTGCCCATTGCAACAACCTTAACTACTGTACTTAAAAGTCTAATGCCTATTTGCAAAGTATTTAAACTAAAGTAATTCATTCTGAGAAAGTATATTTTGTATTGTAATGTATAATGTAATTAAAAAAAAATATCTAAAAATAAACAGTTATAACAATGTAGTAAATCAGTATAAAAAAACATCAGTATAACAATTAATACATTAAATATTGTCATTTACAAAACCTTTGAAATTCACTGAAAAACCATAGGTTTCAGGCCTGATATAGTTAGGAATTAGCATTTAAAAAACCTTTGAAATTCACTGAAAAAACCATAGTTTTCAGGCCTGATATAGTTAGGAATTAGCATTTAAAAAACCTTAGAAATTCACTGAAAAAACAATAGGTTTTCGGGGTGTTATAGTTAGCTGGACATTTCACTCGAACAAAACCATTGAAATTCCTCCGATATAGTTAGTTGTACTAACTACATCTCACGCACCCGCAATCCACTGCTGATGATGTCACATATTACATCATTCATGACATGGTCAGTGACATCACTGATGACATCTCAAATGACATCACTGATAGCGTCTCAAGGAGTGATGCAGTTTACACACGTTAATAATGATGTTCAGAATTGTGTGAGAAATATCAGAAATGTTATGCCCTTTTACAAAACACATTTGTTTGGAAACAATAATATCCGCTAGAAATGTCTCTAATCGAAGAGCCAGAGCATTAGCAAATATTTTACAATCATGTTTATGAGGGAGATTGGCCTATAATTTTGATACAACGTCTGAGCCTTTCATTTCTTTGGAATGAGACAAATCATAGACTCTGTAAGGATCCTTGAGTGGATTTAGGAGAGGATACATGACAAGTTGATATAGAAGGGGAAGTAACATATTAGAGAACTGGATGTAAAATTCTAATGTGGAGTTAAAAGTTGCTTGTTCTAAGGGGGAAAATCTAATAAGGGAGGAGTCTCTTTTCTCAAGGAAGTAAAATAATTATCTAATAAAGTATCTGAAGGATTATTCACAGGAGTGTACAGATTGGTATAATAGTGAACAAAACAGTTTAAAATCTGTGAATCCTTATAAACTGAAGATTCTTTTGAGTTAATAATATTTATTTTTGTGTTTTTGTTTTTCCCTCATATCACTGAGAAGCCTCTACAAAGCAACGAAAAAAAACACATTGTTTAACTGTTCACCCAGCGGTCACTGCACTCGCCTTGGTCCATTCCCTCTGAACCCTCACCTTTTGTCAATGAGTCGGTGTAATAATAGGGACGGTTGACCAACACCCAAGGATCAAGACCAGATCAAAAAGGAGTAAAGATAGGTAGGCCAGGACTCTTAGTTGTTCTCTGGTCAAGGCCACAAACTCTGACCGCAGCCCTGGCCCAGTCCTCTGCTATCGGAGGCAGAGGGTCCTTCCATTTCAAGCAGATTTCCCTCCTAGCAATAAGAATTAAATAACAAAGCAACCTTCTGCAAGGTCTCCTTAACAACAGAGTTGGTGCCCCATCAACCCACAAAAGAATCAAAGTTGTATTAAGTGTGATCTTGTGATCAAAGATTCCTTTAAGTGATAGCTCTACAGTGTCCCAAAAGATCTTCAAACATAGACATTCAACAAAGATATGAACATCGTTGGCTCCTATGCAGCCACACTTCACACACTTGGGGGAAGGTTGAGGTGCAAACTTGGATATTTTATGTGGGGTCTAATAGAGGCGATTAATAGTAAAAAAAAAACAGTTACACTTCAAGTTGGACGGTTTAATCGCAGAATAAAGAGTCTTCAAAGAGCTATCCCAAATTGATTCGAAGCCCTCCTCTGGGAGGCTTCCTCTCCAGAGCACATGCGGGGGTAATAACTTCCTCTCTTCTGCCCCTTCGTACCACCTTGCGACTTCCTTATTCTTAGGTCTAACATCTTGAATTGGCAGCTCCAATTCAAAGTTACCTCCAATATCCTTCTTTGATGCTACAAACTAAGAAGATAATTGGATGAACTTAAATCTGGGCAGCTCATTGTTAGTTTTAATGCTCAGTACTTCCCAGGGGTGAACGCCTTCTGACAAAATTAGGTCCGACCAAGTTGAGAACCCCGCCCGAGGGGAAGAGGTGTGGCGCCGTGGCCAGGGCGACTGACTCCAAAATCTGGTGATCATGGTTCGATCCCCAGCGCCGGAGGCAGCTTAGCCCAGCACCATGTGACTCTGGGCAATAGCTTGCTTAATCTTCCCGACGGCCCCCAGCGCCTAGAGACCCTTACGGGTGATTGTTCGCGCTTTACAAATGTGGATTATTATTATTAGACATTCTGGCGTTCCAGGGGAGTCCCAAACTGGGGCGAAATCAGAAAAATAGCCAGTATCCCACCTCCTCCTAAGTCCATACCAAAGATCTAAAGCAGCTCTCAGAACTTTTAGCTGGACCTTGTTTAGAAACTTAGGAGCACCAAATTTATATAAAAAACCCTCTGCACTTGCAGGCCTTATCATTTCCCCCAAAAGCTTCCCCCAAGCAGAATAATCTGTTTTACCCAAAAGCATTAGAATATTTTTAAACTGAAAGGCAATACAATACCAATTAAAATCAGGTAAGGCCAGTTCCCCTTTATTTAGTTTACGTCTAAGCTATTTCCAAGACATCCTGAACACTTTCTGGGCCCAAATAAAGCTCAACACCTTTCCATGGATGTTATTGATGCTTTTTTGGGGGAAATCCTAGAGGGATAGCGTTGAAAAGATAAGTTAATTTGGGAAGGATAACCATTTTTATCAGATTAATCCGTCCATAGATTGTCAACGGGAAATTCCTCCACCTCTTTACTAAACGTTCAATCTCATTAGATACCATAGAAAGATTCAAATGTGTGATTTTCTCAATATCTTTTAATATTGTGATACCTAAATATCTAAACTTAGAACTTACTTCCCTCTTCCAGTCAGTGATATTCCAACACATGACCTCAGTTTTAGCAGTGCTAACCAAATAGCCAGAGAGAGAATCAAATTCCTCCAGTAGTTCTTCTACTCTTGGAACCGAAGTCAAGGGATCTGCTGTATATGTTAATAAATCATCGGCATAGAGCGCAACTTTGGAACTGTAAGACGAGCAGCTGAATAGGACCAATAAGGGATCCAAACGCAACTGTTGAGCAAGAGGCTCTATATAGATATCAAAAATAAGGGGAGACAACGGGCACCCCTGCCGAGTGCCTCTTAGAATATTAAAACTGGAGGACAATGTGCCATTAAGAAAGATCTTAGCTGAAGCCCCGATATAGATAGCCTTACTTGTATTAATAAAGTTAGTGCCAAACCCCATCGAGCTCAAGACCTCCCAGAGATAGACCCAGCATACTCGATCAAATGCCTTAGTGGCATCAAGTGCCACTACGGCAAGAAGGGCAGATCGCTCTCTGGCAAGATCTATCGTGTCAACTAACTGCTGAGTCTGATCCTGTATAAATCTCCTAGGGATAAAGCCCTTCTGATCAGAGTGGATAAGCTGGGGGGCAAGCTTGACCAATCTTTCCGCTAGTATGCTCATAAAGATCTTATAATCTGCATTAAGAAGAGAGATTGGGTGGTACGAGTCACCCCTAACAGGATCCTTAGAGAGTTTTAAAATAAGGACTATTGAGGCCTCCTTCCAGGACTCAGGAACCTTGCCACCCTGCCTATATATAGAGTTGTACAGAGCTTCCAAAACAGATATCAGCTCATCAATAAAAAGCCTATATACCTCATTTAGAAGGACCTCAGTGCCTGCAGCTTTACCCGTCCTATCCTTACTTATGCTCAACTGAATCTCCTCCATAGTAATTGGATCATCCAAGGCCTTACAACTTACATCTGTTCGATTAGGGAACTGCAGCTTCCCCAACCAGCTCTTAATATACTCTGGATCAGGAGAGATCTCTTCTTGATATAAAGCTGGAAAAAAGAGCCAGTAAACAAGCCTGCATATCCTCCTGCTTCCCTGAAGTGTTACCCATGTCATTTACAACCAGTTTTTCAATAAAGTTCCTTGACCTGTCTGTCCGAGCCATCCAGGCAAGTAGTGCACCTGCTTTCTCCCCATACTCAAAATCCTGCATGGACTTAGCATCCCACTGAGCTCTACATTTTTTTATCAATAAAGACCCTATATTCCATCCTTGCATCCTCAAGTTGCTTTCGCAACCTTATCTGAACATCAGAGGTTTGCAATCCAGCTTGAAGTAGGCTGCCTTCTAATAGGCCCACTCTGCCCTCTAGGGTTTTAAGAGTTGATCGTTCAGCCCTTTTCTGAGCAGAAGACTGACTCTGCAATTCCCCTCTAAGGAAGGCCTTAAAAGTATCCCAGACTATGTTTAGGGAGGCAGATCAAAGGTTGTCCCAAAAAAACTGCCTACATACTTGTTTTAATACCTGACCTGTCTCAGGATCAGATAAGGTGGCTCTCCTTAGAGTCCATCTAGATCTAACAGAGCTAGAATACCCAGCCTAGGAGAGAGTCATAGCTGCATGATCAGAAATATGGTCTGGTAATATATGTATAGACAATATTTTTCCCCCATGGTCTTATCAACAAAGAAATAGTTTAATCTGGAAAAGTGGCTATGTTTCTATGCTTTCTTGCTATGAAACATAAAGCCCTGCCTAATACCCATTTTATGTCTCCAGACGTCCAACAAACCCAAATCTAGCATGATGTTTTTTACAGTCTTCCTAACTCGAGGGGTGTTGTCATAACGGCCTTTGTTGGATCTATCATGAACAGGGTCCAGCAAGACATTAAAATCTTCCCCCATAATAACAGGGGCGGTGACCTCCATTAGATTTAATTCTAGATTGGATAAATGAGAGGGTTTGTCACTATTATGCCCATAAAAAACCACGCAGACCAATTCTACCCCCCAAAGTCTAAAGCCACCTCCCAAATTTATCAGACTTAGATGCCTTAATAACACAACCTGCTCCTTTCTTGATTAAGATCGCAACTCCCCTGCAATGTACACACTGTTCCGAAACCACAAAATGATCTATCCATCGCCATTTGAAAAATACCTTATTGCCTTCTGGACTATCTAAATGAGTCTCCTGTATTAGGCAGATATGAGCACCGCTCTCTTCCAAATAGCTCAATGCCAACCTCTGTCTACGTCTACACCTTTGACATTCCAGGAAAGGATTTTTAATTCATTAAACCTCCCCATCTGACCTAGCAAAGACAACCATACCCATGGACTGACAACGTAAACCGCTTACAATATTAAGATGATAGAGGGAAAAAAATGTTTTTTTCTTTTTTCCCCACTGCTCCCCACCATGTGACCCCCCTTATCCTTCCAACCCTTCACCCTGAACCTCCGTGCCCCCTGGCCCCCCTAACCCTCCCCAAGGGAACCCCCCCAACTAGATTAGGAATAGAGCCTATTGGTCTCCCAGTCGGCTAAGAAAACAAAACGACATCTGACCTCCCCTCACTCCTGCCACCCCCAAACCTGCCCCACTATTTGCTTACCCCCTTCTTAATTTCCTCAATCAAGAAATCAGCTTCCTCCACCGAACAATGTATATACATACGGTTGTTCTACACAGTGCGGAGAGAAGCTGGAAACTTCAACTGAGCTCTTCCGCCAAGTTTATTCAGTTCTTCCGCCTTTTCCCCAATTCACACTGCCTTAGTGAGGTAGTGTGGCACAAATCTGACCTAATCGAGAGGGAGTAGGAACCTACTGAAAAAGACCCTTCTTTTAAAGTGGAGGACAAAACAGCCTCCTTAATAGTGAAAGTGAGCAAATTAATCATAATTTGCCTTGGCCTTTGCCTTCCAGGATTTCTTTTGAATGGATCTCGATACACTCGCTGGATTTCTTTTGAAAGATCTACATATGGTAGATTTTTTAGGGCAGTATCTTGTAGTAATTTGATCCCATGGCCTTAATATCTGGGCCCTCTGCATTCTCTGGGATATTTATTAGTCTGAGGTTAATTCTCCGGCTATGATTTTCAAGACATTCCAAGTCCTCCCTCATCTCCTTATTTTGACAGGATATACAGCACACCTCAACTGATGTTTTATCAATGGTTTGCTTTAATTTAGGAACCTCTTGTTCTAAAACCTCAGTTCTCAGGGAGACCTCCTCACGTTTCTGCGTCAAAGCAGCACAGGACGCCTGTATTGCGACCTGATTCTGCTCCGAAATTGTGCATCTGCCTTTCATTTCTTCTTTAAAGGCCAGAAGAATGCCCGCCAGTGTTTCCGAGTTAAATCCCACATTTGTGTGTAAGGGTTGGCTAGCCGCAGATGTGACTGGCATAGTTTGCGGAGACTCCAACCCAACATGAAAATCTTCTCCAGATGCCCCCGCTCCCTCTACTACCTCTAAGGCCTGAAATCGATTTGATGTAGGAATCGAGATTGCAGAAGAAGCAACATCTTCAAGTGACTCTGTCGATATAACCCGTGCAGGAGTTATTACGTTGGGGCCACGGGTTGCACCACCTGGAGGTTCCATATTGGGGGTCTAGGAGATTCAGAGGTAACAACAGCAGGGGAGGTTAAAGCTTTATAGAAAGACTTCAGAGAGGGGGTAACCTTAAACTTAGATACTGCAGCCCTTTTCCCTCTGCCCCTACTTCTAGGGGATTTCCTGACTGTAGTAGCAGAAGATGTAACTTTTTCTGCTTTTACTCCCTCCTTTACTTCCTCCTTGGCTTATACCAGAGACTTGTTCCCCCCCTTTTTTTTGCAAGATTTGGATCGGAACCTGACAGGGAGGGGGCAAGGGTTCCAGCCCTGGAAGAGAGGTCGCCAGACCCCCTCTAGTGCGGATGGTATACCTACACACTTTCCCAGACGTAGTAGTAAGCCTATCCTGTAGAGTTTTCCCACTCTCCATAAGCTGCAGACCTTTCTCCTGAATAAGCCCGCTTGTGCCCCTAGTGACCCCTTCTTTAGTCACTTCTGTTTACGGTACAAGGTAGAACCCTTCAAAGCTATCCAAAGAGGTGCCTAATATCGCAGCTTGTTCTCTAATAGTTCTACCCAGCTTACTGAAAGTATTGCCATGTGCTGCACACTCCCCTAATGGGGAGGTCTTACCGCCATCCCATCTGACGGTACAGATCCGACCGGCATAATTGTGAAAGTCCGGTCCTCCAAAAAGTGCTGACTCTTCTACCGCTGCCCCAGGAACTGAACCGAGCAACCCGGTGGCAATGCAGTCTCCCGGCAGCTCCCTCCCAGCAGGGAACCCGGTACCACGGCAAGACACAAGCACAATCTGCCCCCAGCACCATTGAGGGGAAAACGCGGCACCACTCATGCTTCCTCACACTCCTGCAGGGTGTAGAAGCGAGTCAACGCAAAGCCATCAGGCAGAAGACTGAGGTTTGGAGGAGGGGGAGGTGTGGGGGTGAAGGGAGCCCAGCTCATTGTGTCATACGAAAAAGCCGACTGGAGACCGGCGGCCATTTACGCTGCGGCCGTCATGTTTCCCTCGCTGTAGTAGGGCCAGAAAGACAATGCGAGAGTAGCTTGAGTTAATAATAGAGCTGATGTTTGTATTCACGTTTTAAAATTTTAGCTAATTAGCCGGAAGTGTACCAAATCCGTTTCTGCCTCCATAATAATGAGCACTGATTTTTAGCAAGTCGACTGCGGCCTTATTTATTGGATTTTTATTAAATTGCATCTTGACTTTAATTAGTTCCTCTAAGTTTTCTTTATTATTTTTTGTCATCTAAAATGTATGTTCAACTGTTTTAATTTTAGACAAATGTTTTGGAGTTAATTAATTATAAGACCTCTAGACGAAGCTTTGAAGGCGTCCCAAACCGTATTTATTGTGATATTATCATTCATATTGAATGAAATAAATTCCTGAGTAAACTGATGGTATTATGTTAAGAAAGCATGATCGCTTAATAAATTGTTATTGAATCACCGGTGTGAGGGTTTTGGTTTATTGTGTAATGGATCAAAATGAGGGCATGGTCTGAAAATACAATTGAACCAATTTCTGAATTGCGCAAAGCCTAAAATTTGCTTCTACTACTGAATAGATAATCAATCCTTGATTGAGAGTGATGCAAGGCAGAATGGAAAGTGTATTCTTTAGGATCTGGGTTAACTAATCTCCATGCATCTATTAGAACCCATTGGGAGATTGCTTTCAGGATAGATTTATGTGTGGCATTAGGAATGTATTTTACTACTAACTGTCTATCTAAAATGGGATCGTCGATCTGATACAACCACCCCCTAAAATCAAATTGGCAATAGGGTATTTTAGGACTGTCTGTGATACAGAAAACCAAAATAGGGAATTGGGATTATTGGGTGCATATACATTAACAATACATACTTCAGTATCATTGATTTTAAGATGAGTTATCACCCATCTACCCACAGAATTAATTTCTTCCAATATCACAGATAAATGCTTATGGCATAAAATAGCAACTCCAGCCGTATTACCTGAAGCAGGAGAATAGAAAATATCTCCAACTCACAGTGTCCAAAGTTTACATATATCCTTCTACGATAAATGAGTTTATTGCAATAAGACCAACTGTCCCGTCAATCATGAGAGGTGAGTCAAAACTCATTTCCTCTTGCTAGGATTCTTTAATCCCTAAACATTCCAAGTAATTACCCTAATGTTTATTTAAAACTTTTATGAATATAATAAAAACTGTCAATATAATTGGATGGATAAAATAAGAAAGATGGAGAACAAGGAAGAGAGATGAAAGACAGAGTAAAGAGGGGTGTAGAAAGTAAGACAGAAAATAAAAAAACTCATTAGAGTATTGGAGAACAAATCCTGAAATTCAAGCAAAAAAAGAAAAGGTGACCATAAACACAAACATCACATATTGAAACTTTCTAAAGAGGAAAACATGCACCATACCAGGTGCGGGGGAGTGGGGACACCCACAAGAAGACATGCAGAAGCAGGCTCCGTATTCATATGAAACAATCATGACAACACGCTAAACAAAATGTCAAAAAATTCAGAGAAAACTGGTGAAATATATATTAAGAAGAATAAATAGAACAAAAAAGAGAGGAAAAACTGTCCCTTACCTAAACATAGGAGACATAAACTAAACATGAAACCAACAACACAGAACAACTTGAATCCACTAAACATGTTTACCTGACAACACGATGACAATCAAGGAAATAAAATATGTATCTGCAAAAGAAGAGATTAAGGGATTACTTTGACTATTCAAAACCAAGATGCTAAGGAAAGAACCAATATGATTAAAACAATCAAATAACAATAAAACATGAATATCAATTAGCATGAGCACCAATATCTATATTCTCCTTCTGGTGTCATTGCAGAAAGTCTTTTAGAAAAGCAGGGTCAGTATAAGTAGTTGTCTTGCCTCTGTGAATTACCTTGAAGAAACAAGGGTGCACCAGCAGATATCTGGCATTCATAGCCCAAAGCTGAGGTCTCAGATCTAGAAACTGCTTCCAGTTGCAGTTGCATTGGCAACGTCTTGAGGCAAAACAACCAGTATTGCCTGACTATTAAAGAGTTTTTTGTACTTTTGCGGTTTTTACAATGTCTATCAGGTCAGTATTTTGAGGAAATAACATGATGATACCACTAGGTTTAGCTCTTGAAGTTGATGTGAGGTTATGGCCCAAACGATGAGCTCTCTGCATGCTTAAAGGGTTTGTGGGGTTGCAATGGATAATCTTTGGTAATATTGACTGTAACAAATCAATCATATGTGAGCCCTCTGCACCCTCCAGGATGCCATTCAGTCTGAGATTGTTTTTTCCATTTCTGTTGTCCAAATCTTTAGTTACCCTTTTATATCAAAGTCTTTTTTGATTTGTGAAATATCCGCCACTGAGTCTTCCACATCACTAAGACGTTTCTCCATAGTGGAGACCCTTTTATCAAGTGTACCTCACCTTTCTTCCAGCCTTTGCAGAGTGGCATTAGTTTCCAAAACAAATGGCCTCAAAGAATTCAGCTCATCCATCCAATCATATAATATTAACGACTATGGAGAGTTAGGAGGAGAGCCAATATCTTATTTAGGTCTCTTAACTGAAACTGAAATTGTAATGTTTTAGCAATTGTGCCAGAATCCTGAGTAGGAGATGGAAAATCCTGACTGTCTGAAGAAGAAAGATTCTTGCACTTCTTCATATCCATTTTAGTTTTGAAAAGTGATTCAAAATGTATATTCTTAGATACAGTTGTCTCCAAGGGATTGTGAACTTTTTAAATTCTGTCCATAAAACAATATAACAAATGTAAGAAGTCAAATAAGAACTGTTATAGTGTGAATCATTCCAATATTTGTGACAGGGAATGAAAGACCTTATGAATCAATAGACTATCATGTGAGGTTTATTCAGATAAATCCAAATGCTCTCTGGGGCAAAAGACAAAATAGTTTTCTGAAAATATCTGAAGATAAATGCAGAAAAGTCTGTATTCATTGTAGTGTGAGGTGGAGGCAAGAGGCAAAAGGCTCCTATCCGATTATCAGAAACAAAATTGCAGCTGGAACATATTATAAATTATATATTATTGATAAATGCCACCTATAACTGCCAGCATTATGTAGACACCAGGATGCAATGAGTGCCAGCTGTGTGGCTTATTCAGCAGGTGCACGCTGTGAAACTCATACAAGAGAAATTTGAAAGAACATCCCATCATGAGAAGAGACAAAATGGTGGCCGGAGCATTACGTGGATCTGAAGAACAAGATTAAGGCCGTGTTCCTAAACGAAATTGGTATGAATCACCCCAAAGCCAGTCTCTATTGTGACAGTGGGATTCACCTGAATGCTGCCTTTACATCTCCTGTGCACCGCTTTTGTTCCTCCTGCTAGCCAGATATGCGACAGAGCTTCACCAGGAAGCAGACCATGCCCCATTAACATGAATATTTAACATAAAATATTTCCTCTATTTGTTTTATGAACTTTAACTTTAATTTTTACCAACAATGGGGTCAGAACGCCAGAACGCTCAGCAGCGGGTGCAGACTACGGGCCGGACCCAGGGCCAAAAATCAATTTTTCCACAAAGTTTTAGTCGCACACATCAACTTTAACTTTACTATACGAATATCTCTGCCCTGACTGTGGATGTCCCTGCCAAGTGTGGGAAATGTCAAATACAGTAGTAACTTTATGTTCATATTTGCCATTTTTCTAAATCCATTCCTTATTTCAGGGAATTGGTACAAGTAAGTGTACTCTATTGAGCAACTGTACGCTCACAAATAGTGAATAGCCAAAAGTAGTCAAGTTACTCAAAAGTGTAAGAGTAAATTTATTTGAAGTAAATTTAAACATAGAGATTTTACCTTTGTGATAGGCTCCTATATTTGCAGTTAGGAAAATACACTAAGTGACTTCAGAAAGTCTTACGGCAGATTCCTTACTCTAGTAAACATCGCAGTTACACTGTAACTGAATCTGTGTCTCTCAAATCCTATGTGGAATTCAAGCAGAAATAATATGAGAATCAGGACAATTGATCGACTTTAGATCATGCTGGCTTTGGAGTGGCAGAACTAGCCTTGATGATTCTCTTTTTGTATGCAGCTTCTTGTTATAGGATCTTCCTGCTATGTCATGATTGGCTGGCAAAGGGTGAACATTTCTTTCTGTGTCCTGATTGGCTGATGTTGTGTGGGTAATGTCCATTGAATTCTTTTTAGGGAAAACAGATGGCAATTTTCCCCGTGCCATGGCAAGGGTTAGGATCTTCCTTCAGTATCCTGATTTTTTTGCATCGGGTAAAAGCTAAAGCCAAGTCACATGACCTTCTTTGAAAGTGCTGACTTTGGATTGAGGAAGTGATGCCTCAATACAAGTCGGAGCTAAATTGATTTGTCAAAATGTGCTGTTTTCACCAGTATATTAAGATATTTCTTTATCGACATGTTGATTCTTTATGTGTATACGTTAAATAAAAGTGTCGCTAAATATATATTGCATGTTTTCTCTGAATGGACCCGGTTCTGGCATGAATATTAGGTCATAAATGTAGCTTTATGGTCGAAATTGTCAAGTTAAAAAAGGTTTCCTGGCCTGGTAGTAAAAAATGGTTTTACTACTGTAGTTTTTTCACCGCCAATACAGAGAAATGTACTGAAGTAAATCCCATGCAATGATAGGAGTTGGGAAGATCAAGTCATGGTTTTTCTCAATAGTTTTTGAAATTCAGCCAGCATGTACTTTTGTGGGAATTCGCAAACTATAGCCTGACCCCGTAGATTTATTATAGTCAAGAACTGAAGTAATTACCCTTCCACATGGGAAAGAGAACAGTCAACCCCACTTGTTGCAGGGTGTAGCAAAAGGGTGTTCTCCACAATGATTTTTTTTCCCCCAAACACAAAACACAAAAAGAATAGAGAAAAATTTGCTTTTACACATTCAGATGCCCTTCCTGCTGTGCTAAACAGTAAATTATGTACGACTTCACAAAGCGGATTAGTCTGCCTAAAAAGGTACATGACAGAGGCAATAGCATACCTGGAAATTTGGGCCGAGCAGGGTTTTCCAGGTCTTCTATTACACCAGTTTAGAACGAGAACATAGTAGCAGTTTGAAATGAACTTTATCTTGACATTTCCACATGCAGAAATGTACATGCAGTACATTCTATTTCCATGAGAACTCCTGGGAATCAGCGACAGTAGCAGCTTCCAAGGATTACTCCTGTAATTATTTGAGAATTCAATGAAAGTCAGAACTTACTCAAAAAATAGGCATACGCATACATGAATCCGTTTCAGACATTTAGTCAAGACGTTTTGTGAACTGGACCAAACAAGAGATCATGAAATAGCGTATAAAGGAATTGTGACAGGCTGAAACCTGCTGCAATGCTTCCTTATCCCCACCGAGTCAATAATGAACCCTTTATCTCATTTTTCGAAATGGTCCCCAATGTTGAAAATAAAAATTATATAAAAAAGTGACTATTCAAGGAGAATGACATCTGAATAGAAGCACAGTGTACCATTTAAATTATAAACAGAATACTTGCTATTTGCCAAGAGCAGCAGACAAGGAAGAGTACAAACCTGGCTCAATGACATGAAACCTAACACCTTCAAACCCCAACTTTCACTGAATGCCAAGCCACTTGGAATCATCCTGGATATCAACCTCACGCTCAAGAAATATGAAACTATTTCTGCCAAAAAGCGACTTCAGATCTGCTGTTCAAGCCCCTACACTTTTGCAACTGAATGGTGGTTATGTTTTGCTCATTGGCCTCCCAAAATCCACGCTGGCACCTCTTGAAGGCATCCAACATGCTGCAGCATGCCTTCTCCAGGAGCTGAAGAACTATGATCACATCACCCCCATCCGGAAGGCACTCCATTGGCTCCCTTTGCCGGCCTGCACCATCTTCAAAATCCGCTGCATCTTTTACAAAGCCATCTTAACCAGCGCCCTTGCTTGCATTGTGGACAAGTTTCTTCCCCCTGACTGGTGGTTATCAGCACACAAGCAGCCAAGGGCACCATCAAACTGCAGACTAAGACGTGGAATAGTGATATCTGGTCTTTTCCATCTAAGCACCCAGGATATGGAACAACATCCCGTTATTAAGACTGTCCCAACACTGCTCTAATTTCAGAAGGTGCATCTCTTTAAAGAACTCTACATCACAATATATTAAAATTTTTCAAAAAAACAGCTAGTAATTTACCATTTAGGGAAATAGGGCTTGGTCTAAAGCTACGACTGGTGAAAACATGCTAACAAGCTGTTTGCGGGGAATAATATTAGAATAACATTGGGGCATATCATCAAGGACCGGCGATAATTATCGCTAAGCGCACTTAGCGCTAGGATAATTATCGCCTGCTAACGTGGATTTTTATCGCTGAGGTAGCGTGCTATTAGCAACGCCTATCTCAAAAGCGAAAAAAATCCTAGCGCTAACTGCCAAACGTGAGATTATTAGCGATAATCTCACGCAATGTGGCGTTAGCTTGATGATAGGGCAAGGCAAACTTAGCCATGATATCCACCTTCCATAGGATATCACGGCTAAGTCAGTCCTGAAGCAGGCGTAAGGAAAGTAGCGATAACAGGGGTTATCGCTACTTTTCTTGCCGCTATTCTTCATAGCGTGGGGCTTGATGATAGGAGAAATGTCGCTTAGCGACATTTCTCCAGTCATGTCAGGGCAGGAACGCCCACTTTGCATCTCATTAGAGATGCAAAGCTGGGCGTTCATAATTCAGGCGCTAATGCAAAGTTTAATGCGATAGCGTGACCTTGCTGATTAGGCGATAAAATTATCGCACCTTTTCACACGAAATCGGACGCAAAAGCGGCGATAATTTTTTATCGCCTCGTTGCTGATATGCCCCACAATCTTTAACATTTACGAGAAAAGAATAATATCTTCATACAGATAACCCCATCTGATTGGTAACACCTTGTATCACTGTTCCTTGGTAGAATTACATTTTTTGTTGTTTTTGTATGCATAGTAATACTAATTAGCAGTTTTGAATAAACCACTCGTTTTTTGCCGAGTCAGCAAGGATAGTAACTCTGAGAAATATTTCGATCCAATAAACACAGTTCATATGTGGAAACAAAAGACGACAGCAAGAGCCTGTTTGCCTAACCTAGGAATAATTTCTAGAACAGGCTAGATACATGGTATTCTGTTTCATGTTTTCCTGGAGCCAGTGAGTGGAATCCGACTAGTACCAGTTCAGTACTTCCGGAAGATACATTTGTGCCAGGGGCAAGGGCAAGCACATGTTAAATAATGACCACAGCGTTAACTTCCATTTTTACATCACAGCCAAACAAATCCAAAATGGTCATAAAAATACAAAAATATATAAAAAGGCAAGCAGGGGCCACAGAGGAAGGAAAATATTGCACATGCAGATGATTGATGTGATGCATTTATTATGGGGCAAAAAAGGAATGAGTTCTGCCAAGTGATTGGGATAGCAGTCTCAAAAGAGGATTGAATAATAACCACGTAGATCTTAATAGCGGAGTAAGTATAAACCCAAACCCAGGATGGCTGAATACACAAAATGGAAGAATGTTGAATGAGTCATTCAACAATGAATGAGTGTGCAAATAGTTTTTAAAAGAGAGCAAGAAACGGTTTGGATGATATTGACAAGAACACCAAAGCTCATGAATAGATTAACAAAGATGGAAATGAAAGTATTGAACAACGCATAAACCAAGCTTGTATGAGTAATACACGACGATTCGGTGTCCCTGGGAAGTTTAATTAAATTAAGGATTTGAAAAAGCCTTTTTAATTAAGGGAAAAGTGATCCAATATCTTCAAAAAGCAATATTGGTTTTCCACACAATATTACGAACATTAATTGACGTGCAGCATTCAAATCTAAAAGAAAGGACTGAACTGAAACAATTCACTATGACATTTCCTAGAACATTAATTGGAGGTAGCAAGGTGTTGCTCCTAATTTATAGCACCTTTTCCTTATGTCCACAACACACAGCCCACACAAAACTATGCACAGCATACATATACTGAAACACACACTTATGAATACAGAGAGGGTTTAGGACAACCACAAGCAGCAAGCAACTAGCTAGTTTAGGTGAGCCTCCTTTGAGCATTGCCTACCCTTCCTAGCCATCATATTTGACCACAATGATGTCTAAATGTTTTCGTACAGTTGTAGGTGGAAATTGGCAAAGGATAAAGTATCCTCTTTGCAAAGACTGATAGAGGTGGCAGCATCTGTTTGCAGGAATGACTCTTCCCAAACATCCTCGCACCATCACTCAACTGACCTGTGTCTCTTCCTTTCACCAATTCTCCCTCCAGCTACTCTATTTCTCTTGCTGCAATTGTTAACAATAATTTCCAACTTAGTGACCACTGGAAAACATCCATGTTGTCTCGTCATTGACTCTACTTGAATGCGTACGCATGGCACTGGCAGCAGTCCACTGACCATGGGAGGAAATCAAGATATGTTACAGCATCTCAATAACTTTATGAGTCAGGACAGGGTCTGTGGCTAAACTGGCAGTGACTCTGTCTTCCAAAGAAAATGGGTTCCATCTGGAATTGTCTAAGGTCTCACCAGCTTTCAGATCCTCTGTCACCAGGCAATGCCATCCTGAGGTTGAAGTGCCATCAGGCTCACCCAAGAATCCCTGAAGCAGCAGTATGAGACGCCACAGAGTGGAGCAGTATCAGTGTCCAAGAGAATGCGTCAGTACAGCTGGTAATGCAGATGCTGAGAGCTGCACTGCTGTTGCATGAGTTCAAGTGGACTGGAGCTCCACCAATGCAGGTGTTTACCTGAACTGGAGCAAAGATGTGTATAACTGCCAAAGGGGGTTGCACCATGACATTTGTTAATCCACTCCATGCTGTGACCACCATCCCTGTGCGGAATGGCAGGTGCAGGGGTCTCTGGGAATGTCTTCAAGTGGAAGCTACTAGTGCCACTTCCAAATCTGAGCAGAACAGCACCCAATCCAAGCTACAGGAGCTTCTAGATGATCCTCGCCAAGAAAAGGTAATACTATGTGCAGGGCCTTACCATTCCCAGGAGAGGGCACCACCCCAAAGGTAGATAATCCAGCTGGGCAGGACACGAAGGGACATATTATCAAGAAACGGCGTTAAAATGATCGCCGCTTCAGCGGCAGAAAACTGCCGCTGAAGCGGCGATAATGGGCTTGATAATATGCCCTTGAGAATTTCCATAGAAGCCCATGTTCTGGTGTCAACATGGGCTTCTATTGGAATTCTGTGCAGCATATTATCAAGCCCATTATCGCCGCTTTAGCGGCAGTTTTCTGCCACTAAAGCGGCGATAATTTTAACGCCGTGCTTGATAATATGCCCCTAAGATTCCCAGCTGAGGATCCCTCTTCAAGCTCAGCTAATAGTTGTACCTGAAGCTCTCCCATTCCTCATTCCATAGGGCTACCTATTGTAGGTGAAAATTGGCTTTGACATCTCTAGCAAAGAAACTGACTTAAGTGCAGAAAATGCTGCTTCCTCAGCTGCATAATTCCCTGGAGATCGGCCATCCACAGCTGCATATGATACTGCCCTGTGGAGCCCTAGTCTCCTCTGCATAAAGGAAGTCTCATGTGGAACATCAAGTGTTGGCTATTGTGCAACCTAGAGCTCCATCCCACCCATGACTGAGAGCTGAACTCACCACAATGCTAACCAAGTGCACGAAGAGTGTTCTCCCTCCTACAGAAGCCCAGCACTGAAACCATTTCCAGTTTGAATGACTATAATTCTGTTTTTTATTTTTTATTTTAAAAGAAACTTTCCAGTAGGTAATTTATTCATTGGAATGTGTTTAAATCAATAGGTTTAGTACTAGATAGCATTTTATATGTGGTACTGAGTACATATGCTGGGAGTCAAGGCATAACTAAAGAAAATATTTTGAGTGCATATTGACACCGCAAGTTAGATTGTCATTTTATAGTGAAAATGAAGCAGAAAGGCGAAAACCATGCAAGGAGACGAAAGCAAGTACACATAGAACCGATAGGCACGTTAAAATTGGTTCTAGATAAGTGCATTGTTCCTTTCAATGTTATAGTTTAAAATTAGCAAAGGCATTGGCTGGTGAGTGATCTTATGTTTGCTTTGCCACCTAGGCCATCCAACGTTGAGTGTTGGCGAAGGCCATTTGTTGTTATTCAGGTGAGTGTGCTTTGAGCCTCTTCTCATGCCACATTTATTAATTAAGTAAGTTTCACCCCTGATAGTGGCCAGACCTCAAATAAAGAACAAACACTGGTAAAAACTATAGGCCTGGCTTTAATGTGCTAATGCAGGCTCACACTGTTTGTGCACAGTGGCGGCTTCTCCGCTAAGGCGGAGGAGCGTCACCCCACTACCAGGAGCAGCAAAGAAAGGGAAAAAAAATATATAATAACGGAAAGTTATTATCATTTTATTTTTTCCTCCTGCTGCGGCAGTGCGAGAGGGGGGGTCAGAGCTACAGGGGAGGAATGGTAGAGCACTACTGTGCACAGTTACTGTTTGGTCGGCGCTTTCGGGCCACCCAAAACAGTCATGCACACTCTCTTGTTCTCCATGCAGGCTGCATTACAGCCTGCATGGAGAACATGTTCACTCCACCAGCCCATGGCTGAGTGCTGTGTCACGGCGTTCAGACCAATTACAATGGTCCATTGGAGCCTTGTGATACACTTTGTGGTGAGACCCTGGGTGCCTGCTTCCTGTTCCGACCTGGAGTCGGCCGCAGGCGAGCAGGAGAGAAGACGTGGGACCCGGTGGCAGCCCACGTCCCACCCACCCCCACGCCCGCCTCACACCCACGAACCGTGCCTGTCTCCCCCTGTTTGTGCATGCTAATATTTTCACTCGTTAGTGCATGAAAGCTTCGTCTTAATTTTCTATTGCATATATATATGGCCCCTTCCAAGCCTGTTTAATCACCATGCAACATCAATCACAGCAAAGGAATAATGTGGGCAGGAAGTACCACTCAGCAAAGAGAACTGGAACCAACAACACCAAGTCAATTTTCTCCTACCCTGGTCTAATTTTTTAGCATTATGTTGTTGCTGTGTTCTGGGCTATCAGCTTTTTTGCATTGATATTTGTTAACAATGTGATTGTTTGAAGTTTTAATGATCTATTTCCCTAAAAAACACAATTGGCCTGATTACGATTTTGGCAATGCGGCGCCGGTTCCACCTTGCCACTGCAGTGCCAAACCCATGTGCGATCCGCCCACCATATTATGACTTTTACAGTCACCGGCAGGCGGCTTTTTGTCATTTCCACGGTGGTTTCTATGAATTAGGCACCGCAATGGGAACCTTAAAGACAGTACACGCACAGCATGGACTGGTGCAGTCCATTCCGTGCAGGTACTGGGGTGCATGCGCACAAGAGGGCACATTTTGTGCCTAGCTGCATGCACCCCATAGCCCTGAGGCACACAGGGGCCCTGTCTGGCCTCTTTTGCTTCCTCTCTGCCACAGTTTCATGGTGGAGGAACAACTATGAAAACAGTGGTGGAGAGGATACTCGTAATATGCAGAGTAGAGTGCAGTGGCATAGAATAGAATGGCGTAGAGTAAAGTGGCATAGAATAGAGTGGCGTAGAGTGCAGTGTTGCAGAGTAGACAGTCACAGAGTGCAGTGGTGTATAGTACAGTGGAGCAGAGTGCATTGGCATGGAGTGAAGTGGCATATTGTGATGCAGAGTAGAGTGGTGTAGAGAGCAGTGGCATAGAGTACAGTGGTGCAGAGTAGAATAGAATGGTGTAGAGTGAAGTGACGTAGAATACAATGGTGTAGAGTGCAGTTTGGTATAGTGCAGTGCCATAAAATGTTGCAAAGTATAGTGACAAAGAGTGCAGTGGTGTGGAATAGATTGGCATAGGGTGCATTGGTTTTGCATAAAGTGGTCTACAGTGCATTGGTGCAGAGTGCAGTGATGCAGAGTAGAGTGCAGTGGCGTGGAATAGAGTGCAGTGGCACAGAATAGAGTGCGCAGAGTGCAGTTGTGCTTAGTGGAGTTGGGCCAAGTGCAGTGGCTGCGAGTGCAGTGGCGTTCGGAGTAGATTGTTTCAGAGTGAAGTGGAGTGGTGCACTGTACAGTACAGTAGAGTGGTGTCGAGTGGATTGGCAAAGAGTGAACTGCCATGGAATGGTACAGAATAGAGTGCATTGGTGTAGAGTGTAGTGGCATAGAGCGCAGTGTTGCAGAGTAGAGTGGCATAGAGTGGAGTGGCGGAGAATAGAGTGTTATACGGTGGAGTGGCATAGTGTGGAGTGGAGCAGAGTAGACTGCAGTGGTGTGGAATTGTGCAGAGGAAAGTGGAGTGGGGCAAAGAGAAGTATGCATGGTGTGGCAGTGCACTGCCAATACAGACAACATATCTTCAATTGAAATCACTATTAAATTTGCAGAGACATCAGTTTTAGTGATAAAAGTATACAGCGCACAAAAGATGATTTGTGAAAATGTAATCACTTAGTGTATTGATTTGTGTGGATCATATTTAAATATTTGTTTCCACCGCACTTCAGATTCACCCAAAAAGGTGCTTCATTTGTGCTTTTCAAATTCTGACATATTCTTAAATTTCTGCACAGTACATTTGCAAACATTTAAATGTTATTGTGCGCTAGAATAAAGTATAACATCATAGATAGAGCCTTCCACACCCCAGTGAGCAGCATGATTGTCATTTTGCAGTCATAGAAATAAAAGTAAACACAAAGCTCTCTGGAAGGCAGGGCCTGAGATCTGACCTCTGTCTTTGAATGCTCAGCAAATGTAACAACATAAGGACACGATTTTAAGGCCTGTTTACAGAAACCCAATACTGTTGGAAGAATACAGTAAATAGGGTTTAGGCACCAGAAGGAACGAACTCAACTCGACGGCCTTAAACATCTAAAGTCAGCAAATAGAAAGCAAGCAAATGTGAGTTACAAACCACAAAGCCAATGGTAGACAATAGGCTGAATACATTCCCAGGAAAGGTTTTCAATTGTCCCCAAGATGTTGTTAGCAAACCAGACAGCTGTGCTGTCTGGTAGAGTTCGACCTAATGAAAGAGGACAAAGAGCTCTCATCCACCATTGGTGGAATACTTCATCATAGTGGCCCTTTCTTACATATGTTAAAGTGTTCCAACTTGTGCAGGCTCAAATATATGTAGGATAGCTCTCTTTACCTTAATCTTCTTTGTTTATTGGGTGGGCCCACCTTGTACTGTTGTGGCCTTAAAATGTATAATTTCACAAATCACATGGCACGAAAAAAATAGTTAAAGCTATCTACTGGTTGAAATAAATACTTTATTTCTGTACCATTTGGCAGGGTTAAAACATATGACTGCAGGGGCTAATTTGACACTGCAAAGATGTTGTTATGCTTTGGATTACAGATAAATGTCGATATACAGGACCAGGGGCTTTCTTCAAGACCAAAACCCTTTCTGTATAGTCTACCCTCATGGACTATCCAATCTATCACTAATTAGAACTTTGAAATATTGAGCGCTCCATTGAAGACAATGGAGTGCTCCTGGCTTCTAATGGCTGGTATAAGCCTGGAGCATCAGCATTCCAATATTTGTTCACAACAACAGCTGTGAACAAAGTCCTCACGGAGTCCGAGGTGATTTCAACTGCCTCGGGATCTGTGAAGCCTTTGTTTTACAAATTAGAACATTATTCCCTCTAGGGTGAGAATGTTCTAATAGCGGTAGAGCCCTCCATAGTGGGCTATGCCGGCCATTTAAGGCCTGCTCCCTTGTTAAAGGCCATCGCCTTGGGCTTGGACCTTTAACACTGGGGGTGGCCTTTAGTGGTGGGCACTAAGGCTCTAAGAGGTGTCAGAGGTCAAACTGATCAGATCAAAAAGTTACACCTAATAGGTCTAATGAGAAAAAAGAATACATACACTGAACCGGACCATCAATCAATCAATCAATCATAGTACTTATAAAGCACGCTATGTACCCGTGAGGGTCTCAAGGCGCTGGGGGGGGGGGGGGTGCTGCTACTGCTCGAAGAGCCAGATCTTGAGGAGTCTTCTGAAGGTGAGCAGGTCTTGAGTCTGTCGTAGTTGGGTAGGGAGGGTGTTCCAAGTTTTGGCAGCGAGGAAGGAGAAGTTTCTGCCACCGGAGGTCGTTCGTTGGATGCGGGGGACGGTGGCGAGGGAGAGGCGGGTGGAGCGCAGCTGGCGGGTTGGGGTGTAGAAGCTGAGTCTGCTGTTGAGGTAGGCTGGTCCGGTGTTGTGGAGTGCTTTGTGAGCGTGGGTGAGCATCTTGAAGGTGATCCTCTTGTCGACGGGGAGCCAGTGAAGTTCTCTCAGGTGGGGGGTGATGTGGTTGCGGCGGGGGACGTTGAGGATCAGTCGGGCGGAGCCATTTTGAATGCGTTGCAGTCGTCGCAGGTGTTTGGCCGGGATTCCTGCGTAGAGTGCGTTGCCGTAGTCCAACCTGCTGCTGACGATGGCCTGTGTCACTGTTCCTCTTGTCTCTTTGGGGATCCACTTGTAGATCCTGCGGAGCATGCGGAGAGTATTGTAGCAGGAGGAGGAGATGGCGTTGACCTGTTTCGACATGGAGAGGGAGGAGTCGAGGATGATTCCTAGGTTGTGTGCGTGGTCGGTGGGTGTCGGTGCTGTTCCCAGCGTGGTCAGCCACAAGGAGTCGTCCCAGGCTGAGGGGGTGGATCCGAGGATGAGGACCTCCATCTTGTCCGAGTTCAGCTTCAGTCGGCTGCCTCTCATCCATTTGGCGACGGCCTTCATTCCCTCGTGGAGGTTGGTTTTGGCGGTGTGCGGGTCCCTGGTGAGGGAAAGGATGAGCTGGGTGTCGACGGCGTAGGAGATGATGTTGAGGTCGTGCTGGCGGGTGACGTGAGCGAGGGGGCCATGTAGACGTTGAACAACGTCGGGCTGAGGGATGAGCCCTGGGGTACGCCGCAGATGATGTCGGTGGCTTCGGAGCGGAAGGGAGGGAGGCGGACGCTCTGGGTTCTGCTGGCGAGGAAGGATGTGGTCCAGTCCAGAGCCTTCTCTTGGATTCCGGCTTCTTGGAGGCGTGTCTTTAGTGTGCGGTGGCAGACCATATCAAAGGCGGCTGACAGGTCCAGGAGGATGAGGGCTGATGTTTTGCAGAGGTTCAGCTGGATCCTGATGTCGTCTGTGGCGGTGATGAGGGCTGTCTCTGTACTGTAGTTTTTTTCAGAAAGCGGAATGGGATAGATATAGAATGTTGTTGTCCTCGAGGTAGCGGATCAGTTGCGTGTTGACGATTTTTTCGATGACCTTCGCCGGGAACTGGAGCAGGGAGATGGGTTGGACGTTTTGGAGGTCCTTGAGGTCCGCTTTAGGCTTCTTGAGAAGGGCGTTGATTTCGGCGTGCTTCCAGCTTTCCGGGAAAGTGGTTGTCTCGAAGGAGATGTTGATTACTTTCCTTAGTTGGGGTGCGATGGCTGCGTCTGCTTTGTTGAATATGTGGTGCGGGCAAGGGTCTGACGGTGATCCTGAGTGGATGGAGTTCATGGTCTTGCGTGTCTCGTCGTTGTTGACGTTGGTCCAGGAGGTCAGGCGGTTGATGCGGGTGGTGTTCGTAGGGGGGGTGGGGTCTGACGATGTCGGGGTGGTCGTGGTGGTGTTGAAGCTGTCGTGGATGTCGGCGATCTTGCGGTGGAAGAAGGTAGCCAGCGAGGCGCACAGTTCTTGTGAGGGTGGGATGTCATTGGCGTTGGCGCTGGGGTTGGAGAGTTCCTTCACGATGCTGAAGAGCTCTTTGCTGTCGTGCGTGTTGTTGTCCAGGCGGGCTTTGAAGGAGGATCTCTTGGCTAATCTGATGAGCTGGTGATGTCTGTGGGTGGCGTCCTTGTGGGCTGCGTGGCTGTCCGGTGTTCGTTCGTGGAGCCATTTCTTCTCCATTTTCCGGCAGGCTCGTTTGGAAGTCTGGAGTTCTTCGGTGAACCAGGTGGCTTTCTTGCTGGAGTGGCTGTTGGAGGGTTTCTTGAGCGGGGCGAGGGTGTTGGCGCAGTCGTTGATCCACTGTCTAAGGTTGCGGGCGGCTGCGGCCGGGTTGGTGGGTTCGGTGGGTGGGTTCTGGGCGAGGGTGGTGGTTAGCTGGTCTTCTGTGATTTTGTTCTAGCATTGTCGATCAGGGTGGTGGAGTTGGCATCGTTGTTGTTCTCAAGGTGGAAGTTCAGGTCCCCGAGGAGGATGTAGTCCGTGGAGGCGAGTGCGTGGGTGCTGACGAGGTCGGCGATGGAGTCGCTGAATCGTGGTCGGGGTCCTGGGGGTCTGTATACTAGTGTTCCTCTGAGGGTGGTGTTGGGGTCAGTGTGGATCCGGAAGTGCAGGTGTTCGGCGGTGCTGAGGGTATCGTCTGAGTCGGTGGAGACCTTGAGGCTGGACTTGTGGACGATGGCTATTCCTCCTCTGGTTCCGTTGGTGCGGTCTCTGCAGGCGATCTTGTAGCCGTCCGGGATGGCTATGGCGATGTCAGATGGACCGAGGAGTCGTTCCACCAGGTCTCGGTCAGGAAGGCAACGTCTGGGGTGGAGGTGTCGAGAAGGTCCCAGAGCTCGATGGCTTGTTTGCGTGCAGAGCGCGTGTTAAGGAGTATGCAGTGGAGGTGGTTGGGTCCGGTCCTTGGTGGTTTGGCGGCTCTGTCGCAGATGAAGCTGCAGGTGCAGCAGGAGAAGGGTCCGTGGGTGCGTTTCGGGGTGGCCTTGAAGCAGCTGCCATCTCGGCCGGCGTTGAGTGCGTGGAGGGTGCTGGCGTCGTATCAGAGTCTGGCGTCGTGGCGTTTGCGGGGGCCAGGGGTTCAGGTGCTGGGCGCGGTCCAGGCGCGGACGGGCGTAGACGTTCTTCCCTCTGGCCCGCCTCCGGCGTGCCAGCGGCGCGTCCGCGCAGCGACTGCCATAAGTAGGGAGGTGGGAGGGAGGCGCGGCTGTGAGGAGGGTAGGGGCAGCGAATGGGAGCGGGGGCAGGGACGCAGGGGAGGCAGTGGCGGGAAAGGCGAGGGAACAGAAGGCAAGGGGGCGGGGCCGCAGGGGCGGGAAAAGGGACGGCGAAAAAGCAGGTCAGAGGAGAAGGGCAGTAAAAGTACAAAAAACAATACAGTGGCAAGGCAGACAATAATACAGGAACAGTTATACCACACAGTCAGAGCGGGTACCAGAGATGAAGATAGCAGCCCAGGGGGGTCTCGAACACATGAGCAATCAGCAGCAGCAGGCACAGGGGGCCAGCGCAGTCAGATGGAGCTGCACGGCGAGGGAAGCGACCTACCAGACCAGGGTCAAGGGTCGCCTACTAGTGGACTATTGTACCACCCTCTGTCACAATGTGTGAAAACGTAAGCATAAAGGACAACAGCTAGGTAAGGATTCAAAGCAATGGGTCCTGTAGCCAGAGTCACAGGGGGATGAATCCTTACGTGATTAGTTCCAGAAAAAAGGGCTGTGTTACATTACATGCGAACAAATACTAACATTGGGTAGAACTTGCGAGAGCACTGCACTCAAAGTGAAAGAAGAGAAGAAAGGTGCAATTCATATGACAACCCCACATGCAGCAAACACATGGATTGGGTCCTAAAAATGAAGGCTCGCCGAATCCTATTGGGCAAGTCTACTTTTCCGTATTGAGGAGGGAAAGCAAAGCTGTGATTAGCTATTCAAAGGATAGAGGGAGCTATTGTCAGCATGCTAAACAGGCTGGTAATTATAGAAATATTAAGAAATGGGAATAGGCCTACTAAATGAACAGGCAGTCCTAATCGGCAAACCTACGTATTGCCACCAATGACCTGAGATAACGGTGTTGGTGTTCAGACAGTGTTTTAAGCACAGCAAGTAGTTTGCGGAAAACGTTACATCTTCAGCACTCATGCACCTTTGACCCAAGTAAATACAACAACACTGATGTAGGCACTAGCCAAGAGAGACAAAACATCCTGTGTCCAAGATTCACATAAGCGCATTGTCTAGTTAGGGCAAAACAATGTGCTCACGAAATGAAAATGGCAAAAAAAATCTGTGAGAGTCATGGGGAAAAATATATATCTTTTAAGGAAGCCCCAGGAAAAGAGAGAAGAGACTGGCTTAAGTTGACAGATGTACTCCAATGTACAAATTAGTGTGGAAGGATATGTGAATGTTCTTGTTCCAAAGATATTACTAAAAATGGCAGAGAGAACGTTTTAATTGGGCACCTTTTATCTATAAATAAAGTAAATATGACACAGGGTCTTCTTATGTTCTCTAGGCAAATTATAGCTTTAGTCAATCAAACACGACCCAAGGATGTCTTTGCACATCAAATTAGAGCACTAGTCAAATAAACAGAACTCAAAGATGTACAGGGTATATCACATTCAGTCCTAATACAGACTTTTTTAGTTTGTGAACCCAGCATTATCTTTAACAAAAAGTGCCCCAGCAGTATTGCTGAGTGATATGGAGCAGTGGCATTTCTTTAAAACGGCCCACATTATGCCACCCTAGTCATGTCCTTGTGCCAGGAAATGTGAGATCAGCTTCATAGCTGATCATTTACAACAATGTTGCTGCAGTGTTTTACTGTCTGTGTTTTTACCTTCCAGGTACCCATGCCGATATTCCTGCACATGCAGGGGCATTCTATCATATATATCACCTTTTCACTATTACATTTGAACTTGCTGACTTCCCATGGGGTTAACAGTCCTAAAACCAGTTGAATTGTTCTTTCCCTGAACTGGTAGATCCCACTCATGCCACACAGTGAGCCGCCTCCTAAATGTAGTACATCCCAAAGAGTGCTATGATTGTTCTATTTTTCTCGCATAAGGGATCTTGTGGGTACCAAAATGTCCTTTAAATTTCTGCTCGTCTTGAAGGAAAAAAGAGGTTTCTTTAACTCCTCATTATGTGTGCTCAAAACATGGCACTTATTGTTGATGTTTTCTTTAATCTCATTGATAACCATGAATAGGTTGTAACACATGTATGTCTTGTTGTTTATTCTTTAATAGCACCTTCCAAAAAGGCAGATCTGTTATTATGCCTGGTTATATTCCCGGTCCTTTGAAATATTTTAGGGGGTATGCCTTCTCATAAAGTTTTTCTACAAATGTTCCTCAAACCGCTTGAGGGGTGAACATTTCCTACTCAACCTGAAACACTGCCCCATTGGTAAATTATCATTCAAGGCCCTTGGATGGTCAAGTGGAGTAAGGAATTTCTATCTGTGGCTTTATTGTAGACCTCTGCAGTAAGGTCACTGCTACTTAGTTTGATACAAAGTAATGGAATGCCAAGTTAAACTTGCTGGGAGTACTGGTAAATTGAAGATGGCTAAAACATCATCAATCTACCTCTTGCAAAGTTTGATATTAGAGGAGGTTGGGTTGGTCACATTGTCTATGTATTGTGTTTCAAAATGTCCACGTACAGATTCTCCATACTCAGTGCATATGTCGGGTTTCAAAGAATCACCTTCTATCTGAAGATTGGGGAGAGTATGTGGCCTAACGGCTAGGACGGTCAGCCTCGGAGCGGGAGAACCAGGTTTGAGTCTCAGCAGGGACGCTCAACGTTCTGTGATTCTGGGCAAATCACTTAATCTCCCTGTGCCTAACAAAAATTGTTGTGTCCGTCTGTAAAGTATCTGGTGCTAATGTAAAGCGCTCTGTTACCATTGGGTCTAGTTCGCGCTATATAAAACTCCACAGTTTTTTTTTTTTAAATGATTGGCATCCCTCAAAACTGAAGTCATTCTCTTTCATGCCAATAGCTGCACATCACAAATCGGATAGGAGGGATGTATGTCCAATCAGTTTCTATTAAGGATTCATCTATAGCATCTTGGAGGATGCTAGTATAATGGACTTTCATGTCAAACAGAGCAGAGTATATGTGGAGGAGTCAAAAGATAATGGGGCATATTTATAATAACTTAACTGACGCATCCCTGCATATCAGCAGGGATGCGCCAGTTATTTTGCGCCCCAGCTCCGCCACCATGGATGCGCCGCATTTATAATGCGGCGCACCATGGGGCAAAAACGGCACAGATGCGTCACGCATCTGTGCCGTAACAGTGGCGCATTGCTGGAGTTGCGTCGCAAGCGCGACGCAGCTCCAGCAATGCTCTGGGGGGGCCCTATCTGCACAATGCTGCGTCAATCCTTACGCCTGCTTCAAGCAGGCACAGGGTTTTAACTCAGCATGGGCTCAAAAGTGACTGAGTGAAATCTTGTAGATTTCACTCAGCCACTTTTAGGAGGCGTTCCTACGCCGGAACGCCCCCACCTGCCCTGGAACGCCTACATGTGGCGCAGGGCTTTACAACGTGACGCATCTCCCAGATGCGTCACGTTGTAAATACCTGCACCATGGCGCAGGATTTGCGCTGCTGCTGCGTCACAAAAGTGACGCAACGGCGGCGTAAATGAGGCACAAGTCAAACATAAATCTGCCCCAATGTCTCCAAAAGACACAGCACATCTTTTGTGTCTTTGAAATCTGATGGTATTTAATGGCCAAAAGGTAGAAGAAAACATTGCTGAATTGTCAGTGTGGTTCTAAATTGGACCCTGTGCCTGATGCAATTGGTCAACCAGGAGGTGGACATCTGGATATGTGTGTTTTGGGCAGGGTAGGGAAATATGGGAAACGTGCATTATCTGTTACTAAGAAAGCTGCTTTGTTTTCTTCGTGATCCAATCCAAAAGAAATGCTTTGTGCAGCTACAAGTTTTCTGGTGTCCCCAGGCATGAAATTGTCAGGTCTTGAAACTCCAGACCAGATATTGAAAAGGACCCAGAGACACCAGACCCACAATCATCTGTGGATCAGATGTGGCTTCTGGCAGCTTCTGTGCCCAGCCCTGTCCTACTTGTATCCTTCAGCATGGGAGGATCGAAAGAAGCTCCCCCCAGCTGATGACAAAGGAATCCTTCCATCCCAATGCCCCATCTCCCCTTCCCTTCCCCTGGTAAAATGCAAAGCCCTAGAAACATATACCACCTGCAACAAGCAGGTGGTAAATATTTGTGGACTTGGGTCTGTTATTTCCCCCCGAAAGGGGAAAAGATATGGAATTGGAGCTGGTGTTACGTGGTCTGTACATTATTCCCCATTCTAGGGGAAACAATTTATAATCCCCATTATGTCACACAGATATTTCCAGTATAGTTAATTACAGCCCTGGTATCTCCCCATGGAAAAAATGGGGAACCTGTAATGGAGCCCTCAGATCTTGGTATCTTATTTTTCTCATCTTCAAGAAGACGAAGGCATTCAATACAGTAGCCTTTGGAGAACTGTGGTATGATGGCTCCTTCCTCATCTGCTGGTTTTATGATAACCGAATCATCTGCTGTAGAACTTTAAAGACTTGACTTTCCACATTTGGACAATTTGTTGAGAAACATCATCATTGATCCGAGAAAGCTCATTGAGTACCAATTTTTGAAAACAGCCTACCTCTGGAGGGATGGTATGTGACAGCTGACTGAAAGTAGAGTTCTTCTCAAGTCCTGTGTTCATCTATGGAGTCAAAGCTATATCTCAAACCAATCTTTCTGAAGATCTCAACTAGCTTTCTAAGGGTATTAATGTAATCTCCATTGTATGTGGGAAAAAACCAAGTGTTTAATAGGGACCTATTCATGTGGGTAGGGGGGGGTAAGATCTTGCTGCTCACAATTACATCAAGAGGACAGCTTTATCAGGACTTTGTGCTTATATAAAGTCATGCAAAGTGAGGCAAACCAGCACAAAGTCTTGATAAAGTGTCTACGTTCCAGCGCATAACGTTTTGGTGCTGGAAAGTTGCCCTAAATGTAATTGAAAGTGTGCTATGTATCAAGGGGGAATCCTTTAATTGACTCATGGGCATTATAATGCTACCACCTATGTTTTTGAGCGAAAGCCCTATCAAATAAAATTGGTAAACAGAGCTTTGTGTCAAACAAATCACGCCTCCTTCAAGATGGCATTAGCAAAAACCTTTCTCACATAGCATGTGCTGCACTGTGCAACCCACATCAATGGGTAAAAAGATTTATCAATCAATCAGGGGTTTATAGAACGTGCTACTCACCCGTGAGGGTCTCAAGGCGCTGGGCGGGGCAGCTCCGGATCAATCGAAGAGCCAGGTCTTGAGGTCCTTCCTGAACGTGTGCAGGGTCATGGAGCGTCTAATGTTCACAGGGAGCTCGTTCCAGGTCTTGGCTGCGATATGGGAGAAGGCTATCCTGACTGTTCTGTTTCTGCTGATGTGGGGGACCTCTGCCAGGGTGAGGTCGGCGGATCGGAGGTTCCTCTTGGGTACGTGGAAGGATAATCTCTCGTTGAGGTATTTGTGTCCAATGTTGTTGAGTGATTTGTAGGCGTGGGTGAGGAGTTTGAAGGTGACCCTGTTCTCGACGTGGAGCCAGTGGAGGTTTCGTAGGTGTTGGGTCATGTGTTCGTGACGCGGAGTCCCGAGGATGAGTTTGGCAGGGGCGTTCTGGATGGTTTGGAATGTGTGTAGAAGGGTTCTGTTGATACCGGCGTATAGGGCGTTGCCATAGTCCAGTCTGCTGGTTATGAGTGCATGGGTGACAATTCTTCTGCAGTTGGGTGATCCATTTGAAATTCATGTGGAGGATGCGTAGGCAGTTGAAGCTGGTGGAGGCGACGGCGTTGATCTGGTGGTTCATGGAGAGGGAGGAGTCGAGGATGATGCTGAGGTTACGTGCGTGGTCTGTGGGGGTGGGCGGGCTCCCGAGGGTGGTGGACCACCAGGTGTCATCCCAGGTGGAGGTGCAGGGTCCGAGGATGAGGACCTCGGTCTTCTCAGAGTTGAGCTTCAAACAGCTGTCTTTCACCCAGGCTGCCACATTCTTCATTCCTTCCTGGAAACAGAGTTTGGTGTCTTTGGGCTTCTTCGTGAGTGAGAGGATGAGCAGGGTGTCATCGGCGTAGGATACAATGCTGAGTCCATGCTGTCTGGCGATGGCCGCGAGGTGGGCCATGTAGATTTTGAAGAGCTTGGGGCTGTCAAAGTTAGTATAGACATTGTGTTTTGTTCTGGAAGTGTACACCTTTCAGTAGATAGCCTATGCTAGACATCACACAAACACATTTTCCCTATAGTGCAAAGCTATG
Source organism: Triturus cristatus (assembly GCF_964204655.1). Classification (NCBI taxonomy): domain Eukaryota; kingdom Metazoa; phylum Chordata; class Amphibia; order Caudata; family Salamandridae; genus Triturus; species Triturus cristatus. The sequence continues at coordinate 911,872,287 of NC_140581.1, read as the reverse complement.
TGTGTGGTAGGCAGCCTGTTTGAAAACCAGCAAAGAGGATGACAGCAGTGTCATATCTTTGTAGATATGGCTCTGTGCTGTTTTCCTCCATGCACTGAGTTGTGCAACTATGTAATAAATCGGCCTCATAGTGTCACTGCTCACCAATAATATTTACAAAGTCAGATCCAGCCTGGCAATCGTCCAAACCAGAAAATCTACCATACACCTTGCCCTTAGCATAAAAAAATACTGAATTTGTCAATATCAATGTTGACACTCTAAACTAAACCTCTAGACCAGTTCAATGGCACAATCTATTTTGCACACTGAACCATAGGCTGTGCCTTGTCCTTTAAGGACAACCTTAAGCTAAAAGCACTGACAACATAGTTATGGCCTAGACAGTTGTGCAAAATCAAGCCTTTCATCCCTCCGAAGAACTTCCTGTCTATAGAACAAATCTGTGTCTTGCTATGTAATGACAATATAGACTGTATTTCATGCAGCAGCCTACTAACCATACTTGTCTGCTATAAGATTTAAAGGTTCTCGCACGCACACACACACACACACACACACACACACACACACACACACATATCTATATATATATATTTATTACCTACTGGCGGTTGCCAGTAGGTGGTTATAGTTAGAACCTAGTTTCCATAGGAATAGCATTTTTTGATTTGCTAATAACTTTGGTGTCGTTTGACAAATATTTGTGAAATTCTCCAAAAAAAGGTATATCCTGGTCAGCTCCTATCCTGAAAGTTTAGGGGGGGATTCATCAAGTGGGGGCTGAGAAAAAAGGGGGTTCCCAAAAAATGTTTTCTCCATGGTAATTTCCATAGGAAAATATATTACAGGCTACAGCCCAAACTGCTGAACGGAATTACACCAAATTTGGCAAAAAGCTAGGGCTTGGTTCAGAAAGCGACCTTTTTTTTTAAATGGTGTAAATCCGTTCAGTAGTTTCTGAGAAATTCAAAAAATAAAAGTTTCGATATTCGGGGCAGCGGTGGGTTTGCGCAACCTCCCGACCATGTGCTTCACTGTGATTGGGTGCCACGACCACTAGCTTCACTGTGATTGGCTGCCAACACTCCAAACCAGGTAGAACCGAGTTACAAGAAAACAGTCAAAAAAAGAATGAAAGAGAAGGTGGGGGGGCAGGGTAGAAACACCCTGACCCCCTAGTCCTCTTCACGGGGGCCCATAAGGACCCCAGGCCAAAAATGTATTCATTTTTTTATTTAAAAAAACAACAGAATGCGCGCTGGGTGCGCGAATCCGGACAGGAAAAAAAAAAGAAGCGTGGGCTCCCCCACTTCATTTAAATGAGCCCCCGGGTGAACCAGGTTTGGGGGCAATCCTATAATTATATTGAGGGGGCCTCCGCAGCCCTGGGACCTCCACCTCCCATGTAAATTAGGTGCGGGAGGGCACACGGCCCTCCCGCAGCTCCGGGGATCAACACCTCCCCGGGGCTTGTTTTGAAATTGTCGGAGGTTCTCCGAGGCCACCTCATGTTTCGGCCTTTATTTTCACTGTCCTCCACATTTTTTCTTCAGTCTCCCTCCAGTCATATTCCTGTGTTTCCACCAACCTGACCTTGCTCCCACACAGTCTTTCCCCGATTGTTTTCGTTCATTTTTGTTTCTATGCCATCAGTATCACCACCTCGTTTGCATTTATGCTTCTCTTTTTGTTTTATTTCGATTACAAGCTTTTTTCACGCTTTTTTACCTTCTGAGCACAGTGCTCATTTGGACTCTATGGGTAAAATTGTGTTATACTTTTACACATTTCTCCCTGCTTTAAATTCCTTCACCAGCTTTTCTCACCATGTTGCGAGTATAACCCTGGGTCTGTGTGCTAGTTGGTGCTTCCTTGTTACGTAGTCCTCTTTCATTCTCCATGTTCACTCTTGGGCATCACGTGATGACGTGCGTGTCGCTTTTATTCACCGGCATACACGTTAGTGGTTGCTTTTCCCCGTTCTGGCTCGCAGCAGTCACAGTCACCCTGTCTTCCTTAAACGCCTCGTTGGTAAGTCTCTCCTTGTTTCTTCAGTTATTTTCGTCCGCTTTTTGTCTCGAAAACGCTGGCAACTGTTTCTGTTTTTCTTTTCCTTGCTCCAGCTTCTTCTACACTCGAAGTACGTGGGTTACTCCTGTTCAGGTACCTTTACCTTTTCTCCTTAGCATGCAGCCTTCGGCAAACACGTTCATTCCATTTCATTTTTCCTGCATTTCTTCACACATTTCTGTCATTTGCTTTTAGAGTAGTGGCATCTTTGCCACGCTGGTTCTCAGTGTTCTACAATTTTCTGACCAGCAACCTTTGGACATTTTTCTCAGTAAGTCCTCTTCAAAACTCTCCACTTCACTTTCTGTAACCTCCTTGTCTCCCCTTTCTGTGTTTCAACCGTGCGCTTTCTGTGTTCTAGAGTTTTAACTTTGAAGCATCTTATTCACCTGACTGACACTGCGGACTTCATGTTTAAAGGAAGTGTTTCCTTCGTCTCTTCATTTGCAGTAAGAGTCTGTTGAGTTTTCTGGGAGTCATTTTTCTGCGTTACTCAGTATTCATGCATGCTTGACCATTATTTCCGCACGTTAGATATTTTTCACGCATATCTTTACAGAACACTCTCTTTTAGTCATTGTTGTCACTTGTTGCACAATTGTAACCTCTCATGCACTTTCCATCAGTTTGTGTGCGTTCGTTTTTTACACATACGCTTAATGTGTGCTTCCGTTCCTTTTCATTTCTATGCACTGTGCATGTTGAATTGCCTTGGTTTGATACAGACCAGCTGTTCCTCTCTGTTGTCCCACCCACGATGCATCTTGTACCGGTGTTTGCAATTTTTACAAAGATATTTTCACATTCTTATGTGTCACAATGAAATTTCTTTTTTTCACAGCTTCCCCTGAAGAAGGGATGTTCTTCATCCCGAAATGCATTGGGCACTCCTTCATGAATTGACGTATAACTTTATTGCCACTGTGCAGTTTTCATATTTGAATGTATTCTTGTTTTCAATGTTATTCCAACATTGATGTAATGTGCAATTCTTTTGTTCTTCTTGACCGGATTATAAAAATTGTTTGTTTCAAAAACCTTCGGTTTATTGTCTAATAGATTTTTGCTTTGTTGAGTTAAAGCTTATGCTGTTTATTTTCATATTGAGATTGTGAATTTGACATACTAGTTCTCTTTAGATTTTCAGCTGTGCACTCAGTACACTGGTGTTAGTTCACCAGCAGTTCACATGTCATTTTGCGAGGTGGGCTTCCTCGTTTCTGAGTTGCACGCTTCATGCCTCTAATTGTATAAATTGTTATCCGTTGATCACACAGTTGGTGTGCGCTAACTTACATACACACGTTCATTATTCTGCCAGCCTGGCCTTAGGTAGCTGCACCCCCCCAACTTGACTAAAAATGTCCTTCAAGAGTATTGCCAATCTTACTGACAATAGAGCTGACACCCTCACGTACTTATCATCACAAGTCAACGACATTTACTCACTCATACAAGATGCACCGTCCTTCAATGCTCAAAGTGGCTCCGTGTCACAACAGATTCGTCAACTCGAATTTGTTACTCGCAGGGCCCTAAGCCAAAGACTACACGCTTCCACACTTATTCAGTACCACAAAGTTCAACGCATTCCACGTGGACTACGCTTGCCCATCAAACCATTGTTATACAAATTCCAATTCAATAAAGTTTTCATGGAGAAATGGCAGGCAGTGCTTAATAAATGCTCACTTGACCTTATCCTACTATTTATTGAAGAACTTGCTCGAACAATTCGAGAACTTGACGAAGAAATAGATTCTATAAAATCTGCTCTTTCCAGACGCTGCGAGGCTGACTATTGGAAATTGACCTTGGATGACATCAACAACAAACTTGAGACGTATGGTAAAGAATTGCAAGAGCGTAAATTACGCAAGATACAATAGACTATAAGCTGAATGAGGTTTATACCTGGGCGGAGGTATATACCCGCAGAAGACCATTTCAAAAACCCAACACCTCATCCCAGGAATCTGTTGTCTCAGACCGCGAGCTTGACACCACACGCACACCAGTTTCGCTTCCAGATGAGATACCAACCACAAGTTCTCAACCCATGGACAAGGACTCAAACTCCCAATCAACTTCTTTTTTAGCCAGCGGCCCATCCTCCAGTCGACCACCAGACCCAAAAAAATCAAGAGGAGCAACAGAAAAGGAATCAGAAGCCCGGAATTTAAGGAGCAAAGGCAAACCCTTACCATAAACATCTCGTCTGTCACTTTATCTCCAGCACAGGAAAAAGTTCTTAACAAAGGCACGTCCTTTGTCCCTGTCTTCCACACCAATCCTCTTGATGTAGAGGTCTCTGTTTTCAAATTTATGAGAAACTTGAGATTGAAACATTTTTTCTCTAACATTGTATCCTCCCAAGACTCTATTGACGGACAAACAGAGGACCTTGGTTCAGGAATGCAACGATTCAAACCTAAAAGCACCTTCATGTCACCAGTTTCTCACAAAACTCTTGACTCGTTTTAAACGTTTATTCGCAGTGACCTGACCAAATTGAAATTTCGTCCACCTGTTTCCACCAATTTGAAAAAACATGAAGTTGACATCATCAACAAATTAGCCAAGGATGACAGACTCACATTCCAACCCGCAGATAAAGGCGGTGCCTTGGTTATCATGGATCGTACATTCTATGAACAAAAAGACTGTCTTCACCTGCAAGACACCGCCACCTACATAAAACTTGACCAAGATCCCACCACTCTACTTCAAAATACTTTGGCTCAAATTCTTGATCATGCGGAAGAAATGGCTTGGATTACCCAAAAAATTCGGAGTTTCCTGACTGTGTCTCATCCCAGACGGCCTAAACTCTATATGCTCCCGAAGATACACAAAAATCTGCAAGATCCGCCATTTAGACCTATCGTTTCTGGGCGTGACTCCATTTTCATGCCTGCGGGTCAATTTGTTGATCATTTTCTCCCAAAATTTGTACAGACGTGGAAAAGTTTCATCAAGGATACTACTCATTTTTTAACCCTCCTTAGTGAGGTGAATAACAATTTTTCAGAAACATGGCTGCTTTGCACCATTGACGTTACATCTTTATATACATCGATTCTATTGACTGAGGGCATTGTAGCCAGCGAATGGGCCTTACTTCAACTACCAGAAATTGCCACAGAAAAAGTTTTTGTCCTTGAGCTCCTCACTTTTTGCCTTCAACATAGCTATCTACAATGGAAAGACGACTTCTACCTTCAGATAAGCGGTACATCAATGGGTTTTTCTGGTGCACCTGCCTACGCAAATGCGTTCATGGCCAAGTTCGAACATGACTACATCTTTTCCAACGCCACATGGAGTGACAACCTAGTATTCTATGTGAGATTCATTGATGATATCTTTTTGATCTGGCAGAGCTCTGAAATTTCATTGGTCAAACAAATTGGTGAATTGAACCTCAAAAACCCACGCATCCAGTTCACGCATTGTCAGGTCCCCAACTAAGAGGTCACATGTCAAGAAAGGTATCCAGTATAAGAAGAAAGGAATGATGGTGGCCGTGTTGTCAAAACTGTGTAAACAGCATTTGGTGCTAGGTCGAATGCAACATGGCGGCAGAGCGTTCCTTAATCCGAAACGGTTTAGCGCTCTAGTTGATTTGGCAGATTTGCGTGATAACGGTGAGGCGCGCGGAGAGCTGCGCACTTCACCTGAACTGTGAGAGGAGTAGGAGGTTACCTCAACGCGTCGCGTTAGTCAGGGAAAAGAAGCTACGCGTCGCGAGAATTCTGAGGAGAATTTAGAGTTTGGAAGCAGCCAGCAACCCCAAGTAAGACTGTTCCATTTTTCTACCAGAGAAAACGTTCCGAACTTCGCAGCAGCGGAAGTTTGACTGAAGCACCGGTTCTAGTGAATGAGATTACAGCGTTCAAAAAAGTCAACACAAGTACAGGTGTAGCGTTAGTTTTTGGTGCGAGTAGAGTCAGCTCAAGTCTAGAATATAAAAGGTTTAAGGTACACTAAAGTAGTTCCGAGTGAGTTCCGATTCCTGTCAATAAGAAACCTTAGGGAGTGGAAAACTCTTGAGGGCAGAATACAAATGACACAGAAAAGTAAGAACAAAACTACAGTGAAGCAACAGTAGTTAGAACTACCAATAAAGGTGAAGAAGAATAAGAAAATAAACCAAGGCTTCCGTTCTCTGTCCAGTAAGTGAGTTTAGAGAAAAAGACTAAGAGAGGTCAGGAAGGGAGAAGGAAATATAATAACACAAGTTATTTATCTTACAGTGAAAAAACATTAAGAACAGAAGAACGAGTAGCATAGAAGAGAAGCAAAGGCACACAGCACCAGGGTGGGTACAATAGAGAATAAGGAAAGACATAGATAGGAAGAAAAGGGAAGTAGAAAGTGATTTACATGTAATTGTTTATTTACAGCTCACGAACTACAGCAAGAGCCAGAGAGAAGATAGACTACATAAGAAGAAGCAGAAAGGAAGACCACCAGTGTGTGCATTCTCTTCTCTGTCCAATTCCCCTTTCCCCCTTGGGGCTCTTCTGGCTACGCATTTAGATATTGTGGAGGCCGGGGAGTTCAGAGGAGGAATTGGGAGCTTGCGTCATCCTGCTCCTGTGTCAACAGCCAGCTAGAGAAGAGCTGGTTCTGACAGAGTGAAGTGCCCACGAGGTATAGGCACCTGAGCAGAATGGCGGAAGGTTTGGATTTAAAGAAGCTAGGAAACATTTTGGATGAGATACAAAGAGAACTAATTACCGTTAGAGAAGAAAACAGGGAACTCAAAAAGGACACCACAGAATTGGCGCAAAGAATAGGGAGTTTGGTGGCGGGAGATGAGTATAAGATATCTTCCCCAGTTTTGGGTTCATTTGAGGAAGCAGCTCCGTCCCAGCCAAGGGTTAACACACAAGTAATACATTCTTTATCCCCGGTGATTCCCTTAGCACCCCCAGAACGCTTTAGTGGAGACCCCCAGAAGGCCCAAGTCTTTTTAACCCAATGTTCCTTGCACTTTATGTGCAGACCAGCCTTGTTTCCAGATGCGCAGTCTCGAGTGGCATTTATCCTTTCCTACTTAAGTGGGGATGCCGCAGCTTGGTCAATGCCTTTGGTCACCAGAAACGACCCTGTGCTATTCAATTTAGAAGACTTCAAGAAAGAGTTCATGCGAATTTTTGACCGTCGGAAGGTGTCTCAAGCTACCGACAATGAACTTTTAGAGATCCGACAAGGAAACAGAGAGTTAGTTGCATATTTGGCACAATTCAACAAGTTGGTGTTAAAGACGGAATGGCCAGAGAACAAACGAGCCGCAGTATTTTATCGGGGGCTAAAGGATGAGTTAAAAGATGCCTTAGCGCAAGTTCCCAATCGTCCCACTGACATCTCTGCTTTGGTGGATCTAGTGTTGGAGATCGATTTTCGCCAGAGCGAGAGAAGAGGCGAGAAGAAACGAGATTATCGACCCAGTGTACCGCGTTTTGATAGAGCCAGATATGAGCCTCACAAGGAGCAAGATACAAATCGCGGAACCGAGCCAATGCAAATTGGAACTATCCGTGGACCTCTTACAAAGGAGGAGAAGGAGAAAAGGCGGAATAATAAATTGTGTCTCTATTGTGGAGGAAGTGGGCATTTTGTTCGAGATTGCCCCAAGAAGCCCAAGACGCAGTCGGCGGAAAACGCCACGCGCCACCAGTAGCTGGAGTTGGACTGGTGGTTGCAGAAACAAAGTCAGCTCCAAAGAATCATGCTTTGGCAAATACTTTACAAGCAGACGCTCCTCATTTGGTGATATCTGTCACTCTGAGCTATCGAGAACAAAAGAGAAATTAGATAGCTGTGATGATAGACTCGGGAGCGACAGGTAATTTCTGCGATTTACAATTCGCAAGGAGAATTGGATTACTAGCAATCCGAAAGGAGAAGAGTGAGCCCGTCAGAGCAGTGGACGGTACCAATCTGTCATCAGGCCCCATTGTGAGTCACACAGAGCCAGTGCATCTAGAAACCACAGAAGGTCATCATGAAATATTACAATTCAATCTAATAGACGCCCCACAGTTTCAATTGATCTTAGGGTTCCCATGGCTCACGGAGCATAACCCCACCATAGATTGGGCCGCAAGAACAATAACCTTGAACTCGGATTACTGCAAGGAAAATTGTTTCAAAGACTGCAAAATTGGAATAAAAGAATCTCCTGCTTATCATTTAAGTGAAAACGAAAATTCAGTTTGTTTGATAGACACGGTAACCTTACCAAAAAAATATGGAGAATATCAGGATGTCTTTAATGAAGTTGAAGCAAAGAAATTACCTCCTCACAGGGAGTATGATTGTAAAATAGACCTGGAACCTGGAGTGAACTTACCCTGCAGTAGAATCTATGCTTTGACCGAACAAGAAGATAAACATTTAAAGAAGTATCTGGCGGAATACTTAGAGAATGGATTCATTCGACCTTCGCAGTCTCCAGTATCTTCCCCTTTGTTTTTCATTCCAAAGAAAAATGGAGAATTACGCACGTGCATAGACTACAGGGCAATAAATCGAATAACAATCAAGAATCGTTACCCTTTACCTCTGATTTCCACTCTTCTGGACCAGGTGAAAGAAGCTAAAATCTACACCAAGCTTGATCTGCGAGGAGCTTATCACCTGGTTCGAATCAGAGAAGGCGATGAGTGGAAGACGGCGTTTAGAACGAAGCAAGGTTTATTCGAATACCAGGTGATGCCATATGGGCTATGCAACGCGCCAGCTGCATTTCAACATTTTATTAATGATGTATTGAAGGATTGCATAGACCAAATAGCAATTGTGTATATTGACGACATATTGATTTACTCGACAGAAGTAGAGACACATGAAGAACATGTCAAGAAGGTACTACAAAGACTTCGTGAGAATGGGTTATTTGTCAAATTGGACAAATGTGCATTTGATGTAACCACAGTCGAGTTCTTGGGATTTGTACTTGCTCCAGGAGGAATCACCATGGATGCACATAAGATAAAGGCAGTGACTGAGTGGAAATCCCCTACCTCAGTTAAAGAAATCCAAAGTTTCATAGGATTTGCCAACTTCTATAGAAGATTTATTCAGGCTTTCTCAAAAAAGTTAATCCCAATCACACGTTTATTGAAGAAGGGAGTTCCTTTCCAGTGGGATGCTGAAGCAGAGGCAGCATTTGAGCAATTAAAGAAGGATTTCACCACAGCGCCTATTTTGTTGCATCCAGATCCTGCAGAACCATTCTTTGTTGAAACGGATGCGTCGAATCTGGCCTTGGGAGGAGTGTTATCGCAGAGACACAAAACTACAGGCCAGCTCCATCCAGTGGCCTTCCGCTCTCGAAAATTAACACCTCCAGAAATTAATTATACAATCACTGAAAAAGAATTACTGGCCATAAAGGATGCTTTCAAGGAGTGGAGGCATTATTTGATGGGAGCTCGGCATGTAGTAACAGTGTATACTGATCACCGAAATTTGAAGTTTTTAAAATCAGCCCGAACTTTAACTCCCAGACAGCTACGCTGGTCCTTGTATTTCTCTGAATATGATTTTGTAATCACCTTTCGACCTGGAGCCCAGAATGGAAAGGCGGATGCACTATCTAGATTAGAGACGGAAGGAGTCACGGAAAAGGTTTTGGATCAGGCAATAATTCCGGCGGAAAAAGTGATCAATGCCGTCTTGCAAGAAACCGTAGAAAATCAAGAGAAAGAAGATCCTTTGAGTTGCGAGGAGATGGGGAGTTGGTTAAAAGAAGATTCCAAAAGAGAAATTCGAGAAGGACTACCCTATCACCATGGAGCATTATACTTGCCCACTCCAGAGATGCAGTTAAAGGCTTTAAAAGAATGTCATGATAGCATCTTATCAGGACACAAGGGAATTAACAAGACTAAGGAATTGGTGCGCAGACGATTCTGGTGGCCAAACATGATCAAGGATATACATCAGTATGTGGCGACTTGTGAGACTTGTGCAAGAGGAAAATCAGAAAGGAAACGTCCACAAGGCCTGTTACAGCCCTTGCCCACCCCTCCTTTTCCCTGGCACACTGTGACCTTAGATCTCATAGTAGATTTACCCTCTAGTCATGGTTATGATTCCATTCTAGTGTGTGTGGACGCCTTTACAAAAATGGCGCATTTTGTGCCCTTGAAGGGGGTACCATCTGCCCAGGAGTTAGCGGATGCTTTCAGCCAGCATGTAGTTCGTGCACATGGCATACCTAAGGTTTTGGTGTCAGATAGGGGCTCTCAGTTTCTGTCTCATTTCTGGAAGGCATTCACCAAGCGTTTAAACATAGAGAATCGATACTCCACTAGCTTCCACCCAGAGTCAGATGGGCAAACAGAACGCACAAATCAGGAACTGGAGCAATATCTGAGATTGTGTCTTTTAGAACAGGAGGGAGATTGGCCCGATTATTTATGGGCAGCTGAATTTGCACATAATAACACTACAAATGCATCAACTGGATACTCTCCATTCTTTCTGAATACAGGTAGACATCCACAACATTCCTTAAACTTCCAAGAAGTGGGTGTTCCAGCAGTATCCAATTGGGTAGAACAACTGACACAAGCCCATAGTAGAGCTATCAAGAATCTAACAGTAGCGAAGGCAAAATACAAACACTACGCAGTCAAAAAGAGAAGAAAAGAACCAGAATTGTTGGTAGGAGACAAGGTTTGGTTAAGTACAAAAAATATCAGATTAAAAGGGGTTAGGAAGTTCCAACCACGATATATTGGACCTTATCCAATTGCGAAAAAACTCAGCACCTTAAATTATCAGCTAAAATTACCTAAGAGGTTGCGGATACACCCAGTTTTTCATGTTTCTTTATTAAAGAAGGCAGAACCAGAAGTTAGATTGAGTAAGACCCCAAAGCCAATTCAGACTGAGAAAGGAAATGAGTTTGAAGTTCAACAGATTTTAGACTCTAAACTGCAAAATGGAAAGTTGTACTACTTATTAGATTGGAAGGGTTATGGTCCGGAGGAAAGATCCTGGGAGCCAGAGTCTGAAGTAAATGCTCCACGACTAGTAGCAGAATTCCACAGAAGATTTCCAAGCAAGGTCCGGAAGGAAGGAAGATCTTTGAGGGAGGGTACTGTCAGGTCCCCAACTAAGAGGTCACATGTCAAGAAAGGTATCCAGTATAAGAAGAAAGGAATGATGGTGGCCGTGTTGTCAAAACTGTGTAAACAGCATTTGGTGCTAGGTCGAATGCAACATGGCGGCAGAGCGTTCCTTAATCCAAAACGGTTTAGCGCTCTAGTTGATTTGGCAGATTTGCGTGATAACGGTGAGGCGCGCGGAGAGCTGCGCACTTCACCTGAACTGTGAGAGGAGTAGGAGGTTACCTCAACGCGTCGCGTTAGTCAGGGAAAAGAAGCTACGCGTCGCGAGAATTCTGAGGAGAATTTAGAGTTTGGAAGCAGCCAGCAACCCCAAGTAAGACTGTTCAATTTTTTTACCAGAGAAAACGTTCCGAACTTCGCAGCAGCGGAAGTTTGACTGAAGCACCGGTTCTAGTGAATGAGATTACAGCGTTCAAAAAAGTCAACACAAGTACAGGTGTAGCGTTAGTTTTTGGTGCGAGTAGAGTCAGCTCAAGTCTAGAATATAAAAGGTTTAAGGTACACTAAAGTAGTTCCGAGTGAGTTCCGATTCCTGTCAATAAGAAACCTTAGGGAGTGGAAAACTCTTGAGGGCAGAATACAAATGACACAGAAAAGTAAGAACAAAACTACAGTGAAGCAACAGTAGTTAGAACTTCCAATAAAGGTGAAGAAGAATAAGAAAATAAACCAAGGCTTCCGTTCTCTGTCCAGTAAGTGAGTTTAGAGAAAAAGACTAAGAGAGGTCAGGAAGGGAGAAGGAAATATAATAACACAAGTTATTTATCTTACAGTGAAAAAACATTAAGAACAGAAGAACGAGTAGCATAGAAGAGAAGCAAAGGCACACAGCACCAGGGTGGGTACAATAGAGAATAAGGAAAGACATAGATAGGAAGAAAAGGGAAGTAGAAAGTGATTTACATGTAATTGTTTATTTACAGCTCACGAACTACAGCAAGAGCCAGAGAAAAGATAGACTACATAAGAAGAAGCAGAAAGGAAGACCACCAGTGTGTGCATTCTCTTCTCTGTCCAATTCCCCTTTCCCCCTTGGGGCTCTTCTGGCTACGCATTTAGATATTGTGGAGGCCGGGGAGTTCAGAGGAGGAATTGGGAGCTTGCGTCATCCTGCTCCTGTGTCAACAGCCAGCTAGAGAAGAGCTGGTTCTGACACGCATAACATCAGTTCTGAAAACTTGTCGTTCTTGGATGTATTGATTACAAAAAAATCTAACACTTTGTCTACGTCAGTCTACTCCAAACCGACTGACAGAAACAACCTCCTGTTGCATTCTAGCTTTCATCCACCTTCTCTTATCCGTAACTTGCCGTACTCCCAGCTCATAAGGATCAAGAGAATTGGTTCTGAGTGCCAACATCTGGATCCCGCACTCCAAATACAAGTCACCAAATTCAAAGAGCGGGGTTACCCCCAGACTGTCCTTGAGTCTGCCATATCCAGAACTCTCACCAAAACACGAACAGAACTTCTATCTCCTCCAGTTAAAAATGCTCAGAATCGTCATGTTTTTGTATCCACATTTTCCACCAGTTCCCGACGCATTCGTCAAATCATCAAAAACAGATGGGACATTCTAAAACATGAACCAGATTTCAATGGGCTGTTCTCCACAGATCCACTCTTTGCGTACACTCGCAGCAAAAATATTAAAGACAAGCTGTCATCTACCTCTGCAGCCAATTCAGACCAGTTTAAAGGCATGCAAAGATGTCACAATTGTGTTAATTGTCACAATGTTATTACTGGTAATTCTATTTACCACCCACGTTCAGGCTAAACCATCAACCTCAGATACACCGGCACTTGTGACAGTACTAATGTCATTTACACCATCAAATGCCCTTGTGGCCTATTGTATGTCGGTAAAACCTCGCACAAAGTGAAAGTCAGGATTCTGAACATAAAAGTTCAATTCGCACTAAAAGTCTTAAATCTCATTTAGCTACACATTGGTTAGAACACCATCATACCATTGCACAATTGAGATACACCATTCTTGAAATTATGCCTTGTAAAACGCAAGTCAACATTGAGAGGCTATTAGCGCAGAGAGAAGTTTGGTGGACCAAGTTCTTGCAAACCCTGTTACCCCATGGACTGAATGACAAATTAGAAATGCAATGTTTTTTGTAACGCCAATGTTCGCCAGTGCGTCACATCCCTCCTCCATCCCCTCCAGATTGTACGTCTGTTTCAGTCTTAGCAATTCAACAATCTCTCTCTTTTGATCATTCACGTCTCTCTTTTTTTACCAGTCACGTCACTCTCACCATCATACATTTCCCTCGTTTTCACGTCTGCTGTTGCCTCATGTTTTTTTGATCCCTGTCCGCTTTTCTCACACTGCTCACATTCGCATATTTCTATCGATTTCCATTGTCCTTTCCATCATTTCTTCCAATTACACATTGTGGGTCTCCTTTCAGTGCGTTTCTTTTCACCAGCTTGACCTTGCTTGATTTTCGATGCTACAGCCTGTCCTGTTTTTCTTCTTTTGTACATGTCCCTCTGTCAATAGTAGCAGTATCCTGCTGTTTCCATTTTGCACAATTATGTCCCTCATGTTTCGGCCTTTATTTTCACTGTCCTCCACATTTTTTCTTCAGTCTCCCTCCAGTCATATTCCTGTTTTTCCACCAACCTGACCTTGCTCCCACACAGTCTTTCCCCGATTTTTTTCGTTCATATTTGTTTCTATGCCATCAGTATCACCACCTCGTTTGCATTTATGCTTCTCTTTTTGTTTTATTTCAATTACAAGCTTTTTTCACGCTTTTTTACCTTCTGAGCACAGTGCTCATTTGGACTCTATGGGTAAAATGGTGTTACACTTTTACACATTTCTCCCTGCTTTAAATTCCTTCACCAGCATTTCTCACCATGTTGCCAGTACAACCCTGGGTCCGTGTGCTAGTTGGTGCTTCCTTCTAACGTAGTCCTCTTTCTTTCTCCATGTACACTCTTGGGCATCACGTGATGACGTGCGTGTCGCTTTTATTCACCGGCATACACGTTAGTGGTTGCTTTTCCCCGTTCTGGCTCGCAGCAGTCACAGTCACCCTGTCTTCCTTAAACGCCTCGTTGGTAAGTCTCTCCTTGTTTCTTCAGTTATTTTTGTCCGCTTTTTGTCTCGAACACGCTGGCAACTGTTTCTGTTTTTCTTTTCCTTGCTCCAGCTTCTTCTTCACTCGAAGTACGTGGGTTACTCCTGTTCAGGTACCTTTACCGTTTCTCCTTAGCATGCAGCCTTCGGCAAACACGTTCATTCCATTTCATTTTTCCTGCATTTCTTCACACATTTCTGTCATTTGCTTTTAGAGTAGTGGCATCTTTGCCACGCTGGTTCTCAGTGTTCTACAATTTTCTGACCAGCAACCTTTGGACATTTTTCTCAGTAAGTCCTCTTCAAAACTCTCCACTTCACTTTCTGTAACCTCCTTGTCTCCCCTTTCTGGGTTTCAACCGTGCGCTTTCTGTGTTCTAGAGTTTTAACTTTGAAGCATCTTATTCACCTGACTGACACTGCGGACTTCATGTTTAAAGGAAGTGCTTCCTTCTTCTCTTCATTTGCAGTAAGAGTCTGTTGAGTTTTCTGGGAGTCATTTTTCTGCGTTCCTCAGTATTCATGCATGCTTGACCAATATTTCCGCACGTTAGATATCTTTCACGCATATTTTTACAGAACACTCTCTTTTAGTCATTGTTGTCACTTTTTGCACAATTGTAACCTCTCATGCACTTTCCATCAGTTTGTGTGCGTTCGTTTTTTACACATACGCTTAATGTGTGCTTCTATTCCTTTTCATTTCTATGCACTGTGCATGTTGAATTGCCTTGGTTTGATACAGACCAGCTGTTCCTCTCTGTTGTCCCACCCACGATGCATCTTGTACCGGTGTTTGCAATTTTTACAAAGATATTTTCACATTGTTATGTGTCACAATGAAATTTCTTTTTTTCACAGCCGCCCCTGAAGAAGGGATGTTCTTCATCCCGAAATGCATTGGGCACTCCTTCATGAATTGACGTATAACTTTATTGCCACTGTGCAGTTTTCATATTTGAATGTATTCTTGTTTTCAATGTTATTCCAACATTGATGTAATGTGCAATTCTTTTGTTCTTCTTGCCCGGATTATAAAAATTGTTTGTTTCAAAAACCTTCGGTTTATTGTCTAATAGATTTTTGCTCTGTTGAGTTAAAGCTTATGCTGTTTCTTTTCATATTGAGATTGTGAATTTGACATACTAGTTCTCTTTAGATTTTCAGCTGTGCACTCAGTACACTGGTGTTAGTTCACCAGCAGTTCACATGTGGGTGTAAACCAGCCATGAGGAAGTGGCTGTGGCATACTGACAACTATACCTGTGATCAGCAGATCACTACACTGAAAACGTGGGCCATGTAGTGTTGTCATACCTCCCTGTAAGCATAAGCGGAGTGGTCTGGCCTGGCTTGTGCCAGTCCTGTGTGAGGCTGTGAAGAATTACTCTAGAGCTCTGGGCGTGGTTTTGTCCTTGTCTGTATGAGAAATCAACTAATGCGGTTGTCCCTGTTATAGTGCTGCCGCTTCCCGGGCCGCAAGCACCAATGTATCACCCTGTGACCCAAGTCCCACAACATGGCCAACATGGAAGGTGGGGGAATCACTCACCCTACATTCATCTATACTCCCATACATGAAAGATCGTGGACATGACACATCGTGTGAGTGTTGCAGCTGTAGCAATACAGGGCCATGAAAAGCCCAAAGTTCAGTTTTTGGCACATGGAGGGCAGCCAATTAGAGGCAAGCTCATGCTCGGGGGTAAGGCTCCACCAACATATGAACTTATCCAATCACTCCGCAAATCCCCAAGCAATAATAAATTCACTATACACTCTGCTTGCAGAACTCTAATGATCCAGTCTATACACATGTACTTACAATGACCCAGACAAAGTTACATAACCAAAGTCCTCCCCACTGCCAAAGGTAACATGGTTGCGTGCACTGTCCACTGCACAATGTAATGTGGTAGGGTCCAGAGGCATCATGCATACATGATGAACACACGGACACAGTTAGATAGATGGTGGAACTGGGTACGGGCATGCTCGGCCCCTTTTTATTACCAGGGTCACATGTCCAGTGACGTCTGTGCTGGATGCGTGTGGGGTGAGTGTAAGCCAGCCCTCAGGGAATGGTTGGTGCTGGCAACATGTACAACAGTAATCATAGGATCACACACATAGATTCAATCATAAAGGGTCCATGACTTGTGCTGCACTAAGGTAGGGGCACTAGATGTGAAATAACACAAAAGATTCTATCGTAAACGGTCCATGACTTGTGGTGCACTGAGGTAGGGGCACCAGATCTGAAATCATACACAAAGGATTCTATCATAAAGGGTTCATGAGTTGTGGTGCACTGAGGTAGGGGAATCAGAAGTATTCAGCGTGTGCATAGCCTGCGATGATGCATGGTGTGGGCGGGCCGCACTGGGAGCAATGTCTCTTGACTACTGGACTGCGTCATCTGCAATCGCGAATCGATCAGAATTGTGAGCCCTGCTGTCCGCAGTGTAGATGGAAGGCAGTAGTCAGCGGAGCAATTGAGGAATGCTTTTTGTCACTTCCTCTTGACAAAATCTGAGGACATAGAGTACAATTCTCTCTGCAATTAATAAATCATGTCTCAATGTAAACTGTGAGCTCTGCTGACTGCAGTGTAGGTGTATGGAACAAAAGATGAAATATGTATGGAATACATTGTCGAAATGTGTAGGTTTCAGGTACATTATAGTTAGTTGCCTCCTGGACTCTGAAATTAATCAATCAACACTCATTTTTAATTGTGAGCCCTGCTGACCGCAGTGTAGGCCAGAGGCAGCGGTCAGCAAGGGCTCACAGGTACCTGACGTTGACTTGAGCTGCACAAAGTTAGTGGCACCTGAAGCACTCAGCATGTGCGCAGCCAGTGATGATGCGTGGTTCGGGCAGGCCGCACTGGTAGCAATGTCTGTTGCCTACTGGACTGCGTCATCTGCAATCGTGACTCTATCCGATTTGTCAGCCCTGCTGATGGCAGTGTAGGCCGGAGGCAGCGGTCAGCAAGGGCTCACAGGCACGTGGCATTGAGTTGAGCTGCACAGTTAGCGGCTTATGAAACACTCAGCATGTACACAGCTAGCGATGATGTGTGGTCCAGCCGGGCCGCACTGGGAGTAATGTCTGTTGCCTACTGAACTCTGCAATTACTGAAACAAGACTCAATTTGAGGTGTGAGCCATGCTGTGCGCAGTGCAGGCCGAAGGGCAGCGGTCAGCAAAGGCCCACAGCCACATGGTGTTGAGTTCAGCTGCATAGTTAGTGGTACTAGAAGCATTCAGTGTGTGCGCAGCCTGCAATGATGCGTGGTCTGGGCAGGCCACACTGGTAGCAATGTCTTTGTCTAATGAATTCTGCCTTATTAAGGTTACGTGGCAATGACTTATGGTGCACAGAGTTAGTGGTACCTGAAGCACTCAGCGTGTGCGCAGACTGCGATGATGCGTGGTCCAGCCGGGCCGCACTGGGAGCAATGTCTCTTGCCTACTGGTCTGCGTCATCTGCAATAGTGAGGCGATCTGAATTTGAGCCCTGCTGTCCACAGTGTAGATGGAAGGCAGTAGTCAGCGGAGACATCGAGGAATGATTTTGTCACTTCCTCTTGACAAAATCCGAGGACATAGAGTACAATTCTCTCTGCAATTAATAAATCAAGACTGAATTCAAATTGTTTGCTCTGCTGACTGCAGTGTAGATGTATGGAACAAAAGATGAAATATGTATGGAATACATTGTCAAAATGTGTAGGTTTCGGGGACGTTATAGTTCATTGCCTACTGGACTCTGAAATTACTGAATCAAGACTGAATTTGAGTTGTGAGCACCGCTGACCGCAGTGTAGGCTGGAGGCAGCGGTCAGCAAGGGCCCACAGGCACGTGGCATAGAGTTGAGCTGCACAGTTAGTGGCACAGGAAGAATTCAGCGTGTGCGCAGCTTGCGATGATGCGTGGTCTGGGCAGGCCGCACTGGTAGCAATGTCTTTTGTCTAATGAATTCTGCCTTAATAAGGTTACATGGAGATAACTTATGGTGCACAGAGTTAGTGGTACCTGAAGCACTGAGCGTGTGCGCAGCCTGCAATGATGCGTGGTCTGGGCGGCCGCAGTGGGAGCAATGTCTCTTGCCTACTGGACTTCATCAAATGCAATCTAAACTCGATCTGAATTGTGAGCCCTGCTGTCCGCAGTGTACATCGAAGGCAGTTGTCTGTACAGACATAACTCTGTGGTGCTGTGCCGCTGGGTTCGCAGGGGGCCTGTGTCGAGGAGGCCCGTGGTCACGGTGGTGGCCTCATGGTAGAGTGAGGGCCGCCGCTCTGGCAGACGCGTTGGCCTTCACAGAAGTGAACCACACCCAGAGCCCCGGCCTATTTATTCACACTTCTATGCTGGAGTGGTGTACGTTGGACCAGCCCACTCCCCTTCCGGTTCCGCATAAAAATGGGGGGGGGACAGCTACATGACCGAGAGCTTCCCCACTACCTGAGGTAACATGGTTGCGTGCACTGTCCACAACACTACAAGCACCAGCAGTATATGTACACAAGGAGAGGTCTGTGCTCTGCATAGTGAGGTCTGTCCAGCACATTACCGCTACACTTGGCATTGTGTGCATTATTATTGATGGGTGACTTGCATCCTTCACACATACTTCGTTCCCACGTCTAACAACATTCAGCTATTGTTTTGCTGAGGGGCCATGCTGTTTTGGCAAGGTTCGCTGGTCTGTTCTGCGCTGCCTCGGTGGTAGTATGGGGGGAGGTCCGAGGGGAGGTACTGGGGGTGGTGGCAGCCGGTGTTGTGGCCTTCTTGGGTGTCGGATCTGCATGATTAGTAGCTCTATGACATGTGTTGGTCTTCAGATGTGGTCCTGGTCTGGGCTCCCTTTTACACTGTAAGTACTCGTCCTGCTTTACACCAGTAAAAGACAGATGTTAAATTCCTACTGCTAACGCGGCTTATTGCCTGTTTTTGGATCACATCACAGATTTCGCTGGTCGTTGACAATATCAGGAAGTGGTGTTTTCGTGTTTTTTTTGCACGGGAACGCCTATTCTGTATATCATTAGCGTTAGTTGTTGAACTCATTGGTGCCGAGGTTTTTTTGCGCAATCTATCGCTGGAAAACTGGTGATATCGCAGTCTTCACTAGGTTGAGAATGGGATGATAATTCTTTTGCTATGGTAAAGTGCAGATAACTCAGCGATAAGTTCTTGAGAATACACCCTAACGTTTTTTTATATTTTTTCGTCTGGAATCGTGCACCATTATAATAATAATTTTTGGCCCTGGGTCTTTTTGTGGGATCCCCTGAGTAGGCCTAGGGGGTGAGGGTGTTTGTACCCTGCCCACTTTTCTTATTTTTTCATCTTTTTTCTTGTGATTCGCATGTAGCTACAACAAAGTCCTAATAAACACAAGGGCTCATTTTAGAGTCACCCTATAACCCAACAGTTGGGACTTATCGCCGAGTTATCGGCAGTTTAGCGCAGCAAAATTGGCGAAAGAATTATCGCCTATTCTCAAGTTGGTGCACACATTGCCCACAGGCTGCTGATACCAACACAGCGGACAATCAACATCGTTACGCAGATAAAGCTGCTGGCTGTGCTGCACCTGTTGGTCTCTGGTATCTTTCAACTAACAACTGCGAGAGTCGGAGGAGTCTTACAGCCAGCTCTATTAAACTTCCTCACATGTCTTGGATGCATGTCTACAAAAGCAACGTAGGGCCCCTGCATCCGCACCACTCGCTCGTCCCAATTCATAGTATTCCTGCACAACCAAACCCAACCTCAGCCGTTGTTTGACGCCACTGTGCTACCGATCCAAGATTGTAGTCACTGAAATGGGGGTGTGCCTGGTCATGAAGACTAGTGGTCAACAGTAGTGGAAAAACAGTACTTTATTAGAAAAACATAACTTAACAATTCAAAAACATCAAACAACGAGTGACATTACCAACTGGGAACATCAACTTGTGTATCGAATAACCAAAACTCCGAATTCAGAAACCTGTTGGATAAATAAAGACAATGGTCAAGCGTTAGAATGGTCACAAACGTAATATGGTACAATGTATTGTACTTGGACAAACCGGAATTCTTACAGGTATGATCAATCCTGCACAAAATGACCGTAACAGAAGCTTGTGTGGTCGTAACCTTTGTAGGAAAGACAAGGAACGTTACAACTACACAAACTTCTGTTATGGTCTCATTATGCAGGATTTATCACACCTGTAAGCATCAGGGTTCGTTTCAGCTTGATACACCTGCATGTTCACTTTACCTACACTGCGCAGAAATAGCTGGAGACCAAGCAAAAGAACCACGTCATAGCAGCCTTCCTGCACGTGTTGGGAGCAACTGACTGCACACATGTACTACTTGTGCCCCCTGCCAACACTGCACAAAATCACTGCAACAGAAACCACATGCATTCCAACAATGTGCAAGCAAAACTGGACCACCGGGGCCTCTACACTAATGTCGTTGCAAACTTCTCAGGCAGTGTGCATGATTACTACATCTTTCGCAAGCAACCCAGCCCTGGTCCCTAGACCAGTCCGACGCCCATCGAAGACTGCCCAACCCTGCGCACCCAGACCTCAATGCTCACCTGCCACCACCAGCATGTCTCCAAGAGGGCCCACCACGTGCCGGAACAACCTCCTCAGCCGTCACTGGATCCCGCAGCACAGGCCCCCAGTGCATCCTGCTGCACCGCACCAAGGAGTCATGTCTGTACAGCCAGCTGCCTTTGGTGTACACGCGGTCCAGCCGAGCTCACAATTCAAATCAGGTCTTGTTTGCCGGGATAGCGTATCGAGGCCACGCATCATCGCAGGCTGCACACCCGCTCTGCTCTGGTGGCACTAACTCAGTGCAGCTCAAGTCATCACCACATGGTGGAGGCCCGTGTCGGCCAAAATGCCTCGGCTGCCACCAACTCTGTGCACCTCAAGTCATCGCGACGTTGTGGGAGGCCCGTGTTGGTCAAACTGCCTCGGCTCCCACCAACATAATAAGCACACGGATACACCCAGATAGAGAGTGGAAATGGCGCCGAGCATGTGCGCCCAGCCCTTTTTATTGGTAGGGTCAAATGTCCTGTGACGCCTCTGCTGCATGGGTGTGGTGTGGGTGTAAAGAAGCCGTGAGGGAGTGGCTGTGGCATGCTGACAACTAGACCTGTGATGAGGAGATCACTACAGGGAAGACCTGGTACATGTAGCGTTGTAGTTCCCTCCCTGTAAGTGTAAGTGGAGAGGGCTGGCTGTAATGTTCACGACTTTACCAATATGGCGGTTTGAAACCCGCGCACCCACCAAGATAGCTACACGATGGGTGCGCGACTCCACTTTTTTCTAAAAAAATGTTGCATGTTGATGTTGCATGCTGTGCTTCACTGCCATTTTCGTCCAGGTTTTCTTTCCATCAGTCAAAGTGACGGTTTCAGATTTGGTATATTTGCAGTGAATAGTCTGCAGAGGTGTCTTAACACTTGTACATCTTATAGAACACAATGTCTGGTAATTCATATTTTCCTTATATTTAAAGAGAAATGAGTTGAGAACAGTGGTAACAGAAGATGTTACACCTTGATGATGAATAATAACTATAAGAAAGTTCTTCTTCATGACCAACTTACTATTGTGGGACTGATTCATGAAGCTATTTGCATGTAGAGGCTTAGCTAACATGGGCAAAAAGCATTTATTTACGAAAAAGCGGGTTTTCACTCATAAAACCCCAGCCTATTCCCACACTGGAAAAGGTCAAAGACATAATCTTGTCTGTGGCAGAAGTTAACCTCTCACCATGGTGGTATTTGGAAGAGAAGGGCAATAATTGACTGGAGTGCAGAGGGCGGGATGTCTCCTCAATTTTTAGAAAGAATGTTAACAATAGCATATACACCTGCTGAGTGTTTTTTGTATGAGCAAGCAAACGTAATTATGCATGTTTGTTCATGCACAATGGAGGTGAAATTACATGCTTTGAAAAAATTCACAATCATTAGTGACCATGGGGCATATCAGCAAGAGACGGCGATAAATATCGCAAAGCGCGCTTAGCGCTTTTATATTTATCGCTGCCTATCGCTGTAATTTATCGCCCGGATAACGCGTTATTAACAACGCGTTACTCCAGGGCGATAAATTTTACATCAAAAGTGGCGTTATGCAGGAATATCGCTGGTAAACCAGCGATATTCCCAAAGCGATAGAAGAAACCTTGATGATAGGGAGATGTGGATTCAGCCACTGAATCCACCTCCCATGTCATAGATAGGGTAGTCATGAAAATTAGCAGACGTAAAATACCGGCGATAACAGTAGTTAACGCTGTATTTTACATCGCTAAGGGTGTCCTGGGCCGTATTGTAAATACGGAGTAGGGCAGTTAGAGATCATTTTCCCTTAGTTTATGCAGGGAACGCCTACTTTGCATCTCATTAGAGATGCAAAGTGAGGCGTGAACTAAACAGGAGCTGATTCAAGGAAACACGCGATAGCGTGTCCTTGTAAATAATGCAATAAAATTATCGCCGCTTTTCGGCTGAAAACGGCCGCAAAAGCGGCGATAATTTTGTATCGCCTCGTTGTTAATATGCCCCCATATTTGGCATGTCGTAGAAAGCATGAAATTCGGTACATTATAGACCTCCGTCTGACTTCCTGACCTAGGTGTGATAGGTTAATCACTATTTTAAATGCCAATATTTTTTCTCTAAAATGTGTTTAATTTCAACCCACAAAGTGGGCAAAAATGTTTGATGCACTTTTGTAAATGTAGAATCTGTTAGGATGGGAATGTCAACTGTACTGTTAATGTGAGTATGCATACATTGTCTAAGTTACCCTAATGCAAGGCTCTACTGTGCTTTTAATTTTTCTGTCTTCAGCGATCAAGATCATTATGTGTGCAGGCTGAGGATCGTCTGCAGAAATAGGTATAAATGCCATTCGTATCAAGAAGGAATACTGCCCCTTGTCAGCTGACATGAGCTTGACAGTGGTGCCAGAGTGTGCATTCACACATACTTAAAGAGCATGTCTTTTTCCATGTTCTCTTCACACTGTGAGTGGAATACCACTTTCATCCCTTTAAGGTTGTACCTAAGGGCCTGATTATGACTTTTTTTGTCACTGGCGGGCGGTTCTTTGGCGATCCCACGGTGGCACCTATGAAACTGGCAGTGCAATGGGAAAGTCAAAGGCAGTACCTGCACTGCATGGACTGGTGCAGTCCACGCCATGCAGGTACTTGGG
Organism: Triturus cristatus; assembly: GCF_964204655.1. Taxonomy (NCBI): domain Eukaryota; kingdom Metazoa; phylum Chordata; class Amphibia; order Caudata; family Salamandridae; genus Triturus; species Triturus cristatus. The sequence continues at coordinate 911,848,686 of NC_140581.1, read as the reverse complement.
TACATGCACACAGGGGTGCACACATGTCCCCCCCGCATGCACCTCATGACCTGAGTCATAGGGCGCCCTGTAGGGCCCCCTTTGTTTCCTCTCCACTAAGGTTTTCATGGAGTAGGAATTGCCATGAAAACCGTGGCGAAGGGGAAACTCCTAATATGCTTAGCCCGACCGTGTCTGTCCCGCCAAGCATATTGCTGGCTCAAGACCGCAGTGCCACTGCCAAGGATCTCGGATCCCTGGCAGCTGCGGCAGTACAATGGCTATAGTTTTAATAGGGCACTCTAAAGGACGCCACCGCTGCGCCACCGTGAGTCTGGAGGTCTGTGGACTGCCAGACTCATAATCAGGCTCCTAGTCTATATCCTGTGTGCTGTATAGAGTATGTATGTGGTAGATGGCCGTTTGTGCAAATGAAGTGAATGGATTGTATGACTGTCAGTCAGTAGAATCTATGTAGGAATGCCACTTCAAACATGCGGTACCTTATCGGTAGCCAGCCATAAAGCATCGTGCAGTACTAGCATTCGTCAGGCTACCAGGTGTAGGAGGATGGAGACAAACCTAACTTACTCTATACTGCCTTAGCCTTCTCATTGGGCTAGATTGATGATGTGGGGAGTCTGGAGACAGAGGTCTCCTTTAAAGTACAGACCTACTATTTGTCATGGCTGCTCCCTTTGTTCTCTCAGAAGTGTTGATCCCAAAAGGCTGATGAGTTTCAGGTGTACCTTCTCTCCTCTTTGTGCTCATGTTGTGTGTTTCTCCTGGTGTAGAGTCTCATTGATGCCTCTTGCCATTACCTGGAAGCAGAGCTTTCCTGCTCTGGAGAAAGAGGGATGCATAAAGTTAGGGAGCTGTTTTGAACCTGTTCCAAAGTAACATATGTGAAATATACAAACCATGTCTGAGACAGAAGAATAAGAGAGGGACTGAAACCATCAGTCAATGTTCCTAGGCTTCTCTATGACCCATGCACAGGGTATGGGGAAAGCCTCTGAGATCCAGGGCTGATGTTGTGACAGCAGCCTCTCAGGGGACTCAGTGGGTCTGCCTTGGTAAAGGAGTCTACAGCACCTGCGGACAGAGCAGTGCTGGAGGTATCCCTGGAGGAGGAGTCTACCCAGAGGAAGAAGCCCAGCTACAGCGGTCTAGCAGAGGAGTCGACAAGAAAAGCAGATTGACCCATTGATAAATTTGTCAACTAGCACCAATATGGAGGTTTAATGAGCTTTCTCCTGATGTGGTAGCTGTTAATGGAGACCCTTATCAGACCTCAAGACATTTCTTGGTAGCCTTGTTGAACTGGAACGCATTGGAGCAGTGGCTGACATTCACCAAAAGAGGCATCAACCGCTTCAGTGGGACTGCACCCAGAAAAATGTGATTCCATCCCTTGGTCATGGTAGATAAACTATCAATGCTTAAAAGCTTTGAGGCATATGACAAACCACAGCTTGCAGTTTTCACTGCAATCCAAATGTGCTGGTTCACTCACCCCATGACCTTTAACCCCCTTTCTTTGTGTGCCTGTGATCCTAGAATACAGGCTCCTTGGACCAACTCTAAATTCCTCTACGAATTCTGGTGAAGCTGCCTCAACATCTGTGGGTTCGCTGTGTATCTCTGTTTTGATGGGGAGCTTTGTTTTGAGCCTGAATCGTATCATGTACTGCCACTGGTCCTCTGTATCACTTCATCCTGTCTGGAGCAGAAAGGTGGGTTTAGACACAGGCTTGAAATCAATGGTGGAGACGTGGTGATCAGGGTCCTGCTACAGCGAATCCATGTAAACACTGGCACTGACCTCCGATGAGCATGAGTGAGCTTACAGACATTCAGGCACATGCATCAAGCACAAAACCGGTCGCAAACGGGCAGATTCTCAGAATCTGCCCCTTTGCGACCGGTATTTTTGCATTTGGGATGCATCATCCCAAATGCACAAATCGCTATTTAAGGAATCTCAAAATAGCGATTCCTTAAATAGCGATAGCATTTAAGGAATCCCTAATTGAGATTCCTTAAATGCAATGCATTACAGTTTTAAAAATAGCGATTTCGCTATTAGCGTGAGCAAATTACCATGAGGCTGGACTTCATGGTAATTTGCGAAAACTTAGAAAAATGCACTTATTTGCATTTTTCTAAGTTTCATGTTGCACACACACATGCCCTTAGAGCATGTGTGTATGCAACATATGTGCAGAGTTAACATACATGGGTGCAATAGGGTGTCATTTTGTCACCCTTGCAACATCGAAATTGCGGGAGCAATTTGCGAGTACCTACTGGTACTCGCAAATTGCTCCCGCAATCTCTAATTCATTCCTATGGGCCTGGAGGCCCATAGGAGTGAATGGGAAGACATTCCTTAATTGCGACTCGCAATTTGCTAGTCGCAATTAAGGAATTTGTGGGAATCGCTATTTCTTTAGCGATTCCTACATTCATAGGGTTTTGCTATTCCTTAATTGAGATTCCTTAATAATCGCAATTAAGGAATCGCAAAACCCTATGATGATGCATGTGCCTGATTATCCTTATCCTGAGAACACCACGAAATCAAAGCACACACACTAAGGAGTGATTCACTGTGAGCCAGCACACACTAAGAAGTGATTCACTGTGAGCCAGCACTTGCCCTGTGGACCTGGCTTAGCAGTTTAACATTACCAGCAGAATCACAATAGAAGACCATGTGTAGCCTGACCATATTTTTGTGCCGTATTCAGCAGTAGGTGTAGTAAAGTGCTTTCTCCTCTTTTCAAATTTTAAAGCACTGACCGCACATTAAATTATTGACAATGTATTTATGTTCTGTTGATTGTTGAGTTCTGAACCTCTAATGTCACATTACCTCCATGGTTGTGGACCAGTACCCAAATGCTCCCTAGCCAGCTCACAAAATGTCTGTAATAGAGGCTCATTTATTATTTGGATTAGAGGAGGCTCTGCCGTAAATCCCAAGGGAAATCCCGCCCAAACATGTAGTTTCCACAACTCATTTAGAGGTGAGGATCCACTGGCTCACAAACAAAAAGGAGAGTGGGACAAAGAGCTAAATAAAGGTCCAGTGACTCGTGCTCTTGAAAGTTAGACTTATACCCCATGAGAGTCACTGTTCCTATGAAGGAGAAGTAGAGAATGAAACTGCAGTTGTTCTAAAACTATGAAAGCTGGGGACAGTGTGTCCTGATCTTGGTGCCCTCACACACCCCGAAGGATGTCACGCTTCATCATTGGGCAATGCTTCTCGTCGGGCTGGCACTGCAATGTCCTACGGGTCCCCTGAAGGGTCACTTTTTAGGAGATCATTTTAAGATAAGGCCGTATGGGTGCATGGGGGTATGAGTGGCAGTGGTGTCCTAACGTGAGGTTAAAAGATAACTGGAAGGGTAACTAGTAAGTTTATTGGGAAAAGTGTGGCCGTACTTAGTGGCTGCCGGGAAATCAATCAGAGCCTATTACTAACAGTTCTCGTAGGTTAGAGAGGCCTGTTGTGTGGCCACCACTGTATTTTGTAGCGGTGAGGTGACTGGCGTGGGGGCGTGTCTGTTTCTGGCAATATCCGGCTCACGTGTTGGTGTGCCCGTGACCCTGCATTCGTGCTCTGGGTCTCAGCTACAGAGGTGCGGGCACCATCTTAGAATGGTGAAAACCCCACTGTAGGCAGTGGTTTGTCACATGTTGTTTGTGAAAGCGGAGCGGGGTATTTTAATAATAAATAGTAATGGAGACAGCGATATAGTGTATCCCATTAATGCGCTCCTTTCCCGAACTGTTCGGTTAGTGCAAAGATGGCATGGAAAAAAGGAGGGTAGAAAGGTGATTAATTACCGGTGTTTGATATCTTTACTAACTGGCACATGCATCAAAGGTTTTTTGCAATCGCAAACGGTGCGATTCGCAAAAATCGGCCGTTTGCAATCGCAAAATTAGCATTTGCGATGCATCAAGGGTCAAGGCCCTCGCAATTTGAGAGTTCGCAATAAATTGCGAGTTCTCAAATTGCGATTGCATTTAAGGAATCGCATTTTGCGATTCCTTAAATTCAATGCAAGAACCACTTTGAATTAGCGATTTCGCTACTAGGGGGCGCAAATTACCATGAAGTTGAACTTCATGGTAATTTGCAAAAACTTTGAAAAATGCACTAAAGTGCATTTTTCAAAGTTGTTGGTTACACACACACATGTCCTTGGGACATGTGTGTGTGCAACATTTGTGCACAAATCAATTTCAGGGGTACAACAGGGTGTCCTTTTGACACCCTTGCACCCTTGAAATTGCATGAGCAATTTGCGAGTACCAATTGGTACTCGCAAATTGCGCTTGCTATTTCCCATTCATTCCTATGGTCCTACAGGCCCATAGGAAGGAATGGGAAGCTATTCCTTATTTGCGACTCGCTATTTGCGAGTCGCAAATAAGGAATGCGTAGGAATCGCTATTATTATAGCGATTCCTACATGCATAGGATTTTGCCAGTCCATAATTGCGAATCCTTAATATTCGCAAGTAAGGACTCGCAAAATCCTAGCATGATGCATGTGCCAGTAAGTGTCATAATGGCCCATGGGTGGTATCATTGGGCGATTATGTGGCCATCCAGTCATATGGGTATTGAAAGTAGTTTTACTTGCTAAAGGATTGTTAGTGAAGGAGAGTATGGTAAAAGCCTTTTGAATGATTATAAACTCAATGCTAAGGGTATGTATGGGTCATGTCCACCATTCTCGAACGGTGAGGTTGTTTTTAGAGGGCATGGGAAAGACGTATAGCATCTGGAGGTGGTGTTATCCCCAACAGGTGTCACAGTGTTGTATTGATGGCAAATAAAGGGGCCATCTAGGCATATAAGCCTGACAGTTGTCTTACGTGAGGCGATAGTGTGATAATACCCTTCTGTGAGTGTGCTGGAACTCAAAAGTTATCATTGCAGTTCTATCCAAATGATTAGAATGTAATTTGAATACCCATCTCTGTTCTTTTCGGAACAATGTTGTGGTGTTCCAACGGGGGTTGGTTTCCAAAGTGGTCCATTGTAGTTGTTCTGTGGTGTATTGTTTTTCTATAAAGTGTGTGCTCTCTTTCGTGGTGCTGCGGCAGCAGTGTATGTTACTTCTATGTTCATTGATCCTGATTATAGCCTGTCTGGTGGTCATACCTACGTAGAGGAGGTTACAAGGGCACCTGATGAGTTACACACAATTCTTAAGTGTTACAGTTCGTATGTTTGCATTGTTGCCATTTAATGTCGCCTAGCTGGAGTTCCTTGGTATGGGTGGTCAAAGTGCACACGTTGCAATTGCCACATGGATAGTGTCCTTTCACTGTCGGGAGGCCCCTTAGAGTTTTCTGATCAGCAGACTGTTTGATTTGGGGTCTAGTATGTACTAATAGGTCTTTCAGGTTCTGTGTGCGCTTGAAGGCAAATCTGGGGCATTCCAGGTTAAGGTCCCCCGTGTTGATGATGTGCCAATGTTTCAGCACTTTGTTTTTTACTTTGTTGGAAGTATGTGTGAAGGTGGTTACGCAGGTAAGAATGTCTTCATGTGGTTTCATGGACGTTTCCAGAAGGGTATCGCGATGCTTGTTGCGTGCTCTTTTTCTTGCGTTCTTGATGGTTTGTCTGGGATAATTCCTCTTTTCTAGATTCTCAGTCAGTTTCTCAGCTTGGAGCTCATAATCCCGTATAATGCTACAATTTCTTCTCAATCTGAAAATGTCCCTAGGGAAGGTTTTCCATGAGTGCCTTAGGATAGTGGCTGTTGAATGGCAAAAAGCTGTTACAGTAGTTCGGTTTTCTGTACATCTTAGTGGTGAGGTTGCGTTTGTCTAGTAAGATCAGTAGATCCAAGAAAGGAATCTCTTTCAGGAAAGTTGATAACATGAACTTCAAGAAAGGGTCACAGTGGTTGATCCAATCGTGGAACTCAGTGCATCGTTCTTCCGTCCTGTCCAGAACACCAAGATGTCATTAATGTAACGTTTCCATTCCTTAATCTCCTTGAAGTACGGGTTATTATTTGTTAATATATGAGATGCCTCAAAATGCTCCATGTACAGACATGCCAGGCTCTGCACAAAAGTGCTGCCCATGCATGTTCAGTGGATCTGGTGATAGATCTGGTTCTGAAATTTGAAAAAGTTGTTCTTCAATGCCAGTTCTGTGCACTCCATGATGAAGTCGATAGGTAAGGGTGTCATGGTTGTAGTTGTCCTCAGGATTTCTTCAATGACCCTGATGGTGGCTTCCTGCGGTATGTGTGTATATAGGGCCTCTACATCCAAGGTAACAAGTAGGGTGATCTCTTGTGCCTCCGGGATCAATGAGGCAAAGAGTTGCTTTTGTATCTTTTAAGAATGAGTTTTCTGGATCAAAGGTTGTAGAAAAGGATCACAGTATTGGCTGATTGGTCCCAGAATAGAATTGATACCAGACACAATAGGTCTGCCAGGTGGAGGTACGGTATTCTTATGGATCTTGGGTAAGATGTAGAAATAGGGAGTGGTTGAAGCAGTTTTCACCAAGAATTCTGCCTCATTTAGTGGGATCCATTCAGTTGTTAGTGCCTCATTGACCATGATGCCTATGCGTGCGGTAAGCGTTTCAGTGGGTACTATGTCCAATTTCTTATAGTATTTTGCATTGGCAAGTTGTTTTTGGCATTCATTGTTGTAGTCGTCGGTGTGAAGGATGACAATGGCGCCGCCCTTGTCAGCTGGTTTAATGGTAATATCAGGGTCATCATTAAGGTCTTTGATGGCTCTTCTTTCCCTGGCTGGTAGGTTGTCAAAAATGGTCCTAGGTTGGACCTGGTTGATGTCTCGCAGGACGACTTTCTCAAAGGTCAAGATTTCACTGGGTGTGACAACTGTAGTAGGTGTGCATTTAGATGGATTTCTGAGACCTGAGTCTGTTGGGGTAGTACTATCCCGGTCATTGTCATTATTGCAAAAAATTTGCGCAATCTCAGCTTTCTGAAGAAGGAGTGTAATTCTCCTGTGAGTCTGAAATGGTCTTCTTTTGGGTTGGGGACGAAACCAAGTCCTCTCTGCAGGACTATTTCCTCAATGTCTGTAAGTATTCTCCATGATAGGTTTACCACTAACTTGTCTTTCTTTGGTTCCTGGTTAAGCGTTGGTTCCCAGGGTCCAATCAATTGGACCTGCTTCTGATCGTTTCTTCTCCTTTTTCTTCCTCTGCCACTGCCTCTGTTTCAAAAAGGAGGGGGTTGTTGGTGTTGGTAGAAGGGGAATGGAGGCGATGATCAATCAAAACCGGGGTACCAAGGTGGGGGAGCTGATGGTTATCCGGGCGGTTGATAGTTATACAAAGGGGGTGTGGGGAGGAGTCATCGTCTGAAGATGTTTCGTTATTAGGATTGGCAAAATCTGGCTCAGCCCATGAAAACCAGTGACATAGCAGCCCAACCACCACAGGAATGTATATCAGAAGCACAATCAACAGTAGGGTAGGCTTTTTTGATTTAAGTTTTACTGCAGGCACCAGCGATCTAATAAGGAGAAATCAAAATGTTCAAATGCAGGGAGACAGCTCTTAGCATGATAGACCATTATGTTATTTTGTTTGCAGAAATAAGCTACAACTGTGGGGGTTTGTTTCTGCAAAACAAAAAGAAAAAAAACACCAACCTGCTGCTATGGCAGGGTGGCCTGTTGGAAAAAATTTGACAGCAGGATCACTATTTTTTAAACGTTCCCTTCTATAATGGATGTGGGACAGTTTTAAAAAAATTAAGAAAAAACTGCAGTTTACAATAAAATGTGCAGAATTACTGTGTAGACGTTATTGAAAATAAAATGTGTTTAAATGCAAAAAAAGCACTAGTCAACCATGTTTACTCATACTAGGCCTCAAATGGCTAAATCAGCTTTGCCTGAGAGGCTGACATGACTAGAAATGCTTAGATATGCTTAAAATGTTTATTTCTTAACCTTTCCACGAACATGAATGTTTCTAGTCTAGTAGACTGTTAACAAATGAATAGTAATTGTTGTTTAATGGAGTAATGAAACAATAATCATAAAAAAAAAGCAGTTAAACTGATCTTGACCTCTTTTAATATACTTGCTTTATTTCAAAGACTGATGTTGTGAAAAAGGATTTCTTTTCGTTATATAGATGTTTCCACTTTTATATTAATCATTGTTAGAACTGCATAAAACTGGCAATATCAGAAGGTTAGAGATGTAGTTTAATAGTAGACCTAAATGGGAAGAAGATTTCTGTGTAACTTAGAAAAGATACAATGTAGTAGCAAACTTAGTGAATACTGTCTATGGACTATTGCATTCCTGTGAAGAGATGGGGAGTAAACGCATTCCCAAGGGAGCATTAAAAGCTGAATGGACAAGGGAGGGGGGTGTGGGGATGGAACAGGAAGACTGCAACACCATTGTTGGCTGTTTATAATAGTGTGTGATGCTAGAGTAGGTTAATGCTTTTGACCACATTCTCTTACCCCGTTGCCAATTGCGCTTGCTACTGCTGCTGCCAATCCTCTCATATCCCTTTTCTTGATTCCATTCTGTTTTGAGACTCTACTGAGTTTCTTGAACTTCTCTTTATGGGAAGTTCTGCTTTGATCAATTCTTGATTTTACATTGACTTTATATGCCAATGTTTTATGCTTGATCTCTCACTCTCTCGCACATTAACTATTTATGGATTTGCACTGACACCTTTTCCTCCCAATTCCTAGAATAGGAATTCTGTCCTTGATGGAGTGTGCTTGATGCATTTTATTTTGATTGATTGGCTAATCAACATTGATAATTGATTTCTATTCATTTGATTATTGAGATTAATATGATTAAAACTTATGACTTTGAATAAAGATGACTTACTAAAATTCGGAATAATTAAACCGTTTAACTCATACCACACTCTCATAATTCACCGAAAATAGATTCGAAATTGTCATTATAATGTCTGTGATGTGCAGCTCCTGATATTCTCTAAAGCAACAGCAAAGGTCCACTGACCTTGTAATAGCGGGAATTAGCCAGGATGATGGTAAACAGAGTTTTTATTTAAACTGATTCCCACTCCAGTAAGGAGATAACCCTGTCTCCGTCGGTAGGCCCTCTGACAGGGGACTGAAGGTGACTGCTTATGCCACACTGGCGGGTTGGCAGCAAGCCATGTTTTAAATGAGCCTTTTAGTAGAATACTTCCACCGGGACATCTTAGGCGTAAGTTACATGTTCACGGAAGTGTGACAGATACATTACAAAATTAATGACAAACCCACTCAAATATAAGACTGTGTGTCTGTTCCTCAAAAATCCATGGAACTTCATTAGACACTCCATGTGGCAGCCCATTGTTGTAGAATGCGTGCTAATCAATGAAAGTATATATTATGAATGAGTGCTTACCTATCTGCATACTGTATGCACCTAGACATGTTTCATCCTTTTTAAGTCAAAGTAAAGTACATGTGCATGCTTTGTAGTTCTCTGCCTATCAGACAGTGCAGCTGTCTGGGTTGCCAAAGACATCTTGGGGGCATTCAGAAAGTTCCCCTAGGAACACATTCTGCCCTTTCTTTGCCATTGACTTTGTGGTTTGTCACTCACGTTTTCCAGCTTTACATTTGCTGGCTTTATCTTTTTTAGGCTGTCCATTTTGAGTTCGTACCTTGCCCTGGTCTTATTTACAGTATCCTTCCAAGTGCTCCCTGTCTGTAAATAGGCCTGTAAATCTTGTTCTTATCTGACACATTTGCTGTGTAGTCAAAGACCAAGATCAAATGTCAGGTGCTGCCTTCCCAGGGCGCTTGTTTACATTTCATTCTCTGACTTCAACGTGAGAGGTTTATGTGACAATCTTGCTAGATACTGGGGATTGAAAGAGTTTTTTTCCTTGCACACAACAACATTTAAATGAACTGTGTAAGTATTTGAGAACATTTGAAATAGGATCACGAATGACGCAAGTTTATTGTTATTCCTGAAGTGGGTTGTAAACAAATACTTTAATATTATCATAACAAATCATTACAATAGGTGATGTAATTTCCACACATTTTCGGCTGTGCACTGTATAGTTTTATTAGTACAACTGTATGTCTGTGAAAATATAATGGTCATATCTATTGAAAATGTGTTGTCGGTAATGGCAGTGAGCCACCACGACATGAGTTATCCACTCCACGCCACTCCACTCTATTCTGCACCACTCCACACCACTGCACTTTACTCTGCACCACTCCACTTTACATCACTCCACACCACTGCACTCTGCACCACTCCACTTCATGCCACTGCACTTTACAGCACTGCAGTCTATGCCTCTCTACTCTACCTTGTACTACTCTACTCTATACCAATGCACTCTTCGCAACTCTACTCTACACCACTGCACTCTTCACCACTGTACTCGGCACTACTCCACACTCTATGTCAATAAACACTATGCCAATGCACTTTACTTAGTAACACTCAACTCTATGCCCAAGCACTCTACACCCATACACTGTGCACCACTCTGATCACCTCTGCACCAGTAAACTGTATGCCACTGCACTTTCTCTACACCACTGTGTTACACGCCATTACACTCTATGACACTCTAAGCAAATGCACTCTACCCTGCACATATCCACTCTACTCTACTCCACTTCACTCTACTCTGATGCAATCTACTCTACACCACTCTACGCCAATCTTTTTTAAGCCACTGCACTCCACACCACTCTACTCTTAAGCACTGCACTCTACACCAATGCACTCTACACAAATGCACTCTATGTAACTGCACTCTACATCACTGCACTCTACTCCACCTCACTGTACTCTATGCCACTCTACTCCACTCTACACCACTACACTCTGAAACTCTACTCTGCAACACTGCACTCTCCACCACTGAACTCTACTCTGCACTACTCCGCTATACGTTACTCCACTCTACTCCACTGCACTCTGTTGTGCTATACACTACTCTGTGCCACTCTACACTACTGCACTCTATGCTACTCAGCTCTACTCTACACTCTACCCCACTGCACTCTATGCCACTCGACTCTACTCTGAGTCACTGCTCTTTGCATCCTTCAACTCTATGCCACTCCACTATGCACCACACTATGTAACTCTACTCTACGCTACTGCAGACTACATCACTCAACTCTGCGCCACTCCACTCTACACCACTCCACTCTGCACCACTCCACTCTGCAGCACTGCACTTTGTGCCACTACACTCTACTATGCACCACACTAATCTGCATCACTGCATTCTATGACTCTACAATGTATGCTGCTGAATTCAATGCCACTGCACTCTATGCCACTATGCTCTGCAACACTCTACACCAACGTGCTCTACACCAGTCCACTATACTCTATGCCACTCCTCTGTATTCCACTCTACATGTCTCCACACTATGCCACTCAAATACACAACACTCTCTGCCACTCCACTCTACAGCACTCTCCTCCACTCTTTGCCATTCGGCTCTATGACTCTCCACGCCACTCTCCTCTATGCCACAAAATTTTAGCCATACTGAACAGCAGCCACGCTGGTGTACAACATGACTAAAACACATTGGAAAAGCTCTTGCATAGGCAAGTTCTATTGGCTTTGCCAGTACTTTATTAAGGAGTGCTGGATTTGAGATACCAACGTGAAGAGCTACACATAGCTGCAGTCCAGGTAGCAATTAGTTTCTTTCAAACAGTGCTTAATTTGAGCCGGTGGTTTCCAGTGCTCAGCACCGCCACTTAATCATCAACACTGGAGCTTTGCATGAGTCCCAGTTAAGGACACATTCATTTATGGTAGGCATGGGAAGATTAAGGGCCATATGTAGGTAAAACGTGTTTTGCGATTCTCTGATTGCAATTTTTAGGGAATCGCAATTAGAGAATTGCAAAACGGAATGTAGGTAGGATTAGCAAAATATTTTGCGATTCCCACCTATTCCTTATTTGCGAATCCCAAATTGAGATTCGCAAATAAGGAATACCTTGCCATTCATTCCTATGGGCTAGAAGGCCCATAGGAATGAATAGGAAGACATTCTCAATTTGCGATTCTCAATTAGAGAATCGCAAATTGAGAATGCAATTTCAAGGTTGCAAGGGTGTCAATAGGACACCCTTTTGCACCCCTGAAATAGACATGTGTGCACATGTGGCACACATACATGCGCTAAGGGCATGTATGTGCGCCACATGGCACTTTGAAAAATGCAAAAAAGTGCATTTTTCAAGGAAATCGCAAATTACCACCAACCTGAGGTTGGTGGTAATATGCGATTCCTTAAGCCAAAATTGCACAACTTGGGTGCTTCCTACATTGCATTTAAGGAATCGCAATTTGGGATTCCTTAAATGCATTTGCAAAATAAGGAATCGCAAATTTTGCGATTCCTTATTTTGCGTGTGGGTTTTTGTGTGCTACATAGCACACTGCCCAAATTGCGATCGCAAACACCGAAATTCGGAAAATTTCAGTATTTGCGATCGCAATTTGGCTTCCTACATATGGCCCACAGTGATTTGTCCAGAATCACAGGAAGTTTAGCTGACGCTGAAACTCAAACCTGGTTCTGCAGCTCCAAAGTCGGCAGCTCCTGCCATTATGCCACATCCTCTCCCTATTTTCATGATTCTGTTTTTGGTGGCATTAACAGAAGAAATGGGAGGGTGCAGGCTGCCTCCTGACGAGAGCCCCAGAACTTATTGTTTTACAAATTAACCACTTCTTTCAACCTATTCAAATTCTGAAAGTTTTTCCCACTGTTTGGGGCTGAAGGATTCAACCTGCTTCCTGACCAGGACAAGGTAGAAGGAAAAGGCAGTGGAAGGTGTGTGAGCTGTAATTGGTGATCTGTGCCACCACACAAACCAGAATTACAGCCATTTTCCAATTTGAATGTGTGAATGAACAGGGTAAATTCTGCAACTGTCCCTCGTGTCTACAACCAGGCATTATCATATGAACACACTTGGTCCTCTAAAGCAAGCCAGTGATGGAGAACAGGGATCCGATTTCACTGGCATTGGAGGCAGAACTGGGGCCAACTCCTGATTAGTGGATCTGCTCTCTCCACAATGTAAAATGTACAAAAACAAAGTAAACTATTAATATACATTACGATAAGTACTTGACCGTATATTGCGCATTTGGTTATTCCACATAACCCGGAGCATGGCTGGGAATTTTAGTTGAGCCTTAGCACCCAGACTATTTAACTGCCCCAGTCTTTTCTCAGTTCCCACTGTTTTTGGTCGGTTGCGTGACATACATCCGATCTGATGGTAAACGTGAGGTTCTGGGTTGTGTATGGGCCATTTCGTAATGCGGCTAGCAAGATGATTTCTTTGACTACATAGGATAGAAAATTTACCAAGATTTTCCTTGGCTTCTGCCGCCGTATATTCCTCTTAAATGGGTCTCTATGAACCCGTTGTATTTCGTGGTCGAGATTGATGTCTGTCCTTCAAAGCTGTTTCCTTAAGCAATTTAATCACTAAAGCTTTAAGGTTTGATCCCTCCTCTGCTTCTGGAATGTTTAGAATTCTAAGATTATTCCTTCTAGAGTGATTCTCTATTCTTTCCAGATCCTCCCTAAGACTGGAGTTCTCTTTAGCCAGTGCCTCTACGCCTTTAGTATTTTTGGATTTATCCTTTCGCATCAGGCAGACTTCCTCTTCTAGTTGCTCCGTCTGGGCAACCACGTCATCCAACTTTTGCACGAGGCAGCGTATAGGAGGCTTAAATATCGGCTTGGTTCGCCTCCGAGGTTTTGAACTGACTTTTAAGCTCTGCTTTGAGATCCAGTAGGATAGACGCCAATGGGGCTCCTGATGTTGCAATGTTGGACTGGGATGGCATTAAAGGCTCAGATTGTATTAAAAGACTTGGAGGGTTTAACAGACTCTTTGATAGTGTATTGGGGACCAATTCCCCTTTATCCTGCTGTGCTTCTTCCCCATTCTCTTCTTCATCCTGAAGAGTCATGACACTAAACATATTTTGCGTTGTGACCTGAACTTGGGTCTGTACCGCGCCCTGACTTATTTCTGTGCCTAGGCCCCCTTGCGCCTATATACCAATGCTATTTTCAGGCGTATTAGATTTGGCTCCCCTTCTCTCGGACTCCGTTGATACGTTTATGTGCACAACCAAATGCGCAATATACGGTCAACAGAAGAGGCAGACAGCTTGACAGACAGTATCAGGAAAGGTGGGGGCTCCTGAGAAACAAGTCTTTACTGTAGCCTAAGGCAGTGTTATAGATAGTGTTAAAAATCTCTACATATAAATTCATGGAAAATAAATAACTTAAATTAAATTAAATTAAGATATAGACATATAGTCATACATGCTGGGCGGGGATGAGGGGAGGGACGAGTGAGTAGTCGGGTTATATCATTTTATATATTTTTTAGCCCTCTTTCTCTCCGGCAGTCCCAAACAGGCTTTATGCCTGATAGTTTTGGGAGGGTTCCTATGGGAGGGGTAATGGGGGGTGGGGGCAAGGTAGGGCACTGGGTGGGGAGCAGAGGGAGAAAATAAAAAAAAGCCGTCCTCATTTCACATATCATCAGGATCTTTTCTTAAAATAGTGAAACAATGGTCCTTTGGTCCAAGAAAGCTGGTGTACTTCAGGAAGAATGGCCAGGAAAGATATAATAATTTACAAATTGTAACCTGGAATGTCAATGGCCTTAGATCAAAAAATAGAAAGAGACTGGTAATGAGATATCTGGAAGAATCCAAAGCCCATGTAGTTATCATACAAGAGACCCGCCTAACAGCAAGAGAGAGCAGGGGGCTATACCTAAAACAAAGTTGGATAGGGAGGTATGCCGCCTCTGATCAATCTGAATACTCAAAGGGAGTTGCAATAATAATCAGGAAAGGGTCAGGAGTCTAGATAATCTCATCTAAAACTGATAATTCAGGTAGATGGGTCATGGCCACTCTTAGATGTAGGGGTTCCGAATTTGTCTGTGCTTGTTTTCACGGCCCAAATGTCGATGACCCAAAGTACATTGTAGATCTGCAACTCACGTTAGCTGGGGCCGCAACCCCTGTAATAGTGGGGGTGATTTTAATACCCTCTTAGATCCAATGTTAGATAGGTCTACAAGTAGGAGAGGGGCTCAAGTCCAAGGGACAAAGACAAGACAGGCCTTTAAACATATGATATTTGAACTAGGATTGGTTGACTCGTGGAGACATTTAATGCAAGATATGAGAGGCTATACCTTTCATAGTAAAAAATATCATCATTTCTCATGATTGGATTATCTGTTAGTGGATAGAGAGTGGGTGGGAAAGCTAAAAGAGGTTCTGATACTTCCAGGACACATCTCTGATCATGCCATGGTTGCTATTTCATTGAAGGAAGTTAATATAAGGAACAATACGAGATGGACGTTGAAAAGATCCATTTTGTTAGATCTAGATGTGACCACTCGTTTGAAAATAACAACCTTAGAATTTTTCTAGATTAATGCCCATACAACTCCAATTGGTGTCATTTGGGACACGTTTAAAGGCTATCTTCGGGGGGTCCTTCAAAGTCAGGTCTCTTTCAAGAACAAGGTGGAAAGGGCTGAGTTAAAGAAGTTGGAGGAAGAGATAGAGGCACTAGAAAGAAGTGCACAGCAAGATATACACAACACATAATATAGAGAGGGGATTTTGAAAAAGTTGGAGAAAGCCAGATTGAACTACAAGATTAAATTAGACACAAAGGGGCCGATTCCGATCCTGGAAAAAATTTCCCCGTACGAATCGTATCCGGATTTTTTTCCGTACGAATCGTACAAGTACCGTACAAACTGGCAAGTACGATTCGTATGGGAAAAAGTCCATACGAATCGCATCGGGAAAATTCCCCCACACATCCTCGGGTCGGAAAACTTTTCCGACACGTCCCCGGACGATTTTACGTACAAATGTAAAAACTCAAGTCCGAGCGCGCAAGTACGATCCGTACCGGGCGTCCGATGTTACAACTGCATGGTAAAAATACCGTACGGACCGAACTCCCATAGCAACCATGGAGACATGTGCCCGCATATGCGCCGAACACCCCCCCAGCCCCCGTATGTACGCGCCGTACCCCCCCGCATGTACGCGCCGAACACCCCCCCAGCCCCTGTATGTACGCGCCGAACCCCCAGCCCCCGTGTATGTACGGACCGTACCCCCAGCCCCCTGTGTACGGGTGGGGGTACGGTCCGTACGTACACGGGGGGCTGGGGGTACGGTCCGTACATACACGGGGGGCTGGGGGTACGGTCCGTACTTACACGGGGGCTGGGGGTACGGTCCGTACATACACGGGTGGGGGTACGGTCCGTTCGTACACGGGGGGCTGGGGGTATGGTCCGTACATACACGGGGGGCTGGGGGTACGGTCCGTACTTACACGGGGGGCTGGGGGTACGGTCCGTACATACACAGGGGGCTGGGGGTACGGTCCGGACTTACACGGGGGGCTGGGGGTACGGTCCGTACATACACGGGGGGCTGGGGGTACGGTCCATACATACACGGGGGGCTGGGGGTTCGGCGCGTACATACGGGGGCTGGGGGGGTGTTCAGCGCGTACATACGGGGGCTGGGGTGGCTACGGCACGTACCGTGGCCCCCTATTCCACTGGCATCGCGGCGTACTTAGCTTTCCTGGCACTTTTTGGGTCCCGTAAAAACATTGCCGTCCGGACTGCTGTGGGTACGAATTGTACTTGCTGGTACGTACAAACAGGTCTACCTCCGTCCGGACATCACGTCCGGATCTCATTCGTATGTATTTTTCAGTCGGTCGGTGTTTTTTCCGACTCGTACGGAAATGGTGTTTCCGTACGAATCGTACTTGCAAGTTTGTAGGGTTTTTTTACCGGGTACGAGTCGGACGGAGAAAACGCTCCGACCGACGGTTCATACCCGGTTTTTCCAGGATCGGAATCGGCACCATAATGTAAGGAAAGGTGGGCCACAGGGCGTATGCAACATTTTAGGTATGGCGAAAAAGTTGGAGCACTCCTAGCTTGGAAGTCAAGAGCTGACAGGGTGAGAAATCAAATTGGGGAGCTAGTCATTAACCCCAAGGGGGATAGAACGAACAAGGAGGATGAAATACAGGAAAGTCTGATCTTGCTTTATTCAGAGCTATATGCTGAATCAGAGAGACCAGACGAAGAAGTTGTGAAGCACTGGCTAAAAGACATAGGTCTCCCGGCCCATACGATAGAGGGCAGAAATAAGCTTGATGCCTTCATTACAGAGGGGGAAATAAGAGAACAGCTTCAACACATGAAGAGTGGAAAAGCTGCTGGCCCAGACTCCGTTCCAGCTGAGGTCTACAAGTTGATAATTGATGAGGTTTTGTCGGAAATGAAAGTTCTTTTCAATTCAGTCTATAAGGAGGGAGGGGTGACCCCGACTTCTTGGAGATAAGCTACAATTACCTTGATTTTAAAACCAGCTAAGGACCCAAAGAGAGCCGACTCATATCGGCCCATCTCCCTACTGAATGTAGATCATAAGATATATACGGGCATTTTGGACGGGAGATTGGCCAAGGTAGCACCCCAGCTGATTCATATAGACCAAAAAGGGTTTGTCCCGAAGAGACAAATACAAGAACTCACGCTGTCACTCATTGGAACTATAGACCTAGCAGTTACCTGTTCTATCCCATTGGCGGTGATCACTATAGACGCTGCCAAGGCTTTCGATCGTGTTCGCTGGGCTTTTCTCTGGGCTGTTTTAGATACAATGGGCTTTAGTAAGGATTTTATTGGAGCATTGCAAAAATTATATGACCACCCTAAGGCCAAAATTCTCCTAAATGGCTCCTTAACTAGGAGTTGTGATATCCGCAGAGGGACCAGGCAGGGATGTCCTCTGTCCCCCCTCCTCTTCGATTTATATATCGAACTCCTGGCACACATTTTAAGAACAGATGATAGGATTATCCCCATACACCAGCTTTCTTCATGCAGTAAATTTGCATTATATGCGGATGATCTGATGATCTATACTTCTGATCCGGGTCAGACATTAATAAGGGTGGAACAATTGACGACTGAATATTTGATGTTTTTCTGGGTATTCAGTAAATCTATCTGAGACAGAAGTTATGAGTTAGAATTT
Organism: Triturus cristatus; assembly: GCF_964204655.1. Taxonomy (NCBI): domain Eukaryota; kingdom Metazoa; phylum Chordata; class Amphibia; order Caudata; family Salamandridae; genus Triturus; species Triturus cristatus. The sequence goes on along the minus strand of NC_140581.1, from coordinate 911,830,526 downwards.
GGGAGATTGGGGAGGTAGCAGCTGCACAGAAATTAAATATCTGGGGATAGTTATTTCAGATAAAATCGATGAGATCCTATCCTGCAAACTGAAGAGAGTGATGAAGGAGGTAGACAGGCAATTGGCTAGGTGGAAGAACTTACCTCTGACTATTTGGGGGAGGGTTAACCTGGTAAAAATGTCTGTCCTCCCAAAATTAACATACCTTTTTAATTGTTTACCACTCAGTTTCCCTAAGGATGAAATCAATAAAATACAGGGGAAAATATTGAGTTTTATCTAGGCATCTTGTAGGGTCCATCTCTCATGGAAAAAACTACGGAGCAGTCTGAAGAAGGGAGGGTTAGCATTGCCAGACATAAGACTTTACTGTATGGCCTTTCAATTTAAAAACATCCGTATGCTGGCAGGCGAGCCCACTAATACAACATGGGGGTCTATATTGAGAGAAATGACAAAATATTTTGGCCCAGAAGCCTTTTTAAACAAATTCAGAGCCCAAAAGTTTTTTTTAAAAAGTCAGATTAAAGGTTTTAAAATCCGCACTAACACTGTGGCTTGCAGTGAGAAGGTCATTAAAGATTGGCTATTTTTCAGAGCTTTCCCCGATCTGGGAATCACCAGGAATACCGGAGTGCATGAAAGATGCCCTGAGTCTGCCTCTAAGGCAAGCGGGGATAACAAAATGGGGGCATCTGTTAACAACTGAAGGAATGACCCCCTGGGAGGTTCTAAACATCAGGACAGCTAACAAGCGATCCAGGTTCAAGTACCTGCAGCTCACCTCATGGTCTTCGACAGTCGCAGAGGAGGTTGAGGGTAATTGGGACTTTGAGACCGCACTTCAGGACACTAGCCTGAGGGCCAAGGAAGTGGCAAAATGGTATGGTCAGTTTTTGGAGGTAGAAGAAGAGATACTGAAGGCCCCCTCTGATATTTGGTCAAATACATTGCAGGAAGGTGACATACAATCTTTGTGGACAGACTCTTTGAAATTTCTTTACACCTTAGTAACCCCTGCCAATTTTAAACATCATCATTTTTTTGTCATCCACAAGTTGTATTGGACTCCGCAAAGATCTGCCAAGTTTGTGCAACATCCGGTTCCCTGCTGTAAGAGGTATGGTCTCTTAAGGGCTAATGACGTCCATGTTTTTTTACATGCCCAGTGATCAATAAATTCTGGAAGACGGTAGAAGCTACCTTAGGAGCCATATTTGCAGAGAACATAGTTTGTCTGAAACACTGGTACTTCTTGGGGTGGACAGTGTCTCACAACACGCCTTAAGTTGAAAGCAAAGGGGTTTACTTTTCTATTTGCTGCTCCTGGTCAGGCGTGAGATCTGTAAACATTGGTTGGACCCCCTCTCCCCTCATCCTACAGCCTATTTAAGTGCAGTTAAGTGGACTTACAACATTGACATCAAGTGCAACCCACACCGGGCAGAGGAGCTTTGGGGAGACTATTTGAAGTGGATAGGGTAGGGCTCCAATATAATGCATATGGTTGGTAATATATATCGATTTCTGGTCCAATGATTACATCAGACCATGGACTTAGGCAGAGGTGTTTTTTTTCCGCCCCTCCTATTAAAAGACCTGGGTTGTGGAGACCAGAGTCTGAAACTGCTTGGACCACAGATGGATCGAGAGAGTTCGCATACAGCCCAGAGTGCAGTAGCCATGGTGAAATGAGGACGTAAAAAAAAAAAAAAAATAGTGATCAGTACTTGAGCAAAAAAGTAGGCAGGTTCAGAGCAGGGCTACAGTAGCAGCTGGGCACTGCTGCCTTGCTCTCCATAGGGCTCCCAACATCTGCATCTTCCTCTCTTGCCTTACACATGGAAGACAAAAGAGACAGGAAGAGAATACACACAGCAACTGCGCACTGCCACAAACCAAATCAGAATTGTGAAGGGGATTCTCGCATTTGGGATAGCTAAAGCATCATACAGTTGATGCCCTTGTCACCTTCAATGAAGAGATTACATTCATTATGAAACACACAAAAGGAAGCTGAAGGGCGCCCCCCACCGATTCTCTCACTACCACCCTTTAATAGTTTCCCTCAAGTCTGCGTAACCACTCTCTCTCAGATATATTTAATTAGTTTTATAGCGCCTCCCATACCACTGTAAAGTGTCAGAGCACTTTACATTACCACACATTACACAGAGACAATCAATCATGCATGTGTAAATCAGTGTATAGGAAATGTTACATAAGGCAGAGGACTACAAGGTGTAGGATTGATATGTCATCCATGCTGGTAAGCAATATAGTTTAAGAGTGCTTGGTGTAGCGAAGCACAAACTCAGAATTTAAAACGTAATACCATGGTTGGGGGGTTCTTTTTACTAATAAGAATTGATCTCTACCAAAGTGAATCTTTTTTGCAACATTAGGATAATGAAAAATGGCAGCTCTTTAATGACAGTTAATATCTCTCTGTTCTATGTTAGGATTTTAAACTACAAGTAACAAAAGTATCTCTTTGACAAAAGCAGTAACCCAATGACCTATTTACATTATATGCAGTCTGTCATCTGCAGAGTAAACATTCTTTGCAGCAGGCATATTAAACCTTTGTGCTACTTTACCATGAGTCAAACCTCCACTAGACAAAACTCCGACCTCTTTCCAGGAAGAACATTAATCACCAGAGTTATCATGACATTTGTATTGTTGCTTGAAAATTGCTGGCGGCAAGGAACATTTCAGCAGGTGATTTTAAAACCATATCATACTTGCAATGATGTGCCCCCACCCTGGCGCGGTCCCTGGAGAGGGCCTGCGGAGGCTGCTTGCAATAAGTCTAACCACTGGCAATATCTCGGGGTAGCAGTCCAACCCATCGTCCTTTTGCTCACCATGCCACCTCAGTTTGTACCCAGACATATGGAAATCCGTCTTCACCCTGCTCCTCATTGGAACAGTCCAGCCTGAACTGCCAAGCGAGGTCCTACTGGAACACAAGCAGCCCAGTTTGGGCTGGACTGTTCCCATAAGTCACTGGGTCAAGACTGATTTGCATATGGCTGGGTCCATACTGAGGTGACATGGTGAGCAAAAGAATGACGGGTTGGACTGCTTCCACGAGCTATTGCCAGTGGTTACACTTATTGCAATCATCTTGTTTTTTGGATTCAACACACACTGACAGCCGCTTGGGACCCACATATATGATATAACTGTACACGATGCTACTTTACTCTGCTCTATGATGGTCCACTCTATGTCACGCTGTTCCACTCTACAGCACACAGCTCCATTGTATGACACTCCCCTCTAAATCCCTAACTGTTAGCCATGCAGAACAACAGACACATTGGTGTACAACATGGCTAACACACACTGGCAAAATCAACAGCTCTCACATAGGCGCAACCTATTGCCAATGGTTGTTTAAAGCTTCAGTCACACATTTACCTGAAAGATTTTTGGGGAATTGGAAGATCTGTTCTGGTTCTAAATACTTTGCTACCAGGTCTCCTTTAGTGAATGGGTTCCAAAGTGTCACCATTTTTTGTGACTATCCTGAATCTGGAAGTGTATCTTTAGTTATTCATGCATCTGCACTGTTGCCTGTTTTGCAACATGCTTCAGATATTTCTCAGAAAAGCACATGACCTTATCAAACTAACGCAGATATAAAGTGTGTTTATTTTGGAAAGTGAATGGCGTTTTAAAGCAATGATTTTATGTTACAATGCATCATCTTGTTTCCGAGGTAAGTGATGACACATCATGTCCTGTTAAGTTAATGAAGAACTGAATTGGCACTACACTGCTCATTAGGGTGGCTGGCTCAGCAGCCTGACGAAGATTATGTTAAACAAAGCTCTTCTGTTAGCATTTGCTTCCAGACAATTTGGTTTACCATTTTTGCGACTTTCATCTTTTAGGAGCTGTACTCGCAAATATGATTTCTAAACTTAGGCCTCTTACAGAGGTCAGTAGTGCTGTCTGAGCCCCAAGGACTACAGACTGGCTCCAGCCTCAGAGAAAGCTGTGATTACATGTAAATGAATTCACACAGGCATTGTGGCTTCAGTGTATCTGACAAAAATTCTTGAAGCAGACTGATAAGTTCCAGGAACAGCCAAGGACTGTTTCAAGTGAGATTATGTCCAGAGATGCTGACAGAACCGAAGAAAGATTCAACTGTAACTGAATGTTGAGAAATTAAGGAATGCGCTTGTTTTGCGGCCGCCTGCATGAGGCCTCATATCTGACACAATCAAATACTTTGGATACCAGCGCGAGGAGGCATAACAACCATCAGGCTCTAAAGTCAGCAGGATAAAAGCCATGACTGAGACCCTTTGTGCATCCATTACCCCCCGAGATCACGTGCTCATTCATGCGCGTTCCACAAGTGCTGTCTGCAAACTATTCCTGGACTACAATCGTTCAGTTCTTACAAATGAGGGGCCGTTTAACAAAATGCTCTCCATTTAAGATCTTGAATCACGAAGATGCATTTCCCACACAACCAATAAAGCACTGAGGCTTGTGACTCTATGCTATCGAGTCCAAAGACTGGAGCAGCCCTGCGTTGCCCAAGTTCTCATTTTTATATTTCTCATTGAACTGATACTTTTTCTCCTCTGGAGTTTCATTACTTAATTCCGTTAGAAGTTGATCTACATAATTTTGGTACAAGATTATCTCAAGTAGATTACTCGGTTCTGCTAAAGATGGGTTTACCCAAAGTGAACCCATCATTTAGCGATGGGAAATTCTCTCCACATTGTCTTGCTTGAATCAACTTATGGTTAGTGGTAGCTTAATAAAATACTTGGAGTTTTTTAGTACAGGCTTATTTAATGCACCCTTGGGAAGGCCGTCTGCTGGCCTTCGCTGTTAAATCATCCTTATGCGAGCTGTGTGTGTAGCATGTTGTGCTGTTGGTGAACCCCAGAAATGGCTACAGTGCTTAATTTGTGCTGGTGCTTGCCTGTGAGCACCACTGGCTCTTATTTTTGGGAGCTGTTATTTTTCATACCAGTCCCATTGACAAGAATCCTGATTTGATACGGTGAAGGAGAGGAGGACATAGTTCACATCATAACGATTTGCCGTGAGCTGATGCGAGAACGCCGGTTACTACTTAGACCTATCTTTAACAAAAAACAATTACGGTTGTGCAGACAAGCGGTGCTTGCAAGCTTCTCTGGTGAAGACATTCAACTAAGCTGTTGCCTAGTAAAGTTTTTATCTGTAGCTGACCTTCGTTTTAAAAATAAGTGTACTGCAACAGTGTTTTAAGCACATTACCTCATGCTTTTTTTGCACAAGTAAATGCCCTAAGAAAATCATCAAAAGGTCATTTAAATGGCCATCTTTCCTCCTTGTGGTGGCACTATGCACTTTAAATATGCACTCCTCGGCCTGATATCATTTTGCAGTTAAGACTCTGATTAGGGGGGTAACTTTACCTCACGAACTGCTGCTAATATTCCCAATAGAAATGAAGAAATTAGATTATGGGCTACCAAGGCAGGGGTATTGGATATTCTCTGCAATTTTAAATGTGTGTTTTTAATCAGTTGTTTACTTTTCTTTTTTTTACTTTTCATGTTAATAAGATATGGTCAATTTTTGTAATGGTTTTAATTAACTGCACAATAAACATATTACTTACTGATTTGATACGGTTAGGCAAGAAAACCCTGCCTGTCTGTCCTTCAGGCCTGCTCAGGCAAAGGCATTCAAATTGCCCTAGTCTGTCTTTCAGCAGGAAAAATGAGGCTGAGAAGCCAGTTATGCACTATATGATGGCACGAGCAGTGAGATACTTTTACCGCTTAAGTTTAAGTAATCTGGTGCCAATATCTATAGCCGGGCAGAGATGCCCAGTACAGAGACCCACAGACCTTGGTAGTGTCTGTCGAAAGTACAAACTAGTTCTCCCTACTGGCAACTTCAGACTTGCAAAACAAAAGTTGCAGTTGGGACAGAGAAGGGTTCCTTGCATTGCTCTGGAAAACACTTAGCCCTGCCTCGAGACCCCAATAGGTAACTGTAGCGGTTTTGACCCTCACACAGATTTTCATGTGTGTGCACTGAGGCCTTCCCATGATATGAAATGAGACCTAAAGTGGGGCTCTATGGCCAGGAGGGCAAGCTATAAGCACCTTTGTTTTAAACCGAGTGTCTACTGTCATCTCACTGGGCTGTATAGTACTGACTGTGCTGACAGTGAAGTAACTGCAGTTGCAGAGTAGGCCTTTCTACTTGTTTCTTGGGAAAAAGAGATGTCTAGCGGCCTCTCGTGATTTAAATAGTCTGTCAGCCATCTCTGATGGTCCTTTGCTCATCCATGTGGGAAATGGTTGTTGGTGTGTGGAATTTGTGTAGTGCACATGGCCAAGGCCACATTTGCTTCCAGTTTATATGGACAGAAACTAAGTGGTACTTAAGATGAAGGGTCAGAGGGACAGCCCAGATAGCAAATGTGAATTGGAGTACTCTTTCAAGCATTCCATCCATCGCTTTTTGTATACTTTTTGTACACCTCAAGATAAAAACGCAGGCATATATCAGCACTCATGCAGTCCTATGCACCTTGATGTTACAGTTGCCCCAGTACTAGATAGCTTAGACTTGTTTGTGTGCTAGCGCTGGGGAAGAGAATTGAAGTGTCATACCTTAGCAGATATGGTTCTGCTGTGATGCCCTATCTCCGGCACAACAAAGCAATGCTACTTTGATTGCTGCATTGCATTGTGCCTCTTTTTGATAAATGTGCCTCAGAGTTCAGTACAAGGTCTGGAAATCTTTAGAGAGACATAGGGCCTTATTACGAGTTTGGCAGTGTGGGAGCTGGACGGCCCCGCTCCTGCACCGCCAAACCCGTTACTGAACCTCCCACCAGATCAGGAGTTTGCTCCTGGTCTGGTGGGCAGTTCTTTGGTGTTCCCAGGTCAGTGCCTATGAAACAGACACCTCAATGGGAATGTCAAAGGAAGTACCTGCACCGCATGGACTGCTGCAGTCCACATAGCGTGATGCACCATGGGGCCCTATAGGGCCCCATTTTTTCCTCTCCACCATGGTTTTCATGGCGGCCATGAAAACAGTTGCAGAGAGGAAACTCGTAAAATGCTTGGCGGGACCACAGGGGTCCCACCAAGCATATTGCAGCCTCGTGACCACCACACAGCCACCAGGGAACAGCAGTTTCCTGGTGGTTGCCATGGTTGCTGCGGTCCCAGGGCAGGCTGACTGAAATAGTCATACTAGGGCAGCCGGGAGACTTATCATAACTGCCTTATCCATCTCTCCTAACGATTTGATAATTATCAGCTGATGAGAGGAATGTAATTGGAGGGACCCAAAAAGAACTTTTGGTATCACTCACTCAAAATATTCATCCTGTAAAGAAGAGCAGCTTTCTTAAATTAAGCTGAAAGATAATATGAGGAACGTTGATGGCTAGGCTTCTGACTTTCTGGCTTTACATCATTCTAATAGGAATCTTTTGCATCCACATTTTACATACCTTTGTTGGACTTTTGTAGTTACAATGATAATGATGTCAATATCATACACTAATGTGTGTGCATATGAATAATACAAATACTATTTCCCTTAAAACAGTATGTTTAAGAGGACCAGATTCTTGCCAGATGTTTATGATAGCAGTGATTTTGTAAACAATTGCCATTTAAATAAAGTATCAGCGCAATCATTTTATGTTCATACTATGAAAATCTATCACTTTTTGCCATGACTAAAAAGAATCATAGAAGATACACTCAGGGGCACATTTATAAAAAAAATCATGCCCCGCAGCAAGCCACCTTGCTGCACTGTGTAACAAGAAAAGGGCAGGAATGTACCATATTTAACATTATACAGCACATTCCTGTCTTTTCGCAGCACTGGCACACAATGTCCTGCCTAGCTCCAATGCAGGCACCCTTGGCACCATGGTGCAAGGGTGCCTGCGTTGTAAGCAGGATTGTTTTTGTGCAGGAAGGGGCACCTTCCTGCACCAAAACAATTCAGAGACATTTTTCTCTTTCTATGTGTGCTGCAAAATGCAGCACACATAGAAAGAGCAGTCATTGAAAGAGGAAGAAGGAGGAGAAATAAAGATATTTCTCCTTGCTACGCCTCACCTGGGGAGGCATAGAATTTTGGCGCTTTCCCAGGTCTACCAGAGATGGCAAATCTGGGAATGCACAAAATTCATGGGTGTTGCTTGGGAGGACTCACGCACCACCCATGGAACACCTCTCTGGAGCTGAGTAACGCAAGGCACCAATTTTTGCTGTGTTGCATTGCGCAGGTGTATCAAGCCACTCAAGGCCACAAAGGTGTCTCCAGATTGACATGCGCTGTCTCAAAGAGACATGTCATATTTACTTTGTGGGCTTCAGCCCGCCCATAGGCTTCCCATTTACTGGCTCCATTGTCACTCTCATATTTTTTCTCCCCATTTGTCCATGGCATGCATGTGTCATGCCTCTTCCTGTGTTTAGCCCTCCCCAAGAGCATGGGCCATTTAATACTTAAACAAAAGGGGGGTATTATTTCTCACAAGGTATGCAATGACACTTCCCAAAATAGCATGTGGTTCACTCATGAGTGAATTATATGTGCGGTGCTACAGGTGAGGGAGAAACCACCAAACCCTCAATCTGGACCAAGGTCTGTCTATAAACAACAGCCGGCCCTATGCACACGCAAAAAAAGTGGATAAACAATATACAGTGTAAACAATGACAAAGATAAAATCAAATATGCTTTCTTGAAGTGTTGTTTTTAATGGTGTATCACTTCATAGGCCAGCCAACACATGTTTCGTCAAATGGGTACAAAACCCTTGACTTCTTCAGGGCTGAAATTATATCAAGCGATTCTATGGATCTTATCACTGGTGATAACTCCGACCCAGCTGGTCCTAAAGTAATATTTTTCTCACCGAGTGGAAAAGGAAATCTTGTAACTCTTTAATCCCAAGTATTATGTATTGTCAATAAATTCCTCAATAAGATCCAACTATGACAACGTAAACCGAGTAAATATCTTTGGACTTAGTGCCAGTGCGCCTCATTAGGTATGTCACATCTATTTGGCACCAACCACCCTGAACAAACAGCTAGGCGAGTACGTCCTGTCTGCTGCTCTGTGCTACGGGGACCACGCTGCACCGGAGCCACTGTATATTGTTTATCCACTTTTTTGCATGTGCACAGAGCCTGCTGTAGTTTATCCGCCATTTAAAACTATCCATCCACTGCTCCCATTTTAGCATCAACTTTCGGAACTACTTTTTTCTTTAATTCGGACCACTTCAGACGAGCGCTCGTGGTTTAACTTGTTCCGAGCTCCGCTGTAAACAGGGCTGCAAATTTTGTTCTTATCTCATCACATTTGCTGAAATGTCCTCACTCCTTCAAACATGCAGTTAAAACAGCAAAATACATTTTCAACGCAGGGCTGTCTTCTGATAATACAAGTGTGTATGTTTGAGTGTATGTGTGTTTTAAAGGGGTCTCATGCTGCCCTTATCAAAGTTACGACCCCAAGCAGTACACACTATGGACTCTCTTCTCTGCCCCAAGCCACCATGTCACTGGCTTCGAGCACTCCTCTTCTCACAAGAATTCGTTTTTCAGTGAGACGTATTGGCTTACAATTCAGGGCTAAACATTTCAGACCCTCTCCTTCTCAGGCCCCCAGCCTCAGCTGCAGAGCATCTTGCAGACCTCAGTGGCTGTTTTCTGATGTTTTTCATATTTCACTGGCCCTTCTAAACCCACTTTAATCGTTGAAAGCTGCTGCCTGGTTGACACAGCCTGGGAAGGCTAGAGCTTTCAGGCCGACTGCAGATTTAATGAACTCGCTTTTTTACAGCTGAAAGTATTTTTCATCACTTGCTTTCCCCAACCCCCTAATCATCTTTTCATCAGTCTTTTCCCACAGAGGCGGGCTTCCCAGAAGACACCGGGGCTCTGGCTGAAATACACCCCCCTTGGTAACTGCACTTGTTCTGCATCAATGGAAACAAAATTGTTGTTTTTCCAGGGTGTTTTTATGTATATGCACAATAATCTGAATATCAGGAACTATGAAGTCAGAGAAAACTCCACAAGACGTGGTTAGTGGCACAGACAGAATACGTCTCTCCATGTATAAGACATATATCACCTCCCCATAACTCTACACCTCTGTTGTGGGCATTGTATCTTTCCTCTACAACATCTAGTCATACAGTGCTCTGTTGCTTTGTGGTTTAGTTGGCACTATATGCATATGTGGGATAAACCCCCACATTGCAATCTGGCACATGCAGTGTTTCTTTAACATTGTAAGCATGAGATCACAATTCCCCTGCGTGTGCATAAAAGGGATCACTGACTTAAGTGAAGATCATGTGCACATCAGTTTTGCTTGGACAATGCCAATGCTTGGACAGAGGTGTCCGGGCAGGCTATAAGACAGTTGAGTCCTATCCTACATTAGGGGCTTAACAATCAAAAACACATTGACATTGACAAATCCGATAGCGCGGGAATTGCCAAGAACTATTGGCTTTGCCAATGCTTGTGTATTAAAGTCACATTGTTATCAGTATTATAAAGTATAGCATAAACATTATGAGTCTGAATTTTTTTGGGAGTTGTTGGGTTTTATTGGGGTATTGGCTGTTTTTAAAAAAAAGTTTATTTTGTATGCTCTTTGATCAATTAATTGATCGTTTTTATTAACGTATTATTTTATTGTCTTATATTTCAATGATGGTTTTAATTGCAGGGTTGTGGGTTTTATTGGAGGATGTGGATACGTGTTCAAATAACTCAATAATTTACAGTAAATCATTACATTTTAAAAACAAAATATGTTTAAACAATTGATAATATGAATTTCATATTATTTAATTATATAAATATTAAAAAATATGGCTTAAATATATTGAAATTATAATAATTACTCTGTTATCACTATTTAATATATTTTAAAATTACTTGAAAATTGACAATATGCAGTGGATTGGATTGGAAATATGATTTAAGGGCCCGATTTACAGAAGTAATCTGAGACAAAATCCTAAACTTACTACTTTTGGTATTCACAGAAGGCATTTAGTAGTAGTAAAGTTAGGATTTTGTCTTAAGTCTGTCTTAAGTTTGTCTTAAGTCTGTCTTAAGTCTGTCTTAAGTCTGTCTTAAGTCTGTCTTAAGTCTGTCCTAAGTCTGTCTTAAGTTTGTCTTAAGTTTGTCTTAAGTCTGTCTTAAGTCAAACTTAGGTCAAACTTAAGACAAAATCCTAACTTTACGACTACTAAATGCCTTCTGTGAATACCAAAAGTAGTAAGTTTAGGATTTTGTCTCAGATTAGTTCTGTGAATCAGCCCCTAAATGAGCAGTGTTTTGGGAAATGTATTTTTATTTATAATTGTGACACCCCCAGTTATATGTACTTACCTCACTGTTAGAGTGGGGTTAGAAGAGCAAATATGCCCTCCGGAATTATATTGTTACCACAGTTTTTATTTTGAGCAGGGATTATAATAACAAATATGTTCCCAGCTCCAATTACATGCTCATTTCCCTATTTTTGTTGGACTGGGGCTAGAATAATAACTGTGTTTTCTCCAATTTATATACAATTACCCCAATATTTGAATATATGTACTTAGCTATTCATTTGTTGCAGTGGAAATAGATTATTAAATATGCCAGGCTCCAATGAAATGCACTTACTTCAATGTTTGTTGGACTGGAGTTAGGATAGTAAATCTTACCTCCCCTAAATATGTGCAATTTCCACAATGTTTGTTGGGCTAGACTTAGAATAGTAAATATGCCTCCCCACCAAATACCTTAACTTCCCAAATGTTAGTTAAGCTGTTATTAGTATAGTAAATCAGACAACCCTCAACCCCACCAAAAGAAAAAATATATATGCACTTTCTCCAATGTTAGTTAGACTGGAGTTAATGTATTAAATACAAACCTCCCCTCCACCCACTAGATGCACTTTCCCCAATTTTAGTTGGCAAGGAGCTGTTATAGTATAACTGAGTCCCACCTCCCACCTCCTAAGTATGTACAGGTTCTCCAATGTTAATTGGACTGGACTTAAAATAGTTCATATGACCCCCAAATATGTGCATTTTCTCTAATGTAAGTTGAACTTAAGGTAAAATAGAACATGTTATTCCCAGACATAAAGTTGTTTTTTTAATATTTGTTTTACAATGTTAGTGACATTGTTTGTATTATATATTGTTTTATGTTTACTTTGGAATTGTTTGTTCTTTGATCTTTGCGTTTAGCTATTTTTGTCATTATTTAATTATTGCATAAAATATTTTATATGTATTCACCTTTAGTTACCATCTGGTACATGTTGATGTAAATATGTCATTTTATAACAAAATAAAACATTTAATTAAAAATGCTTCATGTTTTCTTAATTTTTTTATTTATAGATAAGTAGACATTTACAAAGTTTAATTTAACATTCGTATAACGTTTTGCTTTTTGTCATTTAAACTAAATATTTTAATGAATAATTATAAAATAGTCATTTTAATTATGTAAGCTATATTTGAAATGGATTCCATTTTTTACATTTTAAATATTTTTTAATCACACTTAATATCTTTAATTACATTATTGTTACTTTTCACTCTATTTTTACATAATAGTTTGGTAATTCCACTGTAATTTTAAAACTCAATTTTATTGTAAATCTATATTTGTGTAGTAGATTTTTTTAACTTGAGATATTTTTGTAGGATGACATTTTGTAATCAACATTTTTGTTCTTTTAATAATAACTGTAGATTTCATGATAATATGATGGTCAGTGTTTTGACCTCGATATTTTGGTTGGGTCAATATTTCTGTAGATGATATTCAGAACTACAATGTATCCTAATGTTTTGCTCTAAATGTTATACTCTGAGAAGAACAAAAGGCTCTAAACAGAAGTCACCACATTTTTACTCTTTTCTAGAAAAACCTTCAAAGGGGCAGATCATTAGTGGCCATGTAATCATGATGGTGCCAGTACCAGGAATTAGTATCTTCATTGGGATTATGAGATCTGTTTAAATCTACAGATCCTAAGACCCAGGCAGGCCAGAGTCTACTGGTGCTTGAGTTCTCATGTAGAGGAGGCCTTGCCTTGGAGCTCAGACTGGTCTGTTATTTATGGAGGAAGATCAAGTCTGATTTGCATATCTGTATTATCTGTGTACAGTGGCATGGGGCGTGGCCAAGCAGGCTATAATGGCGGTTGTAGCTTGCTGAGGCTCCGCGATCGGGCCCGCAAACTGCCTGTTTCCCAGCGTTGTTCGCAACCACGAAGCCAGCTCCGGACACCGGAACAAGTCTTGCGTCCACCGGAGCGTTTACCAGGTGCCTAACGAAGGAGATAGACGGCGGCGGCGGCGTGGGTACTGGACCGCGGCTCCTGGCCGCAAGATGGCGGATGACCGTCCCAGAGGGAAGAGCTAGGCAGCATATGCAGGGGCCTTGGTGCCAGTGCCGCCCGCTGCCCATTGCAGACCACTCACAGGGGGCCAAGACACCGGCCCACCGGCCAGCAGGCTTGGGACAACAGAGATCACTGAGCTCCCCGAGCGCGCGCCCACTGCCAGTCTCAAGACGGCCCGAAGGGAGCGAGCGGCCATCTTGGGGCTCATACGAACCCCCTCCGGCGACGGGGTCAGGAGCGGACATCGCGCCGGGATGCCGGCCGGGAGCGGCGCCTAGACCTGAGATCGGAGAGGCAGCTGATCGCCCTCAAATCGGTGGTGAGCCTTGGTGAACCCCTCTCATTAGCCGGTGCGCCTGACCTTAAGATGGCGCCCTGCATTCAGTAGGATCGACGGGGCATGAAATCGGCGGCTCGGTGAGAGGCATATTGGTGACGGTGAGGTGAGCTGCATCCCCATCTTTCCACACCCGCCAGAGCCCCTAGAGCTGAGCGGCTCATCACATAGGCTGCACAGGAATCACCGGTTGCCTGACTCTGGCATGGCGGCATGACCCCCGGCACCGCGACGGAGAGTTCCTTTCTACAGAAGAGGGGCGAGTAGCAGAGACCCCCTCTATCCTTGGACACTCCGCGGCGATGCACTGAGGCGCTTTTAGGAGTGTCCGACCCCAGTGGCGGCGGGGTCATCGACGGAAAGGCCTTCCCACTCTAGGCGGACTACTGCACTCGGACCGTCGGTGTGGGTGGGCCCGTGCATCGCCGGCTTCAGCGGGGAGGCGGGTATTGGCGGACCGCACACCCCGCTTTACCGGCCAACACCCTCAGTGCGCACCATTGCCCTGGCCGCCACGATGGGGAAATCGAGGGTGACCCAACACACGTCGGTGCCTGAGGCAGCTCCAGAGAACATGCCAAAGACCCGGACGTGGGTAAACACAGAGGCACCACAGGCCGATCCTTCGATTTCGGCCAAATTGGATCAGGTCCTTGCGGCCATCGAGCTATCCAGAGTCTCCATGGAGGAGAGGCTCGGAACCCTGGCAACAGACATCAACCTCATCTACGACGAGCACCGCAAACTGGTGGACAGAGTGAAAGACGGGGAAAAGACGGTGGCCGACCTCCAACCCACAATCAAGACGCACCAGAAGACGCTACAAGAGGTCCTACATCGCCTAACCATTATGGAGGAACGTACGGACGACTTAGAAGGACGCTCGAGACGCTGTAACATTCGCGTGCTGGGTTTACCAGAAGGGATTGAAGGCACGAACCCTCTGCGCTACATGGAGGTATGGGTGAAAATCCTTCACTCCGGAGACGGACCGGTCTGCATTCTTTTCTATGGAACGTGCCCACAGGGTCCCGGCCCGCAGGCTGCCACCAGAAGCGGCTCCAAGGCCGATGCTAGCGAAGTTCCTGCACTTCCGGGACAGGGACGCGGTGCTGCGTGCGGCACGAGCGGCTGGCGCCTTGCAGGTTGAAAACAAGCGGATCATGGTGTTCCCAGACTATGCGAGAGCAGTGCAGCAACAACGGTCTTCATTCCTGAACGTGAAACGCCGACTCCGAGAGAACAATATTCAGTACTCCTTGCTCTTTCCAGCTCGCCTCAAGGTCATCCATAACGGCTCCACTGTTTTTTTCACTACCGCCGCGGAAGCGCAGGATTGGGCGGATCATCACTGCACACAGCAATCCAGAGCAGAAACCACAAGGGACCCTAGCCCTAAACTGTCACGATCCAGGAGACGCACCCAGAGGCTTCCGCGTGGTGGTGCGAACAGTGGGACCAGAATACGCACCCAAGACTCTCCCGACCTGGAACAAATTGTGAAAGAACGGAGGGAGGCATTGCAGGCAGTGATTGATCTTCAGGCGTCCCCCCATTTGGAAGACATAGATCGACCTCCGTACATTTTTTCATCTGAGGGGGAGAACGAAAGTGATGGATCGCTGTCGGGCGGGGACTCTGTGACGCCCCCTCTGGTCACCCCTCAGACAGCGGACCTCATACTAGATGAACAATCAAGGATAACAAGGGCAGTTATATTCACACCTCACTAACTAACTATAGGCACCATAGTCATTATGCAACACGACATGAGCAGCGCCCACTGATCCTACAAAGCCCGATCCGCATTCAGTAGCGCACATCCACACCACCGCCCCCACCATACATTGTTGCACCCTCCACACTAGGGAGCGCAGGTTTGGACGCATCGTTTCTGACGATGGGTCCCTGGCATTGGGACTGTTTCCCGACCCCAGTTATGCAGTTAGTTTTCCCAGTTCAGCGATATCCCAACCCCCTTCATGGAATGACACATACCCGGGTGCTCGTAACGCAGGGACTACTAGTGTTGTGGGGTACGCGCACCCTCACTCGATCAGGAAGGTCTCACTTAGTACATCCCGTCAGGCACAGACTCCTATCATCAAACACTGATATTGAACCATGGCAATAATTTCACCACATACTGATATTAACATCCTCACCCTCAACGCTCCACACCCCGAGCAAACGATATGCAGTGTACTCATATACAAAACGTCACAATGCCCGGATAGCTTTCTTACAGGAGACACATCTCATCGCGAAGGAGGTGGGGAATCTACAGGCTAAATGGCGTGGTACCATATGCGCCACAACCTATTCCGCGTATGCACGCGGGGCACTGATATGGGTTCGACCCGGAACCCCCTTCCAGGAACTCCGGAGGGTAGTGGATAAGGACGGCAGATATACGCTGCTAGAGGGACTCTTAGATGGGCAGGCAGTACTCCTTGGTAGCATATATGCCCCCAATGTAGAACAAGACAAATTCTGGGATCACCTCACCGGGATTCTGGCCCCTTTTGCTACTATTCCCTGGATTTTGGGTGGAGACTATAATTGCGCGCTAGACCTAACCCTAGACCGTTCTCACCCCCCACCGGTGCATTCTCCGGCCCTCAGACAAACCGACAGATTTCGGGCCTGGCTCACGCACTGGGCACTTACGGACGCGTGGCGAATGCGACATCCACAGACCCGGCTGTACTCCTTCCATTCCATCCCGCATAACCTGCGTGTCCGTCTCGACAGATTCTTATGCTCAGCAGCAATACTGCCCAAAATTACCCATACAGACTACATGGGCAGGGTCATTTCTGATCACGAGGCCCATATCCTACGTCTCAACTGGAGGCCCCCACACCCCCCCCATCCCCACCTGTCGCCTACCACGGGATTGTCTTTAGGCACGAACAGGAGCGTAGCATTCAAGACTACTTTGCACACAATGCAGGCACAGCTTCCTCAGCATTAGTGGAATGGGACACATTTAAAGTAGTGGCCCGAGGAGAATGCATGAAACAAATTACAGGGGTCAAGCATACGTTGGAACAGGCACTCACCAAGGCTGAGCAACAACTCGCTGCAATCACTAAACGGGACACCACATCCAAGGAGGGGACGCAGCGATTAGCCAAAGCAAAAACGGATTATCACGCCGCTTGCACAGGTCTCCGCCGATACAACTTTAGATCGTACGCAACCCGGATGCATAAAGAAAGGGACAAAACAGGCACATTATTAGCGTGGCTGGCCAAACAAGACACTAACGTAAAGCCCATCACAGAAATCCTAGACTCCCAGGGCAAACTAGTGCACTCCCAAGCCGAGATTCTTGGGGCATTTTACGGCTATTATGCGGGGATCTACAATGACCCAGCCTCAACTTCACAGGCCATAGTGGATCATATTCTCGATCCCCTGACCATACCTAAAATCAAGGGGACAGATAGGAAGGCCCTAGAAATGACGATAACAATGGCAGATGTTACCCGTGCCTTACACGCCCTAGCCCATAATAAGGCGCCGGGATTAGATGTACTCCCACTAGAATATTACACAACTTTTTCTGCACAACTGGTACCTCGACTGGTAGAGATGCTCGCGACCACGCTAGAAAAGGGAGAGCTACCAAGATCCCTGAGAGAATCAGTAATCGTGACTTTCTTAAAGCCACACCGTGACCCGCAGCAAATGGCCTCCTACTGCCCTATATCGCTCCTCTCCGCTGACTGCAAACTCCTCGGGAAGATATTAGCAGACAGGTACGCACAAATTATACGTCCCCTGGTCCACCCGGACCAATGTGGATTTATCCCCGGTAGACGCACATCTCAGAACATACGCCGCATATTCCAGGACCAGGTGAGAGCGATATATCCCCGGTCTGCCTGTCTCATCCTAGACCTCGAGAAGGCATTTGATACTCTCACTTGGCAGTACCTTTTCACGGTCCTACAGCGAGCGGACCTTGGCCCCACCCTCATTGCTTACACACAACTCTTATACACTAAACTCACCTCACGTGTTCGCTTGGGACGATATATCTCGGCAGAATTCGCGGTCCGGAGGGGCACGAGGCAGGGCTGTCCGCTGTCACCCTTACTTTTTGCCATGGCAGTCGAGCCCCTAGCCATACGGTTACGCCAGGAGGGAACACGTTGGGGCATTCCCATAGCGGACACCATACATAGTGTCTCCATGTACGCTGACGACCTCTTAATATACGTGCAAGACATCACAGAAGACTTAACCCCTCTTTGGGTGACACTAACGGAATTCGCAGCAGCCTCTGGGTTACGGGTGCATTGGGATAAATCCACAATATACCCACTGCATCCGGGCCTACCCCCATCAGAGACACCCCTGTATTCCCCTCTACTCCTATTAATTGGGTGGCCCAAGCGTGAACACCATTACACAAGCAATATGCTCACCATATGGACGACCTGCGGCATCACCGAGATGGAGTCCCTTTTTGAGGACGGACAGTTGAGGCCATTCCAAAGCCTTATGGAAGACTACGATCTTCCCCCAGGCCAATTCCTGCTTCCCCACCAACTGCTGGATAGCTACCGACCATACCATGACCTCTCGAGGGGGGAACCACACACACAGCCAGTCATTCACTCGATATTACATATGGGAGCGGGACGACACCTAACCACATGGCTCTATAAGGCCATACGAGAGCTTACTAATAAACCGTTAGCGACCCTACGAGCCCTCTGGGAGGAGGAAATTGGACGCCCACTTCACGAGAAGGAATGGGAGAGGGCTTTGGAGTATCCCAAGAAGGTATCCTGAAATGCACGCTTTAAAAATATACAATTTTACATACTCCATAGAGCTTATTTGACACCAGCACGCCTCCAACGATTCTATCCAGACACGCAGTTAATTTGCCCTAGATGCCAATCACAGGACGCAGATTTCCAACACATGTTTTGAAGTTGCCCCATAATACGAGCATTTTGGCAGCACATTCATACTGCTCTAGGGGACCTCACAGGGCTCACATACATGAGCACATGGGAAGCCAGCGCACTAGGTATCTTTCGAACACAAAAGCAATACAAGGTGCAGACCCGTTTTATCTCCCTAGCAGTGTTGTTAGCCAAACGGAGTATCGCCATGCACTGGCGTTCCCCCACTGGTCCCCCACTCGCGGCCTGGGTGGGAGCTACACACAAATGGGCGGCAGCGGAGGAGGAGACGTTGCGGGAGAAGGAGGTGAGAGGGTTACACAAGCATTCCATCTCAATGGAGTGGGCCCTACTCTTATATCGCTTTAAGCAATTGATGCCCGGTGAAGACGGTGACACACCTACACTAACGATCCTGCAAACACAGTCTTAGACCCTGACCGACCAAGCTCTCCCTCTTCTGGTCAGAAAAAACAATCTCGGGTCTTGGCTATAAAGGCAGCAAGGCCTAGCCTGATAATATCAAAAAACAAGAGAGCTGCCAGTGCTGCCCATTATTTGACAAAAAAATTCATTCAAAGTGTAATCATTGAAACATTAACACTGATAACTTCTTTTTCTGTCTGATTTAATCATAAATAACTCAGCTCATATAAAAAAAACACAACACTACATTATCCCACAAACCTAAAGGTACATCTCGAAGTAATGTACATAATTTTTTGTATGCATATTTTACTTTTTTTGTAGAGGACACAACAAAATAATTTTTCAACAATTACCATATACAAGACAAACACTAAATAAATCAGTCATACCCATTCAAACAAATCTTATCTTGACAGACAACAATGATACATATTGAATTGTGGAGACCATCAGCAAAAATTCAAAAATTGACTCTGTTTTAATTTGGCTGCAGGATTGGCCTCGAACGTAAGGTCTACGCGTTTCAGATCCCTTTCTTTGAAGAGATCCTCATCAGGACCAGTGTTAGACTGCACTTTAATGCAGTGGAAATCAGGAATGCAAGAATTTCCGAAATAGACTTGTAATGTCCATGCAGTTTGTGGACCAAACTCTGGGCGGGAGTTTGAATACTCTTTAAAAGTAGCGTTTGGTCTAAGAAGCCGGGGTAGGCCGATTTTTTCGATTTCCTTTACCTCGATTCTCTCTTCGGTTTTACTGATATCCAACGTATCGGGATATCAGTAAAACCGAAGAGAGAATCGAGTTAAAGGAAATCGAAAAAATCGGCCTACACCGGCTTCTTAGACCAAACGCTACTTTTAAAGAGTCTTCAAACTCCCGCCCAGAGTTGGGTCCACAAACTGCATGGACATTACAAGTCTATTTCGGAAATTCTCGCATTCCTGATTTCAACTGCATTAAAGTGCAGTCTAACACTGGTCCTGATGATGATCTCTTCAAAGAAAGGGATCTGAAACGCGTAGACCTTACGTTCGAGGCCAATCCTGCAGCCAAATTAAAACAGAGTCCATTTTTGAATTTTTGCTGATGGTCTCCACAATTCAATATGTATTATTGTTGTCTGTCAAGATAAGATTTGTTGAGGAGGAGCCTAGCGCGCAACCAAGATGGCCGCGTAGGTGCGAGGCTCCCGAGGACCTCCGCGACCTCCTACATAAATCCTGACAGAATCCTGTCCCAGATGAGGGGACTGTATTTGTGAGCCCGAGCAGAGGTGACGCCCGTTTTCCGTTTTTAAATCGGACCTCGGACACCGGCGGGAGCATCGATAGAGGTTTGCGGCCTTCTCCACACCGGCCCCCCGTCCTGGAGTAGTGGGGCGATCCGGACACAAAGTGAACAACAGCGGCGGGTAAGGCTGGGTGGCTCGCGTGCCCCGCACTTTCACTTTCGCTTTTTGCGCCCTCCTTGCTGCCAGGCTAGGTTGGGTTGCGGGGCGGTGTGCGGTGCTGTGGCCTCGTTGGGCTGCCCTGCCGACCCGCCGGCAGCGATCTGTCCTGAGGATCGGCGGTTGCCCCCCCCCGGAGCCCTTGAACGGGATTGTCTGCCCCCTTTCTGAGGAGATTGGCTCGATTTGGGGATTGCGACCATGGCCACAAAACAAGATGGCGACCGGGCCAAGGTGAAGTCGACCCGTCGTGGCACGGCCCAACAATCCAATAACATGGACCGCTACACCCTCCAGAAGGGATCTCCAGAGGTGCTGCGTAAGTCCCCCACGGGCCCGACTGATGCTCCCGCTCTGCCCACGGACCTGACCCTCCGGGACGTCATGGGCGCCATCGCCGAGATGAAGGCCTCGGTGGACCAGCGCTTTGACACTCTGGCGCAGAAGATCGACTCGGTCCTCGTGGACGTGGGCCTCGTGAGAGCCGATCTGTCGAAAACAAATGACCGGGTCGATTCTTTGGCCCACTCTACCTCGGGCCTCACCACTGACGTGGCGGCCCTTCAACAGGAGGTGCGCAGGCTTGGCCAGGCGAGCGCCCTGATGAATCGTCGACTGGAGGATTCCGAGGGTCGGGCCCGGAGAAACAACGTCCGCATTATCGGGGTGCCGGAGGGACGAGAGGCGGAGGCAGCGGATCTGTTCGTGGAGGACCTGGTCCTCACCCACCTACAGCCTCGGGGGCTGAGCAAATTCTTTGCTGTGGAACGGGCCCATAGGGTCCCCGGGGGTAGACCTAAGATCGGCGCCCCTCCGAGGCCTCTCATCGCCCGGATCTTCAATTTTAGGGACAGAGACGCTATCCTGCAGACTTCTAGGCTCCAAGGGCCGGTCAGACTGGACAACATGGATATTAATTTCTATCCTGACTTTACCCCGGCGGTCCAAAAGCAGCGATTGAGCTTTCTGGGTGTCAAACGTCGCCTACGAGACCTGAATCTCAAATATTCTATGCTTTTTCCAGCTAAGCTGAGGGTGGAGGTGGATGGCCACACACACTTTTTTGATCGTCCCGAGGCGGCCGGGGACTGGCTGGACACTTTGCCCGGAGATCGGGGCCGGGGGGGCGGGGGGGGGAGCGGTTGGTGGGGAG
Organism: Triturus cristatus; assembly: GCF_964204655.1. Lineage (NCBI taxonomy): Eukaryota > Metazoa > Chordata > Amphibia > Caudata > Salamandridae > Triturus > Triturus cristatus. Next base: position 911,808,765 of record NC_140581.1, on the reverse strand, counting down.
GGCCCGCCGGATCAGGACTAAGAGACTAATGGTAGGCCTTGCTCCGGACTGTGTTATTGTCACCATTGACTGTTAGGGTAAGTTCCCCTCCTGAGGGGGTCGTGCGGGGTCTCTTGGGGGATCTCCCTCCTCCTCTGGGGGACTAGTTAGTTTTCTTCTATGGGGCGACAGGCACACTGCACTTTGGGGGGGCTGTCTGGGCTCATGCAGGGGTGCAGGGTGGGGGGAGTTTTGTTGGGATGGGTGGGTTGGGGTGGGGTGTGGTTCGTTTCTACCGCAAGGCAAACCCTTTATTGTACTGGTGTTCTTGAGTTGCTCTCGGGGGGACAAATGATGGCTTCTGTATGTGATGGGGGGTAGGGACCTGACTTTGTTGTCCTGGAACGTCAACGGGCTGGGGGATAGGATTAAGCGGGGTGTGGTCCTGCAGTATCTGAAACGGATTTCGCCTGATGTGGTCTTTCTGCAGGAGACACACCTTATTGGTAACTCCTTTTGTGCCATGAATCGACGTGGTTATCGTTTGGTGGCCCACTCGGGCTTTACGTCAGGCTCACGGGGGGTGGGCATTATGGTCAAGACCTCGCTCCCGCTAGAAATAGACGAGGTGCGCCATGATGAGAGGGGACGCTACACTGTTTTGGTGGGGAGAATGGAGGGCAAAGTGGTCGTCTTTGTCTCAGTGTACGTCCCACCGGGGTTGCAGTCCACCACCTTTGCGGACCTGGGGCGCCTCCTTCTTGACCTTCCGGGGGGGCTTCTGGTGGTTGGGGGGGATTTCAACGCAGTGGTTTCTGGGACTATGGATCGTTATCCCCCTAGGGACCTCCCCCGGGCACAGGCGTGGCTGTCGGGCCTTTTGGATACACTGGGATTGGTGGACTGCTGGCGTTTAAAGCATCCCACTCAGCTGCAGTACACCTTCCATTCGGGTGCCCATGGTAGCCTTTCGCGGCTTGATCATATCCTTGTCCCTGCGGCCTATGCCGGGAGGGTGGGGGAGGTGCGCCATTTGGCGAGGGGCATTTCAGATCACTCCCCGCTCCTGTTGCACTTTGGTGTCTTCCCGAGGGGGGAGGGCAGGGTAGCCCCGATCAACGCTTGGTACCTGCGCGACCCCACTATTCGCGCTGACTTGATTAAATCCTTGCAACGGTATTTTGAGGAGAATGTGGGGTCAGTCCTGTCGGCTATCTCCCTTTGGGAGGCTTTCAAGACAGTGCTGAGAGGGGAGGCCCTCTCCTTTATTTCCCATGCCCGGAGGCGCACACAGGAGGAGGTGACCCGGGTGGAGGCTGAAATTACTGAATTGGAGGGTGATTTGGGGAGTGGGATGACTGACGCTGCGCTACACGTTCTGCACCTTAAGCAGGCGGCCTATAGGGCCCTCGTCACGGAGGCGGCCAGGGGCCTCAGCAGAGAGCAACAGGGGCGATTGTATGATGTGGGTGATAAGGCGGGCAAGTTGATTGCGTGGTTGGATAAGAAGGAGAGAGCGAGTCGTGTAGTCCCGCTGATTGAGAGGGCGGATGGCGTGCGTGTCACTGAGCCGGAAGGCGTTGTTTCTTGCTTCGCGGATTATTTCCGCGAGGTATATTCCCCGGTTTCTACCTGCTCGGAGGAGGATTCCCATGCCCTGCTGCGTGACATCGCGCTCCCCTCCCTTTCTGTGGAGGACAGGGAGTCGTTGGATGCCGCCCCCACCTCGGACGAAATCGCCCTCGCCATCCGCTCGGTCGCTTCTGGCAAGGCCATGGGCCCGAACGGCATTCCTATCGAGTTATACAAGCTGCGACCGGATGTACTGGCACCCCACCTCCGCGCGATGTTTCATGCGGCCCACTCGCGGGGCTCCCTCCCGCCGGACCAGCGTCTGGCTACCATCGTGGTTATCCACAAGGAGGGGAGGCCTCGAGACCGAGTCACATCCTATCGGCCTATCTCGCTCTTGAATGCGGAGCCTAAAATCCTCGCCAAGGTGCTCGCCAACCGGCTGGTCGGCGTGGTGGGCGACCTGGTCCACCAAGACCAGTCCGGCTTTATTCCCCATCGCAATACGGCTCTTAATCTACGACGCCTGCACGGCGTGCTAGCGCGTGTTCCGTTCGTGCGGGAGCCGGCCATCTTGGCGTCTTTGGACGCCACCATGGCGTTCGACACACTCGAGTGGCCGTACATCTGGGCGATGCTGGCGAAGTTCGGCTTCGGGCCGGGTTTCGTCAGCTGGGTCAAATTGTTGTACTCGGACCCACTTGCGCAGGTGGTGGTGAATGGTCGAGTCTCGGCCCCATTCGTGCTGGGACGGGGCACGCGACAGGGTTGCCCCCTGTCGCCGCTCCTGTTCGCACTGGCCTTGGAACCTCTGGCGGAGTGGCTGCGGTGGCACCCTTCTATCCGAGGTCTCCGTTGGACCCCCGAGTATGAGGACCGCGTGTCTCTCTATGCAGACGACATCCTTTTGTATTTAGCCTCCCCGCGTAAATCACTGATTGTCCTGGTCGATGTTCTGCACTCATTTGGCCGTAATTCAGGCCTTGTCATCAACTGGGCCAAATCCTGTGTCTATGTGCTTTCCGGGGAGGCTCCTGTCCTCCCGCGGGGCTGTCCGATCCAGATTGCCTCGGAGGGATTTCGATACTTGGGTGTCTACATTACGCTTGACCCAGTGGCCCGCTACGAGCGAAATTTGCTTCCCCCCCTCCAGCGTTTGAAGGAGGATGTCGCGCGCTGGAGGCGCTTGCCACTTTCGCCGCTCGGCCGGGCGGCTTTGTTCAAGATGATGTCACTGCCGCGCTTCCTGTACGCTCTCCAGAACACCATGGACCTGGTCCCAGCGCGCTACTTCCGTGAAGTGGAGGGTCTACAGCGCCGCCTGTTCTGGGACGGGAGGCCGCGTATAGCCCTGGCAAAGTTGACGCTCCCGTGGTACGACGGAGGGATTGCCCTCCCGGATATTAAACGGTATTACTGGGCCTCCCAGTTAGCTGCAATTAATCACGGCCTCTATGGGCCCGCCCTAAACCCGGCATTTGAAATGGACAAGGTGCTCCTGCCCGGTGGCGACTACAATCGAGCGCTCTACGCTAGTGTGCCCGATTCCCGCTTGACGGGACCCACGCGTGTTATGGTGCGAGTATGGCACGCGGCTAGTGCAGCTATGGGCTGGAAGGACCGTTTGACCCGGGCGTCACCGCTGTATGCGTCCGAGAGGTTGGGCTCTCTGTGGACCTCAAAGGGCTTTGCGCAGTGGGACACTATAGGCATCAGTACAGTGGGGGATCTCTGGACGAGGGGAGGATTTAAAACATTTGAGACGTTGCAGGCAGAGTTTCAGCTGCGGGGCAGTGAATACTTTCGGTACCTGCAGGTCCGTCACGCACTGGGCTCCGTCTTCCCAGACGTGGCCTCCATCCCGGAGTCCTCCCCCCTGGAAGATCGAGTGCTAGATGGCCATGTTCCGGACAGCACGATCTCCCTCATTTACAAGAAATTGATAAATGATCGCTCGGGCTTACTGACTGGCCTCCGCGAGGCCTGGGTTGCCGATGGGCTGGAGTTGGACGACGAGGACTGGATTTCCGCGGTGGCCTCTCCGAAGGAGGTGGCCATCCCGGCTCGCCTTCGTTTCGTCCAGCTTAAGATACTCCACCGGGTGTACATGACGGGGCCAAGGCTTCTGCGTATGGGCTATGCCGAGGACGGACTGTGTAAGCGTGGATGTGGTGCCTCAGCGACCTTTCTACACATTTTGTGGGAATGCCCGAGGGTGGAGCGATTCTGGCGTGGTGTGCATGAGGTCCTGCGAGCGGTTACGCATGTCGCGCTGTTGCCTGAAGCGAGGAGATGTCTGCTGAATGTGTGGGAACCGACCGATTACTCAGTTCCGCAGACGCGATGGGTGACTCTGGGCTATATGGTGGCTAAGCGGGACGTTGCACAGCTGTGGGGATCCCAGAGGTCCCCGGCGGTATCGGCCTGGAAAGAACACATGGATTGGTGCATGTTCCGAGAAAAGGTGGTGTATGTGGCGCGGGGTAAGCCTGGTGCATGGGTGAAGATATGGGGCCCCTGGAACGCCTTCCGCGGGGATATCTGCGAGCCGCCGTTGTTGCCTCCCGCCTCACCAGCTCCATCCCCTTAGTTTTCTCCCTTCCCTAGCTCCAAGCATAGTGTTCCCCCAGTCCTGGACTTGTTTCCCTTCCCCTCTTGGGGGTTTTCAGTGGATGGTTTGGGGTCCCCCATTTGAGGAGCACGTGCTGTCACTCTCGATCGTGGGTTGCCTTGCGGGTGTGTGTTTACTTATGTTGTTGTGTTGTAGAAAATGAAACCGTATTGCGGGCTCTGAGCCATATGGCCTGCGTTGTTGATACCTCCTGCCTTAGTGTCTATGCACAGCTAAGTGCCTCATTGTATGTTTCTCATTTGTTATCGTCACTTTAGCGGCCGGCCGGAAGGTTGTAGGCCCATACCTGTATATATTTGAGATTGCAATAAACGGTTTCAAAAAAAAAAAAAAAAAAAAAAAGATAAGATTTGTTTGAATGGGTATGAGTGATTTATTTAGTGTTTGTCTTGTACATGGTAATTGTTGAAAAATTATTTTGTTGTGTCCTCTACAAAAAAAGTAAAATATGCATACAAAAAATTATGTACATTACTTCGAGATGTACCTTTAGGTTTGTGGGATAATGTAGTGTTAAGGGTTTTTTTATATGATCTGAGTTATTTATGATTAAATCAGACAGAAAAAGAAGTCATCAGTGTTAATGTTTCAATGATTACACTTTGAATGAATTTTTTTGTCAAATAATGGGCAGCACTGACAGCTCTCCCTCTTCTGGTGGCATGACCAAACCACCAGCAGCTCTATGGCACATACCGTCACTCCTGCCGGTCAAACCTAAGAGGCAGACCAACTGCACTTTATCGATACGTTACAACCACACACTTATCCTGGCATCAGACAGGGAGGCCCGGGTGTGAAATTCCATAGCCATTCCCCAGTTCATCCTGTGTTATACCCCAGTTCACGTGACATATTCACTACAAGAGTCTATGCGGTTTACAAATTGTTTTTCGAGCAACTCTCCTGTCTACGACAAGTGATGTGTGAAACCAAATGCTGTAATATGCAATCCATTGGATTGAAAGATGTGTCGGTTGTTCATCACAATAAACCTGAAAATGTCAATAAAAATTTGTTACAAACTAAAAAAAAAAAAATCGGTGTACAGTGGCATAGGGCCATATGTAGGTAATTTCTATTTACCGATTCCTAAATACCGAATTTTACCGATTCGGTATTTAAGAATCGGTAAATAGAATGTAGGTAAAAAAAAAAAATCGGTAAATGTTACCGATTCGGTAATATTCATTATTACCCATTCGGTATTTACCGAATCGGTAATAAGGCATACCTTCCCATTCATTCCTACGGTCCTGGAGGCCCATAGGAATGAATGGGAAGCCATTCACTATTACCGATTCGGTAAATACCGAATCGGTAATAGGAGGAGCATATTCAAGGGTGGCAGGGTGTCACATTGACACCCTGTTGGACCCCTGAATCGTGCATGTGTGCACATGTGGCACACATACATGCTCTAAGGGCATGTATGTCTGCCACATGGCACTTTTAAAAAAGCACAAAATTGCTTTTGAAAAGGTATTCGGTATTTACCATCAACTTGTAGTTGGTGGTAAATAACGAATCCTTAAACCAAAAATGCACTCACTTGAGTGCTCACTACATAGGATTTAAGGATTCGGTAATTTACCGATTCGGTATTTTACAGATTTCTTAAAATACTGAATCGGTAAATTACCGAATCCTTCAATCCAGCCTCCTACATCTCAAAGGGCTAAATACCGGTTGGTAACGGAAAATTTACCGATTTTCGGCCGTTACCGACCGGTAGTAGCCCACCTACATATGGCCCATAGTGAGCAAATTCAATTGACTAGAATGTGAAACTGAGTAATTTCCTGTGTCTGAGATTAATTCAAGCATTCCATCCATGACTTTTTCTTTTATCCCTGCTTCTTCACAGCACTGCTGCTTTGGGCTTAGTCCCATAATATGTCTCTCATTACAAGTAGCCCAGTGTTAGAGGGTGGCAGATAAGAACAAAAGAGTTACAAGATAATGAGATAACTCTGAAAATGCCAAGGCTTAAAAGTGGAATCCTGAGGTTTCATTGATGATTGGTAAATTAATAGAGGGATCAGTGAATCTGGGTCCAATTTGCCTGTTTACATGACCCCCCCCCCCCTCCTGTATTTTCTCCTATGGGGTTTGGCTGCTTTCAGCATCTGAAGAAATATTATTGAGGCGATGATTTTACTGCGACTATTGCAATTCCTTGCATTCCTCAATGAATTGAATATGTAAGGTTACAACTGTTTGATGATGTACCACAGCATGGTGTGTGTATTCTGAAATGTAGTTCTTTTTACAGAGAGTGGTGCGGTGCTATGAGCTGATTGTGTCCGCCCTCTGATAATAATTTTTATAATGATTCTCTATCCAGCTGGCAATGTGTGGGTTTATACAGACATGGTGCATTGCATAATGGTCAGTGTAGAGTGACGTGCAAATTGGAAACCACAGGTGCCTCCACTTTTTTCACCGAATCTTGCACTGGCCTCATGCTTAAATATTGTGGTCAACTATACTGGGATACCTGAATGTCTGTTAGAAGGTATTTGTTTTGGTGCTAATTGAAGATTGCTGGTTTAATGTACACAACAATATATCTTCCTAATGGCAGAGTTGGAGGGTTGAATGTATGAACAGGTGTGTGTCAGGAGTTTCTTGCACATTTTCTTTTAAGATCCCTAGTATGGGTGAACCTGTGATTTCTCACTGGTTTAATTGTCCTCTATGGTTGCAGTCTCTATCCATTCCAGCATGCCTGTGCTAGGTATTCATGCTGATTCTTGCTTCACTGATTTTTTTATACTGGTTTGTCTTGCTCATTTCAACAGTCTTTGGCCAGAGGGTGGGAGTACTGCATACAAACTCTGTTTATAACTCTGTGGGTTATTGTGTGAGCCCTGCTCAAAATCTGGAATGCAAAAGAATTGAGTATGTTTATCTGTATCCTGTTTTTCTACCCATTGTAATTTGGCTGAGGTGTCAGCTCTGCTAGTATCAGATGTGATCATGTTGGTGCAATGATGTCTCTACTTTATGTTCATGTGGAAGCAAACCAGCAATTTTCAACAATTGGTTGAGAATCCAATTTGGAGGACACTGAGTGAGGAGCTGCCCTATGTTGGGCAATGTCCATGCCAAGTACATCAGGAGTGGCAGGAAGTGGCAAGAAGAGGATCAGCTGTTTTCTTGTTAAAGAAACTAAGGGCAGTACATAAGGCAGAAAACCAAGTCTGTGTCATTGGTAGACTGATCCCCAAAGCCCCCTGTTTCAGTAACCATCATCAACAGGCACACTACACTGAGGATGGAAAGGAGATAAAATAACTCAAACACACTCATTCTTGTATACTGGGTAAGGTGCTATAAGTCACCAGTTTTGGTGCTGACAACACACGTGGGTGATTTCAGTACTCCCGGTGGTCCTACTTCAATGCACTGGCTCATAGACATAACAGACACCTCAAGCATCCTGGAAGTGAACTTTAGACAAAGCTTGTTATTGAGTTGAGTCCCTAAGGGGCACAAGAGGATCAAGAGGGCCTGACTCTGCACCTGCTTGCATGTTTTTGTTGCTACCTTACCATGTATTCTTGTGGTGTTGTGTTTTAACCTTAAGACAGCAATGGAATGTAACTGTTCTAGATTCTGTGCTCTTGTGCAGAAGCTGATGCGCTTTCCCTTAGTGTCAGTATAGAGCTGACACTGTGACTCGCTCATGTTTTCAGTCGAATACATATCAGGATGGCGTAATGTTCGGATGGATAGGTTGTCAAGACTACCGCTTGATGGGAACAAATAAGTGGAGGCGGTTATAAGTTAAGTGAGATGGATCACATTGTGACAAGTATACAGGATGCGATGGGAGGGTTTTGGTGATGCAGTCAGTTAGGATCAGTGGAATAAGACTGATAATTAGGATAGCGTAAGAGAAAGTTGAGAATGTTGCTGCACAATCTTATTTGAAAATGTTGGAGGAATTTTCAGAGATTGAAATCGAAGTTACCCAGAGGGAATTCTCTTCTGATGGGTTTGGCCCATAAAGGTTATTTGGGACAGACTATCACCAAGAGAAGAGTCCAAAACAAAATTGGTGCTAGAAAAAGATTATCAATAGTCAAGGTGAGTAGAAAGATGTGGAGTTTGCCGAGGGATGTGGGAGGAAAAGACTGAAAGTAGGAGGCGATAGTATGGAACACATGGAGGATGCTGGCACCCTTTGGAAAAGGGTTTGTTTAGGTTTCATAGGGTGACTTCCAGGTCAGGCTGAGAGCATCGATTTTGCAGCTGTGTGGTAGATGTGCACAAAGATGGTTAGAGGTGATTTTCATGAGGGAAGTAGCAGTTCTACAGTGTTGTGAAGACATCTGTAAAAGCACACTCACTTGTGTGACTACACACTTCGAATAATAAAGTGCGTTAAACCAAGATCCTCTTTCGAAAACCATAATCGGCTTGATGGAAGGAAAATAGCGAAATTTGTCAATGTATTCGTTCCAGAGACTGAAAGGATTTTTAGCTAATATGATCCAGCAAACAGGGGCAATTCAGCTGTAGTTCCTGGAGTCAATTATCGAACCAATTTTTCGCCATGGTATGAAGTCATCTCCAATGTAGTTCTTTAAGAAGCATAAAAGAGAAAAATATCTGAACATTTATATCTATGCGTGCTGGGATATCATATGGTACAGGATCTTCACCAATCTAATTTTTCATCAATAGAAAAAAATTCAATATTTTCCTTTACGCTTTACTAATAATATCACAAACATCCTTAAAAAAAGCATGAAACAGATTAGCTATTGGCAGCCAGCCTGATAACTGTCAGCCTCACGTTGCCTCTGTCTCTTACTTCGCCTATACCCACATTCACCCTCCGAGAACTCTGCTGAATCCCTAAGCCAGTCTGTATGATCCTGAACAGCTCTTTTAAAGTTGTTCCCCTTTCATAATGTGTTTATAAAGTGCATGGTACTACAGAATCTTCCCAATTTGTTTTGTGGCTGTCACTGAATCTCTGCGGCAGTGAAAATCCTAGAATCTTTTTCAACAACGGGCAATGTTCTTGCCACAAAACGAACAACGACCTCTGCAAAAAGAAATCGAGCTCACTTGGTCGCCCTTACAATACAATATGGTAGTAAATATTATGCCAGTACAAATAAGCAAAAAAAAGCCGGATTGTTCATGTATTCAATCCCGTTTTGTGAATGAAAAAGACTCAAATCTGCTTTAGAGCTCTATATTCGAAACAATTTCAACCTACCATCATAGACCCTACTGAAAGACCGTATGCTATATGGCACAGGGGCGCATTGCTCTCCCTCTTTTTAATTAATATATTAAGTGCACTCTGGCCAATTTGTCAACTTCTGCTAACTGGACCTTGACATATACGTAGACAAAAAAATGTATCTGCAGATGGAAAATTGGGTAGCAAGCTTCACTAAGTGCTGTGATCCCATTACCAATGGATGCGTAAAAGTGTTTTCTGCCTTAAGGGTGTACAAATAAAAATAAAAAGAGATTAAAGTACTCAGCTGCCCGAACAACAACAATCTCAATTATCTATCCAGGCTTCCTGTGAGCACCCTGGCCTAAACTCGAAAGTCTGAAGTCAGAGAGTTACAGTCTACCAAGATAGGTGACCAATATCTGAGCACTGGATCAGAGTTCGCCTGTGTCCTCAAAGTGATGTTTCACTATAATGCAGGAGCAAGTTGCTGGGCTTGTCTTCTTGTCCTCGCTGCTGCTTTTCCCACCATTCGTAACAACATGTGGCTCGTGGTACCTAATGTCAGAAGGGCCCATTCAGAAATATTTTTCTGTGAATAGTTGTCTCTTTTTCCTGTTTTAGGTATTGTCACTTCTGAGTTTCCAGGCCTGGTTCACAAAGCGTTCTCTGCGATAGTTGCACCTTACTCCATATTTCGGTGAAGTTTACTTGTAAACTTCCTAGCTTAACAAATGCCTTTCCACAGAGTATGTGAAGTAAACTAATTCCTTATTAAACTAAATCCCTTCCTATCCCAAATCACTCCCTTATGGCAACTCAGGCAAGTGAGCTTTCCTGGCTTAATTGCTCAACATGTTGTTCAGGAGTGTTCAAACTTACCGTGCAGTGGATGTGTTTAGGGATTATGGTGACTGGCAGAGTCTGGCTCTATGAGGCAGATAGACAGTGAGGCATACTGCAGAGATGAGTCTTGGGTCCCAGGAGCATGGCGTCTGTGGCTACTGAATAACGCCTCGCGTCTGCAGCTTGAGTATGGATGGTATCTTGTACCAATCCAAGAGAGTGCCCACCCTCTTCCAGGTTCCACAAGGAGGCTTCCCGAGGGACTTGCTTCCTGCTCAGTGTTTCTGGGGTGGTAGTGGTAGCAGAAAGGTTGGCTGCTCACAATGGTCACTCTCCTGACATGTTGGTGGGATTAATTTGCCTTAGCAAAAACCAAAGGAAATGATGGACGGAGTGTTGAACATTGCAAAAACTCGCCCCCAGTCAACTGATCTGGGTTTAATCCATCACCGTTCTTTAGCCCACTCTGCCACCCCAGTTCAGACATGGTCATATGCAAATCAGTCTGACCCTGTGCCTCATGGGAACAGTCCAGCCCGAACTGCCAAGCCATGTCTTCCCTGGACCGTAAACAAGCTTCCTAGGACCGGTTTCTGGCATTTCAGCCGTCTTCAGCCAGGCTTGCTTGAATCCAGTGGCAAAGTGAGCAAGGGACGCACGTCTGAGCATACCCTGCCAACTTATGGCGAACAAAGCAAAAACCAAAGGAAATGATGGACAGAGTGTTGAACATTGCAAAAACTCACCCCCAGTCAACTGATCTGGGTTTAATCCATCACCGTTCTTTAGCCCACTCTGCTACCCCAGTTCAGACATGGCCATATGCAAATCAGTCTGACCCTGTGCCTCATGGGAACAGTCCAGCCCGAACTGCCAAGCCATGTCTTCCCTGGACCGTAAACAAGCTTCCTAGGACCGGTTTCTGGCATTTCAGCCGTCTTCAGCCAGGCTTGCTTGAATCCAGTGGCAAAGTGAGCAAGGGACTCACGTCTGAGCATACCCTGCCAACTTATGGCGAACAAAGCAAAAAACAAACGAAATGATGGACGGAGTGTTGAACATTGCACAAACTCACCCCCAGTCAACTGATCTGGGTTTAATCCATCACCGTTCTTTAGCCCACTCTGCCACCCCAGTTCAGACATGGCCATATGCAAATCAGTCTGACCCTGTGCCTCATGGGAACAGTCCAGCCTGAACTGCCAAACCATGTCTTCCCTGGACCGTAAACAAGCTTCCTAGGACTGGTTTCTGGCATTTCAGCCGTCTTCAGCCAGGCTTGCTTGAATCCAGTGGCAAAGTGAGCAAGGGACTCACGTCTGAGCATACCCTGCCAACTTATGGCGAACAAAGCAAAAACCAAAGGAAATGATGGATGCTTGTTTCCGGTCCAGGGAAGACATGGCTTGGCAGTTCGGGCTGGACTGTTCCCATGAGGCACAGGGTCAGACTGATTTGCATATGGCCATGTCTGAACTGGGGTGGCAGAGTAGGCTAAAGAACGGTGATGGATTAAACCCAGATCAGTTGACTGGGGGTGAGTGCTTGCACTGTTCAACACTCCGTCCATCATTTCCTTTGGTTTTGCTTTGTTTGCCATAAGTTGGCAGGGTATGCTCAGACGTGAGTCCCTTGCTCACTTTGCCACACTGGATTCAAGCAAGCCTGGCTGAAGACGGCTGAAATGCCAGAAACCGGTCCTAGGAAGCTTGTTTACGGTCCAGGGAAGACATGGCCTGCCAGTTCGGGCTGGACTGTTCCCATGAGGCACAGGGTCAGACTGATTTGCATATGGCCATGTCTGAACTGGGGTGGCAGAGTGGGCTAAAGCACGGTGATGGATTAAACCCAGATCAGTTGACTGGGGGTGAGTGCTTGCAATGTTCAACACTCCGTCCATCATTTCCTTTGGTTTTGCTTTGTTTGCCATAAGTTGGCAGGGTATGCTCAGACGTGAGTCCCTTGCTCACTTTGCCACTGGATTCAAGCAAGCCTGGCTGAAGACGGCTGAAATGCCAGAAACCGGTCCTAGGAAGCTTGTTTCCGGTCCAGGGAAGACATGGCTTGGCAGTTCGGGCTGGACTGTTCCCATGAGGCACACGGTCAGACTGATTTGCATATGGCCATGTCTGAACTGGGGTGGCAGAGTGGGCTAAAGAACGGTGATGGATTAAACCCAGATCAGTTGACTGGGGGTGAGTGCTTGCAATGTTCAACACTCCGTCCATCATTTTCTTTGGTTTTGCATTAATTTTGCCTTATTCATTTCTCACCAGCTCTCCTCCACACGTGCTGTTTAGTTGTATTTTCACCCTCTCTCAAGTCCGCCAGCTTGGGTTTGTCCCCTTGGAGATTGAGCCCCCTTGCTGCTAACTCCACAGACACTCATATGCATTCTAAGTCTCTGCCATCTGTTGGCCCTCTGATGGTCATGCTTACTTTAACTAGAAGGGTTGTTACTGAGAGTGCAGGGCCAGACGAGCATTGGGGTGTTTGTTTTTCTTCTAATTTTCTCTACTCTCCATGCATTACAGTTCATTCAAAATTTGGCTAACAGGCTGTTGGCTAGCCTGAAATACTGTAATCATTTACATCCTATCTAAGCTCCATTAGCTCCATACACGCTAACAAAGAAAATGACATAGCCAACCTCCTGGCTTCTCTTGGTATAAAGTATCCAACTACAACCATCAATTCAAATCTACTGTCCATCTCTTACCATTGACAGGCCATAAACATATTTCTTTAAGTTTGTTACCCCAACAATGGAACTTGCTTATGACAGAAATCAGCAACATCAAATCACTAGTTTCTCAGGAAACTGGTGAAAATTATTTCTTCACAGTGGTCCTGAGTCCTTTTCTTCCCCTTCAATTTGTCTGCATCATCAGCTTCAGATAAACCACCAATTCCTGGAACTATCAGTCTGGGTCAGCCAACGTAGACCTCAAAGCCCCGAGGCCTTATCCCAGCACACTCTGGAGCAGATTTACTAGATTCTCGTGGAGTGCAGTGCAGCAGCCACAAATGTTGTGCTGCGTGAGAGGGAGAGAGCAGGAGAGCACCATATTTACAGAAATATGGCACTGTCCCTAGCACTGGTGCAGAAGCGGGTCTCTGTGAGTCTAGCACAGGTTTTGCACTGGAAGGGAATCCTTCCAGTACAAAATGCCATGCTTAGACTAACTTTAAGCTTTTTTCCACTTTCTATGTGTGCTATGTAGTGAAGCACACATACAAAGTTGGAAAAGAACAGAGAAATGAAAGCATTTCTCCTTCATAGCGCCTATTTATGTGAATAGGGTTTAGCGTCAGTGTTACAAGGTGCAAGTATCAGAGTGATATTGCTGGGAGGCCTTATGTTATAATAACACAATGCACATTAGTGGACCTTGGATCCGTAGAGGCCTTAGCTCGTTCCTGGTAGTGTAGCTTGAGCAACACATCACAAAAGAAGCCCCGGGTCCGGGTTCATAGGGAGGTCTAGCGTGTGACTCAGGATATCTACATGGGTAAGCTGGGGATTCCCTTTTTAAGGGCAGTTCCCCTCACACACCAGTGGTGTAATGTTTTATCATGGGGATACCTCCTCAAGTGAGAACCTAGTCCTCATGTGGGCTACAACCCCCTCTCTGCGAGGGAGGAGCTCAGGGATGATTTTCAAATAGAAGGTGGGTATATTAAAACCCCATAGTGGCTCGGTGTGTACTGAAAGAAATGCAGTGCTATGTTGTGAGTGAGTAAAAATAATTAAAACTGGCTATGGGGTCAGCTATGGCGTTACTTTTTAATTCTGCCGCCCAGTGTCAGGATTAAAAACTGAATATCGCGCATAGTACAGGTGACAGGATTCAAGTCCCCTGTGCCTTTACATGACCAACATGATTCAGCCTAGACCTTAGTTAGTGTCACGGCTTTCTTCAGGGTCAGTGATGTAGCTACTGCATAAAAAAGTGAAAAGTGCGTATAATAACGTGAATGGAAAAAATAAGTGAAACAATACTGAACCAGGATAGTGTTTCACTGTTCAGTATGTTCGACGTATACCTTAACATGGAGAAAAATGGAGACATGTCATCAAGGTATGCACATATTCATATCATGAGTACACAATTAGATCCTCCATGCATTAGAATAATATCATCACATTTCTGTGTTAGAACAATGTGTCGCACACTTGGATGCGTGACTTACCCTATGAGGTATACGGAGTTCACCACATCTGTCACAGCCACTTGGCCTAATGGTATGGGTGCTGCAACCTGTCAAGCGAGGTTCACAGTGTTTAAAAACCAGAAAGGCCCAGGGGGGCAAGGTAAGGGCAAGATAAATTCAAAGGTGCGAGAGTCGCAAAAGGCAGAGTAAATGCATAACAGAGCTAGTAATGGCACACATGACTTGCAACAACAACCTGAACACCAAAAAACAAGAACAGGATTGAGTAAGACGGGCGTGCTAGATAGGGACGCAAAGCACATCACTCAGTGACTCCCTCCCCTGTAACCAACAGAATATTACCAGGATGCAAGCCTGTTGAAGAAGGTGCTCACGGGGGTTTTAGCACCTTGGGGAGAGGGGAGGGAATGGAAGGGTACCGCGGTCTGACGGTAGCGCTATGACGGTAGCAGTTGTGGAAAAGAGAGTGCCCTAAAAACGGGACCGGCCCGTGGGAGAGTTAATGAGAGACGGGCGTACTGCTAACAGCCGGATCAGGTGGCTATTACCACGGGCAAACGTGTTTTAGCTTGTCTGAGTTTGTGTAAAGCATGACAGAAGGGGTAAGCGTACACCCGCAGGGGTGCATGCTAGGTACTTACTACCAAAAGTGCGGTTCCCCAGATCGGCAGCGCTCGTCCGGTGGCAGGTAAGAGAGCGTTGGTCAATCGTTGGGCATATTTAAAAGGCCCGGTGACTGGCCAATGAGGAACACCTGGAGAGAATGAGTATCCCGAAATCCGCCAGAAATGAAGGGTTACTGGGAAATGTAGTTTCCGGGTGCGGTTGTCAAGTCAACTGGGGCGCGTGTGGCAGTGTTTCAGGAGGCAAACAAGCTTGAATAAGACAAGCAGCAGCGGCAGCTCGCTGCTCAGTGAGATGAAATAAAATAAAATGAAATAAAATAGAACATCACTGGGCCCCAGGGGGTTCGCTGGGATATTGATCTGCAAGGTGCGATCAAGGGCAGTGATGTTATGAGCTCTGAGTGCGCAACGTGTGTAAATATAAAGACAGATTCTGTTACTTGACTCGATAAGTGATGGGTCAAGCGGGGTGTGGGAAAGAGAGGGAGAGGAGCAATGCGCTGTATGCACAGGTCGTTGTGCTTGGGGTTTGCTGAAGCCTGGGGAAGCCGGTTGATGGCCGATGTGTGGGGTGTGTGTGCCCACAGAGGCAGGGTTTTTTTAGGAGGGAACATGGGGCGCAGTTGCCACACGTTGGGGGACATTTGGTGTGCTCAGTGGACCGTAGGCTAGAAATAAGGGAGGCAGCGTCCTGAGGTGAACTAAGTGCTGTTAGGTGGGTCAGGTTATGTCAGTGCCAGCCAGGGGATGTCATCATGGAGTCCGGCGCTCTTAGTGCCCAGTCTGTACACCCACCTCTGCTCTAACCTGAGGAGTTTAGTTGACAACCCAGGTGTCGTTGCGTGCAGGTCAGGTTTGTCGAGAACACCCCAGCTCAGCGTGTCTGCTCCATGTTGGAATTCAAAGAAATGTTTGGTAAGTTTAGTAATCTGTTTGGCACATCTAATTGTGCTCTTGTGTTCGAGGATCCTGGTTCTGACTTTTCTAGTGGTCATCCCCACGTACCTCAACCCGCAAGGACAAGTGATCAGATATATGACCTGTTCACTATTACAATTGGAGTGTTTGTGTACTACCCAAGGTCTAGAAGTGCCTATGTCTATGCTTTTAGTCATTTTGGTTTGAGGTCATGTGCCGCATGACCCACATGGGTAATGGCCTTGGACACTAGGTAGGCTCCATAGAGTCATGGGTCTCGGTGTATTTGTAGGCGTCGGTCTAGTATGCATCAAGGTATCCTTCAGATTAAGCCCTCTTTTGTACGCAAAGATGGGTTTGTCTTGGGTTAGATGTCCCTTATTCAGAATGTGCCAGTTATGTAATATGGATTTGTTTACTGTGTGCGAAAGGGTACTGTAGGTGTTGACGCATACTAGTTTAGATGAGCTCTCTTTGTCAATGGGATGTTCTAGTAGTGCTTCCCTATTGTTTTTCAAGGCTCGTTTGTAGCTTTTTTTAATAAGATTTGCTGGATAATCTGTCGAGGAGGTTGTCTATAGCTTACCAGCATGTTTGTTGTAATTCTCAGGGCTGGAGCAGTTTCGGTGGAATCTCAGAAACTGCCCACATAGCAGATTATCACGCAGCGATTTCGGGTGATAGCTCTCATATTGGAGTAGCGCATTGCGGGCCATCGATTTCTGATAAAGTTCAGTTTCTAGGGTACCTCCTCTAGGATAGATCCACAGATCCAAGAAGGCCAGTCCTTCCTTGCTGTAGTCACATGTGAATCTTAGATGGTCATTCCTTTGATTCAACCATTCGTGAAAGAGTAAGATGGTAGAGTCATCTTCTCACCAGATGACGAAGATATCGTCTATGTACCTCTTCCATAGGATTATCTGTGCTAGAAACGGATTATCACTCCCAAAAACAACACCTTCTTTGAACAAGTGAATGTAAAGGTTCACTAGGCTAGACGCGAAGGTGCTGCCCATGGAAGTGCCCGAGATTTGAAGGTACAACTGCGTCTCAAATTGAAAGAAGTTTTCTTTCATTGCCAGTTTGGCGCAGGTCATGATGAAGGCGATAGGTGGGTTGGTGTTCTGTCAATAGTTGCTCTACCGTCGCTAGAGTCTGGTCCTGTGGTATACAAATAAACAATGATTCAACATCAAATGTAACCAGGTAGTCTGTTGATGGATCAAATTGTATGTCTTCCAGGAGGCATAGCACATCTGTTGTGTCTTTCAGGTAAGTGGGCATGTTACAGACCAGTGGTCTGAGAAAAAAAGTCAACAAATTGTGACAGTGGCTCTAACGCTCTTTGTGGTTTATGAACTTTGGGTAATACATAGAAGTACGGAGTTATTGGGGATTTGGTGCAGAGAAAATCAGATTCTTGTGTGGTAATCCAGTGCCTTTCTTGCAAGTCTTTGCTCATGATTGAGATGGTTTCCACAAGTCGCTCTCTCAGACGCTGTCCAACCATCGGTATGCGGTCTCGTTGTTAAGTTGTGGTAGGCACTTTGTCCTGTAGGTGTCTGTGTCTAGTATTACTGTTGACCCACCTTTGTTGGCGCTTTTGATGGTAATCGATTTGTCAATTGTGTCCATTTGTCCAGGGCGACTGACTCCGGAATCTGGGATCACGATTCGATCCTCGGCGCCGGCGGCAGATTAGCCCAGCACCTTGTGACTCTGGGCAATAGCTTGTTTAATCTTCCCGACGGCCCCCAGCGCGTAGAGACCCTTACGGGTAATTGTTCGCACTTTACAAATGTGGATTATTAATATTATTATTATTCGTGGAATGTTGTTAAAACTTCCACTGGAAGATGTCAATCCACAAGTCAGGTCTTTTAGGATTGCTTTTTCAAAGGTTGCTACCTCTGCTGGAAGTGCACCAATGGGAGGATTGAAGGTTGTATGTTAGTGTTCTTGTTTTCTTGGTCGCTGGTCAATATGTCTTTGTCTGAGAAGACAAAGTGTAGTCTGACCTTTCTGAAGAACTGGTGTACTTCTTGGTGATTCTTGAATGGGTCCCCAATATTAGTTGGCATGAATCCAAGACCGCTGTTTAGGATTGCAGTTTCATCAGTGCTCTGTGCACACTTGCTTAAATTCACTATGAAGCTGGATTCCTGCTCGGACCCGCCTGTTGTCCGCTCTTCGTCATGCTCCTCGTATTCTGTTGTTCAATCAGGGAGCTCCAGTGTACCTGTTGTGGGGTCCGTTGGCGGCCTCTTGACCGGCCGCAGCCTTCCCCTAAAAAAGGCTGCCCATAACCTGCTGGTGGGTTTTGTTGAAAGTTCATCAAAGGTTGACCTTGTCCAAAGAAGGGATAGTGCGGGAAGCTCCAAGGGTTCGGGGGCCACCATTGGTTGTTTTGGGTTCCTCCTCTTGGTCCGAGCCAGTTTCTACGGTTGTATTGTGGTCTCTCATTAGGCCCACTTTGGCTAGTGTCTGAGTCACTAGATGTGTCCTCTCTATCTGATGATGAGAAGTTAGATCCGTATTTGCGACCAGCTCTGTGGTATTCTGGAGGTTGGTATGAGGCAACAGTGTATGGGTAGACCTTTTCCATAGAGAATTTAGCCAGATCTTTCTTGAATTTCGTGATTTTGCTTGCTAGCAAAGTCTCTTTATAGTCTTTTGTATTCCTTTTCGACTCATCCAAATTTTTCTTGAATCAAGTGTAGCTTGAGCAGTCAGGCGTACAAAGAGGTAAATTTGTTAAGCATTTTACAGGACCAGCACTGACAAAAAGTGACTCGACTCAAAAGAAACATTGACACCAATTTATAAAAATAGAATGTATTTTATATAAATATTAACACCAAAATGAATTTCATACTTTGCAGATAACCGGAGTTATTGAATTCCCAAACATTCGAAAATAAATGCAGTTGAATCTGTCAAATTATCACCATTAAAGTCAAAGGGAGAAAAACACACTTAGCAATGCAATACTTGTAGGGTGAGCTCAACGGAGCTCTCTCACGGTAAAGGTTCTGAGTGCCCTTAGACTAAGACTCAACAGTCACTCCTTCGTTACGTTGCCCAGGAGTCCGGGTGCAGAGGTTACTTGGCTGTCCTTGGTGTTGACAGGATCCGCAGTAGCTGTCAAAATGCACCACTTAGCAAAATCACACTTCTCGATGAAGATACACCCTGTGCTTGGACAGTAGACGCCTTTGGGGACCCTGGACCAGGATTCAACAACTAGATTTCTTCTACCTTGCTCGGCGGCTCCTGCTGCAGAGGTAGCTGGCAGCTGTCAATCACCGAGGCAGGTCGTGCCAAAGATGCTTTACCACACGCGTGACAACAGCTTCTTCAGGATGCAGAAACACTGCAGCGGGGTCATTGTTGATGTCCGTCGCTGTGAGGTGCTCTTGAGCTGGAGATGTCGATGGAAAGGTCGATCACCCGACTGGATCACCAAGCCTTGACTGCTGCAAATGTAGTCTTCGGATACTTCAGAGGCTGGAGATTGTCAGGAGTGGACTGGCGGCTCGAAACTTGACTTGAGCTTAGTTACCACTTCGGGCTTGCAGGACACCACTTCTCTTTGGGCTCACCCTCGACATGCCCAGCGGGTTGCAATTCTTGTGATGCAGCACAATGATTCTTCTGCAGGTTGCAGTTGACTGGTGCCACCAGTCAGGGGTGTCTACTTCGGAATTCTGGTATCAACTGAAGTCCCTCTTGCTGGGAGCAATGAGTTTTCACCATGGACACACATCGACACATGGGTTCAGTATATGGTCTCTTCAGGGCACTTAAGTGTCCTCTCCTTGCGCTGCAGCAGAGTCCAATGTCCTGATTTCGGTGACGGTGTCTCCTTCATGCCTCTTCATGGATTGCAATGTAGAACTGAGATTCTGGTGCCATGGAGCCCCCTTAATCCTAGTTGAGGGTGTGTCAAGGGCATGAAGGACAGTGGCCAATAGGCTACTGGTCCCTGCGTCTAACCCTCTCCTGTAGTGACAACATCCTGTGGGTGTACATCACTATACTACCCAGAAGACCCTGTTTCAGGGTTTGTCAAAATGGCAGAAAACTTTCTTGGCAGTGCAGACCCCTAGCCCTCCTTAAGGTGTGGCTAGGTTTTGGGGAGTGTACAGATCCTGCATAACTAATTTTCCTGCCTGCCCGAGCTGCAGGGTTGGAAGGGCTTTGTCCTTGAGTGGGGGACAAGGTATCTGCACATCAAGGGTGATGAAAGCCTTTGAGGCTCTCCGCCTTGATAGCTGTAATCATTAGCCATCCTGGCAGGGTGGAGGCCTGAACTCCTTCCTGCCCATGCCTTTGTCTCCATCCTGGGGAAGTGCTAGCACATCCCACCAGGAGGGCAGACTCTTATTTTGCTCGCAAATGAGCGGGGTAAGCCTACCAAGGCACTGGAGGTTTGTATCCCAGGAGGGCACCCACGCATGGTGGCATCCCTTTGTGTGCCAGCTCACCCTCAACACCAAACACAACACAATTCTTGTCATTCCATAATGGAGCTAGCTATCTCAAGTTTTCTTGATAGCCAGCCCATGTTCCCTATGGACCGCCGGTCACTTACAGTAAAACTTTGCTTTTCAGGGTTACTGTATGGATATATATCCACAAATTTAACATAATGTACTCTACCTCTTGGGGTTAGGAGGACAAGCTTAAGAGTGACTTTCTTACATTAAGGCAGTGGTAGGGCTCTGCAGCACATGGTGTGTGCAGATTCCCTCTCAAGCAGGCAGATTGCTCGTGCGGAGCTGCAGTGGCAGCCCTGCAGATATATATTTACTTGGGTCAGACAGAGTGGCACAATATGGAGTTGCATCCCTGGGGACCCATTTACCACCCTTGCCCTGGATACCACTGATACCATCTACTAGAGACTTATAAGGAGGCAAAGTACCTTGTCAATTAGGTGTACCAATTTAACACCACTTTTAGGGGAAAGAGCGCGAGCACTGGGGCCTGGTTAATAGGTCCCAGTGCACTATCAGAGTCAAAAACCAGCATCCAGCAGTCTAAAATGGGGCAAAATGTGTGGGGGAATCTGCAAATAAGCCCAGTTTCTAACAGTCAGAAACCTTAGGTATTGTATGGGACTGCCCATGCACCATCCATGGTACACCCCTTTGGTGCTAAGTAATGCAAATCAGCGCTACGCGCTGCTATGCACTACTTTCGAGTGATTTTCCAGCGCTAAACAAGTTTAGCACTGGAAAATACATTTGTAACAAAACATTTTGCATCGATTTACCTCACTTTTGTGACGCGAACACAGCAATAAAACTTAGTAACCCCCAGTAACCATACCAGAAAACCGAATACTCATCTCCTTTCTCACTTCACAATGACCAGAATGGTGTCCCAACAGAGGGGTTACTACCAGTTTAAAACAAGCATACATATTTGCATCGTATTGGTTTGCTGTTGCCATGCACATTCATAAAAGCGCAGGACTTTCTGGTGCAGCAAAATAAACAATACGAGCAAAAAAATAGAACAGAATGTTTTCTGTTAGGACTCAAGGTGAAGAATAAATATTCTTTGTCATATATTTTTTGGTAATTCTAGTTAATGCTTTATGTAGACCCCGCACTGGAATTACTGTAAGCGGCGACCATGTAAATGTATATCTCAGTGACAGCATAAGTAGCGCGACTGACTATTGTGCCGCTCTGGCATATTACTTCTGGGTTACAGGGTAGGGGGCTGCTTTCAAAGCAGGGTGTGGGCCATGACCTACACATGAAAGCCTCAATGATCCAATTCTAGTCACGGTTGACTGGCCTGTGGGGCTGGTTTAATCACTTTTATGGGATTGATTTGTTTTTTTTGGTCTCTACTCCGGCCTTGTGCATAAGGAAGTGTGGCAAACAATATCTTTTGTGCAGAGAGATATCTGGGGGCTTATAGTGCTTTAGGCTCGGAGCCTGACAGAAATAAGGAAACAAGAGGAAATAAAATAGGACATTAAAAAGGACTTGGTAATGTGAATGGAGAAAAAAAATGTATGCAAGATTGGATCTCACAATAGACCTCATTAGAGTAAAACGTTGAAATCAAATAAGAACTAAACGAAAAGTAACCAAATGTACAACAACGTCAGGATCCTATATCTAACATTTTACATTTCAAGTGGTGTTTTTTCCAAATACTTTCTAAGACTCTTTCAAAACAACGTTTTAATTGGGTAAGGCTATCCTTGTTCGGGAAATATGAACTTTCACTGACATATCTGCAAAGGAACTGTGGGTTTATTGTTTCATGCTTTAATGGTCTAATAATTAGTAATAATATGGAAATGACATAATAGCCTGTTTCATATTACATGTGTTCATTGTTTGCTTAATTAGATCTGCAGATGATTCATGTTCTGCCTTTGACTAATTCAGTTGGTTGCCGTATTTTGAACTTCGCCAGCTTCAATTTTCTTCCTTTGCCGTCACTCGGTATTTCATGCTATTTGTACCAAGAATTATCTGTAAAAATCAAATGAACGCATGAGCTCTAAAACAGGCAACGTGGCTGGTTACATTTTTGAGCCTGACAAAATAAAATCCTTTAATAGTTTACAGGGCGATGTTCCTACACCCCATATGCTTTAGTGCTTGAATGAAAGGCACACTCAGTAGAATATTTACACTAAATGTGACTACATTTGCATATCCCTGAGATTGTTTTGTGGAGAATATGTGGATCTCACCCAGGCCCGGTTCTAGTGGGTGGGCCGGGTGGGCCAGGCCCACCCAAACATTAGCCAGGCCCACCCAAACTGGAGCCTTGGCCCTTGCAGTGAGGGCTTGAAGGCAGGCGCGCAACGCCATGGGGCTCAAAGTGCTTCAAAGCCCCCCGCCCCCCCTCCCCCGTCGTGTGTGTGCGCCCGGGCGCGCGCACACAGATAGTTTTTGAGATTATCGCAGCCGCACCTGAGTACTTCACAGGTCTTTAAAAGACCATTTACATGTTAAGGAGGCTTTGTTTATTTTTTCACCCCTGGGTGGATATTCTTTTTCTATGCAGCGCAGGAGAAAAGAAGTTTGTTTATTTTGATTCACCTTTCCCAACCCCTACAGCTGCTTATCACATCAGGCTGCAACACTAAGTTTGACTAATGGAGTAGGTAGGAGAATGTGTCACTATTTGTTTTTCTTTTTAAAATCTGCACAGGCCCAGCAGGACATGTACTTCGCGTGTGCTTCATTTAATCAGTTGTTATCATTATCATGGCTGATGCAGGACACCAATAGGACAATAAAAAAAATGCCCAGATAACGCTGGCTATTAATGATCCTGCTGGAGAGCAATCATTTATCTGTTAGTAGTTAAGTGCAGATGAACTGTATTTTATGTGGAAGCTCAGTGGGTTACTGTCATTGTGACAGAGATCCTTGTGTTACTTGCAGTTCAGAAGTTACAATCCTAACATAGGACAGTGACCAATGAACTGTCATCAAAGAGCTGCATGCAAACCTGAATGGTATAGTTAGAACTTCGCGTTTTTTGTTTTGTGATATAGTTAGAACTTCCCCAGTCTTTCATTAGTCTAATGTTGCTAAAATGAGTATCTTTGGACAGATATACATTTTTATCAGTAAAGCCAACCCCTAACCACTGGAGTACTCTTTAAATCCTGAGTCTGTGCTTCTCCAGACCAAACCCTCTTAAAATAACTGCCCACCAGTATAGATGACATGTGATTCATACACCTTGTAATCCTCATTGGCTTATGTGACACTCCCTGTAGGCTGATTTACATACTTGTATGATTCGTTGTCTCTGTATAATGTGTGGGTGGTGTAAAGTACTGACACACACTACACTGATATGAGTAGCGCTACACAACAAATGAAATGCATATGAGAGAGGGGCTACGTAAAGCTGAGGGGCACTGTTGGAGGGTGGCAGTGAGGGAATCCGAGGAGGAGGTAGTGGGAGGGGCTATGAAGCGATAAGGGGCACTGTTGGAGGGTGGCAGTGAGGGAATCCGAGGAGGAGGTAGTGGGAGTGGCTATGGAGCGATGAGGGGCACTGTTGGAGGGTGGCAGTGAGGGAATCCGAGGAGGAGGTAGTGAGAGTGGCTGTGGAGCGTTGAGGGGCACTGTTGGAGGGTGGCAGTGAGGGACTCCGAGGAAGAGGTCATGGGGGGGAGGTGGGAGCTAGGGAGAAATGAGGGGCACTGCTGGAGGATGGTAGTGAGGGATTCTGAGGAGAAGGTCATGAGGGAGAGGGGCTACAGAGAAATGAGGGGCACTGGTGGAGGGTGGCAGTGAGGGAATCCGAGAAGGAGGTCATGAGGGGGAGGGGCTATGGGGAGATGAAGAGCACTTGTGGCATATGGCAGTGATTATTGGTGCGGCGCCAAAAAAGACTTTCGCATCAGCGCTAAAGCCGGCCCTGTCATGGCCTTTCTGTTTTTGTTTATTTGATTAGCAGTCGGGTCATAAGGGCTACCGTGGAACATACTTTAAAGTGTGTGCTAATTATATTTACTGCTATATTCAATGTTATAAGTTTGAAGGTGATTTTACTAATGTTTTTACCGGAAAAAATGAAAGTGGAGCCCGATGGTGCCTGATACGGGGCTGGGGCCCAAGGTCAGCTGTGAGATATGGTGCACTGGAGAGGAGTAGTGGATAATCAAGCCTGCAAGGGGGTGCGTTGCGGAGTCTGGGGTCAGGTGGAGGTAGTAATGAAGAGGGATCCTCCATGAAGGCTCGAACAGAGGGAGCCCCAAGTAGTGTTACTTGCCTGATACTACCACCTCAGAAACCTCCTCTTCCCATCTAAGGAAAATTACAAAGAAAAAACAGTTTTTGAGAGTGATAATATTTAGAAAGAGATTTGGAAAAGAGTGTGATTTACTGGGCCTTGTAAGACTAAGAAGAGATAAAGGAGGGCCCTGAAGCAGGCCTGCCTAGACATATATGCCACAAATCGAGCCCGCAGTGGCCCACCCAAATGCACCCTTGGCCCACCCAAATAAAAATTCCTGGAGCCGGGCCTGATCTCACCCATGGTCTTCGGAAGCAGGTAGGCCTGAACGAGTTTGGTCTGGTAGTGCTCCTGGATGGGGCCGCTTTGGCACTCCCTATTGGAACAGGCTTATGGCTAATTTGCATATGGGTATTCTATGTCTTGAGTGGTATAAGGAGCGAAGAACAATGGACTGGAAGACGGCCGTGATTAGTTAGATCCTTCTATCATTTTGTTCTTGCTCATTCTTTCAAATCAACTATATTGGTGGAAAATCATCTAAGCAGTTGATCTGAGTTGGTACCTCTATAAAACCTTGCGGTACATTGCAAAATTTGCGGCAATCCATATTTTGACATAGCTATTTGTCCACATGCATTTTTGGAGAATTCTGCTGGTTGGGGTTGGTGCAGCGCAAAGTTGCCCTTTCTGGGCATATCACAAATTAAGGCAGAACATGTTAAGAGATATGTGAGACGAATGTGCACTTAGCGCATGTTTCTTACTTGATTCAATGATTGTTGAAAATAACTCATGTGACACAACTATTAGAAAATGCCTTTATTGTAGAAATAGAGAATCTACTCACAAGTGTGCTTAACCATGCTATTTAAGATGTTTCACTGACGTTTTAATGAATATAAAACTGTCCTCATTTAATAGATAATGTACTTACTCTGAAGAAGAAACCCGACTTTCCTAAATGTGTGCTAAAAAGCCTGATGAAACCGATCCTCATATTTGTAAAATGTGATCTTACTGGAAACTGCAACACTTATGTAATGTGTGCACTGATGTTACACATATATGCATTTAAATGTAGATCTTAGTCATACTATTACTTGATTTGTTTAAAGATTTACAGTATGCCACACATAGTATGAATTAAATAATATGTACTAGAAACTTACTTTCATTTATGTTTAAATGTGCACACACAAATTGAACGCGCACCATTGAATTGATGTTTAACTTGTCTTAACTGTTTAGGCCTACATTGCACCATGCTGCATTTCATAAAATATTGTTTTTCATTTTCTGCTCACACAACATTTCTGCAGGCATTCACGTGCATTGTTAGTTTAGAACTGATACATTACTGTACTAGAGAAAGGAGCTAGAGCCTTAGAAGAAGACCTTGACTACGATGGAGAAACAGAGAGTCAACTGAAAGGCCTATTGAGGAAATGTGTCAATCCACATGTGTCTGAGAAAGAGATGTCACTCTGCTGTCTAGTGTGGAATAATCTGTCGATGTTGCAGTCTGCAAACTGTGAACTTGATGATCCCTGGAATGAATCCCTGATAGTGTGATCAAGGGGGTGTTACCTATGGACTTTGTACGTTATGATATAGAGTTCATCTCACCAGAGACTTCAGGCTTCTTTCTGTTTCCTTCAGAGGGAGATCCCTTCCTGATTTTTGACCCCTTCAGATCTTTTTTGGACGTCTTGCAGATTTCTGGGCTAAACTCCGTCTGAAGACCCTATGCAGATCTCTGTGCATCCCTTACAGACACCTCTTCTGATTCTCTTCAAGGTTTAGATCTCAATGATTCCCTCAGATAATTTCTGAAGTGTGGCTTAGGTTAACACTTATTCCTGAACCACGGAAGGCTCTCGGCCAAGCTTCTGATAGGCCAACATTTTCTTGCCTGAGTTCCTTTTGTCCTTTTGTCCTGTCCTGACTTCCTTCAAGGAAATTCCTTCATTTGTGAGTTCTTTTTTTCCCAACCATCATCTGGACATTGAAATTCTAAATTACTAATATATAGAAGAGAGAGTCTTACAGTACAGCTTGTTTGTTTAATACTAGTGTGCATCAATTTCTTCATGAGCCAGTTGTTATTCTGTACCTTTACAGCATGGTTTTAAGAGTAGTGTATTTGAACGTGTTTATTAATTTGTAAGAAACCTTATTGAACTTGGCTACAGATTCCTGGTTCTCATTGTGTAGCCAAATGGGTTGCACTCTTAAAAGAACCTTGATTGATTGCAAAGAATAACTCCCATCGCCTCTCAATCAGGTTTGAAAGGTCCATCGGAGGACCAATGGTAAGCAAGTGGACCCAGAAATGCAGTATCAGGGCTAATCAGTACATAGCTGGATTAACCAAGGAGAATTTTTACAAAATGTTCATGCATCGCTGAGTAGCAAGCACAATTGCTGCATTACATTGCATGAATGGGTGAAAACTGAAGAGTGGCAAATCTGCTAAAGTATGGTGCTCTTCAGCTCACTACTTACGATGGTGCATTTGAGGCTATGTAGAGCCAATGAAGGTACCTTTGCATCATGCAGACTACATCATGCATAGAAAGAGGAAATATCAAAGAGAAATAAACATATTTCTTCTTGTTACACCGTGGTCTGGGTGGAGTACCATTTTGCTGCCATCCAAGGTTTGCTGATTTCAGTAAGGTTAGGACTAATCATGCCTTTCTGCATCACACATAAAAAAGCAATAGTTGTCCCTTCCTGCACAAAAACAATCCTGGCCGTAATGCAGGCACCCTTGCACCATGGGTCAAAGGTGCCTTCGTTTGGGCAAGGCAGTGTAAAGTTTGCTCGCACAGGTAAAAATCCCTATATCTTAATAGATATGGCCCTGTTTAGCTCTCTCCCATTCACGCACTGCAGTGTAGCTCAGTGCAGCAACTTTAATTGCTGCTTTTTGTTACGTGAATGTTTAGAAAATATGCCCCTAAATCTGGGATTGCATCATATTCCATGAGTGACTGCAAGGAACGTCCATACTCCACCCACGGAATGCTTATCACTACTAAATGTAACACAATGCAGCACAAGTCACTGCATTGTGTTACACTTCTTTACAAAGTCACATAATACGACACAAATTGCCCCTTGTATGGCTTTGTAAATCTTACTTAGGCCTTTCCGTTGCCTTGTGTCGCCTTGTGCGATGCCAGGACAATGCAAAGGCTTAGTAAATCTAAGCCCAAATCTTCTCCCAGGCAAAGGAAACCATCATAGCACATGCTGCAAGCATGACTATGCTACTGACTTATTGAAGCAAATCTGCTCTCTTCTCTATTAGTTTTTATGATTAAACTTTTGCTACATTCCGAGTAGCTCTCAGAAACCTTCAGAGTAGTTCCCAGTCTTGAGATCCTTTGAACTAAGAACAGCAATAAATAAGTATTGTGTTTTCTTTTTAAAGTTAAGGAAATGCTTTGTTTATTTTACATTATTATCTGTTTGCAGATAACAGAGCTTGATAAGGAGCAGTGCTCCACTCAGATTTATGACCCAAGTGGGTCAAAGAGTTTCAGAAGTGAAGCACTGAGATGTTTAACTCTTAAATAAAAGTGGTTCTCAACTCAGTATTAGAACATGGGAACAAAATAATGTTTCTGAATGCTTTTAAATGAGGGAAAATTAAAATGAAGTCAACTTAATGATTAAGTTAACTCTTCATTTAAATGTTCTCCATTTTCAAAGTGTTGCAATTTCAAACAGCAAGCATCTTGCTCGCAGTGACTGGTAGTCAGTGTCACATTTATAACTCAAAAATACAGTCATTTTCTTTTAATTGGGAGTAATTAAAAGTGGAAAACATTTTTTCTATGAAACAAGGTCTTAATGTTTTTCTCTACTTTAAATTAAACCAATTAAGTCCTAATGTTTTATGAATCATGGATCTTCGCTTTAATCTGCTCAAATTTAGATAATTGAATATATTTTACTGTTATAAATATGGCACCACATCTACAGGCCAAGGGGAATAAAATGCATGCTGTCTGTAAAGACACTTCGACATGGGAGAAAATTGAGTATGTAATACATGTAAACATAAAGTTAACTCTTCAGTTGAGTTTTCTACCATTCCAAAGGGCCACCTTTGTTCACATCAGGCATCTTGTTCCTGGCTGCTTGTAGACAAATTGACATATTTATAACAGAAAAATGCACCCATTTTTTTTAAATCGGAGAAATTTAAAGTGCAGAAAAATGTTCCATCAAGTGCAGAAAAATGTTCCTTATTACAAAGATTTTTGCAGAACATTTTTCTGTACTTTAAATTTCTCCCATTTATAAAAAGAAATGGTTGCATGCTTTGCGTTGTACATGTAACGGTGTCACATATGGCAAATGGTGTGTCGTGTGCTACAAGTACATACGACACAGGCTTTGTCACCCATACACATATATCCCATTCATTCACACACATCTTCATATATCCCCACAAACCATATACTCACTGATGCACATGACAGCCCTATCATAGTACCCCTAGTCAGAGTATTTTCGTCAAACCATAGTATCAGGCTTCATGATCATTAGGTTTAAAGTCAATGAAGCTGGGCAAAGGGGTGTCTAGTAACAATGCGCCAGTTACTTGGCCTTCAGTAACTCACAACAATTTTCACTGTTCAGAAGTAGCTCTCACTACAGAAAAGGTTGGAGACCCCTGTATTATACATTATGCCACCTAAGTTTATAAAGTTTTCTAATGAATTTTGCCTCATGCTATCTGGAATTTTCTTTACCTTATTGTGAACTGAATAATGGTGAGTAGGAGTTCCATGCATGGCAGTTGGACAGAATTGAAGCGGTAGGACAGCTGAGGAGAATGGGATGGAGAAAAACATTAATGTCTGGTGTGTCATTTTCCTGAAATAAAGGTTTTACTATCTCAGGTTCTGTCAACCTCTTGTGCGCCTCCACAAATATGTTCTACATTTTCACCCAAACCAAAATCAGAAAATGTTTGTCCTCCACGACCCTCCTCCGCCACGACCGACACCAACTCTGCAGCCAAAGTACTACACTGATGGATCTCCAGCTGTGCTGACAAGCTCGCATCCCTCCGCCACCCGGCCAATCAATGCCCCCTGAAGGCTGCCTGGTTCACCACTGACCTTGAAGAAGTCAGGCGCTCCTGCAGGCGCCTCAAGAAACTCTGGCGGAACAGGAAAACCATTGAAGACCTGAACAACTACAGGAACACCATGAACGAATACCACCAGCGCATAAGGGCCACCAAGAGGACCTTTATGAAGAACAAAATCCACTCTAACGCAAATAACGCAAAATAACTCTTTAACGTCATACAGCAGTTCACCAAACCCCCCAGTGAAGCCACAGACATTGCTCCATCCCAGGACCTCTGCAACAAGCTCAGCTCCTACTTCCACCTGAAAATCAAGGCCCTCTATGACAACTTCAGCAAGCAGACTCCGGACACCACCCCCCTCTCCACCACCGACAACCGGCCGACCACCACCACCTGGAAACCTGCTACCACTGAAGACACCACCAAGACCATGAAGAACACCCACTCAGGAGCCCCCATCGACCCCTGCGCACCCCACATCGACAATAGAGCCACCACCGCCTTGGCTCCCGAACTAGGCCAGACCATCAACGCCTCCCTCGAATCCGGCATCTTCCCCAACGACTGGAAGCGGATAGAAGTCAAGCTCCTCCTCAAGAAACCCTCAGCGGATCCGATGGACTGGAAAAACTACCGGCCCATCTCCCTCTTTCCCTTCGCAGCCAAAGTCACAGAGAGATTCGTCAACGCCCAACTGACCACCTTCATCGAAGAGAACGCCATCCTCGACTCCTCCCAGTCTGGATTCCACAGCAACCACAGCACCGAGACCACCCTCCTCGCCGCCACCGATGACATCCGCATGCTACTCTACCAGGGCCACACTGCGGCCGTTATGCTACTAGACCTCTCCGCAGCCTTCGATACTGTCTCCCAACGCACTCTCGCCGCCAGACTCCATGACGCTGGCATACGTGGAATTGCCCTCGACTGGGTCTGCTCCTTCCTCACCGGTGTGAGAAGTTGGCCTGATGTATGATGTCACTAGTTATAGTGTACACCTTATATCAGTCCAAATACCCTTATGGTGATTGGTTGTAAAGTCAACCTTATAGACCAGCTATCCTAGTGGTAGCATGGACAAGAGCAGTCTTAGGCTAAACTCTGAATGGCATGTGAAGCCAGCTGTGATACCATATATAATCCCTTGAATACCAAATGAAAGGACACCACAACAGATATATATATAAAATAAAGTGTATTTATTCTAAGCAAACCCTCAGCACTCTTTATGAGATTAGAGGTAAGTACAACACAGTCTTATTTATGCATACATTAAGTCACAAAGGTAAGTAATACAGTTAGGCCCTAGGGGCCACGCAAACCATATACTAAGTAAGTGGTATAAGGACCACTGTCACGGAAATAGGATAGGCCTAGGCCTAGGGAATCTCTGGGGCTACACTATACTACCAAAGGTTAGGAAGTGGGAGGCCCACGGGATTCGTATGCAGAGTGGAAACACTCACGCGTAATGCGTAAAAGTCACTAGCAATAGTACAGTTTAGAAATAGATAGATTTAGGACATTTCCGGAGTAGCTAGGAAGTTGAGACTTGAAACTTAGACACTAGGATAGTCACTATCCTGATGAGCACCGGAGTACCCAAGTTACCTAGCCCACAGGCTGCGGGTGCATAGGGGTGAAGTTGCGTCGGGTTTCGTCGTCGACTCCTATGGATGCCTGAAGAAAGATGCTGACAGGCAGTCAGTGAAGAGTGTCCGGTGGATCCCACGGCTGGGATCAAGAAGAGAGGAGACCTGCAAGCAGAGGGGACAGAGTCAAGGTCACTAGCCAGTGACCACGTGGAACCAGGAAGGAACCAGACGATGTCGTGAAGATTTGCAGGTGAAGGTGAAGCTTGTCGCTGCAGCCAGGAGGACCAGGAAGCGTCGAGGACCACCAGGACCAGGAGGCGAGCTGTCCCACGAAGGCTCTTGCTGTCGGCGGCGTCGAAGTTGGACTAGGACTCACCAAGCCTTGGCAAGCGGAACCCATGCAGAATGAAGGACTTGCTTCTGGTGCAGACCAGGAAGGTCTGGGGTGCTTCTCTTTTTCAAAGAAGCAGGAGCCAGTCTGGAGGAGCCAAACCAGCGGTGAAGATTACAGGTTGCGTCGTCACAAAGGCCACTAGCCAGCGGGCAAGCAACCGGACAGACGCGGCAAGCAGGAAAATGCTGAAGGGCCCCACGCAGGACTCGTTGAGTGTGGGGGGCTGATCTTCGGTGCAGATGGTGCTTGGGGTTGGGGCTTCTCAATCCCCGGTGCACAACTTCGAGGGTGCCTCAGAAGCTGCGTTTGAAGATACTAGCCACTTTTCCCAGGTAGCCGGTCCCACGTCGCTCGTCGCCTCCACGGATCTCAGCTCTGCTGTGGATGTGGATCAGGGTCGGAGAAGTCTGGAAGTCCAGGCTCTGGTCGGGCTCTGCAGTCGGTTCCTCGTAGAACGTGGGCAAAGCAAAGGGTAGTCTCTTGATGGTGCCTGTTTGCACAGGGTAGCCACTCCTTGGCCACAAGGGAGATTCTTCAGTCTTCTTCTTTCGTCGAATGTCGAAGGTCCAGAGTTTCTGTTCAAGATTGCAGGTTCAGGATAATCTAAAGTCTTGAGGCCCAACTCCGACTCTTATACTAATCTGGGGGGCTGGGATACCTGCTAGGTCACGCCTTATGGGTGGGACCTGGGAGGGGGTGGTTACACCCACTTCCCTTTGTCCAGTTTCGCGCCAGAGCTGGGGCTGGAGTGCCCCAGCACCGGTTTGAACTGGACTATGCAAGGAACACCTTGTGTGCCCCAGGCATGTCTCATTCCTTTCAGCCCACCCTGCCCCAATACACTAAAGGCTGTCTGGGGAGGTGCTAGCACCTCCCCAAGCAGGAAACCTATTGTCCAGGCCTCCCTGGCTGGGATCACTCCCATCTGCAGGAGGTCAGACTTGTGTCGTGGCAGCAGCATCCATTTTGTGATGCTGAGGCTTTGGTCAGAGGTTAACAGTGAAGTATGATTTTAACATGTCTTTCCCTCTAGAAGGGGGGAATAATATCCTCATGTCCAGAAATGGTATGGGGGTATTATTCCACAGTGTTAGACACCTTACACGACATGTTTCGATAAAGCCAAACCATAGTTACCATAACCGTCTAAGATTATAAGGCACTTTAAGAGTATATGGTAGGCTATATCATTGAACAGCTATAAGGACTTGGTTCCGAAAGCTTCAGACAGGCTCAGCTCATGCTAGAGCACCATCTCACATGTTACCAAGCACTCTGCCTCCAGGATTGTTAAGGCCTGCCATAGGAGTGACTGATAGGTACACATGTGTCTATATGTAAGTTAGGTATAGGAATACTACACCTAAGCAAGGGGTGATTACACGACCTTGCCCCAGCTGAGTGATCAGCCAGTTGTGTCAAAATGGAAGGCCAGGCCAGGGGTGGCATAATACATGCTGCAGCCCCTGGTAGGCCTAGGGTACACCTATGCCCTGGGTACCTAGGGTACACTGTACAGGGTCTAATAAGGTGATCCTTACCAATTGGTTATGTACCTAGGGTACATGGAGTCCATTTTAAAGAGAGAGCAGACAGCCTGAGACCCTGAATGGCAGGATCTCAGGCCAACTAAGTCGAAAAAACAGCTAGACACTAGGCAAAAAGTTGGGGGTAACCATAGTCAGATATCCACCTTCCTACAACCGGCACAACCCAAATGACTCCCACCCTTCCTCTCCGAGCCCACAGAGATCAACTGAGGAGTACCCCACGGATCCTCGCTCAGCCCCATGCTTTTCAACATGTACATGGCCCCCCTCACCGCCATAGTCAGACAGCACAGGCTCAGCATAGTATCTTATGCCGACAACACCCAGCTCATCCTCCCTCTCATGAAGAACCCCGAAGACACCAGACTCAGCTTTCGAGAAGGAATGAAAGACGTTGCAGCCCGGATGAGCGACAGCTGCCTAAAACTGAACTCGGAGAAGGCCGAGGTCCTCGTCCTTGGCCTCAATCCCACGGCGTGGGATGGCTCCTGGTGGGCTCCTGCCCTCGAAAATCCACCCACCCACTCCGACGGGCCAGGCCTGGAACCTCGGCATCATTGTAGACTCCTCCCTCACCATGGGCCACCAGATAAACGCTGTTGCCTTGACCTGCTTCAACTCCCTCTGCATCCTCCGCAAGACCTGCAAGTGGATCCCCCACAAATGCAGAAAAACGTCACCCACGCTCTCGTAACTAGCAGACTGAACTACGGTAATGCCCTCCATGCCGAAATCAACAAAACCCTGCTACACAAGCTCCAAACCATCCAGAACACCACAGCCAGACTTGTCCTCGGAACCCCACGACACGAGCACATGACCCCACACCTATGAGAACTCCACTGGCTCCCCATTGAGAAGAGACTAACCTTCATGCTACTACCCACGCCTACAAATCCCTCCACAACATCGGACCCAAATACCTCAACAAAAGAGTCTCCTTCCATGTACCCAAAAGGAACCTCCGCTCCGCCGACCTCGCCCTGGCAGAAACCCCATGCATCCGCAGAACCAGAGCAGGCAGAAGAGCCTTCTCCTAAGTCACAGCAAAGACCTGGAACGAGCTCCCAGTCAACATCAGATGCTCCCCCACTCTGCACACATTCAGAAAGAACCTCAAGACCTGGCTTTTCGACTGATCCGGAGCTGGAACCCACCCGCCCCCAGCGCCTTGAGACCCTCACGGGTGAGTAGCGCGCTTTATAAACCCCTGATTGATTGATTGATAGATTGATTGATTGATTGATTGATTGATTGATTGATTGATTGATTGTGGATATTTACACATAATTTTCTGAAGAATTGGACTTCCTCTGTTTATTCCATCTGCTTATATATACAGTTAAATATTAAGAGGAACGCACAATGATGTTTGGTACTGTGCACCACTGTGGGCCTGGCAACAACTCATTTGACTGACTCATTATTATGCGGGTGGATTCATATTATTCTGGCCATCAGATTCCTGCAGCAACCTTTATTTCTTATGCAAAAAGGGTGACGTTTTGGATACACTTGGTTTAACACGCTTCCAGTTACCAATGCTGGCATGGCCACAGGTCCCTGGAGAAGCAAGAGTAGGCTTTCATGGAATCTAAGGCCTGCTGTTCAATTATGATATAGTGCAACTGATGTGTTCGTATATGAACAGTAAGGAAACCAGACCCAACCACAATGCGGTTTTCCTACATAGAGGCTTTAAAGGAAGACAATAAATGCTAATTGAAAAGCTAATATCATTATAGTATTCAAAGTGTCAATATATTCAGAGAGAAATATTGTGCTAATTGTTTCCTCCCGCATAGATGTCGGTGTGTCAAGTGGAAACATTTAGCATTTGAGGAAAAAAGAGCTTGGAAGGCTTGAGCGTGTTTTTCTTATAATATGCAGAATTTCACATATGGCTTGATTGGATGCTTATTTTTAGTTTTTGAACGGTGTTTACCTAATAGTTTATGCCTGATGGCTGTTGAACGGGTGAATTTGCTCAAATGTTCTCCAATTGTAGTGATTGTGATTCTGTTTTACCTCCTTAAAGGGATTATTGTCAAATGTTTTCATAGCACATCATATCCTTTCCACACCCACCCTACAGGATATAGTTAGGTTCCTCTTACCAAAGAAGGCCATAGGACGTTATAACCAACTTGAATGTCTAACCTGCTAAAAACTGCAATGGCTAAAAATTGTGTTAGGTTTTAGCCAGTGTGATAGGTCAAGGATCTGTCAGCCAGTTTGGTCCAAACAAATTTCCGTCTTTTGCGCAGAGGTGATGCAGGTCTTTCCAAAGTGTGAGCTCAGGAGAGCGCCACCAGGAATCTAGTATGCCATCCAGGTCAGAAATCTGCAACGGAGAAGAAGTATGGATAATCCTGCTGCTTCACTCTGTGTGGTGGCAGTGGGCATTCACACAATACTTATGGAGGCAGATTTGTAGAACTAAAGGGTCTGAACCTAAGATTTTACAATGGTCTGGTGACAATGAATATTTTTCATTAAAATAAATTACCATCTACCTCAATAGCCATAGTGCTTTAGGGTGTTTTTTAACAAAATAATTTTGTATTTGCTCTAACCAGAAGTGTTATATTTTTTGTTTAGTAGTTCGTTTTTTATAGTTATTACTGTGGTAACCTGACAAAGCTCAGTCAGCAGAAAACGAAATAAAAACCATCTTAAGGTGTGTGGCAATTGACCTAAACTCACCCGCATTTACCACTGTCTGCTCACTTAAAAGTGTGGTGTATCACTATAGTTCTGTGGTTAATCTAATGGTGTGTGTTATGAAAAGAGCACCCAGCTTAGTCTTTCAGTATATGGTAACAAAAAATATACTCCTTTATTCACTTATGACTTAGTTAGCATCAGGCCCGGCTCTAGAATTTGTTCTATGGGTGGGCTATAAATAAGTATGGGTGGGCCACGAAGATGAGTCGGTACTAGCCAAAAAACAACAAAGTATTTGATCGATCCAATATTTTAGGTATCGGCCGGGCCGGCTTTAGCGCTGGTGGCTCCTGGTGCAGTAATGCCTTTTGGCGTCTCCATGCCCTATGACCGCCCCTCTTTGGACTCTCTCACTTCCACCTAGCAAAAGTGCCGCTCATCTCTCCAGTCATAAGTTATTGCTAAACACAGCGCCCCCCATCTGAGGTCAGTGCCCCCTCTACCGGCCAGCGCCCAGTGCAGCCGCACCGGTCGTGCTGCCCCAATGCGGATCTGGGTATCGGCATCTGTCCGCATTTAACAATGTTAACACAATAATCAGCTCCTAAAAAGCTGCTTTCTTTGATGTGCTTCCGGCTTTCGGGAAGGGAAGGGACGCTGCTTTTCTAATCTTTAAGATGTAGAACTTTAAGACTGCAGCATGGTCCTGGTCATATGCAGCAGAAATGTTTCAGCTGCCATACAGAGCCACTTTACAGCTTTTCGTACTTTTAAAAACTTTGGCAGCTTTTTACTTTGCAAAGCATTGAAGTTTAAAAATACGATGCAATAAGCCCGGAATCATAATTCAGTTTTCAGGATATCCATTTCATTTGTGCATCACAGCAGCTACAAAACTCTGCTGACTTCACACCTCTCCCCAAGACTCAAAGTATCCTATATCGAAGGTGTTAATCATTAAAATAAATGATAAGGGAGATCACACAGATACATTAAGGTGAAAAACGCTTGTTTTTCAGTTCTGGTTTGGCCTTGGGTGGGCCAATGTTTCCTTGGGTGGGCCTGGCCCACCTGGCCCACCCTCTAGAACTGGGCCTGGTGAGCATGGATCCGCTATGGGTAAATCAAGTTTGTAAAATACAATCCATAGATGAAGCCTAAATTCTATTACAAAACACTGACACTCAATACTATAGCACCGGTGATTAAGCACTTGTTTAATTTATGTATATGAAGGGAGGGTCTAAGTGTGATGGTTATTTAAGTGAATATGGTTTTAAACCATGTTTTGGGATAACAAGGCGACCACCTAAAAAAGATTACTTGAAAGCTCAGGAAGAAGGGGGAGAAAACAACCAGAAAAGCAAAGACATACTCCCCCAAGACCTATATTTCTTTGTTGTTGGCTCTCATGAGCTCAAATTCGGGGCATAAAAAGTATTCTTCTCCACACAAAGTTATCGGCTATTATTTCATTATTTTTTTTTACTTATATTTCTCTGGCCGACGTACAATTCAATGGAATGAATAATTGTTGTCCATCTTCTTCAGGACCTATTATTTTATAATTTATAATGGAAGTAGGAAGGGGGAATCTGTAGCTGCTGTGTATGTCACTTTTCTAATTGCACTCCATTCAGGGTATTGGGAACGTACATGGCGTTCAAATGATGTAATTTTGTCAGTAAAAAACCAGGCTCCGCAAAGTAAGACCCGCTGAATGTCTTAAATGCGAAATCTCTATATTTTCATTGTAATCCACAAAAGGGCATTGCTAATGTCCAATTAACGATCCTTGTATTTAGTGCAAGGTGCTATTGTTTTCTTGTTGGTAATGTCCTGGTCGCTGGCTACTCCTCTTGGGACATAGTTTTGGTTGAAAATTTGGCCAAACAGAGCAGACACAGGAATCGTCGGCTAAAGCAGAGCCCCACAGCAGAACACAGACCGCATAGACCCCTAATGGAAATTAAATAAATACACAAATAAGGGAGCACGGTCCATCCACAGACAGCCTGTGATAATAGGGAAAACTATGTCCCAAAAGGAGTTGCCAGCGACCAGGACATTACCAACAAGAAAACAATAGCACCTTGCGGTAAATACTAGGATCGTTAATAAGAGATTAGCAATGCCCTCTAGTGGATTGGCATTTAAGACATTCGACGGATCTTACTTTGTGGAGCCTGGTTTCGTACTGACAAAATTACATCATTTGAACGCCATGTACGTTCCCAATACCCTGAATGGAGTGCACTTAGAAAAGTGACTTACACAGCAGCTACAGATTCCCCCTTCCTTCTTCCATTATAAATTATAAAATAATAGGTCCTGAAGAAGATAGAGAACAATTATTCATTCCATTGAATTGTACGTCGGCCAGAAAGTGTGACACCCCAGCTATTAGCACATCAACCGAGGGTTGATTCTATCACCCCGTTATTTCCATCTGTGCATGCAGTGTTGTTCTGGTTTGTGGAGTGATAGTGTGTAGTGTGTAAGTGATATGTTTGAAGATGAGAGAGGTGTGAGTGTGTGGGGGATTGTTTATTGCTTATTGGCATCACCACATTACCTCAGCTGTTGCAATACAGGTGCTGAGATTAGATGTAATACATAGATTGTACTATTATCTAAACAATGATGACAGTTACAGCAATGTACATGTAGAATGTTGTAAAAAGAAATGAAATGATGATATTAAAATGTGAAATATAAGTAAAAAAAGAAGAAAAAAATATGAAATAATAGCCAATAACTTTGTGTGGAGAAGAATACTTTTTACGCCCCGAATTTGAGCTCATGAGAGCCAAAAACAAATAAATATAGGTCTTGAGGGAGTGTCTCTTTGCTTTTTAAACCATGTTTTACCTTGTTTTGCTGTTAATTAATGTATTTTATGGTTTATATTGACCACAAGTAAAGAGGTACACTTCTGAGTATAATGTGCGGCTGCCTAATCCCCCCGCAAAAATCACTAAAAATACACAACAACATAGTGGGGGAAACTCAATAGTCAGGAAGGGGTGGCAGAGATTAATGGGGTAAAAAAGCACCTACTTCACAACCACAAATATCTCAACTCCTCTTTAAACATGCATTGTTTGAATTATGATCAGATTCATTTTTATTGGCCCTACTGCTCATAATTAATATGCCAATAGCTTAGATTCCACAAATTTTCTATGTCTATTCATATGCAGCATAAAAATACAAATATGGCCATGATCATAATTCAAGCAAAGTGTGGCTAAAGAAGAGCTGGATTATCCGTGGCTACTAGTGGCGGTCCCTCACTAAAATGGCAACTCAGATATCATGATCGCCATATTACGGGTATTACCAATGTAAGTCAAATGAAAAAAACACTGTATCTCAGAATTTGCATAAAAGTGCTGAGGTTATTTTTTTCCTATAATAACCTATATATATAGCATAAGAAATACACGCGTTGTGATAAATAGTGTGTTTCTGCTGATCACTGTTAATTTTTAAAAAAAAGCATATCAGAAGAACATAAAGCCAGAGCTAAAAGCCAGTTATTATTTTCATTTTTTACATTCCAGCTGTGATTATGCGTTGTGACCTGCCTATCACCCTGGCTACTGGGTCTGCCAACATTCATTGGCACATTACAACTCAAATGTAAACATGTATTACCATTGAGTAGCTAGTCCATTTTCTAATACTTGAAAACAAAGATGTTAAAACTCAACTGTAATAAGGGCTTTTATTAGAGACCGCCTTTATACAGGGATTGTAGCCTTGTATATATTGTGAGATAAATCGCTATTTGTCAAAGTATAATAGTACTTGTCCTTACCTGCCTAGATAAAAAGACAATTAATTAAAATAATGTTCATTTGACAGTACCTGTAAAAGTGTTCAGTGGAGCAGACTACAGAAAATGAAGGCAAACAGCCAACCCAGATTTTGGGTCTTGCAGCGGACTGTGAGGTTGAATTCCCTCCTGTAGTCCTCATGTTTCTCAAAGATCTGATCTACAGGAAAGCAAGTATTGGTGGCAACTGCCAGGGCCAGACTAGGGGCCAAAATTAGCCCTGGCAAATATATTAAAGCTAGCCTTGCTCCTTCCCTTCGCTCTCATCTCTCTCTCCTCTCTCCTCTCTATTCTCTCTATCTGTTCTCTTTCTCTCGCTGTCTCTCCTGAAGCCCCTCTATGGCACACCATTCTGTGCCTGCTGTAATTACCTGAGGAAGCTGAAGAAGGTAGCACAGGCGCCGGCATCGGCAAAAAAAAGAGAAAAATGGACATTGCTGAAGCAGAACAGCACTGGCAAACAATGCACTATGATGTACATGTATGTGGCATCATGCATGTGCACATGTGTCATGGTGCTGCGACCTATTCTTATGTATATACCATGAGGCAGAGACCATTTTGTTTATTTAGAATTGCCTGCTCCAAGATGGAAGACACTTGAAGAGACAACATTTAAAAAAAATTGCAAAAAACAACAAAAGAAAATGGCAACCTAGTAGTAAATTGCAGCTTCTCAGCCGCCTAAAAAATATAGATTATTTAAATAAAAAACAGAACATGAAGGGCATGAGGAGCAATGGAGAAGCTTGAGGGGAATAGAGGAGGGGAAGTTAGTGGGGCAGCAGGGATCGAGGAAGCAATGAGGAGGAAGACAGAGGTATTTTTGTTTTAAGCTGGTTGAAGAAGCAACGACAAGCGGTGGGTGGTAAGGGGAGCAAAACCTTTAGCAAAGAGAAATTAAGATGGGAACTAGCACATATGGGAGAAAGAAAGAAAACTTCTGGACTCCCATTGAGCGCTAGTACAAAAGGTAGAAAATAGTTCTCGAAGTGCAAGCAAAGACAGAACACAAGTCACCGTGTCACAACATAGCAAAAAAGATACGCTCCAGAGGCAGGACAAACAAAAAATAGGAGGAAACCAACTGAATAAGAAGCATGTAAATGAGGTAGGCAAGAAAGCCATTCAGTCAAGATTAATGGGTTGACCCAAAGCCCTCTATAAGTATTTTGGTGGAATAAAGATAATAGGTCTTTGAAAACATATATGCGACCTACAAAACAGCCAGTGTACATTCATCCTCTCCTCGGTACTAAATGAGAAACTTCTATTATATGGTCCAAATGATTGACCCACAATGGAAAGCGGCAATTTGCAATGTGAGAGATACTAAACAAATTACTTTAATTGAACTGCAGCAGACAGCATGAATGAGTACCCCAAAACATGTTGAAATAAGATTGGAACATTCACAGTTGAGGTAGACATGCAAACATTGATAGTTATAATTTGGATAAAAATTAATTTATTAAATTTATTAACTGATCATATTTTAGATTAGTGATGATTTATTTTTAGACAAGTGGCAATGATGAAAAATAATCCCTATAGGACAATCATATAGAGAATGAATGGAGTACACAAGTAATGAACAGAAGGAAAGAGGTCATTCATTTATGGTAGTTACGCTGTAGTATTGCAGTCAGAGGATGAGTAAAGAGAAATTAAATTAATATTTAAGCATTTTTTAAGATAGACTTTTAAAAGTGATAGGGTTGAAAGAATCCAGAACAATTGAGATAGCAATGTAGAAGACTGAGTTATAAAGGAAAGAGCTGGAGAAACAATGAAGAAAAAAGTATGGAAGCGTCTAATTCAACATTGATGGCACAAAGGTCATGATGAGTGAAAATGTATACATTTACCAAATGTGAGTGGAGGGGCAAGTGCGGGTAGCAAAATAAAATGAGATAAGACGGTGATTTTCCTAAAGAAAGAGAAGGAAGATGGCAAGTAACTCAATGAGGAAAGAGGAGAAAATGTAATCAGGACAGGAGCAAGAGATCAGTGAGACGCATATGCAGATGGTGGGTGGAAAGATCAAACTAGAAAGTGAAAGGAAAATGCAGCCTAGATGAACTCAAAATAGATGTCATAAACAGCAGAAAGAAATAAACATTGGTCTTTTGAACCTTTTGGCTTGCAATTACAGTTTGCTGGTGCTGTGTAGCATGGGGGGAAAAAAAGGCACAATGACATAACTTCTGTTGGCAGTCACGTCATTTTTTAGTTGTGTGCATGCGTCACCACAAATGCATGAACCTGCAGAAAGATGCAGGTGCCATTTTTATTTATCAATCCAAGATGGTCTAAAAACACAAAATAAAATAAAAAGAACGACTGGGGAGGAGACAGAACAAAGGAGCAGATAGGGGAGATTTGGAAGGAGGAGGGGAAAAGCAGCACATGAGGGAGAGAGCAACCCAGGGAATGGTGGCAGAAGCATGCAATGGAGAGAAAAACACAGAGTGTGAGAAGTGGAAGTATTTGGCTGGGAGAAACAAACACGTGCAAAACAGTAGTACACAAGGGAAAGAACAACAGAGAGACAGGTGGGAAGTGCACAAGAAAGACACCAACATGAAGTGCAAGGTGGGGAAGTTTGGGGAGCAGCACGCAAGAGAGAAAGCAGCTCAAAAGAAAGAGAACAACACAGAGTGTGGGAGGTGGATATTTGGCAAAGGAGACTTGCATGATTGAGAGAGCTGTAAATCATATCATGAAGTGTCTAACAAAAGGAAAACATTGTTTGCTGAAAGTAAGCAGAGGAAGGATACAAGTCTTTCAGTTCACAGAATGGTAAAGAGGCTTTGATTCAGGGTAGGGAAAACACAAAAAGAGGAAGGCAAGTCATTGAATAAGAAAGCAAATGAGAGCGACAATAGCACACACCAATACAGTACTGGGTGGGCTGTTACCATCACAACAGGTCATTCACAACTGGACAGTTCGAGCTACGCAAGATCTAAAAATAGTATAAGAAATGTAACACGGAGTCAAGATTATAGAAAAATGATAAATGAGGTCTCAAGGTTGATACCTTATTCCAAAGCAGAGGAAATGAGATTTGATAGACAGAATCCAAGATGGATGGCAAAGGAATACAGTGCTTTGACACTTGCCTGTGTGGTGGGAATTCTGAGAGATATGGTTCAGCATAAGACATGTATTTGTTAGAGTTTGTTGCCATTTCATGGCCATTTAATCTCAGAACATTTCTAATCTCTTTCCAAGCTGAATGCAGAAAGTACAACTGAAGATGTGTAGGACCCTATGTATTCACTCTTTTGTTCAAAGATATCCTAGGAAGGACAGAAATCATGTCCTCAATGCTATTGGTAATCTCTATGTCTCTTTTTCTGTCTTAGAGCGCGTATCCGCCGGTACATGTGAGCCAATGGAGGAAAAAACGTTTAAGAGACTGTCAGGAATTCAATTTCTATTGCTATTCAATCCAAGTACATATTCAGACATGCATAACACCACCAGCCTCTCTTCTAATGACAAGTTGCAGGCAATTGAGTTATAGATAACTCTTGCATGGCTGAGAAATGCAGTACTAACGCTGTGTCACTGGCTCACCTGTGCTCTCCCACTGCAGTCAGACATAACATGCACCGACCCACTATAGTATAAATGGTATAGCTGAATCTTCCATTGTGTGAATGTATATTTGCATTTCCAGTGCCTGCTTCTGTACAATATGTCTGCCCAATGTAGTCTGCTTGCTAGGTGACATAAGTATGTAGCACATCTTAACACTTAAGATCGGCTTCTCTACAGGGATATACATCTTTAATAGCTATGTTTTACATTTCTTTCATAAATGTCCCCTTTCATTTATTTCAGTACTCATTTTGTACACTGCTGTAATGACCTCTGAAAGTGTGACACTTGCATTTTATCAATGGAAATGAAAGACTAGGCTTCTTATGATCAGCATCCAGCACAGTCAGATGAACAACAAAGAAACGCCTGTTGTTGAAACCACATGGCTTCGATCACACGCAAAAATAAGGTCAATGCAGGCTTGGAGGGTTTGCTGGGGTTTAGCCTGCTTGAATTATTTTATGCTTGTGAAAGTTAAGTAGATGAGAAGCACATTAAACAAGATGACAGAATTTAGATTGGACTTTTTTTTCCTCCCTCTCTCTCTCTCTTCAGTCTTTAGCTCCTAGAATGAGTTCTCCCTTTTTTCCCATTTGTTAAGATGCTGAAATCTGCTTTGTGCGATTTATGAAGGAACTTGAAGCGATTAGTTTCACAGTGCATGAAAATTCCTCAGGTTCACAGGGATGTCCAATCCGCTACACCGCGAGCTGTTGACTGGATGAGAACATGAGCAGCTCAGGGCCATAAGGAGATTGTGTTGAGTTATTAAACACTTGTGCTAAAGCTGCTTATGGATAATTCCCCAATGTCCTGCTGAAGCGATCGGATAAGATCAGATTGGATTAGATGAAAGAGCCTGGGAACCGGCCTTCGCAGCAGATTCATTTAATCAATAAATAGGGACTTGGACGAGAGAGCGGGAGATTGAGAGACCGCGAGGAACAGTACCTGGATCACAAGAGATTAGGATGAAGAAAATCAAAAACAAGAAAATGTTCAATCTTCTCTTTTAATCCCATCCAATCAGCCAAAGT
The DNA here is from genome assembly GCF_964204655.1 of Triturus cristatus. Lineage (NCBI taxonomy): Eukaryota > Metazoa > Chordata > Amphibia > Caudata > Salamandridae > Triturus > Triturus cristatus. The sequence goes on along the minus strand of NC_140581.1, from coordinate 911,764,253 downwards.
GTATTTTCTGTTGTGGTTTAGTCCAGTTGAAATTCACATATTATTGTTGCAGCCCTTAAGAAATGGGTAGTTATAGATTTGTGCTCTAAAAATCCAACTGCCCATAAAGTCAAATTCTTTAAAAGAGATTTAGATCCTGATAGATAATGGTAATGGATTGGCTTGGCACTTCTGTAGCGCTTTCTTTACTCATTGCAAGGACTAAGGCGCTTATAATGGTGCTGAAAATGTTAAATGATAGCTCAAGTGTTCTCAAATCTAAAGATAATTGGTTTATAGAGTTTTGATTCATCCATTGAACTTATCTGGGGGGCGTTTGCACGAACCTGGAACGAGGTTAGCGTGCATGTCGTTTTTACACTTCAGTGGATCTAAAACCAACGCTCTCTCACCCCCCAATAGCATCTGTCATCAGCATTCACAATGCAAGTTCCAACTTCGCTTTTGGCAATACACAGCAAATGGGGGGATAGGCAGGCTGATGCACTAACACAGAAATGCAGAGTCTTGGACAGTCATTGATGTTTGAAGACATGATATAGTTCATCTTTTCCACAGGACCTTTAGTCAGACAAGTTAAGAATTAAAAGCATGATTCTAATAATTCTGTAAAGATCACATTTTCATCCTAGCAAGATTGCTGAGACCTGCCCGCCTTTACAGGCTGTTAATTGCAGCGGGAAAGATTAACATGCAATTTTCCAAATCAGCCAATATGCATAAAGTGACTGCAACCCAATCTGACAAGTTGTTAGTCAATGAACACTGTCACACATAAATTAGACGGCACTGAAAATAAACCTTCATCCTTAGCATGTTTAGCTCTTGGAATTAATGTGATTTGGTGAACACACATAAATAAAAATCTGATGAGTCCCCGAGGACTGTGAGGCCTGCTGGAGTGTTTTAATCTCATGCGGAAGATGAATTCCTTAAGCATTCAGTGATAATCATGCTTGATTTGACAAGACATCTAATGCTATTTTAGGGCCTTAATTTTCTGTGAAGTTCTGTCAAGTGCTCATCAAGCACCCACTTAGCTCTCCATATTAACCTGGCAGCCAATTGCGAGGTTGCCTAACAGAGCCGCTGCCAAGTGCCTCGCCATTAATATTCCTGTCACGTGACCGCCCAAAGAGAGCAGCCAATCAATGGCTGATTAGCATGCACGTCACATGACTCCCGAGGAGAGTAAATGAGTTACACAGTAAGACATCAAACAAATTTTCATCTTGAAAGAGTGATTGCTTTTTCTGCCGCTGTGATGTTTGTCAAATTCGCTCTAGACTTGTCCAATTAAGCTTCATGAGCTGAATTAATAATGAGGCGATGGAAGTGCCGTGCCAGCAGGAACGCACGCTGTGGGCCGCCAGGAAAAAAACGCCAAAATGATTGGAAAACCACATCTGGATTGCATAAATAATTGCTTCCCTGATCACAGTTGCTTTTCTGTAATCTCTTGCGCAAAGTGTGAAGTGCTGTTTGCAGTGGGCGGGCTCCATCTTTGGCACTTCAGATGTCAGCATTGTTTTCAACTTTATTTTTCTTGCGAGCATCGCTCTGTCGATGTCAAATAAACATGCATTAATTGGATCATTTGACAGAAGGGTTATAATGACTGTCGTGTGTGTCTGCAGCATCGGCAATTAGTGTATTTGAGCTCCCCACCTAAAGCACAGATTCATATCTCACAGGAACTCCTGGCTTGAGATATGTTGTGCAAATGAAGGCCCTGGGGGCCAATTCGCAAAAGCATTTATGAGTACGGAAAGGAGTATTCTATGAGTATTATTTTTCATACTCTTACACGCCTTAGTGAATCATCCCTGAAACATCCAACTGCCTATGAGTAAAACTGCAAAGAGGACACGATTCTTTCTATTTGTACAAAACCTATAGGAATATATCCTGTATATTCAAATGTTATTCTCTATTTCAATGTTTTGGAGCTGATCCAAGAGTACTCCTTTATGTACTCTAAAATTCCTTTGTGAATAGGCCACAGTGCATAACTTTTAGCAGATTCACAAAATGACAAAAAAAAATAATCTGCAATTCGCTTACCCAATATTTACTCCTCTGGATTGCTCACCAGGTGGACTGTGGGAGTTAGCATTTCAAAGGTATTCAGTAACACATGTAAATTGTTCCTCTTTTCTCCACTAGGTTTTTTTTCTGGAGGAAAGCACTTTTCCCTGCCCTCTTCACCACGGCCGGCCTTATGTTTTTGTTTTGTTTTGGTTTTATATTTTTATTGAGAAGTACATGTCAGTTTATCATAAATACACAAAAAAGAGAATAAACAATACATCAAATTATGGCCTCACAGTAAATTACTATGAAATGTTAACTTCTCAAATTTCTAAACACAAAAAAGATAATACAGATATCAAAATATACAATATCTGAGATACTCATAAAACCTGGAAAGGAAGAAATAGGAAAGTGGACAAGGGAGGAGATGATGTAGATAGTACAAGCCCGGCCTTCCATGCTAGAAACAAATAGACTACTACCTTGCATAGAAGTAGATGTACATTAGGCTTGGGAGTGATTTTAATTATGCTGGAGTAATTTCATTAATTCCATGTAACTCTTTGATGCAGAATTAACAACAATTGCGCTATTTACGCCCACTCACGTACTTAACAGGAGCAGCTAGTGGCACAGTGTGCCCAGGACCCACATCTGGGCATACCCGACGCACTTAGGGCGAGAAAGTAAAAGACACACAGATGATGGATGGAATGCAGAGCAAATCAAACATTCACCCCGAGTCAAACAACCAGGGTTAAATCCATTGTTCTTTTGCTCACCATGGCACTCCAGTTTAGATCCAGCCATATGAATATCAGTCCTGACCCTGTTCCTCATGGGAACAGTCCAGCCCAAACTGCCAAGCCAGGTTCTCCCTGAACCGGAAACAAGCATCCTGGGACCAGTTTCGGGGCATCACCTCTCATCAGCCAGGCTAGATTGACTCTAGTGGCAAAGTGAGCCCGGGACCCACGTCTGGGTATACCAGACGCACTTAGGGCAACAAAGCAAAAAACACACAGATGAGAGCAAGTGCAGGCATCCAGTGCCCTCGGGAGCACTGAGAGAGGCTGCTCCGACCAATTAGGGCACTGTTCACATGCTGTTTAACAGCACGTGAGCTGGCCAGGATTGGTTTAGGAAGTTTGTTGGGGCCTGAACTGCAGTCCCAGCAGAAGAGGTCAAAGGGAGGAGGACCTTGTCCATCCGGATCCAGTAAGTGTTTTTATTTTTTTAGTTTCTTTGCCCGTGTGTGCACCCAATAATTTGCCTGCCCCCCGACCCCCACCTCCCCTACTTCAGTAGATACCAGCAGACTACAGGTTATTAAGTATAATTTGGAGGCAAAATAAGCACAGAAACAATTAATTTGGCAAGCAGCTGTCTTGTGTTGCTATGCATTTATGGATATTTTCTTTGCACAAAATGCACCATCGTGTCTATTTTGGACGTAAGGATGCAGTTTGTGGTAAGAAAATAGAGCTAAACACTGGGAGCACCTTGGGGGAAAATCCCCATTCTATTCATGAGCTGTTGCATTTACAGCTATTTCAGTTTCAGTATAAAATGCGTCCTTGCACCCATTTTGGACGCAAGGAAAATAGTGCTAATTGCTGAATTTTTCTTTTTGCTTAAGTATGTGGAATCTCAAGTAATTTTGTAGTAATTACACATAGTTACACCCACGCAAATTATGTGAATTATGCCCACCCCTAATATACATGCATTTCCTGGGTGCGCCTAGTCATGCAAGATGTTTGTGAATACCCACAAATATATGAGCTTTCCAAGCATTTTGCATGGACACTCTCATCTAACACTTCCCTAAACTCCCCCTTTGTCATTCCTCTCCTTACATGTTGTGGAATATCTGCCATACTTATGGTTACTTCTCAGTTGTAAGTGGAATAGTATATGAAAAGGGGGGCAATGATTCCTTGTGTCCAACTATTCTATCGTGAGTGAGGGATTCATATAGCTCCAAAAGAGCAAAACAGTGCCCTCAGGGTGTCTTGAGGCAGATAAGTTAAGGAAATTAATGTCCTAAATCAAGCTGATTCAATCAAATGTTGGCAACCAAATCATAAAAGAGTTTAGTAATCTTATTTAGAGACTCAAAAGCAGTGGCAGGAAATTAAATTTTTTCAAAATGTAGTCAGTGGTTTTAAACTAATTTGTTTGAATTTCACTCAACACAGAGTAATTGGAGGCAAGTGGTTTCCCTTACATCACATACACAGTAAAAAGTGTGAAATTAAAATCGTATTAAATCTGGAGTCTTTTGATGAGTCGCGCCCTCTAATTTGGCAGGCAGGCCGGGCTCGGCATTGTCACTCAAGTTACCAGGACTTTCGTATGAACTGGCCTATGGGGAAAGCTCGGGATACGCTCATAGGCCAGGGCAATGATATTCTAGGGAAATACAGTGCATTAAGTGTTCAGATTTACTCATTCTCTAGAAAGGCATGTTTTCTCAGGCACTGAAATACCAGTAGCTTTCAACAAGGATGCTACCTATTTAATGGGCGAGTATCAGCACTTTTCTGCAAGGATGCTACAAATTTAATGGAAGAGTACTAGCACTTCTCAGTAACAGGCATGTACTCTGGGATGGTGAGTACCCACACATTTAGATTTCCAGATCAACCTGTAGGCCAGCATGCACCTAAAAGCATGTGAACCACTACAAGCAGTATCCATTAGACTGAGCATCATCAAGGGGAGTAGGGAAGGCCACTCCAACAAAGGGGGAACTGTTTGTCACCCAAGCAGATCTTCTCATTTCCTTTCTTGAAAATTGCTGCACTGCCGAAGTCGCTAGTACTATGACGTCTGGACCGTTCTTCTTTTAGAGCTTGTGCTCGTTACCATGGGTTACTCTTTCAAAAGGGAGCACCCCATAAATACAGTTAGATGAGCTTCTGCCAAAGAAGGGGTGTGCTCAGTATGAAAGAGGGCGAGCTGCCTAATTCAGGAAATATAACAGGAGACTTGGCAATGGCATAAATTATGACCACAGAATAAAGGGAATTAATTATGATTATAGCCACGAGGAGAAGCCATAGGCGGGCCTCCTATGGCCACATTTGATATGTGTGCACAGAGGTATAGGGTCATCAAAAGCAGTGGTGTAACAATAGCCCCCGCAGCCCCTGTGGTGCGGGGGCAGCTGAACTGTAGGGGGCCCCCTCTGGCATTGCGCAAGAGAGGCAGGCCCCTGGCCTGAGAGCTCCTGACTGGGTCCAGAGTGTGGGTGGCCCCCTCCATGTACTTTGCAGGGAGCCCCCCTCAAGTGTCAGTATGCCTCTGATTAGAAAGACATTGGACAAAGGCTGTGTATGACACATTTTTAAGTGCAGTGTGCAAGGCACAGAGTTGACTTTTCAGGGCCATGAAAGCTTCTTCGTGTTCCTCTGCAGAGCCACCTGTACCAGGCAATGCCTGCACGTGTGTGACTGTGGAAGGTTGTAAAGAAGCTACACCTTAAATAGCTCGTTGGTGCCTGTGATGACAATGTGGGAACGGGCCCTAAAAGCTTCTCGTACTGTTGCTGCTCTGCAGAAGAATGGAGGTCTCTCTTCCAGTGAGCTTTCAACCCAGGGTCAGTCTGGTACAAAAAATAGGCCGGACATCAAAATAAAACAGGCCCCAAATTGGCAGACCAGACAGCTAAAAACATGACCCACATTTGGAAATCAGACAAGTTGTGAACTTGTAAAGACATGGTGTATGGGTATTTTGCAAGTATGGGAGAATGCATGCATTTGTGTTTGGTGCAGACATTGTTTGTGGCAATATCAGGGAAATCAACAGTAAAAGCCGGCCCACCATACCATAAAACAGGCCCACAAACAGTAAATAAATGGGTCCACATACTCATCTGTCTGACCAGGCCGTCGGGTGCTGCCTAATTGCCCTACAGGCCAATAAATAGTTGGGGGGTTAAAGAGAGGTTCAACTGTGCACAGGGCCGGACTGGGAACCAGAACCGGCCCTGGCAAAGTACGGGGGGGGTTGGGGGTGCCGCCGAGCTCTTTGCCAGGGCCGGTTTTCAGCCGATTTTGTTACCGGGCAGATTCTGCAAAAACGGTCCTGTAACAAAAACGGCCCCCAGGGGCTCAAAACCGGCCCCCACCCGTGCGGCGCACCAGGGGATTGTCCAGTGCCCGGTATGGCCTGTCCGGCCCTGACTGTGTATCCTACCCCTGTGTGTCTTTTCCCCTGAAATGCAAACATACAATTACTAGTCTCATACTGTCTTATTATGACAAACCACCATGGTGCACAGAACACCAATGCAATGCATTATGGGTTTTGTAGTTGGATTAGCCAGTTTACAACAATGAAGGTATTTTATTTGAACTAAGACATCACGTGGTTATATTGAGAACACCTGTGGGAGCTTTTTAAGTACCATTAGAGGTAAAGGGAGCACGAGATGGCTTTTTGGGAATGAAGGGCGGCTTGTAGAGGCCATTGCTGAACACGGCTTGCATGAGGTAATTGGGTTTTGTTTGTATTTTATTTAATTTGTTCATGAGGATGTGAATTTACGAGGGAGGGTTCAAGGGTGGTGACTCCTGGGGAGTTATAGCGGTGATACCAACTGTTTAAGCACGGAGCACGTTTTGTTTTTAAGAAAGGGTTTCATTCCGTTTTTTCTGGTGAATGAAGGAGGATTGGAATTGGGAGGTGACATCTGGGTAGAGCAGGAGGGGAAACTAGGATTTGTAAGTCTCAGACGAAGGTTTGTCTGCAAGTGGTTGGTTAAGCGGATTCTTTTAATTTTTTACAGCGACCCCTGATGAAGAACCGGACAGGTTCGAAATGCATTGGGTTTTACTGTGAGTCCTGAGGAAATACGATTGGCAGCACATACTTATGTGAAAGTCTGGATTGGCAACAGAAAATATTTGAAAATGCGAAAATAAAGTATTTTGCATAATTATGCTGTCTCCGGATTGATTCTACGAATGTATAAGATTTGGACAACTAGAATTGAGGATTGTTTGGTTTACCATGGATTAAATATGGTCAAGTTTGAAAAAGTGGTTTATATGGAGCATTGTTCTCACTCAAGCAGTGCAGCAGCTGGGTGCGAAAAAAACGCACCCTTTGCTAGTATCTTAGATATGCTGTGAAGGGACGATACACAGCGCTGCTTGCACGCATCCATCTGGCAGTTTCAGCTAAACAACTTATATTTCTAAGAGGAGGTGTGCATTCGCCATTTATACATTTGCTGACATTTCTAAAAGTGGCATTTTCAAGATTTCAACTTAGAATTCAAATTTACTGTTAAAGAGGATTTTAAATTACAATACATTTGAGTTGAAATAATTTGTCTCTCACAGGTCCCAAACTGAAGAAATCGCTTATTAAGTGTAATAAGATCAACCAGTGTTAATCTATAGGAAAGGTAGGCCTGCCAGCAGTGAAAAAGGAATTTAGGAGGTTTTCACTGTCAGGACATGTAAAGCTTAAATCCACATGTCCTCTTTTTTATATATCATGCACCCTTCCCTAGGAGTGGTTAGGGCCTACCTTAGGGATGATTTTAGAATTTATTTTGCGTGGTCACAATGTTACTTTCAAACCACTACAGTCTGCAGTGACAGTACTCAGACACGTTTTACAGGGCTACTTCAGTGGGTGGCACAATGCGTGTGCAAACCACTGGTAGCATTTAATTTACAGACTCCCAGCACATGTAGTAATATTTACCAGGAACGTTAAATCTGCCAGTTGGGTGTATGCCAATTTTCCCATGTTTAGAGGAGAGAGCACAAGCATTTAGCAGGGGCAAAGTGCACGGAGTCCTAATGGCAACAAAAACGAGTTCAGCAAAAATCAGGGGGTGAAGGCAAAACATCTGCGGGAATACCACACCAAGTATGCCAGGTCTAGCATTTACCCTCTGGCTGAAGGCAAAGAGAACTATACACCCTCATGGAAGTTCTCATTGCTAAGGTGGAAAAACCTGAATAGACCACCAGCTTTTGCCATAAAGTGCATTCCCTGAAAGGAACTAAACCACCTCAACGGTTTGGGATCCTCACCCCTCATCTGCATCAGCCATCTAACGAGTCTGTGGTCTGTCTGAACCCGGAAGCGAGTCCCAAGCAAGTATGTCTCACCGTCATCAGTGCCCACACCAACTACAATGGCTACCCTTTTAACTGCACTCCACCTCTGTTCCCTGGGAAGTAGCCTCTTGCTGAGTGATAAAGGCTACAGGTTGGTCCAAACCCTCATCTGTTAGCTGTGAGAGCACAGCCCCAAAGTCATAGTCTGAAGCCTCTGTTTGCACTATGAATTCCTAGGAGAAGTCCAGCACCTTGAGCACTACTGATGTGCACATGACTTTCTTCAGGATATCAAGAGATTTCTGGCACACCATTGTCCAGATCGCCTTCTTGGTCTGCTTATACGGAGCCAGTTGTCCCTTGACAAATCTCCTTCAGTACCCAGTGAAGCCTAAGGAGGCTCTCATCTCTGTCTGTGTCTTGTAGGTTTTCCAAGAGAGGATGGTTTGAATCTTGGTTTGGAGGGGCTCCACCTTGCCCCCACTTACTTGGTGATCCTAGTACACAACAGAACACTGCCCAATCTTGCACTAGCTGGCTTTGATAGGCAAGCCTCCCCGCTTCAGAGCCTGAATCAATCCCAAGAGGTGGTACAGCTAGAGTTAAAGTCTGCTATGTTGTCCAAGTAGACAGCACTGAATTCCTCCAGCCCAGCCAGGACCCAGCTAACCAACCTCTCAATGGTGTCAGGGGCATTCTTCAACTTAAAGGGCATCACTCTGAACTGGAGGTGGCCATCTGGGGCAGAGAATGCAGAACTCTCCTTAGCCCCCTTTGTCAAGGCGATCTGTCAGTACCATGATATCAAGTCAAATGCACTCAGGAACCTGGCAGCCCCCAACTGGTCAATGAGCTCACCAGCCCAGGGTATGGGGTGAGTGTCAGTCTTAGTGACTGAGTTGAGCCCTCTTTAATCCACACAAAACAGGAGTACTGGTTTGAAGACTCAGTGAGACAGCCTCGGTTAGCAGAACCACTGGACTGGATCAAGGGTTGTTCGAGTGCTCAATCACCCATAACTTGAGAATCTTGGATACCTCTTCCTTGATGCTGGCTCTTACTTTTCAGACAGCCTTAAATTTTGTTTTTGACTGGCATATTGTACCCAGTGTTTTATCTGAGATCTTTGAGTCAACATGTAGCTCACTAAATCCTGTGGGGCTTTTTTGGGGAGCTTGCTCCTATCCCTCCTCAACAAAACTGAGAAGTCCATGCACACAGTCTCCAAACAGAAGCTCAAAGGGGCTGAACCCCTCTGACCTCTAAGCTACCTTCCTGTATGCAAGAAAGGAGATATGGAAAGAGGACGTCCCACTTACGCCTCATGGGTTCTGGTAGGCCCATAATCATGCCCTTCAGGGTCTTGTTGAACCTTTTAACATACCCATTTTTCTGGGGGTAGTGTGGAGATCTTTCAGGTTTCTCTACACTCATCCCACATGGACTTCTTGTAGGCAGACATGAAGTTGGGTCTCCGGTCAGACACAACTTACATGGGGAAGCTCACTCAGGTAAATATCCTCAGCAGTGCCCTGGCCACTGTGGGTGAAATCACCATCTTAGAGGAAGGGCCTCCAGGCACTTGGTGGTATGGTACACCAAAACCAAGATGAAACTGTTGCCATGGGCAGTCTTCGGGCAAGCGGCCAAAGAATGCCTATACCCACCCTCTTAAAGGGCGTTGCCTCTATGGGGAGTAGAAGCAGGAGGGTCTTTTGCTTTGCTCCTGACTTCTCATTTGCCTGGCAGGTGGGACAGGACCTGCAGAATGCATTTGAGGTTAGTCTTATCCATGGCCAATGAAAGTGGGTAACCAACCTTGCAAAATGATTTGGCCTGCCCCAGATGTACTGCCAGGAGTTTGTCATGAGGCATCCCTAGTAGGAAGGCTCTATAGCCCATGGTGACCACCAACACATGGGTTGCTCCTCAATCAGGAACCCTAGCCTCACTATACGGTAGGCCATTCTCCCAATAAATCAGGTGATCACCAGAGGTGTTGTCAGCTGCCTGGGCCTCAGCCTGCTGCCTTACGCCCTCGAGAGTAGGGCACTACCTCTGTGCTTGGCAGAACTCTGGCTGGGGCAGCCATACCCTCCATTTGCCATCTGGCCAACTCAGGTAAGTCTCCCAAGGCAGAAATATCTTACCTTGTATGTTCTGAGGTGTCCCCTCAGAGTCAGCTTCCTCCCAGACTGTGGGAGCCTCACGGGTGGGTTTCCCACACCCCCTGCCCTTTCTCTTTATTGCAGGTCCATGGGCAATTGTTCCATGCTCCAAGTCCTTTTGACTTCTCTCTCGAGATGCCATGGACCGTGTGGTCAGGCACACCCACTCAGGCAACCCTAACATCTCCAGGTGGGACTGGAATTCAACCTCTTTCCAGGCAGGTTGCTCTACGTCATTCCCTTACAGGCAGTCAACAGGCTTGGCTAGGATCACAGCTACCTCAATGGAACTTGAGCCCCCCCCATTTCAAAGAGAAAAAGAAACACTCGATAGTGGCTCACACGGTTGTCTGCTGTGACAGTCTGGTGGACTACATCAGGAGCTACTGCTCTAAGGATGCCAGATGCCACCTAACAGCGCAGTGTTTTTCTCAGATCGTTTATCCTCTGCCATTGATGGGGACCCACTTTCTGTACTTTGTGGTCTTTTCAGGCACATGAGCCGTTGGCACCATCTTTTTGTCACCAAGAGACACTAGTTTATCCTCTGCACTCCCTCACCACTAACTGGGGCAACCTCCTTCCTGAGAACTACACTTGCCATTCCTATGGGCTGCCCACCAGTGGGAGAGCTGCTTGCTTTCCTCACAGATGGGATCCCCTTTAATGACCTCATATCAGTAGCTCTCATAACACTTGGGTGCAAAGTGGCCTGAGGGTTTCTTCCAATGGAAACCTTCTTTCTATTCTTCAGGATGTGACTGGCAATCACTCTCTGAAAAATCGTTTTGTGGGCCTCAAGAGAACTCTTTAGGTTTATCCCTACCCCCCCTTTCTTCTGGTGGTGACTATGTTGAGCCTTTTGTACCTTCTCAGACACTCTGGTGCTAATCTAGAGGTCTGTCTTCTTTTCAAGCTCCTTGGGTATACAGTGAGCTTGGTATTCATCAGCTGTTGGCACAACTCTATAAAGTGATTTTTGAGCATGTACTCTCTTAAAATCAGGTTAACCCACCCATCAACATTACTCCCATTGCTGTTCCTCCCCAAATATTTAGTGCATTACCTGATTATTCCACACACCCACCCAAGACTGCTTATACAGTTAGTTTGTGACTGGCCCTAAATCTCAAGCGGTACTTCTCTGGGTGAGATCAAAAATGGAGACAAGGGCTTCTTTCATGGGGGCATAGATCATCTGGTATGCTACATCTAGGGTTAGCAGGGTATTCCTCCCCACAACTGGCTTGTGTTCCCAATGACTACCCTCCCCCAATCCTCCTCGTGGACTCTATGAATCCTCAGGGATACCTCACAGACAGCAAACCTCTTTTAAAAAAAATCAGCCACCACATAGCTAGACACCAGGGGGCTTATTTACAAGCCCCTTGCGCCCCCGGTGAGTCACCTTTTATAGGGGAAAAAATGATGCACCAACAGTGTAAGGGGCTTGCAAATAAGACCCCAGGTTTTTAATAATGGGGACCCTTTTGTAGGGGTGGGCGGAATTTGCGAAATCCACTTTCGCAAATTATCGCGAAAATGTTAAAAATGATCGCAAACACGCGAAAATATCGCGAAGATGCGGAAGTTTTTTTCCCGCATATTCGCGAGATTTTCTGCATGGTTGCGGCTCGCCAACTTACCCATGCGGTTGCTCGCGGGCGCGGCCATTTTGTTTTCAGTTGTCTCGCGGTGCATGATCGCGAGAAGAAAGACGTGATCGCGTGACGCATGACGTCACTGCAGGCGCGAACTGTCACGAGACAGCGCAAATGGCTAAAAGCAATACAACATCTCATGGAGAACGTGACCGGATCAAGAAAACTTGTCGGCGAACGCAGGGATTCAGGTAAGGCGATCGCGCGCGCGCGAGAATGTATTATTTTACAGCGCGAGCAAGAACCAAATTATCGCAAAGCTTCGGAATGCGGAAATTTTGACATTTTCGCGCTTTCCGCGGAATGCGAAAATGTCAAATTATCGCAATTTCCGTGAACGGAACAAAATTTTAGCCCAGGCCTACCCTTTTGTCTCTGTTGGATACTGTGTTGTTGTTGCCACCATTGCTGCTGGACCCTGAGAGTTGTTTAGCTTTTAGGTCCAACTCTCTCAGACCCGCTTCATGAACCAGTAAAAACTTTTTCTCTTCCACGGTTCTCATCACCTTCTTTGCTCTGCCAAAGCCCTCCCCCTCAGCCTTCCCTTCCAGGGCCATTTTTCTTTTCTGCAAGGCCCTCCGTGAAGCCGTCTCCTCTTTGGTGGATTCCAATTTCAGCTTTGATAGCTGCAGCTGGAGCTCTCTCTCAGCTCTCCTGTCCTCCAGTGCATCCAGGGACAGTTTGTTGGAAGGCATACTGCTCCTGGCAGACCAATCAGGAGAACTGAAAAATAAATCACTTCTGATGTCAGATTATTAAATGGGATTTTTAGTTTTACACAAATCACTGAGTGTCACCCCACAAACACAAGCACATGATTCCACCACTGAACACCAATGTAAGAAATTGGGTTATTAGTCCAGAGGGATGTTTGCCTCACTCATATAATAAACACAATACTTGTCAGGGTGAACCACATAAAACACTAAAATAACCTGTGCTTGACCATCTGGCAGTTTGACGTAAAAGCAGGTTTACATTATTAACTTTGCACTCAAACAGCAATGAAGTAAAAACACAGCAAACACAAGGAAATGATGGACGGAGTGTTGAAACTTTTCAAACACCCACCCCCAGTTACAGATCTGGGTTGAATCCATCATCATTCTTTAGCTCACTTTGCCACCCCAGTTCAGACACAGCTATATGCAAATCGGTTTTGACCCTGTGCTTCATGGGAACAGTCCAGCCCGAACTGCCAAGCATTTCTTCCCTGGACCAGAAACAAGCATCCTGGGACTGGTTTCGGACTAACAGCCCTCATCAGCCAGGCTAGCTTGAATCCAGTAGCTAAGTGAGCAAGGGACCCACGTCTGGGCATACCCTGCCAACTTAGGGCGAACAAAGCAAACACAAGGAAATTATGGACGGAGTGCTGAAAACACAACACAAGAGAAATCCCAAACCAATTTTGAAATATAAAATACATTTTAATAAATAGATTCCAGCAGGATGACAAAAATCTAATCAGTAAAATCAGAGATATACGTTTTTAAAGGCTTAGGTGCAAATCGCACCAAAAATCACACAGCACCCTCATGGTTATCTGGTCTCTCTGGACGGGGGGAAAAGGCACAAGTTCAGGCTGATGTAGCGTGTGTTGGATACAGGGACCAGGTTAGTGCCACTAAAACGTTATCTTGTCAAGTGCTGAGCAAAGGGTGCAATTCCCATTGACAGAGGCTGCGAGGAGGAGGCTGTTGGCACGAGTAGCACATCGAGCATTGCAGACAATCACAGCTGTAGTGCAAAAAAATGGTTGTTACTAAAGGCTTGCATTTGCAGTGGACATGGGCTGTTGCTGTCAGTGCAAAGAGCAGGTCCCGCTAGAGTTTCAAGTTGCTGGTCACCGCTTGTGGTCAATTTTCAGCACAATGAAGTCATTTCGCAGACTTGAGTAGCCCAAACTGTCTGTATCTTCACTTTTTCTTCAGGAGGAGGAGACTCCGAATGCCAGACAAGGGTCAAAGACCTGGTATTTGTACCCATTGAGGATCCCGACTTATTCCAGCAGAGGCCAGCTTCAGGGCTCAGGCATCTTCAGGCAGGTCAAGTTGGTGCTGGTCAGCTGGGCAGTTGCAGAGAGGCCTCTGGAAGCTTGCTGTGTCTGTGTAGCCCACACAGGTGGTCATCCAACTGACCTCTGGATTCACACTGGTTAGCCTGGGTTCAAGGCAAGCAGGTTCAATCTTCCTTCTTCAGACAGCAGGGCAGTGCTGAATCTTCCTTTAGTCTAGGAGTGTTCTGATAAGAGGTTCTACACGCCCCACTTTCATACATGGTGCAGGCCTTTGTGTGGAATTCCCTGGACTCCCCCCAAATCTGGTTCTGGTCAGTTCCTCCCCTTCCCCTGGCCCTGGCTCCAAATTTTCTAGGATGACAACTGCAAGGTCAACCCTGGGGTCAGGTTCCTTTGTGTGTGCTGCCAGCAGGGCCCCTGGAAATGGATGCAGGGCTGGGCCCAACTCCTACCCCGCCATCCTGTCAGCAAGCCTCTTTTCGTCTCAATGTCTGGAAGCAATACACATCCAACAACAGGAGAGTCACTCACAATCATGTGACCCAGGACACTGACATAAAGGACAGTTGGTTTGGGCAGAAATATTCCAACTTTCAAAAAGTGGCATGTTCAAAATGTAAAATAAAATCTGCCTTTACCATTAAAGAAGATTTTAAATTAAAATTCATTTAAATGGAAATAGCATATGTCGCTATACATCTCAAACTGAAGTTAACACTTATTAAGTGTCATAAGGTAACCCAGTGTTAGTCTGTGGGGGAGAAAGGGCTTACAAGACTAGAAAACAACTTTTGGAGTTTTCCACTTACACAACATGAAAAAAGTCAACTCACATGTCCTATTTTTTAAATACCATGCGATAGGGCCTACCTAAGAGTTGTCTTACAAGTATTAACATCTCAACTGTTGGGCCTTTCCTCGACCCATATGCAGAGTTCTTTTTAGTCTATTTGGGGTGGTTTGTGATTGGGGCTTGTTAGACCTGCCAGCCTTAGGGTGGTCTTCTCCCAGAATGTCTTGCCTCAACATTTTGCTGAATCTTTCTGTTTGCCTTAGGACTCTGAGCACTTTACCACTGCTAATCAGTGCTAAAGTGCATGTGCTTCTTCCCTAATCATGTCTGTAACAGGTGAATAATAGATTGGCCTATTTAATTTTATTGTAAGTAGCCTTTCAAACCTATCTCAGGTCTACCACTGCTTTGCCTATGTGTGCAGTTTGCTGCCACTTCGACTTGGCATTTAAAACTACTTGTCAAGCATTAAACTCCCCTTTTATTACATATAAGTCACCACTAAAATAGGCCCCTAGTTAGCCCTAAGGGCAGGGTGCTATGTAAGTAAAAGGTAGGACATGTACTTTTATGTTTTGCATGTGCTGGTAGTGACAAATGGCCTATACATTTTTCACTACTGCGAGGCCTACTCCTCTAATAGGTTAACATTGAGAATTCCTTAATACACCTTTAAGCTGTAATTCCTGATAAGAAAGGAGAGGCTTTTTCATGTTTCATATGGTTGAAATGGTATTGATAAATCCTACTTACTGGTGAAAATGGATTTAACAATGCTATTTTAGAAATGCCACTTTTAGAAAGTGGACATTTTTTTACACTTAATGCTCTGAATGCCTGACAGCCTGTTTCCAATACACGTACGAGGTGGGTGACAGCTACACTTTATAGCAGTTTAAACCCGTACTACAAGTTGCAGTGGCAGGCCTGAGACAGGTTTTAAATGGCAACGGAATCAAAGGACAGTGGAGCCACTATTACGCCTTTCTTTCACAGGGATCCCTTAGGTTTTTAGGGGACCCTCACTAACTAGGATTTACTAGTGGCATGTTTCATGCCTTTTGATGAAGCATTCCACTGGTGAACTCTAGTGGGTTAGGGTCCTCTATAAAATCTAAGGTATCCCACCAAAATAAAGCTGCAATAGTGACTCTACTCTGCTTTGATTCCTTTGTGCTTATTTGCTGGCAATCGAGTGGTTGCACTTCACATAATTCGATATCCACCGTTTTGATTCTGAATAGGTTTTCCAGGGCTACTTCAGTGGGTGGCACAATGTGTGTGCAGCCCACTGGCATGGGATCACAAGCACTCTTCCACTGGTAAGCAGAGGGAAAGTCCTATTGTCACAAAAACAAATTCAGAAAAATCAGGGGGTGATGGCAAAAAGTCTGTGGGGATATCACGCCAAGGATGTCAAGTCTAACAATGTGTTATTGCAAATGATGTTTATACGGGTTTTAGGGTATGACCCACACTTTATAGGCAGTGTACGGATGTTAGAACTTAATTCTCATTGCTACCAGGAGCAATACTCGTCCTTTGAGTGAGCTCCATATGGTGATTCACCAGAGGTGGCAGCATGCTAACTTGGCCTCACTCCCATGGCGTAGAAGACAAAGCATTTTGGGTCCTTGCAATCGGCACAGTGAAAAATCTTTTATTCTGGGTGGTTGGCAGATGGCATGTTCATGCGTCACATGGAGCCCCATTGAAAGAAAATGGCAAGAAAGGTGCAGAAGCATGGCGTAGAAGTATATAAAACATGGGTTCTCCTCACATTGACTGGTTCAGGAACCCTCCATTATCCTGAAATAGTGGGGATGGCTAGTATTATATCTACTCCTCTCCAAGATTTTTGCCTTCCTAGTGTTTTTATAGGATGGTGTCATCCTTTTTCCTGTGAAATAATTTCCTGCCCAGTTCATAAGTAAGGAGGCATTGTTTAAAGAAGGATTTTTGGCAGCACATTAAATCACCCATATTGATAGCTTTCTTTGCCCTCTTGGGTGCATTTTTGCTCCTGATTTTTGGTCTATTTTGCATCAGTAGAATTCTTGTTGGACCCTTACTTCTGGAAGAACTTATCCTGGGCTTTTCAGCCGTGAATTCAGGGTGATTTTGGTGCCTTGGTTTTCAGCACCTGTAGCATTTGTTATCTTCAGTCAAGAAATACCGACATTTTCAAGGGAGACTGTGGCTTTTTCGTTATAACTGAAGCCCACTTAAGGAGACATCTGACACCTTTCACATGTACATTAAGTTCAGGGTGGCACCATGGCTACTGAGAGAAGTTACTGTTTCTTTCCTCATACAATCAAGAAGGAAACTAAGAGAGTACATCACAGAGTTCAGTCCTTAACAAATTGAATTGCCAGTGACTCCATAGATCTATTTCTGGCATCATTCCTATTCAGGACCTGGTTCAAGCATAAGAACAATATCACCTAGTAAATTCAGCATTAAAACTCAACCTTCGCATTAAGGTCTATTTTTACTCAATAGTCCCATCAGGAGTCAAACATTTTCCGGTGATCATCTTGAAATTATGGGATTTTTTGAGATTCCTAGGTGGTGCATTTTGTATTGCGCCCCTACACAGCGTATTCAAGATTGAACAAAAGTGGGATACTTAACCAGTTGCCTTACTGGATCTGCCTTAGCTTAGGCCATACCTATAGATACAACCTCACTTTCCTGCCAAGACAGTTGAGATGTCTTTTAGCAAGCTTTTAAGAAGATCTTTGGAAATCCTGTTTTGGAGCATTCCTCTAAAGAAGTGTTGCGTTACCCAGCAAGGCAGAATTGAAGTATTGACTTTTGTGACTCGTTTCTGCCAATTTGCTGCAGAAGCTAAATGGAATGAGAGGGTCCAAATGGCATTATTTTGTTGTGGGGGGAAAAAAGCAATTACACATGAGTTTATTCATACTCATCATTCTCCTCCTTCATTTTCTGAAGTTAATAATACAGCAATATCAATTGAATGCATACTGTGGGAAAGATGTTGGGAAAAAATCATATATCCGTATGTATACCCCACATAGATATCTTACTTAGTTCCAGTTCTCACCTGAACTCTCACAAACCTACTGAGCAATCTATTTCTATCCCTGAACTAGTTTGTCCATTCTTCACAGACCTGATCCAGCCCTGCACCAAGGCTCCCCGCTAACCTCTCTGACACCTTCACCAGTTGTGCAAACAAACCTCTCTGAGTCACATTAAGTTTTGCTCCTTTCTCACACATTAAGTTTAGCCAGGACAACCCACAAGCAAGGTCAAAGCTTTCTTTACCCTACAAATATCCCTCCTGTTTTCTGTTCAATTATGCCTACACTACAGATATGTATATTGGCACGGTATTTGAGCATGTGTAGCAATTCGGTTTTCTATATGTTTGCCCATGTTTAGACTGGGTACCCTTTTAGGTTTTGCTGGTGGCTGCGTTTTCTAAGGTATATAAAGACCCCACAAGAATGACTCAGGGAAGACGCGGGTTGTTTCTATGGCGCAACACAGGGATGTGTGTCTGCCTTGGCTTGCTAATAAGCTTTGGTACCTACAAATATATTTAATCTGTTCCGGAGCCCTGGTGTCTGTGTTTTCTTTGTGTCAGTCCGAGGAGGGCTGAAAAGTTGTTCCCTGACAAAATACATCATGAAAGTAAAGTATCAAGTGGGGTTACACGGTTTCTACCGGTTGTAACATATTGTAGACACTATGTCATTTGGAATCTGTGTCCCAAGGACAACCTATAGAAATAGGGCTAGTTAGGGCACTTCTGACAGAGACCTTAAAATAACGGCGCAAAAAGACTGTTTTGTGTCTATATTGTGGTGATTCTAGGCACATGATCAATATTAGTTCTAAACGTCCTCAAACGGATTTCACTAAACTTCAGACATCTAAGAAATAAAAAGAAGCTGTGAATTGGTTCCCTTTTATTTTGTTTGTCTTGAGTAAATCTGACAAATAATTGTTTATCCTATCTATTACCAAGAATACTGAGGATGGGAAGACAATTAATTTTCATAAGCTGTGGTATTGTGGAGCATGTGGACCGTTTATCAATCATGAATGAGCTCTTATGAACAATATCCCTAGAGATCATAAAAGGTTGGAAGGTACCTCAAGAGGCCCAGATGATTGCTTAATAAACAACATTTGCTTCAAGGCCAGTGAGAGAGGCTTCTCTATTAATGCAGGTCTCGTTTAGAGAACGTACAGATGTGTTTTCATTTGAGATAATAACCTCTCCAAGTTGCAGTGGCAGCTTACTGACATAGGTGTCGGGGCACCACACTCTTCATTTTGCATCCCAAATTCCAAATTCCTTTATCAAGGCAATAGAAAAACATGAAAACATACATACAGGCACACTGTTTGAGGGTTCCACTTACCACTCAGTCTTTCCTGTTTTTTTTTATCCAGGCTTTGTATATACTAATATGCACTTATCAGGTTACTTTTGTTTAGCAGTCTGAAAATCATACAGCCCTGAGGCCTGTGAGGCCTTAACCCAGGGCCGAATCAGTTATAAAGAAGAAGGTGCACCCTTGCTGAAATTGTTTCTGGAGAAAAATCACTCTGAGGGTTATATCAACACGCAAGTCATAGAAGAAGTAAAAATGGACAATTGTTGTGGAGCCATATCAACATACCTTAGCATTAGGGAATGAAACTGTATGGACTTGCTGCAGAGGACAAACGAGGGATTGAACAATGGACTTCATGCATGATGTCTTTCTCTACTGAACAGATGGTCTCTTGCCTCTGGTTGAGTACTGACTGTAAACTGATATTTTATGACTTTTTCGCATCATAGTAATGATGCAGTGCGATGTAAAACAATTATACATGTTTAAGATGAATTCACATAATACACTTGTTTTGTATCATACTATAGGTGGATTGTTATCACGATATGTGTTATTGTATTGATGATCCCTCTGAGTCAGATTATATTTATTGCCCTCTTATTTGCCTTAGTTAGATTGCAAAATGAGGCTTTAATGCAATCAGGGTCAGGCTATTTGGGCCCTATTGTTTACCCCAGGCGGATACATGATAATGTTTTACATGCTAAGATGAGGTAATATAACCCTCCTAGGTAGCCAGATAGCAGAATTAAGGGTGGTTAGTCATCAAGCTCATTCACGGGTAGGCATAAATCACATCCCGCATTCCGCACTCTGGTGCATGCTGTAGACGCTCGTGTCTATGCCCCCAAGATGGCAGACAGTGGGTTACGGTCTAGTGTGTGGAGAGACAATGGGCCCGATTCACAAAGGTAACCTGAGACAAAAGCCTAACTTTGCCACTTTCGGTATTCACAAAGGGCATTTACGAGTAGCAAAGTTAGACTTTTGTCTCAGTTTATCTTAAGTTTTGGCCTTAAGTTTAACTGAGACCAAAAGTCTAGTCTAACTTTACTATTCGCATATGCCCTTTGTGGATACTGAAAGTCGTAAAGTTAGACTTTCATCTCAGTTTAACTTTCAGAATCAGTCCCAGTGCTTTTATCTCCTGCGTGGCCTCTAGTTTGTCTTCATTCTGAGAGGTGGAGCTGAGAAGGCAGTCCATGTATTAGTGCTATTGTCAAGTATGTTAACTAATACAACAGGAGTTACTGCCCACACCTTTTTCATAAACATAACTCGCTGAATTTGTCTATCTTCTGTTACAGGGAACCAATTAGTAGGCCTGGGCTAAAATTCCGTTCCGCTCGCGGAAATTGCGATAATTTGACATTTTCGCGTTCCGTGGAGAGCGCGAAAATGTCAAAATTTCCGCAATCCGCATCTTACCGGTAATTGTTTTCTTGCTCGCGCAGTAAAAAAATACATTCTCGCGTGCGCGCGATCGCCTTAAATCCCCGCGTTCGCCGACAAGTTTTCCCGATCCGGTCGCGTTCTCCACGAGATGTTGGATTGTTGGTAGCCATTTGCGCTGTCTCGCAACAGTTTGCGCCCGCATTAACGTCATTTGTCGCGCGATCACGTCTTTCTTCTCGCGATCATGCACCGCGAGAGTATGAGAAGATTGAGATCTCGATCACGTCATTTTTCACCACGAGCGAGAGCGTGAGGACGCGGGCACGTCATATCGAACGCGAAAAGGAGCAAGAGACCCCAAACAGGTCATATCCAACGCGACAGGGAGCGAGAGAACGCGATCAAGTCATTTTGGACACACCATCGACATCCGGCGGAAGTGCTGTGAAGCTCGAGAACTCGAACATGTAAAATTTTCAATTTGGAGAAGAATATCAGCTCTAGCAGCATGAAACCTTCTGCAAATTATGATTGGGATGAAAACAACTCAGATTGACATTTGGCTGTCCTTTTTTGTGCAAGGAGTCCTTTTTTAAAAAGGTGGGCAGAGGGAGGAAGTGCCACAGAATCTCCAACTTCCTGTTCCTGTCCAGCAGGCTCCTCCCAGTGCTTTGTTCATCTCCTGCTCATTCTGCCTTTGGATTTTGAGCTGGAAAGATCACTCTTTTTGTCTGCTGCATCATTGCAATTGGATTTGAGGGTTTTTTAATTGGATATTTTACAAGTAAGTGGTTGTTGTGTCTGATTGGGGGCATTGTAGTTGTTGTAACTACAATTTATTTTTGGTAACTATCATTCCTTTTTAAAAAACATGTTGTGGGTAGTAGTAGTCAGTAGTAGGCCCGAGCTAGTCATGGCCTCATGGGTGTGTGCATGATGAAGCAACTGTTCCTTTGGTGTTTTTTGAATGTATTTCATTTTCAAGCATCCTTTAGGGCCTGGATGGCATTGGATTGAGTTGGGAAATGTGTTTTTTTGGGGTGGGCTTTCTGTTATTGGGCCTGGCCTTGTGGCTGGTGGCCATTTAGAAGCCTAGGCCTGCAAGCTTGTCTGGCCTTCTCTGCCAACAAGCCTGCTTTCATCCAGTAGGATCAGAGCAGGTAGCCACAGCTTTAATTATCAAGTGTTTCTGTGTGGTCTGTTGAATTTAGTCATCATTTAGGGCATTGATGGCATTGGATTGAGTTGGGAAGTGTGTTTTTTTGGGGTGGGCTTTCTGATGTTGTTGGGCCTGGCCATGTGGCTGGTGGCCATTTTGAAGCCTAGGCCTGCAAGCTTGTTGTCTCTTGTCTGGCCTTGTTGTCTGCCAACAGGCCTGCTTTCATCCAGTAGGCTCAGAGTAGGTAGCCACAGCTGTATTAATCAAGTGTTTCTGTGTGGTCTGTTGAATTTAGACATCATTTAGGGCATGGATGGCATTGGATTGAGTTGGGGAAGTATGTTATTTTGGGGTGGGCTTTCTGATGTTGTTGGGCCTGGCCATGTGGCTGGTGGCCATTTTGAAGCCTAGGCTTGCAAGCTTGTCTGGCCTTGTCTGCCAACAACAGGCCTGCTTTCATCCAGTAGGGTCAGAGTAGGTAGCCACAGCTGTATTAATCAAGTGTTTCTGTGTGGTCTGTTGAATTTAGGCATCATTTAGGGCATGGATGGCATTCGATTGAGTTGGGAAGTGTGTTTTTTTGGGGTGGGCTTTCTGATGTTGTTGGGCCTGGCCCTGTGGCTGGTGGCCATTTTGAAGCCTAGGCCTGCAAGCTTGTTGTCTCTTGTCTGGCCTTGTTGTCTGCCAACATGCCTGCTTTCATCCAGTAGGCTCAGAGCAGGTAGCCACAGCTGTATTAATCAAGTGTTTCTGTGTGGTCTGTTGAATTTAGACATCATTTAGGGCATGGATGGCATTGGATTGAGTTGGGGAAGTGTGTTTTTATTGGGGTGGGCTTTCTGATGTTGTTGGGCCTGGCCATGTGGCTGGTGGCCATTTTGAAGCCTAGGCCTGCAAGCTTGTCTGGCCTTGTCTGCCAACAACAGGCCTGATTTCATCCAGTAGGGTCAGAGTAGGAAGCCACAGCTGTATTAATCAAGTGTTTCTGTGTGGTCTGTTGAATTTAGACATCATTTAGGGCATGGATGGCATTGGATTGAGTTGGGAAGTGTGTTTTTTTGGGGTGGGCTTTCTGATGTTGTTGGGCATGGCCATGTGGCTGGTGGCCATTTTGAAGCCTAGGCCTTCAAGCTTGTTGTCTCTTGTCTGGCCTTGTTGTCTGCCAACAGGCCTGCTTTCATCCAGTAGGCTCAGAGCAGGTAGCCACAGCTGTATTAATCAAGTGTTTCTGTGTGGTCTGTTGAATTTAGACACCATTTAGGGCATGGATGGCATTGGATTGAGTTGGGAAGTGTGTTTTTTTGGGTGGGCTTTCTGATGTTGTTGGGCCTGGCCCTGTGGCTGGTGGCCATTTTGAAGCCTAGGCCTGCAAGCTTGTTGTCTCTTGTCTGGCCTTGTTGTCTGCCAACAGGCCTGCTTTTATCCAGTAGGCTCAGAGCAGGTAGCCACAGCTGTATTGATCAAGTGTTTCTGTGTGGTCTGTTGAATATAGACTAGGGGTGGGCGGAATTTGCGAAATTCACTTTCGCAAATTATCGTGAAAATCGTCAAAATCTCCGCAAACACGCGGAAATATCGCGAAGATGCAGAAGTTTTTTTCCCGCCCGTTCGTGTTATTTTCTGCGTGGTCGCGGCTCGCCAACTTACCCATGCGGTTGCTCACGGGCGCGGCCATCTTGTTTTCACTTGTCTCGCTGTGCATGATCGCGAGAAGAAAGACGTGATCGCGCGACAAATGACGCTACTGCGGACGCGAACTGTCGCGAGACAGCGCAAATGGCTACCAACAATCCAACATCTCGTGGAGAACGCGACCGGATCGGGAAAACTTGTCGGCGAACGCGGGGATTCAGGTAAGGCGATCGCGTACAAGTGAGAATGTATTATTTTACAGCACGAGCAAGCTAAATATTTCCGGTAAAATGCGGATTGCGGGAATTTCAACATTTTCGCGCTCTCCGTGGAACGCAAAAATGTCAAATTATCGCAATTTCCGCGAGCGGATCGGATTTTTAGCCCAGGCCTAATTTAGACATCATTTAGGGCATGGATGCCCTTGGATTGAGTTGGCAAGTGTGTTTTTTTGGGGTGGGCTTTCTGATGTTGGTTGTCTTAAAGACATGCTTTTGTTGTGTGTGTCTGGTGTGTGTTGGTGTGCAATGCATGCACCATGCAGACCTTTTTGGGGCCTGTGAATTTTTGTATTTGCATTTTGTTGCATTAAAAAGGCAGAGCAGTGTGCTTTAGCATGCATTCTTTGCCTGGCTTTTATAGGCCTTTTGTCAGCTCCTGGTGTTTCCCAGGCCCCCTGCTTGTGAGTGTCCATATTTAATTTATGGGGATATTAACCAGTCATCGAAACTCAATTTTAATGAGGTAGAAGTTCAGGATGCCATCGAGTTTATGGCAAAGGGCAAAGCACCTGGCCCAGATGGTGTTCCTGCAGATTTGTATAAGGCAGATTCAAAGTATTGGGCGAAGCTTTTAACCTCAGTTTTTAATGCTGTATCGATGGCGGGTGCTCCCAGTTCTTGGGGTAAAGCTGTGATAGTGCCATTATTTAAAAAAGGCTCAAGAGAGGATCCGACATGTTATCGGCCTATTTCTCTTTTAGATTCCGCTATGAAGATAATGGGCAAAGTTGTTCTCGCGAGATTAACAACTTGGCTGGAGGACAATTCCATTATCTCGGACCTACAATATGGGTTCAGAAAAGGAAGGAGCACTGTGGGTCAGTGCCTCAATCTGCACCTTATAATTGGGAAGTACACGGTCGCGAAGCAGGGGGTCTTACATTTAGCATTTATGGACCTGTCTACAGCTTTTGACCTTGTAAATCGTCAAAAACTATGGGCTTCGCTGGTAGTGATGGGGCTTGACCCCGTGCTGATTGCCTTTTTGGCACTTATGCATGAGGATACTACTGCGAATCTATCAGAAGCTTGGCAGGTGAAGCGAGGGGTAAGACAAGGGTGTATTCTTGCGCCCTTGCTTTTCTCGCTCTATATCAATAACCTAGGGGATGTCTTGTCCTCACTCTGTAAAGATATACCAAGAGCAGGTACAAAATTGATCCCTGCATTATTGTATGCGGATGACACGGTTTTGCTGGCAAGAACTGCGAGAGGCCTACAAACCCTTTTAAATGGACTTAATGATTTTATGGTTTCTTTGGATTTAGTAACAAATTTTAAAAAATCACATTCTATGACAATTAGCCGTGGGGGGGCAAAAAAGGCAAAATTCTTCTGTAATGGACAGGAGCTTACTAAAGTGCAGACCTTCCCATATTTGGGGATCACCTTTGATGACAGGAGATCCTGGGTCATGCAACGTGCCCAGAAAAAGAATATTCTCGCTAGGGCAACAGGAGCCCTGTTGGGCTTTGCAAAACGGTTGGGTTGTAAACCCCTGCCCGCGATCATGAAGATATATAAAGCCAAGTGTGTGCCTATGGCCCTATATGGCAGTGTGGTCTGGGGTTACAAGGCGTCGGTAGAGATTCAATTAGTAGAAAATGCCTTTTTCCGGAAATTGCTGTCATTACCTGCATCTGCTCCAATTTTTAATATCCATGAAGACTTGGGGGCTGGGTATTTAACTGATCAGATTTCTGTTGCCCCATTAATAGGTTGGTTAAGAGTCTGGGCTCAGCATCCACCAAGCCTAAACCAGCTCATTATTCAAGACTGTTTGGCCCTTGAAAAAGCCATGTGCATTCCTTGGCTGCGATACATTAAATCCAATTTAGAGATACTTGGCTATTTTGATTTATTTGATAGACCAAGTGCGATGAGCAAACTAGAAATAAAAGCTTTTAAGTCCCAGTTCATGTGTAGGGCAAGGTTGCTGAGGGAAGACGGGGAAGTGGGCAAGCCGTCTGTTAGGAGTTTTGTCTTGTTAAGTATTGGTAGTGAGATTCAGCCATACTTGACCTATATAAACAATTTATTTCATCTGTTTCTGTTGATAAGGTTTAAACATGGCATGCTACCTTGGCTCTTAGCTCACCCGAAGGGTTTCTTTAAAGAGGGCACCTTGGGGCCCTGTCCTTGTGATAATGCCTCAGAACAAAATATACTACATATGGTTTTCTTTAGCAAATTTTATACTCTACAACGTAAGAAATTAATTGCCCTATTTTCAAGAACTGCTACTTTGAGCAAGTGAGGCCCGTATTGGTCTATCTGCAAATGCTAGGTTCTCCATTGGTATGTTTCGGAGTAGCCAGCTATCTTACTGGGGCTATTAGATTTAGAAATCGAATGTAGCTTTGAGAATCCTTCCCCCATTTTTAAGTCTGTTCGATAGTTGGAGATGGGGGTTTTGCTCTTCTTTCTTGAAAATGTAATAATTTTATAATTTTAGGGCTGACATACTTTTTAATGTGATTGTTCGCCAATTATTTGTTTAAATTTGTATTTATGAAATATTGTTAATTGTATGTTTGTCTGAATAGATTTTGTAGATTATTTTGATTGTAACTATTTGCCAATGAAATTTTGCCGTATGCTTTGATGGTTTTAATTATTAACCGAATAAAGCTATTGTTGACTGACTGAGTGTCCATGTGGCTGGTGGCCTTTTTTTGTGTTGGGAGTTATTAGTGTCCTGCTTTTGCCATATAGGCCTGCATGGTTTTCCTATTGGCTTACTGCTTCCATCCATCCACCCCCTTTGCCAGCAGCAGCTCCATGGATGATGAGATGCTCAAATTATTTTATGGCAAATAGGGTCCACCCCACTTCCATTACATTTTTGTTTTGGTGGTTCTTATTATCTTTCCTATCCTTCCTGAGAGTGTAGTGTGTGACTGTACACAGTACTATAACATAGCCCTTGTTGAAAAAAGTCAGAAATGGCTAGACTATATCTTTTGTTTGCACTGAACCACAACAACAAATGCAACATTTCACTGATGTTCTTCTCCTGGCTTATTTGCTTTTAGGTGCACAAAAAGCCAGAGGAGGAGGTGTCATCATCATCACCCGTTGTACTGCCAGCCAGACAGAAGTCCTGCTGCGCATCACGTCCATGTGTGACCAGAACTTGTTGTGCATCTGCGTCCTGCCTGACATCTGTAGAAGATGGCCCCAAAGAAAGGTACCAGGTCCAGTACCAAGAAAGTTGCCGGTGAGAAGAAGGAAAAGAAAAAGGAAGTACCATTAACCACGACTGGTGTGCCGGCCAATGTTTTTTTTGGCACCAAAAAAGTTACGCCTGCAGCAGCGTTGTCCTGGAACCAAGCTGGGAGCAGCACCTCAGCACCAGCGGTCAAACCCCACCAACCTAGGCCCAAGGCCTTGAGTGTCACAGAGCTAGCCAGTCTACTAACAAGCAGCGATGTTGAAATGTCATTTTCGCAAAGTAGTACACAATCAACGCAGGCGGAAACTCAGCAGATAAGTGTGCAGCCACAACAAGAACAGCAGCAGCCGCAACAAGAACAGCAGCAGCCGCAACAAGAACAGCAGCAGCTGCGACAAGAACAGCAGCAGCCGCGACAAGAACAGCAGCAGCCGCGACAAGAACAGCAGCAGCCGCGACAAAAACAGCAGCAGCCGCAACAACAGCCCACCATAGTAGTTGTTGCTCCTGACGTAGGGGCATTTCAGGAAATCGAGCTTCATGCAGACAATTGGAGCAAACCACTGTTTCAGAAGATCTATTGTCTTCCAGACCACCAGCAAGGAAAAGGAGGCTTAGTCCATCATCTTCTTCTTCAAGCCCCGCTTCTGATGATCGTAATGCCACTTGGCAGCCACCAGCTCAGTCTGAGACTCCAGTTCATCTGGTATTGAAAGTGGCACATCCAGCAGTGCGAGAAAGTTCTCCTCCCCAGTTTGGGACTTCTTTTCTGGTAGCACCAAGGAGGAGAACGTTGCTATATGCTCAATTTGTCGACAAGGTGTTCGGCGGGGTAAGCTTGGTACAATCTATGGTCCCGGTGGCCAAGCAAGTCATCTCAGAATACACCACACTATCGTGTGGGAGAATCACCTACTTCAGTTAAAAGAAAGTAGAAAAACTCAACCCATTGAAGTTGGTCAGGAAGAATCAGGGGGCGATATTATTGCGGTGGAAGGTGAAGATGAAGGAGGCATTTCTAGCCCTGTCCCCAGTAGTGTAGTGGTACCGCCCACATCCTCCTCAGTAACATCTGAGTGGCACCGCAGTAAGAGCCATACTCAGAGTCAGGCTGAGACACCAAGGCGACCGAGTACCGCAATGAGACAAACTGCGTCGTTGAGCCTAAGTGGGTTAATGAAAACAACAGCACCACAAAGGAAAGTAATCCAGCCTACCATTGAGATCATGCTTAAGTTGGAGGGGCAGTTCCAATGCAACCACCCAACGGCACGGTTGTACAATGCGAAGCTGGCTAAAATGTTAGCGCTGGACCTTCTCCCTTTTCCATTTGTGGAAGGGGTGGGTTTTCTTGAATTTGTGTCAGCCATCTGCCCTAAATGGAAGGTTCCCAGCCGGTCCTATTTCGCAAGAATTGCTGTTCCGGCACTACATCATGATGTGCTGGAATTGGTTGGACAAGCTTTGCAGCAGAGTGCTGTTCACAATATCCACCTGACAACAGACATGTGGACCAGTTGCCAAGCCACAGATTACATGTGCATCACTGCACACTGGGTCTCTTTTGTGGGGGTTAGAGATAAGCTATCTGAACGAGGTGCTGTTGACACAGCTGCGATTTTTAAAGGTACTCGGAAACATGCAACTGTAGCCATGTTCGCCATGGAGAAATCTCATACTGCTGTAAACATTTTGCAAGAGTTTCGCAGCAAGGTTTTTGAATGGCTGCGCCTAAGAGGGCTTAGTATTGGTTTTGTTGCCACAGACAATGGCAGTAATGTACTTAAGGCCATGGATCTTGGTTCCTATTTCAGGGTTCAGTGTTTGGCGCACTGCATAAACATTATAGTTCAAGACTTTCTGAAAAAAGAACCCATAGTCAGCAACTTACTGGCCATCTGCCGAAGAATATGCACTCATTTCAGCCATTCTTTTAAAGCTCAGAAGCAGCTGAGGATCATTCAACGTGAATATAGGATGCCAGTCAAAGCACTCATCCAGGAGGTGGCAACACGTTGGAACTCAATGTATTACATGCTTGATCGTCTGTTTGAGCAGTAAAGGCCACTCAATGAATATGTCTGGCAAAGAGGGGATGCTACTGTTAAAGGCATGACCCTTCAGATGGAGCAATGGGGCCTAGTTAAATGCCTGTCTGAGATGCTTCGTCCTTTTGAGGTCTTCACACGTGAAGTCAGCAAGGAGGACTGTACAATGGGCCAAGCTATCCCATTATTTCCTTTTTCAGAGATTGATGTTGTCCGCTACAAAACTTGTATAGCTGAGGCAGCGAGTAAGTTGGAAAATGAATGGCTGCTAATTAAAAGCCAGCAAGATCAACCCACCAGAAGTACTGCAGCAGGGCATGCAGCATCAAGTGCAACTTAGAAGGCTGAGGGCAGTGCGTTTGGATTACAACACTCACCATCACTATCGACAACAGCAACAATAACTGGATCGTTAGGCCCAGTAGAATCGTTAGACGATTGGTATGTACAGTTAGGCATTAATAAGCACAGTGCTGATGCACAGAGGAAAGAGCCCAAAAGCTTACCAGCAGCACCCCTGAACATTGAGCGGATGGTCCAGGCCTATCTGGACGACCCAACAGAGGTGTACATTGATCAAAACCCATTGCAGTATTAGTATAGGAAAAGGTCTGAATGGCCACTGCTCAGCAGGCTGGCGATAAGCTATCTGTCTTGCCCTGTCGCAAGTGTCTCTTCCGAACGTGTTTTCAGTGCTGCTGATTCCATTGTAACAGTGAGAAGGACCAGTCTCTCGCCCAAAAACGTGGAGAGGTTAACAATGAATAAAATGAATCAGCACTTCATACCACCGAATTACACAATACATGAAGCAAGGGAGGAAGATGAGGACAGCGGCTCAGGTGATGGAAGTAGTGTGTCACATGATTACCTACTACTGGCTGAACCCCCAGAGTTTGAGGATGAGCTATACTTCCCTGACAATTAGGCTTGCACTTACTGTCTTCCTCCCTTTTTTCCCCCTTTATTTGTGTGTCTGTCGTTCTGGTTACAAACTTGTGAATCACAACAAATTAATTACCACCATCTCCTACTTTTCTTATTTAAGATACAAGTTTCAGGTATCTGCAATTTGACAGTACAGTCCTCCGAATCCAGCTCCTCCGCTCCATCATACTGAATCTCCCGCCTAAATCCATTGCCCTCATGAATGGTGATTGGATGATGGAAAATAGAAGAAAAAATAAAAAATTTCCTAGTCCCGCCAAAAGAAGTGGAGCATGAATCAGATGACTACTATAGCTATCCTCCTTTCAGAGCCGAGAGAGACTGCCCATTAACTGAAAATGAGATGGAACAGGTAATGATTGATGCCATGCATTGGACGCAGAGTCGCAGACTGAGTGATTTTGTTGTTGTTTGTTGTGTATGAAGTTATGTCATTGTGCACTAATCATCTTTCTACAGTACAGACTAAACGTAACTCAAGGTGAATTTTCCCCTTCTTGCAAATAAGAAATTTGTACTTCTCCTGCAGCTTGATACATTGCTTTTAATTGAATACAGGAAGGGGACTCAATCTGCGCACTGAGTATGATTGACAACAGCACCGTCCATGATGATGATGATGGCGAAAAAGACGGCCCGTTAACTTAAGATGAGAAGGAACAGGTAATGACATTTAATGGCATGCATTGGACACCTGACTCTGAGCAATTGGTATTTGTGTTTTTGTTGTTTGTTTGTTGTGCACAAAGTGAAGTCAAAGTGTAATAGTAGTCTTACAGTACACACTAAAGAGTGACTCAAGTCAATAATATTTCTACTCTTGTTGTGTAATAACAACATTTTACTTCTACTGCAGGCCGTTCTTCACAGTCAGTCAGTACAAGTATCGGAGATGATTGATGGAATAATAACAAGTCAGGAGGACGTTTCATGAGTGGCATAAAAGCCTAAAGGTAAACACGTCAACAACAACCACAGCAAACCCAAATGTCTGTGTAGAAGTGGAGTCGAGTGTAGCGGTGGGATGACTGCGGTGCATTGATTTACTAACTTAAATTGTAAAATGCTATGTTTCGAATGGATATGTGCTTTCGCTTTGTCCAACTCTTTAAAAAAAAAAAAGTACTCTAAACGGAGGATGTGCTAAGCAACATGCCGTCAGGCCTGGCACTGTGGGCCTGCTCTGTCCTGTTGTTGTTGAAGGTCAATGCTGGAAACAGACTAGAGTAGAGATGATGCATACTTGCCACCTCGGAAAGTGTTCTTGTTGCACTACACCATAACTTGTGCATTTGTTTCAACTCTGTTTCTCAATATCCCCTTTGTTTTTCCATCTACAATTACAGGCCGGGCCTTGCCCTATACTTGGGAAAACATTACAATGCACACTAACCTTACCAATAAATCTAAATTTTTTTCCAGCCGGCCAGTGGTGAGTGGCGACACCCCAGATTGATGGACGAGAGGACCAAGAGGAATGCAGAGATGCAAATCCAGTCCACATTTTTGACCAGGATAACACAGTAACAGTATCAACTTTCATCTTCTTTTAAATAATTTGATTCATTTTTTTGTCCACAATATTTACAACAGTGTGTTCTTCTTGTTGTTGTTATTATCATTATTAGGTTTGCTCTCTGTTTATGATTCATCCCTACCAATATTTAAAATTTGTATTTGCTATCTGTAAAAGTATTAAGGCCAGAACAACAGAGCAAGAAGTGTATGTAATCCGGGTCTCCTTATCAATCATTACCATGCATGCATTTCCTTTTTCTCCCTTAACATATTGATATGGATATGGTAGTCTTCAAAGATTGTCGTTTGTTTGTCCATGCATATTGTTTTTCACTGTCAAACCTTTCCCCAAACCCCCTTCCCACCCATTCAACAAACCCTGACCCTCTTCCCCCGGGCTGTGTGACTTGTTGTCGAGGTGTGACTAAATTAAATGTACACCTATACTTAATCACACGCTTGCTGGGGCGGATGTGGTGAAAGCAACAGTACTTCAATTTCAAGGCAGAGCGATGATCTTCTTCTGCTTGCCCACCCATGAGCAGTATATTTTTGAGGTGATTTTATTTAACAAAGGAACATATACCTCAGCATTAATTGCCGGCACTGATTGGATTTGTTGTCATTCCTCATACACAGCACTAACTGTTACGCTGTAGGCCTAGTCAAGTGACTCGACACAACTATAGTTTGTAACTCTGTCTAGTAGGCTATCCCCACCAGCATTATGTTTTGTTGTAAAATATTTTAGCATATTATTGTTGCTCTGTAAGTTCTATACTGTACTTCATTCTACTACTCCTCGAACAGTCTCTCAAAGGCGACTAACTGTCTCATTTTCTTTTTTTGCAAATGCTGCTGCCCTGCCAGTGTCTACTACTACTACTATACTACCACCACCACCCCAATCATGGCATGTTAGAAAAAGGAAACCATCTTCACCATGCAGCTATTGCTGTGCCTAAGTTAAATATCAAGCAAAGGTAAGAGAAGTTTGGGGGAGGCATAATTAATGGACATGTTTTCAATGAATTGAATTTCACACACCCCTTTGAGTCCAGATAAAGAATGTATATACTAGAAGAGAGACTGAAAGTACTAGTAGGACAACTCAATCAGTGAGGGGTGTCGCATCTATCTGTTTGTGTCTTACACAGTCAGCCAATTATTTAAATCAAACACTGGCCATGGGCGGGCCGGCACCAGCAAGGAAACAGTGTGATGTAAAACAGTAACCCCACCTACAAAACATTAACAACATTGCATGTAACGTAGAAAAATAGTTTTAATTGACCCTAACAAAAATAAACTAAAAACCCACAAAAGCTGACCCACCCCCCTCCCTAATCCCAACCAATGTCCATAAGAAAGTCCAGAAAATAGTCCAAAACCCCAACGCCCAATTCCCACCCACCCAAACAAGAATTAAACAAGGGGCAGAAGACAGGGACTAAGGTGTGGGGTGGGATTGCAGGACCACACGCATCTGCTCCTCTAGATGGGCGACGCGGTGTCTGAGGGCGCGGCAGTTGCAGCCACAGTGGGGGGGGGCACCAGAGATGGTATTGCGTTGGCGGCGGGGAGCCGCCAGATGGTGGCGCCGTACTGCTGGAGGGCGGTGGCTGGGGCCCGGGGCACTGGAGGAGGCTTGAAGTCCTCCTCCTCCTCTGCCAAGACCACCAGCCGCCGATATTCCTGCTGGATTGCCTCCAGCTTCCGGCGCCGTGCCTTGGCGGCCAACACCTTTCGATTAACTTTGGAAGGAGTAGCTGTGTATTAAAAAGAAAAAAACAAGACAATTGTAAAATATACTCTTAGAAAAACAGTAAGACAAGTTAATTATACACATAGTGGCATGGTAGCACTACAAAGCACAGTACATAACATTTATGAAATCTCACCCGTCCTTCTTCCTTCCACCTGTCTTTCACTTTTTAGTTGAACACCAGGTGATCTGATCTGACTTTTAGTCTTCTCCATAAAACTTTCAAAGCGGAGTTGAAATCAGATAGATGAGGCCATTGGTTACTCAATACTCCCGCCCCTATGCCAATTAAAGGGTTTCTTCAAACGTTCACAACAACTCTTACTTACTTAGGACATCGGATGGCTCACGTTAAAAAGGGCGGAGGTCCCGTGGGGACAATTAGGATGTGCCCGCCACAGTGGCAGGCGCATCCCGTTTTTTTTACATTGTGGTGGGCGGTGCCGAAAGCAATGCTAAAAATACATGTTGTGCTTTTCCAAGCACAACGTGACAGGCCCCACGCGTAGCCTGCCACGTTGTGCTTTGAAAGGCAGGGGGGTACCATAGCATAGGTAACCTCCATGGGGGACCACAAGCATACTCCGCATGCCTTTCCATGGCGGCATTGCCACCACGGAAAGGCATTTCAAAATGCAGATTATATGGCTGGTGGTGTGTTCAGACACCGCCACCATATTGAACCCTTTTCCGCCTGGTCGACATGTCGGCTGTGCGGAAAATTGGCGGACGGTTTCTATCCGCCGCGGTCCCCCCAGCCATTGTAATATCTATGGTGGGGGGTCTTTTTTACAGGGATGGCGGGAGGTTTGCCCCTGCAGGTCAGCGGTGACTACCGCCGCCCCGGCGGGGGAAATCCGCCCGCCATCCTAATGGGGCCCTAAGTCTCAACAGTACAGTATACATACAGTACACCCTTGCAGTGAGTGTAGTGTCAACAATAGTTAAGGATTATGAATCTAACTTACCACCGCCCGCCACTGGTGCTGGCACTCCCCCTACCGCTCCATCGTCGGTATCGGCAACTGCCGCATCTTCTCCCTCCGCGTCGCCTTCGCTGGCCCCGGCAATGGTGGTCGTGGTCGGTAGTGCACCTAGAAAACATTACACATTTTTTAGGCGTCATATTCACCTCCCCCTATTGGTCAGTAGCAAGATTGAAAAATGAGTTAATAGTATATAACAACATACATCACTAGTATAAATCAGGTAGTAGTAGAGTAGACACTAATAGTTATATATGGTCCCCCCTAGGATCATTCTAGCCTTTGCTTAGTTAGCCCGAGCCATGCAAACATTTTACCTTTGTGTCTTTTATTTTTGCACATGTGACGTTACCTTGCAGATTGTTGTATAAGACACTTTTGAGCCCACATGACCTCACACTACTACTGTCTACGCGCTGCGTACAAGCGGTCAACCAAAACATTAACAAGCCACTTTTTTATGAAGTACTGGTGTACTGTTAGTCCATATTGCTTATCCATAAATGCTACACTTTTTGGCACGGCTGAGAAATGCTTGCAAGTTGCAATATACTAACGCGCACCATTTAATTTTTCACATTACAGACGGAAGATTCCATTCTACGAACCAGAGCTTTGCAGAGCTTATTATGCAACAACTACCAGTACTAGGTTCTTCTAAGGTGAGCGGTCCCTTCACTCAGAGATCTTCATTTATAAATTTATATAAACTAAATTCCTAGGGGATGGTGGTGCTTCCACCACTGTTCAGTTATCATGATTTAATTCCCAACTGTAAGTGTAACAATGTTTATTGTTTTAATGTTATTGATTTTCCTGTTGGTGCTGCATTATATAATAGAGCAATGTACAGAGCTTCTCAATTCAAAATAAACATTTTGAACTTACATAGACTTGGTGGTATTTGGTGTGGACTTACACGAGTGAGAAAATTAAAGGAAGGGTGTGCATGTGCATTGCTTCAATGACTGAAAGGTTGGGTGTGTTATGTTCTGGGTTGTCTACTTGTTGGGTATCTTGGGGGGAGGGTCGGAGACCTAATAGTTATGACAAGACACTACTATAACTAGTCGGGCAGGGGATTGTGGTGGGTTCTGAATTTCTGATTGAGGTGTGTGAGGAAGGTCCAACCTACCATCACCAACATCCTATTTTCTTGTGCAAACGTCTGCATGTGCAAAATCCCTACAACAGTAGTAGTATGTCCTATCATATCAAAATAGTAATAAATCTGGTTGGGCATTTGTTGGTGTGAATTGTCAAAGCCTCAAGATTAACAAAGACTCAAGATCAATAAGAACTAGAAGTAGTACAAGAGGACGACCCAAAGGACTGGACTCAATGGCTAGAGCTACTGGTGAATCTGAGTTTTATTTACAACCTTTCAAATAAAGAGTGGCCAACTGGGCAAGCTTAGCTACTACAGTACAGACAGACTGATAGTAGTAGTAGTACAGAGAGTCATCATAGCAGAGGCAGGGATAACAAGATTTTTGAAACCGTACAGATCGAAGGATAATTGTTGGTAAAAAATAGCATTGGGAAACTGAAACAATAATTCGGGAAAAATATGGTGCAGTAAAAGTTATGGAATAAGAATTATTATTAAAAACAAGAAGACTTACTAGGGCCAGCAGAGGAGCCCTCGTTGGTGTCCTCCTGGTGGTGTTGTTCTCCCGCCGACAGCCCACTCCCTGTCTGCCTGACCCTGGGTGCTGAACAGGAAAAATATAAGAAAGAGAAACATTGATGGATGGTGTCAAACAAATAAAATATTTTTAAATAACGGTCAAAAAACACTTATGTAAACAACAATTGCAATAACTAAATTGACCGATCTCATCTGGTCAACAAGTAGTATCGGGGGATTCGTGGATCGACTACTTACTATTTATCAACAGTAATCCAGTCTTCCATTCTGATTCCAGAATACTAACTAAGCCTAAGTACGACGTACCACCCGACATAGCCCACCTATTCCAGGCGTGCCAATTTTACATTAAGTATGCATTTCCACTTCTTTTAGTCCTCAACAATGCATATGGTCAAATGGAGGACACATGACTAAATATTTTGTATACACCAAATTTTGGGTTGATTGATTGATGCTGATGTTCTGCTAGTGCTACGCCACTTACCACCACTCATTGAACAAACTAGAAAAGGTTCTAATAAAGACTGGAGTACTAGCAGCATGTGACGTAACTGAGGGGGCATCACGCATACCACTAAAAAATTACAAACTCATACAAAGTAACTAAACCTAAGTAGCAATCCGCCCCTATCTCTTAGTGACAGGACAAAGTAAGGACTAGAGTCACTATAGCATTACGTAACTTAATTTCTCTAAAATAAACTCTTACATAATCACGCTAAGCGAGCGCAAACACAAAGTTGCAAACAAGTAAGATTGGTAGTAGTGCAGAGGAGCACCTGTAAATCACAGAAGACTTTTAAACGTAATTAACCTGGAATGTAAGCAGCAACATTCTAGCTGGTTGGAAGAAAAAAAGATATTCGCAATATATAACACAGAGCAGAAGAACAGACACAAAGTAGTAATAATTAAATAGTTACTCACCAAGACCCGGGACCTCCACTCCTAGCAGGTCCAGCAGGTCCTGCTCACGGTCCAGGATGTCGGACCACCGGTGCGTCAACTGCGCCTGGGTGCGCCGGACCCCAGAACAGCGCAACACTACCCGGCGCACCTTCCCCCACCGCTGTCGACGCTCTCGGAGACTGTACCCGGACCCAGGCCTGCCACCTCCTGCCAGGGTTGAGGGGAGGTGGCGCTGCACGAAGAAAATGAGTGCAGCCAACTCCACCTCCCCAAATAAGGCCTGTGCCTTCACCCCTTGTGGGCGCCGCCTTCCACAAGGAAGGCGGTCGCGGCTCTGGCTGCGGCGAGCCCTACCCCTTGACATGGTTCTGGGGATGAAAGACGGGGCGGGAAAGAAAAGGTAATAAAATTTAAAAAGTAAGTACAGGAAATAAATAGCAGGCAATAGAAAGAGTGAAAAAGTAGCTAAAAAACTCAAAAAAAGTAGACACAAACCAAAAATATAGAAGCAGGAAAATAGTTATAGTAATAATAAATAAAAAAGATTAAAAAAAAGTGGCTTCAAAGAAAGGATTGGAAAGATGCAGGGAGGATTGAAAATCAGGCCCCAGAACCATGCAATAGAGTGAAAAACAAGATGGCCGCACCCATTGCGATCACATGTGCAAGTTTGCGCGATATTTTCTCCCCGAGCACGCAAAAGCAACGCGAACAAGTAAAAGCGTTCCCGAACAGGAAATAGTACCGCAAACGGGCGCGAGCATGCACTGGGTGACCCGGAACAGGAAGTAAGCATCGCGGGCGCGCGGGACAAGTGAAAACAAGATGGCCGGGCCCGTGAGCAACCGCATGGGTAAGTTGGCGAGCTGCGATCACGCAAAAAAAACGCGAACAAGCGGGAAAAAAACTTCCCCGTCTTTGCGATATTTCCGGCGTGTTTGCGGAGATCTTCAACATTTTCGCGATAGTTTGCGAAAGTGAATTTCTAAAATTCTGCCCACCCCTACCAATTAGTTCTGGTAACTAATTAGAAAGAAAGCTTAGCATTCCATAGGTCAGTGAGCCTACAGATTGTTAATGATTGTTCACTAGTTGGAGACGGGCTCACTTTCCCACTACTCCCCTGGTATTTCTTTTGCACACAAGATATCTGTTCACTTAACAGGCATGAGATGACCAGAGATAGATACTCTCACTTCATGAGGCTTTCCTTTCAATATCCATGTCATGAACAGTCACTGGAGCAAGGCCGGCTTTTGCACGGTGTGACAATCATTTTCGGTGCCCTACACCCAATGATTATCTCCCCGAATTCTCTTACTACCACTGGGCAACAGTGCCCGTCATCTCTCCAATTATAAGTTATTACTAAACACACTACTCAGCACCCCCTCCAAAGGTCAGCTCCCAGTGCGGTCGCACCAGTCGCACTTCCCTAAAGTTGGCCCTGACTGGAGCACTCAACAAAGATGAGTTTGTTTCTGGTTTCCCGTTGGACTTCATGACCTGGATGTTTAGCGGTAATGGTAGATTGGAGTTGGTTAGTTCAGTTAGCAGAGCATTGTTGTGATCTTTTCATGTAAACTTTTGATTATACTGCCTTCATTATGGGCCCCCAACACCATATTGCTGATTAATTCTGAGGAGGGCACTGCTCTGCCTTGCTAGTTGGGTGAGTATTCATCAGATGAAGCTAAATTACCTAAAATCATAAAATCTTTGTAGACACATAAAGATTCTTTTTTTCTCTATATTTCATTGGTGCTGACCAGGTGACTGGTCCGGATGAGACCCATTGATTAGATACGGGGTCAAAACATCAAAGCAAATACCTTGTTTCACTTAAGGAATATCTGGGAATTGTTTTACAGATTCTATTGGAGCATTATTGTTAGGAAACCAGAGACATTGTACAGTGTCGCCTTCAACACACACTGGATTGTCTGCCCTATTGTCACTTTTGTTATATTTTGTACAATGAATACTGAAGCAACTAAGAAAACTGAGGCTGCTGGTGGATCTTGTCTACATCAATGATTGGTTCATAAATGTTTCAATTTGGCTTGGTTAACGTTGAACTCACGGATATGGTTCTCCAGTGAAAGAGTCGCAGGGGACACTTGTCTTTTTATGTACTTAACCCCCAAAAAGCTGTGCTTTCCTGTACAATGCTTCACCCCAGATGATTAATGCAAATCCCTTAAATTATTTCACATATATAATGTCGCCTTCAAGTATTAAACATGCGACTTTTCCAAGGCTGAAACGGCTTCTATCTCTGTATATTATCGTGCGGTGTTAATTCCGACCCACACGGTCCTCCGGCGCAGGTAAAGACTTTCTAACGAGGATGTTTTCAATGGTAGATTTTTCAGCACAAAATTAGTGGCGAACGGGTCCGTATATCAAAAGACATAGGGGCAGATTTATGAGCCCCTTGCGCCACTTTTGCATCACTTTTCCCATGTTAAAAGTGACGCAAAAGTGGCGCAAGGGGCTCATAAATCTGCCCCATAGTGTTCTCTCGCCGGAAAGCTTGAGTACGTCTAGGAAACACGTGTTGGCATCTGGCATTGGCTTTCTTCTGAATCACAGTTTGTGAAAATAAATGTTGGACCAAAGAAAAGCCAAAGACTTAGGGCCCGATTCACAGAACAAACTTAAGACTAAATCCTAAACTTAGTACCATTCTGGTATTCACAGAATGCACTTAGTACTTCTGGTATTCACAGAATGAACTTACTACTTTTGCTATTCACAGAATGAACTTAGTACTTTTGCTATTCACAGAATGGATTTACGACTCCTAAACTTACGTCCGCACTCGGGCCGGAAATTCCGGCCCGGAGGCGGAGCTTCCGGCCCGGAGGCGGAGCTTCCGGGCCGGAGGCGGGGCTTCCGGGCCGGAGGCGGAGCTTCCGGCCCGGAGGTGGAGATTTCAGCCATAGCTAAATCGGCCGGAATCCCCACCTCCGGGCCGGAAGCTCCGCCTCCGGCCCGGAAGCTCCGCCTCCGGGCCGGAAGCCCCGCCTCCGGCCCGGAAGCTCCGCCTCCGGGCCGGAATTTCCGGCCCGAGTGCGGACGTAAGTTTAGGAGTCGTAAATCCATTCTGTGAATAGCAAAAGTACTAAATTCATTCTGTGAATAGCAAAAGTAGTAAGTTCATTCTGTGAATACCAGAAGTACTAAGTGCATTCTGTGAATACCAGAATGGTACTAAGTTTAGGATTAAGTCTTAAGTTTGTTCTGTGAATCGGGCCCTTAAACTTTGCATCATTATATATGTGAAATCATTTTTGTTCTGTTGGATTACACTGTGAATTCTGAAACAATATAACTTCTTTGAAATAATACCACTATTCTGGCTTGCTGTTGATCACCCCATCTGATGTCTAAATAAAAGGTATCCCTGTATGTTTCAGACTGAAGCCCAGTAGTGCCAGGGGCTTCTCCTGAACCAGGGTCTGGAGCAGGACATCCCAGGATACAATACCGTTTCACAGCTCGTCACAGGGTGGTTTGGGGTCAGACATAATCAATTACTCCACCACACCCTGTGGAGAGCTGTGAAAGGGTGGAGTAGCAGCTGTAGGTGAGAAGCTGGGCTCTTGAAACTGCACAAGCTCTTAGGTTCCCACAGTGTGCTGGAGCAGGGTTTTCTGTTGAAAATGTATTTGGGTTTTAAGCTCCAGTTTTGTCTATGTGTCATAGTTAAAATTATTATTAATCTGTAATTACTAATTATTGTTTTCGTGATAGATTTTGACTAATCGACATACTAATAAGAGAAACTACACATGGGAATGCATATATGTTGCTCAATAATAATGTGCGTTTAAATAAACGACGAGAGTGCTATTTGTTTTATATTCATGCTTTTTAATAACGTGTACTAATGCTTAAATATGTCGCAGATGGCTAGATAATTACATACACATAAGGGTATTAGTGGGAATTAACACTGATTAATCATTGCGATGATGTAGTAACGTTGTTTGTGTTTCTTTCAATTAAGATGGTCCGTTTTGGCCTAAAAGAAAATGGCTGCCATTTACAGCCTACGTTCGAGTGAATGAGATGTGTCGGAAGGCCTTGCTGAACATGGTTGAAAGTCACCAGATCGCAGCCTCTGCACAAATTTGAAAAACTTCTATGATGACAGCGATTCAAGGCGTGCTGCCAATCTGCTGAGTTGTCCTTGGTTGAGGATGAAGCCACAATGAACTGTTATGACTTTGCTAAAGATTCAGAGGAAGAGCTTCTATTAATGCAACATTTTCAAGATTGAGTTTCCTTCTTCCATCTTTTTATTTTTGTGATTTTTTTTGAGCGGAGGTTTCTCAAATGTAGCGAAGCTACATCCTTTCCTGCTCGCTCTGCTCGGTGGCTCAACGGACATTCAGAATATGTTTGTTACAAATATTTTGTTAGTTTTATTATAAATATATTAGACTAGAGAGGGTCCGTGGTCCTTGCATTCGGGATTTTTGAGGCCACTTCTTTCTGAACCCATGCTGGTGAAGATCGATGCTGCGAGGACGGCGACTCAAGAGACTTTACTGAGAGACCTGTCCTGACCCATTTATGACATTTAGCTAGAATAGGTAAATATGAGAATAACGATTTTGCTATTAATTGACTTTCACTTGAACTAATTTTAGATAAAATTACCTTATGTTTGAATTACAGTGTCGGGTGGTTATTTCTTTGTCAATTATTGAATTCCTTATTGTGATTATTATTGTTTAAATCATGACTCAGGGTAATATCAATTTGGTCGCATTGGCCTAAGTGTAGATGCAGAGTGATTTAGGAGTCTCCTCTTAGGTTTAGTGCGGATAGAGTAATAGAGTGTATGTTGGTGTGATGGGCCCTAGTGAATGATGAGTGTATGTGCGTGTATCTGTGAAATTACTCTATCTGTGGAAGTAGGGAGAATTTATATGCTCTGATCTGCATCAATTTCCTGGTAGCAGAGTGATGGTTTTGATTATTATCTTGATCTGATTAGATTGCTTGTATATTGGCTTTTGATTTATTGATTTATTGATGTTGGTATATGTACTAATACTATATGTTGAAATCGTCATGTTGAGTTTTATGTAGTGCTTCTGGAACTTGGGAGCTGGTGACGGTTCCGTAGTAGGGCAGAGGGAAGTGTGTGCTGCTCTCGGGAAAACTGGATTGTTGGAATTACCTGTACGTATGCAGGAAAAACGTGTGACAATTGAAGTTGCGCGTCACATTGTCTGGGTTCGGAATTAGTGACATCGTCGTGTGTTACTACTAGAGATATTTCCGTGTATAAGAGGAGTGTGTATGGTAGCAAAGGTTATCTGTGAAACTCTGGTCTTAAGTCCCAGGGATCCGTAAGGTTTGCCGTTAAAGCTTACCGCTGGAGAAGTAATAGGTATACTCTGAGCTTGCTTGAAGGACTGGGCAGAAGTAAGTGCTGCTTGGTTAACGTGTGTTATAATTCTGTAGCGGGACAGACTGTTCGCTGTTCTCGGGAAAGGCAGGATTCTGTGTGCATGTGCTACATTTTCTAGTGTGAAAGTGCGTGAATGTATGAGCATTTAAGTTAATTGTGAAAGCTCCTAGGAACAGTCCAGGAGGAAGCAGTTACTGGATGTGTGTTAGAAGGGCAGAGTAGAGGGACGTGCTACTGTGTCAACGAGAGTATTAATTCCGTGGTGGAACAGAGGAAAGCGCTGTTCTAGAGAGAAGCGGGATTCTTGTGAGAAAGATTTCTTTACTATTCTGTGGTTAGCGAAGCAGACAATGGAGATGTTTATATGTTGTGACTAATAGATTTTGTAGAATTGTGAGACAAGGTCAACGGAAACGGTTTTGTAAAGGAGTGGTAGTCGAGTGACAGGAGACAGGAGTCAAAGCGGCTGCAGCGACTACTGACGTCAGAAAGACCGCGCTCTGATTGGATAGTGAATCAGAATAGTGCTCGCGCTAGGATTGGTGCGTTAGTGTGAGCCGCGCAGGGATTGGAAGGAGTACAGAGTGACGTAGACGCTCCAGGATTGGTGCGTTGGTGTGAGTCGCGCTGTTATTGGACAAAAGATTCGTAACTGTACGGAAGGGACTAGAGAGTTTTGGTAAACGCTGAAATGTATTACCAAGAGGGGAAAAAGAAGAAATCATTGTTCGGTAAAATAAGGAAATGGTTTGACAAGGATAAGGACATTAAAACAAGAGAGGGTGAATTGCTACCACCGACGAAAACACCTGCATCCTTCATGGTTGCGAAATATGGGTATCATACTTGTATATGGTTGGACAACTGGGTTAGGTATACAAAAGAAGATGGTGTTTTAGCTTTCCCGGAACATGGTTCATTTAATTTGGCTGTGTTGAGAAATTTACAGGAGAAGATGTTGTGTCTTGAGCCGAGACCAAGACCGACACAGTTCGAGGCATTGGTAGAATGGGAAGATGAGGTACATGAACGAGAGAAACAGAGAAGTGGTAGCCATTATAGGTATATGTTTGGGAGGAAATATGATCGTGAAACTCATCATGATCGAATGAGAAGATGGCGAGATGCGAGTATGACAGAGGGATTATATCCCATGAGGACAGTTGATGAAAAGGAGGACAGAAAGGAAGCAGGGAGGTTACCTGATGCAGAAGTGAAAAGGTTTGGAGCTAATGATTATGAGGATGAGGTTTTAGATGACATGATTTACAAGAGACCACCTCCATATAGACCAGAACCAGAAGAGAACACGCCAGTGACTACGCCAATAAGAAATAAATTGCGCATTATTGAGACAGAAGTTGTGTCTCCTGATTTGAAAGGTGGTAGCTCTTTCGCGGAAAGGAAAAGAGAGAAAGAGCGAGAGAAAGAGGATCGAGTTAGTGATGAGAAAACAAGAGAATTTGCCAGAACAACATCTGAGCTGACTGAAAAGATCAGAGAACTGACAAAGAATCTAGAAGCTGTTATGGTACCTGTAACCATAGGTCCGGTTATGCCTGTTTTTGATAAGCAGAGGACGGGTGAAAGTGGTTTAACGGTTCCATATATAGGGAATGGATTGGCTAGTTCTTCGGAAGAGTCAGGAAGAAGGATGAGAGAAAATCAGTTGAGGCATACCACAGGCGATGATGAGTTAAACGTACAGTTTAATTCAAGATTGAATACCAGTTGTGAAGGAATGCCGATATTGGAACCACAGAGGATGGCAGAACCAGTGAGCACAGTGAAAAGCCCTACTGAAATAACAGCTGAGGATTTGAATGATTGGTTGAAAGTTCTTCAAAAGAAAGAGAAAAAATCTCAAGCGATTGATGTGGCCAGGTTGCGCATAGAATTGGAAGAGCTTATTGCAGGAACGGTTTCTATGGAAATTCTGAGAGATCATCATGATGGTGAATTGTTATATATGTGTAAGAGTATCACCTGGAGGGCTAAAAGTACACATGATAGGTTAAGAGGAATAGCGAGTGAATTGGGAGTAGACATGGATAAAGTGAAGGCTTTGCAGAAACCTTAAAGAGTGGATTTTTCCGAAAAGGATATAGAAAATTTGAATAATGTAGGCATAACAGGGCAAATAAAGGAGATGATTTCCTTGTTGCGGAAATGGGGTGATGTAGAGAGATGGAAGGACAGGTGGTACAAAGAAAGGCAAGAATAGGTGGACAGGACTTATTCAGCATTTCCAGTGAGGGAAAAGGAGAAAACAGTGGATGCTTATCCAATGAGAGAAATACCTGGAGGAGGATATGTACATATTCCATGGACTAGACAGGATATTTTGTCATTTACAAATGATTTCCCTCGACTGAGAGAAAAGCCTGTCGAGTGGTATAGGCAGGTAGACAGGTTTGTGAAATTGTCAAAA
Source organism: Triturus cristatus (assembly GCF_964204655.1). Lineage (NCBI taxonomy): Eukaryota > Metazoa > Chordata > Amphibia > Caudata > Salamandridae > Triturus > Triturus cristatus. The sequence continues at coordinate 911,719,774 of NC_140581.1, read as the reverse complement.
GTGCTGTGGGTTGATCTGAATAGTCTGTTTGATATAATTGTTCCGGCAGACTTGTGGGCTGAGTGTAAAATAACCATAGGTTGGCCTGATAAGGAATACCCAAGAGATCAAAAGACAGGAGCTCCAGATCCAGAAGTTATGAGGAAATACGATCAGGTTATTGTGTTTCTGAAAAACAAGGTACCTCCAAAAGAGACAGACTGGGTTAAAATAGATCAAACACATCAGGAAGCAAAAGAATCAGTTCATGCTTTCTATGAAAGGCTGATACTAGCTTTTAAACAGTTCAGTGGAGATGAACATCTGGGTGACAAAGATTTGAGTCATTTTGTATACAGATTTGTATATGGCCTGAGACCTGAGATTAGTGAAAGAATTCGAGAGCATAGAGTTGATTGGCAGAGTAAGAAAATTGATGAAATCCTGAGACATGCTAAGTACTTCAGTGATGAAATTGAAGCAAAACAGAGGAAGCTGAAAGAGAAGGCAATGTGGGCACAGGTAAAAGTTGCAGAGAGACAAGAAGCACAGTTGGTGGAACAGGCAAATAATTCAGGAAATAGGCCCAGATTTGCAGGAAAAGGAAAGGGAAGCTTGGAGGAGGCCTAGAAGAAGTTCCCTTGTCACAATTGTGGTCAACTGGGACATTGGAGATCCGAATGTACAAATCCAACATTAGTAAGTAATGAGAATAAAACTTTGAACCAACAGGTGCAGAACGAGGGGTGTAATCATCAGCAGCAACAGCAGAAGGGTGTTCAGCAGCAGAGTCAAGAGCCAAAACCGCCCTTGCCGCAGAATAGAGGGTCCCAAAAGTACAGCCAGGATTCGGGATTCGACAATGATGAGCAGGTAAACAAACAGAGACGTTCGAATCCGGTACAGCAGTACTGGTTAAAGAAGGAAGGGAGTGAGTCTGAGAGTGATGATTGACGGTGCCGAGGAGAGGAGGAAGAGTGCATACTTGGTGCAACTCTAGAAATAGACCAGGCAGGACCATTTGTGGATGGGAAAATAAATGAGGAAAGTGTTACTTTTTTAGTAGACACAGGTGCAACGAGATCAACTGTCAGGTCAGCAGATGTGAGAAATCTTCCTCTCTCGGACGAAGCAATCCAAGTAGTGGGTGTAGCAAATACACAGATTAAGACTCGTCTTACTGAACCAGTAAGGGTAAAGATAGGGACATTTTCGGACATGCACAGATTTGTGGTCTGTGACACCAGTCCAGTGAACTTGTTAGGTAGGGATTTATTGTGTAAGATGAATTGTACAATATTCTGTACTCCGGATGGAATAGGTTTTGAGACACCGATGAGGATGTCTTGTACAGGATGACTCTAGATAATAGAGAAAGTGAAATTGTGAGTACATATGCTGTCTTTAATCCAGATGACTTACCTAGAGAATTAAGAGACACAGTGAAAACAGCAGTTTGGGATTTTACTGGAGAAGATGTGGGATTGATGAATAATGTAGATCCAGTGAAAATTTCAGTGAAAGAGGGAATTACTTATCCTAATATTCCTCAGTACAAAATGACACCAGAAATAATTGTGGGAATAACGCCTATAATTGAGAAAATGATCCAGCAAGGAGTATTGAGAGAATTACTGAGTAGTCCGTGTAATTCACCGATAATGGGGCTAAAGAAGCCTAATGGGAAGTTCAGGATTGTACAGGATTTGAGAAAGATTAACAAAATTGTGGTGGCATGTTGTCCCATTGTGCCAAATCCGTCAGTGATTTTGTATCAGATTCCACATGATGCTGAGTGGTACACAGTGATTGATTTGTGTCATGCTTTCTTTTCAATTCCATTGCATCATGACAGCCAGCCTATTTTTGCATTCCGGTTTGGCCAGCGTATTTTAGCATGGTGTCGTATCCCACAGGGGTATACAGAGAGTCCTTCGATATTCAATCAGTTATTGAAAAAGTCATTGGAGAGTTTAATCATGCCTGAGAGCTCAGTGCTAGTGCAATACATCGATGACTTACTTGTGGCATCGAAGACACGTGAAGCTTGTGAAGTAGATACCATAGCTTTACTGAATCATCTGGCAGATGGAGGGTTAAAGGTATCTCCAGCCAAATTACAATTTTGCAAGAAAGAGGTGCATTATCTTGGACATAATATTGAAAAAGGTCTGAGAAAAGTGACTGATGACAGAATCAGAATCATCAGAGGAATGAGAGCACCTAGGACCCAAAGAGAAGTGAGAATGTTCCTGGGGATGGTGGGTTATTGTCGTCAGTGGATAAGTCACTTTTCCCTGATAGCAAGACCATTGATTAAGCTGACTAAAAGTGAGGTGAGAGACCCATTGGAACTGGATGGAGAACAAATGGCAGCATTTGAAGAGTTAAAGAGCAGAATGTGTGAAGCCCCTGCTTTGGGAATGCCTGACTATGAGAAAGAGTTTGAGTTGTATTGCAGTGAGAGAAATGGATGTGCACTTTCAGTGTTAATACAGAAGCATGGACAACTGAGAAGGCCTATTGCGTACTTCTCATCGACACTTGACCCTGTAGCTGTGGGTTTACCTGGTTGCTTGAAATCAGTAGCGGCTACGTGCAGAAGTCTGGAACAAAGTGAGGGAATTATCATGGGATATCCTGTAAGGGTATTCGTACCTCATAATGTGGCGATTCTTTTGACAAGAAGCAGAACTCAATATATGTCACATAGTCGGCTGACTAAATATGAGAAAATCATTCTGGGAGCATCAAATGTGACTCTGGAAAGATGTGTGAATGTGAATCCAGCGACATTGTTGCCTGATGCTGAAAATGTGGGTGTGAAGGATGAAATTGATCATGATTGTTTAGATGTACTTGACTACTGTACGAAACCAAGACCAGATATTAGAGATCTTCCTTTACATGTGAGTGATCATGTGTTGTTTGTGGATGGATCTTGTCTGAGGACTGACGATGGTGTGCTGAGTGCAGCATATGCAGTGTGCAAAGTTTCAGAAGTGATGGAAGCATCTTCTTTGAAAGGAGTATGATCAGCTCAGGTTGCTGAATTGGTGGTGTGGACGAGAGCTTGCAAGATTGGAAAGAATCTGAGAGTGACTGTGATGACTGATAGTCAGTATGGTTTTGGAGTTGTGCATGATTTTGGCCAATTGTGGCTACAGAGAGGTTTCTTGACGTCAAGTGGAACTCCAATAAAGAATGCTGAAGTGATTGGGACAAGGAGATGATTTTGTTACCCTTGGTAACAGATATGCAAATGACATAGCACAGTATTGTGCTAAGAATAACCAATCGATTAATCGGGAACGAGAAAAGGAAATGTCTCTTTGTTCTGTGATGTTTACTAATGTCCTAGAAACGTGGGATGAAGTGAAACTGTTGCAGGATGAGGCAGGAAAGGAAGAGAAGAAAAATTGGATTAAGGCAGGTTGTGCTCCAAGAGAATCAGATCATGTTTGGGTCTGTAAAGATGGAAGACCAGTCATGCCAAACAGCATGTTGTCGACAATGGCAAGAATGTATCATGGCCAGGGACACCTGGGGAGGGATGCCATGATTAGGTCTTTTAAACAGACCTGGTACAATGCAAAGTTCAGGTTGATTGCAGAAAGTATTTGTCAAAGATGTTTGATTTGTCAGCAATTCAACACTGGGAAGAAGACAGTGGTGAGCCTAGGAACAATAGGCAGAGAAGGAGGTCCTTTTACCAGAATGCAAATAGATTTCATTGAAATGCCCCAAGTGAACAGATTGAGGTATGTTCTAGTGGTAGTCTGTTTGTTTTCAAGATGGGTGGAGGCTTATCCAACTAGGAGAAATGATGGAATAACTGTGGCAAAGTTACTGTTAAGAGAACTGATTCCTAGGTATGGGTTTCCAGTAACGATTGAGTCTGATAGAGGTGGACACTTCTATAATGAGCTCATGAGTTTAATTTGTGAAGCACTAAGCATACAACAGAAGTTACATTGTGCATACAGACCAGAGGCTTCTGGAGTTGTTGAACAGATAAATGGCACAATCAAGAACAGAATTGGTAAGATGTGTTTAGCTACTGGAATGAAATGGCCAGATGTCTTGCCTCTAGTGTTGATGACCATTAGGTCTACTCCAGATAGAACTACTGGTTTGAGTCCGCATGAGATCCTAATGGGACGTGCGATGCGACATGCATTTGTGCCTGTCAACAAGTTGATGACAATAACTGATGACATGATTTTGGATTACTGTAAAGGCCTGGCTGACGCAGTTCATTCTGTGTTTCACCAGGTTGGAGAAGACGCTACTACACTTGAAAAGAAGCAAGCCCATGATCTGAGTCCAGGAGATTGGGTGAGGATAAAGGTGCACAGGAGAAGAAATTGCTTGGTTCCAAGGTGGGGAAGACCAAGACAAGTCATTCTGACTACGACAACTGCTGTAAAGTGTGCCGGTGTGAAGAACTGGGTGCATGCAAGTCATACTCTGAGAGTTCCAAATCCAAGAGAAGGGACTGGTAAAGAGTATTTTGAAGAATCAGATTCGAGTGATGATGAAGAAACTGAGCCAGTGAGAAGGGAAAAGAATCCTGAAAGAGCTGAGGAAGAAAGAGAGTCAGGTGATTTTTTCCTTCCAAAGGAGGCATCAAAGCAAACATTGAGAGTTACAGAGGAGAGATCAAATTCTGAAAGAGTGCCTGAAGTTCCAACAAGCAGTGGAGAAGAAAGGAGAGAAAAGAGCAATTCCACAGGGAATACTCCTGAATCAGATGAGGAGGCTGAAATTCCACTTGAGATTACACCTGAAGAAGTAGGGTCAGAAGAAGATAGAGAGGGACAGATTGCGGAAGACCCCCGAGGAGGTGTAGGGAATATTTCTGATGAGCTAGGTGAAGGGACAAGTAGACAGCAAGAAGATTGCGTGTCGGAGACCCGAGGAGGGACAGGAATAGTGAAATCTCGAGTGGTGAAAAAGAAGTCTGTGGAGAATAAAAAAATTGCTGAGGGACAAAAGGCAGATGAAACATAATCGGATGAAAGTGAGAATGAGAAACATGAGAGCCGAGTTCTGAGGAAAAGGACTTGGATTGGAGAAAGAAGCAATAAAGAAGTGAGACCGAAAAAGGTTGTACGAGGAGATATTTGGCCTAACAAGATAAAGAGGCTGAGGTACAGATTGACACGAGTGGATTCGTCAAAAGCTGAACAGGTGAACGAAGTGTCGAGTCAAAATAAAACAAAAGGTGGAAAACAAGAAGAATCGAAGGAACAAGGAAGAATCAAAAGAAATAGACAACCCAACCAAAAGTACAGATCACCGGAATGGTCTTATGTGGCACTGTCTGAAGGAGAAGAAGAAGAAGCAGTGAATCAAGACAATCCGGAGGGGATCTTGAGAAAAGTGGTTGAGGGAGAGGAAAAGTCTGTTGGAATCTTAAAAGTTATCCTGACTGACATTGGAGAAGAGTCGGATGCACAGGATATTGTAGAAGATCTGATACAATTTGATGTTGCTGAAGAAGAAGTGAAGAGTGATGAAAATCCAAATTGAGTGAACTGAAGGAGTCACTTGGAAAAGTGAAAGAGGAAACTTTGAAAATTAGCTGTTTGAAATAAAATTAGAATTAGAATTCTAAACTCAGTAGTGGAGTAGAAGAGGCTAAGTCAAAAGACACTGCCAAAGTAGTAAAATGGCTAACACGGAGAATAATCAAAGTAGATGTGCCTTTTTGAAAAGATGGTGTAGAATGTGCTGCTGCTGTACTAGTTTATTAGTGCTATTATGGTGTGTACTTGCTTTATTAGTTACCTTTAGGGTTACAATAGACACTTTTGGATGCATACTGAGAATATGACTAATGTAGGGAAAAATTCACAGAAAATAGTTCCAACTAGAATTAGTAACATTAACATACATAAAGATAGGTCAATTAATGATTTTTCTAGCAATGTTTTTTCAAAGTTGTTGTATGAATACGTAAAGACAATGGAAGTTAGGGATTGCTACGTATGCATCTGTTTCAGAAGGTGTTACTTATCACCATTTACCAGCTACGTATGGAATTTCATGTAGTGTGTTAAGTAGTGTTTTTTATTTGTTAGGGAAAATAGATTATGAGATGTCTAACAAAGATAATATTTTTGGGCAGTTGCCAATGAACAAAAAGCTGAATCCAGCTAAAGAAGCTAACATTTTTGGTGAAATTTTTATTGAAAAAGAAGAATTAACATTAGAAAGAAGAAGAGAAAGCTTTCCTGAACATGGTAGAGGAAAGGAGAATTAGCATGCATGAGAAGGCAGGGAAATATAAAATGAGTGAGACAATTTGGGACATTGAAATGGGAAAGGAGTTGAGGAATGGGGCCAGTCCAACTTTGGCTTTAGATGCACCACAGAAGGGTAAATTATGCATTACCAGGAGGAAATCCCAATATGATAATTATTTTGTTGGGGCTAGTGAGTGCCATGATACATACTTTATTGCAACGGGATGGGGATTCAGAGGAGGAGAAGATCCAGTTTTCCCGGGAGTGTATTATATTTGTTGGATCAGGGCTTATTACAGGTTGCCTGACCATTGGTATGGCACATGTTATGTTGGTCTGGTCTTCCCAAAGATTTTTCATATAGATAGGATAGAAGATGTAGAACATATTAATTTACTAACACGTTTTAAGAGAGAGACTTGGTCAGAAATAGTAGGTGATATATTTGGAGCTTTAATTCCAGCAGTGGGAATTTCTTTAAATGCATATGGAATTCGGAAACTGTCAACAGTGGTGGATCGCTTATCGACAAGTACCGCTGGAGGGTTTCTTTTGGTAAATACGGAAATGGTTGCCTTACGTGCCATGTCTATGCAAAATCGACTTGCCCTTGATATTCTATTGGCCAAGGAGGGTGGAGTCTGTGGAATGCTGAAAGTTCAACATTGTTGCACTTACATTCCTGACGAAAGTAGAGACCTAAAGGTCTATATCAAAAATATTACTGATTTGCATGAGGAATTAGTACCACTGGAAGCTGAGAGTATTTGGACTAAATTAGCTAATAAGATGATAGCTGTTAAGAGTTTTATTGCTAAAATAGGTAGTACTATTATAGATATGGTGTTGTTTCCTTTGACATGTGTGATTGTTGCTTTGTTGATATTAAGATTGGTGTGTTTGTGTTGTAAAAACAGGGGAGGGAAAAATAAAATTGAAAAGAGACAAAAGAGGTCGGAAAGAGACCCACAAGAAATAGAACTAGAAGAATTGAGAGAGAGTGTTTACCTGGAGACAAAAAGGGATGATGAAAGGGAATCTGGTGTGTAAGTTGGGAAGAAAGAAAGAGACATTTCGATTTCTCCTAAAATTAGGACAAAAAATTATTTTTTGGGGGTTTTGATTTATTTGGTGATAATATCACCAAAGGGGGGATTGCTGGAGCAGGGTTTTCTGTTGAAACTTTATTTGGGTTTTAAGCTCCAGTTTTGTCTATGTGTCATAGTTAAAATTATTAATCTGTAATTACTAATTATTGTTTTTCGTGATAGATTTTGACTAATCGACATACTAATAAGAGAAACTACACGTGGGAATGCATATATGTTGCTCAATAATAATGTGCGTTTAAATAAACGACGAGAGTGATATTTGTTTTATATTCATGCTTTTTAATAACGTGTACTAATGCTTAAATATGTCGCAGATGGCTAGATAATGACATACACATAAGGGTATTAGTGGGAATTAACACTGATTAATCATTGCGATGATGTAGTAACGTTGTTTGTGTTTCTTTCAATTAAGATGGTCCGTTTTGGCCTAAAAGAAAATGGCTGCCATTTACAGCCTACGTTCGAGTGAATGAGGTGTCGGAAGGCCTTGCTGAACATGATTGAAAGTCACCAGATCGCAGCCTCTGCACAAATTTGAAAAACTTCTATGATGACAGCGATTCAAGGCGTGCTGCCAATCTGCTGAGTTGTCCTTGGTTGAGGATGAAGCCACAATGAACTGTTATGACTTTGCTAAAGATTCAGAGGAAGAGCTTCTATTAATGAAACATTTTCAAGATTGAGTTTCCTTCTTCCGTCTTTTTATTTTTGTGATTTTTTTTGAGCGGAGGTTTCTCAAATGTAGCGAAGCTACATCCTTTCCTGCTCGCTCTGCTCGGTGGCTCAACGGACATTCAGAATATGTTTGTTACAAATATTTTGTTAGTTTTATTATAAATATATTAGACTAGAGAGGGTCCGTGGTCTTTGCATTCGGGATTTTTGAGGCCACTTCTTTCTGAACCCATGCTGGTGAAGATCGATGCTGCGAGGACGGCGACTCGAGAGACTTTACTGAGAGACCTGTCCTGACCCATTTATGACATTTAGCTAGAATAGGTAAATATGAGAATAACGATTTTGCTAATAATTGACTTTCACTTGAACTAATTTTAGATAAAATTACCTTATGTTTGAATTACAGTGTCGGGTGGTTATTTCTTTGTCAATTATTGAATTCCTTATTGTGATTATTATTGTTTAAATCATGACTCAGGGTAATATCAATTTGGTCGCATTGGCCTAAGTGTAGATGCAGAGTGATTTAGGAGTCTCCTCTTAGGTTTAGTGCGGATAGAGTAATAGAGTGTATGTTGGTGTGATGGGCCCTAGTGAATGATGAGTGTATGTGCTTGTATCTGTGAAATTACTCTATCTGTGGAAGTAGGGAGAATTTATATGCTCTGATCTGCAACAATTCCCACGTGTAGTTTCTCTTATTAGTATGTCGATTAGTCAAAATCTATCACGAAAAACAATAATTAGTAATTACAGATTAATAATTTTAACTATGACACATAGACAAAACTGGAGCTTAAAACCCAAATAAATTTTCAACAGAAAACCCTGCTCCAGCAATCCCCCATGTTAAAAGTGACGCAAAAGTGGCGCAAGGGGCTCATAAATCTGCCTCATAGTGTTCTCTCGCCGGAAATCTTGAGTACGTCTAGGAAACACGTGTTGGCATCTGGCATTGGCTTTCTTCTGAATCACTGTTTGTGAAAATAAATGTTGGACCAAAGAAAAGCCAAAGACTTAAACTTTGCATCATTATATATGTGAAATAATTTTTGTTCTGTTGGATTACACTGTGAATTCTGAAACAATATAACTTCTGTGAAATAATACCACTATTCTGGCTTGCTGTTGATCACCCCAGATGATGTCTAAATAAAAGGTATCCCTGTATGTTTCAGACTGAAGCCCAGTAGTGCCAGGGGCTTCTCCTGAACCAGGGTCTGGAGCAGGACATCCCAGGATACAATACCGTTTCACAGCTCGTCACAGGGTGGTTTGGGGTCAGACATAATCAATTACTCCACCACACCCTGTGGAGAGCTGTGAAAGGGTGGCGTAGCAGCTGTAGGTGAAACTGCACAAGCTCTTAGGTTCCCACAGTGCACTTAAAGCTAGGAGACATCCTGATGAGACCGGACACGGCAGAAAAGTGTGCACAAAGCAGCACAGCCACTAGCTTAGCTTTTCATGGTCCAGTGCTCCCACAGTGCGAATCTGGTGACCCCAGTTGATAGCATCAGTGGCGTAACATAGGCCCCCACAGCCCCTGAGGTACGGGGGGTGCAAGCTCGAGGGTGCCCCCTCAACAGAGTATCCTAGCTAGAGAGCTCTTGCCTGAGTCTGAAGGGTGGTCACGGGGGGCCCACCCGTGGCCCACCCTGTACTTTGCAGTACTTTACAGGGGGCCTCCTCAAGTTTTGTTACACCACTGGATAGCATAAGGGAAAAGCACTGGAACTAGTGATTTATTATTTCACAAGGGAACCAAGCAAATAGTTCTGCACCCCAGACCTAGACCAGACAAGGAGACAGGATCTCTGTGTGGCACAGTTCAAAGATCATGATGGACCAGTTTTTTTCTTATGGAGTCTAGCATTTATGACTTTTATTTGTTTGCTGCCTTCATCAAAAAGTTTAGTGGCTACCTGTGTTTTTTAAATTCATGTGAGGAAATATCCGTGCAGAGCAGAGGTAACGAGAGAAACAGGATAAAGCACTTATAACACGACCTACATGATGATCAAGGCCTTTAGTCATATTTTAAAATAGGACCTGTTTATAGTAAGTTTTTATTCTGATCTTCTCTTTGACTCTGCAATCAAGGTGGCAGAGCCAGAGCGGAGTCAAGAGCTGACTCAAGAGCCTGTGCATGAGCCAAACCCTGGAAATGTTTACCTTGTATATCATGCAACAAATGCCATGCAGAACTGTGACAAAGCGGCCTCAAAATGGTTTTAAAAAGTATATTTCTATAACATGCGATAGCATCTGATCTTAGTGTAGATACGCGTATATAATACTGTACTAGTAGGTGTTTATTAAAAGCATTAGTTTTTAAACATGAACTTAGAAACGTTTCACTCTTTAAATCACAGTTTAATGCTTTGCCTTTCATTCTTCATGTGCACAGTGTGGTGCAGGCAGAAGTCACATGAAGTCGCGGCTTGTGTTGGACTTGAGGGTAGCACAGGACCTCGAGCTGGGCCAGAGCCAAGCATCTGGCTCGAGCCTGGCTCGACCTTTCAGTGTCTGGCCGACCTCTACTCTGCAAAGAGAAATGCACTGACAGACCAATAAAACATCACATAAAGCAACGTGTGCCATCAGCGAAGGTGAGAATGGAGGTGAAGATGCCACCCTCACCACTTAACAGGGTACTGTGAGGGTGGTGGGGGGCAGTGACTGCCGCCAGGCACACAAGGGTTCATTGGGTTTGTCCATGTCCACAGCACTACATTTATGCCGAATTGGACCATGTGGGCTAAACCTAGCAGCGGTGCACATTTTAACACCGCTTCCAGGTACTGTCATAAAGATTCTCGGTTTTATTTGGCAAAGCTAACTTGCTGACTCGCATAAAGACTTTGGATTCAAAGCCTGCGGTTAATAGCAGCAGCATGTTTACAAACTTCACTAACGAGAAAGAGTGACTTATTTATAAAAGCACAACAAACATTGGCAAAGTCAACAGGTCTCGCCTATGGAAGAGCTATTGGCTTTGTCAATATGATTTAGCCATGTTGTACTCCAGCATGGCTGCAGTTCAACATGGCTAAAAGTTAGTGAGGTAAAGGAGAGTGGCGTGGAGTGCAGTGTCAAAAAGTTGAGTGTCGCTGAGTAGAGTGGAGTGTTATGAAGTGGTGTAGAGAGTAGTGGAGTGGCCGAGCGTGACGTTGAGTGGTGTAGAGTAGCATAGAGTAGTATAGAGTAGAGTTGAGTGGAGAGGAGAGGAGTGGAGTAAAGCGAGTTTCATGGAGTGGCATAGAGTACAGTGGCATACAGTGCTGTGAAGTGTCATGGAGAGAGTTGAGTGTTGTGTAGTGGAAGGGCATAATGTGGAGTAGAGTGTCATAGAGAGGAGTGACATAGAGTGTCGTGCAGTGGCATAGAGCAGAGTGGAGAGGCATAGCAGGTATGGCATACAGTGGAGTAGAGTGTTGTAGAATAAAGTGGCATAGAGTAGAGTATATTGTTGTAGAGTGGAGTAGCATAGAGTGGAGTAGTGTAGTAGAGTGGAATGGCATGGAGTGGAGTAGTGTCATAGAGTGGAGTGGAATAGAGTGTCAGAGTGAAGCGGCATAGAGTGGCGTGGAGTAGATTAGTGGAGAGTGGAGTAGCGTTGTAGAGTGGAGTAGTGTGTCAAAGAATAGAGAGGAGTAAAGTGGCACCGAGTGGCGTAGAGAGAGCTTTGTAGAGCATCGTAGAGTGGAGTAGTCTCAAAGAGTGGAGAAGAGTGTTTCAGACTGGGGTGGCATATAGTGGGATGGAATGTCAGAGTGGAGCAGAGTTGAATGGAGTAGAGCTGCACAGAGTGGAGTATGGTGGAGTGGAGTGCCAAAGAGTGGAGTAGAGTGGCCTAAAGTGAATAGGCGTAAAGTACAATGGTTTAGAGTAGATTGGCGTAGAGTGCATTAGTTTTGAGTAAAGTGGCGTAGAGTACATTGGTATAGAGTGCAGTGAAGTAGAGTCGAATGGCGTATAGTCAACCGTGGACGTGCAGGTAACAGTGGTGGGGCCGCATGGGCATGGTTTTTGAGGAACAATACCGAGGTATAATTAAATAAATACTTAATTTTCCCTCTGCAATGTCCCTCGAAATCCCCCCAAGCGGTCCCTCCGCCCCACCGTTGTTACCTGCACGGACCGCTTCTGCGTATAGTGCAATGGCATTGAGTAGATTGGTGCAGAGTAGAATGGAGGGGTGTAGTGTAGATTGCAGTGGCAGAGAGTGCAATGTTGTAGGGTGGAGTAGCATAGGATGAAGTGGTGCAGAGTGGAGTAGACTGACATAGAGTGAAGTGGCGTAGACTATAGTGGCATAAAGTTGATTGTTTCAGAATAGAGTGAACTGGTATAGAGTGGAGTGGTGCCTTGTTGAGTGGAGTGGTGCAGGGTAGAGTGCAGAGGCATAGAGTACAGTGGCATAGAGTGCAGTGGCATGGAGTAGACTGGTGTAGAGTGCAGTGGCATGGTGTGCAGTGGTGCTGAGTAGATCAGAGTGGTTTAGAGTGAAGTGGAGTAGAGTGGAATGATGCAGAGTAGAGTGCCACAGAGTGAGGTGGCGTAAAGTACATTGGTGTAAAGTGGTGTCAAGTTGAGTGGTGCAGAATAGAGTGCATTGGCAATGAGTGCAGTGGCATAGAGTAGAGTAGCATAAAGTTAATGACAGAGTACAATTTTGCAGAGTAGACTGTCGTGGAGTGAAGTGATGTAAAGTGCTTTGGTGTGGAGTACCCTGGCATAGAGTGCAGTGGTGTAGAATGGTGCAGAGTAGAGTGGTGTAGAGAGCAGTTGTGTAGAGCACAGTGGTGCTGAGTAGAATGGAGTGGCATAGAGTGCAGTGACATAGAGCACAATGGAGTATAGTGATGAGACTTGCAGTTACGTAGAGGGCAGTGGTGTAGAGTACAGTGTTGTAGAGAAGAGAACAGTGGCAAAGAGTGCAGTGGTGCTAAGTAGCTGGTGTGGACTACAGTGGCGTCGGTTGCATTGGTTTCAATAGGTGGTGTAGAGTGCATTGGCATGAAGTACAGTGTTTTAGAGTAGAGCGGCATAGAGTGCAGTGGCATAGAGTAGAGTGGTGCAGTTTAGAGTGAAGTGGTGTAGAGTGGCATATAGTTGAGTGGCAGAGAGTGGAGTATGGTGGCGCAGAGTGCAGTGGCATACAGTGTAGTGGCATAGAGTAGATTGTTTCAGAGTAGAGTGAAGTGCTGTAGAATGGTGCAGGGTGAAGTGGAGTGGTGCAGAGTAGAGTGCAGTGGCATGGAGCTTTGGCGCAGAGTGCACTGGCGTAGAGTGGAGTGTACCGTAATAAAATGCATCGGTGTAGAGTGCAGTGGCATAGAGTGCAGTGTTGCAGAGTAGAATGACAAACAGTGGAGTGATTTAGAGTGGAGTGGTGCAAAGTAGAGTGGAGTGGCCTAGAATGAAGAGGTGCAGAGTACAGTAGGGTAGAGTACATTGGCATAGTGTAGGATGGTGTGAGTAGAGTGAAGTGGAGTAGAGTGAAGTGGAATAGAGTGAAGTGTCATGGAGTACAGTGGTGCACAGTAGATTAGAATGGTATAGAGTAAATTAGCGTAGAGTGAATGACGTAAAGTGTAGTGGTGTCGAGCAGGCACGCAACGTCCATTGGGCTCAAAGGACTTCAGCCCCCACCGTTGTGTGAGTCAGCCCAGATGAGACAGCTTCCCAGGTACACACACACAGTTTTTGAGCTGCTGTGGGCTGGCATCCGTCTTCTTGCAGCCGCTCCCGAGTACTTCACAGGTCGTTAAAAGACCATTTACTTGCTAACGAGGCTGTGATGTTTTTTACCCCTTCTCAGAGACCCTGCATCTCCACTCTGCATATTGCTGGAAGAGTCAGCGCCCTCTCCCGAAATTTTTAGTAGCCCCCCTCCCGAAATTTGGCTTTAGTTGCACCACTGGTGTCGAGCATAGTGGCGTAGAGTGCATTGTCATAGAGTGCAATAGAGCGGCATAGAATAGAGTGGTGCAGAGTAGAGGGGCATAAAGTTCAGTGGCAGAGAGTGCAGTGTTGCAGAGTAGAGTGTGTAGAGTGTGTAGAGTGCAGTTGTGTAGAGTAGAGTGACAGAGTGCATTAGTGTAGAGTATAGTGGCACAAAGTGCAGTGGTACAGAGGAGATTGGCACAGAGTGTAGTGGTATCAAGTGCAATGGTTTTGAGTAAAGTGGTGTAGAGTGCATTGCGTACAGTGCAGTGGCTTACAGTAGAGCGGTGCAGAGTACAGTGGAATGGAGTGGTGCATGGTAGACTGCAGTTGTGTAGAGTGGAGTGGTGTAAAGTGGAATGGAGCAGAGTGGAATAGTGTGCTGTAGAATGTGGTAGTGTAGGGTAGATTGTTTCAGAGTAGAATGAAGTGGCATAGAGTGCAATGGCATAGAGTAGAGTGTTGTAGAGTGCAGTGGCATAGAGTGGAGCGATGCAAAGTAGAGTGGTATAAAGTGTAATGGTGTACAGTGCACTGGCATAGAGGGCAGTAGAGTGGTGTAGAGTAGAGTGGTGCAGAGTAGAGTGCAGTGACATAGAGTGCACTGGAGAAGAGTTGAGTGGCATAGAGTTCATTTGCACTGTTGCAGAGTAGAGTGGAGTAGAGTGCAGTGGTCAGAGTAGATTACAGTGGTGTAGAGTGAATTGGTATAGAGTGCACTGGTGAAGAGTGTAGTGGTACAGAGTAGAGTGCTTTGGCATAGAGTGCAGTGGTATAGAGTCCAGTGTTGCAGAGTAGAGTGGCATAAGGTGGAGTGGTGTAGAGTGGAGAGGTGCAAAGCAGAGAAATTTAGCATTGACTGGAATGGTGTAGAGTGCCATGGTGAAGAGTGCAGGAGTGCATAGTAGAGTAGAGTGAGTAGAGTGCATTGGCATAGAGTAGAGTGGTGCATATTATAGTAGAGAGGTGTAGCCTGAAGAGGCACAGATAGGAGTGGTGCAGAGTAGAGTGCAGTGATGCAGTGTAGAGTAACAAAGAGTGGAGTGGTGCCACGTGGAGTGGTGCATAGTAGAGTGCAGTGGCTTAGAGTGCACTGGAGAAGAGTTGAGTGGCATAGAGTTCATTTGCAGTGTGCACTGTTGCAGAGTAGAGTGGCATAGAGTGCAGTGGTTCAGAGTAGAGTTGTGTGGTGCAGGGTAGATTGCAGTGCTGTAGAGTGGAGTGGTGCAGAGTAGAGAGCAGTGGTGTACAGTGCAGTGGCATAGAGTGCAGTGGCATACAGCAGAGTGGGCTAGAGTTCAGTGGCGTAGAGTTAAGTGTTGCAGAGTAGACTGTCATAGAGTGCAGTGGTGTAGAGTGTAGTGGCACAGACAGCAATGGCATAGACTACAGCTGTGAAGAGTAGAATAGAGTGACGTAGAATGCAATGATGTAAAATGCAATGGTGTAGAGTGCAGTAGCATAGAGTGCACTGGTGTAGTGTGTTGCAAAGTAGAGTATAGAGGCATAGAGTTGAGTGGTGCCGTCTAGAGTGTGGTGGTGCAGATTGGAGTGCCACAGAGTGGAGGGCCGCTGAGTGCAGTGGAGTAGAGTAGATTGTTTCAGAGTAGAGTGAATTGACGTAGGGTAGAGTACAGTGGCATATAATGAATTGGTGTAGAGTACAGTGCAGTGGTGCAGAGTAGATTACAGTGGTTAGAGTGGATTGGTATAGAGTGCACTGGTGTAGAGTGTAGTGGTACAGAGTAGAGTGCTTTGGTGTAGAGTGCAGTGTTGCAGAGTAGAGTGGCACAAGGTGGAGTGGCATAGAGTGGAGAAGTGCAAAGTAGAGAAGTTTAGCATTGACTGGAATGGTGTAGAGTGCAGTGGTGAAGAGTGCAGGTGTGCATAGTAGAGTAGAGTGGGTAGAGTGCATTGGCATAGAGTAGAGTGGTGCATATTATAGTAGAGAGTCGTAGCCTGAAGTGACGCAGATAGGAGTAGTGCAGACTAGAGAGCAGTGATGCAGTGTAGAGTAGCAAAGAGTGGAGTGGTGCCGCGTGGAGTGGTGCAGAGTAGAGTGCTTTCCTAATTCTGATATATTCTGATATATTTTAAAATATCTGCACAGTTCATTTGCAGACATTACATTTTTCTGTGTGCTAGAAAAAAAATAAACATTGTATAGCCTTCCTCCAGTACACCACCAATTACCAGCCTGATTGTCACATAAACCCTCTCACGTCACGTCTGAGAAAGATAAGTAAACACCAAGCTTCCTTGAAGACAGAGCTTGACATTTCATCTCTGTCTTTGAATGAACAGCAAATGGGACAAGATAAGAATAAGATTTAAAGGCCTGTTTACAGAATGGGAGTACTGCTTGAATAATACATTCAAAAGAGTATAGGCCATAGATGGGACAAATTCAAGCTGAACAGCATAAAACAAATACAGCCAGAAAACAAGCAAATGTGAGTTATAAACCACAAAGCTGATGGTAAGCAATGGGTAAAACGCATTCCCAGGGAAAATTCCAAATGCCCCCAAGATATCGTTAGCAAACCAGACAGCTAGGTTCCCATGCATTGATGACCCATCTGGTCTGCTTTAGAAATATGAGCCAATTTTTTATTTTTCCCATTGTTAAAAAAAACAGAATTGTCAGAGTTAGCTGTGCACTTTTTGTTTGCATGAAAAAACAAATGCAGCTGGAGTAATGTGCATCCTGCATGTTTGGATCTCTGAGGGCCAAAATAGGCTTTCAATGTTCTCATCTTAAATGAGTAGTATTGCATTTTATAGCAAAAAACCCTATGAACGCATCACTATGAAACAGCACATGTATCAGCAGCAAGTGCTGTTTGTGAAAAGTAAAGATTGCACTGCTCGGGGGCGTGGCCAACCGGGCAGCGAAATGGCCGCTCTGTGAGCGAGCTCCGCCGGCTGCACGAATTAATCCTTCTGTAATCCTGCCCCACTCACGCAAAGTGTCCCGATTTATGCACCGGAGGGCGCAGCGTTGCGAGATGCGCTGCCGTCAGGTCTCTTGAGGTTGCCGGAGACCGTGGAGCCGAGCTGTACCCCTGGCCGCCCCGCCCGCGCGGATCCTCTGGTGCGAGCCCGCTGCCATGGAGGTTGGAGGCGGACGGGTGCGGCTGCGAGAGTCCGGTGCTGTGTGGGCCTGGAGTGGAGTGGCCGGCTGCTGTCTCAGCCCTGAGGAGTGTGGACAGGAGGTGATCGTAGCCGCAGGAGCGGAGCAGTCTGGGGGCCCTGCCGCTGCGCTCCGCCCGCCGCGCTGTGTGAGGCGCTGCTGAGCCTGCCTGCGCCCGACCGTGGAGGAGGAGACCCAAGCAGCGCGAGCGCCATTTTGTAATCACTGGGGGAGACGGACGTGAGGCTGGCCGGTACAGTGATTGGTGGGCACCGGACTGTGGCTGGGCTCACGCTTCTACACACTTGCTGAGGTGGAGGTCGGTGGCCGTAGTGGGGAGACCTGCGGGCGAGACCTGCGCCGAGGAGACCGCTGAAAGTACGTTGCAGACCGCGATTGCCTATGCTGTAGGCAGCCTGATTGTGTACGGACCTGCAAGAAGCCACGGAGCTGCCTGTACATATCGCGCCGCCCCAGTATATGAGCTGGAGGTTGCCGGACAAGGGACGCAGCTGGGTCGTGCCGCGCCGGAGGGCATCTGAGCCGTGGCAACCATACTCCTGTGGACACTGGCGGACGAGGAGGAGGCGGCATTGAGGCCCTACGAGTTGCCACAGGTGAGAGATCGTTGGGCTGCCTGTGATTCGTCAAACCGTTCCTACGTCGCCCTGCGAAGTGGGGACTGAGGCGACCCGGCTGGCGAGCGCGCCTAGCTCGGGGTGGCGCAACTCGGTAGCCCTATCCTACTGGCCTGCCCAAGCGCCGCTCGTGACTTTACGCTGCGCCCCTGCTGATCGGGAGTCGTAGGAGTGGAGTTGGTGCAGGGGGGCTGCTGAACCCCGGGGGTCGAGGCCGGCCCATAAGGCGCCGTCAACTATATACTGCCATACCGGACTGTCTCAGTGGAAACCTCCCTATAAGTGTCCGCGACGGGCTCGTCGCCATGGGGGGGAAGAACGAGGCGAAGCAGTCCAGGCTCACTTTGACCACAAGCGCCAGGCCAAGCAACAGGCGGCGGACCAGGAGACGGCGGAGTCTACCTCGCAGGGGACGGGGCCTGAGGGCGAATACCGCGCTCTGATGCTGGAGGTTCGGTCTAGCCTAAAGAGTATTGATGCCAAACTAGACGCCATGGCCTCACAGCTGGAGTCTGTCAAACAACAAGTGGACTCGCACGAAACACGGCTAGACAGCCTAGAGAACGAACGCACTGACTGCTGTGAGTTCAGACGTGAAACCAAGCAACACCTCACGTTCGTGGACAAAGAACTGGAATTCCTCCGGACCAAGACTGATGATTTAGAGGCCAGGTCCTGCAGATCCATCATTCGAATCACGGGCATACCAGAGACGACGAACATGGGCAAAATGGAACTGTATGTGTCAGAGTTGCTCCATGAACTTTTTGATCCGGCGCTTTCCCCGATGTTCGCGGTTGAAAGGGCACACAGGTCGCTGGGGAAGAGGCCGCCGGTGGGGGCGGCGCCGCGCCCTATCCTGGCTAAGATCCTGAATTTCCAAGACAGGGACCTCATCTTACGCCTTGCTCGCGAAAAGGGGAAAATTGAACATAAAGGGAATAACATCTCCTTTTACCCGGATTTCACTCCTTTGGTGCAGGCTGACCGGAAGGAATTTTTACCTGCCAAAAAGCTGCTACTACAGGCTACCGTCCCATATGCACTGTTATATCCAGCTAAGCTGAGGGTGACACACGAGGGCACCACACACTACTTCACCGAGGCAAAGGAGGCGTTGAAGTTTGCTAAGCGGCTCGGAGGGGCTGCGGCTAGACGCACGTCGCCACGTGTAGAGCTGGAAGACGGTCGCCTGAGTGACAATGACTGACCAGGGCGTGAGTAGGCGGCTTGTGCCACCCATGTTGCGCATTGTGTTTTATACGTGCGGGGCCGTTCCCTTCCCGCCGGTGGCCACTCTTGTGGCCCAGTTTCCAGTTTCTGAAGTGACGCGGGAGGCCTGCCCCCGGCATGTGTACTTTAATTCCCGAACTGCAACTCCTCGGCAAGACGAGGGACACGGATGTGATGTGGGGTTCACTATGGTGCAGCCACCCTGTGAAAGCGGGGGAGTACGTCTGGAGCACCACGCCCCATGGGGTGTCTCCCATTGTTTGTGGGTTTCAGTTGCACACACGTTTTGCGTGTACATGGTGGGGATCTGTCACAACCTGATTGGGGGGTTGGAGAGGGTGGGGGTGGCGGGGGGAGTTGGGCTTGTTAAAGTTTGGCATGTTTTGTTACGATGGCTATGATTCTTCGCAGTTTATCACTATGCTACCACACGCAGGGCACAAGCTATACATTGGGACGGCGATGCAGTGTAGTTGCAGGGGCGAAGGTGATGTGACATAACCTGGCTGATGGGATGGCGAACGTAAGGTTATTGACGTGGAACATTAGAGGGCTTGGGGACTACAAAAAGGCTCGGCTCATGCAGGGGTATCTCGCTCGGCACAAGGTAGATATCTGCTTTCTGCAGGAGACGCACTTATCCTCCACACCCTCACATCGGCTGAAGCACTCACGTTGGGCGTGGGTGTACTCCGCTGTTTATTCGAATTATGCTAGAGGGGTGGCCATACTCATACGGGCCGGGCTGGATTGGAAGGAACACCACACTCTATTGGACAAAGAGGGCCGATATGTTATCACCCATGGCGTGCTGCAGGGGAGGGAGATTGTATTGGCTGCAGTGTACGGACCTAACGTTGATGACCCCGACTTCTTCAGGGAGCTATGGGCACAGATCATGCTACTAGATTGTTCCACGATTATTCGTGGTGGGGATTTTAATGTAGCACTGGTGGATGCGGTAGATCGCAGGGGTGCGGGTGGGCCAACACACACCAGAGCGCGGCAGGCTGTTTTCGATATTATGAGCGAGGGATTGTTGTCGGATATATGGAGAGCTAGGCATCCTAATGATACTGTGGGGACTTGCATAACGAGCCAGCATGCGGCGTGGTCCTGTCTAGATTACTGGTTGGTCTCGCCGGATGTGGCGTCCTGGGGGGTTGAGGTGGACATTCAAGCACGGTCACTCTCTGATCACGCCCCTTGCTTGCTGGGGATTAGGGTACCTGATGCCCCTACCCGCGCGTTCTCCTGGCGGCTGCCCCAGCATGCGCTTACGGACTCTGCTTTCACCGAAGAAATTAGAGAGGACATTGTGAAGTATTTTAATACCAACACGGGGTCAGTGTCTACCGAGGCGTCCCTCTGGGACGCATTTAAGGCGGTGATCCGAGGCCAGTGTATCTCCAGGAAGGCTGGGGTTCTCAAGGCCATTCGCGGGACTCTGGGCCGGTTGGAGGGGGAGTTACGAGAGTTGGATGTGAGATTCTGCGCTGACCCGTCACCCGCACTGGCGGTCCAAATGAAGTCTAAGCTCCTAGAGTTCGATATCGAGGCGCAGCGCGAGGTGAAGTTCCTGGGCAAGCAGGCGGAGGCCCGTCGTTACGGTGAGGGAGATAGACCGAGTAGGACCCTGGTGCGGCTGATTTCTCCGCGAGCGCAGTCCCAATTTATAACTTCCATAAAGGACGAGGAGGGGGAGCTCCGGTTAGGGCACGACGCAGTTCTGACTGCTTTCGCTCAGTTCTACTCGACCCTTTACACTTCCAGACAGACTGCAGTTCCGGAATCCCTAGATGCCTTCCTTGACTCGATCGCCATTGTCTGGTTTAGCGACCACCACCGCCGATACATGGATGTCCCGTTCACTGCCCGGGATGTGGCGCAGGTGATAAAGAGCATGCCCGCGCACAGGGCCCCTGGCCCTGACGGACTGACCACCACCTTCTATAAAACGTACATTGACGAACTGGCCCCCAGGCTCCTCTCGGTATTTGCGGAGGCCCAGGAGACTGGTTCCCTACCGGACTCGATGCGGGAGGCACTCATAATTACGCTGCTGAAGCCGGACAAGGATAGCCAGCTGTTAGACTCGTACCGTCCGCTCTCCCTTATTAACGTAGACGTCAAAATCTACGTTAAAACTGATCGCAGACAGGCTTCAACCCTTGTTACCGATGGTGGCGCTGCCCGATCAATCGGGGTTTATCCCCGGCCGAGCCACGTCACACAATTTGCAAACGATATTTTCAGTATTGCACTACCTACACCCCTCAATACAGGCGGCGGTCATTTTCTTGGACGCCACGAAAGCGTTTGATTCGCTAGAGTGGCCCTACCTGTTTCGGATTCTTGGTAGAATGGGATTTAGTCCCCTCTTCATGAACCTGATACGGCCCTTGTATGCCGCTCCCAGAGCGCGGGTGCGGGTAAATGGGCTGATCTCCCAGCCATTTGGCATATCACGCGGGACCAGGCAGGGATGCCCTCTGTCCCCTCTACTTTTTGCCATTGCCATGGAGCCTCTGGCGGCTCGGGTCCGCCAACACCATACAGCCCGGGGTATAGGCTTCAGCTCTCGCAGCTTGCTAATTTCCCTGTACGCAGACGATGTGACGCTATATGTCACCAACCCCGCCGAGAACCTGAGCCCACTGCTGAGGGAATTCATCCGGTTCGAGGGATTGGCGGGAGTAGCTATTAACTGGTCCAAGTCTGTCGCTTTCCCTTTGACGGATGCCACCTCGGAGGTGACCTCGGACTATCCCCTGCGCTGGGAAACTGACTCGGTCAAGTACCTGGGGGTCTGGATCAGCCGTAACCTGGATGACTTGTGGACGCTGAATTTCGGCAGGGCGGTAGACTGGCTGGAAGGGAAAGTTGAACTCTGGAATAAGCTCCCCCTATCTTTGGTTGCACGGATCGCACTAGCAAAAATGGTGGTCCTTCCAAAGTTTTTATACCTGTTTGTGAATGTACCTTTGCCCCTGACGGCGCATTTCCACGCTCGGGTGCGGTCACTGCTGTTGACGCTGGTTTGGGCTGGGGGCCAGGCGAGGTCTTCCTGGGCGCTGCTCACCCTCCCGTTGAGACAGGGCGGACTGGGGGCCCCAGACATGGCAGTATACGCACTGTGCGCGCAGGCGCAATTTCTGCACTTCTGGGTTTTCCCCACTCCCTACCAACCGCATATTGCAGTGGAGACGGCAGTTGCTGCTCCTTTACCCCTAAGTGTGGCATTATACGGTAAGTCGTCCCGCCCCTCTGGGGATGTGGACACGGTGGCCTTGCTTCGCTGGACGTGGCGGGAACTGAGGAGGCGGGCTTGTCTCCCTCTCCTGTAGGCGCCGGCTGCTCCCCTGAGGGGCAACCCTTTGCTTCCCTGCCTGCATGACAGAGGGGGGGGCGTAGTGATTAGAGGGAAAACCCTGCGCACCTTCGCCGACATCTACCCAGGGGGCACCTTCGGGGTTCCCGCGGGGGGTGAGACTGACTCACAGGGGACCTTTACTGATCTTTTTACCCTACACCAGCTTAGAGAATCCTGTAAAACGCTATGGCCTCAATTCCCGGAAGAGCCCCCACAACTCCAGGCATTACAAAATTTACTCTCGAAAGCATCTCCCAAAAAACTGGTGTCCCGTTTATATAACTGTATGCAAGAGCAGGCCCCTGTCGTTGTACCTTCCTCGCTAAATGCGTGGAACACGGAGATGGAGGCCCCTTTGTCTGAAGAGCAGTGGGCCTTTTGTTGTGGGCAATTGAAGGAACTATCACCTAATTACAGGCTGCGCCTGGTGCATTTTAAGTTCTTGCACAGGTACTATCGCACACCGAGATCGTTGCATCGTATGGGCCTTAGGGAGGATGACAACTGCTGGAAGTGTGGGGCCGAGCAGGCTACTTTCATGCATGTGGCATGGAGCTGCCCGCGCCTGGAGGAATACTGGGTGAATATCTTCACGGCCATTAATCAAATCCTCCATAGAACCGACACGCCGACGCCACATCTGGGGCTGCTGGGATATGTCCAAGATACCCCACCAAAGACTAGGAAATTGCATGCGCTATTGCTCCTATATGCTAAGAGGCAAGTGGCGGTGCGCTGGGGCCGTAAATCCGTGCCTAAATTTACAGAGTGGGTGAAAGATGTTACGTACGGGAATACACAACTGGAATGTTACTGGGAGTCGATGCCGACCGCTTCCCGTCCCAGGGACATCTGGGAGCCCTTTCTGCAGTGGACCCGGGAGGGGGCGGGCTCCCACGGCTCTCCACGTTCCCTGTCTGTGGCGGTTTCCGATGACATGGGTTGAGGGTGCTGGGGGCGGGGAGAGGGTAGCCTCTGATATTGGGCTCTAGCCTATTTTACAACCGTCGGCAGCCGACTGAGCGCGTATGAGTGGAGTCGGGGCATTGTGGGGGGTGGGGTGATTCACCTTGTCTGGCAGGTCTCTGTGTCGGTGGGTGGTATGGCTGGGTCCACGTCTGTTGCGCTATGTTGGGGTCCGATACACACACAAGATCGTCACTGCTGCGTGCCACTTAATATTGGTTGCTCCCTTTGCAGGTTTCGCTCCTCAATTGCCAAAAGTGAACTGTTTGGGTACTGCTGCTTTCCATCTGTACCAGTGTTTGTGTTGGTTATGGTTATGTAAAAGTGTATTTGGGTGTAATATGAAAACTGAGCATTGTATTCACGCTGATTTACAGTAATTGATTTGTTCGGACATAGCCTGCTGTTGCGGGAGCTCGGTGCATTTATAACTGTAATGTAATTGACTTGCTGACCTGAATAAACAAATATAAAAAAAAAAGATTGCACTGCTCAAATACCATTTTAGTTTGATGACCCAAAGTTTATGTTGTGTGCATAGGACCTTTGAACAGAGAGGACTCTTCCTTCCTGTGTGTTGCTTTGCTGTGTGTTCTTTATTTAAGTCATCAGCCGTGAGCTGCTTCAGCCTTAGTCATTCACCAAAGAGAGGTGCATGACAACCTGAAACCCACTATTTGATCAGGGAGTCTGCTTCAGTGTGCTACGGTGCTGTAGGAATTGTTTTACAAGTAGCTCCATTCCATCCTGTGAAAGGGGCTTTTTATATTTGTCAAATCTTTGGACTGTATTTGGGAGCGCAAGTAACAATTCCAACACCTTTTATATTTCATCCCCAGGGTGGAATATTTACTTCTTTCTGTTAGTCAGTCTCGTTGCTTATCGTGCTTGTTTTCACTAAAATCCTGTGAATAGGCTGCAAAAGTACAAGTAGCAATACTTCTTCACGTTCCAGTTAGTAGGAAACATACAACCCAGCTTCATAGCAGTGCGGAAAACACAGAATTGTTGACTAAAACAGAGTCGTTTAAAAAGCTGATTACTATATTAGACCCTGAACTGAAGCAAACAAATGAACCAGACCCACCCAGTCCAGTATTTTCAAGTTAAGTGTGGATCTAATTTTATTAAAGTTTCTCGGGTGATCCCAAACTTGTACCTTATTTGAGCTCCCTTTTTCAGTTGCAGGATGCCATATTTGGGCTTTGGGAAGACCTTGTTCTGGGCTCTTTTGTGCCTTGAATTCAGGGTGGCTTTGGTGCCTCACTTATCAGCTGTATCATCTGTAATCACCAAGTAAGAATTCAAAACAATATAGAGAAGGCTCTTTCTTCTGCCTTTAAGGCTTTTTCTTTCTAACTGGGCTCTCTGAAGGGAAAAATTGGCATCTTTCATTTGTGTAGTAAGTGAAGGGTGGCACTGTGGCTGATGCTGGTAGTTGCCGAAGGAAATAAAAAAAGCCTTCACAGCATAAATTTCTAGAAAGAGAGCTGGGGAGATATTTGATGATTTAAGACAGATGGCCTGATTAGGATCTTGGCAGTTATCGTCCGCCATCACTTTTTTGACGGATTCACTGCCCACCTACTTGGTGGTCTGCCCACTCGATTTAAATGTTGGCGGACCCATGGATGAAAGACCGCCAGCATCCTGCTGAGTCCTCCAGGAATTCTCACCCACATCAACAGCGTCATAGGAAGAAGCGGCTGTCAGCGGGAGTCCAGCAAAGATGACCCCCAAGCTAATCACAATTTGGCTTTCTTTCGAGGCAACTGTGGCTGGAATACGTCCTACTTTGAGTTGATAGAATTTAAGGAAATAAGGTAAAAACTTACCCTTTTTACTGTTTTCCACTTCTGATTCTTACTTGAACCCCATTGTCCAGGTCCCTTATTTGCAGCTCTGACTCCACAACAATGCCATACAACTCCGTTGTTGCCAGGATCTAAGGTAAGCAACTTTTACAACTGTCTTAATATGAATTGTGTGCTGACAATTGCTGTAGCCTCATGTATTTTTACATTGCTCTTACATACAACTTTTCTGATGTGTAATGCTGTAGTGTTCATTTTCCAACTTGTCAAGGTAAAATGAACATACCTGTATTGACACTTAAAATATTGTTGTTGTGGTGATTGTGGGTGCTGATCTTATGGTGTCTGTGGGTGTGCATTCAATAGTTGGTGTATGTTATTTGTGTGTCATGCAATATGTAACAAAAAGTGGCGTAACACAATACCTACATATTGTTTTGAGGCAAACACAGCATATATGTGTATTGACAAGAAAATAACTTTAACTTACCAGTCTGCACTCCACCAGAGACTCACTCAACCTCTAAATAGGCTCTGCAGAATACTGCCTGCCTGATGGCGACAGAGCCAGCACACATCTAAATACGGCGAGTAAGACTCTATCAACTCAACAGAGTACCTGAAACTGCAGCCAAGGAGGGATGGTGGTGGGTCTGCCAAGATCGAAATCAGGCTCAGAATCTGGCTGCCGGGTTAAACAAGCTCTAGAGTTTTCCTGGCTTGTCAGCATTGGCAATGTTGCAATAGTTAATGATTAGAGGAACAAGGCCCTGCTCAGTTCAAAATGATGTATGAAGCAGCCAGATGATCCTTCTAAGCAACATTAGGAACACCTTAGTATTTTTAACTGCTGTTATGATTTGCTGTCTGTTAGAATTGTCTGCCTTTGTGTGGTCGACCCCAAATATTTTGCTTACTTCTCTCACATTTGCTTAAATTAATTTCTGTTGGCTTTAGGGCTCTGTGCACTTTACCACAGCTAACCAGTGCTAAAGTGCTTGTGCTCTCTCTTTAAAACATAGGAAAATTGGCCTACACCTGATTGGCACAATTAATTTACTTTATAAGTCCCTAGTAAAGTGGTACAACATATACGCAGGGCCTGCATTAAACACTACTAGTGGGCCTGCAGCACTTATTCTGCCACTCACTTAGAGTTTTTAAATATGTCTCATGCCTGCCATTGCAGCCTGTGTGCAGTTTTACATTGCCCATTTTACCTGGCAAAATAAATCCTTTATGAGGCCTTGTTCTGCTTGGGTTTTCGGATCAGATAGAACCTGCTCATCAGAGCCTCACTAACCCAGACAGAACGTTACCCCCTCCCTCCCTAGGGCCTATTTACAATAGTGCAACCACATATATCTACCACCTAAGGACAGGGAATTCCTACTATACATACCAAGACCTCTTATAATCGGCGGCCTCGCGATCCCATACGGATCCAGACCTCTCTGCCCATACGACAGTATCACAAGTAGCGGCCTCGCGATCCCATACGAATCCAGACCTCTCTGCCCATACGACAGTATCACAAGTGGCGGCCTCGCGATCCCATACGAATCCAGACCTCTCTGCCCATACGACAGTATCACAAGTGGCGGCCTCGCGATCCCATACGAATCCAGACCTCTCTACCTAGACGGCAGTCTCAGCACAATCGGCGGCCTCGCGATCCCATACGAATCCAGACCTCTCTGCCCATACGACAGTATCACAAGTGGCGGCCTCGCGATCCCATACGAATCCAGACCTCTCTACCCAGACGGCAGTCTCAGCACAATCGGCGGCCTCGCGATCCCATACGAATCCAGACCTCTCTGCCCATACGACAGTATCACAAGTGGCGGCCTCGCGATCCCATACGAATCCAGACCTCTCTGCCCATACGACAGTATCACAAGTGGCGGCCTCGCGATCCCATACGAATCCAGACCTCTCTACCCAGACGGCAGTCTCAGCACAATCGGCGGCCTCGCGATCCCATACGAATCCAGACCTCTCTGCCCATACAACAGTATCACAAGTGGCGGCCTCGCAATCCCATACGAATCCAGACCTCTCTACCCAGACGGCAGTCTCGGCACAATCGGCGGCCTCGCGATCCCATACGAATCCAGACCTCTCTGCCCATACGACAGTATCACAAGTGGCGGCCTCGCGATCCCATACGAATCCAGACCTCTCTACCCAGACGGCAGTCTCAGCACAAGTGGCGGCCTCGCGATCCCTTACGAATCCAGACCTCTCTACCCAGACGGCAGTCTCAGCACAATCGGCGGCCTCGCGATCCCCTACGAATCCAGACCTCTCTGCCCATGCGACAGTATCACAAGTGGCGGCCTCGCGATCCTATACGAATCCAGACCTCTCTACCTAGACGGCAGTCTCATACGACAGTTCATCCTATGATCACCATAACATACAAAAAGGGAATCAGTCTCACTATTCATCAGATCACACAAGGATTGCCAGTTCGAGCATAGCCTGTTCTCAGGTTCGAGGGGCTCCTCTTTCCCTTATTCAGTTACCACTTACCTGATCAGGGTTAACATCTGTTCATGTAGCCGCAGCTGACTAGAAGAATAGGCTACCCTCTCATACAAGAACACGCAGCACATGTTGGTTCACTACAAACTGGGTACTTTATTACTCATTACATACACAATCACATAACATTACGATATAACACATAACCTGCAAAGAAAAGTGAAAGATTAAGTTGTACACTCTAATAAGAAAGGGTCGACATCACCTTAGTAGTATGTAGCCTGCACTCAGTGGTCATCTAGGTTCCCTTCTCGTCTGTGCCTCGGCTCGCCTGGAAGTCACACCTCCGCAGTCACGGATACATGTCTGCACCACTATGCGCTGTTCTCTTCACCCTTCTCCGAGTCACTGGGACCTCTTCCTTCTCGGCTACTCTCTCCTCTCTGGCTATTCTGCTAGGAGAGTATCTGTCTCTCGGTTCTTTTCCGCCTTCAAGATGGCGTCTGTCTTCCCTGGAATAAGTAGTAGCTTTACTGCTAACGGCTAAATGCCGCCTACGGACTGAACATGTAACTGCCTCAGACTTTCACTAATATAGAGGTGCGTTTCCTCATGGAAAATTCCGGCCTGTAACCTGCCGCCCACCAAATTCTTGTACCTCCCCGTACCAAGGACACGTTACCAGCCGGCCGGCCTGATGTAGTGTCTTCGGCATGAAGAAAAATATAATCCTTCGATAAGGGCCGGCCTGAACCGGTTCTCTCCAAGCGAATAACACCTCATAACTAAAACATTACATTTGACCTAGAAGCATCCCAAGCTGCCGGAGCAGAAAGAAAGATGGAGTCTCTCCCGTTTGAGGCCTACCAGGCCTGAATTCAGCACAGCTCCATGAAATACCCTCACTACAGGACAGGTTATCCCTAATACTAACGAATCTATCCCCTAGGCTATGTGTGCAAGCCCTGATCTATGGGGAAGAGCACAGAATCATGTCGAAGTGCCTAGTAAATAGGCTCCATTCACTACTTTAACCCTTAGACTTGAATGATAAGAGACTGAAGTCACATTCCATCATTGTTCCTCACAAGAAGGCCGGGAAAATTGAGCAGAACATTTCACCCTTGACTTCAGTCTATTATACATTCATTAAACAGAACTAATATCTGTGGAAGAATAATATGAAACAAGACTAACTGATCTATGTCTAGTACCAGGTGTGCAGAATTGAAGTAGTGAAGGAATACACTGAATAAAGCAACAGATAGAAATCAAAATGCCGATAGTAATCAGAATACCTCCTAATATCTGACGTAACATATGCAAATCAGGTAACCAATTAAAGAGCCAGTCAAACCAGCCCTGGTCAATGTGTTTTCTAACTTCTTCTGTCAAGTCATGTAGTTTATCAATGTGAGCTTGAATGGATTTTGTATGATCCGACAAGTTAAAACAACAAAGACCCTCAAAATCAGAACAATCGTGTCCATGTTTAAGCAAAAGATAATCAATGGCCGCTCGATTTTGCAAGATAGCCCTACGTTCACCCTGGGCGTCTAATAGCATGTCAGACAGGACTGTAGAAGTATGATTGATGGATTTTACCATCCAGCAGGCCATTTTCCCAATAGATTTGGCATTATAAACTGCCAAAGCAGGAACACCAACAATTGAAATAGCCAGGCTAAGGTATTCAGACTTGGAATATAAATGCAAAGATGAGTCACAATCCTCCTGTAACCTCACTGTATCTCGAATCACACGAGAGTTGGCATTCGGATGTGATGAGAACATTAACAAGCTCAGTCTAGTAATGGCACAAGGGCCTCCAGAAATATTTGCGGGAATATATGGCCAGGAAGTATTACCACATGAGAAAAGCCATCCGGCAGGTAGTAACATTGTGCGATAATGACTGGGGGTAACTACCAAACTCTTGCAAGTCATGGTATTCTGAACAGAAGTACATGTTTTCGGTGTCCTTTGAAGGCACAAAGTTCGTTCATGAGCGGTGAATGAAGTGGCACCTTTCAATCTTAAATGCATACATTCAGAAATCGCACTAGGATCACAAGTAAGGAAAAAAACACCCTGTGTGATATTATAGGTAACTATTTGGGACTGGATGGGGGGTATCGGGTCTGACAGTACAGTACACAAGGGGCAATACTCATGGGCAGCAAAATCGCCCAGAAGAACATTGGGGCGAGCACTCGATATATTAAAAATATGAGTCAAAGTCTCCAATGAAGTAGGGACAGCAACTAAACAAGTCGCTAGAATGTCCATCACCGATCTCATCGGTGTCAAGCAGAAATGAGGGGCTTTAGTCACTTGTTTGGCTAATGTAATCCAAAAGTTCGACGACGAATCCCACGCAGCGAAGGAACGCGACACTCGGGTTCTCAACTCAGCCCGGGTTGATGGGATCCCTCCTCTCTCGTCGTACCAGCCCAAAAGGAGTCCAACGCCGACACATCCTGCAGCAACAGTCCAAAGAATGATCTGAAAGAGAATCAAATACAAGCATTATTCATTCTCGTAAGTAACATTTGTCAGCCGGGACTGCTTCCCAGCTATCTTTCCCTGGTCTCATAACTAAAATGGTGTTGTCTTGACCGGTTGCAATGACTTCTGCTTGCTCAGGGGGATTCTTAGGCGACTGCACCCAAACTCTGGCCCCAGGATTATCTGTGGAGCCAAAACCTTTATGGCCTCGTACAGTTAGCAACGTTGGGGCAGTGCCTTTTGTGATCTCACCACTGAAAACAGGCATTATTAGCAATTGAGCCACTCGGTCAGTTTGATGTATCAGTAGGTCAACCTCACTGCTATTCAGCAGGAGCACCTTAATCTCTCCCTGATAATCACTATCAATGATTCCTCCAAGCACCTGAATGCCTTTTACAGCCAGCCCCGATCTAGGGGCGATTAATCCGAAATTTCCAGTTGGTATATGAACACCAACACCAGTTTCAATGATGACTCGATCCTTACTTTTTATAACGGTGTCATCCATGGCATGCAAGTCTAAACCTGCCGACCCTGGGGTCGCTCTACATGGAGCCAAAGCTCCGGGAGTAATTTCCCAGTACATCACAGTCTCTCTGATTTCATTGGGCTTAGCATCAACATTCGGAGGAAACAAACGCATAAGTGGGGATTCAGCATTTAGAAAAGGACGGTTATTCAAAATCAATAGCGCTTGAGGCAAAAAGTCTCGCCAATTCTTATACTTGTCATCTGTTAATTTACGTAACTGATTTTTCAGCAGGCCATTCAACCTCTCCACAAGACCCGAGGCCTGTGGATAATATGGTATATGAAACACCCATTCAATATTGTTTTCCACACAGAATTCCTGTACCAATCTTCCACGAAAATGGGATGCATTATCAGATTGAATTTGGAATGGCACACCATAATACATCATAATCAATTCCACTGTTTTAATAGTATTCAATTGGGTAGCTTGCTTACAGGGAAGGGCCACCAACAGGCCACTGTATGTATCAACAATAGTGCAAACATATTGACAATTCCTACTCATAGGAAGTGGACCAATGTAATCAATCTGCCAAATTTGAGCGGGTAATTTCCCGCGATGTAAATGACCTTTAACAATTTGGGGCACTTTGCGCTGCCTGATATGCTGACAAATGGGACAATGTAGAATAACATTTTTAATTAAATCTAGGGGAATATAAATTCCTCGATCAGCAGCCCACCTGCTAGTGGCTTTCTCTCCAAAGTGTCCTGCTTTCTGGTGGGCCCATTTCGCCAATCCCGCAATATCAGAATCTTGCCTGTCCACCACTGCCTCAGCAATTTTAGATTTCTCATCTGCAATGTTATGAAAGAATTTGTCAAGAGAGTCTATCGGGGTATGAGCATCCACATGGAAGATTGTAACAGTACTCTGTGGGAGCATTTCCCAAATCTCCTGCCATAATTCTTTTCCCCACAGTTCTTTTGAATGGATTTTCCAACTATGGGAATGCCAAGTCGGTAACCAAACTGCCAGTCCATTGGCAGTAGACCAAGAATCGGTGAAAATATGACATGTGCCAGGTAACTCTTGTTTCAGAACTTGATAAACAGCATAGAGTTCAGCAAATTGACTGCTCTTACCCTCACCAGTTGTACTCAGCAATTTTTGTGTGATCGGATTATAGGACACCGCCTTCCAATGCCGTTTCGTCCCTATGAACCTTGCTGAACCATCCGTAAACCAGACATGGTTTCTGTCCTCTGCGGACAAATCATCAAAAGGTCTACCCCACTGAACAGGAGACTCCTGTACTAAAGGTACGGAACATTCACTCTCAGTCTCAGTCGATGGCGCCCGTGCCACCTGCTCATGCAAAGATGCAACTCCTTTTTGTCCCACACGTGCCCTGTCTTGTATATACCATTTCCATTTAATCACACTCGCCTCTTGAGCGTGTCCAATTCGGTGAGTTTTCGGCGAACTCATAACCCACTGCATGATAGGAATTTCAGGTCGCAAAACTATATCATGTCCCAAAGTTAATTGCTCGGTATCCACCAGAGCCCAATAACATGCAAGTAACTGTTTCTCAAAAGGTGTATAATGCTCACCAGCATCAGGTAACTTTTTGGTCCAGAAACCTAACGGTACTCTACTCTTGCCTTGTTTCTGCCACAAACTCCAATTCGCATAAAGGCCTTGTACAGACACATTGAAATCCACATCACCATCACATACAGGCCATAAATCCAGAGCATGCTGAATTGCTTCTTTTGCCAGACTGAACGCATCTTGCTGTGGTTTATCCCATTCAAATGCATTCTTTTTACGAGTGACACGGTACAAAGGGGCCAATATTTGACTCAAATGAGGAATATGCTGGCGCCAAAAACCAAACAAACCAATGAAGCTTTGGGCTTCTTTCCTGTTCCTCGGAACTGCAAAATCAAGAATTTTCTGTTTAACCTGAGGGATCACTTCTCGGTGCCCCTCATGCCAATTAACACCCAAAAATTTCACAGCCTGGGACGGACCTTGTAATTTATCCGGGTTGATTTCCCAACCTTTCTCACGCAGGCACTCAATGACTCTGTCCAATTGGGTCTGAACTTCCTCTTGTGTTTCACCTTGGATCAAAATATCATCAATATAGTGACATATCTGAATTCGCGGATGAACCGGTACCTCAGCCAAATGCTCTGCCACCAGCCGGTGACATATCGTAGGACTATGCACATAGCCCTGGGGAAGACTTCTAAACGTCATCTGACGCCCGTTCCACGTAAAACTGAATTGTTCCTGACACTCAGGGGCAATCGGAATCGAAAAGAAAGCATTAGCAATATCAATGGACGCATACCATGTACCTGGATGTTTTTGGATTCTTTCAATTAGGGTAATAACATCCGGTACTGCAACAGTCAAAGGGGGTGTGTGTCTATTCAATTCTCGATAATCAACAGTCATGCGCCAAGAATTATCACTCTTACGTACAGGCCAAACAGGATTATTCCAAGCAGAAGTAACTGGGGTTATAACTCCTGCATCCACCAACTCCTGAATAGTGGTACTAATCTCTTCATGACCACCTGGAATACGATACTGCTTCTGACGAACCACTTTTGTCGCCTGGGGAACTTTTATGGGGGGCATTCTTAAACGACCAACCCGTACAGGCCTGGACGATATATAATGTTTAGTTCCAAATTGGTAACATCCATCATCTAAGTGCAAAGTCATTCCTTTCAAAATATCAATTCCAATTATGAATTCTAAGAGTGGTACCACTAATACAGAGTATTCTTTTCTAGGAATTCTACCTATTCTCATTTCAAGTAAAGTTTGAACTGCGGGAGTTTCCTTTCCACCTAATCCGGTAATTGTAAAAGGCTGACCTTTAAACTTCTTTGATTTTCCATGAATAAGAGTGGCCTCCGCTCCTGTATCTACCAATGCTCGGGCCCTTTGGACATTACGATGTCTCCAATAAATATCAATATCTACATAGGGTCTATTATCTCTGTGAGCCCATCTGTGTACTGGAGCTTGACCTATTTCCTAGTCATCTTTACTACGTTCTGTGTACCAGGATAAATCAGGATAAAGACTCTCACGTTTCCCAGGTATCGATACCTCCTGTTCATATCCATCTCCATTACGAAATGGATTCCTGTTCTCTGCATTGTACTGCGGGTTTCGATCGGCCAATCTGTGTCGATCCTCTCTCCTTCTCAACTCAGGGGATTGATCCCTATCATCTCTACGTCTGCTGTTAACATAATCATCTCTCCCCCTCTCTCTTTCCCCCTCTCTCTCCCTGTCTCTCTCATGACGGGGGGACAAATCACGTACATAACGTCGATCATCACGACGATCAGAGCGCCCACGGCGGTCGTCATCACCGCTACCGTCAGAAAAACCACGATCACACTCAGTTGTCCGAACACGCCGGGCACCCTCCTTTCGATCCAAGCCACGTTTGCGAAACATTTCCCACAAACGAGAAGTAGTCTCACCGTCAATGTCCTCCTTCCGCACACCAACGGCCATAAGACCAAAAAACATATCACGTCTAGTAAGTTTATTGTCACCAGGAGTACGAGTGTCAGGCCGGGATTGCCGTTTAGGTTTAAACCACTCACCCAACTCACCGAGTTGGCGTACCGATTCCAGCACCATAGACAATATGTTACCAGTCTGATTAATCAATAAAGTCATCATGACCTGCTTATAAGCAACAGGGGAAGAACGAATAATACGATTCCGCACAGAAGATGTCAACAAACCATCAAGCAACCTGTCAGCAGTATTAAAAAAAATTGCCGTTTTCATCACCTCCTCTTTGAGACGTTGTGCAGCATCGCGCAAAGTATACCACGGTTTGTCATTCACAGGCCAGTCAGATTCAGTAGGATATTTTTGATTACAACCCTCAGTCGCCAATTGAAGCAAAGAAATTTGACCACCAACATTAAAGTTACGAAAATGATCCTGGACAGTAGAATCCGAACTCAAGGAACAAAACTTCAAACAATCGCCAGCATCCAACATATTGCCAGCAGCGCCCAGTTCATAAAGGCGCACCATCCATGTGAGTAAGGACTCACCAGCTCGCTGCCGAAATCGCTGCAAAATATCACTAATTTCTTGTTGAGTAAAATCGTCCAAAGAGTCTAAAGCAATACCATTCGGAGCACCGGGAGCCTGCTGCAACTTCCGCCGAAAAACTGGATGCACCGAGACCGCGGGACGAGCATCACAAGGAGCTCGACCAGTACACATAGAGGAACAATCAGTGTAAGAAGCATCGACCCCACTCGAAGGACGAGCGCAATCATGGGGTGCACCATCAGAGGCGCAAGAAGCAGACTTACAATCACGGCCGGAGCGAGAGGACTCGCGCTTGGCAGACTCCTCACCCGAGGAAGGAGAATCACTCGAGTTCCAGATATTACCATCCCATTCATCAGGATTCCAATCCAGTCCGGCTTTCGCCACGACCAGACGCACCTTTCGCTTCGAAACCCGACCACGCCGATTTTTGTATTTATAACGAGCAATTCGCACAGCCGCCCTCTCGGCAATAGTTTGGTACGTCTCAAGTTTGTCAGCAAGCAACTTATTTTGACACCGCAACAAAGTATGAGCATTCTGAATCTCAACAAAGTTCGCTTCCACATCCTTATGCGATTTCTGCAACTTCAACAACCTCTCATGCAGAATCCTGTACGCAGACAGAACAATCCAACCTCTGCGCCCCAAAACGGGAAGCTCATCACCGTTAGATACCGGTGCCTTCTGTAAACAAGTAATCACATTAGCCGGCTCCGCCAGCTCCAAAAAAGAATTCCAATTCTCACTCAAACCAGTAGAATCAGCCCACTCACGGGCTAAGGCTTCATAAGGCGTTGAATCCCAGCCGGGAATATCAACGGGCAACTTAAAAGTAGATTTCGACTTTCTAGAAAACATTTCGGAAAAGAAAGAAAAAGAGAAAAAGAGAAAGAAGAAAGAAGAAAGAGCAAAAAACTACACTCACAATTATATAGAAATAATATACAAACGAAACCACGCACACGCCGAAAGCAAACACGATACAACCACAACGCACACAGGTTTCGTAAACGGTTCGTGACGCCAAATGTTCTGCTTGGGTTTTCGGATCAGATAGAACCCGCTCATCAGAGCCTCACTAACCCAGACAGAACGTTACCCCCTCCCTCCCTAGGGCCTATTTACAATAGTGCAACCACATATATCTACCACCTAAGGACAGGGAATTCCTACTATACATACCAAGACCTCTTATAATCGGCGGCCTCGCGATCCCATACGGATCCAGACCTCTCTGCCCATACGACAGTATCACAAGTGGCGGCCTCGCGATCCCATACGAATCCAGACCTCTCTGCCCATACGACAGTATCACAAGTGGCGGCCTCGCGATCCCATACGAATCCAGACCTCTCTGCCCATACGACAGTATCACAAGTGGCGGCCTCGCGATCCCATACGAATCCAGACCTCTCTACCTAGACGGCAGTCTCAGCACAATCGGCGGCCTCGCAATCCCATACAAATCCAGACCTCTCTGCCCATACGACAGTATCACAAGTGGCGGCCTCGCGATCCCATACGAATCCAGACCTCTCTACCCAGACGGCAGTCTCAGCACAATCGGCGGCCTCGTGATCCCATACGAATCCAGACCTCTCTGCCCATACGACAGTATCACAAGTGGCGGCCTCGCGATCCCATACGAATCCAGACCTCTCTGCCCATACGACAGTATCACAAGTGGCGGCCTCGCGATCCCATACGAATCCAGACCTCTCTACCCAGACGGCAGTCTCAGCACAATCGGCGGCCTCGCGATCCCATACGAATCCAGACCTCTCTGCCCATACGACAGTATCACAAGTGGCGGCCTCGCGATCCCATACGAATCCAGACCTCTCTACCCAGACGGCAGTCTCAGCACAATCGGCGGCCTCGCGATCCCATACGAATCCAGACCTCTCTGCCCATACGACAGTATCACAAGTGGCGGCCTCGCGATCCCATACGAATCCAGACCTCTCTACCCAGACGGCAGTCTCAGCACAAGTGGCGGCCTCGCGATCCCATATGAATCCAGACCTCTCTACCCAGACGGCAGTCTCAGCACAATCGGCGGCCTCGCGATCCCCTACGAATCCAGACCTCTCTGCCCATGCGACAGTATCACAAGTGGCGGCCTCGCGATCCTATACGAATCCAGACCTCTCTACCTAGACAGCAGTCTCATACGACAGTTCTTCCTATGATCACCATAACATACAAAAAGGGAATCAGTCTCACTATTCATCAGATCACACAAGGATTGCCAGTTCGAGCATAGCCTGTTCTCAGGTTCGAGGGGCTCCTCTTTCCCTTATTCAGTTACCACTTACCTGATCAGGGTTAACATCTGTTCATGTAGCCGCAGCTGACTAGAAGAATAGGCTACCCTCTCATACAAGAACACGCAGCACATGTTGGTTCACTACAAACTGGGTACTTTATTACTCATTACATACACAATCACATAACATTACGATATAACACATAACCTGCAAAGAAAAGTGAAAGATTAAGTTGTACACTCTAATAAGAAAGGGTCGACATCACCTTAGTAGTATGTAGCCTGCACTCAGTGGTCATCTAGGTTCCCTTCTCGTCTGTGCCTCGGCTCGCCTGGAAGTCACACCTCCGCAGTCACGGATACATGTCTGCACCACTATGCGCTGTTCTCTTCACCCTTCTCCGAGTCACTGGGACCTCTTCCTTCTCGGCTACTCTCTCCTCTCTGGCTATTCTGCTAGGAGAGTATCTGTCTCTCGGTTCTTTTCCGCCTTCAAGATGGCGTCTGTCTTCCCTGGAATAAGTAGTAGCTTTACTGCTAACGGCTAAATGCCGCCTACGGACTGAACATGTAACTGCCTCAGACTTTCACTAATATAGAGGTGCGTTTC
This sequence comes from Triturus cristatus, assembly GCF_964204655.1. NCBI lineage: Eukaryota > Metazoa > Chordata > Amphibia > Caudata > Salamandridae > Triturus > Triturus cristatus. Next base: position 911,682,168 of record NC_140581.1, on the reverse strand, counting down.
CTCATGGAAAATTCCGGCCTGTAACCTGCCGCCCACCAAATTCTTGTACCTCCCCGTACCAAGGACACGTTCCCAGCCGGCCGGCCTGATGTAGTGTCTTCGGCATGAAGAAAAATACAATCCTTCGATAAGGGCCGGCCTGAACCGGTTCTCTCCAAGCGAATAACACCTCATAACTAAAACATTACATTTGACCTAGAAGCATCCCAAGCTGCCGGAGCAGAAAGAAAGATGGAGTCTCTCCCGTTTGAGGCCTACCAGGCCTGAATTCAGCACAGCTCCATGAAATACCCTCACTACAGGACAGGTTATCCCTAATACTAACGAATCTATCCCCTAGGCTATGTGTGCAAGCCCTGATCTATGGGGAAGAGCACAGAATCATGTCGAAGTGCCTAGTAAATAGGCTCCATTCACTACTCTAACCCTTAGACTTGAATGATAAGAGACTGAAGTCACATTCCATCATTGTTCCTCACAAGAAGGCCGGGAAAATCGAGCAGAACAGGCCTAAACCTCCCTTTTGTTTAAATTTATTTTATTGGTTTTAGACATGGAAAGAACAAACGAGCCAGGGTGCTCAACAATCATCGGGTTTCAACCCGGCATATCGCTGTCATGAAAATCAGGCATAAACGAAGAAAAGAAAGAGAGCAGAACCCCCCACCCTCCCCCTCCCCCCTCCTCCTCATCAAATGAAAACCACCCAAGGAAGATAATGGAAGGAAAGAAAAGCACCACCACCCAACAGCCAGCCTCCCTGAGCTTGCTAAGTGACAGATGAAGTGGAGGCAGGCGATGAGGGAGGATCCGTCAGCCGTAAAAGCCTCAGGTATTTTGGACAGGTGAGTTCCTTGAATTCAGATGTCAATAGTGCAATGAAATATGCCCACAGCTCGTGAAAGGAAGCCCCGGGGTTGGTCAAGGAGAGAGAAATCTTCTCCATCCCTAAAATGAACTATAGTTTATGAAGCCAGCCTGAGCGGGTAGGAACTGTCTTGGTGCCCCAGTGCCTCAGGACATTTTGGACTGCCGCCCCCCAGTACCAGCGCAATCTGTTTACCTCTCTTGAATGTGAGCGGGAAGGTAATAGCATTGGGGAGGCCTAGGAGGACATACACCAGAAATCTCGTGGTTCTGGGTATCGAAGTGAGAGTCCACTTCATCCAGAATTTGTTGCCAGTATGTCCCCAGGGCGGGGCAGTCCCAAAGCAAGTGGGTAAGGGTACCCGGGGAACCACATGCTCGCCAACACAATGGGCTACATGAGGGGTTGCCCCTATGAAGTCTCACCGGGGTTAAATACCAATAGGTTGCCAACTTGGTTGCCGTTTCGATGGACGCAACATTGCGGGCAGTGCGGCGGGCCCGGTAATAAATGTCCCTCCATTCCTTCAGTGTGAGTTCCCTGCCCAACTCCCTTTCCCATCGCAGCTGACCGGAGGATTTCCCAGTATCCAAGGTGTTCCGAGTGAATTTATATAGATATGATGTCAGCCGTGCATCGCTATGTTGTGTCAACAACCACCTGTCAAACTGCGTAAGCAGCCTCTCCGCTCCCTCCCTCGTCTCCGTATGAAGCACCCAGTGCCTAATCTGCAGGTACCAATAGCGCTCCGTCTCAGGGAGTCCGTGGTCTACAGAAATGTCAAAGAAATGTCCTATGGAGCGGCAATCTGTATCCGTCCAGTGATGGAATTCCCCATAATCTAAGCCAGGAGAGAAGTCTGGATTTTGTACAATGGGTGTGATGGGAGATGGGAAGGTAGTGAGACCTCTAGTGGTAGCCGTCCTATCCCAAGCCAGCAATGTGGGCCGAGTCACCTCTGAGAGATATAAATAGCGAGGACGACCCTCGCGTGAAAGGAAAGGGATTCCCCATAAGGGCTGGGCAGCGAGTGACCTGTCCATGAATAGCCAGTGTTTCTAGGATTCGGGGCGTGACCACTCCACTAGTGCTCTCATCTGAGCCACTTGCCAGTACGCCAAGAGGTCGGGAACACATAGTCCTCCATCCACCGGATCCCTGTACGTGAGATCGTGACGCAACCGGGCTCTCTGATCCTGCCAGACGAAGCTGCTCTGTGGAATAGGTAGAGAATCTGGGGCAGTAACACCATCTTTACTGCCGCGATCCGGCCTAACCACAAAAGGGAATGTGGCCTCCATTTGCGAAGGGAGTCCCAAACGCGACGCACGAGCACCGCATAGTTCAACTGTCTGGAAGAAGAGATAGTAGGAGCAACCCGGAGACCTAGATAGGTAATAGAGTCGTGGGCCCATTGGATCTATTAGGAGCGTTGTAGAAGTTCCAGCGTCTTTGGCTCTAAGGAGAGGTTAAGAGCCTGCAACTTATGCACGTTAACCTGGAAGCCCGAGGCAAGCGCAAACCGGGCCAGCTCATCTAGAAATGCCGGCAAAGATTCCAGGGGGTGTTCCAAAGTCGCCACCACGTCATCAGCGTATATGCATAGCTTGTGCTCCAAGTTCCCAAAGCGTGTCCCTTTAATAGTGGGATCGTCTCTGACTCGTTGAGCCAGGGGATCCATGTAGAGGGTGAAAAGAAGCAGCGACAGCGGGCACCCTTGTCTGGTCCCTATACGAAGGGGGAAGGCCTCCAAAGCTACCCCATTCACCCGCACCGTGGCCATTGGGTCCGCATAGCTCTGGAAGATCCAGTCAATAAACCAGTCTGGGAAACCAAAATGAACAAGCGTTGCTCGAAAGTACGGCCAGTGAACCCTATTGAATGCCTTTTCTGCGTCGACTGAGAGGATCATGTGTTCCACTGGGAAGCGTTCCGAGCAATCCAACAGATGGAGAAGCCGCTTGGTATTATCGGAGCACTGACGGCCGGAGACGAAGCCGGATTGGTCCGGGTCTATCAGACCAGGAAGGTGGCGAGAGAGTCTAGCCGCTAAAATCCCAGTGAAGATCTTGAGATCCACGTTGAGGAGGGAGATGGGGCGGTAGGAGCTGCAGAGACGCTTATCTTTGCCGGGCTTAGGAAGTACCATTATTAACGCCTTCAGCATGGAGGGTGGGAAGGAAGAGGCCGCGGGTGACCCGATCGAATTAAAAATGCGCTTTAAAAGTGGGGCCCACATCCCACAAAACGTTTTATAAAAACCGGAAGGGAACCCGTCAGGGCCGGGTGATTTGTTACGTTTCAGACGGGAAATCGCCGAGATGACCTCTTGCAGTCGGATGGGAGCCTCCAAGTCAGCCACCTGAGCAGGGAGCAATTTGGCTGTAACTGCCTCCCGGAGGTAGTCAGTCGGCACTGTCTCAGGCAAGGTTTGTGCCGTGTAGAGCGTTTCATAGAAGTGTCTGAAAGCGTCCGCGATCTCCGCGTCCTTGCCGCACTCTCCCCCTCGGGGGTCGCAGACTTCAGCGACTCTAGAAGCCTGTCTTTGCGCCCGCAAGCGGTTTGCAAGAAGACGCCCACATCGGTCCCCACTCACATAGAAGGCATGCTTAAGGCAAAGGGCTGCGTACTCCGCCCGGTTGATATCCAACCCTGCTAGCTGTGCACGGGCTGCTTTTAGAAGCTTCCAAACTCTGGGAGCTCCTGTTCTCTGGTGGATGCGCTCCAGCTCAGTGACCTAACTCATCAATCCGTCTCGTTACTCGCTTCTGTCTCTGTTGTCGGCTGACACTATACCAATAAAGTCCCCCCGGATCACTGCCTTCATTGCCTCCCACAAAGTTGTCGGGGAAATATCAGGAGTATCATTTGTAGCTGGATAATCGGCTATACTGTTCTGAATCTGTTGCACTACAGAGGGGCGCTGGAGCATAGTCTCGCGAAGGTGCCAAAAGCGGCAATTGGGCCGCCGTGGGGGTATAGTCAGAGAGAGCTGCAGCGCGGAGTGGTCAGACAGGGGACAGGGAAGAATCTCCACCTCACTCACCTATTGCGTCAAGGGGTCAGAGGTAAAAACAAATCAATTCTGGCATATGTTTTTTGAGGATGTGAGTAAAATGTGTATGCCTTAGTGTTGGGGTGCCGGAGTCTCCATACGTCAGTAAGTCCGGCCTCTGCTAGCAGTCGCTTCCCCGTAGCGGATAGAGCCCCTAACTGGCCCCACTATTGCTCAGAGTGATCCATGTCTCTATCTAGCCCTGTATTAAAGTCCCCCCCCAATAGTATCGTTTTATCCGGCAGACCTGTAAGCTCTTGAATTACAGTTCTGAAAAAACCCTCCTGTCCACTATTGGGAACATAAACCGAGGCTAACAAAAATGCTTGCGTTTTTAAGGTGAAAGTGTAAGCTAAATGCCTCCCTTTAATTTCAGCCTGTTTACTGCCTACTTGGCCCGGGAACTTGGAAGAGACCAAAATAGCGACTCCAGCAGTTTTGGAAGTGGTGGAGGAGAACATCTGGAGGGGAAACGCCCTGGACCTCAGCCGGTGGGTGTCAGCAGGTAGCAAATGTGTGTCTTGGAGTAGGCAGATATGTGCATCTGATCGTTCTAGGGGCTATTCAGTCCCTTCACGTTCAGGGACACAATGTGAATTTCAGAAGACATACAAGTGTGATCTCAGGCACGCTATGCAAATCAGCCCTATCCAGTGGGGTAAGAGGCATGGTGGAGTAGCAGATAACAAACCTTTAGTAAAAGTCGGAGGACGAGGAGGAAACCCAAAACCCCCAAACAAAGAACAGAAAGGAAAACCATTGATCGAAATAGTCCACAAATGTCCCAGGCGATCCGCCCGTGGTGAGACGTGGGATGGATAGCAGGGGTCCCGCCACCCCCGCCCCGGACCCAGCTCATAGCAGGTAAATCAACCCATATAAAGCAAAGTACGGCACCTCCAAGATTGTAGGTCAGGCTGCGGTGGTAGATTCTTCTGACAGGGACTAAAGGACAGCCGAGTGTTCTTTAGCAATAGTTTGCGGGTCAGGGTGGGAGCCCGGTGGTGAGGTTCCAACCTGTTGCCACTGGTCGTTGTTGGTTCGGCGGCTGGAGGCAGTGGTCTTCCCCGGCTGGGCACAGTCAGCCTCCGGAAGCTGGAGGAGAGAAGTTGCTTCTTCCAGAGAGCATAACTGGCGGAGCCTGCCCCCCCCCCATTTAAAAATGAGGCGGAAAGGGTGCCCCCAGGAGTAAGAGATATCTTTGGAGCAGAGAAATGTAGTGATAGGGCGGAAGTCACGCAGTTTCTGCAGAGTGGAGGCCGCCAAGTCTTGGAAAAGAAGAGGCCTGCAAGACCGAAATTCGATGGGGTGGTTGGTCCGTGCCTCGCGAAGGATACGTTCCTTAAGCTTAAAGTCATGGACGCACGTCAGGATATCTGGCGGAGGGGCCATTGGTGATCTCCTGAGGGCCACCCGGTGCATCCGGTCGAGTCAGGTCTCCTGGTCTGTGGAACCCCCCAGAATGTGGCGGAATAAGTCCATGACAAAGGTCTCGATGTCTTGATCTTCCGCCCCCTGAGGCACCACCCAGATCCGTATGTTATTGTAACGGGAGCGGATCTCTAGATCCTCCGCATGTGATTGAAGATCTAGCTGCTGCTCCCGGAGTCGGAGGACCTCTTGTTGGAGCTGGAACACCTCTTCGTCTCTGGCAGCTGTCTGATTCTCCAGGTCGTCCATGCGCTCACCCACGGAATCAATGTCTCTACGCATCTCTTGGAGTTCCGCAGTGAGTTCTTTCTTCATGGTGTGGAACTCCCACGTGAGGTCCGCAAAGAGAGACTCCAGGACGTTACGGGTGATAGGCTCCTCAAGATCCTCTCATCCCTTCCGGTCAGCAGGCCCTCCCGAGGATGGCATCGTCTCCGTTCCACACGCCTGCCTTGAGTAATAGCAGCAGCCATCTGGAGGGTGCACCACTCCCCGTCGACAGCTGAAGAGGCAGCCACGTGCGAGGTCGAAGCGCAACCGCTGAGTAATCTGTGGAGCGGAGTGGGCCGCAAAGTCCAGTGTGTAGGGGAATCCACCAGCTCTGGTACCACACAGGGAGGAAGTGGAAAGCTCAGGCCCAAGAGTGTGTATGCCGGGGGAGTAATAGCGCGTGGCATAATACGTGACAGTGAGTGCCCTTCTTTGGCATCCCACCCCAGCATCCAGAGTGTGGTGGAGGCCTTTCTCCCCGTCGGGGACCCAAGAGGAGAAAAGAATGGGACACAAGATCTGCAGCAATAAGCCCCCGGTGCAGTCACCAATTCCGGACTGTCCCCAGTGTGCGTGGCGGCCAGACAGCCGTGAAGGTGTGGGGGAGGGGAGTGCACGGCCTACACTCACCGCGTGATGGGTCGCAGGGTCGTCCAATCCAGGGCCTCCCCCGCCGCAGGTTAAAGTTCTCACTCAGTAGGGGCCCCAGCCCCCGCCCCTGCTGTCGCCAGTCGCTGTCTCTCAGGCCCAGTGAAGGCTCCACAGGAGCATCAAGAGCAGAAGGGGGCATGTCAGAAGCAGTCAGTCAGCTCTCCCCAGGTCGCAGGGTAGGCCTCGCCTCATGCACCGCCGGCCCGATTCTTCGTCCCACAGGAGTCCCAGCCGCAACTGCTCGGGCCCTGTGCGGCTTCGTGGAAACATCTGAGGCTAAAGTAGGGGGAACACAGGCAGCTGCAGCAGCAATCACGGCACCAGCCGGGCAACTCACCTCCAGGCCACGGGGGGACCACATCTGGTCAGGCAGCCACCGCCATGTTGGGATGCAGTAAGGGGCCGCCGCGGAAGCCGTATCACCGCCTGCCAGTGGGTATGAGGCTCTTCCCCACACGCAGCCACTGAGCCCAGGCTACGCTGGGTGGCCAGGCTCTGCCATCCGCTGCACCGGGGCTCTGCCGTGACCCAGGCGGCTTAAAGGTGCCGGGACGATGTCTAGACCTCACAGGGGTCCGAGGGATCGAATAGGGTCACTCCGATCGGTGCTGTGCAGGCCAGGCCCAAATCGTAGGACGGAGCGGCGAGTAGACACGTCCTTCTCGGCCGCCATCTTGACCACGCCCCCTAAACCTCCCTTTTAAATTCATATGTCACCCCTAGGGTATGGCCTAAATAGCTGGTAGGGAAGGGTGTGTTATATTTAAAGAGTTGGACTTGTACTTTTACATTTTACATGTCCTGGAAGTTAAAAGCTCCTACATTTCCTATTTACTATTGTGAGGCTGCTCACTCCAAAGAAAGGCATTGGGTTACCTTATTATTTTTAATAAATGAAAACTTTTGTTTGGGAACAGGTAGAAATGTCATGTATGGTCTCTAAAGAACTGTAATTTAAAACCCTATTTTATGGTCACAATTCTAAAAATTGCACTTTTAGAAAACTTGCATTTTCCTGTCCTAACCATTTTCTGTCTGCAGCCGGTTTCCCTGGGTCATATGACTGTGATTAGCATGGCAGGTGACCTTTGTGTATTCCTCCCAGATAGTCAGACAAAGGGGGACTAGATATTGGCAGGGTGGGCCATCCTACAAGGATGTGGTGGAGTGGAGTTGTTTCCAGCCCCACTTACATTTCAAAGGATTTGCCTCAGCACTCTTACAAAGAATTTCCTACTAGCCATTTGTCACCCCAGGCCCCTTGGAGCATGGGTAGGTAGAAAGAAAATTCCAGAACTATCTGTGAGGGGAGCATTTCAGATGTTTCTTCCACTCCAAAGCTAGCACCAGGTATAAAAATAGAACCATCACACCCACCCTTCAGTTCATTGCTGGACCTGGGGCGCACTCTCAGAAGGCTTTCCCGGCACTTCAGAGGACTGCTCAGCTGCCTGAGGCCTGCATTGTATCAGAGAAGTGCCCTGATCCTGGAAGCCTGCCTTTAAACCAACCTCAGAGGACTGCCCTGCTGTGGAGGACTGCCCTTCTGCTTGAACCAAGGGTTAGTTGGCTGGTCTCCTGTTCTGAGCTACAGAGACACAAAATGCTCTAACAACATGAACTCTGCACCGGTACCCTTCCTGAAGTGCGTTCTACCCTCCAAGTGGTGTCCACCAAGTCTGGACCTCTGTGTGGTGCTAAGGAGGCCAAACAGCCTAAAACTACAACTTGGGCATTTTCAGCCAAAATGTTTCCTGAAAACTGAGAGGAGACAGGGTCCTATTCAGTGGCTCCTCACAGAAGGGGATTCTAGCCTCGTAGAGCCCTTGTCAGCTACAGCCTGCAGCTTCATCCCTCTGGATATTTTCAACTTCCAGAAACTAGACCAAATCAGAACATAAAAACTTTAGCTGCTACTTCAGCCAGTGGCTCCCTGACACAGCGCCTCCACCTTGGATACAGACAACTGCCTTGTCCTCCTGAACTTCACCTTTTCAGAAATTTTTCTTCAAACAGAGAAGTGGAGACCGGGCCCAACCCACTTTGTGTGTCCACACTGCTCTCCATCATGGCCTGCAATAACTTTAGACCTTACCCCAGTCATGCGCATCTAGGTTCTAGTTTTTACTAACCACTTTGAAAATTCATAACTCTGGTTCTACTGATTGGATTTTTGTTGTTTTGTCGTCAAATAATTGATTACATTTTTCTCTATGTACAGAATTTTTCTTGTGTTATGTTTTCACTTTATTATTGTTTAAGACTGCATAAATATTTTACACATTGCCTTGAGTTAACCCTCCTTTTGTGCCAAGCTCCCAGAGAGTCAAGCACCGGTTAATTTACTGACTTGTTGTGATTCACCCTGACAAGGTTTGTGGTTGTTTCTCGAGTACGGCTCACATCCCTTCAACCAAAAACCTAATCTCTAACACTGTCCTATAGATAGTTTTTCCAAACTTTGCAACTGGGAACTGAGCAAGTTCCTCAGTAACCCGAGACCTCCTATCTGTAAGAATATATTTACCATGCGTGTGTGGGGGCATGCCTTTGTGTGTGGATAGGGCCCAGAGCACAGGTGGGTCAGTGAGCCCTGCAAGCCACAGAGTGAATAGAGGGGGTAAGATGTGGCAAAGAAGGATGGGCCTTATGTGTGGCCTTGCCACTCTTAAGCCTCCCCAAAGGACAGATTAGAGGCCACCCCCCCACCCATTCTCAGGGGACTTGTAAATCTGTAATGAACTCTAAAAGTGCAGAGCATCCAGATGGGAATTGGAGACCCTGCTCTGAGTGGAGATTTTGATCTCATCTTGTGCTCACCGTGTGTTATTGGCACTTCTTCAGGTGACGGTGTGAGTGTACCAATGTCATGTGGCACAAGGTGACACTATGTGACTTGGCAGGGATGCAACATCCAACAAAAAGTCAACTGACACTTTTGTACACCAAGTACTTTTACTGATTAACACATTAAATTACAAGAGAAACTTCAGGCAGGGTGTTGCTGAAGTTTGGCATACGATGAATAATAATGTAGTTTACTCAGAATACTAATGACAGACTCTGCTGGGCTTCTGCAATGATGACTCAAAAGCAGCACACCAAGATGGGCAGCACCCTGCATAGAAGTATGTCAGGTCTTGGCTTTTAATTGAATATTGAAAGGAAGAGAGAAGTGGATTTAAAATGCAGCATTTAGGCCCATAAAAGCCATTGATGTGTCCAGCTAGAAAGGAATGTCAGGTTCCATGAGTGAGATATTGCAGTACGTGCAAATGAAATCCAATAGACCATAAAAACAGAACATCAAAGGAGCACTGGTAAACCAATAGAATGTTAACCTTCAAAATGTGAGAGGTGGACTATTGACTTTCCAATACCTTTTCACACTGGTGCCACATTTTTAATGTACTGCTCTAAAATGAAAATCACCCATATTGAAACAGTAAATTAATTGGAACTGGTACTGTCTTGATGTATGCAAATACAAATGCCCATGATGTGCCATGTGCGTGCATGTACTTTGTGATTCACCGCTAACCATTTCGACATCTATAATTTACAGTTGTGACATTCCCGGTGGCCATTTTAGAACAGTGAACATGTGTGGTGAAACAAAAGAAGAGTGCAGCCCTGTATTAGTGTGCAACTCCAGGTCTCTAGTAAAAAAAATAATATAAAAAAACTTTGTGCAAGAAGTAGAGGGTCTGTGAACAGCACAAGGAAAAGCAAAAGGCCCAGTAGCAGGGCTCAGCTGTTGGGCCTTTACATGATGAACTCATAATTATTCTCTGGAAAATACAAAGGATAAAGTGAAGTTATACGTAGGCTTCTAATAATAAAAAATAACACATTTTTAAACTCAATAAAGCATTGAAATTCACCAGCTATACGTAAGTGACCTAAATATATTTTGCACTGACATAGGTCTCACATCTCATCATGAAGTAATACGTGAAGTCAAAAGCAGTACATCATAGCAGTGCAAGTTATACTTCAGTCAGTTATTATTATAAGACGTATATAAAAGTCCACTTTTTTCAGTGCATTTGTAAGATTTTTTCAATGTAAGTTAATATCTTACTACCTTACTTATGCATAATTCAGCTTTAATCTTTTTTTGTTCAGTTAATCTCTATGTTTTTATAATGAGAAGTAACATCTTATTACGATACACCTGCAGCCAACTCTCCACTGACCACTGCTAGGACCAGGCCCTGGACCAACCAACCGCATCGGCCGACACCCACCACTCATGGCCATCAGAACTAGTTCCACGAGACTGCAACAAGCCAAAGAATTTGATATTTTTGTCCTCTTTTTTGGCCCCTTCGGGGGTCACTCTGGGACTCCACCACAAAGGCCAGGGGTCAGGGAATCCCTACTATACCCCCTTCTATGTTTTTAATTCATTTTGCAGTACTCAGGGACCGAGTACCAGAGTACTGTAATGGTTGCTGTAATGTTTGTGCTCATGTTGTGGCCAGCAAATAACATCACTCGAACTGAGGAAGTGGCATGGGATAAGCCAATCAAAATAATTTAGTTTCCGGCAGCAATCAATTTCGCTATTTGTTTAACCTTAACTCCTCAAAAGTGGTAGCACACATTTACTTTACAAACAGCATGCTTTCTGAGTAAAGATCTAGGGAGCTTTCTGCCAAATTTGATGTAATTCTATTCAACCATTTTGTCTGTATCTTCGACAAAGGTTCCTTATATAAACTGCATGGGGAATATGTGGTTTGGGACCCCGATGTTCTTGGCCCCCTCTTGATGGATCGCGGCTCCCACCCTGTCATTGCAAACTGCTTTCCTATTTGGAAGAGAGAGCAGGAAACCTGCTCTCTCTTCCAAATAGGAAAACAGATTGCTTTTCCACAGCTAACATGCTGCTCCCCATGTGGAAAAGCAATGCCGGCTCCTGCAGGACGCGGGGAGCCGGCTGGGACCGTGGGGGGATTGGGGACCCCCCTCATAGCCCCCAACGAAGAGGGTCAGCCCCAGGGGATGGGGTCCCCGGGGCTAGTAGTGGCCCGGGAGGGGGTCCATGCGGCCCACCTCCTCAAAAAGAAAAAATAAGAAATGGCCCCGGGGGATGGGGTCACCGGGGCCATAAGTGGCCACAGGAGGGGGGTCAAGGCAGCCCCAATCCAAATTAAAAATATTTTAAAAAAGGGCCATGCCCCGGGGGATGAGGTCCCCGGGCAAATTATGGCCTCGGGAGGGGGGGCCACGCGGCACCCTTCCCGATTTTTATATTTTTTTAAAAAAAACACTGGGACAGGCCCTGGGGGATGGGGTCCCCAGGGCAAATAAATTAGAAAGCGAAGGGGGGCTACACAACCCCCCTTCTTAAAAAAAAACTTTAAAAAAACAGAATCGGGCTGGAGGCCACGCCCCCTCCTTGCACCACTCGGCAAACGCGCCCCCTTGCGCGTTTGCAGAGGGGGAACTAATTCCCCTTGAATACTGGGGGTCCCTGGGGGCCAACTAGCTCACCAGGAACCTCCAGTATGCGCCAGGGGGCTGTGTTGCAGAGGTGTAATGAGGCAACGCCCCTTTTTACACCTCTCTACAACGCAGCTCCGTGGCGCTTACTGGAGGTACCTGGTGGGCTAGTAGGCCGTCAGAGGACCTCAGGATTCAAGGGGATTTAATCCCCCAACTTAATACGCGCCATGTGACGCGTTTGCACAGTGGTGAAGGTAGGGGGCGGGGCCTGAGGTGATATGTGTGCAAACACGCCCTGTGGCATGTTTTAAGTTGAGGAATTCATTCCTCTTCAATCCAGAGGTCCCCTAGACACCAACTAGCCCACCAGGTACCTCCACTAAGCGCCACGGAGCTGCGTTGCAGAGGGTTGTAAAAAGGGTCTTGACCTCTGAACACCTCTCTGCAACGCAGCTCCCTGGTGCATACTGGAGGTACCTGGTGGGCTAGTTGGCCGCCAGGGGACCTCAGGATTCAAGGGGACTTAATCCCCCAACTTAATATGCGCCATGGGGCGCGTTTGCACAGTGGTGAAGGTAGGGGGCGGGGCCTGAGGTGATATGTGTGCAAACACGCCCTGTGGCATGTTTTAAGTTGAGGAATTCCTTTCTCTTCAATCCAGAGGTCCCCTAGACACCAACTAGCCCACCAGGTACCTCCACTAAGCGCCACGGAGCTGCGTTGCAGAGGGTTGTAAAAAGGGGCATGACCTCTGAACACCTCTCTGCAACGCAGCTCCCTGGTGCATACTGGAGGTACCTGGTGGGCTAGTTGGCCGCCAGGGGACCTCAGGATTCAAGGGGACTTAATCCCCCAACTTAATATGCGCCATGGGGCGCGTTTGCACAGTGGTGAAGGTAGGGGCGGGGCCTGAGGTGATATGTGTGCAAACACGCCCAGTGCCATGTTTTAAGTTGAGGAATTCATTCCTCTTCAATCCAGAGGTCCCCTAGACGCCAACTAGCCCACCAGGTACCTCCACTAAGCGCCACGGAGCTGCGTTGCAGAGTGCTGTAAAAAGGGGCATGCCCTCTGAACACCTCTCTGCAATGCAGCTCCCTGGTGCATACTGGAGGTACCTGGTGGGCTAGTTGGCCGCCAGGGGACCTCAGGATTCAAGGGGACTTAATCCCTCAACTTAAAACACGCCACGGGGCACGTTTGCACAGTGGTGAAGGTAGGGGGTGGGGCCTGAGGTGATATGTGTGCAAACATGCCCTGTGGCACGTTTTAAGTTGTAGAATTAATTCCTCTTCAATCCAGATGTCCCCTAGGGGCCAACTAGCCCACCAGGTACCTCCAGTAAGCGCCACGGAGCTGCGTAGCAGAGTGTTGTAACAAGGGGCGTGGCCTCTGAACACATCTCTGCAACGCAGCTCCCTGGCGCATACTGGCGGTACCTGGTGGGCTAGTTGGCCCGCAGGGGACCGCAGGATTGAAGAGAAATTGATTCCCCAACTTAAAACGCGCCACAGGGCGTGTTTGCACACGTCACCTAAGGCCCTGCCCCCTTCCTTCACCATTGTACAAATATTCCTCTAAAATCAGCCGAACTACGAATTCCGATTTACTAACCTGTTAGCAGACGAGAACCCAGTGCTGCATCTTTTAGCCCAGCACTGACCCTGAAAAGTAATTCTAAGCGTACTTACCAGTAACTTGTATTTCCTTCCATAGGAATCCATTGTGTGATTTTCAGCAGAAAAGTTTCTAAGTGTCGATTTTTGAAAAGTACAAATATTCCTCTAAAATCAGCCGAACTACGAATTCCGATTTACTAACCTGTTAGCAGACGAGAACCCAGTGCTGCATCTTTTAGCCCAGCACTGACCCTGAAAAGTAATTCTAAGCGTACTTACCAGTAACTTGTATTTCCTTCCATAGGAATCCATTGTGTGATTTTCAGCAGAAAAGTTTCTAAGTGTCGATTTTTGAAAAGTACAAATATTCCTCTAAAATCAGCCGAACTACGAATTCCGATTTACTCACCTGTTATCAGGAGAGAACCCAGGGATGCATCATTTAGCTCAGCACTGACCCTGAAAAGTAATTCTAAGCGTACTTACCAGTAACTTGTATTTCCTTCCATAGGAATCCATTGTGTGGTTTTCACCAGAAAATGTTCTAAGTGTCTATTTTCACAAACTAAAAATATTCCTAAAAAATTGTCTATATGACTTAAACACATTCTTTCAACTGTTTACAGGAGGTTGGCCAGTCCTGGATCCAGGATCCACCATTGAGTAAGAAAAAGTAACGATAACATTACTTACCTGCTAAGTGAATTTTCTGTCATAGGATAACATTGGTGATTCTATGGGAAAAAGTTTCTAAGTGTCAACTTTTAAAATACAATAATATTCCTTAAAAATCACTGCTGGAACCAAAGCGCTTTTACTCAACTGTTTACAGGAGATGTCCAAGGACTGAATCTAGGATCCAGTCTTGTGGTTAGAAAAGTAATCCATAAAGTAACTAATTGCATTTAACTAGAAATTCACATTGAGCTCAATGTTGCTTTGTGTTTGAAATTGTGTTGCCCATTGCAACAACTGTAACTACTGTACTTAAAAGTCTGTTGCCTATTTGCCAAGTATTTAAACTAAAGGAATTCATTCTGAGAAAGTATATTTTGTATTGTAAGGTATAATGGAATTATAATGTAATTAAAAAAAATATATCTAAGGGGGGCCGGGCAAGATGGCCGCGAGTGAGCTGTGCTAAGCGGTCGCACATAACCTCTCTCTCCGATCTGGAAATGTAGTTATTGCTACTACTATTGGAGCTGGAGCAATTTGATAATAACCGGACCTACTGATGTTTACACTTACTTCGGAGATTAAGGAGTATATAATATCAGAATTGCATCGGCTGAGAGAAAGCTGGAGAAGATTTGCCCGGGCCGTGGAGTGTATAAAGCTGAAATATACACAGTTTGGCGCAATGCCGCCTCGGCCCGCAAAAAGTGATAAAACTAAAGAAAAGGTAAAGACAAAGGAGCAAATAGAAGATTGTAATGCTCTCCCAAAGGATCATGCCGAGATAACTACCCTCGATATTAGTACTAAGGAATCAGGAGTGATTCGGAAGGCGATACAGCAGCTGAATAAGAAGACCACGGAAACACGAAGAGGGGAGAAGGCTGATTTACTCGGTTTACTCGGAACTAATGCAACAGGGTCCCAATCGGGCGATGCTAAGAGCAAGCCGCCCTTCAAACATGCTCCGACCACGGCGGATAAATCTGACAGAGGGGATAGAAGTAAAATCAAGCCTAAACCCCGAGAGACCCCCCTTAGGCAACCCACCTTGACGGAGGCATTCTCCGGCCATCACGGGCTAGCAGGGAATCAAACGCCAAACGGAGTCGGCTGTCATAGAACTGGAGGCAGTGAACCGGGGAGCGTCCTCGAGGACGCGGCAGACGCTGGAGGCGCGTCAGCTACAGACGCTCCCGCTGCTAAGCAACACCAACAGCAGCAGGCTCAGCAGTCTGTGGGAGAGCGCGAGCATGAGGCATTGGAGCTTGCACTGAATCTTGGTGTGGCCTCTCCGGTAGGACCTCTCGGTACTGAGCAGGGTGAGTTTGAACATGCAAATTCTGGTGAGAGGGAAAGTGGGGATAAGGAGAACGATATGTTGAGTGCCATTTTGGTACTTGAAGCTGAGTTAAGTGCCCCCCAAAACTCCCCCAAAACCTCCAGAAACCCCCGAACCCCCCCAAATAAAGCCCTGACTACCTGGGGAAGCTCTACTAGCCTGGAGAGGGAGAGGGGGGGGGGAAGAAGAAAAAAAAGAGACAAATAAGCAGAAAGTACACGATGCTAGAGAGGGGAGAACTGAAAAGGCTGAGGTTGGCTCAGGTGAAGGAGAGAGATTCTTTTCACTTAACGAGGACTCTGATTCTGTACAATCAAGTGGTGAGCTTTCAGAGGAGCAAGACGATGAGGAAGATGAAGAAGTATTGCTCTCAGACACCAATTCCTCTGGGGAGGATATAGCTACAGCAAGAGACTCGACTCTGAGAAAGAGACAGTTAAAGCCTAAGCCAAAAAATACACAGAATGGCGGATTGGGAGAAACCGAAAAAGGGCTGCTTTGGGATTATTCGGCCACTACCCAGGTGTATCAAGCTGAAGATACTAATGAGCCAGGGAAACAATCTGCTTCTCTTGATATGCTGTTTAGCACGCTGAAACAGATGCAAGCAGAGGCCAGAGCCGTGAGTCGGAAAGCAAGACAAGATGCTAAGAAAATACAAGCCTCACTAAGAAAGACAAATAAACTTTATGAGGACTTGGTGGGGAGAGTTACTGAGGTGGAGGAGCGTACGAGCAAGCTCGAAGACGACTACAGTAACTGGCAAAACTTTAAAGAAGCACAAGGGAAGATGGCTCAGGACTTCCAGTGGAAAATGGAGGACTTTGAAAACCGCCAAAGGCGGAATAACATCAGAATTCTGGGTGTGGAGGAGGGTTTGGAAGGGCAAGACGCAAGGAGCTATGTGATTAACTTACTTAGAGGGGCATTTCCGGAGTCCCAGTGGCAGTGGGACAGGGAAGTCCAGAGAGCGCACAGATTTCCCTTCACACTCAGAAAAGAGCAGGGGGCTAGTGGAGGTGGGAAAACCGCTTTTCCAAGAGCTATCCTAGTATATTTAGGAAATTTTCTATTAAGGCAGGAGATAATTGAGAAAGCTAGACCGGATTCTAAGAGGTCATTTGAGGGTATCTCCTTCTTCGCCAGGCCGGATTTCTGCCATGTCACTGTTGAACGGAGGTGGAGGCTGAGGCAGTTGATTTCTAAATTTCAAGGGCTGGGTTCAGAGGCTTACCTATTGTTCCCTGCTAAATTAAAAGTGGTTACTAGAGGGAGAGTTATGATATTCTTTTCAGAGATTAAAGCCCAGCAGTACATAGATGAGCTTAAGAATCAACGTTCGTAAGGAAAGAAGGGATGGGAGAGGGGACGCGATTGTTACGGCTCACTCCGACTACACATAGGTCCTGTGGACCTATTTGCCTGTACCAGGGGGGGGGGGGTGGGGGCGGGTTAGGGTGGAGGGATACACCACAAGGGTTAAAATTCGGGAATCAATTGGGCTTGATAATGCACATTGCTTTGTTATTTTTTGGTTTATGGGAGACATCGCGCATACAATCTAGATCGTGTAGACAATGTCAAATGATTGTAGATTGGTATACCTTTTGGTTAAATAAGGTTAAGTTAGACTTGAGTAAGTATTTTTTTTTGATACCCTTTAATGCCCTGTAGAATTGCCTCCATCAATGTATGTGGACTTAAAGATCCTAGGAAAAGGGCAAAGGTAGCAGGGTTACTGAGATTTTTACAGTTAGATCTGGTATGTCTGCAGGAGACCCATATCGAAGTAGCGCAGATATACCTTTTGAAACAATTGGGATTCGATGTATTAGTGGCAAGTAAACAAAATACCAGAACTAGGGGGGTAGCAATACTAGGAAGATTTAAGGATCTGGTGGTGTATAGGAAAAAGGAGGATCAGTTGGGAAGATGGGTTATGGTGGATTTATGTTGGAAGGGGACACGGTTTACTTTAGTAACCATATATGGTTCTACTGGAGACGACCCTGATATTTGGCAATTTATGGATATGGAATTGTTGCAGTGGCCGGAACCTATTATATGCTGTGGGGACTTTAATATCCATGACCCAACAAGCTCTTTTATAGCACCTAGGGGGAGGTATTTAGGGAGGAAGAAAAAATCATACAGAGCTCTTGCTGATATGGTCCAGCATAATTCTCTTGGAGACCCCTGGATGAAATATCACCCCCTTTTAGATGGTAGCACCTTTTTTTCCCTGCCACATAAAGTATTGGTTAGGTTAGATTATTTTTTAATTTCTAACTCTTTAATCTATCACTCAAAAATAGAGAAACAACCTAGGATTATATCTGATCATAATCCCCTTGTTTTAACACTGAATATCACTCAGATAAGTACTATAAAAGCTCAATGGACCTTTGAACGCAGTTTACTAAAAGATGAGGCATATCAGAGACATATGGAAAGGTGGATAATAAAATATTGGGAGGATAATAGAGGCACGGCACCACCAGGTGTAGTTTGGGATTGTTTTAAGGCTGGGGTCCGAGGGGAAACTATGAGCTTTGTGATAGCGAGACAGAAAAGGGAGAGAGGACACCTAGAAGATATAAGGCTCAAGTTATACATAGCGGAAGAAAATTTGGTTATAGCCACAACGCAGGGAATCCCGCTGGATGCCTATATCTTAAGATTGGTTACTCTTAAGGGAGATGCTATGGAAGGTATTATCTCAAAAGCTGCTGAAAAATATCTGGCACACAAACAGGATACTTATGAACTTAGCGAGAAATTTGGACATATTCTAGCGGTTAGAACTAGACAGCGTACAACAAATGCTGATATTAAGGAGATTAAGGACCTACAGGGAAATTTGGGCACTGATTCAGATTTTATCAGAAAGTCTTTCCATAAGTTTTACACTAATTTGTATTCGTCGGAGGGCCTAAGGGATTCAATTGATATAGAAAGATATCTGGGCGATGTTTGTTCGGATGTCTTACTGCCAGAAGATAGAGAGATATTAGATGCCCCTTTCCAGTTAGATGAGATTAGTAGGGCAATGGAAAGTCTTCCCTCTGGGAAAGCCGCTGGACCAGACCAGATTCCAGTGGAATTTTACAAATTGTTTCATAATAAGGTACTTGGTGAGATGTTTAATATAATGCTACATACGCAGCAAGGAGGTTCCCCGCCGGAGACTTGGGGGGGGCGGATATTGTAGTTATACCAAAAAAAGGGAAGCCTCCTATATATCCGGCCTCATATAGACCGATTACCCTCATGAACTCTGATGTTAAAATCTACTCTAAAATTCTGGCGACAAGGCTTGCGGAGAATATAGAGCAGCTTGTAACCCCATCGCAACATGGTTTTATACCAGGCAAGGGAACCACCCAACATGTGAGGACAGTCATCACAATGCTTGATGCTGCAGGAACACTGTGCGACCCTATGGCAGCACTCTTTTTAGACGCTGAAAAAGCCTTCGATAGGGTCGCCTGGGAATATCTTTGGGCAGTTCTAAGATGGAGTGGTATAGGGGAAGGGTATATAACAGCTATCCAAGCTTTGTATAAAAGACCTACTGCCAGAATTGGAGTGAATAGAGGGTATACAGAGGTAGTTAAAATCTTTAGGGGGACAAGACAGGGCTGCCCCTTGTCCCCCCTCCTTTTCGCATTATTTCTTGAACCTTTTTTAAGACACCTGGACAGAAATGATGGGATTCGCCCAATGGTTTTGAATGGCAGAACAGTAAAAATTCTCGCATATGCCGACGACGTGGCTATATTAACCCCTGACCCGGATATGGCTATAATGGAGGTAGAACGTGAAGCCACTAAGTTTGGACAACTGTCAGGTTATAGCTTGAATAAATCAAAGACCTTGATAGTTAAGAATAAGTACACCTTATGTGCCAATTCCAGGGTGGTGCCATCAGCTATGTATCTTGGTATAGTAATTACAGCTAACATCGATGTTATTGTTGAGGAAAATATTTCCCCTGTCTTGGCTAAAGTAAAAGTAGACCTAGATAGAGCAAATAATTTACATCTCTCCTTAGTTGGGGTCACTAATATGGTGAAAATGACGATCTTGCCTAAGTTGCTGTATTTATTTAGAACAATACCATTATATTTTGAATGTAAATGGTTTAACATACTGGAGGGTATTCTTAATAGATTTATATGGGCGCACGGGAAAACGCGCAGAGCATATAGATTTATGTCACTACCCAGAGAAAGAGGAGGATGGGGAGCACCGGATTTCAGACTGTATTATATGGCAACTGCCCTTCAGTATATGCAGGGTTTGATTGGAGGAGGGGGGATCTTACAGAAAGTCACTTCCTCATCGACTGATGTTTATTCAGTTCTACTGGGTTAAGAGACAGAAAATTGTTTGTTAAAATATACTGATTTCGGGAGCCTCAAAAGAAAACAGTTTAAAACTTTAGCGGCGGCTATTAAAGTATGGAACGCTTTTTTGAAAAAAATGGGGCTGGGTAGATATCATAGGTACATCAGATTATATAACAATAGATCCTTCCCCGCTGAAATTTTTTCAGATTCAGTCATGTCTGGCTGGGATCAAAAAGGTATAAAGCAAATTGGGGACTTAAAAGACTTAGGGGGAATACTACAGTTTAGTGTGTTGGCAAGGACATTCGATTTAAGGAACAGGGACTTCTTTAAATATCTGCAGATAAGGAGCTTTCTGGGCAACAAACAGGGTGGCGTAGCAGGGTTTCAAACCAACGACTTACTCGAGACTCTAACTACCGGTGGCCAGCATACGATTAGATCAGCGTATGCTTTATTAGTCCAAACTAAAGTGGATGATCTGGATAAATATAAACATAAGTGGACGGAGAAACTTCAATGTGAAATTAATGATTTCCAGGAGTCGTTGGAGTTGGGATGTACTATACTGTGCTCGGCTCCCCTGCAATCGCAACATTATAAAACATTGTTTTCACTGTACTATACACCAGACAGAATAGCTAAATGGGGTGGTACGAACGGGACTACCTGCCCTCATTGCAGCTCAGTTAACGCAGATATAATACATATGTTCGCCACCTGTCCTCAATTATATACGCTAATTAGGGACATTGAGAATTTTTGGGCTCAGGCACTAGGCTTACAGATAGTACTAAACCCTACGTTGATATTGTTGGGTATAGGGCGGATGGAGAACAATAGGAATACTGATAAAGAATTTCTATTTATGATTATGGCTGTTTATAGATTAACTTTAGCTAGGGCCTGGCTTGATAAAACCCCCCCGCATATGCAAATATGGCTGGCGAACTTAATTTCTACATTTAATTTGGAAAAACCTATATATGCCAGGAAGGGAAGAGCTGGGAGAGCTCTAGGTGTAAGAATTTGGAACCCATTAGCACATTGGAGGGAAGGGATAGGGTAGAGAGTGGAGGGCTTAGGGGGGCTCTCGGTTCTTGGTTTTCTGTTTTTTTCTATTTCTTTTCTTGAATTCTTTATGTACTAAGAGTAACCATGGTATGACGTGTTTTATTGTATGAGTAACTCCCAATGTTAAATATGATATTTTGGATTGCAAAATATGTATTGATGAATATAATGTGGAATGTGGAAAATAAAATAAAAATATTTAAAAAATATATATATATATATCTAAAAATAAATAGTTTAAAAAATGCAGTAAATCAGTATCAAAGAAATCAGTATAACAATTAATACATTCAAAATTGTCATTTAGAAAACCTTTGAAATTCACTGAAAAAACCATAGGTTTCAGGGGCATTATAGTTAGGAATTGGCATTTAAAAAACCTTAGAAATTCACTGAAAAAACCATAGGTTTCAGGGGCGTTATAGTTAGCTGGACATTTCCCTCGTACAAAACCCTAGAAATTCCCCTGTTATAGTTAGTTCAGCTAACTATAACTCGCGCCCCCGCAATGCACTGCTGATGACGTCACATATTACATCACTCATGACATGGTCAGTGACATCACTGATGACATCACTGATGACATCTGAATTGATATCACTGATGACGTCATCCAGTGAGTCTGTGTTTCTGTAAATTTTAAATATGTTTAATATATATATAGGGAAAGACTTATGGAAGAATGAGTGGGTGTATAAGTGTGTGAATGGATGATTTAGTAGGTGCGTGACTGACTGTATAAGTGAGTCATTAAACGTATCTTACTGCAGACAAGTGACTAAACTGTGTGAATGTTTGTATCTGTCTGTCTGTTGGTGTATAAGCGGCTGCATGGTTTTGTGAATAGCTATATGAGTGTCTCTATGGGTTATTGATTGGTTGTCTGAGTATCTGTTTGGGTGCCTGAGTGTTTGTGTGGGTGGGGTGTGTGTGACTCTCTGCATGCATGTGTGAGTGGGTGATTCTATGGGTGCATGGTTTTAAGAGTGCATCTGTGTGGACTGTATGGTTGGGTGGGTGTATGTATGGGTGTGTTAGTGATTGAATGTATATCTCAGTGATACATGTGTGAGTAACTACATATGTGAAAGGCAGTATATATGTGTGTAAGAGTACGCGTACGGTGCCGTGCGCGAGCGCGATTCTGATTGGCTGTTAGATCTTAGTAAACATTCGAATCGGTCGAAACCAGGAAGTGTCGACCGCCATTTTCTCTCTCGCACTCTGAGGGGGGGAGGAAAAACAAATTTGGATAACATGAAAAGGGGCAGGCTAGACAGCTCCTGACCCCCTAGCCTTGGTCAGGGTGTCCCAGAAGGACCTCCAAGCCCAAAAATGTTTTTTTTTTTTTTTTTTTAAACGCCGAATGCGCTTACCGTACGCGTACGGCAAAAAATAAATAAAAAAAAACAAACTCCACATATTCCCCCCCCGTGTGCAAAAGGTGACCGCAGTGCCCCTTTTGTGCATGGCATATATGGTAGTTGAACATTTAATAGATAACCTTTCACAAAGAAGCGCATAATATGTCCTCCGTGTGCGGACGGTGCGCGAAGCGCATCGTGCGTACATGGCCCATCCAGCGTAACGTGGGCACGCGGTGCGCGTAGCGCACCGCGTGCCCACTGTGCGTGCATGGCACTAACTGCGTAAAGTGGGCCCGCACGGCACGAACGGCGTAAAGTAACTTAGCATTTAAAAAAACGTACAAATTCACTGAAAAAACCATAGGTTTCACACACGTTATAGTTAGGAATTAGCATTTAAAAAACCTTGCAAATTCACTGAAAAAACCATAGGTTTCACACAAGTTATAGTTAGCTGTACATTTCACTCGTAAAAAACCAATGAAATTCCACGTTATAGTTAGTGCAGGCAACTATAACTCACGCGACCGCAATCCACTGCTGATGCTAATACTGTATTTAGACACTTATTTGCCCATGTCTTCTTCCATTAAATTTTAGCTATACATATAGTACAAATATTTTTTTTTCATAAAGACACATATGTCATTAGCAGAGGATTGCGGTTGCGTGAGTTATAGTTGCCTGCACTAACTATAACGTGGAATTTCATTGGTTTTTTACGAGTGAAATGTACAGCTAACTATAACTTGTGTGAAACCTATGGTTTTTTCAGTGAATTTGCAAGGTTTTGCAAATGCTAATTCCTAACTATAACGTGTGTGAAACCTATGGTTTTTTCAGTGAATATATATATAGATAGATAGATAGATAGATAGATAGATAGATAGATAGATAGATAGATAGATAGATAGATAGATAGATAGATAGATAGATAGATAGATAGATAGATAGATAGATATATAGATAGATAGATAGATAGATAGATAGATAGATAGATAGATAGATATATATCTATAGATATATAGATATATATATAATGTAGTAGCTCTGTGAAGGAGCATGTCAGCCGTAAATATTACCATCAAGACACTCACTCAGGGCAATTGCAGTGCTCAAAGTAGTTTATTCCAACAGCACAAACTCCTGACGTGTTTCAGCCACACTCTGCCTTGATCACATGATCAGCGATGATATTTCCCAACCTATAGTGCAGAGGTCTTCAACCTTTTCTGCAATAAGAAATACTGATGTTCAATCCTTGAGATCTACTACTATTGTAAATGTTGTATTAGTGACTATTATATCATATGCAAGTAATATAACTTAACCCTAAAGTAACTATAGCTTGTGCCCCCTCCAAGCAGAGTGTCGTCATGAATTATGTAATTTCAGATGTTACAGTCATGTTATCAATGATGTCATAGAACAAGTCATAAATTAAGTAATATGTGCGGTGTTTAGCAATGAATGGTGAGAGTGCAAATTATAGTTACTTTAAGGGCACAAATTATGTTAATTGAGCCAACTATGACTGGTAAATTTCAGTGGTTTTGTTAATTTAAAATGGTATATTTTACCTGACAATTCCACCTAACTATAACTTCATTTTAACCTTTCTTTTTGTTAATTGAATTCCTAACATTTTTTACTTAACTCAAAACAAATCAAATCATGGGATATTTGTTTAGCGCACACATCACTCGAAAGTCTCATGGAGCTAGCGGACAACTCAGAAAGCTTAGTTTGGTTAGTGCAATTAGATGTCAAACAGCCATGTCTTTAACTTCATGCGAAAACAGTTATGATCATTGATGACGCGTAGGTGTAGGGGCAGTTTGTTCCAAAAAGCCGGGGCAAGGAAGGAGCAGGATCTCCCTCAGTTTTTGGTGGTTCGAATTTTGAGAGCTGCGAGAAGTGATTGGTTACTAGATCTCAAAGTTCTGCGGGGTTGGTACCAACTTAACTTCTTGGCCCAATAGCCCGGACCTCTTCCGTACATATTTTTGTGCGTTAAGCAGAGAATCTTAAAATGTATTCATTTTCTGACAGGCAACCAGTGAAGGAGTCTCAGGTTGGGTGCCGACGGGGATCTTGGTGGTAGATTGAGTACTAACCTGGCTGCAGTATTCGGCAGAACTTGCAGCCTTCAAAGAAGGTCTTCATTTACTGATGCCAACAAGGCATTTCCGTAGTCCATACGGTTAAGAATGAGTCCCTGGACTAAAGGTTTTCTGGCCTCCATCGGAATCCATTTAACAACTTTGCGTAGATTGCGCATGATGCCAAAACAGGAGCTAATTATCTGATTGATTTGATTTTTCATTGATATTTTATTATCCATTTGAAATCCTAAGTTCCGTACCGTCTGTGTAGGAATTGGGCAGGGGCCAAGATTTGGAGGTCACCCATCATGTGACCAATGCTCATGAGCATTGCCATAGAGCATGATCTCGGTTTTATGTTATGTTATGTTATGTTACGACTATTTATTGTGCGCACAGATACTCCAGCCAAGGAGCGTCCTGGCGCAGAGACAAGGTAGCACGTAACACAACCACAGGCTAAAAACAGAAACTAAGAAACAGCTAAAACAAGAAGGTTTTTATAGCCCTCCGAAAGGTCAGAAGGTCCTCCAGCAAGCGGATTTCAACAGGCAAGGAGTTCCATGCTGACGCAGCCATTACCCTAGACGAGCGGCCTCCCATGCGGCTAAGCCTGAATCTGGGAACCACCGCAAGGGCCAGACCCTGAGAGCGAAGGCTACGGGCAGGGACATACAAAGACAGACAACTCGACAGGATTTCCGGGCCTGTACCTCTCAAGATTTTAAAAGCAAGGCACAAAACCTTGAAGAGGATGCGCTTCCTGACCGGAAGCCAGTGTAGGGAGCGAAGGACACCTGTCACTGAGCAGAATCTGGGCAAGCCAACAATCGCCCTCGCCGCATCATTCTGAACCCGTTGTAAGCGGGTTAGTTCAGCCTGGTTAGCCCCAGCCAGGAGAGAGCTGGCGTAATCCAGGCGGGAGATGATAGTAGCCTGGATCACCAGCTGCCTGGTCGGGGCGTCAAAGAACTTGAGAACAGGTCTCAAGCCCCTCAGGAGACCGAAACAACAGGCCGCGGTTCTTTTAGTATGGCCTACAAAGGAGAGGCCCGCATCCAGCCATACCCCCAGATTTTTCACTTCCGATACCGGGATCGGAGTAGGTCCCAACTCTGAGGGCCACCAGTGGTCACCCCACAGCTCCACTCCCTTCCCGACGACCATCACCTCTGTTTTAGTGGCGTTTAGCTGAAGGCAATTGCCTGTCAGCCAGCTAGCCACCGCCTTCAGTCCGGACTGAAACCTGGGGGCCTCAATCTCCGCATCCCCACTGAGAGTAACCGCCAGCTGAGTGTCGTCAGCATATGAGACCAAAGTAAGGCCCCACTGCCTAGCGACATCAGCCAGCGGTCTCACGTAAAGATTGAACAACGTGGGACTCAGCGAGGACCCTTGCGGAACCCCCATGGCCAGTGGTTGGTAGTTGGACTTGAAGGGAGGGATGGCAACACAGAAGGAGCGGTCATCTAAAAAGGAGCGGAACCATTGCAACACCTGACCGCCAATGCCAGTCTCCTCGAGCCGACGCAGGAGGATGCTGTGGTCTACCGTATCAAAGGCGGCGCTAAGATCTAACAAAATAAGCGCCGCCGTTTGACCAGCATCCAACCTTGCCCGGAGATGTTCCACCATCACAAGTAGCGCAGTTTCCGTACTGTGCCCAGCACGGAATCCGTTTTGTGTGGGGTCGAGGGCATTGGTCCGAGTTAGATGTTCAGACAGGGCCAGGTTGACGTGGGCCTCCGTGATCTTGGCTGGCCAGGGTAACAACGAGATGGGGCGATAGCTTTCAGGCTTGGAAGGGTCCAGGGTGGGCTTTTTAATGATCGGGGACACCACAGCTTGTTTCCACTTAGATGGAACAGTTTCCGTTTCCAAGGAGAGGTTGACAAGGGAGCATACGGCTGTACGCCCCATAAAAGCTTGGTCTCGGAAGAGAGCAGGCCTTACTGGATCGGATGGGGACCCAGATTTGACTTGCAGCGCAAGTTTGTCAAAACCATCCAAGGTGAGGGGGGGGGAAACAAGCAGTGTAGTCTGATGGTGGACCCCATTTATACTTTCCTCAGTGAACCCTATGCTAGGGAATGTCCTATATATAGCTTGGACCTTCCCCAAGAAGTAACATGCAAGGGATTCACAATGGGAAAGGGAGCTCACGGTCGTAGAGGTAGTCCGCTTCGCTGTGAGATCTTTTACGGCCTTAAAGATAGCTTTTGACGGATTCGGACTGTTCCGGAATTCGGTGGCATAAAAAGCCGCACGGGCTCGGCAGATAGCTCGATGGTAGAGCTTAACGGACTTGGCGTATGCAGCTTTTAGATCAGCCCCATAGGTTTTCCTCCAGGCCCTCTCTGCTCGTCTACAGGCACCCTTTAGGGCCCGGAGAGTGCCATCGTACCAGAGACTCGACTCTCTGGGATTGATTTTAGTTGAAACGATGGGTATCAGAGAGTCCAAGGCCCTAGTTATCCATGAACAGAAGAGGTCATACCCCCTTTCCACATCCGTCAAAGGGCCCAGCGGCTCCTCTAATAGAAGACGATGAAAGTCCTCTAGCCGAAGCTTTTTCCAAGCCCTCTTCTGAACCCGTCTAGCCGTAGAGATGGAAGAAGTGGCCGAGACCGGGCAGAGGATGGACACCAAGAAATGGTCTGTCCATTCCACCGGAGAGACAGAGGTAATTTGAATCCCCAACAGATTGGTAAACAGGGGATCCAAAAAATGCCCCCCCCAGATGGGTAGGCTGGGAAACCATCTGGGGAAGTTGAAAGGCCTCCAGGTCAGAAGAGATGGAACGCACTGTCAGGCCAGAGAGGGTGTCGAAATGTAGGTTTAGGTCACCCATGATAGAAAAGTTGGCACAGTCGGCGACCAAAGGGCCAACAGTGTCAGGGAAAGCATTTCTAAACGCCACATCACTGCCGGGTGGGCGATAGACGACCATCCCGGACAGGGTAAACTCAGGGCTGACAGAGACCTTGAACATGGCACTTTCACACCCGGGGATGTTTAGGGCACCCCAGACGCAAAGGTAGATAGATTTTACCACTAACGCGATACCTCCACCCCTGGACAGCCTATTCAAGGTGTACATAGAATAGCCGGGTGGGCAGGCTAGATTGGTAATAGCGGTATCAGCGTCCTGTAGCCATGTTTCCGTCATGGCAAATACGTCTGGAGCTTCCTCCTCAATGAGGTCATAGATATGCTGATAGTGTTTCAGCGCAGACCTGACGTTTAAATTCAGGATCTTCAGAGTAGTAGGAGTGTCTGTAGTACGGCGGGTCTCCGAGGAAATAAACCTTGGGAGAGGATGCGGAGAGTCGAGAGCCCACCCATTACAAGGGCAGTGATATGGGCCACGCAATGGGTGTACCGGTGGAAGGGTGCAACAGCGGCTTACCTGACCGATGGCAAACAGGCAATCCCGCGAGTACGTCAGCATGGTGGACCCAGGATGGTATAATAGTCCTTACACAGAGTACCGCGACGTCCAGCGCGACCTTAGCGCGGACGGGCGCAGACGGGCAGGACTCTGGCACGACTCCGGCCACGCGAGGACACGCCCGCTGCGCGATCCCGCTGCGCTAGGGGAGGAGCTTTAAGTAGGTGTTCCCAGGCTGCTCCTGCGCACTGAAGCGCTGGAGGGTAGAGACACCTCTATCCACACACCCCACTCCAAAATGGCGGCCAAAACGGACAGGTCACCCACCCCAGAGCCAAATCCGCCAAAACGGCAGTGCGGGGGCCAATTATGGTGCAAGTGAAGGGCGCTGTCTAAAAGCAGGTATACAAACAAATTAAACACAAAAGTTGTTAAAAATCACGAAGGTGAGAGCAAATGCGCGCAGAGCGCTCACGCAGCTACCTTGTCAGGGCCTCTGTTTAATTGAAGGTGATTAGTGCTCATCCACCTGTCAATGTGGGCCATTCAATCTTTAAACCGTGGCTTTGTTTCCATTGGATCTGGGCCAAGAGTGATCAAGATCTGAGTGTCATCGGCATACGATACAACATCAAAGCCGTAAGATCTGATCACCTTGGCCAGTGGGGTCACGTATAGATTAAAAAGTGTCGAGCTCAGAATAGAGCCCTGTGGCACTCCCAACCTAACTGATCTACTACAAGAAACTGTGTTTCCCACCTGTACTGCTGTAACTCGGTCAGTTAAATAGCTCCTAAGCCACTGTAGGGCCTTCCCTCTAACACCTATCTCCCAGAGCCGATATTCAAGAATGCTGTGGGAGATGGTGTCAAAAGCTGCTGATAGATCTAGCAGGATGAGAATAGATGACTGTCCTCTGTTCAAAGCCAACCTGATGTTATCAGTTACTTCCACCAGAATTATTTCGGTGCAATGGGCGGCCCTAAAACCCGATTTTGAGGGGTCTAACAATCCCTGCCTCTCAAGATGGACAACGAGCTGTTGATTAACCAGTGACTCCAGCATCTTCCCAAAATGAGGGAGCAGCGAGATTGGACGATAGTTAGAATGGAGTTTTGCGGTGTCCCATATCTTAGGGACCTCAGATTGTGACAGTGACCTATTAAATAGGTCAGTGAGGCTATCTAACAGCGCCGGAGTTGTGATTGGAAAGAATCTCGGTGGCCCGGGGTCTGTAGGTGAACCAGATTTTATTTTTAACATGACTTTGGTCACTTCTTCTGAGTTACACTGGACAAATTCGTCCAGGATATGGAGGGGGCCTGAAGCTGTCATAGGAGGGTTTCCTGAGATGTTGATGATGTCTTGGGGGGGAAAGGAGTTATGGATTGCAACTATTTTGTTGTCGAAGAATTTGGAAAGGGAGTCAATCCAATCTTGTGAAGTGGAGACTTGTGTTTGAACAGGTGGTGTTGTAAATTCTTTTAAGATTTGATAAAGATCCTTATTGGAGTTTGCTGCCTTCTCGATCCGATTTAGGAGAAATAGTTTTTTTGTTCGTCGAATGTTCTCCATATAATTACGGTTGATACATTTATATGCTTCACGGTCTGTCGGGTCTTTACTTTTTCTCCATTTATTCTCCGCTGTCCTACAGGAAAGCTTTGCTGGTTTCAGTTGTTCCGTAAACCAGGGAGCGGCTCTAGATTAAATTTTTACCCTTGTAAGAGGGGCAATTTTATCCAGTGTATTAGTTATTTTTCTCTCAAGGGAAGTTGCTGCCTGATCGATGTCGACATATTGGCTTTGTTTGGTAGAGCTAAAATAGGTTGTAAAAAGAGGTAGGGTAACTGTATGCCATGACCTTCGCCAGATTAGTTCATTTCTGTGGTCAGTTTTGACGGTTTGAGCTGGAATAACAAATTTTAATAGGTCATTATCAGACCATAATAATGGAGATGGCGGCTGAACCTTAACCTCGGTGGAATTTGTGAATAATAGGTCAAGCGTGTGACCAGCAGTGTGAGTGGGCCCTATTACCAGTTGGACTAGTCCCATGGTACTCATATTTGTGATTAGCTGGTCTGTGTTCGGATCCTGTAGTAATTCAGCATGATAGATAAAATCTCCTATTAAAAGGAAAAGATCAGAGGCCAATACATGCGGCACGATTATCTCGAGTAACTTGTGTGGGGTATCTTTTTTGGGGCCCGGAAGTCTATATACCAATGCTCCTCTTCATACACCTCCAAACGGACCCTCCATTTTAAAAATACATAATTCCAATTGGTCAGTACTCGTGGTTTCTAAAGGGGTAATACTCACACCAGGGGTAGTGGCTATGAGTAGGCCTCCTCCTCTATTCTTTTTTCTCTCCACTCTTATTATGTTATATTGTGGAGGAAAAGCAGTGACCACGTCTGTGGAGGCATACTCATGTAACCAGGTTTCCGTGACGAAACAGATGTCTGGCAAATTCAGTGTCCATGAGGTTCCATATTTCAACAGCGTGTTTAGGAATGGCGTGTGCGTTGAAGTATATTGCTTTTAGTGGTTTTGGAATTTTGGTGTGATTCAGGTTACAAGGTGTTTGGTTTTTACTCAATGGGACCGATTTGTTAAGACATGTTATCCCATGCACCGTGCTGGTAGTTGTGTCTCCTAGTGTAACTGCGTGTCTAAGATGGAGATAGTTTAGATCTTTCAAATCCTGACTCGAATATTTAAACACAGTCATTATGGTGACTCACCAGGTTGAAGGAGGAAACACAAAAAAAAAATATAGGAACAAGCAGGGGTCCTGGCAGCTCGCAGTGGTCTGGCGCGGAAGGGCCAGACGGGCTTGCCTTCGGCGCACCGCAGGCACGCCACTGTGTGCGTCCACTGCCCTGCCCTGCCTTTTGTAGGGCTAGAGGCTGGCTACGAGAACTAGTGTGCTGACTGCACTTCCGATCGTCAAACCGGAAGTAATGTTTGATGCCTGCTCGTCCCTCCGCTCAACCGGCACAAGCCGTAGCGGTCTGAGGACTCAGGCAGCTGTTTAGAGAGGTGGCTAATTTCCAGAAGCTAAGAGAAGCATGCGGCGCGATTAAAACATAAACACATTAATTAATAAACACATTATTACAATTTTTAACTATCTCACTTTAACCTTAGTTTGTTTCAGTGTATTTTATATTTTTTTAATGTAAAGTAAAATATCCAAGTGCATTGAATTGGGTTGATTGTAGTGCCGGGCCTGTGGCTCACCCTGTGCCCAATCCCCCACTGCACATTGCTGACTATGTCATGAAACAGTGTAAGCGGTGTCAAGGGATCAAAACACCAAACAAAAAAGTGACTGGCCTATTGGCTTCCTCAAGTGGTCAGCTATAGCAGACCTATTGTCATTGTCAAAAAGTTGACAATGACTATAACCAGGTGTATGTTTCATAAATTCACTCATTGCGATTTTTAATAATAGTGATTGTATCAAGTTATTTTAATAAAGATTCTTTAAAAAAACTTTAAATGTCTTTTTAGGTCACAAACTGCATCTATTGAACCAACCCCTGGTGGATCCTGCACTTCAGCTGAAGACCATACAGTTCCAGCTCAGCGTGCTTTAAAAAAAATATGACAAGCTCATGGATTCAGTAACCCTAGAGACTTACTGTGTCTTTTTTCTAATATTGTTGGGGGGCTGCAGCACTCCCTGCAGCACTCGACAGCATAAAAAATGTTGGTGGTGCTGCAGCTCCTTCGAATGCTCAGCATTGGGAGCCATGCACCCCCTTTCCATTTATTGAGAAGCAGCCCCGGGAGTTGGGGTCCCCAAGTCCTAAAAAGGGGCCACATGAGCACAAAAAAAAGCACTGACCTCCTGGGTTCTGGCCCACCCTGGGGTGGGAGCCCACCTTTTTTCCATAGGAGCTGTAGATCCACTAAAATGATAAACAATTTGAAAACTACATTTTTTGGCCCTCTTGAACCCTCCGTTCAGCCGTTCTTGCGGTATTGCTGTTCATTACATAGGCAAAATGTGGTTTGGAACACCCCTTTTTTCTCAGCCTCTGCTTGATAGAGCACCCTGAAACTTTTCCAAGAAGGCACATAGGTGCATGAGAATTTTTTGGGTGAAAGTTTCTTGAAGATCCATTAAGTATCGGCAAAGTTATTAGCAAAACAAACAAGCATTGGCATAGCCAATAGGTCTCGCCTTTGGGACCTTATAAGTGTTTAGTTATCCAGCACAATATCCTTGGTGCAACAACATCAACTGTTGCATGGCTAAACACTTATAAGGTCCCAAAGGCGAGACCTATTGGATGTGCCAATGCTTGTTCTTTATTCTTAATACAATAATGTATAAAAAGGGGATACATTGGTTATAATTTCTGTTTTAATTCAAGAGATTAGCTTTCTCTCCACCAGAGCCATTGCCTTTTATTTATGATGTAGGGGGATGCATGTTTGGGAGGTCATCTCTGTTCCAAACCTTCCTAGGGTGGGTATGATAAGCACTTGTCCTCCTAGGTTGGGCGGGACTTCAAGGGTGAGCAAGGGGCATATAAAGGGCTAGGCGCCTACAAACATTGAAGTGATATTTCGCCACTGCAGTAGAACAAATTATCTTATTTGTCTAAATTGAACCAATCAACACAATTTAGATAAGCAATTTTGAATAGCATAAAAATGTTATCCTGGACCATAAATGATCTTTGGTCTTTTACACTGCCAAGGACTTAGATACAAAACCTCAGAGGTTCTGTGTCTCACGGAAACAGGCAAGACTATGCGAAGCTTGAACAGCCTGGATATGAATTATGGTGGAAGAACAACAAGAAGCCATTACTGGTGGTGTCGCTTTACTGTCTAAAGGTAATAATTGGTAATGCCACAATATTAAATATGATTTCAATGGACTCTGGCTCATAGCCACTGCGGGTTCCAGCTGAACATAATGTGCCATGTGTCGATGGCAACGCCTGGAAGCAAGAATCTAAGCCATGGCACTAATCATTTGAGCGAAGTAGTAATAAAGGAAAGGCAGGAGGCGCTACATCGATATACATACAGATCGATATTTAAGGCACATTATTATAAGTTCTCAGAGAGAGCCCGATAGCAGCCAAGTGCTGGGAATCTAGTTATTTAAAACATATTAAAATGTGCTTGGTGCACTGTACTTGAAAGAAAATCAACTAATAAAAAAGTACAGCCTTTACAAACAGAGGCTGCAAAGGAGAGCGAGAGAGCAACATTTACAAGTTGGGATTTCAAGGGAGGGTGAGAATTTGCAATGAAATGTGCCACTGCCCTGATCTGCAGATAAACACACTATCTGGAGGAGGACTGCAATGGACGTACAGCAGCACCGAGGGATTAATACATCCCAGGTGGAAGTATCACACTGAAAACAGTACAGGAAGACATTGCAATAAAAATCGAATAATATACAATGCACGGCAATAGGAAGAGAAACTATCTACCAAGTGTCACTGACTTGGGCAGTGCACATTGAGGTTTGGCGGTAGTAGGGGAGAACTGAGCTGATCAGTGAAATTGATAACAGCAAAAGACAGAAAGACGCCGCAGCTCAGCATGCACTCAACACGGCGATGGCTGCAGATAGAAGAAACGTAAGATGAACGGAAGGTTCATTTGTACATTTTAATGCAGACTGGATAAGCGGAACACTGCCACAATTTGAATTATTCTACATGGCTCAACTACTAGAGGACTTGCAGGAGTCCGAGATGCACACTGCAGAGATCATACAATGCTCGTATGGGTACTACACTTTCCTCCGTGGTCCGATCCTTGGGCTTTTTCCGCAGAGCCTCTTTAAACGTGGGCTCCAGGAGGGAGCTCATGATACGAGTTTCCAGAGTTACTGCCAGTGGAAGTTCCAAGTCTGAGCGCAGGAGTCTTCCAAGTAATGTGCTGAGACAAAGCCGGAGTGCACGGCTCAGTGCCAGGCAATGAAATCTGGGGATCTCGGCCAGCTCCTGTCAGCACACGGGTCCATCGTTGCTCCGGCCCGCCCATTACTTGGGCTCAACTAAAGGGGTTGCCAGGTTCCATGATGCTGGTCAGCACAGGCCGAGCGGCCACTCCATGCTCCCCTCTCACTGCTTGCAGCCCACGCACAGACCCAGGCAGGAAAGCCGCACGCTTGGGCAGGACCAGAGGCGAGGGGCATGCGGGAAGCTCCAGCCAGGACAGGGCTGGCAAAGAGGAGGCGGTGCGACCGGTCCACAGGTTTCAGATTGGAGCCTGCCGAATTGAGAAGACCGCTCTGCGAGGTGGCCTCAAGTCTTTGTAACTTTCAGAGACTCCCCGTTCTCTTCAGTTAACTCCTCCCGCTCGGTCGGCGCAGCCCCGGTTCCTCTGCGAGCGGCGCAGACTCCTCCCGCAGCTAAGCTAGCACGTGCCGTAGTCCTCGGGGCCAAGAGCACTGTCAATGAGCAAGAGGGAGCTAGGGCTGTGCGCGCTCGGCAGGACGAGTGAAGACATAGAAGAGGGACAGCAGGCAGCAGCAGCGGGAGGGGAGAGAGGAGGGGGCCTGCGCGATTCCCTTGTGGGAGCGAGCAACAAGGCGCGATAATTGATAACATATGGTGCCAGCTGCTCGCTTCCGCAAGTGAATCGCCTGACATGCACGCGTTGCCATTGGAAGCCGGGAAAGCTGTGCCGATTACTAAAGGTCTCTTTCCTATGCAGCACATGCACGCTGCGTAGGCGAGACCTAAAAACTAATTTCCGATGGAAACATGGTCCTAACTATTATCACCCAGTGCATATTGTTATTGCACCATGAACCTGTAGAGAATCTGTGGATCCATGACACAGATAAAAAGAAATATGGTGGTCTCCTGCCTTCTAAAAAAAAAGTATGGGCCAGAGCCCTGAGGGAAGAGGCAATTTAATTTTTTAGGGTCAGGGCAAACAGACCCCTCCTGAGCCCTCTAGCAGTCCCATGGACCCCAGCTCCCAGGGCCACACTTTTTTGATGGGGAGGCTGTGTGCGGCCCCCATCCTCGAGACCCCATCTTCTTGGGCCATGTTTAAAATGAAGGGTATGGAGGAATGTGGTCCCTCTCCACTAGCGTTTGAGAGGCCTCAGGAACCCCATCTCCTGGGCTTGTCTTTAAAATTGGGGAGGGGGCATGCAGTCCCTGTCCCTTTATGGAGGCCCCTTGGCCGCTTGTTTTTAGGGGAGGGGCAGCAACTTTATTCCCTGGAGCTTGGTCAAACAGTGTCCTGGGGACTGCATCCCCCGAGACACTGCTCGGCAGAGAACACAACTTTACACATGCTCAACCAAGAAAAAAGCTGCTCGCACCCAGGCAGGAAACAAATGATGGACAGAATGCTGACAATGCAAACATTCTCCCCCAGTCAAAAGATCTGGGTTAAATCCATCCTTCTTTTGCCCACTGCGCCACCCCAGTTTGGACCCAGCCATATGCATTTCAGACTTGACTTTGTGCCCCATGTGAACAGTCCAGACCGAACTGCCAGGCCAGGTCCTTCCTGGACCGGAAACAAGCATCCTGGGACCGGTTTCAGTTTATGTCACCTTTCTTCAGCCAGACTAGCTTAAATCCAGTGGCACAGTGAGCAAGGGACCCACGTCTGGGCATACCCATCCCACTTAGGGTGAAAAGTTTTACAGCAAACAAATGATGGACGGAATGCTGACAATGCAAACATTCTACCCCAGGCAAAAGATCTGGGTTAAATCCATCCTTCTTTTGCCCACTACGCCACCCCAGTTTGGACCCAGCCATATGCAAATCAGACATGACCCTGTGCCCCATGGGAACAGTTCAGACCGAACTGCCAGACCAGGTCCTCCCTGGACCGGAAACAAGCATCCTGGGACCGGTTTCAGGGTATGTCAACCTTCTTCAGCCAAACTAGTTTGAATCCAGTGGCACAGTGAGCAAGGGACCCACGTCTGGGCATACCCATCCCACTTAGGGCGAAAAGTGTTACACCAAACAAATGATGGACGGAATGATGACAATGCAAACATTCTACCCCAGGCAAAAGATCTGGGTTAAATCCATCCTTCTTTTGCCCACTACGCCACCCCAGTTTGGACCCAGCCATATGCAAATCAAACTTGACCCTGTGCCCCATGGGAACAGTCCAGACCGAACTGCCAGGCCAGGTCCTCCCTGGACCAGAAACAAGCATCCTGGGACCGGTTTCAGGGTATGTCACCCTTCTTCAGCCAGACTAGCTTGAATCCAGTGGCACAGTGAGCAAGGGACCCTCGTCTGGGCATACCCATCCCACTTAGGGCGAAAAGTGTTACAACAAACAAATGATGGACGGAATGCTGACACCTGGCTCCTGCCAACAACCAGTATGTTGATGGTTGGTGAGCTGACATGATGTGAGTGCCCCAGGTGGGCACCAGGGCACCCACTTGAACAAACATTGATGGTTCCTACTGGCACTCGCTATCAGTGCAGATTGAGGAGCTGGTAAGGGCCATGGGAGCCTTAAGGCTACCCTGCGGCTCCCAACAAATACCATGCTGTGGGTGCCATGGGTGGCACCCACAGCATGGCGTGGTCGTTCCATCTCCAGGGCAGCTACCAAGTTATGGAATTTACTGCCCGCCCACATCGCTAGACTTGACTCTATTGCCTCATTCAAGAAATCGTTTAAAATATTACTTTTCTCATCCTGGGCTCTCTGGATTTTCTCTGCTTAGGAGCTCTGTTTTTTGGGCATAGCACTTAGATACCCTAGGGATTATCAGACTTTATACATGAATTTTCCATTTAATTTACATTCATGTATGACCACGCAGCCATCATTGTCAAATAAGTTCTTATTTATTTCTCCAATTGCATTGCTAAGGTATTTCTTTCTATTCTTTTACGTCTCTCTTTTCCATGCAGTGGGTACCCTGGCACCCACTGCTAAAAGAAACATGCTGAGCCTTGGTGATCTCCCTGCAGCCCCCAATGTGCCCAACTGTTTTTTCTTTTAAAGGCACAGGTATTGTTGAGCCCTGGGGCACTCAGTAAAATATTTTTTTTAAACAATGAAATAAATATTAAATAAGAAGCAGAGAAGGAGCGCCCCTTAATGCCCTGCAAAGGCTTTTTACTTCGATTTTTTGGAACCTGTTGGTGCTCCTAGAAGGGGCGGGGACACCACTAACCATTTCTTAATGTTGTGTTGGGCTGCAGGCAGTGTAGGAGCCCCCCAACAGCATTAAGAAAAAGTAAGTCTCCTGGAACTCTATGGTTTTCAGTTGGAGTGCAGGCACCACTCTATATATATATAAAAGTAGTCCACTCATGTCAGTAGTGGAAGGATTCATGTTTTTAAATATCAAACTTGTAGAAAAGAAATTATATGGGCCAAACACAAGAATAAGGTGGAACGCCATTGAATAAAGAGCAGGAAACTGAGACAGACGAGAACAAAATCTAGTGATGAACAAGGGGCAGACCCAAAGGCCACTCTATAATATTCTAATACAGACTGTATGTCTTCACCAACAAACTGGTGAAGCTTCTTTGTAGGTGAGAAGTGAAGAGGTGCAAATAATTTCAGAGGTTTTTAGTTCATCTGTTTCTCTACTGTCAGGGATTCACTATAAGCAGTTAGCCTTGGTCCCACTGCCCTGTCCCAAATGGAAGAGGTCAGCCAGAACTGCTACACTACACCCCATACAAAAGTGCACTCAGATAATATATTGGTTTCTTCAGTAAGGAGCAGCCTGGGTCCCTACCTAAAGCTCAGGATCCATGTCTATTATATCCATGTCACCTAAAGCAATTCACCTAAACAATGAAGAAGTTATTAATGGAAATACTTCAATCAATCATAAACCACAGGTAAATACCCTGCAGATTTTATTACACTGTTTTTACGTCTTCTTAGTTCATACAGAAATAAGTCTGAGCACAGTATAATGAACTGGTCTTCCTGTACGGTGAGCCTATATCTTCTCCAAAAATGACCAAACTCAACACTAGAGCTAGATAGATATGGGTAAAAAGGATGCTCAAACTTAATTTACAAAACTGCATGCTGCTACTTATGTCCCAATGACACAGGTGCTTTGAACCTATGTCAGTCCAGGCTCAAGAATGTGCAGTGTTCAAAAGAAAAAGTGGCCTTATCAGGACAATGAGAGCCTCTTCTAGTTTTTCTATAGAAGCACTCATCCAGGTAAAGGTCAGCATGTTTGCAGCTACGCAGTATTTTAAATGTAGATCCACAAATGTTTATGTTACCAGCAAATATGTTTTGGAAGTATACAATTAAGTTGCTTTGGCATTTTCTGGTTTATCCCACTTGCCACATAATTTGCCATCTGTTAGATAATAATTTATTCTCAAGCACATCAAAGGTTACTAAGCATTGTGGCACATGGTGCTGTACCCAATCCTGTAGGAAAATATTAAAAGTTACTGGATACCAAGTGGAGGTGGTAACGCATTGGGTCCCCTTTGTGATTGTGAAAAACGTTTGTTGGGAAGCAGGCAGAAGTCCTGGGGGCCACTGTCAACTCTTAAATAAACACTTAAAAAAGAATACTTTAGTAAGATTACGGCTTACCCCATCAGGCTTCCATCCCTGTCACAGCATCCAATCGTAATGAGTTCCAATTTACCATCTAGCTCCCACTGCGATTTGAAATGTTGTGAACTGACCTATTAGTACATAGGTCGGTTCACACAATTATTTTCCAGTCACAAAAATGCGGAGCTCAATTACGACCACATATTCTGAGTGGAAATTTCGTGTATCATGCCCCAGATCTCTTTTCTTAAGTCCATATACTGACAGTTAATAAGTACAGTTTATTTCTTTGTGACACGGAAGTATTTGTCACAGAGCTTTGAAAGAAGCTAGCTATGCTGTTTCATCTGGTAGTGTTTATATCAGAAGGAGATATACATACAATACAATGTTTGTGACTGGTCGAATCTGAACATGTAGCCCACAATTTCCGTAAATCCTGCTGCTTGGATCTCATAAGCCAAACGTTCTTTTATAAGAGCCATTAATAAAGAATAAGGTTTGTATGACGCTACAACGCACGTAAAGACATCGCATACCTTTACCACGCATGTTTTTACGCGAACATGCTTTTACAACGCATGCAATTACCACGCATTCTTTTTATGTATAAAAACGAGGTATTTGTGCTGGGAGACACCCCACACTTCCAAATTTAGCTTAAATACGTGGTAAAGACATGCGCTGTAAAGGCATGCACGTGGTAGAAATATGAGTGCTAAAAATGCGCGGTAAAAGCACAACGAGATAAAAACCTTGTTGTAAAGGCTATTTCCCAGAATTAGTCACGTGCACTTTCACTTTCATATACATTTCAAGCAGGGTGTTGGCGGAAGTTGCTGTCATTAGTCTCACAGATAAATATCATGGCCCCTTGCTGATATTACACTCTGTGGTACTCATGCAGGCCGCGGTGAGTCACTCACAGACAGCTCGTTGGGGCGAGCAGCACCCCGAATCGGAGTATGACTCAGGATTTGGCAAATAAGGGAATACTGCAAAGAAAGAAGGGATGGATTTAAAACTCACCGAGTCCAGCGAATAAAGCAATTGGTGGTCAGTGGTGGGAAATGATTGAGAGGACCCACTGCTGAGTTTCTGCATCGCATGCCAAAGGGCATTCCAGCTGACCCAGCTAAAAGCCACAAAGGATACCCGGGGATCACTGCGCAGGAAGGGAAAAGGTTGGAGCAGGTGATACTAATGAAACGAGGTCCAAAGGGAAATAAATGAATGGGCACATACAGCTGACATTTATGAATGGAATGTATATCATGTCGGATCATCTGGAAAAAAAGCAATAATAGAAATAATAGATCTGGTGCGTGACAGTGGTCGCTGAATCAGTCAGAAGTGGAAAGCTGAAATACATGGGCAGTATTGTGCTCATCTTGGCTAATTTCCCTAACAGGATATCAGTTATCCGTCTATGTTTCCGAAAACAAAATCTGTCACGTGCAGCGAGTCATTCCATATCTTATGTGTATGCTTAGCATAAGTGCACTGGGCCTAGATTTCAAACCGCCAGTATATTTGCTTTATTTTATGCACACCAATGGAACGTTTTTCGTGTGCAAAACGTCCACACTTATTGTTTTAGTTGTTTCAGCTAAAGGGACTGTTTCCAGTTAATAGTTCTAGTACTGGAAGCTGCAGCTTAGAGCTCTACAAGATGACATTGTCACAGTCTTCAGATTCTATTACCAACAGGGTGCAAAGTACCCAACTTATATTTCTGCCATGCTTCCAGATTGGTTTTGCAAGTCAGCCCCACTCCAGAAAAATACTTAAGAACGAGATATACAAACCATCCCCAATTCGAGAGGGGCAGAGACAAAGGTATCTGTTACTGGGAAGTGTGCTATAGGCTGGGGCACTGAATTCTGGGCCACATGTATGTAGGTGCATTACATAACTTATCAAGAAACTAAATATTACTAATATAATTCTGCAAGTAAAATAGGGAATTTCAGACTAATTGATGAGGGATTTATGGCAAACAATGTTTGAGCTGTATCCTTCAGACACTGATCATTTTTGTAATAGGTGTTTATGTTATTTTGATGGCATTTCTTACATAATTTGCAAAA
Source organism: Triturus cristatus (assembly GCF_964204655.1). Taxonomy (NCBI): domain Eukaryota; kingdom Metazoa; phylum Chordata; class Amphibia; order Caudata; family Salamandridae; genus Triturus; species Triturus cristatus. The sequence goes on along the minus strand of NC_140581.1, from coordinate 911,641,879 downwards.
GAATAGCACATAATAAATACGAATTAATAGAAAACACCAAGGTTTAAGTGGGGAGCGACTTTAGCGATTTGCATAAGGGTTCCTTTACCTTTCATTTAAAAGAGCAAGAGGTTCTCTCACAGGTTTGTCAGATTCTAAAACTCCATTCATTCTTATGGGTATCATTCAAAGGTATGGGTCAAACACAGATTATATATGATTGCTATATGGTCAATATACTTTACCTCAATAGGATTGATATGGTTAATAAGCAGGCACACTGCTTCTGTTATTGAGAAAGAATTAGAGACATCGAAACTTCTAGAATAGTTTAAGCCTTGCTCCTGAAGATAATTTTAATCTATCACAACTTTACATTCTGTACAATAATTATCAGACATTCTGAAATGGAAGCAGTGACCTAACTGTTAGTAAGGGTGACTCATCTGGGGCCAAAGGTACGACCCTCCCATTTTTCGAGCCGCTAATTGCATCGTTTTGCAACTCGCAATTTGCGACTCGCACAATGGAATGTACATCAGTGTGTCAGACACTGTTTATGATTCCTGATGGGATGGCAAATGATCTAACTCATTAATATTCATGAGGCAGGTTGCAATTTGCGACCCCATTGGGAATGGCCAGCACTCACAGGGAAGGTGACCTGCTTGGGTCAGCAAACCACCATACCTGTGACTGCTTTTTAAATAAAGCAGGTTTTTTTAATGCAGCCCGTTTTCCTTTAAGGTATGCATTTACAAAATAAAAATTTAACTTTTCTGTTTCATTTTTTAAGATCAGGCAGTGCCTGTTCTTAGAAAAATATTTTTGCTGCCAGTCACAAAGAGGAAGGGGTCCCCTGAGGACCCCTTCCCGTTTGCGAGTGGCTTACCACCTTTTTGAAATAGGTGGCAAACTGCAAGTGTTTTGCGACCACAATTGCAGTCTCAAAACAATCGTACACAAAAGTGTGACTCGCTATTAGGAAGGGATGCCCTGGACATGTTCCTTCCCAATAGTGAGTCGCAAACCCTATTTTGCGAGTCGGTAATCGGTTACCAACTCTTAAAATAGGGTTTGTACATTGCACGGACATATTTCGCGGTCGCAAAAGGACCGATTTCCCATTTGAGATTGCAAAAAACAGTCATACATCTGGCCCCTTGTCTTTAGTGTCTTTCATCTTATCTCACTTCTGACTCCACCGGCCAAAATCCTGGACAAATACCTTAATCTGGAATTAGTTAATTTCATTGAGACATGTGACATTCTGGACCATTCACAAAACGGCTTCAGAAGTAGTCACATCACAGAAAATGCACTGCTGCCACTATAGAGGGTATCAGGCGCCAGGTGGATCAGGTTTGGGTGTGATTCAGCACGCGCAACAAAATTTGTTTTCTTTATTTTTTTCGTAACTTACCTGCAATCGGCCGTATGCCGCATTTTGCAACGCCCCACCCTGCCACTCCTGTGCCCCACGTCACCGCCCCGGTAACACGCCCTATACGGGCCGTCGCTGAGCCACTTGTAATGTATGCAAACAGGGCATTGCAGGCTAGGAATAGCCAAAACAACATTGTTTTCATGCTAATCCAGATGTAAAACAAATAACATGAAATGGCTTGTCATGAATTCATAACACTAAAAGAAGCTAAGTATAAAAAGCAGCAAGCAGAATATTGGATACTTTGTATGTGTGGGTGTAATTGCCACCGAATTACACATATTTCATAGCTTTTCCTTGTGCTGTTGTCCTCGATTGGAAATTTCTACTGGAGCATTTACCTAGAGTACAAATCTCACAAAAGACCCTCCTCCTGGATTGTCCTTGGACCAGAGATCAGTGCTTAGCTTTGCATCAAACTAGCTTTCCTTTTGGCATATGCTGAAATTACATATTTGGTTCACGATTCTATGTAGATTTTGAACTTCATAATTTTTACTCGTTTGCACAATCTAGATCTGAAATGTTTCATGCAGCACTCCATTGCGTGAACAATAGTAAATCTATGCCAAAGTCTCTTTCTTGTGGGGGTATTGCAGGCAACATGGCTGACCTGCAGCACTTGCGGAAGTCTCCTGGTCCATGACAGGAGTCCTCTATAATCCTGTCTCTCTGAGGCAGCAGTGAGACCCACAGTGAGGGCTGCTGTATGCCAGTTAAGATAAGGCACTTCTGGATCCCTCTTGGGGCTGGCATAAGTGCTGGGACACCTGTGACTGAGAGGTATTCCTGAGTGGTGCCTGCAGCGACTGCGAGTCCTGCATGGACAGCAAACAGTGGGACCTGCTCAAGAGCCTAGTGACGTGGGCATTGGGGCCCGAAGGCTGGTGGAAAGGGCGGCAATAGGCGGGTTGCTGCCAGCACCTGAGGGCTTTCATCTTAGGATGGAGCCAACAGCTCAGTGTGGCATGAAACATCGCTGCGTTGGATGCACGCCAGTCCTGAACCTGCCTGTGCTGCATTCTGCAGAGAAGTCAGAAGAGCCAAGGAGCTGCCGCTGTGCATGGAGATCCAGGCGGGACTCCCACAGACTTGTTCACCTCTGCACCCTCGTCTCAAGTGGCCTGGTGGTTACCGAGCTACCATGAGGAGGTGTGTAGCCAGCAGGGGGGCCCAGAGAGTGCCAGCCTGAAGGAGTTTCTGCAGCCAGAGGCCCCTGAGACATGGCACGAATGGTGGCAGTGCCAGGTGGACAGGGTGCCATGGCCTGTAGTGTTGGGCACCAAGGAGCGTAACTGTTGCTAGACCTTGTGGGAGTACTTGATCCTGTGTGGGTCCTCCACCTTAGCCCCACAGATAGGTGGCATTCAATGTGTACAGAGGGCTTGCCTGAGGCTGGAAATGTCCCCTATGTGATAGTCATACAGCAGCTCCAGGGGCTTGGTGACTCGAGGTGAAACAAGGGGCCTAGGTGGTGGACTTGAAGTGAGTGACTGGGCGACCCCCACATGACATGAGGTTTGCAGGACATGTGGACCAGGAGGGCTCCCTGCCTTTGGAGATACTGCGGATTTAGGCTGGCATGTGCGGGCAGGGTCTGACCCTGGCTGGCAGTTCTCGCACACATGTCTGAGTGCTGCTTGGCGGAGAGGGGGTGCACGTTGAGGTGCAGCGAGACTGAATGACTTCTAAACATTATCAAACATTGTGACTTGCACTGGTGATCGCATTGTGGATTGAAAATGGGCAAGGACAGGGTGCTTCGTGGCATCCATCAGACACAAATTGATCAATATACAGCCCTATGTCCTGGGGGTGCCCCGCTGGCTGTGAGCGGGGGAGGACTAAATGATCCACAGGGTCACAGGGGAGCTCAGATCAGCGCAGCGATCAAGGCCTCCAGTGATAATGTGCAAGCAAAAATGTAATCCGTCTCCCTGGATGCAAACTTGCTGCAGGTGGACTTACGCAAGGTTGCTGAGAGGTCCTTAGTGATGGAACAGCAAGTTAATAAGCTGCATGAGGAGATGACTGCTCTTAAGGCAACAATTGCCATCTTCACACCACACATGCAGAAGCTGGAAAAGCATGCAAACGATGTGGAAGGCCACTTCTGATGATGTAAGTTGCTCTGTGTGGGATTCCCAGAAGGTGTACAAGGCACTGAGCCCCAACTGTTTCTGGAATGATGGCTAAGTTCGACCATGCAGGAGACTGACTTGTCACCTGTCTTTGTGGTGGAGTGCGCCCACAGGACCCTTGTGCCACCTCCGCCGCTGGGGGGGGGGGGCATTGCCACAGACAATAATAGCAAAGATTCTTAACTACATGGATAGGGATGCTATCCTTCAGGCGGTTCAGCAGCTGGGGACCCCACCTTTGAAGACTGTGTTATTCAGGTTTTCCCTGATTATACACAGCGAGTGCAAAAGCAGAGACAAATGTTGGGAGGGTGAAACAGAAACTGAAAGCCATGGACTAAAATATAAGTTACTATAGCCTGCAAAACTGAAAGTAGTGCATGAGGGACAATCTCATTTTTTTCAGAAATCGAGGGGCCAGCTTTACTCCTCTACTTAATCAAGTTATGCCGGGGGTCTCCATCTAGATGGCGCCTAATGTCTCATTCCAACTGCACAAATCCCTGGCAGATGTGAAAGGGAGATATGCATTGGTGTATGGAGTGTTTAACTGGGTGGAAATGTGTTTCCTTAATGTATATGCACCGAATGTGGATGATGGAGAGTTCTTCGTTGTGCTGGAGGGGGAGTTGCTACTATATGTGGGGATGTCCATCATTTAAGCAGGAGACTTCAATTGTGTAAATGATGTCCTCCTAGAAACAAAACAACCCCCAGACTAGGGACTAAGCCTAACATGGCTGATAAGCTGTGGAAAATGATTGAACTGCAAATACATATGGAAGGAGCTCCACCCGAATAATGGGGAGTACTCCTGTTTTACCCCCATCCATGGCACGTACAGCAGATTGAATAGTTTTGAAGTTTCAGACGACGGCTGAATATACAGGGGTTACGGTATTTGGTGAGATTTCTTTTGGACCATTCACCCTTATTGTTGAAGTATTGATTGGGGAGGGGCAGCGCCCTTGTATTCCTTTATGGCACCTCCGACCGGAGGCGCAGGGGGACCCCCTTTACAAGAGACAGTACTACAGGGGTATTTTGAAGACAATTGGAACGCGACAGCACTGAGGGGGAGCCTCCTTAAGGTCTGTGACACTAGACAGAGACAGGAACAGGACATGGTGGATGGTGAGGAGGTTTTCACCACAGCACAACGACAGGTGGGGGGCCAACAGACAGTAGATGGGGCACCCCCTAGTGGCGCAATGTAGGGTGGCAAAATTGTGGGATAGACTGGACTGCTACACAAGGCGAGAGTATAGACAGCAGCTTCATAGAGAGGGAGACAAGTTTGGTGGTTATTGGCTTGGCTGGTTAAAAGAGAGAGGCCCCCCCTTAATTCTGCCCCTGATCCATGCGGATGGAAGACAGAGTTAATGGGGTGTTGACATTCTTAGAGTGAGTAGTTGTGCCCTGGCTTACAGAGTCCCATAGGGAAGAATTACAGTGGGAGTTCCAGACCGAAGAAATACAAACAGCCCTTCGTGACATGGCTCATGGTAAGTGCCCAGGTTCTTATGGTCTCCCTGTGGAGTACTATCAAGCTTACTCCGAAATACTCATTCCCAACTCCTGGAGACTTTCTTGGAAGCCAAAAGCTGAGGCACTTTACTGTTGCCTATGAATGAAGCCTTTATAATGATGCTCCCTAAAAGGGACAAGGACCCAAGAGACCCTGGGTCCTACAGGCTGCTGTCCATGCTAAATATGAACAAAAAGATACTTGCAAAAGTGCTCACGATGAGATTGCAGAACATGGCTACCCATTTAGTGGGTGATGATCAATGTGGCTTTATGCCAGAATGAAGTATCCATATTAATCTCCAGCACCTGTCTCACGTGCTGCACTGGGGGCAATAGATAATAAAAAGGATTTGGATACCCTCAGATGGAAGTAACTGTAGGTGGTGTTAAAATACATGGGATGGGGCTGGGTTTTTTCTCCTAGGTGCAATTTCTTTACACAGTGCCAATTGCAAGGATACTTACAGGGGGCATGGTGTTGGATGTTCTTTATGTGGAGAGTGGTACGAGACAAGGCTGCCCCCTGTACCTGCTCCTTTTTGCTCTGGCCATGGAGCCGCTGGCATTAGGCCTGGGACAGGATTTTAGGGATTGGGGTGTGCAGGTTGGGGACACCATCCATATTGTGTCAAGGTACCGTCATATACCTCAGTCAGCAAGAGGGCTCGCTGCTGATGCTATTGTGAATACTGGAGGACTTTGGGCAGGCATCTGGACTGCTTGTCAACAGACATAAGATGGTCCTTTTTTCCCTGGCAGCCCTAGCATCCTGACAGAGGACTGACCTCCCCAAGGCGGGTTTACCCTGGGAAACAGAGAAGTTCCACTATCTAGGCATACAGGTAGCGCATTACCCCAGACCGTAATACGACTTTAATATGGGCTGGATTTCAGACAACCTGAGCAATTCCATATGGTTATTGTTCTGCCAGTGTCAGTAATGGGCAGGATTGCTTTGAGCAAAATGTAGCTGCTGCCCTGATGTCTCTAAGTGATACATAACTCCTTCTGTGACCTGCCAAAGCCCCTGTTCAAGAAACTTATTAGCCCTCTGGTGTCATAAGTGTGGGCAGGCAAGACAAGCAGAGTCAGATTGGATTTCTTAAAATTGGACCACATGAAAGGTGGGTTAGGACTTCCCAAACTGCAGTTGTATCATGTGGCTGGGCTACAGCAACATGTGGCACTCTGGTGTGTGGATGGTGGCAAGTGGGAGAAGCGGACCCTGGCTGGTATGGCGGAGGATGGTGACCTCCTCAAGCTATTTATGTGTGGCCTTAGGAGCACGCATTTCAGGGTTGCACGCAACAACTTTGAGCTACATAAATGAATTTGATCAATTCGGAGTGCATGCTACCATCTTTCTAGTTGTGATTACCTTTTTAAGTCCTCTGGTTTGGACTCAAGGACAAAGTGTTGATGTGAACAAAATATGGTCCTTTGTATTTTTGGACAACACAACATTGGAGGTTCACCCTTCCATCATAATCACACGTATTGACAACAGCAACAGACTCTCCCTCTTGTTTTGATGTCTCATGGAACTCGATTATTTCATGATGAAAATATGCATGTTTGATGGCTTGTAGTGTTGTACATTATGTCATAACGTTGATCATTGTAATTTCAGCACATGTGTGGTAGTAATTGATATGTTTATTATGTTTATTATTTAATGATGCGTGTTCGGGTAAGAATGAGGTTTTTGTTTTACTTTTTGCTGATTTTATCGGTCAGATTTCTACATAACATGGGATAGCTACAGTATTTTGTCGAGTTATATGGAACACTGGGTCACGTGATATTATTTGAACACACCCAGTTGAACATTACCATTTAATCGGCACATTGGTTGCGGCAGTTGGAAAGCGCTGGCGCACGTTTGGCTATGAGGTAACAGGCATATTAAGTTAATGCTTTTTTGTTGAGACACGAATATCGTGGACACAATGTTATGGAAGGTTTTGTTGTACACAAGGGTTTTAGTGATGAAGTATACTGCATGACATGAGGCCACAAGTGTTTGGTTTGGTTTTATTTAAAGCTAGTAGGTTCAGGATGTGAACACTTTTTTCACTACATTATTTTAGTTGGCACGGTGGTACAAAAGGTAGCGTCTCATCGTTTTTTGTTTTTTCATTGTTAATCACGTTGCATGACATAAGGTCACAAATGCTTGGTGGAGTTTTCTTCCCGTTATATTCACAAAGTCTTTGAGAATATGCATGTTCACATAAAACAATAATGTCCCCTCAACTCATGGGACACGTAATAGTTAAGTGACACCAGCAAGGGACGCACAAAGAAGTAACAGCATAGTAGTCTGCCAAGAGTATGCGTGATTAATATGCACTCTGTTTTATTATAGTTCCCCCTGAAGAAGGGCAGTTGATGCCCGAAATGCATTGGGATCCATGACATCATGCTGCGCTATGAGGAATGGTGAATCCCCAAATGTTTTGAGTGAAAGCCTGAATGGGCATATGCTAAAAAAGTGGATGAAATTTGGAGTTTGAATATATCTGTACCACAATGGATCATGGATTAAACTGGAAGCTATAAATATGGAATACAGATGGAAGAAACTGTTGGCATTCAATTATTTGTGAATATATTTCACTTCAACGCAGTGCATCCTGATCTGGGACCTAGGGAGGCTCCAAAATGTTTGCCAGGGGACAGACCATATATAGTACGGCAAGGAGCGTATGCCTGGGAATAAGGGGTAACATGAGTTTTGGGTAGATCCTCGTATGCTAAGTTTCTCCGTCTCTGGTGGCTACGGTCTTTCCAGCATGTACAATCACTAATAGATATGTCCTGATGGACAGCAAGTGTACCTGAAAGGCACCTTTGCGATGGTGGTGGAGGTTGGGCCATTGCTTCGGGAGGGTGTGGGACAATTCCTTCAATACTCCAAATTTTGCCATACAGCCTGGAAGGTCTAGATGATGTTTCTGGCAGAACAGGAGAAATCTCACACTCTGAGTGTTTCACTGGACCCGGGTTCTAGTAGGGGTCTCATCTCCCAACTGTACACGGCTCTGAAAAAAGACAGCCACATGGATAAGGCATTTGTCCATAACAGCTGAACTGTGTTCTGGAAGAACTGCTCACAGATGGAGAGTGGACTCGTGCTTGTGCCCAAGTAAAAGACATTGCTGGCAATGCATGGTTTACTCTTATTTGCATCAGGCTTATCTAACACCACAATGTTTGCACAGAATATTCCCAGAATGTCTGGAAGCGCGCACCAGATGCAATGCAACCCCTGCTCTTTTTTTCATGCAAAATGGGGGTGTCCCACACATGATGCTTACTTGACTTGAGGGGTGTGTGCACTGCGAGAGCCCGGCTGGAGGTGACGGCTTACCATTGCCTCCCTGGCCTACTGCTGCTCCCCAAAATAATGCGGAATATGGGGCATAGATTTGCTTTACTGGGGCTGGAATTTCCTAGGCAATGTATTGAGATTTATTGGAATTGTCCAGCACCCCTCTGAGGCACAGATTGTTCTTGGAAATACGAGAGTGAGCTGTAGCTGAGAAGTGTAGGCTGCATAGAGTATCGATGGACCTGGACCTGGAGATATGAGGAGAGATGGTGAACAACTGGACAGTGTGGAATGGGAGGATGGTGATCCCTGAAAGGTGACTGATATAAGTAAAAATCTGAATAAAGAGTACACCAATGCTCTGTAGTTTGACTAGTAACTTCCAATTGTCAAGCCCTAACAGATAGTGTCATAAGTGGGATGTTTCTTTCCATGAAATAATGGATTTAGAAGTACAGCAGTTGGTGGAATGACAAAAGAAAATGTAATTGTTGCTGCATCAGTATGTCTCTAGTTACCATTTGGATTGTGACAGTCTACAACAAACTGTTAAAGTCCATGGAGAAAAGCTGCAACAGTTGCCGTCCGAAAAAATAATACTCTTTTGCCAATTGAGCACAACCTCAATACAAGGCAGGGGAGGAACTACGCAGGTTCCATCTGGAATTTTACAAAAATTCAGACCAGGGAAGATCCAGATAATTTTTTTTATCAACTACGAAAGGATTGCAAAAGCTGACAATTAGCCTCCTGATAGATGTGTGACACATGACAGTAACCCGATTCAAGGCCCCATTCTCCCGATTTTTTTTTTTACATCTCCCACTTTGCTCTTCTGAAATGTTGGCATGTACGAAAACGTGCATTTGCGTTTCAAATGTCCGAACCTGCAGCAGCATGCACTTCCAAAGCCCACACATAACATAACCCGATTCAAGGCCCCATTCTCCCGCTTTTAGCAGCAATGTAGATGCATGTCCGCACCACCTAGAATCTCAACAGAGAACAGAATCTAATTTACCTTTCTCGACAAACACCACGGTCACGATGGCACTGGCAGCCACGTCAGACAGTCACGAGTCCTCGACGACCGTCACACGAGTCACACGAGTCACACGAGTCACGACGAGTCCGGGAGAGCTGACACACACTGTACACCGCCGCCACGAGGTGTGTATGCAGACAGTGTGGCACCGCGTGCGTGATGACGCGACGGACTGCAGAGAGTGCGCTGCGCACCTCATGGCCAATCACTGTCACTGTGTTCAGACATAAGCCACAGTGATTGGCCATAGTTGCGCGGCACCCAATGCAGTTTCGTCCTAGGCTGCCGCGCAGGGTCTGAGACTGTCTCAGGCTCTCAGCCAATCCAGAGACGCTGCATTAGCAGCGCCTGCCCTGGATTGGCTAAAGAGCACGGATAGGGCTCGCCCGGATACCGAGAGAAGGGGCTGCTGCATGAGGCAACCCTCGGCCTCTCGGCCCCCTCCTCTCAGTACATAGTACATGGCAGACAGTGCGGCGAATGCGCATGCTCGTGCTTGTCGTGAGACAAACTCGAGCATGCGCAAATACATTGCGAGCCGCTGTCAGTCAGTGTCAGTGCTCGCCCCCCGGCCCCACACCCTTGATGTCCCGACTCCCAGGCGCTACACAGTAAGAGGCAGAGCTGAGCCTAATTGCTGGATTTGCTGCAAGCACACCGTGTCGCGTGCGTGCGTTAAGTGGGGCTCCGCCCCTGCGCCCCAATGGACGCACCGCCACTGAATTATGGAACAGATCTATTTGGAGAAACGTTTGAAAGCTTTGTCTAACTCAAATCAAAGGTGGCTATGACAGAAGACTGACTTGACTGTTAGCAATAATGGGGTAACCCTGTGTCCCTCAGAATCTGGGGATGTATGATATCGGGAGAGTAACAATTCCTTTGTTCAATGTATGTTCAAAACATTACATGCGTATTATAAAAAATGGTTCAGCAACACTATTCAAGAACCAAATTGGGATACATGGAACACACCACAAAGACAAAGTATTTTTTGTTCAAAAATGACAATTGTATTGTATGAGTATTATGTACACAAATTAATAAATATGGTTGTCAATAAAACAATACAATGCACAGCATTAAAGTGATTGAAGTGCAAGAAAGGTGACTTGTGGTTATACGTGAAAAAGTGCTATACATATATTATACAAATAGGTAACATATAAGACAAAAAACAATTATATTGTATTGTCCATTCCTTAAAGCATAAATACACAACCTAAATGTGACTTTATATTGGGGTCAGGGAAGCTCCATGGACTAGTGTGATTGCAACATCGACGTTTCGACCCTAGGACGCTAGGATCTGAATTGATTTCAAACTTGCAGAGTGGTAGCAGACTGAATAGGTCACGTCTCTCCTTATCGTAACGATCGCTTGAGGGCGGAGTTGTTTAAATCATTTTCTATCTCTTCTCCAACCGGATCATGAAGTGCGTACAAGATAACTTTGTTTGTACAGACCACAACCTTCTGGTGTAGGTCTACCAGCTCCTCAAAATCAGAATCAATTCGGATCCTAATTCACTTACTTCATAGGATCCCTGGCATTTACTCCTTTAGGCTGTCAACACTTGTTTTCCTACCCCCCAGTCCTGATGAAGACCCGCCTCTGGCGCATACCAAGCTGCGCTTCCGCCCAGGGTCGAAACGCCGTCATTGCAGTCACACTACTCCATGCAGCTTTCCTGACCCCAATTGAAAGTCACATTTGGGTCGTGTATTCATTAGGCCTGGGCCAAAATTCCGTTCCGTTCGCGGAAATTGCGATAATTTGGCGTTTTCGCGTTCCGCGGAAAGCGCGAAAATGTAAAAATTTCCTCATTCCGCAGCTTAGCAATAATTTGTTTCTTACTCGTGCTGTAAAATAATACATTCTCGCGTGCGCGCGATCGCCTTACCTGAATCCCCGTGTTCGCCGACAAGTTTTCCCGATCCGATCGCGTTCTCCACGAGATGTTGGATTGTTGGTAGCCATTTGCGCTGTCTCGCGACAGTTCGCGCCCGCAGTAATGTCATGCGTAAGTTGGCGAGCCGCAACCACGCAGAAAATACCGCGAACGGGCGGGAAAAAAACTTTCGCATCTTCGCGATATTTCCGTGTGTTTGCGGAGATTTTTAACATTTTTGCGATAATTTGTGAAAGTGAATTTCGCAAATTCCGCCCACCCCTAGTATTCATGCTTTAAGGAATGGACCGTACAACATAATTGTTTTTTGTCTTATATGTTACCTATTTATATAATATATGTATAGCACTTTTTTCACGTATCACCACAAGTCACCTTTCTTGCACTTCAATCACTATAATGCAGTGTATTGTATTGTTTTATTGACAGCCATATTCATTAATATGTGTACATAATACTCATACAATACAATTGTCATTTTTGAACAAAAAATACTTTGTCTTTCTGGTGTGTTCCATGTATTCCAATTTGGTTCTTGAATAGTGTTGCTGCACCATTTTTTATAATACGCATGTAATGTTTTGAACATACATTGAACAAAGGATTTGTTACTCTCCCGACAGAACCACTTCTTTACATGACTGACTTGACTGTAGCACAGGCCATTGAGATATCCACTGCTTATTCTAGGGCTTAGGTACCCAGGAAAGTGATGGATATGTCAACTATATATTTTAAGCCAAATTATGTTGCTAGAGGGGAGATCTCAACCATCCCTATAAATTCGAAACATCCTGTGGTTCTCCTGAACTGCAATGTTTTGATTGTGGGGAATGAAATATATGCCCCGAAATTGTCTCAGAAGAAAGGATGAAGATCCTATGGAAGTTGTGTGTACCCAAGACACATGTTTTGGACTCAGATTTCTGGGAAGATCCTCTATTGTCCTACAAAGGTGAATGGGTGAGAAGTGGAAGCCTTATAGGACTCGAGCTATAGGCAGTCCTTAATACACCTAAAATTGATAGAACTCCAACATATTTATTCCTGGCAAAAGAGTTTGTATAAAATGTGCACACTACAATCAGGGGGACTATATTCTGGGCAGGGTTACACTTCAAGCTCTGTTGCGGTTGGGGATTCCCTTAGATGTTGGGGTGTTGGGCAAGCTACCTGAGGCTTTAATACTAGGAACTGACAGAAAAAGGTTTAACGTTGAGTTAGAAAAATCACTACAGAAAACACTTTGTTAAAAGAGCACCTTTTCTATGAGTTCTATGAGTCAGGAATACCAAGGAAAGAGAAGGAAAAGAAGTATAAGTCTAGAAGAGGGAAAAGGAAGGAAAAATGGTGAGGAGGTTTTTCACAAAATGCGTCACTCACCCAGGATATTCGAAAAGGAGAACAGAACGTCTGGGCTGCACCACTATATACTCTGATGCTACAGTTTACCCGAGATCAAGCTTAGGAGGAGGACATCAGTCAGGGACCCACCTTAAAATTCAAAAAGGTTTTCTTTACTCAGTACCGAGAAAAGTCCCCAACTCTTATTCCCTTACTCTTTTCAGGAACAGACCCTTTTCTGAGCCTACAGCAATTTATTAGGTGGACATTCTGGTGCAGAGAGAAGAGGACAGCATAAACTCCAACATTTCTATCATCCAGTTAGATATACCCAAGTCAAGAAATTGTGTAGGGAGTGCCCTGTAAATCAAGCAAGAAATCACTTTAAACAAGCACAGGTGTCATTACAGAAAGTTCCTTTTACAGGATAGGGATGGATTTGGTGGGGCCTAATATGACCTCAGGCAAAGGGTATGGATGCATATTTTAGGGGTTGTTGCCTAAGCCACCAGGTATCCTATAGCAGTACCATTGAGACAGATTGCAACCAAACAGGTGCAACTGCAATGGTAGAATTTTTTTCAAGAGTTGGTTTCCCAACGGAATTCATCACTGATCAGGGTTCTCCGTTTGTATCAAAACTATTGGCCCATGTATATAAAGAGTTAGCCATTCACCACTTAAAGAGTTTTGCTTATAATGGCACCATTAAAAATTTTACATTTTGAGGGAAGAGAATGGGACAGATTTCTCCCTCTAGTTCGCTTTGCAATTAGCTTGCCACGTTCAAAGCAGTGTAGGATTTTCACCTTTCAAAATATTGTTTGTCAGGAAACCCAGCGATCTACATGAGATGACCAAGGAAAGTTGGGTGGAGCCTCAGAAAGAGAGCAAACTATGACTAAAATATATGATCTAACTGATATTCCAGCCAGGGAAGTTATGACAACTGGTAGGTGAAAGTTTGGCACAGACCTAGAGCAGACAAAAAGAAGAATACAATAAAGGTATTAAGATGACAGTATTAGAGGTTGATAACAAAATGTTATTTTTATTACCATCACTCGAACAGAAGTAGTGAGCAGCATGATAAGGGCCCTACAGGGTTCCAGAAAGAGTTAATGAGGTTACATACAGAGTATGCCTGTCTGAAAAAGACAGAAAAGCAGATTTTTCACAAAATCACTCAAAGAAGTAGGAAGAGACATCTCTACAAGATGTTAGAGAAGTGCACTTTATAATGGAAACATCACACTCAATGTCCACTATTGACATAGGACAACAGTTGAACCACCAAGACAGACAGGTATTGAAGCAACTTTTAAAACTCCTTTTTATCAATATTTGCTGATTGTCCTGGAAGTACTAATATGATTTAGCATAACATTTCTACTGAACCAGGCAAAGTTGTGAAACAAAAACCTTACCATTTACCAGGAGCACACAGAAAAGCTAAACAAGGAGAAGTAACCAAGATATTGGTTATGGTAGTGATAACAACAGTAACTGATGTTCATCAATTGTTATAGTGCCAAATCTGGATGGCTCTATAATATTTTGCATTGATTTTAGGAAAGTTAACCAGATCTCTAAATTTGATAGCTATCCTTTGCCTCACACAGGCAAGTTCATAGGATTAAGTGACCCTAAATATAATAGTACCATTGATTTAACCAATGGTTACTGACAGATTCCTCTTCAGCCAGAGGAAAAGCAAATTTTGCCGCAACCCAGCGACTTTTCCAGTTCACCATTCTTCTTTCTGAACTGCATGATGCCACAGCAACTTTTCAAAGGCTAAGGAATCATTTGATGAAACCACCCAGTTCTTTCACTGCAGCTTGTATAGATGATATTGTAATTTTCAGTAAGTCCTGGGAAGATCATAAAAGACATCTAACTCACATTTTCAAAAAATTTAAAGGAGTCTTACATGTCAAATAAGTGAAATATTAGGGGGTATATGTAAAGGAGAAAGAACTAAACAACTTCAAGAGAAAAAAAGTGAGAGCTATACAAGAAATTCCTTTCCCTAATTCTAAGAGACACTTAAGGGTCTTTTTGGGATTATTGGGATATTATAAAAGATTTATCCTGGATTATTCTAAGTATCCACTCACAGAATTGTTTAAAAAAGTTTGTTCCAAAGAAACAATTTGAAAATCTTAGCTGTACAAACATTCAAAGTATTAAAAAATATAATCACATCAGAGCCAGTTTTGCAGTCTCCAAATGTCGAACATTTACTCATATTGTAAACTGATGCCTCGAATTAAGGAATTGGGAATGTATGATGCCTCCAATTAAAGAACTGGGGATGTATTGTCTTAGTTAGACAAAATGGGGAAGAGAACCCAGTCTTATTTACAAGAGCAAACAATTCCCACGGGAACAAAAATATGCAATTATGAGAAATAATGTTTGACCATAAAATGGGCAATAGATAGGCTGAGTCAAACTTGAAGGCAGACAGTCTACTCTTTATGTAGGCCATGCGTCATTAGTCCTGCTTGTCACAATATAAGGAAAATAATTTGCAAGTATTAATATGTTTTTTGTCTCTTCGGCCATATAATTTTGCAGTAAAACATATACAAGGAAAGTAGTGAGGGAATGCAGATTTTCTCTCAAGGTCTCTTATAAAAGGCCTTGCAAAACGGAAAAATGTAGGGGATGATACTTAATGGGGTATGGAGGAGAAAATGTTCCCATTCATGCGCAGAAAACATCAGAACTGGTAAAAAAGTGAAATTATTTTTGAAAAAGGAAGTGATAAAAGCATCAGGAAACTGAACGAAGGAAAAAAGAGAAAGGACAAGCAGAATGGGAATTAAGTAGAGGACAGAAAAAAGATTGTGCTGGTGTCTGGTCCAGGATTGGTCAGAAGGTGTAGAGGAAGGAAGGCAAGATGAAAGGGCAGGAAAGGGACCTCGAGAGAGTCATCGGGGAGTAAACTACCCAACAGAGAAGGGCGTGAGGCAAGCCCGAGGCAGTGGAGGGACACAAGGGTCTGCCTGGACCCGAATAGTGGCAAGCACTCGAAAAAGTCAGCAGTCATGCAATTAGTAGAAGACTTGTCCAGCCCTGGGAGGTGGACTGCTCCAGCAATGTGTAAGGAGGATAAGCATCATATATCAATGCTTATGGGAACTGCTGGTATCTACCGCTCGAGATCCTGACAAATACTATACAGCTAATAATTCAGAAACCTGTTTCTTCAAAATGCATGCAAGCAATTTTGTTTGAAACTCCCCCTGTAGCAGTGCACAGTGTAGCCATATAACCTGACCTGGGTGTTGACGAGAAGGCTGTGTTCCTATAATGAATTATTGCAACTAAGTTTCATCTACCACCCCCTCATGTACTAAAATCTGATAAATGTTTGATGGCTATGGCACTCTCAGCTTCAGGTGCTCATCAGAGGAGGCAGGGTTCTTGCTAGTACTGGCTTAAAGCTTTGCCTATTTATTCTTACATAATGAAGAAATTAAGTTAATTTGTTTCATATATCTACTTTTTATCGAATCGGCCCCATCTCCTCAAGGACAAAATCTGCCCATACACATTGATTTGCTAGCTTAGTTCTACTTCTCAATGAATGCTAAAAAATTAGTAGAACAGTAGAGTACAATCTTTCAGAGGCCACCCCCGAAGAGGGCTCGAGGGCCGGTGCCATAACAGCCACCGGGGCTCTGGAAGGATCCGGTTTGGGCCGCTGCGAAGCGCCCAGTCGGTAAAGGGGGTGACTCTATGCCAAAAAGCGTGACGGAGAGGCGCCAGGCCACCGGACCAATGTGGGGCACAGGGGATTTTTGAACCCCCCAATGGTACCGTAGCGGCGGGAAAAGCCACAGAGGATATAAGGCGCCGCTCCCCACAGCAGCTCATCTTTAGCACCGTGGAGCTGGGGGAGCGGCGCAGCTGCAATTCTTGTCATGTAGACCACTAAATGAAGGAAGCTTCTACCTTACTACACCAGTATTATTGTCGAGAAAACTACTTTTAAGATACGTTTTAAACCTGATCCTTTGTAGCCATCATTACTGACAGCTCGAATGCCCTAATTTCTATTGCGTTCATTGCGCCAAATGCAGCAGGATGAACTACTTTACAACATGACAAAAACACGCAGGAAAGGTTGTGCAAGCTTTTCGTAAGCTCAGAAAGGCTTACTAAGTGTCTTTTATGTCATTTTATGAAATATTGTAAGTCAACTAGTTGTCAATTAAGAAAGCCACAAACCTCAGGATTATGGTATGAGTCTGGAAGACTAAAGAGGTATCAAGTGCATCTTTATGATGGAGAATTGGCAGATTATTTAGGAATTCAAGGTAATCATCAAGGCAGTGCTGGAAATGGAAAAAATGCTCAAAGGTACCATACATTTGGAGCAGAGGAGAAGGAGTGAAAAGGGGTTGACATAATGTGAGTGGGGTCTGACAGACCGCTTGTACATTTTTTTTTTTAACTTTGTCCCCAAAGAAAGTCGCATTAATGACAAACATGATAGTACATATATTGGGTATTACTAAATTGATCACACACAGACTGTGTTTTAAAATAACCTTCGGTGCTAAGGCACTTACTGCAACAACTTTTGTATACCCATCTAGTTCCAGGGTATAGTACAGTAAGATAAGTCAGGTGGTTAAAGCACTTGTTGGAGAGATCTTCTCAGTCAGTTTGACTCATCATATAAGGAACTTTGCTGTTTGTTGTCACAGAGAGACTTCTTGATTTGATTGAAGGCTAGACCAAAAAATAGACACCGATTCGACCCATTACAAAATGCCCAACAATACCTTGTCCTGCTGATGAACCGAAGATAAAGTAGATTTTTTGTTTTGGCAAGGAGTGGCTGCCTGCTACTAAACTATACCAAGAATAGAGGAAACTCGGCAGATTCTGACAAATGCCTGTTTGGTAACAGAGAGGGTATGGAGCACTTCATGCCATTCTCTACATTTTACAATACTGTCAGATCCAATTCAAAAGCGAAGATCCTACGCAAAGAGCACCTCGAAAATCCAGCGGAGTAAATATTTTATCTCGTAGGCCACACAACAAAAGCAACTTTTTAATTTTTTTATTTTAGGAAAAGCTGGGATATCTGTTCAGAACTCAAGGATGCTTAGCAGCCTACCAGTCTATAGAATTTTTTGGGGTGCCAAATATGCCAAATTTTAACACATCGTAATTTTATATATGTCACAAACTGTTTTAATTGTACTTTGTAAAATTTCAGTCTTTATTAGGGCTTGCACCCTAGCGTTGCAGTGCGCATCACTGCTCGCGCAGGCGAGAGCCCTTTTGTCCGGGGTTTTAAAACAGAGCCTGGAATCGCACACACTCGTGCGTGTGCTTTTCCTTTTGGCTTCCGCGATTGGCCTTTGCATGCGTGTTTTTCCCAAATACAGCAGGCAATAGGCCAAAGGTGGATGCATTGCTCCGCCCATGGCCTATTGGTGTCTATTACGCACACCAAAGGCCATGTGGTTTTAATTATCGTGCCCAGACACGGGCGCAAAATTTGCAACCACATGTTCGCTGTGGCGCACGCGCCCGCACCATTTGCGGGCGTCTTTTTTTTTTTTTACAATAGCGATTGCAAAATCGCATTGGTGTCCCGAAACCCTGCCATCTCTTATGAGCCATCCTGTTTCCGTTGTGCTCTCAGTCCAGTGCCTTGTGTTTCGCACCCTGTCTTCTCACGTGCCCCCACGAGCTTGCTCAGTGTCTGCCCCGTTCTGCTCCCTCTTAATCCTGTGACCTGTCCTGCCTTCTCTTTGGTGTCCTCTTCTGCTCTGTTAATTACTTGCACAACCCAGGTGCATCTAAACTGGGACTGCTCTCTAAAATAAAAAAAACATAAGCTTCCAGTGTGTCCCACAGCAACAATATGGTTATCTCGTGTCTAAGGACTCCATATTTTGGCAAACACTGGGGCCTACAGAGATTTACAGCCTTTTGCAGAGGATCACACTATTTGGTTGATTCTTGGGCGCCGGGATTCAATGCCAAATTGCCCTGTTCTTCAGTTCAAGCATTTTTCAGCATAGTCTGAGCACGGAAACTTCAGACTGTGACCCAGAAGCGAGAAACCAAGAGCTAAACAGCAACAAAATGTATCCCCCATCTCTCCTCTCATACTGCCAGGAGCCTGGCGAATGCGTTAGTAATATGCACAATCAATTACTGCCGCAGCTTCCTGCCTGGCTTTTCTCAGTGTATTGTCTCAGACAAGGGCAACAGCCAAGGGAGCAGGCAGATAACTAAATGACTTCCCACTTTGATCTATACCTGTTATGCCATCCACAACGGAAGAATTCCGTTCACAGTGCCATCCTTCCGATGACCTATCCGTCCATTTTTGTGGTGCATTTACCTATTCATCCTTTCACTATTTCATGCAGCTATCGGTGCGCCATTCCATATATCCATCACTCACCCACTAATTCATCCATCCAGCCATCCTTTCAGGCATTCATCTGTTCGCCACCCGTCCTTTATTATTTCTATCATTTATCAATCTATCCTTTCAGCATTCCCCACCCATCCACCCTTCCATTCATCCACCCGTTCACATATCTATCCATCCATACACACTACAGACAATGTATTCTTCCTTTCACCCATCTATCCACCCATGCATTCACTCATCGATTACCTCACCCTTCAATCAATCTCTTCTTTCATGCATCCCTCTGGGTTTTCACCGTTCTATCATTCCATTCATTCATTCATTCATCCATCCTTTCCAGTTTCCATCCATCCATCGATCCTTTCACCATTGCATCTGTCCTTTCACTCCTCCATTGAACCACCCTTTAGCCTTTCATTCTTTTCACCTTTACTTCTTTTCCCTCTTCTTGACATTTTTTTTCCTTCACAGATTCTCTTTCTCACTCTCTTTTTTTTCCTTTTTTTTAATGAAAAGAAACCTGCTGCTGGCAATGCCAAGTGTCGAAATGACTGAATTCCAAGGCTGCCTAGCCTTGATCCCACCTCATGTTTTTTCTTTACCCACCGTATATACCACCCTGCCTATTTATCAAACTCCTGCAGTTCTTCTGCATCCCTCATTTCTCTATTTGTCTTTATTGTCCTATCATTCTTTCCCTCGTTCTTTCTCCTCTTTCTGTCTTTCTCTCTCTTGCGGAAAGTCTAATGATGTAAAATATGTCCGTAGCCCCCAAAATGAGTGCTGCTGCCCACCATGAGCAACCACCAGCATAAATTAAGCACTGTCTGGATATCATTTACAAAACACAATCTCTTGTCGAAACTGCTACCAGTGCCCTCTTACCGCACCAAATACCCTGGGATATCTTACCCATGTTTTACACACCTAAACACAACCTGCAGTCTGATGACCCTAACCTACTAACCATTCAAGGTAGCCTGTACCACTATCACACATGGATGCCCAGGTATATCTTGCCCATGTTTTACACACCGAAACACAACCTGCAGTCTGATGACCCTAACCTACTAACCATCCAAAGTAGCCTGTACCACATTCACACGTTGATGTCCTGGTGTATCTTACCAATATTTTACACACCTAAACACCAACTGCAGTGTGATTACCATACCCAATTACCCATCCAAGGTAGCCTGTACCACATTCACACACGGATGCCCTGGTATATCTTACCCATGTTTTACACCCCTAAACACAACCTGCAGTCTCATGACCCTAACCTACTAACCATCCAAGGTAGCCTGTACCACATTCACACGTGGATGCCCTGGTGTATCTTACCAATATTTTACACACCTAAACACAAACTGCAGTGTGATTACCATACACAATTACCCATCCAAGGTAGCCTGTACCACATTCACACACGGATACCCTGGTATATCTTACCCATGTTTTACACTCCTAAACACAACCTGCAGTCTCATGACCCTAACCTACTAACCATCCAAGGTAGACTGTACCACATTCACACGTGGTTGCCCTAGTGTATCTTGCTCGTGTTTTACACAAATTAAACACAACCTGGAGTCTGATGACCCTAACCAACTAACCATCCAAGGTAGCCTGTACCACATTCACACGTGGATGCCCTAGTGTATCTTACCAATATTTTACACACCTAAAAACAAACTGCAGTGTGATTACCATACCCAACTAACCATCCAAGGCAGCCTGTACCACATTTACACATGATTGCCCTGGTATATCTTACCCATGTTTTACACACCTAAATACAACCTGCAGTCACATGACCCTAACCTACTAACCATCCAACGTAGCCTGTACCACATTCACACGTGGTTGCCCTAGTGTATCTTACCCGTGTTGTACACACTTGAACACAACCTGCAGTCTGATGACCCTAACCAACTAACCATCTAAGGTAGCCTATACCACATTCACACGTGGATGCCCTAGTGTATCTTACCAATAGTTTACACACCTAAACACAAACTCAAAATTTCTGAGCCTGAAGATGTTAAAGATATGCTTGACGTTTTTTGACTGAACATTTGATGTGTGGAGCATTAGGCCAATTAACTGTACCCCTCTAACATGGCAAGTACCACAGTGGTCTTGTCTCTCATCATTCCTTTTTAGGTCTCGCATTATTATTAGAGTTTGAGCTATTGATGTTGCATTCTTTAGCAATGCCAATAGCTCAAACTTTAATAATGCGAGACCTTTGTATTGCAAATGCTTGGTTTTTAATAGTTGTGGTGAAAGGTAGCTATGTTTTTACATTGTGGGCCGAAAGCACTTTAATAAATCCATCAATCAATCATCACATAAGGTAATGTGCTTGCTGCAAAGCACAGCATGTGACATGTAGGTCACATATTTGTATTTTATAGAGATAGCTCAGTGGTTTACTGCTTTTATTGCATATATCTTCATGCTACCCGCAGGTCCTGAATTACAGCTCTTGAAATGTAGCTTAGTGAGTCATGAACTAGCAGCAGGGCCCTGCACGCAAACTACAAGCCATACATTCATACCTTACTGTTTTTTCTCAGTAATTTTTTTATTCCAAACTACTAAACACTTATTGTAAGTGCTATATAAATGGTTCCTAGAATACTCATTTAGACAGTAATGTCTCACAGTGCATGCGTATGATTTCCATACAGAGCTTGGAAAAATAAGAAACCTACCTCCAAATCATAATTTTTCTCTTAAGCATTCATGAAGTGAAAAACTACGGGTTCTATTTGCTAAGATTTAACGTCATGTTTGCATCACAAAATTGATGCAAAATGACACTAAATATTTAGATAGGCGCTAGAAATGTGAAATTATTTTTTTCTCCTTTATTTTCTGACTTTGCATGTGTACTCCAATGTACAGCACACATACAAAGTGGTAAAATGTTTACAACTTGTCTAAGCATATCATTTTGTACTGGAATGGTAACCTTCCAGTACAAAACGTATGCTAGCCTCATGGAGACATCCTAGCACTATGGTGCACATACGTGTTCATGGCACACAGACACACATTTCTGTGCCAGCATTAGAGAGAGGGAAGTACGGTGCCATATTTCTATAAATATGGAGCTCTCATGCTCGTTCCTTCTCGTGCAGCACTGCATTTGCGGCTGCAGCACTGCACTGCGTGAGAAACTGGGAAATCTGGCCCTAGGTGTCTTTGCTTCGTCTGTATAAAAGACACAGGGAATACTATATAACCCCAAAAGAACCAGGGCAATAGCCAAATACCAAACTAAGATTTGTTCCATCTAGGGATCATTATGCTATACCTCTTGATCAGTAAGGAGAACCCTGCATCATAGGTCACTGTTCCTAGAGGATATTCTATTTTATATACTTTACCAAAGATTTCTGATCAAGTATTTGCTCCTAGATTAAATAATTCAAAGCAGCTAATGTCTAACAATTCACACAATGTATTTAATAGTTTAGCACAGATTAATCTAAATGACTCAATAAAACCACATAGCTATTTGAAATTACTCATACTTCCAGTCTGTTCTCGTCTATATGTACTTGATAGAAAGTACAAGAAATATCTCTTTTCCTTCAACAAGAAGCTTTGTATGAATCTTGATGGCACTTTTCTTCTTTACTGTTGTTTGTAGACCTCCTCAGGACAATATCCCAAGGACCTTCAGCTCAACATTTTATTTTTATGGCCTAATTGGATCTTTCTCTATGCATGTGGAATACAAGTCTTGAAGCTATGAGCATGGAGCTGGACAATGCTCAGAACAGAGTAACATCTGCTGCCAACGTGAACAAGTATCTCTCAATGATAGAAGTTGTGTTCGGTTTTTCAAATACACTTTAGACTTGGTTCCATAACTTTTGGCTCTCTAGGTTCACAATATCACTGTCATGAAATTGTTCCATGTTTTTTCAGTGTGTGTTCGTGCTCCTCCGGTGCCATGATTGGAAAGTTTTGCAAAGTGGATATAGTGCAAGGAGACATAATGCAACTAAATTAATCAATCAATGATAGGTTTGTACAGCATGACCTACTCACCTGGAATGGGTCTTAAGGCGCTGAGGGAAGGAGGGAGGGTAGGGGTGGTTCCGCCGAACCTGCTGGGTCACTGATTTGTACAACCGATTGAAAGAAATACCTACCCGTAGCCAGGACATCCTTCGAGATTCAGTGCAACCTCCCTTTATAGTCATCCACTGCAATGGTTCACTCCAATACCAGGTCTCTATTTATTTAGAGGTCTTATTCCAGGTCCAAATACATCACCTTTAATACATTTCAATGTAAACTAGAATGTTTTTTTGCTTGTTTAATTGGCAGGCTTTAAACTTCCATGAATTGGTGAACCTATTTTTGCAGTAAATTCTGAGAAATGTATGTTGGTTTCTCACTTGCCGGTGCTAATAAGAAGAGGTAGGCGTCTTGCTAGAACTGGTTGACTGCTCTGGAATTCCCTGCTACATTACGTAGAAAAGGAGATCATGTGCTTTATTATTTTTATTTCCATCTTGTGAAGAGGAAAATGTGACTCCACACTCTGATTAGGAAGATTTGTTCCACATCTCAAATGATGCTAAAAATGTCATAGCTTTTTAGAGCATGCATAAACTCATGCTATTTTGCCACAATCGCCACTAAATTAAAGCGCCTCCTATGTTACATCAGTAACACTGCTGATAAAATTACTTTTAAGAAACACATTCAACTCCAACCATTCTCATAGCCAATTGCTACCAGCAGCTCTAAGACCCTAATCTACATTGCCTTCACAAAGTGAATATGCCCCAGTGCGAACAACTGCACCACAGGGCAAAAGTAACACAACTCTTCTTCATGTCGATGCAAAAGCTTGCACTCAGATTCAAAACTCTTCTTACATGCTGTTACTTCTCTAACAACTGTCTCTTTGTAAGATCAGGATGGCTTGCACATGACTTTCATGTCACATATTCTAATGTAATATTGTAATTTAACTACTTGTCAATTTAGAAAGCAAGAAACTTTAGCATTATGGGATAAGCATGGATCCTTTAATAAGGCAACCACTGTAGAGAATAAACGAGGGGTGTGACACACAACTCTTTGTTTACTGCGTGTGCCTCTAGCCTTAATTCTGATCCTGTGTGACCTCAGAACTCAGTTGCCCCACGCCACCACAGCCACATTCTTTTGAACAGCACAGCTTCTTTAAAGAAACTTTGATATTGGTGCCAAAACTCTTTTCAGAGTGATGGTGCTGCCATTAATGTTACATTGCTGAAGTTATACGGATTGTGAACAATCAAAGTACCACAAAGAGCAAGAGTAGTATATTCAGTGGGAAAGTGGTGAGGCTGTAGTTTGCAGCTGTTGTCATTTATAGATAGCACATTTTACATTCAAATGGGCACTAAATTTGCACAGGCACATGGTTATACTGATAAAACTATACAGCACACAAATGTTAATGTGTGGAAATCGGATTTCGGCAAATATTTCACTTGTGCATCACCAAGAGTATTTATTTTGATCCTATTAAATCTTTGCTTTCATCACACGTCAGAATTTACAAAAAAAGGTGTTTCATTTCTACTCTCCTAACTGCTATTTAATTAAATATTAGTACAGTTCATTCACAGGTTTTTAAATTTAGTTTTGTTTTAGGAAAAAAGTGACCTTCAATAGTGTCAAAGTTTGTTGTTACTCACAGTGCCGACACTCCCAGGAGCAGAACAATGAGATTTTCCAAAATTCCACCACTGTTTTTCCCACAGCCACCAACTCTAGAGTAAACTAGTGGCCGTGCGACCTCCACCGGGGGAAGGGGAATGGGACAGAGAAGAGACTGCCTGATCTTCTGGCTCTTCCACTCTACTTCCTTCTTTCTGCTGTACTCTGTTTATTCTTTTCTTACTCCCTCTCGAACTTCAAGCATGAGTGGAAATCACTGTAACAGAAAGGCATACCATTACTTATTCCCTTCAATTCCCTTCTCCATCGTTTTACACCCTCTCTCTCTCTCTCTCTCTCTCTCTATCTCTCTCTCTCTCTCTCTCCTTACCCAGAGTGTCTATGGCTTTTGCTCCTCTTCTATTCTTCTAGATAAGTATTTTATTCATCTGAATCCTGCATTATAAACAACATTTTAGTACTCTTACACTCTGTGATTTTAAATGTTCTTTTGCACTCATTCATTCATTCACTCTCTGCCTTACTTTCTCTTCTTCAGAATTCTTCTTACTTCTCCCATAGGAATCTTCTGGAGCCTCCGCCGTACACCAAGTGACGAGAGAAATCAGGAACTGAAGTACCAAATAGGTAAGTGTTGAATTTTTTCTTTATTCTCTTTTTTTCCAATTTACTCTAAAACTGGTATTTTTTCCTACTTCAAAAACCTAACTAACTAACCGATCCACCAAAACGCTCTAACCTGCGCCTAAGCCTGGCACAAAAAACTACACTAAATCTATCTAAGTAGATTGCAGAAAGAATGCGACTAAACCCAGAAAATCCATTGGTGAAGTGCGCAGTTCTAAAATCAACCGGCGCACTTCACAGCTGGGCTAGACCTCGCGCCTGTGTCCAGGAGTGCAGGACTAGACCGGCAACTTCCACCGTGGTTCTCCCTGTTGGTAGTACAGGGGTAAATGCACGGTTCCGCGCTATGATCACCCACTACCTTTTGCAAGGAGGTGATCTTTGAAACGCCGGTTCGTTGGCTGATACTGCGGGACATTGGAGTGCTTCGGTTCTTTTTCTTTTTCTCTGCACCCTGACAAATAGCCTGTCCTTTCGTACTCATTGTATCCTGCAAAGATTGTGGTAAAGTTCACTGTACAAAATTCTCCAACTTTGCATTCAGAAAAAGAAAACTAAACACCAACCTCCCTTTTAAAAAACCAAGCAGCAATTTGTCAGAAGACACATCCTGGCAGGTGGTAGGATAAAAACAAAGGGGCAGATTAACAAGCTCCTTGCGTCGACTTTACACCGCCATTGCGTCACTTCTGTGACGCAGCGGCGTCGTAAACAATGCGCAACGGTGAGACATATATACAACGTGACGCATCTAGGGAGATGGGTGACGTTGTAAAGCCCTGCGCTACATTATACCTGCGTCAGGTATAATGTATGCAGGGTGGGCGTTCCATCGCCAGAAAGCCTCGTAAAAGTGATGCAGTGAAATATACAAGATTTCACTGAGTCACTTTTACAATGCCACTGCGTCAAAACCTTGTGCCTGGAGTGACGCAGCATGTTAGGAATAGGCATTCCTAACTATTGCTGGAGTTACGTTGTACTTGCGACACGACTCCAGTAATGCGCTGCCCTTACGTCGACAAGATGCGTCAGGCATCTGTCTATCCTTGCGCCACAGTGCGCCACAGTGTAAATGCAGCGCATCCATGGTGGCGCAAGGCTATTTTTCCATCACGCAAATTAACTGCCACATCCCTGCTAATATGCACAGACGCTACGCAAATAAATGATGGACGGAATGCTGAATAAATCATACATTCACCCCCAGTCAAGAGATCTGTGTTAAATCCATCGTTCTTCTGCTCACCACGCCACCCCAGTTTAGACCCGGCCATATGCAAATCAGTCTTGACCCTGTGCCTCAGGGGAACAGTCCAGACCGAACTGCCAAGCAAGGTGCTCCCTATCCAGAAACAAGCACCCTGGGACCGGTTTCTGGGTATTACCCTTCATCAGCCACGCTAGCTTGAATCCAGTGGCACAGTGAGCAAGGGACCCATGTCTGGGCATACCCTTCCCACTCGGGGTGACAAATGCAAAAAGAACAATTGATGGACAGAATGCAGAATTATTCAGCATTCCGTCCATCATTTGTTTGCGTAGCACTTTTCACCCTAAGTGGGATGGGTATGCCCAGACGTAGGTCCCTTGCTCACTGTGCCACTGGATTCAAGCTAGTCTGGCTGATGATGGGTAATACCCAGAAACCGGTCCCAGGATGCTTGCTTCCAGTCCAGGGAGTATCTGGCCTGGTAGTTCGGCTGGACTGTTCCCATTGGGCACAGGGTCAAGAATTATTTGCATATTGCTGGGTCCAAACTGGAATGGCATGGTGAGCAAAAAAGCAATTGATTTAGGCCCAGATCTCTGTACTGGGATGAATGTATGACATTGTTCTGCATTCTGTCCATCAATTGTTCTTTTTGCATTTGTCACCCCGAGTGGAACGGGTATGCCCAGACGTGGGTCCCGTGCTCTCCATGTCACTGGAGTCAAGCTATACTGGCTGATGGGGGCTGGAAGCCCGAAACCGGTCCTAGGATGCTTGTTTCCAGTCCAGGGAGGACCTGGCCTAGCAGTTCGGGCTGGACTGTTCCCATTGGGCACAGGGTCAAGACTGATTTGCATATTGCTGGGTCCATACTGGAATGGCATGGTGAGCAAACACACAATGGATTTAGGCCCAGATCTCTGTAGGGGGGGAATGTATGACATTGTTCTGCATTCTGTCCATCAATTGTTCTTTTTGAATATGCAGGGATGCGCCAGTTCTTGTAAATGCGTCTAAATTTAAGGACTCTTGAGTGCTCATTCACTGTCTGAACTCCATCATGGTTATTTTGGGAGTGTTGCACTACCCCTAAACCTACAGCGCCTATGTAGCATGTCACAGTTTACAATTAGTAGATTATAAATAATTTATTGAATGCCATTGCCACATAACTTTGCATTGTAGTGTCACCGAACAGTATTTCCGGCTTACACCCCCAGCACTGCTGAGAGCTGCTAACTTCATGCCGCTTAACGCTTCCCCGAAGAAAAGAATATTTCGCGTATCGCATAACTTAGCATAATTAATAGCGTTTTCATGCGAGCGATTGTTTGCTGTAATTGTTGTTTCAACAGCTGTTTTCATTACATTGGAAAGCTTTTTGTGTGTAATCCTTTGAGCCTCGCAGTTGATAAAAGGCGCTCTCTGAAGCTGGCTTTAGAGGAGGCAGCCCCTGCCAAAATGCGAGGCAGTCACGGAGCCGCTTGAAATACAAGGCCTGACTGGAGCCGGTTGCGTAGCGAATCTATTAGTCTTTTCAAAAGGACCTTGCTCTGCACCCTGATGGTTAAATTGACCCAACAACCAATCAATTTCTTTATTTGCTGAGTGGCTGCCCATGAAAGGTCTTACTGCTGAATCCGAGCAGTAATCAGAGCTTCCGTCAATCGAGGCCCGATGACACACTGTAAATGGCCGCCTTTTCAGCGCCACTGGCCCGGTTCCAGTCACACCATCTCCGAGACACAAAAGAGGCTGTGTTGCGCCGTGGAATTCATTTTCTTGTTTACTTCCTAGAGAAACAAGAGCATAATCAGCACTCAGTGCATGGGATCAGACCGCTGAGTTGTTGACAGAAGCTTGGAGTGGGCTGCCAGCTTTCCACATGAAACGCTGGCTTCCTGCTAATACACCCCCT
This sequence comes from Triturus cristatus, assembly GCF_964204655.1. Taxonomy (NCBI): domain Eukaryota; kingdom Metazoa; phylum Chordata; class Amphibia; order Caudata; family Salamandridae; genus Triturus; species Triturus cristatus. The sequence continues at coordinate 911,613,267 of NC_140581.1, read as the reverse complement.
ACTGTCTGCGTCTCTGCCAATTGTGGCACATCAGAGCGGCCATTGAGATAATGACCGTGTAGTCTCATGATACACTTTGATGAAGTGTAACATTTTTTAAAGGATTTCTGTCTGTGCCAAACTGATAGAGACAGCTGACTGAAAATCACCCCATCTGAACGAAGGCTGGCTGATAAACAGCAGGCAGGAGGCATGCTCAGCCAGAAAGAACTCGGACGGAGCCAAAGATTCTTTCAGGAGAGTTTTTGGCTTGGCATGTTTGTTTAAGCCTTTTCCCCCATCTGCATCGCTTTGTTTCAAACGAATACACTGTGCCATATTCTAAATTATATCTTCATGAAACATGTTTATAGTCAATAGATTAGTCTGCAGGCAGGAATGGCGCGGTGCGCATAGTTGTATAAACACAGTGAAATATTTACCGTCAAAAGTTTGCATTACACTTTCCAAACGAAATAAACAAATACCTATGTTAATAAGGAAGGTACGAAATGGTGCCGAGAACGGTGGAATAAAGATGGTAAAAATAAAGAAGTGAGGAAAGGAGACAGGAAAGGCAGGTTCAAATATACTAATTCTTTGCATCACACAAACCATTTTCTAGCACTTTTAATAAATGCTACTACTGTTACCTAGAGCAATGGTACAGATTTTATTGAGCTATAAAGGAGAAAAGGCCTGAGTTTGCTGTGCTTGTATTCCAGCCTGTAACATGCAAGTTACCATAATGGGTGTCCACATAAAGGGTTAATCTTTTCAGAAAGCAAGCAAGAACCACATAAAGAAGAATGAGAGGTGAATAAATAAAGAAGGAAAAAGAAACAAAGACGCAAATGGCAAAAAGTAATGAAAAGTTGGGAGAGGGAAGGTAGAACTATAATATGGAGGAAAGAAGGAAAGAAGAAAGAATGTAGTCTGGAAACAAGAGAAAATGCCAGAAGGTGAATTAGACAGAAATGAAAGTGAGAGTAAATAAATACTCATGCATACCATTGCTCTCTAAAAAATGTCAAAACTGACTGTCACTATAACAGGGCCAATATTATTTCATGGTTGGGCAGGTCATACAATCAACCTCAAACATATGCGGACATACACATACATGTGCGTGTATGTGTGAGCACACGTTCTTACATAGGCACATACTAACATATATATGCAAACACATACAACATAGAAACACACAAGGCTACATTCTGCCTGGCATGCCATGTACCATCATGCCATGCAATGGCTGTGTTACGAGTAAAACAAGACCAAAGCGATAAAAATCCAACATACACAAGTCAAGTTATGAATTTTGCAAGATTAATTCAAAATGCTGTGCTTAGAAGTCAGTAGCTCTAACTGGGGCTATCTGGTTGTGCTTGATTAGGCCAAATCCAAAATTCAGTCCGCACAGGACGGACACCGGAATCATGCAGACCTTGGATGCGCCGAAGCTCGGGGATGATGCGTTCAACAAAGGAGGGGCTACATCGCTGTCAAAAGCAATATGTTTTTTCTGAAGTTGGACAAAGTCGTTAATTCATCGATGTCCAGAGTGCTGTGCATCGGGCTGAGTTGTTGATGCTGACACGCTGGGCTGTAGGCAATGCAATGGAGTTAGGGGACGGGGGGTCGCAAACATCGGTGATGTGGTTTTCAAGACTCACGCAGCAGCGGTGATTCCGAAGCACTGCGTCTGCAAAGTAGGAGCTGCGTTGTAGGTTAAGGTCATTGCGTTGCTGAGTCAGCAAGTGGAGTCCACGGATTTGGTGCAGGCAGCAGAGATGCGTCGATATCACAGAGAAATTTTCTGGTTCTTAAAAAAGCTTCTGTGTCGATGTGTTGGTTTCTCGGGTTCTAGCACCAACCATTCACTTCCAAGGGACCAGGACTGAATTTGGCACCACTTGACAGAGCAGGACCCACAGCAGAGGAGCCCAGGTGCTGGTAGTAATATGCAGATGAAGCCTTTAATATCCCTGAGACTCCAGAAACAGAAGGCAAGCCCAAAAAGCCCTTGGAGAACCTATAGAAATGTTAGTTGTCAAGAGTCAAGTCCAGTCTGCTCACTCCCAGGCAAGAAGTAGCAGGCAGCATGCTAGAATAGCAAAGCAAGCAGCAAAGTGTCAGTCCCTCCTCGTAGCACAACCGCTCTTCTTCCTGGTAGAATATCCTCAGTTCCAGAAGTGTTCTGAGTATACGGTGTCAGAGGTCCAGTCCATTTTGGCCTTTAATGTAGGGAGACTTCAAAGAAACATTTTTGTAGTGCACAAGATGCTTCCCTCCTTGCCCTGGCTCCAGACACACAACAGGAGGTATGCAATTCTTTTTGTGGGGAATGGCACAGTCCTATTCAGGTGCAAGTGTCAGCTCCTCCCTCTCACTCAACCTCAGGAAGACCCATCAGCCTGGCGATGGACCATCAGGATATGCAGGGCACACCTCAGCTCCCTTTGTGTGTAACTGTCTAGAGGGAATGCACAAAGCCCAGCTGTCACCCAACCCAGACATGTATTCCAGAGAAAGTCAGAGGCACAGAACTGTTAAAGTAAGAACATGCTAACTTTCTAAAAGTGGAATTTCCAGACATGCATTTTAAAAACCAACTTCACTAGAGGATTTTTCTTATATTTTCCCAATTGGATGTTACACTTGTGAAGTGTCACAATGCAGCTCCAATGCTAACCTATGTGAGAGATAGACCTCACTGTAGTCAAAAATGAATTTAGCAGTTTTTCACTACCAGACCATGCAAACTGAAAAGTATATGTCCTACCTTTTAAATACACTGCATCCTCCCTGTGGGGTTACTTAGGGCCTACCTTAGGGGTGACATATATGTAATAAAAAGGAAGGATTGAGTCTGGCAATTGAGTGAACTTGCCAGGTCGAAATGCTAGTTTTAAACTGCACACACAAGCTCTGCAGTGGCAGGCTTGATGCTTGTTTGATGGACTACTCATGTGGGTTGCACAATCAGTGCTGCATGCCCACTAGCAGTATTTGATTTACAGGCCCTGGACACATATAGTGCACTGTACTAGGTACTTATCAGTAAATTAAATATGTCAATCATGGAGAAACCAATTGCCATTCCATTTTAGACACAGAGCACGTGCACTTTAGCACTGGTCAGCAGTGAAAACGCTCAGTGTCCTAAAACCAGCAAAAATGAAGTTCAGCACACAGTCAAAACAGGAGGTAAGAAGGCAAAAAGTCAGGGGAAAACACTCCAAAAGATGCCAGGCATACCAATTGTTATTGGTATATTCCTTTATCGATTCCGGTGAAACTACAAGATGTCCAACAAAATAGTTTGCTATGTTTAGGTGGTTTTTGCCTCGCGACACACAGGTGTTACCTGTCACTCCACCGCCCACCATTATTTAAGTGTTGCAGTGATTCCAACTGGGTTTCTTTATGCTAGGCAGAACTGGAAATGAGGAGAATAAATGAGTAAATATATGGATATTTGGCATTAGGAAATGCTGCCAAATTATGAGAGTGACTCTGGTGCTTTAATGATATAACTCATCACGGTGTCTTAACGCTTGTGTTGTTAGAAAGATAAGTGCTGTCATATAGTTGCAATAATGGTATCCCGTTGCAAGCCTAGGTTCCTTTGCGCCAGGTTGAATTACGGAACTTGTCATAGGTATTATAGTTTGTGTTTGTATTGATATTCGGTCATGATTCTTTGGCCCCTCCATGACAGGCCTAATTGTAGGATCTGGTCTGGACATCTCCAAAATATATGTGAACTAAATGTCCTTGCAAATGGCCTAATGGGTCTTTAGAATAGTTACCCTTGTTCCGAGACTTGTGATCAATTAATTTGCTGGACTTAGTGCCTACGGGTGACTTTCTGCATATATTTATGCTACAACTTGTTCTCAATTAGCCCTTTTGTTGGCTTTTCCTTTACAGATTACCTTATTTAAAGCATGAAGCCCAACAGATTCTGCAGATCTTCCACAAACCCCTGAAGAATACAGGGTTAGAATGGGCATTAGATGTTTTCAGTTTGGACAGCCTATTTAAAAATGTAATTTCGGTGAGCAAAATAATATACTGTATATAACTGAAAATGTGGAGGCTTATTCCAATATTTCTCCTCTAGGGGGATATTCAGTAGAGTTTTTGTCCTTTTTTACAGATAGACTCACAACTTTGAAAAACAAAGAGTCTTTTGGGTTGTTTGATTGAGTTTGTATTGATATCCGGTCATGATTGCTTGCCCCTCTATCGCAGGCCGAATTGTAGGATCTGGTTTGGACATATACAATCTGTATGAAGAATAAATGTCCTTGAAAACGGTCCGATGGGTCTTCAGAATGATATACCCTTGTTTTGTGATTTGTGATCAACTAATTTGCTGGACTTAGTGTCTATGGGTGCTTTTATGCATATATTTATGTTACAACTTGTTCTCAATTAGCTCCTTTTTACGAGTTTTCCTGTACAGATTACCATATTCTAAGTGTGAAGCCCAACAGATTCTGCAGATCTTCCACAAACCCCTGATGAATACAGGGCTCGAATGGGCATTATATGTTTTTAGTTTGGACGGCCGATTTATAAAAATGTAATTTTGGCAAGCAAAGTATTATACTGTATTTAACTGAACATGTGGAAGCATATTTTAATATCTCCCTTCTAAGGGGATATTCAGTAGGCTTTTTGTCTTTTTTTAAATAGAGACTCACAAGTTTGAAAAACAGGGAGTCTCTTCCTTAGCCTAAAGATTAGTTTTTGGTGAGACTAAAGTTTTTGGTAAGTGGTAATGATATGGTATTTTGGGTAGACTACTATGGGGTACCTTTGCATGTTATTCTTGAAGATGATAGATATACTTAGGCATACTCTTTAATGTTATTCAAATAGGGATAATAAGGGTAAATTGTTAGGATAACAATGAAGTCCTAAATCTGATTACATCAATTTTGAGCATCAAGTCATGGTTCTATTATAAATACGGTTTTGGATAATTATGAAGTAAGTGGATGGAAATTAAAACTTTTACTTGGCTATAAGGGTCCCGTGCTATAAAGATTTGAACTAAATGTGCAATGTTTGTTTGTCTTCTTTCTTTGTGCTGTTATAGAGCAAATGGTTTTTGCAATGAGTTTATAAATATATAATGTATGTTGTTCTTAATTGTTGCCGAGGATATGTATTGTTATGATGTCATATATGATATTGGGTCTTGAAGTAACATTTTTGTGTTACTGCAATTATGTAGTACATATGTTGCTTAAGTCTTTGTGTTATGTGTCTTTTAACAGACCAGAAGAAGTCCCTATGTGGTAGGATGAAACACCTTGGCTGTGTCCTTATTTGTCATACATGTGTAACAAGCAATAATTGAAAGAATTCTAAGAATATACATGACATCTTGATGCTTTCTTCGGGACAATCTCTGTTGTTGAATTACTTTAGACCGATTCATTGGTACTAAGAATACTGTGAACCAAATGAATAGTTTTCTATGAAAAATTAGCTAAATAGACAGTGCTCCTTCTCTTACAACTTTTGTGATAATTAAAGAGGGTGGTGGCCAAGCAAGATGGGCGCAGGGTCGCAACTCCCTTAAGCTCCTGGCAAATAGCCAATTCGTCCTGCCTAATACTCCCTCACCTGCTCACTTAGACCACCAGATGAGGTGAACGGAGTCCCAGGGGATCTTTGGAAGCCCAGAGGAACCCCCCCATGGCTCCCTAATGGTGTCTAGTCTCCTGACACCAAGAGCCGGCTGGGCCGACCCTCCAAGGCTACGTTGGGAGGGTGGAGTGATCAGGCCAGCATGCCTACTACTCTGTGTCGTGCCTTCAGACACCTCTTCTCCCTGGTGTGCTAACTCGCATCACTGCCTGAAGTACACTACCCCCTGCAGAGGGTCCCCGGTGATCACAGTGGTCGGGCCCAGGCTGGAGCTGCGAGGCAGGCCGACACCGCAGTAGCCGTGGCTGTGTTGCAGACTGCCTGAAAACCAGCAACTGCTTCCCCTGCTCTACATCTCAGTGAGTAGACTTGGGGCTGTGGCCTAAGGTCCCCTGAAACTGGGAATCTCCTCGCTTATGAGCTTGGTGGCCGAGGCCCTGGGAGATGGCCTAGCACAGGCGTGGCACTCGAGCATAATGCAGCAACAGCCCGGCGACAACTACACTCTGACAGGGCTTCAGAACATGAGATGAGACCCCCTCTCCTGAGCACTGTCCATGGCCCACGCTGCCCTGCCTTTCTTAAAGGGACTGACAAGCAGCCTGAATATCCCCGCTGATAGAGGCACACAGTGCTCACTGTTCTGACTGCACAGGCCCCCTGGGAGATACTAGAGTAGCGCACCATTTTGCCAATCTCCGGTGCTGGCACTAGAGCAAGGCTATGCTGCTAAGGATGCTGAGGGGATAGCTCTGACCCGTGAGAGGGAACCCAGTAGAGAAGTCCAGACACACTTCCCAGCTGTGGACCATGGGCCTATGTGCCCAAAACACATAAAAATTATGCTTGTGTGCTGCAGCGTACTCCTGGGCTACTGATGGAGGGCCCTGTTATCACAGACACTGTGCAGAGGGGCTTGGCGGTGGGTCGCCTGACTCCTGGTCATCCTGGGCTTCAACGAGGGTCCCGGTGTCTATGCCTGTCCCCGTGGGAAATATAGGGGCTAGCTGCTCCCAATGGTCTGTATAGAACATTCTGTGAGGATGGGTCACAGGCTGTACGCCCAAGGGGATCCCCTGACTGGGAGCCCTGAGGCCTGCACCCCATATTGACTAACCCCTGAGCACTGCCCAATTGGCTACAACTTGCACACACTGCTGGACGAGAGTTCTAGGCGATGCCTGATGTCGATGGGGAAAGACAAGTGGGTGAAAATGGCCCAGGCCCAATCTAACAAAATTGATCAATGCACAGTGTCAGGACCAGAGACTCTATTACCAGGTCATAATGAAGAATGGCCCGCTGACAGGCATGTCCAGGAGCCTGCTGCATGCAGACCACCTAACAGTGCTCTCAAACCACTCTGGAAGGAAGATAGACATGATGGCCATCAAGATTAACCACCTGCGTCTAGATCTCCATAAAGTCGCAGATCGAGCCACAGTGGTAGAAGACGTGTAGACACCTTGGTCGAGGAACTGACATGCATCGCTACACATGTAGAAGAGTGAATGGAGAACCCTGAGGGGCACTCCCGGCATAATAACATAAGGATGGTGGACTTTCAGGAAGGCGCGGAAGGGCCCTCTACAGCACTCTTACTCGAAGACTGGATCACAAAAGTACTCAAGCCCCCAAGAATGCAATTTTTTCACAATTGAGCAAGCACACAGGTTGTTGGCTGCGATGCTACACTCAGGGGCCCCCTCTTGGGCTATGACAACCTGCCTGTTCAACCACCGGAGTGAGATGCTATCCTTCAGCTTGTTCACCCCGCTGCCTCCTATATATGAGGAAAAATAGATATTTATCTACCCCAATTGCACTCGCAAAGTCTAAAACCTGCGTAATAACTTCCTGTCAGGGAAAAGGAAACTGCAAGAATGCAATATGAGGCACAGCTTGCTGTTTCATGACAATCTGCATGTACAGTATGAGGGCCAGGTCTACTTCTATGATATCCCAGAGGCGGTGCAGGACTGGCTAGACACTCTAGCTTGAGGAAGCTCACCTGGGTATGCCCAGACGTGGGTCCCTTGCTCACTTTGCCACGGGATTCAAGTTAGTCTGGCTGATGAGAGGTGTGACCACGAAACAGGTCCCAGGATGCTTGTTTCGGGTCAATGGAAGACCTGGCTTGGCAGTTCGGGCTGGACTGTTCCCATAAGGAATAGGGTCAAGACTGATTTGCATATGGCTAGGTCTTAATTGGGGTGACAAAGTGAGCTAAAGAACGATGATGGCTTTAACCCAGATCTGTGACTGGGGGTGAGTGTCTGAAATGTTTCAGCACTCTGTCCATCCTCTAATTGTGTTTGCTTGGCACCTCTGGGGGGCAGGGATCCCCCCTGGACCAATGTAATATTCGGGGTGAAACAAAAAAACACTCATGGGAAACTTTGACCATCTGGAACCCTCTGCCAGAAATGGCATTCTTGTTTGCCCCAATGGCACAATGTGATCAAAGATCCCGAGCTTGACAGAGGGAGCAGCCTTCACTCTAATACAGCTGGTGTCAGACACTCTGAATAACAGTACAGATGCTGAACAATGATGCTTGGGCCATGGGGGGGGGGGGCCCTCTTGCTCCTGGTCAAGCTGGAATGTACTTGTTTTGCCTCCGCAATGTGGTGGCCTGGACTCTGGTGGTTCTGTGCTGGTGCATGGCGGCTGCATCGACTGGGATTGCTAGCCATCAGAGTCAGCTCCATGGGTGACAGACAGGCCATACCTAGCTAGGTATATCTTATACCACTTGCCAGTCCTACTGACTTACTTTCTGATTAGACAAGTACCCCAAGTCCTGTTGTGGTGCTTGAAAGTTGAGGCCCTCAAGGACCCCATATATAGAGAAACTATTGTGGAATCACTGGCCAACTACTTTACCTGTAACTAGGACAGCACACAACACAGTGCAATGGAGTGGGATTCAATGTTGGTTGTGTTTATGGGTGTGGGGATGGCTACTACCATCGGCATCCGTCCCACGCTGGAGTGGGACATGATGTTGTAAGAACAAAAGTTGGCCAGCCTTGGATGAGAGCTATAATGGGGAAGGCAAAGAAACACCTTCATTTTCTTTTTAAATAATTGATATTGGGTTTTTAAACACATTGAATCATAACCATAGCATCAATAGAAGCAGAAAGAAGAAGAGAATCTGGTATTTTCAGTACACTCACGCCACAAAGAAACACCTTAATAACTCATGCGAACGTCTGGAGAAACATGCCTGTCTTACCTATAGACGCAGACTCCACATGGAGGGAGACACGGTGGGTCCATTAATGGCTAGAATGATTAATGAGGAACACTACACTGAACTTAGATTGGTGATACAGGATCAGCCATAAATGAAACACTGACTGCACACCTACAACATGTACACACATCCCCGGGAACTACTCTGGAGCACCTGGTTGTCACCTCCCTCGCGTCACTGTCACTCCTGAGATTAAAGGATTCTGAACAGGAAGAACTGGAAAGTCCTCTGCTCAAATGAGACATACTGTTGGCCAAAGGTTCCCTTTAGAGGTCAAAGGCACCAGGATGAGAACAGACTTCCGTCCGAGCTCTACAGAATATATCCGGAGACCAAGGCAGATAAATTACTACATGTACACCAGGAGGTCTTGTAATAGGGCCCATTCCCTGACTCTATGGGAGAGGCCCTTGATGTGTTGATACCTAAGCAGGGGAAGCATCCAGTAGATGCTCCCTCCTATCACCTGCTCTTACTACTGAATATAGACCAAAGAATACTTGGCCAACTGCTCGAAAAATGTCTGTACTGCTACCTTCCACAACTGATCCACACTGATCAGTCAGGGTTCATCCCCAGAGGATACCCACTCCAATATCTGCCATTTATCTCATGTCCCCCACTCACCCCATGTGACTGAAGATCAATATGCCTTAGCCTTTCTAGACATAGAAAAGGCCTGTGATAGGTGCTGAATAGAGGCAAGATGGAGGTCGCTTGAGACTGCAGTGCCTGTCAACCAGAGCGGTGCCGGTTATGGAAAGGCTGAGATAGATGCTGTGCAGAGTTTACAGATTTTGAATGGCTCCGATCCCTATTGGAGGATATCCCGCTGAGGACAAATATACGATACTGAGACTGGCGATGCTAATAGGGCTGACCGCTCTACGATTTTGGGGAAGAATACAGGAAGCGCCAGCAACTCACCTTGAGGTTGGCCCGAGCACTTGTATGGCACCGAAGATGTCGTCAGCGGCGGCAGCGGCGAAGGCAAGAGCAGCAAGACAGACACAACGGGAGACTGTCGAGTCGGGTGGAAAGGTGGTGAGATGCCCCGATGAGACGCGCGACGCTCTCCCAGCTCCCAAGGCAGCGGGACGTGGAAACTCTGCCAAACCTAAGGAGGGTAATGCGAAGACCGGTCCTACGGTGGCTGAGCTGTTCTGGAGAACTCCTGCTGGGGCGCATCTGGGTCGGGAGAGGAAGACTGGAGAATGTGGAAGTGGAGACAGAGTTCCGGCTGCAGCTACGGCTGCAGCTGTCACACCTGTACCGGCGTTGGTGGGAGAGACGGATGCCGAAAGTGGGAGCGAGTCGGCAGCTCCATCTTCTGTGCCGGGTGGGGGCTGTGAGGCTGCAACCACTCCTGATGCGCCTGACGCTCCCGGTTTGGCTGCGGTTCCCAGCAGGTCGGGAACAGAGGAAGGTATGGCTGTCTCGGTTTTCTCTTCCTTCGGAACGGGCAGTGATGCTGACAATGGGGGCTGTTTAGGGGGGGAGAGTCAGTGTAACAAGATAGCCAGTAATGATCTAGACGGCGCGCTGAATCTCATAAAATAGAATAGAATATGGAGAGCGTAGAGAGCAGCGCTGATCTAGATACCGAGCTAGATCCCAGCGATTTTTTCTCCTTGTCGGATGGGGCCGGGCAGTCAGATGAATCTGCCTCATGCACCACTGACGAAAGTGGATCAGAGGAGAGGGATAGAGATATCGGGACTAATTCAAAAACGATTTTGAAAAAGAAAAAAATTCATTCTGGTTTGAAGGATTTAGCATGGGATTATTCACCTACTAGTCAACTGATCGTTCCTTGCCCTACTCCCTCTTCTCAACAACACTCTGACCCCTCAATACATCTAGACCCCGCACCTTCAGCCCTCGATACTATCCTACAAGCTATTGCTGCACATCGGGAAGAAACAGCTCAGGACTGGCATAAGGCGCAGACCGCTTTGCGCAAAGTCCAGGGGATAGTGCGCAGACTAACAAGGACATGTAGCTCTTTTGGAGAGCGTTTGACTGAGATTGAGTCAAGGATTGTTTCTAATGAGACTGAGACTGTAGCAGTTGCAGCTAGGGTGAGCTCTCATGAAGCCGAGTTGACGGATGTTAAATGGAAATTGGAAGAATTCGAAAATTACCAGCAAAGGAATAATCTGCGACTGCTGGGGTTTCCCGAGGGGGCCGAAGGGGGGGATGTTCGCTCTTTTGTGATAGATCTGTTTCGTGATTCCATGCCCGAGCTTGCTAGTTGGGATTGGGCCAAAGAAGTTCAACGGGCTCACCGCATGCCATTTACTTTAAGACAACCACAGAAACCTGGTGCTTACCCTCGTGCAATCCTTATCTTTTTTGGTAATTTCCTGCTCCATCAGGCTGTTTTTGAAAAAGCCAGGCCGTAGTATAAGCGAACGAGGAATGATATTTCATTCTTCGTTCGCCCAGATTTTTGCCACTCGACTGTTGAAAGGCGCTGGAGGCTGCACCAGTTAATTAAACCTTTTCAGGATAAAAAGCTCAAGCCTACCTAAATAATCCTGCACGGCTAAAGGTGATCTGGGGAGGAGAAATAAAGTTTTTTACCTCAGAAATAAAAGCAAAGGAGTATTTAGAAGAGCTGAAGTAGATACAATAGGGGAAAAGGAGGAAAGAAAAGAAGAAAAGAAAGGAAAATAGAATAGGGAAACAAAAGTAAGGAAAAGGGGAAAACAAAAGAAAGGGAAAGGGGAAAAAAAAAGAAGAGGGGGAAAAAAAGAGAAGAGGGAGAAGAAGGGGAGAGAAAGTGAAGGAGAGAGAAGGGAGGGGGGAAACAGGAAAAAAAGGGGAAAAAAAAATAAGGGAGCAGGAAATGGGCAAGAAAGGAGGCTAGGAGAGAAAGAAAGGAAAGGGGATAAGGAGGAAAATATAATTATAAAACTAGGATCAAGACGTTAGAGAGTAGTTTGTGTTTTTCTTTGTTTTTGATGTGGCGGTTTTCTCTCCTCTGCTGTTGTTACTGTTTTAATGATATGAGCGGTTATTGAACTTAGCACAGTGAATTTGAGATAAATCGGTACACGCTCTGGTTGTATTGGGCACGACCATCACGAACAGACCTTGGTGTCTGTATGCCTCACACAGGGTGTTGGGTGGGAGGGAGGGCCTGTCATGTACAGGGAGGGCGCGTGGGAGGGAGTGGGTGACAAAACGGGGGAAAAAAAGCATTTCCAATAAATAATTTGAAAGTAGTGGCAAAATGAATAACTATGAGGATAATTTTGGTTCATTCTTTGATGAGTAACGTAAGACTTAGATATAGGCTCTATCACTCATTTGGTATAATTAAAATGATAAGCTCTGGGAGTTTAATGAATAATCTGAAATGGGGAGACTAACAATTTGTTCTTGGAATGTGGTGGGGTTGAATGACAGAAATAAAAGAAATCGACTAGGGGAAATAATTAAGCAAGAATCTTTTGACATAGTTTGTTTACAGGAGACGCATCTATCCTGGGAAAAAAAAGATCTGCTTAAATTTGGAGATATGATATTGCTGTTAGTACAACACAAACATCTAACACTCGGGGAGTAACTATACTAGTGAAATCATCTATTCAAACAACATCGCACAAAAAAGCTGATGCCCTCGGGAGATGGGCAATCATAGAGCTAGCCTCCGGCGTAACTGTTTGCTCAGTTTATGGCTCGAACCTAGATGACCCTCAAATATTTAAAGATCTTGAATCAGAACTTGTGTTCTGGCCTAAGTCGATGTTTTTTTGTGGAGATTTTAATATCTCTATGAGATTACCAGATGAAAGTATAAATTATTTAGGGTATGTGGGAAGAAAACCAAAAGTATATAAGGCAATTTGTCAACTTATGGATATCCATGGCTTAGTGGACGTTTGGGTTAAAAAAAAACACTCAGATCCTGGGTATACCTATTTCTCGCATCCCCACAGTAAATATGTCAAAATAGATTATATATTTACAACAACGGACTTGGTTGATCATGCTGAGATCACTAAACTCTCGAAACTACTATCCGACCATAACTCCTTGACTTTGTCACTTCAATGAGATAATTTCACTAGACCTCGCACTACTTGGACATTTGATAGGAAATTATTAGCTAACCAGGACTACATTTCATATGTAAAAAATTGGACACAACAATTTTTTGACATGGATCGCTATAGTGCATCTAGGGGAATGGTTTGGGATTGTTTTAAATCTGCCCTTAGAGGTGAAATGATTAGCTATGTAGCAAGGCATTGAAAAAAACAAGACAGAGAGAAGCAAGTATTGATGCAGGAACTGATAACAGCTGTCCAGTATGTGTCGCATACTTGTCCTGAAAACAGAACTTAATAGCTGGCTAAATCAGAAAGCAGCAGAGACGTTCCAAGCACATCGAGCTAAGGTGTATGAAAATGGAGAGAGAGTGGGGAAGCAATTGGCAATGCGTACCCGGCAGAAGTCTACATATAACACTATAACCACAATAAAAGCTAATAGCCAGGAATATACGAACTCTGGGGATATCGTTGACATTTTTCAACAGTATTATCAAAAGTTATATCAAAATGATATCCCAGCGGGTTCAGACGATTCGGATAATTCAGAGGAAATAGACATTTTTATTAGGGAATTTATGAGAGATACGGAAGGAAACAAAATAATAGATAATGATACTAGGGAAGATCTCGATAGAGAAATCGACATTATAGAGCTGCAATTAGCTCTATCAGGCTTAGCTTCAGGGAAAGCAGCTGGCCCCGACAAAATTCCCCTCAAACTTTATAAAGTTTTGGGTATTCAAATTTTACCGTATTTAGTAGACCTATTTATCGGTATACAATCAAGCGGGAACCCCCCTGAATCCTGGAGAGATACTAACATAATCGTTTTTCCAAAGAAAGGCAAGCCAGTAGATCTACCTACATCGCACAGGCCGATCTCCCTGATTAATTCCGATTCTAAACTTTATGCAAAAATTATGGCTAATCGACTTGGGAGGGTTATTGAACATCTGGTCTCCCCGTGGCAACATGGCTTTGTCCCTGGCAAAGGCACAACTGATTATATCCGCAGGGCTATTACTTTATTTGATATTATGTCTAAGACGGGAGACCCGATGTCAATGATCCTCCTAGACGCCGAAAAAGCGTTTGATCGGGTGTCAAGGAGATTCCTGTGGGGAGTTCTAGAACAATGTAATTTTGGGCCAGGACTTATCAATTCTATAAAGGCCATGTATCAACAACCCAGGGCCAAGTTACAAATGATGGGAATTGAATCTAGACCTATTGATATCTCAAGAGGTACCAGACAGGGGTGTCCTTGCTCCCCGATTTTGTTTGCGCTATATATAAACCCCCTGATTATTAGACTATTATACAGCCAGAAAATAAAACCAGTCATCGTTGGGGAATATGAGACTAAAATTCTAGCATATGCCGATGATGTGGCAGTTTTAACACCAGATCCCGCTGAGGCTATTGCTGAAATTTAAATAATTACACAGCAATTTGGGCAATATTCGGGATATTCATTAAATAGAGATAAGACGGTTATTCTCTGTACTGAAAATACTATCTTTATTGACCCTAGGATTGCAATAAATACGACCTATCTAGGAGTGTGCATTACTGCGAAAATAGAAAATATTAACAATTTGAACTATGATCCTCTAATTAAGAATATTACTAAAGATCTTCTAAGGGTAAATAACCTACATCTATCCATTATTGGTAGATGCAATTATTTAAAAATGAATACACTCCCTAAAATACTGTATTTATTTCGGGCTATCCCCTTGTTTTTAGAGGAAAAAATTATGAAATTGCTTGAGTCCCAAATGTCTAGTTTTATATGGCAGTATGGGAAAATCAGGAGATCAATGAAATATTTATCTCTTCCTCAAAACAGAGGAGGGCTACCTGCTCCAAACTTGAGGCTATACCACTGGGCCGCCCTTCTTCAACAGATGGTACCTCTCCTTGTGATGAATGAAGCTAATCACGATGTCGTGATTCCTTCTATCTATGAAATAGCATTGGGGAAAGAAGCTCAGGGACTCCTGCTAAGGCAAACTGAAGTAAGATTTATAAAAAAACAGGTTGAGGGTTGTTATTAGTGCATGGAAGGTCTGGAGGCAGGCCGCTAAGCTGATGGAAATCCCAAAAATTAATAGACATACCCCTCTTTGGCAATCCTCGATATTACCACCACATGTTAATGATGTAATTGCAAAAAAATGGGATAGAGCAGGGGTACAAACAGTTGGTGACTTTCTGGGGGATGGGACAGGCCATAGATTTTTGAACATACAAAACACTTTTGGAATTTCGAATAATGACTATTTTAAATTTATTCAAATTAATTCTATCTTAGGGTCCAATACCATCCCTCTTGAAACTGTCCCATTTATGGATGTCATTGTTAGAAAGTCTACTCGGATTGGAACTATATATGGTATTCTCCAGGAGAAGCTTCCAAGCGATCTAGATAGTGTTGAATCTTCATGGGTCGAAAAACTGCGTAATCCCAATATCGATCTTGACATGAGTTTGGTTTTAATATCTCAACTGCTTTCATCCTCAAATCTGAAAGCACAATTATACAAGACAATTTTTAATCTTTATTTTACTCCTGCCAAGTTGTTTTTATGGGGTAAAAGAACAGACGATTCCTGCCCGAGATGCGGGATAGGGCCGGCTACTCTTCCTCATATGTTTTCAGATTGCCCTACACTAATATCACTTAAAAATATGGTGTTAGGATTCTGGGAGGAGGTATTTGGACATAAGATGGCTTATTCTAGCACACTTTTTATTCTCGGATATGATAATACCTTAGGTTTCAGTCATGAAGAAGAGGCATGTCTTTTTATAGGGACGGCTGTTTTTAGAATCCTATTAGCAGCACAATGGAAAGATCCGCATCCGCCCAGCTTTCAGATGTGGATAGCCAGATTTTTGGGGGTGTATAACCAAGAGAGAGCCATCTTTGCTACTAGAGCAATGCGGTCTAGAATTTTTGGCGAAAAAATCTGGGCACCAATTGCAGCTTGGGCGAATGGAGCTCGGCAATATTAAGAAGTCTGTGAATTTTCCAGCTTGAACCGTTCTCTCTTTATACTGCTTTGTATATTTCTTTTATGTATTCTTATTGTCATCATTGACTATGTATTAATGTTTTTACAAAGCTGCTATATTTCTTGCTCGGTTTACCTGTTTATCTGTATTTATTGGAATTGTTAATAAAAAATGTTTAAAAAAAAAAAAGAAAAGGCCTGTGATTAGGTTGGTGGGGATTATTTGAGGCTGGTACTTGAGAAACTAGGCTTGGGCTCCAAATCCAGTACATGGATAAAAATGTTATATGTGGCACCACACGCAAGAGTAGGCACGGGTCATCTTATATCAGAGATGATTCATTTACAACGGGCACCCGGCAGTGTTGCCCCTTGTCTCCCTTGCTCTTCGCCCTAGCTTAGGGGCCGGTCGCATTCAGACTCCTGCAGGTGCTACAGGGATGGGGAATACAGGTGGGAAAGATGACCCATGTAGTGCCACTCTAGGCAGATGGTGCTATGGTATACTTCCGCCGACCTGATATCTGGGCTCCAATCCTCTTAAACGTGATGCTCTCGGGTTGTATGTCAATCAATACAAAACTGCACTATTCCCACTGGGACAGTTAAAAGATGTAGATCCTGCAACTTCCCACTGCTGATCTGCCATGGGCAACAAGCAATTTTTGATATCTAGGCATATTCATAGCACATGATTTTCAACAATGCCATACCCTTAATTTGGGTTGCATACTCACTAACCTCCACTCGTCCATACAGTTTTGGAACACCCTGAAATTCTCCCTGATGGGGAATATTGCCCTTAACGAAAATGGTAGTGCTCCCTCACTGCCTCTATACACCACAAGGCACTATGCACGATGCACAAAATCATCTGCAGCATCTTTCGAGACATAGACTGACTCCTGATAGACTTCTTATGGGCTGGGAAAAGACACAGGGTGGGCTTGGCCATGCTAAAGCTGGAATGATAATAAAGGAAGAATGGAGGTTCCTGCTTTTGAGTTTTTATATCTGGTGTCACACCTGCAGCATGCCCTCCGAATTTGCTACATGTGATACGATTGATATGCAAACTCTGGGAGAGGGCGATGAGGAGGCTTCTTCATAGAGCGCATTACTCACAGACATTAGAGTTTTGGAAAATTAAGCCATTTGCACAAATAGCACACTCAATGGCTGTTGACTGTTGATGGGTGGGGGGGCTGCACTATTTTAGATGACCTATACCCGGAAGGCCCATTCATCACTTTGCATGACGCAATTGAGACGTTCCAACTTGGGCGAGGGCAATTTCTTCAATATGCTAAAATAGCAGCAACCGCGCATGAGATATGGCCAGGATTCCCTGTAGCTCCAGAGCCTACACTGACACTTGTCACACTGTTGTCGATAGTGGGTGGTCAGAAATTCATTATGCACTTATTCCATGCTCTCCCCACAGACAAACCACGACCTCTCCTAAAGGTTGAGGACACATGGCACCAGTTGTGCAAGTTACCTCTTACACCTGATGAAGAGGTTCGGATCCAAAGGAAGGTACACGAAGTTTCAGTTAACTCGAGATTTAAATTACTCTTGCATGCCATTTACCTGACTAGGGACTCCAGGTGTACGCATTGCAGATATACCTCAAAAGATTTTGTCCATGCCGTATTGACCGGTCCTCAAATAATTCCATCCTGGGATGAAATATTGCTCCATTTGCACAGAGCTACAGGCTGGACCATCCCCAGAGAAGTGAAGCGATACCTGTTGGGTCTAGCTCCTATCAAAAAGAAGAAAAAAGTGAGCAGACGGTTCAGAATACTCTGACGTTAGCTAAATGATGAATTGCCATCCGATGGCTGAGCCCCAAACCTCCCCTGATGACTGAATGGCTGAGGGACATAACTGACTAAGCCAGGGCGAAAGAAGACCATATGAAACAGGTTTGTCAAATGACTGACTGCCGGATGACTTACACACCTTGGGGGACCATGATTAGGGACTTGACTGCTGATGCTAATGATACCCCTCTGGATTGCAAAATACATCGGACATTGACTAACACTAAATTGAAGATATGTGCTCATTGACGAAACTGACCCCTGGGAGGGAAGAGGACGAACCATGGAAGGGCAATAATGGGATGCCACTATACGACCTTAAGGCCCCGGATCAGGGACAATGTGGTGGTATTGAGAGACATCGAACTGAGCATGGTTGAGAGGGAAAGCGGTTGTCTTTTTTTACATTTAATAAATAAATGAATATTGTTTGTTTGATGATTAAGATGATATGTTTTTATTGATATCTGACATAACTCTTGACACTATGCCTGTGTTGATTATCCATTCAAAATTCTGTACACTGGTCTTGGATGTCTTCAAGTATGGGTGATAATCAGATCCTGTCCCAATACCTGGCTGTTTTTCGTTCCAAGAATAGCACCGTCAACCAGGTTTTCAGATTCCAACTTATCAGGTGGAAGGAGGCTGACATAAATAAGGGAAGCTTATATGTTATTTTTGTCGACCTTAAAGCTGCTTTACATATGGTTTTGAGAAAGAAACTTCAGTGCTTTTTGAAGAGATCTAGGTCTTCCCTGTTCCCTTTATGATGTCATTATGTGCCTCCATAACAATAACTTAGCACAAATATGTTCGGTAGCCGACGGGGAACCACAGATTGCTTTAGGGTCGATAAGGGAGTTAAGCAAGGCTGTGTTCTTGTTTATCCTTTTTATCAACAGCTGTGTTGATTACCTTATGAACTGCTACAATGATTTTCTGATACACAAAAGTACCGTCTCTCTTGTTCGCCGACGACACGCTGCTGATTTCTAAAGCTCTGAAAGGTATTGAGACTCTCCTTCCAGTCTATCTGTTCCACAGTGTGCATTAAACCTATACTTTACTGGATGCGAGTTTGATTCACTCCTGAGTTGTCACACTATACGGTGTGCCTACAAAATGTACTGAGAAGGCAAACAAAGAGGGGCCACCCTTTTATGGTTAGAACATGTAAACAGGCTCTTTACTCTTTGGCCTTTCCTGAGTTTTGGTTAGACACAACTACTATCACACCTTCCTCTGTTAAAAAGATGAAGTCCTGTAATAGGGATCAAGAGCAGAAGAAATTGATTAACCACCAACACCTGGGCCATCTCACTGAATGTTTTTTAGAGTTTAAGCCCATGCCAGCTTTCGAGACATATGGATAAGGTTAATCCTCCCTTTACTAAAGCCCCCTAAATAAGATTTAGGCTAGGTACTCTTCCTTCAGCCACTTTTATAGCTCAATGGAAGGACAGTTTGGGGAGCAGTAAACTTTGCCCAGCATGCAAGGGGAGTGTTGAAACTGATGCGTTTTTTTTCCATTGCTAAATTCCTAGGGAGTATTTGGCCGATTCAACACAAAATCCAATCGTCATGTGCGTCTAAAGCTGCAGCCAAAAAATGCAGATAATGATGGGTTTTTGTTAAACTAATCTAAGAATAGGTTTGAGTGACATCAATAACCTTCCTAGAAATATTTTTGTGCCCTTGTATGCTAGGCAAGCTCTGTATTTCATATTTGGGATATCTATTATTTCTTGTTTTTAACAAATGTGATCTGTACTAATTCATGTGTATTTCTTCTTGAGTGATGTAGAAGCTACAAATATTATACATTTGCACATGATTATTTTCAATAGATTCTTTGATGGATTTTTATGATATATGTCATATTCTTGACTCTGGCTTTGTATATTTATAATTATATTTTAATGATTATTTTTATCTAAATGTATTATTCATTGGTCTTAAGTATTGCATGCTTGAACTGTGACTTTTATGGTCTATGACCAATATAAAATATCAAAATTGAAATTGATTACCCATTTTTGAGGTATGTTTATTGATGAATCGTAATGGACCATGGAAAAGCCTTTGCTCCATGTCTTATAGTATGTTAACATATTATGCTTTCAAAATGTCAATAAATAAATATCACAACATAAGTATAATTATTAACAATTAATTAATTTATAATTAATTATATAATTGATTATGAATTATGTAAATTGTGTAATAATTGTATTTTTTAGTTATATATTAGGTGTGGGCTGTTGGGTTTGTAGGGGACTTGGGTGGGAAATATATTAAGTAATAACTAATTAACAATTAATTATCAATTATTATTCATTCTTTACTGAATTATTATTTAAGTTAATTGTGTTATACTTATTTATAGGTTTGTGGAGGATAGTGTGAGATGTTCAAATCAAATCAAAATCAGCTTTATTCGGTGCAACAAATCTCACCATAAAAGCATACTATAAAAAGAATAAATGTACATTATTATTCCAAATAGTTTAAAAACAGACACAAGGAAAGGGAAAAAACTATTTAAAACACAAATGTGTACTTATGACCCTCATTTGGTCTTGAAAGTTTATAAAGGGCTAAGGATTTACGAACTAGTCAGGAGTTAATACATACAGACAAGGGAGATAAAGTGCTGGTGCGAGAAATACATAATATGACCTAGGACACAAAACAGACATTTTGGCATTATATCAATAATAAAAACAAAACGATATTTAAAAATAATCATCCAAGATTTTCATACAGCAATGCATCAAGATGTGAATAATCTTTTCGTTTCCTGATCGCAAGCTGTATGAAGCGAATTACAGTATTTATCATTTTCATATTTTCTTAACTACATACAAAGTCAAATGCATATTTATAATTAAAAAGCATATTTGATCAAAATAAGGGTTTTAAAACAGATTTCCGGATTTCCTTGTAAAAACTACAAAAGAGAATAAAGTGCATCGTCGATTGCTTGGATTTTCCGTCACAAGTACATTTCGGTAGTATCTGACATAAGCAACTAAATAGTGTAACGTCCTCATCCTTAGCCTAGTAAGATAAAATCTCTGTTGTAGATTTTTCGTCAGTACTAATTACTGCTGTAGGCCCCTCACAAAAGGCCATTCACAATATGATATGACAGTGTGTTTCTGACCAGCACACCGATCTCTTTCATTTTCCTTTAGTCTTAAATATTTATACTTAAGATCCTGTTTACTAAATTCCAATATAAGAAGTGGGTCCATGTCAGAATTACATTATTTTAAAATATTGTGAATATACTCCAGCCAAGGGATCCTCCTGCTATGATCGAGTGCTAAGCAGTCCATGATTTAGTCTTTTGTGAGTTTTGTTTCATTCTTAGACCAGATGCCGTACCAAAAAGTGAGACCTGCAATATTTATTGTGCACTAATATATGGAGTTGATAGTCCTGTATGAATTATATAATTTGCAGTCCCATGAGGAACTGCCAATAGTCTTTTTAAAAATGTATTTTCATGATTCTGAAGAGAGGAGATATTAGACCTACCCCAGATAGCAGCTCCATAACAGGCCCCGGAAATTCATTTGCTACGATAAAGTGATAACATTTCACGAATAGGTTTATTTCCTATCTTCGCCAAAAATCTAAAAATGCTCTCTATTGATCTTAAAAGTTTCATATAACATAAATCAACATGGGAGTTCCATGTACAATCCTTGTTAAAAAGCAACCCCAGATAAGAGAAAGATGAGACTCTATTAATTAAAACTCCACCTACATCATGTTGTTTCTTTTTTGGATTTTTGACCCCGCATGTCATTACGAAAGTTTTCTTTAGGTTTATTTTCAGATCTTTGCTTGTCATGTATAGAGCAAAATTCTCTATAAGCTTTAGAAGGCCGTTCACTGTCCTTGATATAAGGACAGCGTCATCTGCATATAGCAGTACAGGGGTTATACGAGTCTCAACTTTCGGAGGAACCTGCACTCAGGGTTTGTAAAAGAGGGTCTACATTGTTGACATATAGAGAGAAAAGGAGGGGTGCTAAAACACAACCCTGTCTAATGCCATTTTTTACACTAAAATCCGGTGTGCATTTTCCCCTCTTTCCATATCGTACCCTAGATGTTAAATGGGTATAAATTTGCGATAAATATATGATTATATCCAGGGGGGCCCCTAACCCGTTAGTGTTTGCCATAGTTTGCTGTGATTAACTAAATCAAAGGCACTAGTAAGGTCAACAAAACAAAGGTATAGCACCCCCTCCTTTGCCAGAGTATACTTCCCTATGATTAGTTCTAAATTTAAACACTGCTCTATCATCCCATTTCCTCTTCTTAAACCATACTGTGCGTCAGACAGTATTTTCTCCTTGTTGGCCCACGTTTCAAGTCTTTCCAACATTATATGACCCATCAGTTTTGACGTGGAGTCGAGAAGGGATATTGGCCGATAACAATTTGGCTTCCCTCTGTCACCTTTTTAAAAAATTGGTACGATTATACTTTCAGCCCAAGTGGTTGGTAAAAAAACCCTGATAATGGCATTAAAAACATTTGTTAAAATGAGTATCCAGAAATCTATATCATACGTAAAAACATCCATTGGTAAGCCATCCGGGCCTGCAGCTTTACCATTTGCACATCTTTGTAAAGCTGATTCAATTTCATCTGACGATATTGGCAAAGAGTTAATAGGTTCTACCATTATAAAATTTCCTTTTCTGGTTTTGCTTGTTTTTGCACCATCTGGGTTAAAAATCCCCTCAAAGTGGGCCACCCAGTCATCCGGTGGTACCACGATATCGATATTTACAAATGTATTATCTTTAAAGAAGGGATGATTAACTTTTTTCCAGAAAAGGGCTGCGTCTTTTTAGCTCCGCAGCCTGGGTTAATTTCTCCCACGCCCCTTCGCGAATCTCCCTTTTCCTTTTTTGCAGTGTATTTTTATATAGTTTCCGCAGTGTGCAAACTTTTGTACTATCTCTGTGTGTTTGTTTTAGTGCCAACTTCAGCGCCCCGTTCAACTTAGAGCATTCATGATTAAACCATCTCGGATTAGAATCTCGCACCTTATACTGTTTTTTATTACTTAAATCATCAGCAATTTCGCTCATAATTTTATTAAAAGCAGTTATAATCTCCTGACTCTGAGAGGTGCTATCCAAACGGGATTTCTATATCATCTTGTATTTTTTCTTTTAATTTTGTCATAAATAGGGTCGGGTTTACTCCTGTCCATTTTATTGATACCCCATTATTCCCCCGAGTTTCGATATCATTTTCCATTCTCTTACCCTGTTCTTTTTGGCTGAGTTTTAATCTTAATGAAACTATTAGTGGGTTATCGTCACTGAATAAGCTGGGGTTAATCAATACATTTTCCACCAGTTCACTACAGTTTGTTGACATGATAATGTGATCAATGATTGAGGATGACCATACTCCTACATATGTTGGTAAAATAGTTTCCCCCCTCCCAACCGCGGGATCCAAAATCCTCAAATCGTATTTATGCACTACGTTATTAATGGATTCCCCATACTGGTCGTGTGGGAAGTGGGGTATCCTGTCTCCTAGATGATCACAATATCCACAGGGCTCACCTACCTCATAGGTACATATACCACAATTAAAATCCCCTGCCCATATTAGTACATAATTACCACCTATCCCCTCAAGGAAATAATCCAAATCTTTTTCAAGACTCCCAATTACTTTGCTCTTTGATTTGTCGAAAACATTATTATATAAATTAATTATAATGACAACCTGTTTTCCTACCGATTGCAAACGCAAGAGCTGATAATATTCTGATGATATATATGTTTTCATGAGCTTCAAGGGGGATGTGGTAGCAATTAAGGTGGCTAAACCTCCTTTAGCTCGTCCCGCCCTCGATGGACTAGCAACTGTACAAACAATTTGATAACCATTTATGAAAAAAGGTTCTGTAGCCCATGTTTCTTGAAGTACAACTAAAGGACACACATCTAGTGTTCTCAGCCATGCCTCGTCATTAATTTTAGTTTTAACCCCGGTGACATTCCATGTCATTAAATTTAAAGTTTCGCTTTGATATTTGCCCGGGATAGCTCTGCTTATGTTAAGAGTGGGATCATAAGAAGTATTGCAATTTGTTTGTTTATCCTGATTGCATTTATACATTGATACTGTTAAATCATGTTCTATGGTCTGCACTAAATTAGATGTATCAATATCTACCTCACAGTAGTCCAGGGTGCCATTCAGGGGATTTGGTTCCCTTTGTATGGTTATATTAGTGTCAGCTGCTCCCTCTCTCAATTTAGAGGTTTGGTCCCTTTTTATTTCAGAAGAGTGCCCCCTCTAAGTCAATCTACATCGCTGCATCTTCTTAAAACTGAAAATGTATTATGCAGCGGTATAGGTTGTGTAAAAAATGGCAGTTGGCTAGTGATTAAATTTACTTTACTATGACTGGGCCTATAAAAATATCCCAGTGGAACTAGCTTTTTCAGGCATATACCCAATTTCATCAATTTGCAAAACATTCAGCAAATCACCCACCGAGTTCCGGTCACGGAACTTTACAACAATACAGATGTTTTTCTGGAATTACCCACCCAGTTCACCCTCCTTATCCTAATTATGGCCTCTTCCAATGTATTCACCCCGACATCTGCATTAACAGAAAACCAATGAACAACTTGATTTTTCAAAGACTCATATGTTTCCTTCTGAGTTACCGCTAGTTTTGGAACATTATTTAGAATAATAACATAAGGAAGCCTGTGATGGAAGATTTAATGTCCCCTGGATATCATTATTGTCTTATTTAGTTCTATTCATCCTAGTCAATTGTATATTTTGCTGATCCCTTATGGTTGGTGAAATATCAACTTTATGCGGCCTTGGGCGAGTTGGAGTTTTTGGTGTCAGTACATCCCCTACATCAAGAATGTCCTGACTTTCATTGGAAGGATGAATGACAGTTTTGTCCCTGTTTGTTCTGACGTTTTTCATCAACATAGAAATGGGTTTAGTAGATTTGGAAGTGCTGGAAATTTTATTCAAAGACTTGTCTTACTGTAACAATTTGATCTCCGGCTTTAGGCGTCTTTCTATGCTGTCTAGTTTGCCGTGAAGTCTTTTAAATAATGACTCAAGATCTTGTGTCTTTGGGTTAATAGGGGTGTTGTCCCCCCTTCGGGTCCCAGGTTTTTTGTCGCCCTTTTTTTCACTGGGCTTCGATTTATTTTTGGGATATATTGGTAGGTGCTCCATCACATTATTTATTGGTTGCAGACCTTCCTTCTTTTTTTTAGCGGGGGAGATGGTGAGGGCGTATCATCTGTTGAAACTGAGATCTCCAGGGATGTATTTAACACACAAGGATTACATTTTTTATGTGTAAAATCTTATGCAGAAATGTTGTCTACTCTCAGCTCAACTTCTTCCTCTATGTTCCCCAAATTAGACACATTTATGGCTGCAGACTTCCCGTCTTCATGAACAGATTATTTTAGGGCAGCATCAAGAGCTGTTTGAGTTGCCAATTGTTCCTCAACATGGACAATTTCACTATTAATAATCCCCACAGCGTTTCTCAAGTATTTAGTGATTGGCGCGCTCTTTGGGGGCACTTTCCTCTTTAGTAGCAATTTCCTTTTTCCCATCTTTTAGTCCAAGTAAGAAGTTTTGAATAACAGGGGAACAAACAAAAGGTGACTTTCTCTTACCACTTTTATGATGTGTAACGTTGTGCAAAGGGGGAGGCCCTGCCCTGAATCGTCCGGCCGTGGACGGGTGCAGACGGGCCCGCCCTTGTCCCGGGATTTGCCCGCGCCGCGGGAGCCCGGGAATCCTTTTGTGCACCTCCTGGCGCTGGGTGATTTAGTCGGCGGCGTGCGCGCCGTGGGAGGTGCCGGGAAATTAAGTCTGGTGTCCCCGCTCCGCTCGGGTGTCTCCAGCAGCAATGTTCCCTCAAGCAGCAGGCAAAGAAAAACTTTAGCAAATCCTTAGTGAGCTCCCGCACTGCGGCAGCCCAGGAATCCTTTTTTGCGCCTCCTGGTATTGGGTGATTTCATCGGCGGCATGCGCTCCGCGGGAGGTGCCGGGAAATGAAGACCGGTTTCCCTGCTCCGCTCGGGTGTCTCCAGCAGCAATGTCCCCTCAAGCAGCGGGCAAAGAAAAACTTTAAATAAGCTAGGCACCAGCTGTAAAAACCAATAGATGTTGCTTTAACAAGTAAGAGAGGACACCCAAGTCAATCCTGTGGGCAACCAATTAAAACCAAGTTTAAGACTTTTTGAGCCCCATTTAGCTGTCTCTCATGACCAATTTCAACAAAGAATACTTTGCGATCTGCTGCCAGAATTAGCAATTTTTCAAACAGTCCTTTGCCGCGGGTCCCTGCTCAGACAATCGAGCGACGACACTAGCTTTGCTCCCGCAAACACGAAGTCCAATCGGTACCGCTTCAAAGGGCTTGGCGTACTCAATAGGCCGGCGGATGGGCGGGTGAGATGTTAATTAAGGAATACATATATAATTGTTTTAATCGATAAAGAATTATTACATTCTTCAATAATCATGTAAATTGTTTACTTATTTTCTATACATATATATATAATTTATTGTGGTTATTAAATAATGTTTATATTAAGAGCTTAATATTTGTTGTAAATTAATAGGGTTATGTTACAAATATGTTATGTATTTGAGGTGAAGTACTTTCCCAACTTTTGCACAGACTGGAGTGGGAATAGTAACTGTAACCCCTCCAAAGTCCAATGTCTTCTCAACTGTTGCCCAGACTGGAGAGGGAATAGTAAATATTACCCCTCTGAAGTCCAGCACTTTCCCGACTGTTGCACAGACTGGAGTGGGAATAGTAAACTTAATCCCTCTGAAGTCCTATGCTTTCCCTATTGGTGCACAGACTAGAGTGGAAATATAAAATTTTACCTCTCTGAAGTCCAACACTTTCCCTACTGTTGCACAGACTGGAGAGAAAATAGTACATTCAATCCCTACGAATTCTAATGCTATTCCTACTGTTGCACAGACTAGAGTGGGAATTGTTAATTTAATTCCTCCGAAAACTAAAGTTTTCCCTACTGTAGCACAGACTAGAGTGGGAATAGTACATTTTATCCCTCCGTAGTCCAACGATTTCCCTACTGTTGCATAGACTGGAATGAAAATAGTACATTTTACCTCTCCGAAGTCCAACACTTTACCTACTGTTGCACAGACTGGATTGGGAATAGTAAATTTAAGCCCTCTAAAGTCCAATGATTTAACTATTGTTGCACAGACTGGAGTGGGAATAGTAAATGTAATCCCTCCGAAGTCCAACGCTTTCTTTACTGGTGCACAGACTGGAGTGGGAATAGTAAATATTACCCCTCCGAAGTCCAACACTTTCTCTACTGTTAAACAGTCTGGAGTGGGAATAGTAAATGTAATCCCTCTGAAGTCCTATGCTTACCCTATTGTTCCAAATCCTGGAGTGGGAATAGTACATTTTACCCCTTCAAAGTGCAACACTTTCCTTACTGTTGCACATTCTGGAGTGGGAACAGTAAATTTACCATCTCCGAAGGCCAATGCTTTCCCTACTATTGCATAGACTGGAGTTGGAATAATACATTGAATCCCTCTGAATTCCAATGCTTTTTCTACTGTTGCACGGACTGGAGTGGGAGTGGTAAATGTAATCCCTCTGAAGTCCAATGCCTTCCCTACAGTTGCACAGACTGGAGTGGGAATAGTATATTTTATCGCTCAGTATTCCGCGACTTCCCTACTGTTGCATAGACTGGAATGAGAATTTTAAATTTTACCCCTCCAAAGATCAATGCTTACCCTAATGTTGCACAAACTGGAGTGGTAATATTAAATTTAACTCCTTTCGAAGTCCAATGGTTTCAGATTTTGTTGCACAGACTGGAGCAACAATAGTCAATTTAATCCCTCTGAAGTTCTGAAGTCCAGCGCTTTCTTTACTGTTGCACAGTCCATATTTACCACATATTCTTTACCACAGTATGTTCTATGAGAAATACTTATACTGAAATGAATGAATGCGGTGCATATTGCACAGTTTTAATTGTTAACACGCAAGAAGCACAAGTTATCAGATACCCTTAACAATTAGCCCTACACGGGTGCCATTCAGGAATACAATTACTTTACTGCATTGATATTTTATGGTGTAGTTGACACAAAGTAGGTGTACTACACCACACACTGCATTTGATTACTTTTATGCTATGGTAACTACCGATTTTTTACCATTTTCTCTTACAGATACAGAGTACAGGGTGAAAACCTTAAGTGACTGGTTCACCCTTGAAATAGAGGGTATACCTTAGTGTGTGTAATATTACTGCACTGACCGTATTTATATGTCTTTTTCACTTCTGGCCCTGAAGAAAGCCTTGGATTCTGTATGATATTGGCTAAAACATGTAGCCCAACCAAAGGATGTATATGATCAATTGTATCTCCTAAACATCTGCATTGAGTTTTTAGTCTTGCCCTGCTATTAAAATTCCTCCTGGTTAGGAGGAGGATCCTGGAGACAATTTTAAAATTCACCTTTTTCACTGGCTTTCACAACAAAAAAACCTGCTCCACTGTATTCAGGCATCGAAGCACGCCTAGGATGCATTCGGCACCCTAGATGGGAACCCAATGATGAAGAATGGCACCAACTAGGTTGGTGGGTGAGGGTTCTTCTCAAAACCTAATGTTTTTTTTAGTATGATTGCTTTTGGATGCAGTTGATTTTGAAAGGGCACTTCTCTATTGTTAAAACTGATTACTTTGGGAAAAATAACGTGTTCGTTTAATCCTCGCTCTTACTTGCGCTGTAGTTACAGGAACAAAGTCAATGATATTGGTCTGTATGTGTTTGGGAAGTGTGGACAACATTTGTGACGGGCAATGGCCCCCTCTAACTTTTCCAAGGGGAGATATAACCTCATCTAAACATTTTGGTTATCCAGAAATCGTGCTCCTTTGCCATGGGGCGTCTGCTACAGCCACAGTACCATCAGCAAGTTCAAACCGTTATGTTGTAATATTAGGCTCACTCAATCACAGGTCCCCTTGCCATTCATACGTTATGGGCACTCCCTGGTAAACGTCACCGCCCAGGATTGAGCTAATAAGATGCACCTTCAGGGTTAGTTTCTGCAGGCCACAATATAATTGTCTAGTTACTCAGACAGATGTCTGGATGACATTGGTCTCCTGACAACACCAAAGGTATTCTGCAGGTTGTTATGCTTGATTTCTGCATCCAGACTGTCACCTGGTACATCATGAGTCCCACTCTTGAGGCGCAGTGTAATCACAGGCACTCGCAATTCACTTTGCCCGGTGATTTAAGTTATGACCCCCTCAGAAGAGTGTCACAAATAGACCAGCTATGGCAGCCCACACAGTTATCCACAATATTGAGGCCCACAGCCTATCTAGGCCGTAGGCCCATTTGCCATCTTAGGGTGCCACAACAATAGTTGAACCCATCTGCTGGTAGCTCCGAAGCCCAGCACCAGTCCTGCGGTGCTACAGGGCTTCTTAAATCAGGCCACAATGATCTCTGTATGCCGAGCAAGCCCCAAGAGACACTGCACTGGCCAAAATTTGCTGCAATTAGCACTAAGGCTTGGGGAGAACCGGGGGGACACGCAATCAGTCCACTACAGTTGCCATCTTTACATGTGGTATTTTTACATTTTTGAGTCATGCGTAGCCAGATGTTACTGGTATGTTTTCTGATCCCAAGCCTGTGAGGCAAGTACAAGGCCCACTTGAGAGGCATCAAAAGAAAAGAAAGTTCTCTAGTGTTATCATAGAAAGGTAAAATAAAGTTCTCTGGTGGGTCCAGGTGACCGATGTAGAGACGAAGGGATGCTGTGCCATATGGCCACAACTAATGCATAGTTAATGGTGAATTAGTCAGCTATATGGGAGAGGATGGGCTACATGCGAGAGGTTGGGCATAGGACATGGCAAAAAAGGTCTAACTATGGAAAAGCTTGGGACAATGAAAGACCTGCGCCGCATGGTAGTACCATGCACACAGGTTCTATTGATGAGGCATGGTAAGAGTGAGCCAAAATATATCAAAGGGACCAATGGGGGGCTGCAAGATGGTGATTAAAGACAAGAAATGTATGGGTGGCAGATGAATAGGAATTGCAGGTATCCTAAATGCCATGTGGGTTGAAGAAGGAAAATCATCACGAATTGGGATCAATACATAAGAAATATTCAGCTGAGGCTGTGGTTTGGTGGGGGCTGAGCAATGCCCGCCTTTTCGCATACAAGGAGTGCAGCAATAAATGATACACCATAGTATACCAGCGGGCCATCACATCCCTCCAGCTTGTGCCATTGAGCAGATGAAGACCTGGATGGATGAATGGAGGAAATGCAGGGGCTTTCACTGGAACACCAGCTAGGTTTCTTGTAGGGATTCTGCACATACACAGAACTATGTTCAGGATTAGGGGACCTCTGTACCCACAAGCCCAACACCGACTAGCTATAGTGTCTCACTCACTCTCCTACTCACAAATGGAGAAACAAATGATTAGACAACCCAGAACACAACACTCCCGGATCTCTCAGGAATCACGGAAACAAGACACCCCTTTCGCTCACTTACATACATTACAAAGACATTGGAAACAGGACTACTGTGCCCAAGCTTCCTCCCCGTGGACTGAATAGGAAGTATTATATAATAGAAGATCTCTGGGCTTTGTCAGCAGACCCCATACCTTTAGGACATAGATCGTATTTTTACATCACAGGTGCGTATTGCTCTTCTTCCTGGAAAAGTCCCTCTCCAAGTGTGTCTGTGTTAACCCTGCAGTCCTGTAATATCAAAATACAAGTGTCCCGCAAACAGGAGCTGCAGGGTATGTTTTGTCTATGTGCTAGGGCCTGACCTGAGCAGAATAACAAGGGACATTGTTGATTGACCTTGCTTACAATGTTCAGACTAAACTCCAGGAATGCGCGGAGAACGATCGCAGCAGACAGTTCTCATGTGAAAGGTGTAAATAGACTTGCATAAGAGAAAGCATCTAGTAGCGTGCGCAAAAGCATCATCATGGCTCCCGAGCTCATGCTAACTTAAAGATGTCGACAGTGCCCCTAGCAACCATTTAACAGGTTCTTACACATTGTTGAGATATGGACCTGGCAGAAGCTAGCTAGGGGATAAATATCAGTAGTACTAGAGCACAAAAGCAATTGGAGGACCTGTTTTAATCAATTTAAATGTTTGTGCTTGACGAAGGCATACAACTAACACTACCCTAATTTTACCCAGGGCTGAGAACATCTCAAATCCCCAAAAGTGAGAGTGAGAAAGAAGGCACCAAGGGCCGAAGACATGAGGCACATTAGACTTTATAGAGAAAACAGCTCTTG
Organism: Triturus cristatus; assembly: GCF_964204655.1. Taxonomy (NCBI): domain Eukaryota; kingdom Metazoa; phylum Chordata; class Amphibia; order Caudata; family Salamandridae; genus Triturus; species Triturus cristatus. The sequence continues at coordinate 911,581,997 of NC_140581.1, read as the reverse complement.
CTTTTCCAGGAACTGCCGTCAGGGTGGTTCCTGTAAATGCATTAAAATGTTTGACAGACAGCTTCATCAACATATCAGAGCCCTACAGAAAACTTTCACCTTTTTTCATTTTCAAAAACAACATCCCTAAGTGGGACAGACAGTGAAAACTTACAACTTGTCTGTCCACTCTAAATAGGTCAGGCAGACAAATGGCAAATTCTCCACTGGCCATGAATCTGTTGGGCCGTCTGAGGTGTATGTCGTTGATGGAGACAGAGTAGTCTCCGCCATTGTCATTCTGAAGGTCTGAGGCAGGTGGATCTTCAGATTTGTGGAGATGGTACTTGTTACCGATGCGACAGGGTACCCTCTCCGCCAAACCCTAAAGCAGGTCTAGAGTCTGTACTTAAGGTGTATGTCTAGGAGACACCACAGGGAGTCAATTTAACCAAAAGAAAAGAATGTCATGAGGCAAAGGCAATTCACTCAATAGTTATCAGATTTATAATTTCACATTTATCATACACCACATTTCATTGGTTTATGATGGCATGCTATGTTCAGTGCAACTCGTATGTAACCTTTTTTAAACTAAAGCTAATTTTGAACACATACATTCCACTGGTAACATCTTAGTTTGTGTCAGAAGACAAAATTCCTTCCTGTCTCTGCTAAAAAATAAAATATAATCTTTGACGCCTCACCACAGAGTGGAGCTAACAGAAAACGATGACATGAGATTAGTGATAACACAATGTTACACGTTTTACTACTGTTTAACGTTTACTGTAGGATTTTTCTTAGGGGTTTCCAAAGGGACTAAATATTTATCACACAGACAAAAGAGGGGAAAATACACTCTAAGAAATCTTTAATGCTTGCTTTATCTGATCAGGGCCTCTGTCTTGGCACCCTCGATATTCCCAGCATAATTTTTCACACAGAAGGTCATTTCGGCTCCAAATTACAAACCAGTTTGTCCTTATTATTTATAGCCTCTTCCACACGATTTCTAATTAATCTGGAGCAAATGTTACACTCATGGGTCGTGATCAATGGACTGCAGAAGTTGAGCTGGTAATTCTTATGGAATTAACACAGCAGTGAAAAATGCAGGCAGCGGCATGCGATAAATCCACCCGTGCACAAGCTCTGCTGCAGACTTCGTGCGTTTTACTGCACAGAAGCAAACTAAGTACCTACATTTAGAAGTATATCAAAACAAGGCCGAGAGATACTCTCATTTACCACACAGTAATATTCCCCTCGATAAATTAAATCCATATGAAGGTATTGCAGCTGGATTTGTATGCCTTGGCAGTCTGAGGGCTAGACCTCTGCTTTTGTGCACTAAACATATCCATTGACACTCTATTAGTAATCAGTAGGCCTGGGCGAAAATTTCGTTCCGTTCGCGGAAATTGCGATAATTTGACATTTTCGCGTTCCGCGGAGAGCGCGAAAATTTCAAAAATTCTGGTTTCCGCAGCTTGGCGATAATTTGTTTCTTGCTCGCGCTGTAAAATAATACATTCTCGCACGCACGCGATCGCCTTACCTGAATCCCTGCGTTCGCCGACAAGTTTTCTTGATCCGGTCGCGTTCTCCATGAGATGTTGTATTGTTTTTAGCCATTTGCGCTGTCTCGCGACAGTTCGCGCCCGCAGTGATGTCATGCGTCGCGCGATCACGTCTTTCTTCTCGCGATCATGCACCGCGAGACAACTCAAAACAAGATGGCCGCGCCCGCAAGCAACCACTTGGGTAAGTTGGCGACCCGCAACCATGCAGAAAATCTCGCGAACATGCCGGAAAAAAACTTCCGCATCTTCGCGATATTTCCGCTTGTTTGCGATAATTTTAAACATTTTCGCGATAATTTGCGAAAGTTAATTTCGCAAATTCCGCCCACCCCTAGTAATCAGGAGCGGTCGTTTCGCTTTCACACAGCGACCTCAATTCTTTTCAGTAAAATATGTAGCTTGGAATGCCAGCATAACTGAATACCACGATGACTTTTCGGGGCCTTCGCACACATTATTCTAATTGGACAACCATTGTCACCCATTTTAACATACCTACAACAGTGCATTCTAGTAGTGCATATGTCATAAGATATCAGACTGGGCAAAGGAATTCATAATCACTGCTTTTGTTTCACAGTCACAGGCAAGGCAGGGCCCTGCCGACCTTAGGGCGTGTTGCGGGTGGGGGGGCGGGTGAGGGGGCAACCCCTTAATGGTCCCCCAAAACTTCAAGGGTCTTATCTTGTCCCAGGCCAATGATTATCTGTGGGATTTGGGAGATATAGCGGCCCCTCATTACATTCTGCTGGGGGGGGCGTTGATTTGGGTCAGGCCACTTGGGCAAGGGCATTATAATGAATTGGGTGTGCACTAGTGCATTGTTATTTCACTGAATAGAGATCATAGCAATGAATTTGCTTTAATCTTCACCTGCAGCAGAACACTTCAAAACATCAAGGGCCATATTATCCAGAACGGGCGTAACATTATCGCCGCTTTAGCCTCAGGAAACTGCCACTAAAGCGGCGATAAGGGGCTTGATAATATGTCCTAGAGAATTCCAATAGAAGCCCAGGTTCTGGTGTGAACGACATCAAACCTGGGCTTCTATTGGAATTCACAAGGGCATATTATCAAGCCCCTAATCGCCGCTTTAGCGGCAGTTTCCTGCCGCTAAAACGGCGATAATGTTATTGCCGTTCTTGATAATATGGCCCCTACTCTTTTCCAGGCCCATTAATCTCTACAGGAAAAATGAAAGGTATGCTCTCAACCACCTCAATCCACATCTCTCTGAAGTTGCATTAAGGTTTAGTGATGCGCTCACTGTTTCAATGGTTTTCTTTCTCTTTTACACTTTTTCTTGCAGACTCCTGTCCACCAGGGGTGCGCATCTGCAGCGGACTAGCTTTTACAGGCTATTTTTTACCCTGCATACATGGCTCTTCAGAGGGGTCTTCAGTCTCAGTGGACACGTTTTTAAAATGCATTGCTCGCATTTTAAATGCAGTTTCAAACACACACTGTTAGGTTTATTTGTTTGGTCTAAAATACGCGACCATAAAGCACTTTCATGCTAACATACTAAGAATCTTCAGTCTGTGGGTGTTTCATTATTGTGGAATGGTACCAAAATATGTGGTTAATATTGTCTTACATAAATGATTTATACAAAATAATGTTCACAAAAGTATCACCTCTCTGGAGTTAAAATAACAAATCTAAACCTAGTGGAATATGTTTTTAAAAGATATTTAGAATTCAGTGGGTGTTTCATTAGTGTGGTTCAGTACCGCAATATTGTGATGGGCAATATTGTCTGACATAAATATTTTAATGCAATAACTGTTCGCAAATACATCACCCCACTGTAGTTAGCAATAGAAAATCTAAACCCACTGGGATGATATTTTTGTAAATTATATTTAGAACGTGATATTTATGTCATGCAATATGTTAGACTTGGCATCCTTAGCGAGGTTTCCCCCGACTTTTTGTCTCTATCATCTGTATTTTTGATGCTATGCTGGAATTCGTTTTTGGGCACTATACCACTGCTAATCAGTATCAAAGTGCAAGTTCTCCCTGTATAAATTGCTTTGGTAATTGGTTATCCATGATTGACATATTTGATTTACTGGTAAGTCCCTAGTTAAGTGCACTGAGTGTGCCAGGGCCTGTAAATCAAATGCTACTAGTGGGCCTGCAGCACTGGTTGTGCCACCTACAGATGTATCCCTGTAAAAGTATCTCAGATCTGCCACTGCTGTGTCTGTGTGCAGTTTTAAACTGCCATGTCAACCTGGCAAGTTCACCCACCTGCCAGGCCCTAACCTTACCTTCCCTTACATGTAAGTCACCCCAGTGGTAGGCCCAAGGTATCCCCATGTCCAGGCAGCAATGTATGTGAAAGGTAGGGCATGCACTGGTGTGTGACATGTCCTGATAGTGAAATACTGTGTACTTCGTTTTTCACTATTGAAAGGGTATCTTTCCTATAGGCTAACATGGGAGTTGCTTTGTAACATCTTACAAGTATACCTTTCTAAAGGGACAACATGGAGAAGTGGGGTTTAGGCTCTCTGAATTTAACAGCACATTTTTTTTAGGAAAATGGTTTTTAAATTGTGTGTTTCAAAATGCCACATTTAGAAAGTAGGCATTTTCTTATTTAACCATTCTGTCTGCCTCTGCCTTTTTATGTAATGACTGTCTGGTTTTGGAGTAGCAGGAGCTGGGGAGGTGCATTCACTGTAAACAGCCTCAAAGGGGTTGAGGTGGGTTCTGCCTTTCCTGGTCAACTCATTGCTGAGCTGAATAGATCTTGGCTGCATTTATAGCGGTGGGAGGAGTTTCACTTGCACCTGACTAGGCTGTCTCTCCTTTGCACAATGCAGTCTCCACCTCCTGTGGTCATGCAGCACCAGAGAGGACAGACCTGTTTTGGACTGGGCTCAGAGACCCTTGGCAGGAAGAGAACTAAGACAAAATGGGGTATAAGTAGTGGACCTTAAACCCCAGAAAATTTGATCACTTCTGGACTCAAGAGGAACCTTTGCTAGAGCTAGAGAGAGAGAGAGCTGTAAGGAGGAGTACTGCCCCTTTGCTGCATGTGCTTTGCTGGGCTAGCCTGCAGTGGCTGCTTCTGCCATGGAAAGGACAAAGACAGGAAATTTGCTGTGAACCTGCTTGACGAAGAATCTCCAATGGCTTGTGTGTGCTGGCCTCCTGTTCTAAAGTCAAATGGAAACAAAAAGTTCACAACTAGCTCCCCTGAACTCCACTAATGAGAGTTCTGACCTTCCAGGAGGTGCCTGTTCCAGATCTGGGCCTTTGGAGGTTATTCCTGCTGTTGGGAGCTGGAAGAAACTTAAAGAAATCAAAAAAACAACTCCGACTCTGTCAGCGATGCCACCAGTGATGCCGCGACTGGCAACTAGGCCAGGGGCACCGCTCGTGAAGTGCACAACGCACCGCCCTGCCTGTACCGCAGCCCCGACACCCTTCGACGCCTGCAGTTATCGGCCTTCCTAACACCAGCGCTCGTATCGACACTGTCACCGCCAGCGCCTGCATCCCATTATCACAGACCGATAACCGACAAGGGTGACCTCATGAACTTTTTGACTTCACATCGCCTCCCTGGAACCAATGCCTCACCAACGACACAGCCGACTTCCCCTGTCCTGGACTTGACACGTCGCCTATTCGTGGACTCGATGCCTCGCCTCCCCCGTGGCAACCTGGCAACAGGCCATGGAAGAAACAGATATCAGTGTTCTTCAATCACACCTTGCAGTTATTATTACTACCAACCCCTTCATGATAGTTTGCCTGTTCTATTTCTGGTTTTCAAATGCCTTTGACAAATGATATAAGTATGCCTTTCTTCTCTTACTTCACTCTACTTAGATGCAAAGACAGTGAAAGCAGAAAACATAATCATTAAAAGGACAAATGAAAAAAATTTACAAATTTTAACGGCTTGCTGCACTTTCAATCTCGCTCAATGAGTATACAAACATTCTAGCACGAAGGCAAACTGACTTTAATATGCTCGCAACATGTCCAAAGCAGCATGGCTATCATAGACCCCTGCTGGTTACTTCTGTGAATATCATGTGAAACATTCACCAGGCTCCTATACCTGCTGTGCCAAATCCCCCTAGTGTAGAATTATACACAGGGTGGATGGAGGCTTCTGCACAAATGCACACCTTTTTATTTTTTTTTACCTCCCTTTTTATATTTCCACAGGATTTTTTTACCTGCCTTTTTACCTGTACAGGTACATCCAATTCCCACCACCTCCATGGAATCTATTATGGAAGAGTTCTCTTCATTTGTGCCAGTGAAATCCTCAGTAGCAATGCAATTACACATGCCAGGAATCCTTTTATGAATTTCTGAAAGATGAATATGAGGTATTTACTGCTGGAGATACCATTATGAAAAATACCCCAAATCATTAAATCAGTTACTAGTGGTCTAAACCTATGCAGCTATATGGGTGCTAGGCGTAAAACAAAGAGACCATGCGATAGTTGCTCTTAATTCTTTACACTGTACACCAAATAAAATGAGACACAAAGGTTACTGGCCCTTAGGCCGGAAAAAAAACATTCCAGAGCCTTCCATTTATTAAATGTGGCAAAATAACACCAGTCATAAATAAACTAAAATGCCTTGGCGGATTACCTATAGTTACATTAGGCCATGATACTGGGAACAGTCTGAATCAACATTAAAACTACACAAATGACATATATATATAAAAGGATAAAAATAATGCCATTCCACCAAACCAAGAAATAAGCATATACCGGTCAAGACATGTGCTTGTGTTTATACCAGGGTGAATGTTTTAAGTCCGCAAAATCTCAATTGCTTTTCTAAAACCGTTGATTGTAATGAGATGGAAATTCCTTATGACAACTGCAGGCCCTGTGAACAAGTTTCCTACTAGTATATACCATAATATTTGAAAGTGAAGCATGATATTACTATTGACGGTCATATTTTATAAAATCGTGTGCCATTTTGCAGAATTTCACTGAAATATGCCAGAATTTTGTGAAAAAGATTGTATTTTCTTAATCTCAGAGTTGTCAGTGATTAGTTGATATCTGATATTGTGATGTGACTGGTTGGGGGTGAGGGTGAGGGCTAAGATCACTTTTTGTTGTTGCAGCTGAATGAGCAGAGCACTTTTATGCATTTTTAATGTGAAATAAAGCTTATATTGATTGATTGAATGAGTGTTTCGGTGCAGATATCAGTTGTTGGAGGTTCAGAGATCATAGGGTCAAAAGGAGGCATCTGGTTTGTGGCCTGTCAGACTGTCAAAACAGGTTTTGTGGTGCCTAATATGCTTAGGTTTGAATGATCATGATTTGTTGTTTTTCAGGGACTGTAGATCCCTGCGTATGGGAACATAAGAGAAGGTAAACAGCAGATAACTAAGGATTCACATTCTGTGACTGAAAAATATTGGAATCAGGTAGTAGGCAAGATGTTCTTGGTAAGTTGGATTCTGAAAAGAATTTGGTTGCCTGGTGGGATAGCCTCACCTCACAAGGTTTAAGCTATTAAGTGAAGGTGTAGTTGGAGTTGATGAATGGGTCCAATGGTAGGCATGTGAGAGGAAGCTGTTGGACTCAGGATGCTGATGTGCGATTTGACATGTTGAGGAGCAAGACAAGGGAGGATAAAAAAACAGCCATATGTAATTTAGAGAGGAGAAGCTACAGACACAGGTTAAGAAAAGGGTGAGAAAAAGGAAATCTAGTGGGAAGGAGGACAGGATGTGGTTACGGTGAAGATAGGTAAAGGGGCTCTCAGGTGTCGATGGAAGGTGGGAAAAACAAGAGACAGTGGTGCTCTATTGTGTAGTGGGTTATGAAATGTAGTATGGATAAGAGGGAGTGTAGTGAGTTCTCTCTGAATATGTACAGGCATTGTTAAGTTAGCATAACCACGTTAGATGTTAGAAAGCCATCTTTTTGCTTTTGCACACGACACTGCGTTTACATGTTATTTCTTAAAACGAACTGCTGTCTTGAGACTTGCTTCACACAAGAGCAATCTGTTGTTACCATCCCAAGCTCTGCGCAACGACCTTGGTCTGTACACGGTGTGACAAATAGTCTGGATTATTACACAATGCATGTTTTTCACTCTAGGTTGATCGGCCCACTATTTAGCCATAACACACGCGCAGCTGCAAATGCCTGAAAATTAGTGCTTTTAGTATCACAGACATCATGTTTATTATTCAGACCGAAGACGAGCCTTCCTGCGAGAAGACTCCTGATGCTCCTGTGATGTGATTTCACTAAGCTGATCTTTGAGGTATGGGGTCCCCTATTCAAGCCTAAGAGACCTTCTATTAGCATAATAATAATATTAGCTTCTTAGTAAAGGGAAGGTGGTAGTATCCACTGTCATTATAATATGATCACCCCTTTTATATTCTATGGTATTGTAACTATGTTGCTGGTTTTGATATTAATCATTTGTCTGCTTGTATTAGCCAAAGTACTGCATCTTAGGACACGTGGTCTATAAAAATAAACCCCTTTTATTTACAACGTGTCTCTGTTGATTATTGTTGTGGACTGATGTGAGAATAATATACGAACAGGTATTTCCGATTCCCACCATTCCTGAGTATGTACTGAGTCGCTTGTTCTGGGTTGTCTATTCATTGGGACCGCCGAGCTAAACCTCGGATAACGAATGGGACACTTATGCTAGCCGGATACTGGGTTCTGGGTTCTGAGGTGAGTTTCTGGTACACCACAATTCACTGAGGTCCTGGGGTTCTTCGCATAGTTCTGTGTATCAGCAGAATCCCTGCAACATGGCGCACCTAACGTTTGGTCTATGAGTTGAAACGCCTTAGTAGTGCTTACATTTAGTCCACAGCACCCTCATTCTTGTTTCCGGATAACAAGTCTGACGGATTTAAACCTACCTAGTTCTATTGATATAGGTTCCTTCAAGCTTGATCATTAAAAAGGTTATTGAACCCTTGTGCTACTGAATACTTGAAGTATAGCTTGTCCTTATGGCAGTAGACATTGCGGCGCACAGCCGTGCAGCTCTGAAACGTCATTTGACGCAGTATGGGGTGCCGGAGACGGGCATGGACGTCATCTTTGTGGTGGGAGCCGATGCGGCTCACCCGTTTGAGTTGTTCTATTCCTGGGTGACGATTCCGGCAGTCAGTGGGGATGACGATACCTTTCATTCTTACACTGCTACTGCCGTGCCTGCTAACTATGCGCCGTATAGGACACAGGAGATACCAATATCTGCTCGGCAACATCAGATTTGGTTTAATGGCGCCCTCCCCCATGTGGTTATACCGCCGAGAATGGGCCCTTTATCAATTGCAGGGGCCACTTGGCCGGTACTAGCCGGATTTACGCCTCATCCCCGTTACCTCACGGTGACGGTGGCTGAATTGCGTGTACTACACACTGCCCTTATATCAGTATATAGGGCGTTGGTGCAGTATGTGTCGCGCACTGTACAGGCGGGGGCGCCTGTTAGTGCGGGACAACCTAGTGATCGTCACGCGGTGGTCATTAGTCCTGTTATGGTCAATTCTGTTGTGGGCAAGCGCCCCCTCACAAGGGATGATTATCCTTTTTGGCTTGCTGAAAAATTTGACCAAATAGAGGCGGTTTATCCGCATACAACTCCTGTGGAAAAACACAGGATCCTCACCATTAGTTTGCCTAAAGACTTAGTACCCCATATAGATGATTGTGTATCCTGGGGTAAGATTTTTGCTGCGACGTACGCGCAGTGCTTCGGCACTCCGTCTATGTTACAGCTGCCCTCCATAATTAAACAGGTTCAAGAGGACCATGGAGCGGAGTCTGCGATAGAATTGGGGATGCGGCTCCTCGGAGATTTTGGCCTGGTGGCTACCATGATAATGGGAAACCTTAAGGGTGATGCGTTGCACTTTCAGGTTCGTAATGAACTGAAGAAAGTTGCTGAAGAGGACAAGCCGCAGGAATTTGCAAAAATAATTTCAGAAGCATATCGTGATTTGGGTCGTAGCTCTTTAGGAGTTAAGCCTGCGATCAAAAATCCCGATTCTAAGCAGCAGGGTAAGGCAGAAACTTCTGGTAAGGATGGTCGGCCAATTTTTCCAAAACAACCTTGGCGGACTAAACAACAGGGAAAGCAGCAGCAGAAACAGGGCTCTCGGCCTGCCTCTCCCGTACAGTCAAGTAGTGAACGCACTTATGATCTGCGAGATCGTGCTACTATTAAGTCTCCTGATAGATTTCAGGTTTCTGAACCGCGCTCTCCTCGTTCTTCACAGGAAACATCGGCTACACAGTCTGGTGGCGGAGGCGGTGGCAAAGGTCGGGGTGCTCCACAACAGCGTGACCAACCCCGACAGACTGAGGGTAAAGGCAAGCAGGACGAGTTTGCTCGACAAAGACCCCCGTTTCAGAAGAAGAAAGTGGCGGCTCTGACGGCAAAATATGCCTCAGATAGTGCGGACACAGCTTCAGAACCGGACATGGGCGCTGACGCTACTGGACAGCGCGGCAGAAATTACCATAGTCCGTCAAGCTCTGCGTCCATTTCTGGCGGCGACAGCAACTGATGTATTGGTTACTGTTGAGACAGCTGACACCAGAGTGGCTCCCCCTGATAGACTTTATGAAATAGTCTTATTAATAGAGGGTGACATACAACGTACTATAAAAGGGATTTTTTGGGATAATCTGACCACCACCTATGATATCCTCCTAGCGGAGGCAGATTGGCCCCCAGCCTTCATTTTGGAAGCTCCTAGAGGGGAGGAGAATATCCTCCCGTCCTTTGCGCACACGGTGCCTAAGGACCAAGCTGAAATGTACGCTGGTGAGTGGGCGCTGGCGCTTGCGCCAGCGGTATATCGTACTCAAGTGGGTTGGGACCGGTTGTCCCCCTGCCATGAGATTCCATTGCGGTCTATGCCCCAGCCTCAGCCCCAATATCCCATGCGTCGTGAAGCTAGACCTCACGTCGCGGCGATCCTTGAACAATTGGAATATCAGGGTGTGATTGAAACCTGTGTGTCCCCTATGAATAACCCTTTATTCACTGTAACGAAGCCTGACGGCTCGTACCGTTTAGTTTTGGATTACCGGCACCTAAACTCCCATTGCCGGACCTGCGCGGTACAAAATACACATAGCTCGGCTCTAGTCGACAGTCTCGTGCGTAAAAGATTTAAAACGACACTTGACATTTCCAATGGCTTTTTTAGCCATAACCTGTCCACACTGAGTAGCCAGTGGACAGCGTTTACTTCGGGCGGAAAACAAAAACAGTTTACGAGATTAGCCATGGGCTACAAAAATAGCCCTGGCATCTTTTCCGCCCGCGTGGTTTCTCTCTTAGAAAGAATAGACCCCGAGGCATACTCCTATGTTGACGATATCTACCTCACGGATGACGAGCTGTTGCCGCATCTGTCTCGAGTCGACAATATTGTAGTGAGTTTTGCTGACTATGGCTACAAATTCAATTTTGCGAAGTCTCACGTCGCGGAATATACAGTGTTGTTTTTGGGCTACGAGCTCAATAATGAAGGTAAGGGGTTAGCTCCCCACTTTCTGGAGAAGTGCGCATGCTTGAGTGCGCCAACGACACTAAAGAAATTACAATCTCTGCTGGGCTTTCTGAATTTCGGCCGTACGTACATTCCTGATTATGCCCAGCGTATCAAGCCGCTTTACGCCTTGGTACAACCCACATTTTCGAAGTCTAGCTGGCAGCTGGAACATTCTAAAATTTTACAGTCTTTACAGGCTGACCTTCTTGCTTCACAATATTTGCTGACACGTGATAACCGCACCAACCTGGTAATAAGAATAGTGCCAGGCGCCGTGGGTTTCACGTATTTGACGTTTAATGAGGGCGATACAGTCCCCATTGCGTACAAATCCCACTTGTACACCTCTGCTGAATTACGTTTTTCCGCGGTCGAAAAAGTTCTGACTGCTGTACAGATGGCGATCCTTAAAGAACGCGCACTGTCACATGGGAAACAGATTCTGGTTGTAACACCCTATCCTGCCTTAGAAGCGGTGACAAAGGCAAGTGTACCAAATTCTAAAGCTTTGCATCCTCGGTGGATACAATGGGCCACAACACTGACGTCGCCAGACGTCACCTACATCTTTGATGCCTCATTACAGACTCAAGAGTTCTTGCAGTATGAATTTGTTCATCCGGCTCCTCTGTCTTTGCGCCCGCTCGAAGAATACCATTGTGTCATATACACTGACGGGTCTGCGCAGCCCGCAATTGGATCAAAGCACGCCTACTCAGCGGCTTGCGCAATTGTCGTAGGTACTTTCGTAAATGGTGAATTCCAATCTGATGCAGTGCATACGCAGTCATTGGGCGATTGTACCGCGCAATTGGCGGAGCTTCGGGCTCTAGTGCTTGCACTGGAGTTTGCTGATCCCCGAGTCACTACTCTAATTGTGAGTGATTCTTTCTACTGTGTCCAGTCCTATAATGACAATTTACACTTCTGGTCTCAGAATGACTATCGAGACACAAAAGGTGGCACAATTAAGCATAAAACGCTTTGGGTTCGAGTGGCAGACTTTAAAGAACGTCTCCCTCTAGTGAATGTTATTCACACTCTTGGTCACCAGCGACTTGGTGTCCATGCTGTCGGTAACAGCTTGGCTGACGAGGCAGCAAAAACAGCAGTGACTACATACTTAGTGGCAGCAGTTACCAGATCAAAGAGTAAGATTGATGATGACATCTTGGCAGCTATTGCTGCTACAGAAAAGGGAGGCGATTACCCGAAGGGTTTTCCTTCTCGTTACATTTACCATTTAAGTCCTGATAATGTCCCATTAGTGAGGATTAACGACGTTGGTGACAGAATTATTCCCAACGCGGACTGCAGACCCGCACTGATTCTGGCTGCTCATGAGGGGTTGGCGTCTGCCCACGCCGGAGTGTCAGCCACAATATCTCTGCTACAACAACGTTACTGGTGGTTTGGTTTATATAAACAAGCGCGCGCTTATGTTCTTGATTGTGACATTTGCCAACAGATTAAACCTTCTACTGTTGCGCGCCCATCACAAACACAGTTGTACATATCCAATAAACCATTTGGTTGTGTTTATTTGGATCACTGCGGTCCTTTTTCTTCTGATACTGCGTACAAGTACATCTTGGTTGCAGTGGATTCGAGCACACGTTTTCTGTGGGTATGGCCACAAAGGAGTGCTGACTCGCGGACTGTCATCAGAGATTTGCGTGTCTTTGTGGGAACTTTTGCGTGTGGTACCTTCCATTCTGATCAGGGCCCTGCGTTTGCCTCTAAGGCTTACAAGGAGGCTATGAGAAATTTGGGGGTCCTAGTCAAATTTTCGTCCCCCTACCGACCTGAGGGTAATAGTGTGGTGGAGCGAATGAACCGTGACTTAAAGCAATCATTGACAGCCCGTGTTTTAGGCACAGGCCGGAACTGGCTAGCCCATTTGTATAACGTTCAACGTGCACTTAATAATCTCCCTAGAAGGTCTCTGGGTGGGCGGACCCCGTACATGATGCTCTTCGGAATCAGAATGTTTGTACCGGACCTTGATGGTCTAGACATGGCGGCGTCGACCGCACCCTTTGACGTAGATGATCACTGTGCTGTTTTACAGACTCTACAAGAAGCCAGAGACACTCTATCGAAGGAACACTTGCCCTCCACATCTGAAGTTGAAGTTCAGGTTCCGGTAGTCGGCTGGCTACCCCGAGTTGGAGATCTGGTCCGTGAGAAGGTGGAGAACAAGAAGGAGTTCGGCCCCTCTTATCGTGCACCAGTTCCAGTGCTTGGAGTGCAGGGAACAAGAACAGTCATTTTACCTCCACTTCCTGGTCGCAAAGAAAACAGGTACATCTCTATTGACAATGTCAAACTTCAGCGAGTGGCCGATACTTCTTAGCATGACTCCAGCAGTTTCATGCCAGACGATGCAAAGAAATTCAATGTTGACTCTTGCTTCTAACACCTTGCCTGATGTTGCCATCGAGATGCAATCGGTTGCTGATCCCTTGTTGATACCATCGGCTGGTGGTTTGCCCGAAGAAACTGAGTATGCTTATCCTACACGTGGTCCCTCGCCTGTTTTACAATCTACGGCACTTGGCCAGTCCCGTTTCTCCTTTGACACTAACTCATTGCCCTCAAGCCCCCCATCGAACATTGCAGTTTTTTTCAGCTGGTTTAAGAGACATTTTTTGATTGCCCCTTGGACTTACATTTGGCTGTTGCTTTTCAGTGTTTTTTTGTTTATGTCCATTGGATTCGTGATAGTTTTTTTCCGTCTTGTGGATGGCCACTATCTGAGTGAGAGATCGACAATTAGACTTATCAATGGAACTTTGGCCCCCCACTCCTCGTCCCACATCATGAAGAGGGACCAGACTTTTGTGAATATTACTGCCTGGCCCGTCTTGGATGGAATCGCATGGGATGCTGTTAAATTCCAAATTCATGGGCCTACAGAGGTCATTAATGTACCTAATGTATTTCGTGTTTCTATGGGTGATGTGGTTAGGCAGAACATACGTTCTGATGATTGGGATGTACACGCCATTGAGTCACTGTTTTCTGATTTGAAATATTATGCCGCTTTTGGTGCTGAAGATTTATACGAAAATGCGGCTAATTATGCGGAACAGTATTGTTTTCAACATTATGGCAATCATTTCCTGCATAAAGCAAATACATTTAGAAATTTTGTAAATTTTACCCAATGGGAACACTGTCCTACTCCCGAATTCGGAAGTTCAGAAACACTAGTTAACAAGTATTCATATTTTACCGATTTCGGTGTTTCCAACCCGGCAGCGTTTTATTTTAAGGTGCTGCCTGAGTCTGCCGCAAAGGTTAGACTGACACACACGAAGCTACTTTATTCTAAGTCCTTTATGGACGAGTTGTCAATCAAAGGTTATGATGTATGGAAGGCTACTATTGATCTAAAGTCGGTTTGGGGTTCCAAGCCGTGGCAGGTACAGGGTACAGAGGCTTTACATCGTGCCTGTCTTATACCGAATCATATTTTATTTTTAAATTCATCCATCTTCCAAACCACCTGTTTTGGATTGGCTACTTCTAAACAATTAAAATCACCTTCTGTGCCGGATCTGGGCGCTTATCCCAATTGGGATAACCACACAGATCTATCCCTTGCTGCTTTGCAAACCTTAGTTTCAAATTCGTCTTTCAATATTTCGAAAGTTAATGGTGAGGGTTGGTTAATTTGGCAAAGCAGTTCAGATTTCTGTCAACGACGTTTTCTGGGACTGAAGCCGGGGTATACTCAGGAACGCGTAGACCCTCGGTTTGAGTCGTCACATACTGTAACTACATACTCTGTGGGCAAGTTATGCCAATCTTGGCTGCGACATTCCACTTTGGCGTCTGTCAAAGTTCATTTATCACAATTACATGACAAAATAGATTTGAATGATTTTGTTAAGGGTCCTGTGGGTGGCAGAACCAAGAGGTGGGCGTATGCTATTTACAACGAAGTCTGGAAGTTGTCACAGATTGAGGCGGCTTCCAGATTGAGGGCTATTGACCAAGCCAACATGGAAAAGGTTTTAGCCGTTATAGATAACAGCATTAGCACTCTCTCTTCTAGGATTTATACATTAGATAATATTGTTTCATCAGTAGTTGATATTGTGCATGATGATATGTCTGTGTTATATCATGGTCAAAACCAGTTGCGTTCTGTTATGCAGTTTGCATGGACATTGCAGACTTTAAAGGCAGGGAGAGTCCCTTGGGACTATCTTAACACTACATCGTTATTCCTTCCCTTTAACCTTACTGACAAGCAGCGATTTATGTCCATGAAG
Source organism: Triturus cristatus (assembly GCF_964204655.1). Lineage (NCBI taxonomy): Eukaryota > Metazoa > Chordata > Amphibia > Caudata > Salamandridae > Triturus > Triturus cristatus. Next base: position 911,566,575 of record NC_140581.1, on the reverse strand, counting down.
GATGCTACATATTCATTGTTACATATTGAAAAATTAGAACATTGCCTTTTTCTGTAGCGGAGATCAATTCAGCTACGTGGTTAGTCCACGGATTGATAACTCTCCCTTTTGCGCTTTTTAAGTTTACGTCTTGTATGAAACATTATGCTTTGGGTAGATATGAACCGCTGGGCGCCGCTTTCATACATGAGGTTTGGTCCCTCCCCTTTACGTATAGATGTACTAGGGATGGGACTGAGGTTTATTTGAAGGGCGAGGAATGTACCACGTCACCAGACCATTCCTTGGTATGTAGGCACATTCAATTACACGGCGCATGCAATGTACAAGCACCGAACTTGGCATGCATCCTACGAGGTGTCCCAGTGCCTGTGATTACGCCTTCTTTCACGCTGCTTGCTAACGGTAGTTATTTGATTTTGAATAGTGAAGCTTGCTGTGGGATGTTAGTGGGAATCCCGTATATAGTAACTGTCTCGCAGAAAGTGGTCTGCTGCAATAATGTTCTCTTTCCACCCCCGCATGGGCGGCTGGATGCTTCCATCTGGCCTTCGATTCCAACCTTGAAAGCAGAGTTCAACAAGTTGAGCAGAATAAGAGCCCTATTGTCCCAAAAAGAGGTGTCTTTGACTTCATCTCGTGAAACATTCGACCTTCACGTGGCTAATACGCGCACTGAGGTACAGGCGCTTCTGAATATTGACCTCCCCCTACATTTCGGCTCTTTGATCCAAACTATTTTCAATGCCTCGTCCACGACCGGCCTGGCTCATTTTTTTAAACTTGTGGGCTCGGGTCTCGTGACCTCTTTCCAAACTATTTTTGGTGTGGTTCCGGGATTTTTTCATTCACTTTTCTCGAGCATCTTTGGAGGTGTTCCGCTGCTTCTGGCACTAGTGGCGGGTGTGCTGCTTTTCCTTTTTATACTACGGAATGGCTGCTCCTTCTGTGCCGCACGTGCACCTGTCCCGCCTGCATCTTCTTCGGGATAGGATGCTTGACTTTTATGGAACTCTGCCATTGGCGACCTTAAGCCTGGCATATGGATTATCTTTCCGGTATTGCTACTTCACCTGCGTGCAGCCTGTGCTTCACTGCCTGGATTGTCCCTTTGAATGGCCTTTGGATTTGTGCTTGACCAGCCTGGTGTCTCCGGTGCCGGATTTCGATCGACTAATGAGGCCCTTAGTGTCTCACGAGTTGACCTGTTCTGGTGTCCGGATAATGGCTTGTGGAGCAGCACATGGAATCCTGGGTAATTGGGACATCTCTACAGCTGCCTACAACTTCTTGGCTATGAGCTATTTGGAGGAACATTCCGGGTGCCCTCTGATCGTGCTGGAAGCTCCGCTGATTGAAGAACACGTGTGTTCCTTTTCGTTGATGGATTGGATGGCTGAGACTTTCGCTGGCCCTGCAAATGATTTTTTGTTGGAAGCGGTTGCCACATATGCTGCCTATACATTCATGGATTGACTGCACTATCGTCCTTGGCGCCTGACGCTCCTGGACAGCACCCTGCTGCGGCATTTACCTTTTTCTTTTTTTGCTTTCTCCCTGATGGTTGTTTTGAGTTTTTTTTAATTGATTATTTTTTTTTCGGACACCACAGTTTCCCCTTTTGCTTTTCAATTTTTTCGTTTCAGACTTTAACTCATTCTGAACCTTTGGATTGGTTACGCCTTGTTCTGCTCTGACGAAACTGAACTCTGCGTTCTCTCTTTTCTTGCCTACTAAATAGTGCTTCGATCAAGGGGGCGTGTAGTGAGTTCTCTCTGAATATGTACAGGCATTGTTAAGTTAGCATAACCACGTTAGATGTTAGAAAGCCATCTTTTTGCTTTTGCACACGACACTGCGTTTACATGTTATTTCTTAAAACGAACTGCTGTCTCGAGACTTGCTTCACACAAGAGCAATCTGTTGTTACCATCCCAAGCTCTGCGCAACGACCTTGGTCTGTACACGGTGTGACAAATAGTCTGGATTATTACACAATGCATGTTTTTCACTCTAGGTTGATCGGCCCACTATTTAGCCATAACACACGCGCAGCTGCAAATGCCTGAAAATTAGTGCTTTTAGTATCACAGACATCATGTTTATTATTCAGACCGAAGACGAGCCTTCCTGCGAGAAGACTCCTGATGCTCCTGTGATGTGATTTCACTAAGCTGATCTTTGAGGTATGGGGTCCCCTATTCAAGCCTAAGAGACCTTCTATTAGCATAATAATAATATTAGCTTCTTAGTAAAGGGAAGGTGGTAGTATCCACTGTCATTATAATATGATCACCCCTTTTATATTCTATGGTATTGTAACTATGTTGCTGGTTTTGATATTAATCATTTGTCTGCTTGTATTAGCCAAAGTACTGCATCTTAGGACACGTGGTCTATAAAAATAAACCCCTTTTATTTACAACGTGTCTCTGTTGATTATTGTTGTGGACTGATGTGAGAATAATATACGAACAGGTATTTCCGATTCCCACCATTCCTGAGTATGTACTGAGTCGCTTGTTCTGGGTTGTCTATTCATTGGGACCGCCGAGCTAAACCTCGGATAACGAATGGGACACTTATGCTAGCCGGATACTGGGTTCTGGGTTCTGAGGTGAGTTTCTGGTACACCACAATTCACTGAGGTCCTGGGGTTCTTCGCATAGTTCTGTGTATCAGCAGAATCCCTGCAACAGGAGGGGAGGTGCCACTGGGCGCTGGACTAAATATATTTAAAGTAAGGATTAGAACATCTAAGGATGGGAGTTGAGGAAGTTATTTGAGCAGCGGAATGGAGAACACAACCCAGAGGAGAGGTATGGGCTGAGGGGTGATTGGAGCAAGAGTAAGAAATAATGATGAATGCATGAAGAAGACCATGGGATGAGGTTAAAATACAAGGACAGGCAGAAGAGGGAAGACCAATCCACTGGTGAGGGGGTAGTTAAGGGAATGAGGAGGTGGCTTGGGAAGCTGGAGTCTGATTTGTGTTTAATTTTCTATCCAGGAATGCATTTAAAAATGATGGGTAATATAGAGGTGGTACCATCTGCACAGGGGCAACACTAGGCCGGACTAGTCTGTGAAAAGAAAGTTGAGGGGATACAAGGCAGAATGCTAAATTTACTGCCCACTAAGATGTTATACAGACACCCAGGGGTACAGAAGTGAAACCCTAAGTGATCCCAAACAACAGATATTAGTGTAGTTTATAGTTAGAGGAGGAGACCATGGGCTTAACTTGCATTTTCCTTTGTTATTTTTGGATTGCTCATACAACAACATGGTAAGATTCCAGCATCCCTTACAAGAAGCAATGAATGAGGAAAAAACTATATAAAGAAATTCAAATCATCATACAAAATTCTGATATGAAAAAGTAAAATAATAGCAAAGAAAGGAAGTATACCTAGCACCAAAGAATAGTTCCTAGAAAAGTAAGTAAAAGTTGGTAGAGAACTGCAGGAGGGGAGTATATATGTTTGGTGGGAAAAGCACGTTGGAAAACCAATGTGGTGAAAGGTCAGTGGAATGAAGGTAGAGTGTAAAAGAGATGCTAAAAAATTGGCAGCAAACGAGAGATCGAAGAAAGGGTTAACTAGAGTATGGAATGGGCAAAGGGGGAGCAAGTTCGACAAAGGTATATTTTAAATAATAGGTTTCCATCTTTTTTTCACCATAGACTTAGGGTCTCACAAAGGCCTTGCACAGGACTGCACAGAAGTTCCTCGTTGAAGGTAGTGGCTCCAGAGAAGGATTGAGTTGTAGTTTTGCGAGTTTTTATTTTTTTAGTTTCCAGTCTTAAGGTACATAGGCCTCTTCGGTGTAACACTGAGAATATGCAGCTTCCCAAAACCTGGTAGGGTATGAAAGTCTATTGGAGGCAAGACTTCAACAAAGAAGTGATGTCCAATCGTGTGAGTACCGTGGAAGGCACACCGGACTGTTATGGGAAGGAGAGTGAGGGGGTGACAAAACCTAGAGGCAGGAGCAGCCAGAATTTAGTAACTCCTAAAAAGAGAAACCCCTTAGAAGAGAAATAAATAAAAACCAATGCACGAGAAAAGGTGATAGCAATCTACCTGTAAATAGTATTCTATGAGAATACTGATTGCAAGATACAGAGGCCTAAATATCAAGGACCCATATATTATGAAGCCAAGAAGGGAAACAGCGCTTACATTGCATGCGGTACAACGCATGTGATTACAACGCGGTCATTACAACGACCGTGTTGTTACAATGCAAACCATTACAACGCAAGTTGTTTCAACGACTTGCTGCAGGGGGCTCGCTAAAATAAGGAATAGTATAATTTACTATTCCAACACCTTCCCTACTGTTGCACACACTGGAGTTGGAATAGTAAATTATACTATTCCTAAATCCAGCGCGCCCCCTACAGCAAGTCGTTGAAATGACTTGGGTTGTAATGGTACGCGTTGTAACAGCACGGTCGTTGTAATGACCGCGTTGTAATCGCATGTGTTGTACAGCATGCGACGTAATGATATATATTCGTTAAGAATATATAGGTAAGTTTAGGTTTTCACATATATTTAGCTTGATGATATATATTTATATTCAAGGTACGTAGATCTAGAATTAGAAATAGTAAATGTATACTTGTCTACAAGCATCTACCATCACAATAGTTTGGCCTCGATTTTTAGGCCTCAATTAATTTGGCCCCGCAAAACTTTTAACCTTGATATTCTGACATACAACCCCTCATGCAAGTTACAGTAGATAAACTCATAAGTGAAATTGCAGAAATGCCCATGAAAGAGGTTGCAATCTACTGTTTACAAAGTTTAACATCGAAATGCAATTGTAGCTTAGAAACTTTGAATTTGACTAGAGAGATCTATTGCAAAATTACCTCAAAGTTTTCATATTTAATTTCCTGCTTTGTCTGCAACACACACCACAGTGCAGACACAGGGAAAAAAAGGAAGACTAGGCAATTAGTGAGGTGTAGCAAAGGAGGCGCAGAAAGTGGCATGGCCTACAGGAAGTACCAGCCCAAATTTAGTAAGACTCAAAAACGTGCACATGTGCGGAGAAAGGAAACGAACAGCAATGCACAACAACGTAGTTGCAATCTGCTCTTTACACAAGTTAAACCCCAAGATCACCTGTGAGTGATATTTCAGCAATACTCAAGAAAGTGGATACAGCCCACTCAATTGTAGGCCAGATAATAGATAGGTCTTTGAGAATGGGTAGCGGGTAGCGGGGGCATGGATGAAAGACGTGTATACCTAGCTCTAATAGTAGTAGTTTTACATGTGTTTCAAGTGTGGGAAAGTGCCCAAATAATGTTTCAGAAAAGTCATGAACATCCACAATTTTGAGTGCTCACTGCACTTGTCAGGGTCACCCACTCTCTTGCCCTAAAGAAAACCCCAGAAATATGCTCATGCCAGTGGAAAATCCCCAACAGTGCCTACTTTTCTACTCTTGTGCACTTTGCATTTTAACAAATATACTAATTCTAATTCTTAGAATGTGGAATGTCAAAGCACATATTGATTTTTCTTTATTTTTTTGTTCACCTAAGTAACATTTGTTGTGCATAATCTTTTGTGAATGTGGCCCGTAATATCAAGTGGTACATTTGGTTTTGAGAGACAAATTCCTAAAATATTTATATCAATTTAAATACCGAATAAAACAATTGTAGCCCATTTTGTCTTGCATGTTTGCACTCAGGTAAGCAATTCTACGATAGTGATGGAAATGCAAGTTTGATGTGCTTTAGATCTCAACATTGCTGTGCCTGGTTATCTACTGGCCTATTAAAAGCAGTTGGTTGAAGACAGCTTGTCTGATGAAAGAACTACTTCATGTTTCTGCCTTCCCATACTTGTATTCTCTCCACAGTCTTGTGCTGTGTTTACCTTTTTACATAGGGACATTCCCCTATTCGAATCTGTGTAAAGATTGCATTTTGCAGCTTGCCAAGGGGAATATAATTTTTAAAAACATTTTGCAGCAGTTTGCACTTTAGCAGCACTGCAATAAAATGTCTGTAGCTTTACAAGATCATCAGCTATCTGAAATAATTAGCAGAGAATGCCCAAAATATATGAACGACTAGTTACATTATGTCATAGCATGCGGTGAATAACCACATTCATATCAAGAATGCCCACACTATGGCATGGATGGACACCATTAGACAAAGGCTTCTGTTATGTCTGAGAAGACTTAATTAAGTCAACAAGAGCAACAGTACCAAATTTTAGTGACCGCCAATATGAAAGTTTTTGCCAAGAAGAACAGAGAATATACCAAGGCCACCATTATGATAATGTCCAGAGAACATTCCCTCATCCAAGATGCACACTTAAACGTCACATATATTTATTCGGGTAAACATGGATAGACCCACACAGATGCAAGCACACCTACATTTAAACATGTATGATGGTCCCTCTCTTTCCGAACTATATTGAAGTAGGTGGCAAATTGTCCAAACAGTGGCAGCTTTGACACCCTCTAAGATATTACAATGGGAAAAGCAGTGGCAGAGACATTTTAGAAGTGGTGTTGCCGAGCACTGTATCATTGTTTTTGCATTTTGACACCGAACAAAGGGCCTTGTTACGATCGCGGTGGGACCGCTACCGTCAGGACTTTGGTGGCGGTCCCACCGCCGATAGCCCTTGGATCTGACCGCCACATTACAATGCTGGCAGTTGGGCCCTGTTCTGTCGGCGGACAGACTGCTGCATTCCAACAGGATCTCAGATCCTGAAGGGGCGGCGGTCAGAATCGTAGTCCTGAATGGAGGCGATGCCGAGCCAGGCACCGCCATCGGGATTACGATATCCCTTCCAGACAGCCTGTTCATGGCGGGTACAGGAAGTGCTCCTGTTTATGTCAGCTTGTGCTGCGGGACCTTTTCCTGGGTCACAGCACAAGCCACTATGAACATTAGCACTTTGCGACTGCCAGTCCGGCGGTCACATCACAATTGGGCGGTGGGACCGCTGCCTGCATGTTGGGCGGTCTCCTGACCGCCAAGATAGCAGGCGGTGGTTCAACTGCCTGCTATCATAATAAGACCCTTAGTGACGGATATCCCATCCTCCTTAGTATAAGTGCCACAGCATTCAATGAACTTGTTATAAGGTGGAAGGGAAAGGTGACGGAGTAACCTGTCGGCCAAACACTAAATAGGACTCCTAATTAAAGATGTTTGCACACTGGTGGCACAAATGTTCAATAGCAGAAAGGAAAGCTTCCTAAAGAGTCTAAACTTCATTGAACATCCTGCTCAACAGGGTATAGCTCTATTTATAATATTCCCCCCAGTTTTCTTTTAATAAGATAGGAAACTTGAAGCGCAGTGTTGTTCACTGGATCATTGCCCTGCACGGCTGAGTTGCTGTATGTTCTGGAAAAGCACGTCTGCTTGCCTGTGGCCATGTTATTGTTTAATATCCTTTTAAATGCCATCTGCTTACTTTGTAAAAGAATGAGGGCCGCGGTTGTTGCTATTACATGTTGGCGCACCAAATGTCAAGTCTGGACTCTTTATTCCATTACCAGACACTCCCTGACTGTTTATCTCACTTCTGCAGGTTCCTGCTTGTAACAATTTTCCGTCTTTCTCTTCCTTCATTTTTCCTGTTGGCTTGTTCTTCCCTCTCTTGCTCTTGGGAAATTCCTGAAGAGGAAAAATAAGTGCTGGTCCCCAAAAATAAGCGGCAGTTGGCCCTAGCGCCAACCCCCGGCTCAAATTAAGCACTGCACACACCATTGCAAATCTTTTTCATCTGCTGTCTTGCTCATATCGTTTCAGGATAGATGTACATTTTCCTCAGTGCCCCTCCCCTTTCAGACTTTAACAATGCAGTTATTAATAACAATCCACGTCACTTCAAGAACACCATTCTATTTAACTAGATACCACAAAGCCCAGGTCTTGTGAGATGTGTGCTTGTGTTTCTAATTGTGGGCAGAAAGCCCTAATTAACTATCACCACCACCAGAGAGCCTTCCAAGTTTATGAGTTTTGTGTGATTAGCCCGTGGTGACGTTATTTCATGGTAAATGTGTCAATAAACTCATTTGTAATCATATGTAATGAGTCTAATTTCTTTATGCCCTTCACTTTTTACAGTTAATTCGGTCGTATATCCTTGTACATCTATAAATCTTGCCTTTGTCAGTAGACAGAAAGTCACATTACAGCAGGTTAGGGGAAAAGGACTATTTAAAATTTGGTTTTTGTTGTGATTATTTCTTCTGTTTCATAATGTAAATTTCTTCCTGATTTTGAAATCATCCAATGCTGATAATTTTCCTGTAGTGGCATTCAGATATGCTTTCTCTAACAATCTTATTTTCTATATTCATTCAGCATATTATATTATATTTCTGCCAGTCACGCCTCGAAAAAAATAGATCTAAGTAATCTTTTGGAAAGAGAATTTCTCCATCCAGGGTTAATATTTTCAGCCATGTTTTTCTTGGCTAATTTTGCACACCCTTTCTGCATATCAGCCTTTGTCACAGTTTTCTTTTTCTTTCCCTTCTTTCCATCTTTCCATATCTTGTGTCAATTTGTTCCTTTCTTTTATGCAGACTATGTTTTACTTCTTTGGTCTAGTGAACTTTCACGGATACATCACCTCAGATAATCCCTCCATGCCCCCTGACTCTCATTTGTGTTGTAAGGACCACACTGGTTTATGAAGAGTGAGAAATGTATTGTCACCTCCAATTGCAGGAACAGAAAATGGCCCAGTCACGTCTTCCCTACGGCTGTACAACACTCTAGGCCTTAACATTTCAAAACTCCAGAGGTGGAACTGAGCATAGAGCATAACCCCGCAGGGTAGGTGGGAAATCATGGGGGAAATCATGTTGAGCAAAAAAGAAAAAACAGATGGGAAAGTTAACATAAGAAGACCACAATACATCTCCCTTCGAAGGGACAAACCATTGATGGAGCGGGGGCTTACCAGCTAAATGATACATACAATCCACATACTCACCTCGGCCCATAAACATCCATACATAAGCTATTAAGCGCCGCTCTGATCAATTTAGTGTGCTAATACCAGTGAGATAAATTTACCTCATCAATTCTTACCATCCCTTCCGTCCGAATATAACTTCCTCAGATCAATGGACCTAGTTGTTAGCAGTTTAGGTGTAAATACCATCAAAGTAAATACTTTAAATGACCTCAGACTCGAGACAGTTTCAAATGTTTATATAGTAAATTTCATATGAACCAAAGAATGCAAAGTACAGCTCGAACACCGTTTTCTTTCAAGGAAGGAAAATCAAATTAATTCAGAAACTTTAGACTAAGTTATAATAATGACAGTCCCTGAAAAAGGAGAAAACAGAGAGAGCAGTACAATGACATACTACACAGAATTATATTTACCTAGAATGGTGTGGAAACCAACCCCTTGGCCTAGGAGTTGGAAACGGTCCCCCAGGACAGGTCAGGGGACCAAAGAATTCAGGACAAGATTCAGGACAGGATAGGTGACCTCTTCTAGATCGGACGCCTGCATCGCACCCCCCTCTGATACTGTCTTCCTCCTTGATTCTTCCGCAATCTTCTTCTAGCTCTTTGCCTAATTCCCTCCTTGATTCTTCCGTGATGTTCTTCTAATTTAGCTTTGGTTCCAGGTTCTGATGTTCAGTTCTGCTTTAGGATCTGCTCATACTTCGGACAGCATCTCAGTCTCTCTGCATCTCTGCAGCTCTATCTAACTAACTAAACTACCTCAATTATACTCTTCTAATGGTAACCACCACCCCCAAATGTTTCAATGTTCATGAAACGCCTAATTCTGATTGGACAAGGAAGGGGGGATGATCATCACACCTTGCTAAGTTTTAATATTTTCTTAAAGCCTATTGTTCAATGTTCCCACCCCTTAATTTACTTTCCCAAGCTTTATTTCCCACCCCTATTCACATTTTAATCACTACATTTTATGCAATTCGGTTCCGTTCACAGGACATCATGCTTGTTCCCAGGACATGTTGCTGTTTCTTTTGGATGGCATTCAAGGCTTTGCATCGCGGCTCTTGGCTGGTTACGTCTGCGCATGTGAAATAATCACATGGTACACAAGGTTCAGTCCCCCTCAGAGGCCCAAATGTGAACTAATAAAGAGGTCAAAGAAAAAGAATATTAAAATCAAAAATAAATAATTTCACTGTATGCCACCTATCTCTACTCTAATCCCATTTACTTATAAAAATCTTTCGCATTAGCATTTTAGTAAATTTGCATGGTTTAGTTTCAGCAAAGCATGTGCATTATCATGTGGGTTTCAAGCAGCCATTTGAAGAGCAACTGCGCAGCTGCAAAGATTTCCCTCCAAGCGAAAGTTCATCATACTCCGTAGATGCAGTAGACGCATGCACAATGCAGAATCCCGCGTTTAGCAGCCATTTTAGTGACTATCAGGTTACTTGTTAGTAAAACACGTATGCATGCTTCCCCTAGATTTGTATGTACGGACATATGGTGCGAATTAGTATTTACATCCACAATTATTATGGGGTTACGAGTTATTTGAGAGAATTGCTTCCGAGCAAGTATCTTTTATACAAGTCCTTGCTCCATCACCATCAAACTATAACATGACAAAACTCAATAGCCAAATTGGTGGAGGGGATACCAAGGACAAAAAAGTGGCAATACTTCACAGAGAAAAAACTCTATGTACCCCTTTGAAGGAACCAGAGACTGTGTATGAGCATGGTGTACAAATCTTAAAACTTCTTGGGCGCTAGTCTTTTGCTTTCAGACTTGCGGACAATAAAGGTCCACACCGATTAAGAGCCTTTTCCTCCTTTTCATTCTGTCTACGTAGAGGGTTCTTAGTTTGGGCAGGGAGAGACCTGGTCCATGTTCCAGGTCTGGTCATTTGTAAGTTGTTTTTTGTTTGTTTTGTTTTCAAGATGCACCACATTCCATTCCACCCACACAATTTTAATTGGTGGGGGTGATGCGATAGACCTTCTTCACGGAGGTTTTTCCTTGCACCACATTACCAATATTAGATCAATTTCAGATCCCAGGATCCTAATGCAGCAGCCTGGATGCTGGTTCCACGTGTAATACTTTGAGTACTCTGCCTTAGCGATTCTACTTTGCTGCTATGTTAGGATTCTGGAATCTGGAATCAATCTACTTTTAATTGGCTATACGCTTAACTTTTTGATTCTGGTTTGCCCGCGCTGCCTAGCAATTTACTTGATATTCACTCTAACTTGTAGCGATTTGCTATTCATTTCAGCAATGATGAAGTCAAAGTATTACTTACCTATTGACGAAACACGTGTTGGCTGATTTTTCTCTGACGGATGCACAACTCCATTAATGTTGGAAAATTTTCGCTGGTTGTATGCAAATCGACATTTCTGATGTGAAGATTTGTTGAGATTATCTATCCATTGACCCGTACATGGATTAAAGAGGACTTACTTTCATCTACATTGTTTCGACATTGGCCAATTCCTTATACCAATTGAGTGCTCAGATTATTCTGTGAACATTAATTTCCCCTCTGTAGAGGAGCTAAGTTGGGTTGTATGGTAACCGACCCTTATCCTTGAGCACTGTGTACAAATACGTATTCAGTGTTACTTTCCTCATACTCATTGCAGAGAGCCTATTGTTGCAGACCTGGTTACCATATCCTTTTATGGGGAATGACTGGTCAGTTGAAATAAATTGAGAAAGCACAATGATTCTAACTGAATGCAACCGTGATATATAATGCAAAATCACCTTTCCTACACTCTCTGTAAAGGTTGACAACAATTGTGCTGACATCCTTCATTAATAGGTATTCCATCACTAAGAATATAATCAGGTTCCTGCTCACAATAAATTCTTGAATAGATAGTTAGGACCTCATTAATAGCAAATATCATCCTTGTGAAGGTGTAACTGCATTTGTGAGGAAATTAGATAGTGTGATGTAAACAATACAGTAATACATTCATACCTGCTAGCACAGTTTTGTTCAAAATCTGTTTTCTGTAGGTGGAAAATACTTTACTTGTAGTTGATTCATTTCTTGATACCCCCTAAAAAATAAGATTTTTTTGCAACTTGTCAGCCAATTCTTACATTTACGACAAGTTTTCTTCATGGAATGGGTGCACATACTGGGTGGTAATCAACACTGGGAGATTGTTAAACACCAACAATGTCATCATTTTGTGGCAGTCCAACAGACTTTCCAATAGATCATGTATTTACAATAGCAGATGCTATTTTCGTGCACTTATGTTGCTGTTAGGCGCAGTATATTAGATATGGCAGACAATAAAAGTCATTGATGGGAAAGATACATGAAGGAAATTAAAGAAGCATTAATAAATAACCATAATTTCATAGCATTTATGCAAAGTTCTGTACATTCTGGACAGAAACAGGATTAAATTAACACATTTCCTTATCATTAAGGACCATAGAGCCAAATTCCCTATACAATGACTTGGAAATGTACATGAGTGATGGAACAGATTACAGGTAGGAAATATCGAATGTCACAATAAACCATTCAAAACATATTGGTTTAAGTGTTTACATTTTCAGTTAAAGTTTTAAAGTGCAAATATATTAATAGATTACATTTCAAATATTGTGATGATGAATTGGTGTGCTGATACTCACTAATGGTACAATTGTTTTTTAATTACCTTTCCATGAGCGCAGACACCAAGGGCTGATTATGAGTCTGGCGGTTCTCGGGCCACCAGACTCATGGTGGGGCAGCGGTGGCGGTCTTCCGACTGCCACATTACAACCGTTGTTGTTGTGCCGCCCTGCGACCGCCGACACCGACAGGGGCCAGTCATTACCTGGTGATTGTGCAGCAGTCCAGAGACATCCATACGCTTGGTCGGGGCGCTGTGGTCTTGCCAAGCATATTAGGAGATTCCTCTCTGCCAGGGATTTCATGGCAGTTCCTCCGCCATGAAAACCCTGGCACCCATGTGCCACACACGCTGTGGATGCACACTGGGGGGCACAACGTGTGTGTATGCACAGAAGTTCCAGCATGGCATGGACTTTTCAGTCCATGCCGTGCTGGAAGTGTTTTTGACGTTCCCATTGCAATGCCTATTTTATAGGCACTGCTATGGGAATGCCAAAGGAATAGCCCACCAGTGACTAAAAAGTCATATTGCGGCGGGCGGTTCTCACGCAGGTTTGGTGGTGTGGCTGGGCGGTCCCGCCGCTGCACCGTCAAACTTGTAATTGTCCCCAAAGTGGTAAGTAAATTTAAAAAAGTGTAAACATGACCAAAGGCATACTTTAATAAATGAGTGGCATCAGCAAATGCCGTCTGCTGAGTCCACCAAAAATAACAAAGAAACATTCTTAGAGAAATCAACAAGAGGGGCAGGGAGAAAAGGAGAAGAGCTTAGGTAAAAATCAATGTAGCAGGGGAAAACTGGGCATCAATGGAGTAGGTGGATTGCTGGGGGAGAAAAAATAAATTAAAAAGCACTACACCCCAGGGAGGGATGGGGAAGCAATGGATAAACTTGGGGAAGGAATATGGGGCACAAACACATGTGTCGTGGAAGAAGCACTTGAGGGAAAGAACAAGAAAGCACATAATCCCATGCAGTGTTGGAAGAAAAAGAAAAAAAGTAGTTCTATGTATCTAAACCGTGGAACGATACAAGTCGTCCAATCAAAGGGATAGTAAAGAAGCTATTCTCCTGGGGAGGGACAAACATAAGACTAAAAAGAGAAGTCATTGAGCAAGCAAATGATATTGGCAAGAAAGCCAAAAAATGATTAGCAACAGGCTAGCTCAATGTTTTTGGTATGGTCGACAGACAAAAGCTGTTTGTAATGAGACTAAACCATTAGTGCTAGGGGAGAGTTGATCACAGACTAGAATAAGTCTAACATGTGACTGACTCTTTCCAGAGCAAACCAGTCTGTCAGCGGCTGCTCCCTATCATGAAATTTCCAAATTTCAACATAGGGCAAACTATCCATTGATGCTCTCGTCTCACAGCCACATAAAAATCTATCATCAGTGGACAGTAAAAATGGATGGATATTTGCCTACCAAACCTTTCATAGGTTTATTGGATATGTCAGGTCAGGAAAACGGATGCAATCCTTGTTTAACAGTCCCCTTGAGATTATGTGGAAAAAAAAATCCATATTCCGATCGAATTTCTCTCTCTTTTAAATAAATTCACAGAGCAAGTTCTTAATTTTCACTGACATTTGTATTAAACTGCACAAAGGAATAAGTTTGACATCATCTAAAAATACTTCAGAACACCTAAAAAATATGGTACCATGGGATAAGAAGCAGAGAGCATGGAAACTGAGTTTAGGAATAGAAGTGACAGGAAACAATGGAAGCAAAACATACGCTTAAATGGCACGCTGTTAGATAATAAGTCTGGAAGAGTGTGATTAAGATGTGTTATGAATGTAGCCAAGATGTGTAGGGTCTTCAGAGATACAGTTAGGCCTTCCCAGAGATTAACCACTTTTCATCTAAGCATTTTTAAGGAGAATTTCTATATTCTAGTTTTCTATCTGATGAACAGAAATGATTGAGACATGTACAGGTTGTTGATTGGAATGTAGAAGAGTTAACTTTTCTAGGGCAAAGTTATAATCAGGCACCAGAGTTCTTTTAACACAGTTCTTTGATTGATGGGTGAGCCAGTGAAGTGGAGTTGCAGTCAATGGTCTAGAATCAGAATTTATACTGACTCGATAATAAGGGTGTACCAGGAACGTGGAAAAGCCTGTGTATCGTCACTCATTTGGTTTTACCTGTTCCTACCGAAACAGGGAAAAGCTATTATTTTAAAGGAGAAACCTGTAAGGAAGAGCGGTCAAGAGTGATGAAGTGGATTGGAGGCCACACTGCTATCAAGTCATTTAGCCTACTCACAAACCCTCATAACAGTGTCTTAACTTCGGCCTCATCCAACAACCCATATTTCTCTACAGTTACTTCCCACCACAACCTTTGCTACCACATGCAGCCTGATGCAGAACTTGTCCAGTGTCCCGAACTGCACCGATCCACAGTATTACTTGAACATTGAGTTAAGTCATGTCACACAATAGGGACATGTTCTATCTGTCACTGAATGCATCAATAAGCGTGCTTCACAGCTCTCCTTCACCCCAAGCATAAAAAATTAAACCAAAGTCAATGTTTGTTATAATGATGGAACTACTATGTCATCCAATCAGATTTCAGTCAGTTTTACAATCAATTCTAAGAAGACTGAACAAAATGTAAATTTTAGTATGTGTGACAAAACTGCTTTAATAACATACATAAAGCTGAACATCTGGAAGCGTGGAGGTAAACAATAAAATCAAGTATAATTAATGTCTGTGTGTTTAGACAGCATTGCTACATGGCCAGAAAGATGAAATTGGCAGCACTGAGTACTTCATATATATGATTTAAGCATTTTGCACTCCAAATTTCACTGTTATACAGTGCAGAATTAAGTGAGGTATGTGTAATAAATATGTTTATGTGCTCTGAAACCAGTAGTACATTTGTAAAGTTCAGCTAATTGAATTCTTTAGAAAAACAGCTAGAATTGCAGAAAGTCCAGCGTAAAGATATCACAGCAACTGAAACTAAATAAATTATCAAAAGACATCAAATGTTTATTACAAATCCTTTATCATCGGTACATTTAAAGCCACAAACATAAAAAATGGTTGGTAATAAAATGCATAAAAACCATGCATCAATAATGTTCCGCTGTTCATCTCAGTGTTTCATACATAGAGGAACATAAACCAAATGCATGACTGCGCTACCTTTTATTATTTCCTGATGGCACAATCCACAGATTTCCCAGTGAAATGAAGGTCACTATGGCATGATAGGGAAAGCCTTTTTCAGGATCGACGAGTCAAACATATATATTCAGTATATGGAACTACAGACACATTTATTTTGAAACAGATCTATATTGCATTCATATTCATATTTAATAACAGAATATTTATACTAATGTGTATAAACGCACAATAACGTACTTAAAATAACAGATACATTAATAAATATTAGTAAGCATTTCACTGCAAAGGCAATATATTTAAAGACTGTGGCAAACATGGAGGAATGGCATTAATGATAGATACCTCCAAGATATAGTGAACAGGCCATTCAGTGATGTAACCAGAAAATACCTTCTGATGAAAGTTGCCTCAATGTTGCTGCCAGAAAAAAAGTTATAAATGTATAGAGGAATAAACCATGGTTAGTCCAAGCTAATGTAAATAGATCAAGACAATTTTCAAAGAAAAAACTCCCCTCAATTGAAACATTTAAGTTAAAATTAAACATCCAATAAGGATCAGGACGAACGCAAATGTCAACTTGTTTCAATTTTTTGATGTCTAATAATTTTTTTAAAAAGACAATTAATTGAAAATGAGCTTCTATGCTCAAAATACTCCTGCACTGAAATGACACACTCAGATCCACTGGGACAAAGCAACACATGACATTGTCATTGACTGTGAAAAGTGAAGTGTGGCCCAAGTACAGACAATTCTTTGTTCCGATTAGTTTCATTCACAAACCTAAACAAAATCTTGTTTAAATTATTATAATTCACAAGCCTAAACAATGATATGACATAAATCTTAATACTAAATAATGACAAATCACCTCTTCAAAATACCTTGTGGCCTCCTTCAATTGACCAACATACCAACCCTCTGTATATGTGGTGCAAGTGGTGCTCGTCCTTGGAGTCCTCGCCGATTTGCAACTATCTTTCAATGATCAAAATCAAGGGACCATCAAATCAACAAATTATCAGATTTTTATGACATATCCAAAATCAGCCCTCTCCTATCCATCCAACGCAGATTACTATTGATCCCAGTAGCTGATCTATCAAGTCTATACCACTGCTTTGCAATATACCTACATTTTCCAGAGATAATATAACCACACAACATGTCTAAAACCAAGCCACATTGATGTTTGTCAGTCTGCAGAAAAAAGAACATGTCTTCATCTTCAGATAATAGCTATCTTGGCAAACCATTTAACACAGAAAAACACTCTGGGATATCTGACTTAAGTGGAAAGCTGCGGATCCTAAACCTCCCAGATACCTTTCAGATCTCTTCAAGTTCCAGCAAACATTAACTCTGATACGCATGACACCCAAACTGTGTATCCAAAAATGTACACTATCAAAATTGGAGGCATATCCCTGAAAGTGGCCAGAAACAAACTGTGGAACAACCTTCCTATAGAAAAAAAGGTAATTGAGCAACTTCACTACCTTAAAAAAAAACCTAAAACATCTGCTACTCTAAAGGCAATAATTGCCCCACAATGCTTTTTCAGTAAACCTGTTAACTCTCACTAGGCTTCCTGCTTTTATCCTAAACTCTCACACCCATAAGATCTCTACTTCATGACTCTATGGTTACTTCACCTTTCAACAAGAATAACAACATCTATCAACCAATCAAGGATACCTTGTAATCAACAAGGCGATTCCCAATTCTTAATGTAATATATATGTTGATGTGGATTTTGAGACGGCGAACAAATGCCACATGAAGTGATTCTTTTGAGTTTGTAAGATAGCTGTGTTACCGAAACCCCACAGACCACCCCCATATACAACTGCTGATATGCATTTGCTTCTACAAATAGTAAGCATTCCCACAATTGGTTTATTACCAAGTTTTGATGCAAACCTAACACACCCTCAATTTGCATACCCTATTCTCTTATGTTTGTTCCAAAAATCGGAGGAAGTAAACTGTAACCCCAAATAAGAAAACAATGACACTCTCTCTATGGAGGTACGCATTATGTGATGTAATGTAATGTAAACGTGTCTTGGGTACTCCCTAACTACAAATCATTGTGAAGGTCTTTTTTAGGTTAGTCTTTAGGTCTCTGTCCGCGATATATGATGTAAATCAATTGATGAGTTGTTATAGCCCATTTGCAGTCCCGGAAACAGAACCACGTTGTCTGCAAACAATATTACTGGAACAGACTGAGTAACTATTGCGGGGGGATCTGTATATAGTGCCTATCCACTTCAATAAAATAAAGGGAAGAAAGAAACGGGGCAAGTACACAACCCTGCCTTAACCCCCCTTGTTACCTTAAATTGACAAATACAGTCTCCATTCGCCCACATCATACCTTGGATGTGAGATTACTGTAAATGTGGGCTAAAAATAAAACTATGTCCTCAGATATGCCCATCAAAAGCATGTTTTCTCATTGCTTCCTGTGACTGACCAGGTCAAAACCACTGGTCAAATCCATAAAACAAAGGAGTAGGTGACTGACTTTTGCCCTAGTGTATTTACTTATAATATGGTTTAAATTTGGGCACTGTTCCACAGTACAGACACCCCTCCTGAACCCATAATGCGATTCACTAAGTTCGGAATTCTCTTCAGCCCAACATTCCAATTTGTCCATGATGACGTTTCCCATAATTTTAGCATGAGCAACTCAAACTAAATTCTCATAAATGTGACATGAGAGAAGAGAGGCAGATGGAAATGTACAACAAAGTGGCAAACACATTGGCAAACATATTTAAAATACAAACATTGGCATGAACCTGCTATATACAATGAATATAGCATGCTACAACGTGTGCTTTCTCATCGCCTTCCATTACAACGCGGTCGTTACAACGACCGCGTTGTTAGAACTCAATACCTTTACAACGCAAATCATTAGAGCGACATGTACTAGATGGCGCTCCAGCCTTTGGAATATTATAATTTACTATTCCAACTCCACCCTGCGCAACAGTAGGGAAGGTGTTGGAATAGTACATCATACTATTCCTTAGGTTGGAGCGCCATCTAGAACAAGTCGATCTAATGACTTGCGTTGTAATGGCATTGCGTTGTAACAAAGCGGTCATTGTAACGACGGAGTTTGTAAAGGTAACGCGGTGTAACAACCATGTTGTAAAGGTTGTTTCGTATATTCAACAGCTCCAATAGAAATAGCTAGATAACAGTCGGGAATAAGTGTGGGCGTAGTGCTCCGCTCTGCCCACGGAGTGTGCGTAGTGCTGCCTACTCCGTGGTCCACGAAGTAGGTGTAGTAGGCAGGCTATGCACACGCCACGGCGGAGCAGAGTTGCCCGCCACCCACCTCCCGCCCACCCTCATTTTAAAATCACTTAAAATTTTTAAAAGTAAGGAAAATGACTTACCTGAACTGCGGCGTCCCGGGGCTCCCTCTTCCTGCTCTATCGCCGACTTCTTCCTCACAAATGTGCATGCGCGGGCGCCCGTGCATGCGCATTTGTGAGGAAAAAGTTGGCGATGAAGCAGGAAGAGGGAGCCCCGGGATGCCGCAGCTCAGGTAAGTCATTTTCCTTACTTTTAAACATTTTAAGTGATTTTAAAAGAGGGCGGGAGGGAGGCAAGGGGCGCGTAGTGGGGCTACGCGGAGTGTGCGAGTGTGCGTAGATTTGGCCCCACTATGTGATACTCCACGTAGCCCCACTATGCCCACTACGCCCAGGGTTAGTCAGGAAACAATAGAACATACACCTATTGAAGCACATGATTTAAAATGACACAAATGACCGTAATCAAACAAGAGTTAAAAAAGGTGTGCATCACCATTTCAGCTGGAATTTAAATAGAGAAAGAAATTGTGAACATAAGTTCATAGCTCTGTCATAACACCGGAAGGCCTAACATCAAAACCCTCCATATTGGGAGTCAGTATATTCTATTGACAAACTGAAATTTAGTACTGTCCTGCAAAAGTACAGAAGTACAAATACAATATTTGAAAGGTGCATAAATGTACGCAACATAGATGCACCACCAGACAATCACTCCTTATCTGATGGTTAATAACAGATTGCAAAACTGAATTAGGACATTGGAATGTTGAGAGCTCTACCAAAGGCAATGGAGTAGCTCTGTGCTCATAATGGCTGGTATAAGCCCGGAGCTCCAACATTCCAATGTTTGTCTTCATGTCTCTCCCTTTTTAATTTAGAACATTCTACCCTTAGTGAGTGCTATGTTCTAATAGCTCTATAGTCCTTCTGCCCCAGGCTATAGCGCTATTGCATGATGCCGTGGGCTATACCGGTTGTTAAAGGTCCTCTCCCTCGTTATAGGCCATGGCTTGCAGCTCAGGCCTACAACACAGGTTCAGGGTCTTTAACAACCGGTATAGCCCATGGCAACGGGCTATAACGGTATAATAGTAACCATTTCATCAGGTAACATTGAAAAGATAAACGTGTCTCACACTTTAGGCACATTAAGAGGCAATATCTGCATTAGTCGCAGGATAGCAAAATAATTGAAAAAATATCACGTAATGAACAATCATCTGTAGGTATAGTTTTCATGAATAAATGCATTGGATGAAGAACTGGACACATAATCACAGCTAAACTGTCAAATATTCATGATCAAGAATATCTGTGCACAGCAGGGAGAAAAAAGATTGTGGTCCAAACAATGTTTCACTGAGGTCCATGCTTAGGATAAGAATTTTAATTTGTTTTTATTTCATTGAGGAGATTGCACATCATGCAGAAAACACAAAACCTAACAGAGAATATCCATTTTAAAAAGGCACAGAAAAAATCAGACTGCCCACCAAGAGAAAAACATGTTGGGTCATGTGAGTTATGTATAACGTGCATTGGGTGCTTTGCCAATCATAACAGGTGAATTTGAGAGGTTTTCCATGTTTAAGCTATACCCATAACTTTGTTTCTAATGGCATTTTCAGTAAATGTATGTATATGTAGGTATATACAATCTAGGAACCTTTTCACGTCAAATGTCAATTTTTCTAGCACAACATTTAAGCATAGGATAAGTCCAATGCCATTCATGCTGAGCTAAAAAGATGACAAAACCATTTTCCATTTTTTTAGAAGCATTTTCAACATATGATTATCAAATGTTATCCATGCCAAGCTAAACAAGCATTGAAAATGCAATAGGCCTCGCCTTTTATTAAGTTAAAGCCATTTGCTTTGCTAATGGTATTATATAGCAAAGCAAATGGCTTTAACTTAATAAAAGGCGAGGCCTATTGCATTTTCAATGCTTGTTACATTTGCAGCTAGATTGCTCAATGCTGCTCTGTACAGGAGGAGGTGGGGCAGTTTTATATGATGCTCCAGATACTTCCAGCCTACCTCGTCATGCAGAATGAATGTGACATCTGTACCAGGCACATTCGAAAGGTTTTTTATTCAACCTGTATAGACGAAACATTGGCTTATCATGTCAGTATTTCTGCCCACAGGTCACGTTGAGGCTTTATAGACAGTCAACATTTCAGCCAATGCTCTTTTCCTGTGGCCTGATCTTTCAGCAAACCTGAAAACCACTCCATGGGTGTGCTGAAAGTTTTTATTTTTTCATCTTTTATATAGCGCGAACTCGACCCAAAGGTATTGGAGCGCTGTACATGAGCACCGTATTTACATAAGGATGAATCATACGTTGTGTGGGTGTCCTCTTTTGCATGGCAAAGTACATTTGCAATATGTGGTGGCCAGCCAGGGTCACGAGGACAACCCCGCTGCTCTTCGCAGGTCCGAGTGTTGCAAGTCGACACAATTTGCGGAACAACGTGCCTTTTCGACCGGGGCATCACTGAAGCAGCGGAAGCAAATGAGGATCGCCAGCGACCCACTGGGTAAATACTACAAAGGGATCAAGCAAAGCAGCACCCACTAAGGACTGTTATCATTGCCCAGGACTACACGAACCAGGGTGCCTTGCACCAACACGCCCACTAAGGCGGGACTAAGAAAAACTTTATTACCTGCTTAATCATGTGCACGTCTTTGCCTTCCCATCAACGCCATGCCATGAAGAAGGGACAAGCTCTCGAAACGCGTAGGCAAGAGGCGCTTTACTACGCTGTGGGATGCTCTCTGAGTCCGCTGCTGCCTCCCGAATAAATAAGGATGAATCATACGTTGTGTGGGTGTCCTCTTTTGCATGGCAAAGTACATTTGGAATATGTGGTGGCCAGCCAGGGTCACGAGGACAACCCCGCTGCTCTTCGCAGGTCCGAGTGTTGCAAGTCGACACAATTTGCGGAACAACGTGCCTTTTCGACCGGGGCATCACTGAAGCAGCGGAAGCAAATGAGGATCGCCAGCGACCCACTGGGTAAATACTACAAAGGGATCAAGCAAAGCAGCACCCACTAAGGACTGTTATCATTGCCCAGGACTACACGAACCAGGGTGCCTTGCACCAACACGCCCACTAAGGCGGGACTAAGAAAAACTTTATTACCTGCTTAATCATGTGCACGTCTTTGCCTTCCCATCAACGCCATGCCATGAAGAAGGGACAAGCTCTCGAAACGCGTAGGCAAGAGGCGCTTTACTACGCTGTGGGATGCTCTCTGAGTCCGCTGCTGCCTCCCGAATAAATAAGGATGAATCATACGTTGTGTGGGTGTCCTCTTTTGCATGGCAAAGTACATTTGGAATATGTGGTGGCCAGCCAGGGTCACGAGGACAACCCCGCTGCTCTTCGCAGGTCCGAGTGTTGCAAGTCGACACAATTTGCGGAACAACGTGCCTTTTCGACCGGGGCATCACTGAAGCAGCGGAAGCAAATGAGGATCGCCAGCGACCCACTGGGTAAATACTACAAAGGGATCAAGCAAAGCAGCACCCACTAAGGACTGTTATCATTGCCCAGGACTACACGAACCAGGGTGCCTTGCACCAACACGCCCACTAAGGCGGGACTAAGAAAAACTTTATTACCTGCTTAATCATGTGCACGTCTTTGCCTTCCCATCAACGCCATGCCATGAAGAAGGGACAAGCTCTCGAAACGCGTAGGCAAGAGGCGCTTTACTACGCTGTGGGATGCTCTCTGAGTCCGCTGCTGCCTCCCGAATAAATAAGGATGAATCATACGTTGTGTGGGTGTCCTCTTTTGCATGGCAAAGTACATTTGGAATATGTGGTGGCCAGCCAGGGTCACGAGGACAACCCCGCTGCTCTTCGCAGGTCCGAGTGTTGCAAGTCGACACAATTTGCGGAACAACGTGCCTTTTCGACCGGGGCATCACTGAAGCAGCGGAAGCAAATGAGGATCGCCAGCGACCCACTGGGTAAATACTACAAAGGGATCAAGCAAAGCAGCACCCACTAAGGACTGTTATCATTGCCCAGGACTACACGAACCAGGGTGCCTTGCACCAACACGCCCACTAAGGCGGGACTAAGAAAAACTTTATTACCTGCTTAATCATGTGCACGTCTTTGCCTTCCCATCAACGCCATGCCATGAAGAAGGGACAAGCTCTCGAAACGCGTAGGCAAGAGGCGCTTTACTACGCTGTGGGATGCTCTCTGAGTCCGCTGCTGCCTCCCGAATAAATAAGGATGAATCATACGTTGTGTGGGTGTCCTCTTTTGCATGGCAAAGTACATTTGGAATATGTGGTGGCCAGCCAGGGTCACGAGGACAACCCCGCTGCTCTTCGCAGGTCCGAGTGTTGCAAGTCGACACAATTTGCGGAACAACGTGCCTTTTCGACCGGGGCATCACTGAAGCAGCGGAAGCAAATGAGGATCGCCAGCGACCCACTGGGTAAATACTACAAAGGGATCAAGCAAAGCAGCACCCACTAAGGACTGTTATCATTGCCCAGGACTACACGAACCAGGGTGCCTTGCACCAACACGCCCACTAAGGCGGGACTAAGAAAAACTTTATTACCTGCTTAATCATGTGCACGTCTTTGCCTTCCCATCAACGCCATGCCATGAAGAAGGGACAAGCTCTCGAAACGCGTAGGCAAGAGGCGCTTTACTACGCTGTGGGATGCTCTCTGAGTCCGCTGCTGCCTCCCGAATAAATAAGGATGAATCATACGTTGTGTGGGTGTCCTCTTTTGCATGGCAAAGTACATTTGGAATATGTGGTGGCCAGCCAGGGTCACGAGGACAACCCCGCTGCTCTTCGCAGGTCCGAGTGTTGCAAGTCGACACAATTTGCGGAACAACGTGCCTTTTCGACCGGGGCATCACTGAAGCAGCGGAAGCAAATGAGGATCGCCAGCGACCCACTGGGTAAATACTACAAAGGGATCAAGCAAAGCAGCACCCACTAAGGACTGTTATCATTGCCCAGGACTACACGAACCAGGGTGCCTTGCACCAACACGCCCACTAAGGCGGGACTAAGAAAAACTTTATTACCTGCTTAATCATGTGCACGTCTTTGCCTTCCCATCAACGCCATGCCATGAAGAAGGGACAAGCTCTCGAAACGCGTAGGCAAGAGGCGCTTTACTACGCTGTGGGATGCTCTCTGAGTCCGCTGCTGCCTCCCGAATAAATAAGGATGAATCATACGTTGTGTGGGTGTCCTCTTTTGCATGGCAAAGTACATTTGGAATATGTGGTGGCCAGCCAGGGTCACGAGGACAACCCCGCTGCTCTTCGCAGGTCCGAGTGTTGCAAGTCGACACAATTTGCGGAACAACGTGCCTTTTCGACCGGGGCATCACTGAAGCAGCGGAAGCAAATGAGGATCGCCAGCGACCCACTGGGTAAATACTACAAAGGGATCAAGCAAAGCAGCACCCACTAAGGACTGTTATCATTGCCCAGGACTACACGAACCAGGGTGCCTTGCACCAACACGCCCACTAAGGCGGGACTAAGAAAAACTTTATTACCTGCTTAATCATGTGCACGTCTTTGCATTCCCATCAACGCCATGCCATGAAGAAGGGACAAGCTCTCGAAACGCGTAGGCAAGAGGCGCTTTACTACGCTGTGGGATGCTCTCTGAGTCCGCTGCTGCCTCCCGAATAAATAAGGATGAATCATACGTTGTGTGGGTGTCCTCTTTTGCATGGCAAAGTACATTTGGAATATGTGGTGGCCAGCCAGGGTCACGAGGACAACCCCGCTGCTCTTCGCAGGTCCGAGTGTTGCAAGTCGACACAATTTGCGGAACAACGTGCCTTTTCGACCGGGGCATCACTGAAGCAGCGGAAGCAAATGAGGATCGCCAGCGACCCACTGGGTAAATACTACAAAGGGATCAAGCAAAGCAGCACCCACTAAGGACTGTTATCATTGCCCAGGACTACACGAACCAGGGTGCCTTGCACCAACACGCCCACTAAGGCGGGACTAAGAAAAACTTTATTACCTGCTTAATCATGTGCACGTCTTTGCCTTCCCATCAACGCCATGCCATGAAGAAGGGACAAGCTCTCGAAACGCGTAGGCAAGAGGCGCTTTACTACGCTGTGGGATGCTCTCTGAGTCCGCTGCTGCCTCCCGAATAAATAAGGATGAATCATACGTTGTGTGGGTGTCCTCTTTTGCATGGCAAAGTACATTTGGAATATGTGGTGGCCAGCCAGGGTCACGAGGACAACCCCGCTGCTCTTCGCAGGTCCGAGTGTTGCAAGTCGACACAATTTGCAGAACAACGTGCCTTTTCGACCGGGGCATCACTGAAGCAGCGGAAGCAAATGAGGATCGCCAGCGACCCACTGGGTAAATACTACAAAGGGATCAAGCAAAGCAGCACCCACTAAGGACTGTTATCATTGCCCAGGACTACACGAACCAGGGTGCCTTGCACCAACACGCCCACTAAGGCGGGACTAAGAAAAACTTTATTACCTGCTTAATCATGTGCACGTCTTTGCCTTCCCATCAACGCCATGCCATGAAGAAGGGACAAGCTCTCGAAACGCGTAGGCAAGAGGCGCTTTACTACGCTGTGGGATGCTCTCTGAGTCCGCTGCTGCCTCCCGAATAAATAAGGATGAATCATACGTTGTGTGGGTGTCCTCTTTTGCATGGCAAAGTACATTTGGAATATGTGGTGGCCAGCCAGGGTCACGAGGACAACCCCGCTGCTCTTCGCAGGTCCGAGTGTTGCAAGTCGACACAATTTGCGGAACAACGTGCCTTTTCGACCGGGGCATCACTGAAGCAGCGGAAGCAAATGAGGATCGCCAGCGACCCACTGGGTAAATACTACAAAGGGATCAAGCAAAGCAGCACCCACTAAGGACTGTTATCATTGCCCAGGACTACACGAACCAGGGTGCCTTGCACCAACACGCCCACTAAGGCGGGACTAAGAAAAACTTTATTACCTGCTTAATCATGTGCACGTCTTTGCCTTCCCATCAACGCCATGCCATGAAGAAGGGACAAGCTCTCGAAACGCGTAGGCAAGAGGCGCTTTACTACGCTGTGGGATGCTCTCTGAGTCCGCTGCTGCCTCCCGAATAAATAAGGATGAATCATACGTTGTGTGGGTGTCCTCTTTTGCATGGCAAAGTACATTTGGAATATGTGGTGGCCAGCCAGGGTCACGAGGACAACCCCGCTGCTCTTCGCAGGTCCGAGTGTTGCAAGTCGACACAATTTGCGGAACAACGTGCCTTTTCGACCGGGGCATCACTGAAGCAGCGGAAGCAAATGAGGATCGCCAGCGACCCACTGGGTAAATACTACAAAGGGATCAAGCAAAGCAGCACCCACTAAGGACTGTTATCATTGCCCAGGACTACACGAACCAGGGTGCCTTGCACCAACACGCCCACTAAGGCGGGACTAAGAAAAACTTTATTACCTGCTTAATCATGTGCACGTCTTTGCCTTCCCATCAACGCCATGCCATGAAGAAGGGACAAGCTCTCGAAACGCGTAGGCAAGAGGCGCTTTACTACGCTGTGGGATGCTCTCTGAGTCCGCTGCTGCCTCCCGAATAAATAAGGATGAATCATACGTTATGTGGGTGTCCTCTTTTGCATGGCAAAGTACATTTGGAATATGTGGTGGCCAGCCAGGGTCACGAGGACAACCCCGCTGCTCTTCGCAGGTCCGAGTGTTGCAAGTCGACACAATTTGCGGAACAACGTGCCTTTTCGACCGGGGCATCACTGAAGCAGCGGAAGCAAATGAGGATCGCCAGCGACCCACTGGGTAAATACTACAAAGGGATCAAGCAAAGCAGCACCCACTAAGGACTGTTATCATTGCCCAGGACTACACGAACCAGGGTGCCTTGCACCAACACGCCCACTAAGGCGGGACTAAGAAAAACTTTATTACCTGCTTAATCATGTGCACGTCTTTGCCTTCCCATCAACGCCATGCCATGAAGAAGGGACAAGCTCTCGAAACGCGTAGGCAAGAGGCGCTTTACTACGCTGTGGGATGCTCTCTGAGTCCGCTGCTGCCTCCCGAATAAATAAGGATGAATCATACGTTGTGTGGGTGTCCTCTTTTGCATGGCAAAGTACATTTGGAATATGTGGTGGCCAGCCAGGGTCACGAGGACAACCCCGCTGCTCTTCGCAGGTCCGAGTGTTGCAAGTCGACACAATTTGCGGAACAACGTGCCTTTTCGACCGGGGCATCACTGAAGCAGCGGAAGCAAATGAGGATCGCCAGCGACCCACTGGGTAAATACTACAAAGGGATCAAGCAAAGCAGCACCCACTAAGGACTGTTATCATTGCCCAGGACTACACGAACCAGGGTGCCTTGCACCAACACGCCCACTAAGGCGGGACTAAGAAAAACTTTATTACCTGCTTAATCATGTGCACGTCTTTGCCTTCCCATCAACGCCATGCCATGAAGAAGGGACAAGCTCTCGAAACGCGTAGGCAAGAGGCGCTTTACTACGCTGTGGGATGCTCTCTGAGTCCGCTGCTGCCTCCCGAATAAATAAGGATGAATCATACGTTGTGTGGGTGTCCTCTTTTGCATGGCAAAGTACATTTGGAGTAGGTATATACAATCTAGGAACCTTTTCACGTCAAATGTCAATTTTTCTAGCACAACATTTAAGCATAGGATAAGTCCAATGCCATTCATGCTGAGCTAAAAAGATGACAAAACCATTTTCCATTTTTTTAGAAGCATTTTCAACATATGATTATCAAATGTTATCCATGCCAAGCTAAACAAGCATTGAAAATGCAATAGGCCTCGCCTTTTATTAAGTTAAAGCCATTTGCTTTGCTAATGGTATTATATAGCAAAGCAAATGGCTTTAACTTAATAAAAGGCGAGGCCTATTGCATTTTCAATGCTTGTTACATTTGCAGCTAGATTGCTCAATGCTGCTCTGTACAGGAGGAGGTGGGGCAGTTTTATATGATGCTCCAGATACTTCCAGCCTACCTCGTCATGCAGAATGAATGTGACATCTGTACCAGGCACATTCGAAAGGTTTTTTATTCAACCTGTATAGACGAAACATTGGCTTATCATGTCAGTATTTCTGCCCACAGGTCACGTTGAGGCTTTATAGACAGTCAACATTTCAGCCAATGCTCTTTTCCTGTGGCCTGATCTTTCAGCAAACCTGAAAACCACTCCATGGGTGTGCTGAAAGTTTTTATTTTTTCATCTTTTATATAGCGCGAACTCGACCCAAAGGTATTGGAGCGCTGTACATGAGCACCGTATTTACATGACATATTCAGGCACGGGGAGATTAAGCGATTTGCCCAGAATCACAGGATGTGGGCGCGACCCCGAGGCTCGAGCCCTGGTTTCCAGCACCAAAGTCGGCAGTCTAGCCGACGGACCACATCCTCTTCCCCAAGTGAATCCTGCTGGAAGATCTTTCCATGTGAACATGGAAATTAAAGTAATGTGGAAGTAGTGAGTGTCCTCTACAGAGCCTCATAAGGCTCAAGAATCATAATGAAAGATTTAAGTATGTATTGAAGCAGAGGCAAGTTTAGCCCAGTGAAGGCAAAATAAAGCTATTATTTTTACTTCAAAGTTAGGAGTCTCCCGTCTGAATCGGGTCTATTGGCATGTTTGGTAGGCACCGAAAGGCACTAGTAATGCCTATAGTTCTCAATGGTGAGAATGATCGGCTTTTCCAATGCTTGTTCGTATTGTTCACAAGAGGTCTTGTTTTACAACAAATCCAGTAAGGACTGCTAAACCTGAACCTTCGATAACCAGTCAAAGTCACCATTACATTATGCGTCCTTTAAGCAACCATAATACGGCGGCTTCATTTTGTGGTGATTTTTGTTTTACTGATCGAAAAATACTTAAATGTTTTCTCAATTCTACTAGTGTTTTCTCATTGTAATACATTTCTCATAGTAAGTACTTCAGAAGTGTATGTAACAATATTCGAAATGCACATTTTAACTGAATTGTTTCTTATTTACATGCTGTAGATTATTCTCTATCTTTTCTGTAGGTAGCAAGCTCATAGCGGAGGTATTCTTTGGATTCCTTTCCTACATACATTGACCTTAGGAATTCCAAGATGGCCACCACGTTGGTTATGGATTAGTGGGCGGTCTGCGTGCTGCATCTGAGGTTCTCGCTCGTGTTCTTGTTTACACTCGGGTGGCTGTAGAGTTGAGCCAACCGTGCCTGGCTCACAGTTTCTTTTGAGCTGACAGTGGAGGAGCTCTGTTTGCCATGGCTTCTGCCGCCACCCCGGACCCCTTGCACAGCCTGCAGGAGGAGGCTTCTTGCCCAGTCTGCCTGGACCCCTTCTGGAACCCGGTGTCAGTGGAGTGCGGCCACAGCTTCTGCCGGTCCTGCATCAACCAGACCTGGCGGGGCCTGCAGTGCAACTAACTTCCCGTGCCCGCAGTGCCGCTGGGTGTCCCGCTGGAAAAAGCTGCGACCTAACAGACAGCTCGCTAACATATCCGAGCTCATGGAGCAGCTGGCGCAAGTGCAGGCTGACCGCTGCTCCAAGCACCACGAACCGCTACGGCTCTACTGCCAAGAGGACCAGCGGGCCCCTTGTCTGGTGTGCAGAGAGTCCTGGGAACACAGGGCGCACACCATGGTGCCCGTGGAGGAAAGTACCGAGGAGTACAGGGTAAGGAGGACTTCTACTTTGTTTGTTTATTATACAGTGTGAACTGGACCTGAAGAAACTGAAGCGCGCTACAAGAGTTAGTACCAGTTACATTAATGTTCAAAATTGCTACGCCCGGGTGATTATGTGATGACGGGCAGTGAGGGCGCAACAGGCGGGCCGCTCTGCGAGCTGCAGGGAGAGAGCCCTCCACCGCCGCGTGCTGCAATGCCAACAACTCTCTTTTAGAGCGTCCCAGTTGGACTGCCTCGCATGACTGGTTTCTTATCTTTATGGGGCCATGTGTTTGGCCCCATAAAGATAAAAAACCTTTTACGCCAGCAGTAAGTCTGGGCAGCCAGTCCAACTGGGACGGCTCTAAAAGAGAAAAGTGTACGTCACGAGACGCTCCTTTCCAATGGCTGGCCACCGTTTAGCATAAATGGTGACGCCAGCCAATGGAAAGGAGGGGTGGGGCTTAAAGCCCACTAGAGAAATCTAACCTAAAACATTAAATCTCGCCAGCGAGACTGCGCATGTCTGCGCAGTCTTACACCAGGCGAGACCTAAAAACGACTAAGGACCCGATTACGAGTTCGTCGATCCATCAGACCACCAAACCTGTGACAGAGGTGCCATGGTGGTCGGGGACCACCGCACCAGTGGTCCGACCGCAGTATTACAAATGCGGCAGTTGGACCGTTTTAGTACTGCCGCAATCGCCAGGTAACCACGTTCCCTGATAGTGTTGCGGTGGTCTGGGGAAGCAATATGCTTTGAGGTGCCGCTGTGGCACCGCCAAGCATTTTCTGAGTTTCCCCACCACCAACCTTTTCATGGTGATGAGCCCACCATGAAAAGGATGGTGGTGGGGAAACAAAGGGAGCCCTACAGGGGCCCCTATTGCCCCTCTACACAGGGTTGCATGCAGGGGGGCACATGATGTGCACCCCTGTGTGCATGCATGCCCAGTTCCTGCATATCATGGACTTAATAGTCCATGTCGTGCACAAACTTGATTTTCCCTGTTCCTCCTCTCCAGGGATCTCATCTAGCAATTCTCCTTTTTGGGTAGCCAGACCTCAGGTAGATTAATTTGCTGGAGCCAAGAGCAGCCAGGAAGGGAGATTCAGGCTACAAGCCCAGAATTAAAGCCCTTTTGAAAATCTTTTAGTCATTCATCAAAACCAAAGACCTTGTATGCTCCCAGGCTACTTTTGACAAGGAAGGAGAATCATCAATCATTCTCCCCAATACAAGAATTATGATAACCAATTTCCACTAGGCCCAGCCAAAATTTCATTTATGTTGCCATTATCTCTGTAATTTCTGGCATAGCAGCTTCAAGCTCAACTCAGACAAGAAAGAAGTACTCATCCTTGGACCCTCCCTCTCAGCCTGGAATGGCTCCTGGTGGCCTGCCACATTGAGAACCCCCTTCCCACCACGGACCATGCACATAACCTCGGCATCATACTGGACTCATCACTCACAATGAACTGCCAGATCAACGCTGTATCGTCATCCTGCTTCCACACACTCTGCCTGCTTTGAAAGACATTGAGATGGATCCCCACTGAATCCAGAAAGACTGTCACCCACTCACTCTTCACCAGCAGATGCGACTACAGCAACACACTCTATGCCGGTGTTACCCAGAAACTGTTCAGGAAACTACAGAATGTTCAAACCGCCACAGCCAGACTGTCCCTCAAAATCCCCAACTGCAGCCACATCACCAAACACCTTCCACAACTCCACTGGCTTCCAGTCAACAAGAAAATCACAATAAACCTAAAAAGGGTAACAGGACTGTGTCCCTGAAAAGAGAAAACATACTCATGCGAGTGGGGATGGGTTGACGAGAAAGGAGTTCACCACAGCAACAACTCCTTTGTATTGGTTCTTTAAACAAGGGAAGTAGCAGGTAGAAGGCATGCAAGAGAAAAGGAGGTCCTAGCCAGGAGGCGGACAGAAAGGTTGAGCGTGGCTGATGCAGATTTAGCTAAATGTTGGGAGGGGAGAGGGAGAATCAGAGATGGCCCTTGTCATGAGGAGGAAGCGGACCAAGATGGCAAGTGGTGAAATTACTGGGATCCCCACAGCCCCGGAGGGCCGTGGCACCCAGGGTGAGTACCGCTAGAGGGAAGTAGTGAGAGAGGGGAAGCAATTGAGGAGTCTGGATTTCTTTATTCCCTCTTTTTCACATGGGCAAAGAAATGGAAGGAGGGAAGATTACTATGGTGACAGTCAGTCAAAGTACTTTTATTTCGATAAATAAATATCATAAAAAGACATAGGAACAATACAATACAAATTCATAAAGAAACATTATTTCATTAAGACAACTCAATCATTAAAAATGTTAAAAAAGAGGTCAGTCAAAATAAAACCATCTATTTACATTCACCTAAAAATTACGTTTATATACAACAATCCCCAAAGAAGCGAGATCCTGCTAACAATATTAGTGATATCACCATTATAAATTGATATTTGTCTGATTATTGGGTAACTTGCTTTTCTTGATCCTAACAGCCCCCACCAGGAAGCTAGCTACATGATACATAATCCTAGGTGTCTGTAAAAGCTGTAAAAACAAGATTGCAGGCTTAACTTGAATAAACCCTGCCTCCCTTAAAATGGGAAGCAAATATTTCTTTCTCGGCGCTGTGTAATGGTCACAGAACATCAAAAAATGCGTAGTGTCCTGTATCGAAAAATTATCACATTTACACGGGCTGGCGTTTTCTGGGATACACCAGGTTGGAAAATGTCCAAGTATTAGGTGGATCATGTTAAACCTGAAACGGGTTAAAAGGAACCGGTGAAAAGGTAGGTTTACTGTGGTTAGATAGGGTTCGGTACCTATGTGAGTACTCAAAATAATGCTACTCCGAACCGAGGGTTTCTCCAATTCAACTCTTTCCCTTTCTGAGCTTAATAACTCACCCATCATCCCCTTAATAAGACCAATATCTTTAGCAGTAATCCGTTCCGGAGAAGAAAAAAGTTCCAATCTCCCTAACTTAACAAAACAATTTTTAATGTAAGCTAGCCACGGTATATTTATAGCTCTATCCAACTGCAAACAGTCTTTTAAAATGATGTGGTTGAGGGGAATTTCTTGATTCAGCCAGGTTTTTAACCAGGCCACCACCGGAGCTACTCTAATCAGGTCTGTGATGTAACCTATTCCAAGTTCTGTATGGACAATATATGTGGGAGAGGACTGCGGTACGGAGAGTACCGATCTCAAAAATTTATTTTCAGTAATCTGTATCTACTATGGTGGCTAACAGTATCAATTGAGGAAGCAGGTTTAACCTCACTAAAAGAGAGAAATTTGGAACTAATTTGACAGGAAAGAAGTCAATCTTGTTATTTTGTACAGATACTTACAAAGCTCCCAGCAACATATTCAAATCCCTCCTTACTAATATTCCATGCCTCACTTCCCAACCCACTGATCATAGACTAGTAAGAACATAAAATACACTTTAGGGGAATAACTTAAAGGAGGAAGCACAAACACTTCCCCAAAGACAATAGTCAGGGTTTTTCTTTTATCTTTCTTTCCTTATTTTTCACTTACTTGAGTTGTGCTCTTCTTCCGGGGGTACATTGGCCACCATACAGAGGAGAAAGGCATTATTCAGAAAATGAAATACAATATACCTTCTAGACCGTTTCATCATCCTTAAAGGAGAAGGAAAACCTAATTGTGAATAGAATTTTTTCTTTGTTGTTCTTTTGGAAAAATAAATCGCCGAGCACTTTGCCAGGGCCGGTTTTGGTTCCCAGTCCGGCCCTGTGCCTTGCCGTCCGTTGCTTATAGCTTGATTTTCCCATGATAAAAGTCCAAATAGCTAAGTGCATACAAAGAAGGTTCTAAAAAATTGAGCGGGAACAAAGCTGTAGGTCTTCCCTTTCAGAAAGAGCAACATGGAGCTTAGTAGGTGGAAAGTTTTCTAGGGGGGACATGATGCAGAAAACAACACAGATCACAGAGGGGCAGGTGAGGTTGTGGCAGAAAGAAACTAAAAGAGAAAGCAACAAGTAGCTGAAGGGTGTTGTTTGGGGTGCTAGCACATGAGGGAGAGAGCAACATGGAGCATTGTGTAGGGTTTTGTTGCAACACATAGCCCCTGGACCAGGGAAGCTCATCAGTAAGAGAGCAGTATAGAGCACAGGGTGAGTGGGGGAAACTCACAAGGGAGAGAGCAGCAAACAGTATGGGGGCCGCGGGGTGGCAAAGGGGATGAGGGAAAATGCCGGAAAACACATGCACTCTCATTAAAGGCTTAAACAAATTAAAACAAGCATTGGCATAGCCGATAGGTCTCGCTTTTGGGACCTTATATAAGTATGTAGTTAAGCAGCACAATATCCTTGGTGCAACAACATCAACTGTTGCATGGCTAAACACTTATAAGGTCCCAAAGGCGAGACCTATTGTCTATGCCAATGCTTGTTGAATTTTGCATGTATGTGTTTATGTATAAATGTATGCCTATCTGTGCGTGAGTGCATGCCGTGAATGGGTATGTGCACGTATTTTTGCTTGTGAATGGTGGGTGTATGTTTGTGCACTTGAGAATGGATGTGTTTGAGTGATTGCGTGGGGATGGATGACTGTGAGTTTGTGTGGCAGTTAATGTGTGTGTCCGCCTCACTGCTCAGCCACTGAGTATTATATAGCATAGAAAAACTTTAGGGAAAAAACTGTCTACCCGTGTATTCCTGTGCATTGTCAGAATCATTGCCATTCATGAACGGTATAAGAGAGTAAAAATGATTCTATACCCTACCATGGCATCTTCTGGTGCCTCAGTGGCACTAACTTTAGACCGTGTTTACTATAATTGTGTAACTATTTCCAATATTTTACCCCTGGGTACAGAGTTCCACGAGGTTAGAAAGCTGAACATTGGTGCACTGTTTTGTGTGATTCTTTCGTTTGGGCAACTGGGAGACAGCAATGATAAATTGAGAATTGTATGCAAAGGATAATATTTATTTTGCACAGCTAAAATATATGTGTGTGCACTGCATTAAAGAGCAAAAGCACTGCTGGCTCTCCAAGCAAACATGTCCAGAGTCTCTCTACCCCTTGCCAATGTTACTTAGATTGCTGAGTTACTGGAAACTGGGTGCTGCTGCATCGAAAGCCGCCACACCAACTTAATGCCAGACATTTTGGATGGGGGCCCAGTGAGCTTGTGAACTTGAACACAGCTCAAAAGCGAATTCTCAGTAGGATCCGGATGTTTTCCGCGTTATTTCCTGGAGCGCTAAGGATAGAATTTACAACAAGTATTGGCAAAGCCAGCAGGTCTCTCATTTGGACTGATTGGCTTTGCCAATGGTTTCAGTGATGCTGTACAACAGCCCGATAGCAGTGCAGAATGCTTAAAAAAGAATAAAATAAAGCGACAGAGGAGGCAAGAGAAGTACACAACAATGACAGCTGAAAACCCATGCGTTCTTGTGGTGTGCTTAACCAAAAAGCAAAACGTAGTGCTTGAAAATTGAGGAGCAGGGGGAAATAGAGAATGCAGCAATGCTCCAGGGGAGGGACACGCACAAGAAAGGTCAAGAGGTAAAGCCCACACTGGCAAAAGAAGAACAAGGAAGTTAACCGCGGGGCCAAAGTGAAAGTGTTCACGGGGGAAAAATGCTACCGCCGGCCACAGCTTGCAGTGCATGTGCGTGAGTGGTGTGCGCGAGTGGTGCGCGCGCAGCAGTAATCACGTCATATGGCGCCTCTGCTCAAGTGCGCGCCCGCGCACATGCACTGCAAGCTGTTGCCGGCGGTAGCGTTTTTTGAAGCCCTACTTAAAGTCTCACCAGACCAGCGCAAGCGCTGGGTCAGGCGAGACCTAAAAAGGAGTTCTATAGAAGTGCCTCAAATGCCAGCCAAGTAAGGACAGCAGCCAGCACCATAAAAGTCTTTACGTGCCACAGCCTAATCTTTTGTGAATTATGTGGAATGCAGGCGATAAAGCAAGAAAGACCATTAAAGTCTGCTCTTTAGACATATCTTGGCAGAAATATACATGTTGCTGTAGTTTTAAAGACAAGCAGAGAGGGTAGGGAGCAACATAGAGTGCAGAGGCAGGTTTTTGTAGGATGTAGGGTCGCATGAGGGCGATAGCAAGAAAACAAAAGCAATCTTATGGACTGCTACCTGAAAAAGAAAGAAAAAGCACTTTCCTCAATATGAGCAGTGGAAAGATGAAAGCACTACTGTAGCAAAGGTACAATGGGCCCTCGTGCTAGCAAGGAAAATGACACAACCATTAGCCCCAATTAGCCCTTTGTGCCTAAACACCGTTCACATACACTACTACTTCTGCAAGTCAACAGAAAATGTAAGTCCAGAAGAATTTTGGCTAGAGTGGTCCAGTTGCCCTCACCTTGGGACAGCCCTGCTGTTCAGCCCATAAAGTAGGTGTGGGGAGCACTGGACAATCACACTTTCCATGTGGAGGTGCACGAGGAATAAAATAATTCTCTTACTGAAACTTTCTGAGAGACGCTTGTCTTTAGCTCCAGGTGTCCTGTGCGCTAGTGGTGTGCTCTGAGCGGCTGTCTTGTTCACCCTGCATAAGGGCGTTCTTAGTGAGCACAGTGAACCCCATCTACATGGTGTATCTGCACTCTGTGTGATGTGTGTTAGGTGTTATCTAAAGTTTTCTGTTGGATGCAGGACATACGTACGTATAGATATTCTGGCCCCACTCCTTACCTAGACAAGAGTCAGGGTCACCACTCCTGCCATGTATATATCATCAGCGAATATGCCCCATACCAACAGAGATGCACAGTGCTGATTCTAAACATTGATTATGTTGTTGTTTTGAGCTCATTCTCATTGATCTATGTGTGTGCGTTTTCTACCACTGACACAAAAGTAGTAACAGATTATTTTAGGTCAGATGGGACATAAATTACATTGCGAGCTGCAAAGCTGCCTTAAATATAGTAGTGGTAAAAGCGTGTGCAAATTACAGCAACAAGATGAGCTATTATATTGGTCATGTTTCAATGTTAGGCACTGATAAACCACTCATCTAAATCCACCACAATCACCATACTTAGGCACATTTTGTGGTTCATCAGGATTTCACTAATGGGTTCACTTAATGTATTTATTTGCATTGTAACCAGTAGCTGACAATTGCAGGTGGAATAACTAGCATATTACAGGCCTATACCCATTAAACGCATTTTAAGGTTCCTGGTAAGTACACAGCATGAATTGTTTTGTTGCAGGGAAAACACCTTCCTCCCTTCAAAGGGTTAATCAAGTTTCCTCATTTGAATGTGAATCTGAGCTGCATGCTTCCAACTGTAGGGAGCATCTACCTGGAGAGACCTATTCAATTAAAAAGCAGGGGCACGACAGGGGCGAGGGAAGTTGGTTGTGGGTTCTTGTGATGTGGGTGGCAATGGAGCCATATTATACACGAGGGGCTCATTTATGGCATTTTGGCGTTGGGCAGGGCAGCAAGGCACCTTGCTGCGCTGCCCTACGTGAAAGTGGAAGTGAAAGTGAAGGTTTCAGCAAAACAGTGCAGTCCTGTCCTTTCTGCCTACTTTGGCACTGTTTCGGTAGCCTAGCACAAATGTGGGCACCTTTGCACCATGGTGCATGGTTGACTCTGTTGCAGGGGTACTTTCCTACTGATGCAGCACACATGGAAAGAGGAAAAAGTTAGGAGAAATGAAGTGGTTTCTCCTTGTTGCCTACAGATATGGCACTTCCCCTGGTTTACATGTTTTTGTAAATCCGGGGCAGCATCACATTCCATGAGTGTTGCATGGGAAAACCCACTGCAAAACCTCCCGGGCATAGAGTAAGGCGACGCAGCAATTTGGGCTGCATCGCCGTACACATGATTTATGAGGCCACTGAAATCCACGCAGGGTGGCTATGCGTGGTGTCATACATCTTTATGAGAGCCCTGCGTCATGCATTTACCAATTTACTTGGTGCAAAAGTGATGCAGGGCTTGCGTACAATAGCTATTGAATCCTGAGAAGTATACGCAAATATTTCACATCTGGCTTAGCTAGCTGTGCCTCAAGGCAGGTTCTACTGACAGACCATTTTGTTTGAAGTCGCTGTTTTTAATATGCGTGTGTTTGAGGTATAAGTGGAAGCAGCTAATTCCTTTTGTGCACCGGCAAAGGGGATTTTAGAAAGCAAGGTTACTATCTGTTGGGCCTGTAGATGAAAAGTTACTGTCTTGGTTGGGCCTGGTAACATATGATTCTAATAACGATCAAATACATAGACAAAAATGCAGATATTACCGTTAACTAATAAGTAATGTTTTGTGTCTACAGCCGTAAGTATATATACATTTTTTTCATATCAGTTTAGTGGGTATGTTTTCTTCATTTCAAATCGCTTCCCTTTCCATTAGGGCTCATATCAAACGTCTGCTCTGCGGCTCTACAGAAACTGAAATATTGGAGGCTGCTTGAAACCAGGATGTGGCAAGCTTATGTTCATGTGCATTAGTTCAGCACCGCAGAGCAGTTCACAGAAACACGGGGCATGTGTCAATTTGAAACTGCGGTAGATTGACCACAGTATGCAAACTACTATTGCACTGCTTTGTGTCACACATAAGAGCACTGTGAAACAGTTGAGCAAGCTGTCTCGCATTGGTGGGCATTAGGTTCAGTGGGGTGAGACATGGCACTAGTATGAGATGTCCTGGTACACATAGGGCCATATTCTCAAGGAGCTGTCGCCTAGTTATCGGCACCTTAACGCAGCCAAATTTGCGATAAACTTACCACCCCATTCACAAGCTTGTGCAAACAGCCCATATCACCAGTTTTCTGGTGATAGCCATAAAAAACATCGCCAAGGATGACCCTGGCAACTATCGCTCATGAGTAGGCATTCCCGAGCAAAAAGCCGCGACAACACCACTCCACAAAATTCTCAACGACCAGCCACATCGGCGATAAGATCACAAAACATGTGATAAGGCGCTTTAGCACCAGGAAACTAACACCGGCTCCGACCTGGTGCAAAGTCGGACTACAAACTGCACCACAAAAGGGAGCTCAGCCAAGAGCCATACCTGAAGAACAACAGATGCCATGGAGCCAAAGAACATGCATCCCGGAGCCCCAAGAGGGCAACAACACCCACCGCCATCACCCCCCGGACCCCACCTCCCCTCCCTCCCCCAGGCGCCACTCCGGGCACCCCCCACCCACCCCCGGACAAAGACATGTCACATCAACCACACGGAACCCTATACCAAATAACCAGCATGATGTCGCACAATCACATCTGGTGACATGCATGAGTCATCACAAAAAACGAGCATCACACATTCACCTTCGGAGCAACAAATGAAAATGTATTAAAATAAACACAGAACAGAAATGAAGACACATGTTGGCTCCCCTCGGGACAATCCGTAGGTCACAGCCTGCAAGACAAAAACCATGATGAGAAGGTGTGTCCTGCGCACATCAAGGGACAGAGAGAGAGCGAAGGAGAGAGAGAAAAAGAGAGAGATAGACGGACAGAGAGGGGGAGCGAGAGAAAGACAGACAGAGAGGGGGAAGAGAGATAGACGGACAGAGAGGGGGAGAGAGAGATAGACGGACAGAGGGGGAGCAAGAGAAAGAAGGACAGAGAGAGGAGAGAGATAGATGGACAGAGAGGGGGAGAGCGAGATAGACGGACAGAGAGGGAGAGCGAGAGAAAGACGGACAGCGAGGGGGAGAGAGAGATAGACGGACAGAGAGGGGGAGAGAGAGATAGACGGACAGAGATGGGGTGCGAGAGATAGACAGACAG
The DNA here is from genome assembly GCF_964204655.1 of Triturus cristatus. Taxonomy (NCBI): domain Eukaryota; kingdom Metazoa; phylum Chordata; class Amphibia; order Caudata; family Salamandridae; genus Triturus; species Triturus cristatus. The sequence goes on along the minus strand of NC_140581.1, from coordinate 911,526,838 downwards.
AGAGTGGGAGAGAGAGATAGACGAATAGAGAGGGGGAGAGAGAGATAGACGGACAGAGAAGGGGACGGAGAAATAGATGGACAGAGAGAGAGAGAGAGAGATAGACCGACAGAGAGGGGGAGCAAGAGAAACACGGACAGAGGGGCAAGAGAATGACGGACAGAGAGGGGGATAGAGAGATAGACGGACAGAGAGGGGGAGCGAGAGAAAGACGGACAGAGAAGGGGAGAGAGAGATAGACGGACAGAGAGGGAGAGAGAGATAGATGAACAGAGAGGGGGAGCGAGAGAAAGGCAGACAGAGAGGGGGAGAGAGAGAAAGATAGACAGAGGGTGGGAGAGAGAGAAAGACGGACAGAGGGGGAGAGAGAGATAGATGGACAGAGAGGGGGAGAGAGAGAGAGTGCCTACACTGCTCACCCAGGCCACACGGCTCACCTGCTGCCACCAGTGTGTCTCCAACCACGTTCCGGTATGTAGTGCAGTCCACCAGATCCCACATCTGAGACAGACCCGTCATCTGAGTCCAGATACCTGAATGGTAAAGTACATGCAATTGCACACAACACCATTGCCTGTCTGCCCCTGTGCACCCAGGCAGCTGCACCCCAGCCCCTCCCGCCACCCAGTGGTGCATGCCAGCCCTTGCGGATGCAGGCCTCACTGCTCACCTTCCGCCACTGGTGTGTAGAAAAGAGGGCCCACCATATGCCGCTGCAAGCCACAAGCCCGGGGCCTGCAGGCATGGCACCCTCCACATCATGCAGCCCCGCTCCGTAGGCCACCAAGGCTCACATTTGGTGCTGGGTCTTGATTACTCCATGGCAGAGGACATACCAGTGCATCCGGCATCATCGCAGGCTGCACATCCGCTCAGCCTCAGGGGTGCCACTAACTCTGTGATCCACGAGGCAACGCCACGTGGCGGTAGGCCCGTGCTACCCGCTGGCTCAGGCCTACACTGTGGTCCAGCAGGGCACACAAAACCTGGGCCGTCCGGACCGCCGGGACGGGGCATCATCGCAAGCTGCACACCCACTCAGCACTAAAGGTGCCCCTACCTCAGTGCACCAAATGTCACTGTCCCGTGGCGGTGTGCCTGTTCCGGCCACAGTGTATCTGGTGCCACCAAGTCTGTGCCCTGCTAGTCATAGACCCTCTATGATTGGGTATCATGGTGCGGACACCATCATGTCCCCTCCGGGCCTGTGGAATGTGATGTCACAGGCCCCTGGGCCCCCATGCCTACATGCACAACACATAGATACACCCCGGGAGACGTTGGAAATGGCGTCCTGCACGTGTGACCGGCCCGTTTTATTGGCAGGGTCACATGTGCTGTGACGCGTGTGCTGGAGGGGTGGGGTGTGGGTTTAGACCAACCGTGAGGGAGTGGCCGTGGCATGCTGACAACTAGACCTGTGAGCAGCAGATCACTACAGGGGAGTCCTGGCACATGTGGTGTTGTTTTCCCCCCCCAGGAGCGTACGCGTAGTGGGCTGGCCTGGCGTATGCCAGTAGCGCGTAAGGGTTTGAACAATCACCCCGGGGCCCTGTGTGTGGTTCCGTATGGGGCTGGACGAGGAAGCTATAAATGCGTGTGTCGCTACTGTTGCGTCAGCGCCACCCAGATGACAGTCGGCAATGTGTCACCCTGTGACCCAAGTCCAACGACATGAGCCACATGGATGTAAGAGGAATTCACTGAGCCCACATTCATCCATACTACCACACTTGAAAGACCATAGAGACGACACATCTGTGGGATTCAGAATGTTTAATGCAATTTCATTGGAGTGTTGCATCTGGAGCTGTACAGGGCCATGCAAACCACACTTTCAAATGTTTGCCAGTGGATGGCCAGCCAGAGTCATTCAGGAAGTGACAGGTACAAAGGAAGTGGAAGAGTTCAGTCCGCACTCTGATAGCTGGGTCATTAGCGATCAAACAGAATATGGCAGTCCATTGCGTGGTCTAAGGTGAGTGTCGCAGAGTGTATCGGGGGACAGTGGAAGGTGATCATGCAGAGGGCAGAACCAAGCTGAAACAGGCCATGAGGTGGAGATGAATGCTACGGCTTCCTTCTGACCACGAGAGCAGACTCATCCACATCTTCGTCCTCTGCTGTCTCATGTGCGTCATGTGTGGTTGGCGCTGGCCTCTCTCCAGCACAGTGTGGCAGTGACACCTCAGGGGACGGAGATAGAATGTCTGCCGCACTGTGTAGCACTGACACTTCAGGGGGCGGATATGTGGATGTAGTGGTAGCAGCAGCATGCATCTTTGCCAGGCCTTGTGGCAGCAATGCCATGAGGATGGTTCTGAGGTCATTGTGGAACCGAGCTTCCTCTCGCCGGTGTGCAGACGTGTCAGCCGCTCTTTCCGCATTGGCCTGCTCCATGTTCTCCATGAGCCTCCGCATGAGTCCCAACTCCCGGGCGAGCTTGCTGGAGCCACTCTGACTAGACAGTCGGTTTTGTCTCACAGTCAGGACTCTATCTATGTCAGCCATGGTTCGTTGGAGAGCATGGAGCGGACTGTTGGTGTCTGTTAGGGACTGTGAGTGGTCCCTGATGGGACTTAGACACCCACGTATGGCATCTAGTTTGTCTTGCACTGTTCACTGGGTTTTAACTAACCCTTACTAAATTAATACAATGTTAACAATGACTAAACACTGATGCGTACAATGTTCATTCAAAAAATGTTGTATTCAATTTGTTCATTGATCCCTCACCATACTCGATATTTTCCACAAAGAGATTCACGTACGGAACTATCTTCATATAAAACCATCATCCCTGATTTTCTGTCGGCGATTCCCTGCCCGATAGGTGAGCATATGGGCATTTTTTTATATATATACCACTGAACATCACCATCAGAAAGGTTTTTTTAGATCGTTTCTTCTCTTCTTATTTCATTTAGTTTATAATCTAAACGCGCTTTTAACCATCAAGACTCATACAGTTCTACAAGTTTTCTCATGGTGAGTCGTTTTTTATTGAGTCACTGACGGGAAAGTTTCATCCTCCCTTGAGGCACTTTGAATTTAAATCTTTTATGTATTTCTTGAGATGTCCTCCACGACTAGTTTAACTATTTGGATTTCCTGTACTTTGGGTATTGTTGGTGTCTTTTTCTTCGTTTTTCACTTTTGAGCACATCTCCGGTGACGTTCAACACAAGCACGCCATACATGTTGCGGTTAAGACTGATAACCATTACATTGGGTATTGGAGATATCTCTAATTGACATTTTACTATTGTTATTATTTGCTGTGGTAATGTGATCTACATGTGTCATGCCTATAATGATTAGTAATTGTAGGATATTTGTTACAGGTTTTCAACAGAAGAAGGGACTCACTAGTCCTGAAATGCATCGGGCCGCTAACTACTGTATTCCTTGTTTATGTGCTAATAATGGAATGGTTTCATTGGATATGAATTGAATAATCCATGAACAAATTGAATACAACATTTTTTGAATGAACATTGTATGCCTAAGTGTTTAGTCATTGTGAACAGTGTATTAATTTAATAGGGGTTAGTTAAAACCCAGTGAACAGTGCACGGTACTAGCAGGTGCATCTGCTATTTTCATATACGTTTGAATTTTAGGCACCCGGTCGGACAGCGGGAGCAGTACCGCAGCACCGTTAATTTAACCTTTAGATCCTTTCACTTAGTTGGAATTAAATTAGGCGTGCTCCTTCTCTCTCTTTATCTAGTTTGTCTGACATGTGGTCGAAGCCCACCCGCACCTGTTAAGACAGCTGCTCCTGACATCCCAACACATGGAGTTGGAAGGCCATGTGTTCTTCGTGGGGGTCCTGGGAGGTAGCCGTGGTGGTGGGTGCTGCCTGCAGTGTGTTCTGTGCAGGGGGTGGGTTCTCCTCGTTGCAGCTGGGCTGCCCTGCTCCTGGAGGTGTGCTGCAGAGACTGTCAATGAACTCTCGGAGGTCATCTGAGTCAAAGGTGTCATGGTCCTCTTCGTCATCAGAGAAGAGAGGTTGGGACTGCTCTGCAGGAGGTGGTGATAGTCCCTCTGCAATGTGAAGGGGAGATGCAGTTTAACAATATGTTCACATGTGTGTTGTCACATTGTACATCTTTACATACAAATTGCATGACTGTGTACATCGTAGCTGTTTCGGAGGGGCTGCCCATTTGCTGAGGGACAGTGGACATTCCGACATCACGGCTGTATGTTTGTACTTGTGTTTGTACTTGTACATTTTCAACTCACATTTTCCTGCAATGCCACTTGTGATTGGCCAGTGTCTACACCCAGTCGGCACCAGTTGTGTCCTCTGTTCTGTGGTGAACATGTTGCGGTTTGTGCCACTTTGTTGGCAATGTTGATGTGCTGTGCACGTGATGTGTGTGCGCCCCCTTTTTTGGGAGTCGCCCCTGCAGCTCTGATTTGGCTGCCCCTTATCTCTTACATGCGGTGTGCCTCTGACTTCTGTGCTCATACAGTGCTGAGATGTTGCATACTTGGGTACATAGTTCTATTTGTGGGAGTTTGGGTCTGGGGCATGATTTGTCCACAGCTGTGCACTACTTACTTGTGCATGTGTGCCATTGTGCCCATCTCCCCCCGTCCACCCAGTCCCTGGTCGTTACTCACCCTGTTGCTGTTGTGTCCCCAACTCCTGCCACCATCTCCCCACTGATGACTGTGGATACCATTTCCTCCATGTCGTCTAGCTCCTCCTGTGGCACAGGACTGCCAGCTCCAGTCTGCATTGCTGCCTTCCGGTTGTTGGCGAGTTTCAGCTTGGTTTTTGCACTTGACGTCATTCCAGCGTCTCTTGACCTCGTCCATTGTCCTCTTCAGTGCTCCGACTGCATTCACCTTGTCCACGATGGCCTGCCATAGTCCATTTTTTGTCGCCATTGACACAGTGGAGGTGACGAACAGTTGTTGATGGTGTTCGACCACCTCCGTTATCAGGGTCCTGTTCTCCTGTGGACTGAAGCGCTTCTTCCTACTCTTCTTCTCCTTGCCCTTCCCTGACCCCGAGGCCCCAGGCAGGTCCTCCGGGGGCCTTGTGGGGTTCTGGTTCTCCTCCGTACTTGCTCTGGCAGCATCCATTGGGCTTGGCTGTTGTTTGTCATTTGTTTGTCATTTTCTTTCTACTTTTTTTGTGATTTTTCCTGCCTGACGCGTGTGAATTGCAGGCCTCTAGCTGTTTTTCGCTGATTTTTCTATCGTGATTGGCCTAATCGCAGCTTTTTTTGCGTTCATGTTTCGCATTTTTGCAGCATGGCGTTGTTTTTAATGCGGCCATTTGACCCGTTATCTGGTGACTATTGCATGGTACCGCGGTGTTGTGAATGCCTGGTTAACACGTCGTAAAAGTTGCGTTAAGTAACTTTTGCGATGGTTATCACACGTTCTTGAGAATATGCCCCTCAATATAGAAACATAACTACCATTTTTTTTACCAACTACAGCTCTCAGGTTGACATTCCTTGAATACTTCTAAGAGGTCCCACTCAAGCCTGAATTTGAGATCAGGCTCATGCATGCAGCTAGCCCCAACGACCTCATGCGCAGAGATGCCTTGTTGAATGTGCGCTACAGAAGTATCAAATATTAATATTCAGTTTCGGGAAGGATGACAGAAAGTGTCACTGAAGAGATGTCGTATTACATACAAGGGATGAATCAACCTCAAGCCCACAATGACTGATCTGCGAGTCAATAATCCCTTCTGGTTTTATTAATACTCATTATAGCAAATTTGAGAATAAAAATCTCATGTTATAAAAATTGTACAAACCATGAAGAAAGCCTGTTAAGATAGACAATTATAGCATTGAAAAACACATTAGTATTATTTACAAATCATACATGCACACACACATATGTGCCCTTACCTGAAACAATACCAGGTTGAAGCGCAGAAACCATTGTATAGTAGCTAGAAACAAGCTCCCTTGGGCCCGTATTACTAATAGGGCATACTTTCCCTGTTTGAAACATGCCAAACCTTTAAGCAGGTGCACCAGGAACAAACAGTGACACTGTGCTCTATTACAATGAATGAGCACCAGCGAACTCACACAGAACTGAACATTTGTTCAGCCAGGCACAGAAGCAGTACGCCTTATTTCAATGAATGTGCCAACATCCCCACCCCTGGACAGCCACAAACCTGTGCTGCTCTTTGGACAGCATATCCAATAAAATACAGAGCGTTTGCTTCAAAGCCGCAGTGCAAGGAGTCACCCCCCTGTACTTTAAAGAGAAGTTAGAGATCCCCTTCAGTTGGGTGCAGTGAGTGACTGCACCCATGCAAATATGGGTACACCATCTCATACTGGCACTACCTGTATGCCAGAGCTATCAGTATTAGAAAAGGGTGCACCGCAGGGTTTGCAGCTCCTTCTGTAGTATTAAAGTGCCCTACGGTTGTACAGAGTGAGCACATGCGCCTGTGTACCCCTGGTGCAGTTTCTCTGATATGGCCCCTGGTCTAGAGATTGAACATTGTTTTCTGCTGCAAGTCTAAGCTACAGAACAAAGAATGAGGACAGTCAGACTTACTCCTGTGCAACCCACATTTAATCCTATCAGCTTCCTACACTGTATTCGACAGGGGATATAACAGGAGAAAACACCAGTGCTTGACCTTCCACTGACACCATTTGTCCAATCCCTCATTTTCATTGTCACTGAGAGCAGTGTTGACTTGATGTTGGCACGTCTGTGTATAAATGTAAGGGCACTCTTACACATTTACACAAACAACACATTAATTGAAGTCTCTGAATTTACCAGTAGCAGCCGGTAAGTTTAGGACATAGGGCGGAGGACAGGACACACACGCACACATACGCTGTCACAGCCATGCATTCACACGCATGCATGTGCACACCACACACACACACACACAAACTCATCCATTCACAAAACTCATTACCAAATATTCATACATACTAAGGGTGGGCGTAGTGGGCGTAGTGGGGCTACGTGAAGCAGCGCGTAGTGTGCCCAAATCTACGCACACTCGCGTGCTCCGCGTAGCCCCACTACGCGCCGCCCGCCTCCCGCCCACCCTCCTTTTAAATAATACCCTGCATGTTAAATAATTAAAAGTAAAGAGACTTACCTGAAGCGCGGCGTCTCCGGGGCTCCCTCTTCCTTGTTTTCAACTTCTTGTGACAAATGCGCATGCGCGGACGCCCGTGCATGCGCATTTATCGCAAGAAATGCTCATGCGCAGGCATCCGCGCATGCGCATTTGTCACAAGAAGCTGAAAACGAGGAAGAGGGAGCCCCGGAGATGCCGCGCTTCAGGTAAGTCTCTTTACTTTTAATTATTTAGCATGCAAGATATGATTTAAAAGGAGGGCGGGCGGGAGGCGGGTGGCGGGCGGCAGGCAGCTTCGCTTCGCCCTGGCGTGTGCTTCGCCTACTTCGAAAACTGCGAAGCAGGCAGCGCTACGTACACTACGTGGGCGAAGCGTAGTGTAACGCCCAGGGTTAATACATACACGCACGCAAACACCAAACAGTAATTACAAAAAAACAAACATGCTTACAAGCTCTCCCTCGGAGTTTACAGGCTTGGGACTGATGCCTTCCCTCATTGGCTGGAGGGAACGCAGCAGTCCCAACGTCATTACAGAGTGGGGTCAGCAGTCTCACTGATTGACACTCGACCCTGGGCACTTTAGGGCTTAAAACTGAAGCACCCAGGTGCAAGGCAATCAGTGACACTACCCTTCGTCACTCAGGGGAGGGCCTCAGGGACCTTTGCTGAGCTGAGGAGGTCATGTCCACGGAGCTGTGACTTCCTAAGCCCAGCAAAGTTCAGCCCAGGCAGCCAGGAGTCTGCGCATTTAGCGTATGTCTGGCTCCTGGCTGCCTGACCTGAAAATGAACAGTGTCTGTCAGGCTGACCTTTGTTCAGCCTAACAGACACTGTTCGGCTGGGTGTGTGTGGCCCCTCAGCCCCAATGGACCAGCTGCGGCTGGAATTTACAACACTTTTATCTCAGGCACCCTCGCTCTAAGTTATCTCTACCTCTATCGCTGTCCCCTTCCTACAGCCCAGTATTGTGTTGCCCTATTTCCATCGAGATTCATAACTGTTCTGGATTACCTAAGAAATTTCAGGGGGGTATTTGCAACCCAGCCAAGAATTCCACTCCTAAGCACTAGTCTATTTCCCATGCCACTTCTACAGTATAACAACCTGGCCTAGCATGTGAGCTTCCTCCACACGCAGTAAATATCTTGCTCCAGATTGTTAGAGGTCATGCCTTATCCTATTCCTTTCTATTCTGGACATTTTCATTCGCAACCAGTAGAGTGGACCGCCTCACACAAGGAACCGCTAGGCAAATAAATGAAGAACCATCCCTAGATTGATCTGCCATCCCAACTACCCCCAATATTTCCCAAAAATATTGTCCCATTAAATGCATGGACTATTTATACTACAGATTAGCTTACGTCCTTTTTTTTTAAAAAAAGCAACGTAAATAACTGAGGTAGTCCGCTCCAAAAACCACATGGAAATCCTTATGTTTGACCACTTCCACCATATCTCCTGTATGTTGAAGCTTCGTTCATTGCAGGGTATGTTTTGCAAATCCTTTCCTGTCTCCATAATTGAACTCTCACAGGATCACAAAATTTAAACTATTGAAGTTTGTTATGACAGTTCAAAATATATTATTAGCTTAGTCAATAATAAAACAATCAAGACTGAAGCTAATGATAGAATACTGCAAGGTTTCAATCATATTTTCTTATTGATTACTTCATCCAGATCCTAAAAACAGCCAACGCCTCTTATTCATCTGCCTTGCCTCAATGGACATTCATGAAACTGCACACATTAACAGCTGGGCTGTTCAATTCAATTTAATAAATAGGCGGGGATGACACTAACGTTCAGCAACACCTCAACTACAACACAATACCAGTAAGGAACTGTTATGAAAAGTAACAAACCATGAAATATATGGTGCACATCAAACTAAAAACTATAATATCAACCCCTGAGCTGTCTGGTGTATAAATGGCAACATGAGTACACCCGAAGTAGTAAAAAGCAAGGACTTTTTCTGATTGGAGCTATAAACAAGCCACAGTACAGGCAGGCAAATGTTTACTTGGATCGAATCATGAAAACACCTAACCTCTCCCAAGCATTGTTCGCAGTATTGAAAATATTACAAAATCCTCTCTTGCAGGAACAGGATATACAGGCACATGTATCAAGAAAATCTTTTGCGAGTCCTTAATTGCGATTATTAAGGAATCGCAATTAAGGACTCTCAAAAGCCTATGCATGTAGGAATCGCTATTAAAATAGCGATTCCCAAACATTCCTTAATTGCGACTCGCAAATTGCGGGTCGCAATTAAGGAATGGCTTACCATTCATTCCTATGGGCCTACAGGCCCATAGGAATGAATGGGAAATTGAATGCGCAATTTGCGATTACCAGTAGGTACTCGCAAATTGCGCATGCAATTTCAAGGGTGCAAAGGTGTCAAAATAACACCCTGTTGCACCCCTGAAATTGTGATGTGCACCCATGTTGCGCACACACATGCCCCAAGGGCATGTGTGTGTGTAACCTGAAACCTTAGAAAATGCACTTTAGTGCATTTTTCAAGGTTTTTGAAAAATACAGACCAGAGTAATTTCTCTGTATTTTGCGGCCCCAAATAGCGAATTCGCTATTTCTAAGTGCTTCTAGCATTGCATTTAAGACGTATATGCAATCATTGCGATTTCTTAAATTGCGCGTGCCTCACCCTTTAATGCATCGCAAAAGGCTTTTTTGCGGGCGCAAATGGACGATTTTTGCGAATCGCACCGTTTGAACTCACAAAAACCTTTGATGCATGTGCCCCAATGATTCTAAAGAGAAATTTAATCAGTTTGTGGATTTCCTCTGATATAAGATAGAAGACATCCACGCCACTTTATTATGTGTTGCTATTCAGGATAAAGTAATGCATACAGGTCTTTCTGGGGGCTTCACAATATTTTATTTCATCCTACTTGGACATAATGAGTTTAAAGACATACTAAAAGAGCATAGGGCCTCAGGCTCTCCAGTAGGCGTTTTAGCAACAAATTTGTATAAAGAATATTTATCAATTAACCCAAGTTGGGCCATAGCCATTATATATGCATCCTTGAAAGAAGGCTTAGGGCTTGATTTAGAGTTCAGTGGATGGGTTACTCTGTCACAATAGTGACGGATATCCCATCCACTGTATTACATTTGCATTATACCCAATGGCATTTGTAATATGGCGGACAAGAAATCCATCAGATTTGTGATGAAGTAACCCATCTGCCGAACTCTAAATCAGGCCCTCAGTTCCAGCCTTTTTTAAAAGAACCCCATGCTTTAAAAAACCCTGGACTTGATCTTGAGATTTTTTTTAATTATAGACCGGTCTCCCAATAGCCTTCCTAAGTAAGGTGTTAGAGAGGGCAGTGTTTCAACATGCAGCTGGGTTTGCTAAAAGTAATGACCTGCCACACGCAGCACATATGGGCCTCAAAAAAGGTTACCTTACTGAGCTCGGATATGACAACCAAATTAATTCTGTTTGACTTAGCTGCAGCACTCAATACCATTATCACAATACTCTTCTTAAGAGACTTGTAGGAACTGTAATCTGAGGCATAGTTTTTAAGTGGTTTGAGGACTTTTGGACACATAGAACATTCGGAATAAAATTAGCACCTCACAAATCTTTGCTGAGACAATGCTCTTGTGGCAAACTCTAAGGCTCCATTCTCTCTCCCCATTTCCTTTTAACTTGGCTCGGATCTTTCCTAACAGATAGGAAACAAATGGTTGCCATTGATAAATTTTCATCAGCAGAATGATAAGTGGCTTCCGGCATCCCGCAGGGCTCATCGCTTAGCCCTGCATTGTTTAATGTGTCTATGGCCCTTCTGATCTCCCTGATAGTGTCTGTCGGAATTGCCACCACATCATATGCAGACGACACACAACTGATCCTATCCACCGAGTAGAATTTCATTAACTGACGCCAACATTATCTGCTGGATGGAAAATAACATCTAATATGTAATGAGGACAAGACCGAAATTCTCCTGTTCGGATTGACCAATCTGTTCTCCTCTTGGTGGCCCAACTCCATCCACTCCCCACTGCAACAGTCGAATGAACAAAAAATCGGGTAGTTAGATTCGACACTGATCTCTACTTCCACCCGCAAACTCTTACATTGACTGGCATGACTGGCATGTGTTTACTCTGATTAAATCCCTTAAACAATTATTTGATTACCTTCCATAAGCTGCGAGAAAAACAGTTGCCTTTGCAATAATTACTTCTAGACTTGACTACTGTCATTGCCTCTATGCTGAAAGCTCAAAGCAGCTGCTTCACAAACTTCAGATGGCACAGCATGCAGCGCGCAGACTGGTGCTCAAACTCCCTCAATATAGTTCAGCATCTGAAGCACGTAGAAGATTGCACTGACTACCAATCCACAAAAGGGTCCTATTTAAGATCTTTGTCCTGGTATTTAGAGCTTTGAATTCCACTGGTCCTAAATATCTCACTTCCCAATTCTTCAGCCATAAGACTCAGAGGATGCTAAGATCCTCTAAAGCCAATCTCGTAAAACGTCCACTTTTTTTATTCAATTCCCAGTGTGTAAAATCCTTCATGGTCTTAGGCACCAATGCCTGGAATCATCTTCCAGGTCTGCTTCAATTTATAGCCAATGAAACAAATATTAAAAGGAACCCTCAGACCTGGCTCTTTCTTGGACCTGACACTCTTTGTCACCCCTTAACGTAATTAGAGCCCCTGGTCCTCCATCATTGTACCAAGCACATTGTCCAATTTGACATACGCAACAGTGGCAGGATACTCTCGTGTGAGTTACAGTGCATTCATTCATTCATTATTAGCACTCCATTTTGTATAGCCATCTACACACAGGAGCTTGAAAATGAATTCATGTCCAATGTATATCTTACATGAATAGGGAACGTGCATTCTACTCCAATGTGCCACAGAGAGGAAGTGAGGGACCCTGCTGAGGATGACTAGCAAGACTTCCAACAGAAGTGTCCTGTAGACTCTCTCCATCGTGACAGGCAAAAAGGGCCTCTCCTTTCCATTAGATTTAATGTTGCCACTGCTGTTAGTCCCTCTAGGCCCAGGGAGAGGACAATAGTTGCTCTGAAAAAGAGGGGCCCCTTTGTGGCATCAGAACCATGCTCTGAGGTTTCAATCCTTCTGAACAGCAAACAGTCACTGAGCATACATTATTATCATATTCACTGACATAAACATCAAAAACCTGCAGAGATAAATACGGACATTATCACTGGTATAATGTAGGAGGGGTGCTTCCTCGTCAGAGCTATGAAAGGAACATTTCTATCAAAAGAGACACAAAATCAGTTTTGCTAATGGTATAGGAGGAGACAAGTAGCATCTTACTCAACATTGTTCCTTCTGGTGGTTTTTGATGCTGTTAAGAAAGAGGATGTATCCCTTTTGAAGGGGATCCTTGCCTACAATTAAAAGGTGGAATGAAAGCATGAACAGGTGCATAAACGTCATGAAAAGAGGGATCATACAAAGGTTTACCAACGTTGTTGAAAAGTGTTGGAAAAATATTGGTCTTAAAAGTAGGGATTGGTTAGGTAGAAAAAGTATTGGAAACATCCCTTTGGAAACATATACGGCTATATACGAAGTGGTAGTGTGTTATAAACATAGACTATCCATGGTTTAAATACTTTGATGAGAAAACTTGAACTCACAATTATCAGCTTTATTCAGTCAAATATGTTTCTCGGTATCAGCAGCTTCATGTAATATAAGGGCCAGGTGTACGACCATTGGAAATTGCGACTCGCAATTTGTGCTCGATTGCGAGTCGCAAATTGCAAGTCACAATTTTCAATGTACAACAGTGTCTGAGACACTGTTTGCAATTCTCAATGGGGTCGCAAATTGCATGTCTCATGAATATTAATGAGGCACTCATAATTTGCGATCCCATTGAGAATGGCAGGCCCTCCCAGGTATGGTGGCCTGCTGCTTTGCCTTACTCTGCATCAAGGAGGCGTTCCATGGGTTTTGCTGTGGGTGTTCCCACTCAACACCCATGGAATTTTACACTGCCTCAGATTTACAGCATCACGTTAACCTGGGGAAGTGCCAAAAATGTACGCCTCCCCAGTGCAAGCATTACAAGGTGAAACATTTACATTTCTTCTTGTTCTTTCCTCTTTCCACATGTGTTACATTCCGCAGCACACATAGAATGAGGAAAATGCCTCTCATGGTTGTGTTTGTTCCGGAAGGTGCTCATTCCTGTATAAAAACAATCATGCCAACAACACAGACACCCTTGCACCATGGTGCAAGGGTCCCTGCGCTGGCGCTCATCTGCAAAGTGTGCGCCGGCGCTGGCTGAAAGGAGAGGAATGCAACGTATCTTGTAAATACGGTGCATTCCTGCCCTTTAGAAATGGCATAGGGCAAAGCAGCAAAATGACTTGCGGTGCTGCCCTACACCAATTCTTTATAAATGAGGCCCACAGTGTTTTGTAATTGGATTTTGTTCCATTAGATACCGATTTGGCGCACCTCTTCAAGATACTGAGCAGATTATTAACAAAGAATTGGCATAAGGCAGTGCTGCAAGTCATCTTGCTGTGCAGCCCTATGCCAAATCAAAAGGGCAGGAATGCACCATACTTACCAGATACGGTGCATTCCTGTCCTGTCAGCCACAGTCAGTGCACAATTTGCAGCCGAGCTCCAACACAGGCACCCTTGCACCATGGTGGAAGGGTGTCTGCATTGTTGAAAGAATTGTTTTTATGCAGGAAGGGGTACCTTCCTGCAGAAAAGCAACAATCATGAGAGGCGTTTTCCTCATTCTATGTGTGCTGCTGAATGCAGCACATGTGGAAAGAGGAAAAAACTTCGAGAAATGCAAAGATATCTCCTCGTTATGCCTGCACAAGGTGTCGGCACCGACCCTGGTTTACCTGATATTGTAACTCTGGGGCTACATCCAGGTCCATGGGTGTTGCGGGGAAATCCCACCACAAACCCCATGAACATCTCTTTGACGCAGATTAAGGCAAGGCGGTGGCTTGTGCTTCTATGGCTTACTACATATCTACAATGTCATGAAAAGCCATGCAAAGTGGCTTTTCATTGAGTTGTAGAAATGGGTCTGCATACTGCGCTTCTGGAGCGTCACAAAAGTGACGCTCCGACAGTGCAAATGTGCCGCAAGGGGCTTGTAAATAAGCCCCTGAATCTGTACCCAATCGCAATCCCATTTTAGGAGTTGGAAAAACTGTTCTGTTTAGTACATAAGAAAAAGCATTTTAACTGTCACAATCACCAAATCTGAGCACTGGTGACTGTTATAAAGCTTATTAAATCTGGCGAATAACCTCATTTAATTTCATTAAAAAAATAGAAGCGCTGAGAAAGATATGTAATGCCTACTTCAAGGCATACAGCGGAGGGAAGGTGAGTGACCTCCCTTTTGATGGTGCATGTCACGTGGCCTTTCCTGTGCTATAGCCTACAATATACTCTTCCAGACAAGGTGTGCAGCTCCACATGTAACATCAAAGCGCATATTTATTATCTTGATTGCCTGAATGGTACCTTTAAATGAAATATTATAAGTGGAAAATCAGAATACAATGTTAGCAACAGCAGAAACTAATTTATGCAACGCAATCAATGTCATCAAAGTCCCTGTCATCGTAAAACAATGTAATTATTACACTCAATGGGCATGTACAGAATTAACGTCAATCCCTAACAATTATTCTCTAACGATGGTTTGATAATGACTTCTCGCTATGATTGAAATGGTAATTGATTTTTTTATCACTCTACAGTTAGATCATCTCTTCTTTCTCTAAAGGCCAAGGGAAAAGTTGATGCTTCCATTTTTACTCATTCTTTTAGAGTCAGAATAGGTTCGAAATATTTTTCTGTACTGTCACAAAATTATGTGTTTTATAATCATGCGGTTTGTTCTCTCAAGAGGTGTTGCAGCTACATTCAAATTAACAAAGGAATGATTTGGAACTATATGACAATATAATGAAGCTTTAGGAAGTGGGCTTTGCTTTTTTTTTTAACTTGGCACATTGGGTTTGCATATGCCAGTCTGATCTGATTTTGTTTTCTTGCATAATTTAAAAACACGATTTTCAATAAATTAAACCGAAAACTGCAAATAAATCCATCCGCTGTAAGGCTCTACCATCAGGTTTTGAAGAAAACAGGTCTTTGTATAAACAAAGAACCATTATTTCTGGAAAAGTTATTCTGAGAGTTAGGAAGTCCAAAAAGAGGTCAAAAATAGAATATTGCCTATTGCTAGCCTCAATGCATCTAGTGTCATTTAGCAACCCCCTATAATATTAGTTGCGGCTCATATTTAGAATCCAATAGTCACTAATTCGTATAGTAAGAATGTTCAGCTTCCATGAAATTAATGTTGATTAAACAAGATAAAAAGTGACTGTTGAAGCTGCTGTCAGCAAAGAGCAGTTTACAATGGACCCTGATTGCAATCCTATTGATGGCTTGCATAGACAGAGTGTATGTTCAGACACAGTGGAAGCTAATGCCAAAACAGCAGAGTCAAAAATGAACCTTGATTGCATTTAGAATGTTATGACTTTGCTTTGGCTTCAACAAATATACTGCTAATTAAACAAAGCCCTGAGGCAAACCAGAGAGAACGTTTAAGCATTTCATTACTGTTTAAACAATGGGAAGTGGTAAAGCTCCGCAGAGATTTTCACCCCTCTATTTCCCTGAACTAGGTTAATAAATAGCATATTGCACTCTGCTCATTTACACTATGGTTTGTGCCATGATGTTCTATCATTTGCAGTAGTTACAAATGTAAATATTTAAGAACTAAAGCATATTCTCATTGCATGGTGTCAAAAAGCAGAGTGGAGGTCCCTACTTGGAAGGGTGAAAACCTCTGCAAACTAGTGCCTCATTTCTAACAGTGTGTGAGGCTAGACCTATATTATATACATTTTATATTTTTTCATTGACTGTTTGGACATGTTCTTACAAAAAGAGTTGCAATACAATAATAATAAAGACATAGACAAAACTCATCAGGCACCACTGACTGGATCCCTGACATCATCAGAAGCGTGCCTTCTACAAGGAAGCTAGGTACTTGTGTTCCTTTGGGTGGTAGGACAGTCGATGGACCAGGAGCATTTCATTTAATATGAACGGCTAAAGACAAATCACTAAAGTACAAGTATTGCTATTGTTGTTCTAACTTTGCAGAGTAACCATGCGTAACATGGCCTGCATATTTCAATATTTGCTGTTTTTAGCGCTGAGTACCCAGGAGCTGTAATGATATTTGGAGGCAGAATTCTGGCCCAGAGTGTAAAAGAGACTTCTGGTTTTCTCTGTGTATTTTAGTCTTATGTGGAGTATATTAAATTACTTTTCTTTTATAAAGTAAAACTTGACTGGGGGCTGATCTTATTATCTGTATTACTGTGTAAACTCTATTCTGAGTGCCTGACCCACCTCACCTCCTTGAATAACCCTTGGACTATTATTTCTCGCTACCTTGAGAGAGTCAATTGCTCATAGTTGGTCACCCATTGTGGGATCCATAAGTACTGTGGGCCAAGGACACCAATGAAGTCCCAAGAATTTGTTGATCACAGGTTGTCTTCTTTTTTCTTGTGTGTGTGTTTCTGTTTGTCCATTGTTTGTGGCAGGCTGGAGCGACTTGTGTTTTTGTGGACATTCACGGCATGGAGGTGAAGATCAAAGCAAAGATACAAATATATATGGCTTACTCTAGGGTACATAGAAAGCAAACACCCAAATGTATTTTGAGTAGACTCTAAAGGTCCATCATATCAACATCATATGGCTGAGCAGGGTAAGGGCAATGAAACATGTGTAAGGAGAGAGACACAAAGATCATACCAGATATGATTCTGTGTTAATGCCCTTATAAATGGTGGATGATCTGTGATGAACATGTTTCAGCAATATTTTCTGATGGGTGCTTTTGCTGCTGTGTTGCTGTGCTGTCTTCCACTGAACTTTGATAGTTTTTATTTTTGGTTATGCTACACAGAAGATGACATCATTTGCCCCATGTGGGGTATGAGTCACAATAATTCTTTATATTGATGAGTGGAGAACAATGTTTGTAATGTGTTTTTGATTGCCATTTAGTAGAATACACTCGCACTCTTCACCTATATGTGGGTTGGGCTGCAAAAAGTTCAGTAAATGTAAAATGTTATGTTGTTGTAAGACCGATCACCATAATTCGATTAACTATAATATTGCAATATTAAATGATGGTCTGTGCAACCAACGTGCATGAAAGCATCTCGTACAAAGCAGACAATCTGAATTATATAGCAGACTATTTTTCTTTGCAGAAGAGAATGCTAATAGCATATCCGGCTTGCTCTCAGTACATAAGTAAAATATATAGTAATTGGTTGCGATGAAATGATAACCGTGGGAGACGTGCGATGGTAGTGCACAATTACAGAATAACACGACTCATTTAAAATGCAGAGGTGGTGGGATTGCTGGTGGGTGGCTTAAAAGCAGCAATACCCGCTCCGAGCACAGCTGTTTTGCTAGACTAATTTAGAACCAATAAAGTGTAATATGTAAAAGTATGTGGATCCATTGCAGTTGTTATGGCGACCTGAATTGAATGAGTAGAGAATTTCAATTTGAAAAGTCGTATTTAAAGAAAGGAGCAATTGGAAAGGAGGCCCACAGTCCCAAACCTATCAGCTCAAATCGCAATGTTTTACTTTCAAAGATGTAAAAATATCTGAACCGCAGAAACTGTACACTTTATGAATAGCAATAGTATTTTTGTATTAATATCAGGTGCATTATCTGGTACCAAAGGTGTAATTCTGTAGCCATTTCATAGAACTGAACACCAACATCTTCATGTATATCCAATAGGAAAACATACAAATTACTTATTAAGCATTATGGTTCTCTGCTCGGGGCAATGACAATGGTAAAGCCCCTCTATAGTTAATTGCCTGAGTGGTTGTTAAGGCTGCAGACAAAGATGAGAGGACAAAATGAACTCAGGGCCCATTGACAGCTAACTTTCAACATCGTATGGACTATTAAAAACTAGCACCATTGTCCCTAATCCCACCCAAAAGAGGCAAATATGTCAAGTATCACTGATAGCTTTATGCCTCTGCTTCCCACCCACACTGATGCAAATAACAATGATTAGAAAGTTGGAATGTTGGGATCTCCATTGAAGACAATGGAGCAGCAGCAGCCTATATAAACTGATACAGGACCATTGCTCTCAACATTTCAATGTCCTAATACCCAGCCTCTGCTTTTTTCTTCACCCTGCCTCTCCAAAATATATGGAGTGGGCAGGAGAAAGCGAAAGGCAGCGGCTCTTCAGCAGGACACACCGGAGTCTATCCCCTTCCTACTCTCATAGCTCACAGAATCACTTGAGTCTCGGAAGGAGGGAGGGGGAATGCTGCTCAGCTGGTACTCTCTGGCCCAGTTTAGCAAGAAAACAAGTGTAGCCACGCAGAGGAAGATCTGGGGCTGATTTCAGACCCCTTCACAGCTATTGTTGTGAATATTCAACAGCTAACAGCCATGGCTCTGCGTGTGGAGTTTAACTGTAGAACATTCACAGCAATACCTGTGAACAAAGGCTTCTGAGCTGAGGGGGAGCTCAAACACTCTCAAGCTCTGAGAGGCCTTTGTTTTTAGATTTAGGACATTCTGCTCTTAAGGGGCAGATAGTTCTAATAGCCTTATAGCCCACAGTGGGAGACTTCCTCAGCCATTAAAAGCACACTTCCTTGTGAAAGGCACTAGCCTTGGGACTTTTACGTTGGAGCTGTCCTTTAATGGTCGGTATATCCCTCTACGGCAGGTTATGAACCAATGATTACAGAGATGTTATAATTAGGCTAAAGTTTCACTTGTACAAAACCAGTGAAATTCAGCAGTTATAGTTAGCTAAGTTAACTCTAACTCGTGCCCCCGCAATGCATGCGTATGACCTGACATATTACATCACTTATGACACAGCCAGTGACATCACTGATGACATCAATGATGACATCTCAAATTACATCACTGATGACATCATCCAGAGACTGAGTGTTTTTAAAGAGGTTATGAGTGTTAAATATATATACCAAGGTGTATTGATGAATCAGTGGGTATATGAGTGCCTGTTTAGATGATTCAGTGGGTGTGTGACTGACTGTGTAAGTAAGCAATTAGGTGTCTCAGTGAATGTATGGCTGAGTGACTAGGTTGTCTGAATGTCTGTATCAGTCTGTCAGTTTGTGCCCAGGTAGCTGCATGGGTGTGTGAGTGGGTGCGTGAGTAGCTGAATGGATGTGTCAGTGGTATATGGGCGAGGAATATAGCACATTACAGCGCGTGCTTCGACAATGCAGTAGTTTACAACACGGTCGTTACAACAACCGTGTTGTTACTATGCGTGTCATTACATCGCAAGTCGTTTCAACGACTTGCTCTAGGGCGCATGCTGAACTTAGGAACAGTATTAATTACTATTCCTACTCCAGTTTGTGCAACAGCAGGGAAGGTGTTGTATTTAAAATTCAGCACATTCTCTGGTGTTGCACGCCCCTAGAGCAAGTTGTTGAAATGACTTGCGATGTAATGACTGTATTGTGGACTACCATGTTGTGTGTGTTGCGTGGTAAACGTTGTTTCCCATGGGCGAGTAACTGCATATGTGAAAGGCAGTATAGGTGAGTATTGGAGTATATCAAGCAACTGTATGTATGGGAGAGTGGTTGTGAATGTGACTATGTGTGAGTGTGTGCCTGTGTCACCAACAGTATCAGAGAGTGAGTATATGTTAATATTTGTATGAGTAAGTGAGTGGGTGTGTGTGTAACTGTTTAGATGAGTATGAGGCTGTGTGATTGACTCTCTGGGATACTGAGTAGATGTGTGAGTAGCTCCATGGGTGATTGACAGTGTGTGAGTGGTTGTATGCATGATTGACAGTGTGTGAGTGGCTGTATGGGTGTATGAGTGGAAATATCAGAGGCTGTATTAGTGAGTGAGTTGGTATATGAGTACCTGTATTCATCTATGAGTGTATGTGTATGTACACCTATAAATCAGTGAGTGGGTGTGTAAGTACTGGTATGAGTGTGTCAATGGTTTTGAGAATGATAGGGTGAAAGCTGGAATGGGGTGTGTGTGAAAGGTTATATTGGGGTATGAGTGGGTGCATCAGAGATTCTGTGGATGATGCCATCAGTGATGTCATTTGAGATGTCATCAGTGATGTCATCAGTGATGTCACTGACCTTGTCATCAGTAATGTAATATGCGAGGTCATAAGCAGTGCATTGCGGGGGCATGAGTTCTGGTTAGCTTAGCTAACTATAAGTGCTGAATTTCACTGGTATTGTACGTGTGAAACTTGAGCCTAACTATAAGGTCTCAGTAACCTTTTTTTTTCCAGTGAATTTCTAAGGTTTTTGAAATTATATTTCCTAACTATAATGTCCCTGCAACCTTTGTTTTTTTCAGTGAATTTCAAAGGTTTTTTAAATGCTAATTCCTAACTATAACATCCCTGTAACCTTTCAATCCATCAATCAGGGTTTTGTAGAGCACCCTTCTTACCAGTGAGGCTCTCAAAGCGCTGAGGGGGGTGCATTGCAGGGGCGCAAGGTATAGTTAGCTCAGCTAACTATAAGTACTGAATTTCACTGGTTTTGTACGGGTGAAACTTGAACCTAACGATAAGGACTCGGTAACCTTTGATTTTTTTTGTGATTTTCTAAGGTATTTTTCATTTTATTTCCTAAATGTAAGATGTAAACTTTGAGAGTGGGTTTGTGAGCCGCTGTATAGGTTGGAGAATGGGTCTGTGAGTCACTGTATGGGTCTGTGAGTGAGTGTGTAATAAACATACCATCAAACAAAGGAAAGATGAACTCAGGAGTTTAGGTTGGCTGGACTTGGAGAGAGCCAGTGCACTGAAAGACACAAAAAGCTTTTGGAATATCATAAATTGCCCCCTGTGGATTCACTTATTTTGGGGGCAACT
The DNA here is from genome assembly GCF_964204655.1 of Triturus cristatus. Classification (NCBI taxonomy): domain Eukaryota; kingdom Metazoa; phylum Chordata; class Amphibia; order Caudata; family Salamandridae; genus Triturus; species Triturus cristatus. The sequence continues at coordinate 911,505,671 of NC_140581.1, read as the reverse complement.
TGGGAATCCCATTTTTCAGCCATATTTAACCCAAACCGTGTTTTGTTAGTGGAGGAAAATGGGGAACCGACATTTGATTTGTCAATGGCCTTACAACTGAGGGCATCATTCACAGTGGCTGAAGTTGAGGAGGCTTTAGTGAGGGGAACCTGCACGAAAGCCACAGGCCCCCGATTGGGTCACACTAGATCTGTTTAAAAGAGACCCCAATCTCTGGCTACCCTTGCTCACTAATGTTTTGAAAGCCGTGGTGACTGGCCCTATTCCAACAACCTGGAAGGAGGTCATTGTGGCCCTAGTGTATAACAAGGGTACCAGGAGTGACCCTGCCTGTTTTAGGCCTATTTCACTAATCAACGCCACTGCCAAGGTATTGGGGAGGGTGGTCCTTGAACACCGTGAGACCTTGGCAAACGGTACAGGGATTGTGTCTAGATTGCAATATGGTTTTAGAAGGGGTATGTGTACTGAGGAACAGTGCCTCAATATGTCTCTGATTATGGGCATGTACTTGAAGGCCAGTAGGGGTCTGTCCACCTGGCCTTCATGGACTTGTCCAGTGCCTTTGACACTGTTAATCGGGAGAAATTCTGGGGACTGATATGGGGACTGATGGGGAAAATGGGTTTTGAAGAGGCCCTCATCTCCCTTTTACGTAGGCTTCATACTTCCACTACGGTTGCCATAAGATATGGCTCTGGGGGGGAAAGATGGGCCCCATTGTCTCTACAGAAGGTGTTCCTCAGGGGTGCATTTTAGCTCTATTTCTCTTTTTATTGTACACAAATGGCTTAGAGGCATTTTTAATAGAAAAGGAACTCGACTTTCCTAAAATTGGAGGCAACCCGGTCCCTTTGTTATCTCACAAGGACAATACCGTGATAATGGCCTTGACAGCTAATAGCCTCCAAAAATCACTGAATGCTTTTAAAGATCTTATGGCAGCATTGGACTTAAAAGTCAATTTGATCAAATCATATGTTATGGTGTAAGGCCCCAAAGCAACCAAAACAAGAAAATGCACTGTAAGGGAAAGATATTGACAAGCTGTCCCATTTCACTTATTTCGGGGACATTTTTAATAAAACTATGAATTGGGACCTCCTTATTACCGCAAGGGTCCAACACACTAGTCGAGTTATGGAGGTGTCATTCAGCTTTGCCTGCAAGCTAGGACGCAAGCCGGTGACTGAATTGGTCACCCTCTACAAAGCTAAATACTGTAGCATCTTATGGGGCAGGAGTTTGGGGTTACCACAAAAAAGGACACTTGCAGATTTTGGAAAATACATTTATGAAAAGGCTATTGTTGGCCCCAAATAGTTCCCCCACACTTTTTTGTAATCATGTTCTAGGGCTGGACTATCTTGATATTGCCCCTTTGCTTCTTTGGGTAAAGATTTGACTATCTGAGGACTTATTGTTCTCAAGAGAAGTCATTAAGGACTGTTCAAACTTGGATAGCACATTGTCGATCCCTTGGCTCCGCTTTGTGAAGGTTACATTTCATGAGTTAGGTCTGGGGCATTACTATGACAACCCTGCAAGTATCCACACAGATGTGAAAGCCATTATAAAATAGGCACATTATTCTGGGGCATATTCGCGTCGCTTAAAGCTGATAGTGTCATGTCCCCCATGTTCGTTCCCTGCAGAAGAGCAATTCTATTTTTACTATCAATGTTCAAGTACGATTCTTCTTGACTAGATTTCGTTTAAGCACCTTGCACTTTTTAGTGGCATTACCCAAACAAGCAGGATGGGTGGATAGATTACCACTTTATCCGTGCGACAATTTGGCAGCTAAGAGCACTGTGCAATTTACATTGATTTGTCCCCTTTGTAAAGAGCCTTGGAGAAATTTCTAGCCCCACTTTTGAGGGAAATCCGGCCATGTACCTACGTTGGCGGTTTTAATTTTTTGCATTCCTTGGCTACCTTATCTATTTGTACTGCAGTTTTTAACCCCTTCAGTGCCCGCCCCTTTCCCCGCCCAGTGCCGGCCGTTGCATTAGCGGGCGGGGTCTATGACGAGCTGGACTCGTCATGGGCACAGCGCCACCGCGGCCCATGACGAGTCCAGCTCGTCATGGGCACTGAAGGGGTTAATTATATTAAAGTCACAATGTCTATAAGAAAGCGATATGAGTCAATATAGATGAGCAAAACTACATTTTAAGTAATAATTATTCACCCCAATGAAATTTTATGGCTGATATTATAGACTGTTGAATGGGTACTTGGTGCTAGGGTTTATATATCCTATCAAATTTTTCTGAATGCCATCTTTTGTCTGTTTTTTATACTGATTTGATCTATGCCCTTATGCCTTTGTAACTATACGATATGAACATTTTGTTGCAGAAAGTATGTGTGTGAAATTTTTATGGTCTCTCTGGAACCGAATAAAGTTATTTTGATTGATTAAGTGTGCAATGTTTGGGTAATTATGTAAGTACATGAGTAGTGCCTGTTGGATTGTATCATTGCATAGGTAGTACCTGTGTGATTCTATGAGTGCAATTGCCAAGGACACACTGTGAATACTGGGTGTTTTTGACAAAGTGTAAAACACATATATAGTCATATTTCACATAAAGGTTCAGTGTAGCTATTTAGTAAGACACTAATTTAACTTTACCCTTTGCATTGATTTGTTTAAATAACTACATCCAAAATGCATTTTCCTTCTTCACAGCAACACTGGAGGTCACAGTGCCATCAGTAGCCATGAATACAAAGGACAAATACAAATGACAAAGTGTAATACAGATATATAGACATAGGGGCTTATTTACTAGCCCCTTGCGCCACTTTTGCGTAATTTTTAAAATGCTAAAAGTGATGTACGGGTGGCGCAAGGGGCTTGTTAATAAGCCCCATATTTTACACATAGTTTGAGTCTAGCTGTTTAGTAACATATTGGTTTAACAACACATTTGTTTAAAAAAATAACATTCAGCGTCTGAACTCACAAGTAGAGCATAACTACCAAACACCCATCAAACTACCCAATGTTGCCCAGACCCATAGGGAATCAAAAACTGCTGCAAAACTAGTGCAATGCACAATCTGTGACAAGACCCTCTCTAGAGGGATGAACAAAAAATATTCACTTGGGACAACATCCATCTCATATAATCTTAAAACCTATCATAGCAAATGTCTACATCTGGCGATCTGGCAGAGGCAAATTGGAGGTCCATTCACATCAGTTAGCAGCAGCAACAATTCCTGGCCAGAAAGTCCATTCAGAGGTGCAGACTACTACAACAGATATGGCTGCAGAGTTTTCAAGAATGGCCACGTATTGCATGGACTGTAGTGTTGTTATAAGTGCTGGTGAGCAGCTTGTTACAGCTATTTGCGCAATGCTGCAAAAATCATACATGCTAATTGTTTTCCCTTTTATATTTTTTTCACTTTTCGCAGTGCACATTTTTTGTATTCCCCCTGTCCCAATTGCCATTTTTGTTACCATAAAAAAAAACATTCAAAAACTTTACAAAATCACCCCAAAAATCAAAAACAAAACAGAAAATCATGTCACCAGGAAATAAAGCAATATCATTGGATGATACACTTTCCAGCTAAACGAAGAAAAAGAAGACACCCATTTATCTATCTAGAACATTCTTTAAGAGGAGTTCTCAGTGAGGAGATTTGCGCAAATCACAATATGTCACAAGAGATTGTCAAGTGGTACAAATAAAAAATATTCTTGCGGGACTATATCCATGTTTTACCATTTAAAAACATACCAAAGCAATAGTGTAAAAGCAGCAAAAAGGCAATGCAAGGCTGAAGGACCCTCAACTTCAATAGCAGCTGTAATAACATGAGTCCCTTCAGAGGTCCAATTTCAACTTCAAGATTTGGCTCTACACTTTTAACGGAAGGCATCATACTGCATGGATTGTGGAGTTGTAGTGAGTGCTTGCGAGGAGTCCATAACAGCCCTTTGCAATGCTGCAAAGAATCATAAATGTTGATTTTGTTTTTCATTTTTCGCCCTTCATAGTTTTTCTAAAATAGTAGGCATTTTATTATCCTACAAAAGGATATTTAATATCTATGTGATATACATTTAATTATCTTCTAATTTATTGTAACACTACTTACATATAACTTGCCGTACAGACAAGTCAAAGGATTCCTCTACAAATAAATACACAGTTAACTTATGCCAGTTAGTATTTACTTTTTCACTTTTTAAATACACATAAAAAGTCTGTGCTTGAATCTTCAAGTGATCGCGTGGACAACATATACAAACATACTCTGTTTTTTCAGAGCACACTTTGTTAAACTTTGTCATCTCTTTTTCAAAACTAGCAACTGTTTTATCTGTGTCCTGTTCTGCAACTCCTCCTCTTAACAACTCTTCATTTCCCTAGAAACCTGCTCAGGACCAAAGAAACGAAACTGCACATCAGCACAAACGCTTTCTACATCTGCCACAGTATCATGGCAGATTATTTCTCCTTAACATAAAGCAGGAGTTTTCACATAGTACAGCCTCTTAACTAAAGTTTGCATTATTGAGTGGTGTACAGCTCACATCCTGAAATGATGAAAGGTGCTTTGGCACTCTGTTTGATAAACAAGTTAGTGAGTGTCCCTGCAAATTTGTATTCGTTTCTAATTTTGCAGAAATTCAATCCTTGTAAAGTACTTATTTTGTGTTTTAGTCTTCGCCTTGGAAAGATATGTGGACATTTCCTTAATATATCAATAGATTGCTGTTGAATACTGCAAACACTGCTACAATTCCATTTCTATACAGGCGCCTGATTTCGTCTTCCTTGTAACTGTTCTCTAATAACTTGTTCTACATTTGTAGGTACCATCACCTCTTTCACTCTAGAAGTGCCATTATTTATTTCATACAAAAAAGCAATAAATGAACAGAATGACCGAACTGCCAGCTCCTCCCTGGAATGGAAAAAAAATCGTAGGACCGGTTTCGGGGTTTCACCCCTTATCAGCCAGGATAGCTTGACTCCAGTGGCATGAAGAGCACGGGACCCATGTCTGGGCATACCCATCCATCTCAGGGTGACAAATGCAAAAAGAACAAGTGATGGACAGAATGCAGAACAATGTCATACATTCACCCCAGTACAGAGATCTGGGCCTAAATCCTTCATTTTTTTGCTCACCATGCCTTTCCAGTTTGGACCCAGCCATATTCAAATCAGTCTTGACGCTGCGCCCAATGGGAACAGTCCAGCCCGAACTGCCAGGCCAGGTCTTCCCTGGACTGGAAAAAAACATCCTAGGACCTGTTTCGGGGTTTCACCCCTCATCAGCCAGGATAGCTTGACTCCAATGGCATTAAGAGCACTGGCCCCATGTCTGGGCATACCCGTCCCACTCAGGGTGACAAATGCAAAAAGAACAATTGATGGACAGAATTCAGAACAATGTCATACATTCACCCCAGTACAGAGATCGGGGCCTAAATCCATCATTTTTTTTGCTCACCATGCCTTTCCAGTTTGGACCCAGCCATATGCAAATCAGCCTTGACCCAGCACCCAATGGTAACTGTCCAGGCCGAACTGCCAGGCCAGGTCCTTCCTGGACTGGAAACAAGCATCCTAGGACAGGTTTCAGGGTTTCACCCATCATCAGCCGGGATAGCTTAACTCCAGTGGCTAGAAGAGCACAGGACCCACGTCTGGGCATACCCGTCCCACTCAGGGTGACAAATGCAAAAAGAACAATTGATGGACAGAATGCAGAACAATGTCATACATTCACCCCAGTACAGAGATCTGTGCCTAAATCCATCATTTGTTTTGCTCACCAAGCCTTTCAAGTTTGGACCCAGCCATATGCAAATCAATCTTGACTCTGCGCCCAATGGCTACAGTCCAGCCCGAACTGCCAGGCCAGGTCCTCCCTGGACTGGAAACAAGCATCCTAGGACAGGTTTCAGGGTTTCACCCCTCATCAGCCATATGCATATTTTGCATATGTCTCCCTAAGTGGGAAGGGTATGCCCAGACGTGGGTCCCGTGCTCACTACACCACTGGATTAAAGCTAGCCTGGCTGATGAAGGGTGATGCCCTCAAACCTGTCCCAGGATGCTTGTTTCCGGTCCAGGGAGGACTTGGCTTGGCAGCTTGGGCTGGACTGTTACCACAAGGAACAGGGTCAAGACTGATTTGCATATGGCTGGGTCCAAACTGGGGTGGTGTGGTGACCAAAATAATGCTGGATTTAACCCAGATCCTTGTGACTGGGGTAAATGTTTGCATTGTCCAGCATTCCGTCCTTCAATTTGTTTCTTTTGCAGTCTCTATTTAATAACATCATCCTCTGTAATCAATAGCATGAATTAATCTATTATCATGGAGATATCTTTCTTCATTAAAGAAAGACTCTGTACTAGAAGTACGTACGCATTCTCCACTAAAAACGGTACAAAAGTTACTTCTATTCACTAAATGTTTTTTTCTGGTGTTGCCTCCTCATTCACAACAACATTTTGTCAAGAGTCTTCATTCTATTTATAATCAAAATGAAAAGTTTCTTCTTCAAAGCAAAGGCAGTCTCAACTACTCTCTCAAATTGTTATTTCTGTTTCAGTGTCTCTCTCCTTCTTCTATACTTTTTCATAGTTCTCAGTAGATTTATAACTACTGTACTACAAAACATCCAGGCTCTGAGTTCCTCAAAATGCTTCTGATTCCTGGTTAAGGTGTGTCCATCTTTGTTACATTCTTTTCTATTCTTGTTGTATAGATTTTGTCCACTGTTATTCTTTCGCACAGTTTGAATTTTATTTTCATTATGGTGAAATCTTTGGAAATGTCCACATATATTTAAAAAAAATTACTTTGTCCTCTTACCAGTGGCTCTTTTTTCTTTTAACACTTTTTCTTCATTTTGCCCTTTTTGTTTCTCAGTTATGCGTACATACTGTAGTTGCTTCTGTTCCCTTTTCCTCCAAGCTTTGTAGGCATTCTGTCTTTGGTTATGCAGATATTGTTCTGTGAAAAAAATAAGTATATATGAATTTTTATTCTAGCCAATGTAGCAACTACTTTACGAATGGCCTACACATAATACAAAAACAGTTTGTATGTTATGTTACAGTTTTAAATCTACAGATGAACATAGCTACATAACTACAAGCACTTACTTCAATGTACCAAAACTTAATTTATTAGTTACCTTTTAATATTATAGCACTCTCTCCTACAACACAGGTACACGATATCTCAGTTCTTACTTATACATGCTAAAAGATCACGTTATCCCTTTTGAAGTAAATTTAAAAATAGACATGAAAGTGTAAAAGTACATACGGTTTCTTAATACTGTAAATCAGAAAACACAACATAAGAGCTATTTCTGTGCCTCTCTACCACTGTGTCACTGGTAGATTTAGTGTTTCAGTACTTTTCTACTTAGATTTGTCAGATTTAAATTTGGAGAGACACTGCAAATACAAATCTGCACATTAACCTGTATCACAGCATATAGCTTTCTAATTCTTCCGAGTACATGCAAACAGTTTGCGACAGGTTACATATATCATTTATCAGAAGGCTCTAAAAGAGTACATATTCCTCATTAAAACTTGTACGTACATGTGTTTGGGGTTGAGTACAACAATACTTTGTGGATGATTGCATGAGTACAGAGATAGTGCCTAGGTGATTCCCTCAGAACATAGGTAGTGCTTGCATTATTTCCTGAATACGTAGGAACTACATTGTTGGTTCATATACAAGCACTGCGCATTGTCTTATGTTTTATTCATGACTAAACCACTCCTGTTTAACAATGTGAATAAAAGTACTACAGTTCTCAGAATGCAAATAACCTAGATCTGTCCGTTCTGCACATGATGCTTGTGAAATTTGTTTTTTTTAAAGGCTCATGGTAGCTATCAACATTACTAACATCTTAAACACATACCCTCTACCAGAAACAGCTCATCTAATATATCGTTTTTCAATCACTCTGACACTCTTTTTCATCAAACTCTCATATACATCTTTATTTCTAATGTACATTTTTTAAATAATTAAAAAGTTATATACATATCATTGAATTGAGTTCATAGAAAATATTGTTGTTTTAGCTCTTTCTGGATAGTTTTGACACTGTTAAGATTTGTAAAAGCAAAGCACAAGAATGGTACACCACTCTCATAGAAAGCAACTATAAAATGGGAACCTCTTCAACTTTCCACTCTACGATCATAAAAAAGGAGGCAAAAGAAATAATGACTTTCATTTTAGACGTTGTATCTCCACTTGTGAATGGTTAGCCTCTGTTAACCCTTTACCTCTCCTTCAAAACGAGGTTCCTGTCTCTGCGTGTTCGCAATGTTTTTGCAGGTGTACAAACTGATATTTAGCTACAGTTTTTCAAATGTAAATACTGAACAACAGTTTATTACATAGACCTGAATTGGACATTAAAGTTTTCCATTACTTAAATTGTGCCATAACTCCTCAACTTTAACAAAAAAAGTTCTATCTCATTAACACCCTTCCCACAATACACTCTTAGCTCAGTATAGCTAGCAACCCAGTGGAACCAGTAGGTCACAAGTTCACAGTACATTCTAGAAGGAACATGCTACTTCCAAATGAGATACAGCAGGTGTGGTTTACTCCACAGATTCAATAGTATATGCGTGTCTGTTTTACTTTCTTTTTTTTACACAACAGCCAATCATGTGACTTCTTGCTAAGGAATTTATCAGAAAAAAAGGGGGGAGGAAGAGGAAAAAACTGGGTTCACCCTCCTCAATAATATGTACTCAACAATAGAGAAACTCAGCAGAGGGAAGAGCTTAGAAAATGGCAAATTCTCCACCATGATGGAAACAGTAGAAACACATAGTTTTTCTTAGAAAACCCTGACCCACCAGGGTTGCCCCTTGGTGGCATGCTTCATCATTGGCGTTCATCCCGATTCGTTGCAAATCGAGGCGTGCTACGACCAAGCGAATACATGGGAGCACTTGATATCTGTGATAAATACAGTTTTTGTTAGGGGAGTGGAAAGTAAGTGCTATCAAGTTAAAAATACCTGACTAGTAGGACCCCTACTTTATTCCTGCCTCTAGCCGGTATGGTTAAAATCAGGGGGTTCTGTTGGAAGAAATAGTTTACAAGGTTATCTCTTCTGATTGGTCAACATGTTTCGATCCTTTCCCGTATTGGCTCTTTGTCAGGACCTACAGGAAACCAGTTCCTATTGGTGCCACTCCTTAATGTCCCTAAATAGAACCACTATAATTATCATGCCATGCAAAATCACCTAACATACATACAATTAATATTAATGTAACCTGTAACGTCACTCCATATCTGTAACAAGAAAAAAGAGTGGAGAATTGAAAAACAACCTGTCAGCCATAGGCTGATATACCTTGATTCACAAGTAAAAGTAATGATGTGAACACCCTACTGTGAAAGTGCTTTAGAAACATGTACATTATGTGATCACACTGTGTATAAAAATGCATGCGAAACCCACTGCCTATATTTACCTACAGTGGCTAAAAAATGCCTTGACTCATATGGTGGTGATACATCACAAGACAAAATAAACACTTCTATGAAATTACATACATTAAAGACGCCGTACCAGTGCATCATGGTCTTGCCTGGGAGGAGGGGGCCTGTAGTCACACCCTACAAGAGGAAGAGGGCCTCCATCACACTACCTAATTTTATTCACTTTCATGCTGCCAGCAACCTATAAAAAAATTTTTTTTTAAACACCCCCATTTTAAATGCTTTTCATTTGAAACACTACATTCAGCTCCAGTCTTCTCCTGACTGCTATTGCCCCTTCACTTCAAAATGCTTAGAGTGTGGATTGTGGCCCACAGCTATGTATATTGGGCTAAAGAGGCCGCATAAAACAGAGGTATTGAGAGGGATTTGGGTTTGCCAAATGTGGAGATTACTTGGTTTGGCCAGAGCGGGTTAAAGTTTCATCAGTTGCAGGCTTCAGTTGAATTCATTGAGGATTGCCGAGCCCCCACCTCATGATTGTGCACTGTGGTGGCAATGACCTAGGCACATTGACTGGGATAGGGCTGGAAATCCTAATGAAAGTTACCTTTGCAGAACTGATGTCGCTTTTACTCACACTGTCTTGGTGTAACCTAATATATGCCAAAGACAGAAATAGAAGTGGTCAAATCAATTCTGTCCACAGACTGACAAAGCCAGGAAACATGTTATTAAAACTGTTTCTGCATTCCTCAAAGTCCATCGAATGGGCTGTATCTATAACAACAATCTGCATTTTGACATGCTCGAAATTTATAGAACTAATGGATTACACTTTACAGACTCCAAGTAACAAGAAACTCTGCATCCGGTCGTATGTGTAGCTGTCATATACACACAATCAACACAAAGGCTCTTATCAGAGCCACTCACTGCCTGTAATATTGTAAATCTTCTTTATAAAAATAATTTTTTTGACTTTTTGGGAATCTTCATGATGATGTCGCAAATGCCGCAAAATCACAAAACTTAAACCTATTTTCCATTTTTGCAGTTAGGCTGGAATTTGTGATGACGTCAGTAATAGCGATCACATCGCCACAATAAAAAATTATAACTATATAATTAATTCCAACCATCACCCTAGATAAATCACTATCTAAGTTACTCTATAAAAACATTTATCAGAATCTCAATACAATACAATGGGGCCGATTCCGATCCGGGTTGGAAGTGCACCGAAGGCGATCCGGCGGGAAAAACTACAAGCCGTACGTGTGTTTTCTGGCCGACTCGTGCAGCTGTACGAGCGAGCAAGTATGATGCGGGCTACGTGAAATTCACCGACCGCGTCGTTTCCAGGTCCTGACTGCTCCATATGTCTCGGTCGGAAGCTAACCGTGGCGTGCAATGGATGCGATTTATGATTGAGCCAGTACGATGCACGCGTCCGGCTCGCAAAACGTCCAGGTGGTTGCCTTTGTGGGTCCGCATCGGAGCCCCTGACACCCGCAGCCCTATGACTCGGACACAGGGGGAGACCCATGGGTCTCCCCAACACAGGCATGTACGGTGCAGATGGCACTGACGCGTACTCACTGTAGGGGGCGCACTTGTCCGCGATGTACCCATTCAGTCAATGGGAGCCCATGTACGCATCATACGACCGGCTCCCATTGACTTCTATGGGAGTCCGACCAAACCGAGTCCGGCAGCAAACGGCCGCATCGTACTTGCTCGGTCGGAGTGCTTTCCGACCCGGATCGGAATCGGCCCCAGTGTGTTGAAATGATTCACTGATATATTTTTTTATACTTCCCCCAATATTCACGGTGTCGCCGTGATGGTCGCAACTTACTTACAGCAGTACCAGGGGGCCAAGCTGGCGATCGCGGCATCATCGAAAATATTGTGTGTAATAAAAAATATAACTTGTGTCACTAACTCCCCCATTTCTGAAACATGGGGACAGAGTACTACCACCCTGACCCCTTATGTTAGCTTTCACACAAATTTTTAGGTCCTGGGAACCATTCCTGAACAATAACATGGTGGTCGCAACTTTCTGTTCAGGTTGCGTACAGCCAATCACAGCATTCCCGATGGCACACGCATCCATGATTTATCGCAAAACCACTGTGAAATATCTTAGGACAGATATATCTCTATAAATTTCAGCTTAAATTTGTCAAAATCTACTGGATGGATTTGCACCAAATAACAAAATGCATCTACCTTTCTGCCAAATTTACTGTTATTCCGTCCAGCAGTTCGAGCTGTAGGTTTGACAGCGCGATCCTATGGGAATTACCATTAAAAATGCACCCTTTTTTCATGCCCCTATTTCTCAGTTCCCACTGCACGGATCACCCCCAAACTTTCCATTACATACAGAACCTACTTTGACATTTTTGGGGAAACTTTCAGGAAGATTAATCAAACGACGCCAAGGTTATGGGCAAGTCAAAAAATGCTTCACCTATGGAGGCTAGGTCCTAACTATAACTACCTACTGGCGACTGCAGTAGGTTATATATATATGCATGCGTGTGTGTGTGTATATATATATGTTTGTGTGTGTGTATATATATATATATATATATATATACACACATATATAAATATATATATATATATATATATATATATATATATATATATATATATATATATATATATATATATATATATATATATATATATATATATATATATATATATATATATATATATATATATATATGAACACCAACTCCAGTTACCATCCAGTTCCTGGACACCAACACCGGTTATAATTAAAGAGATTCTCTTTATTTTCGGTCTATGGTAACGCATTTCGCCTGTATCCTCAGGCTTGCTCACATATGTTATATATAAATATTTATACATATGTAGATAGATAGATAGATAGATAGATAGATAGATAGATAGATAGATAGATAGATAGATAGATAGATAGATAGATAGATAGATAGATAGATAGATAGATAGATAGATAGATAGATAGATAGATAGATAGATAGATAGATAGTGCCCAAGTTTAGGTGGTGGGCAATAATGCAGCACTGAAATTCATCAGTTAAAGATAACTGTAGTAACAATAACTTGTGCTTTCGACATACACATTGATGTCATCAATGATGCCATTTCAGATGTAATCAATGATGTTATCAATGATATCAAAGAACATGTAATGAGTAAGGTATTATTAAAATGCCTCACTATAAGGTCACTTTAACCATTGTTTTTTTCAGTGAAGTTCAACCACCACACATGCGTGGTCAATCTTCGGCAGTGCACAGTGTGGGGTTGCCTGTGGCCCGGCCAGCTGTCAAACTCCTGCACGCAGCCACCCCATGCAGCGGATGGGCAACCACTGTGTGGAACATGGAGTTGGGTCCTGATATCTCCCAAGCAGCACCCACCCTACCTATTTTTTCGGAATATATCAAAGCTTTTCCTCTGCAGTGTTAGAACACATTATACTTGTCATAGGTTTAATAGAGAGAAAGTTGCAGAGGTCATTGTGCATGTACTTTTTGAGTCTGAATCTCTAATAATTTTCAGTTAAGCTAGCACTGGTACCATGTCCATTTTCCAAATATCTGTTTCCTTTGTATTCTTCTTGTCCTTGAGTCACATATGCATATTTGCTGGGTAGAGTTGCACATCTATCAGGCAGAGGTCTACTCACACAATCATTCCGTGGATGGAAAACAGTTGATTAGCGTTGACCACGAGTGAGGAAAGTTGTAGGGACATATTATCAAGAACGGCGTTAAAATTATTTCAATTTAAGCCCAGGTTAAACACCAGAACATGGGCTTCTATTGGAATCCTCACGGGCATATTATCAAGCCCATTATCGCCGCTTTAGCGGCAGTTTCCTGCCGCTAAAACGGCGATAATTTTAACGCCGTTCTTGATAATATGCCCCGCATTTGTGAAGTTAGGCAGAATCAAAATCCATTATCTGGCTTTGTCAATGAAAACTTTTTAAATTGGTTACACTTTGTGCAGAAGTTAAAACTTTCACCTGCCTTTTATTTTTACATACATTATAAATGTATAAAAGGTATCCGTTGCTATTTTAGTGTTGATAATTTAGTACCGAATGGGAAATGCAAATGACGTGGTAATCCCTTCCAAAAGTATAAAGGTGTTCCATGGAAGAGTAGTAAATGCAGTAGCTAAAACGATCTAATGACTGTATTTCATTCAGGTGCTGGTTTAAGTCATCACTCAGTCCATTTGCCAACAGGTGGTGATGTGTGGTCCCAAAGGAGGCATTGTTAACATTGTTAAACGTCAATTTTAAAGAACTTTTACAATAGAAAATCGTATTTGACTGTCAGATCCATTCATTTATCCATAGCAAATGGCGAACAACTGAGTTTCCATGAAATTTGCAATGTCAAGAAAGTACACCAGCTGTTGAACTGTGACACTGATGATTGATGTTTTAAGACCCATTTCCAGTCGCAGTGCTTCAGTTCTTTGAAATGTTCGCTCCCTTTCAAATCTCAGGGCGCTTTTGCCAGTAGCATTTCTCTTGAGTATATTGCTTACAATCTTTCCATCTCTTAAAATTGCTAATCTCATATTACTGCTCCAAAAGCATTCTAATCTTTAAAAGCGCAAGCCACTGGACAACTCTTATTATTATTTTTTTTAACACAAACTTCATTGCATTTTCATATACAGAGACGCCCTACTATGTGGTAGCACTTAGTGGAGCATTACATACGGCATAACCCACATATTGGTGAAAACAAATGCTTAACAGAGTTACAAATGAATGTCATACATTCAAAAATATGCAACCTTTGAACTAAGGCAAACAATCCCTAACCATTCCTTTTCCCCAACCTGACATCGTCAATATACCTGTTATGCAAATGGATCGTGATAGCGAAATGAAGGGGTGTCCACTGGGAATGGTACACCCACTGTGTCTTATAGAAGCGTATCTTGGTGATTATTTTAGTACAATGGAGCGTCTTGTTAATTTCAAAATATTTGCAATATAATTTCAATTACTTTAGTAGTGGCTTACATAAATAAAGTGCACTTCTGTAGCCAAATAAAATAGTTTTGCCAATTTCCTAAGAATAAAACCTTGTATCACTGTGACATAATTTACAATGTTTTCCGAAAATTAATTTGTGATCCCCGAATTTAACCATCAGACCTGTTTTACTATGCACAGATGTACTCTGCCAAGTACAGGTACAGTAATAGGTCACAAAAGCGTTACTTTTTAGGTCAAAGCCTACCAGATTACGCAGCTGTCTGACTGCAAAGACATATTGGGAACAAGCTAAAGGCTTACCTAGGAATACCTTTTGACTTTTGCTTCCCATTGGCATTGTTTTTGACATTCACATTTGCTTGCTTTCTATTTGCTGGCATTATTTGTTTTAGCTTGCCAAGCTTATATTTGTCCCTCCCATGGAGCATAGCCTGTTGGCCATCTCTTTGATTGGCTCCTTCTATGGTTCCACCAGTGCCCCCTTTTCAGGACCGTCGTCTATTGCACGCTCCGGCACTCCAAGTTGTTTCCTCTCCTATATTATTCTGTTCTTCCATGCTTCACTTTGTTGTCACTTGCCCGAGTCCCTCTCCCTGACATCCCTCCACACATGTTGCTTCGTCCTATGTGCCCTGCCCACCCATGTGTTTGTATCCCATGCTCCATGTGCATCCTTCTCGCTGATGTGCTGTTGAACCCTTATTCCTGAAGTTTCTACCCATCCATTCATTGCCATAGTTGATTTTTCCCTCATCTACTCTCCTTCTGTTGCTTAGTGTCCACACACACCCTCTACTCCCGCCATTGCCGCTGCTGTATATAACATCCCACCCTCCCTCTGTTCCCTCTAGTGCCACCTTTTCTTTTTCTACACCCATTCTTCCAACTTTGCTGCAGTTGCTTATTGTCCATCTAACCTCCCCCCATTGTCGTCAGTGCTTTTTCCACACCCACCTTCCCTCTGCTCCTTCATTGCTCCTGTTCCATTTTCTCCTCTCACCCTCCTTCTTTAGCTGCCTGGAAGAAAAACGCTGGTCTGGAGTGCAGCACAGAGTGGTTGCCAATGGCTGAGATTATTTCAAGCATTCCTTCAATCATCTTTTTGTTTTTGCAGTAGACACCCTAAGTGCGAATGTTATGCCTAGACATGAGTCCTGTACTCACTGTGCCATAGGACCTGAGCTATACATCAATAATGAGATCTAAGTAGGTCAAACCTGGTCTTGTGCTGCTTATATTCCCATCTGGAGGTAACCTGGTCTGGCAGTTCAGACTGGACTGTTACTATTGGAGCAGGCCCAAAACGGATTTGCAGAAGGCACGCCTCTGTCTGGAATGTCACAGTGGATAAAACATGATGGCCTGCAATGCGTCCTAGTACGATTGCTAGTGGTTGTGATTATTTCAAGCATTCCTTCCATCACCTTGTTATTTTTGAGGTCCTAAGTAAGATGGGCATGCCCAGACCTAGGTTGTGTGCTCACTGTGCCATAGGACTCAAGCTATGCCTCATTTATGAGATTTAATTAGGTTGGAACCAGTCTGGTGTTGCTTGTGTTTCCATCTGGACAGTACCTGCTGGTAGTTCAGTTTAGACCACTCCTGTTGGAGCTGGTCCAAGACTGATTTGCATAAGGTGGGTCTCTGACTAGAATGGCACAGTGTGTGAAAAACGATGGTCTGAAATGTGGCCCAGAGCGATTGCCACTGAATGAGATTAATTCAAGCATTCCTTCCATCAC
Source organism: Triturus cristatus (assembly GCF_964204655.1). Classification (NCBI taxonomy): domain Eukaryota; kingdom Metazoa; phylum Chordata; class Amphibia; order Caudata; family Salamandridae; genus Triturus; species Triturus cristatus. The sequence continues at coordinate 911,489,402 of NC_140581.1, read as the reverse complement.
CTTGTTTTTTCAGTTGCCTTTTCCATGCCCACCCTCCATCCATTTCTGCCAGTGCTTTTTCCTCCCACCCTTCCTCCACTGCAGGTGTTGATTAGTGTCCTTCCACCCTCCTTTACCTCCACTGCCATTTACGCATTTTTAAACATATATCCCTCTGTGGCTGCTGTTGCTTAGTATCCACTCCCCCTCCCTCTGTTCCTTCAATTGCTATGTTGCTTTTCCCCATCCAACCTACCTGTGTTGTCCCTACTGCTTAGTGTCCACCCACTCTCTCCATTACTCCATGGCTTAACCCCGAAGCTCACTGCAAAAGTGTTGGTGAAAATGGCAAAGATTCAATCAGGAATTGATGACAAGCAAGAACTGTCTTGAAAATCCCCTGCCAGTTTATGTGAGTATTTGTATCGAAGCAGTGTACTTAGCCTGCCCCATGAAAATGCCCATTAAATACAGAGCTGATTAGGTTGCGGTGTGGGCTCATTCCACTAAAAGCCTATACATCTATACATTATATGTAATTACAAGAAGGAAAGTCCCTCACATGTTATATCAGTGTGCCCAGCCCTGAAAAGTTTAAGATGCTACTGACTGAAACCCCTGTTTCCTAAACTCACCATAAGACAATGTGACACAGCTATCATCACATGCCTGAGTGGTGTGAACCCACAGTATCAAGTAGATGAGTGAAATTCCTCAAAGAAGCACTCAAGCTACTGCACTTATCCCTGGATAGCTTTTAACTGTCCTTCTTGTTGGTGACTCTTTATCCCTTTTATCCATTTTAGCTGGACCATATTGTGCTCTTTTACTTTCTAGTTTTTCAAATAGATGCACAGATTATAGATAAAATGGATTCTGCATGAAATTGCATCTGTATCTGTTCTTATCCAAACTATAGATTAGCATGGTGACTTTAGATCGTCACCAGCACCTCATTTTAGATCTTATTGCACCTATCATTGCATAAAGTATAATTAGCTGGGGTGCCCATGGTTCTTCCAGCACCGAATTTGATTAGTAGACCTCAGCCAAGATGAATTATGTTCCTTTGAGATGATCCAGCATGTTGCACTTTATTAATAACATATTTAATTTATTGACCTTTTAGCTCTCTACAGAACTGATGGAATGGCACAAACCTTATGTACTAGGAATAGGCTGTTACTTAGCCAAATTTGGGGGGCCCTTTTTATACCACACTTTTTAATTTAGTAGACATATTTGCAAGGAAGTTCTGCTTGATGTATATATTGATTGTGTTGCACTATGTTTTTAGATTTCTTGTATCTGTTTTGTCCAGACTGCTGTTTTATATTGTGATGGTTTTAAATAACTTGATACAATAAAGTCTATCTATCTATCTATCTATCTATCTATCTATCTATCTATCTATCTATCTATCTATCTATCTATCTATCTATCTATCTATCTATCTATCTATCTATCTATCTATCTATCTATCTATCTATCTATCTATCTATCTATCTATCTATCTATCTATCTATCTATCTATCTATCTATCTATCTATCTATCTATCTATCTATCTATCTATCTATCTATCTATCTATCTATCTAGCTATCTATCTATCTATCCATTACTACTTTTTCCCTGCCCATCCTCCCTTTATTCCCTCAGATGCCGCAGTTGCTTTTTAACCATTGCTGATGTTGATTTTCCATACACACCCTTGCTCCATTACCTCTCTTGCTTAGTATCTGTCCTCCCTCTCATCTCTTCATTGCAATTATTATTTTCCCCTGCTTTCATTTTTTTAAAGCACTTTGGGGAAATTTGCTTTGCCGTTAGGTCTCAAAGGAGAAATCTATTGGTTTTGCCAATGCTTGTATTTTTATGTGCCCATGCCTACCAACACCTTTTGAAATGTTGTTGATGCTACAGTTCAAAGCTCTACCGGACCCTTCTTTCTCTCAAAGATGAATTAATATATTCACAACAGGACATTTGTCATGACAAATCCAGCCTCTCTCAAGTTATCATATAATATGTCACATTATTCAAAGCATTGCCAACAATCTTTCAGTACATTTCACAGGAGATGTCAGCCTCAGCTTGACAAAGCAGTTTTTAACACCAATAAAGCATGCAAATAAATATTTTTCAAGTCTTTGGCATATCTTACATTTTAACCCCATAGCTGATGATGCTTTTCCATCCGTAGTACTGAGCCCTTTTTTGATGTTAAGGGCACTTTGTGCTTAAGCTTTGAATTTTTTTTTCCACCAAAGGTATCTACGCCAAATTTGGGTAATTTTTAGGCCGAGCCAAGAACCAGCACGCATGCACTGCTCTGCGAGACTTGTTGTGGTTGAGTATCGATTAAAAGCTCCGCCCACTCTCTACCCATATTTGCCATTGACTTGTGTCATTGTCCGTCCTAAATGCTGACTTCTGATTCGTAAATAGGCTTGTTAGTCCCTCCCTCCTTAGTAATGCCTCCTCTTCATTTGTCACTTGCCATGTCGACTGGCCCCTTTACTTCAGTTGTTACAGGGTATATGTTATTTAGACTGTGAGCACAATTTTCTTTTATGAGGTTCTCCTACTGCAGGAATGACATGCTTTGGTACCTTCTTTACCCCCCGCCCTCCGTCCTGTTGTCCGTGCCTTCTCCTCCCCGCCCTCCCTCTCTACCGTTGTCCGTGCCTTCGAAACCCTCCCTTTGCAATGTAAGACCTATTGAATTGCAAATGCTTGTTTTAAATATCCTGGGAAACTAAAGGTACCCAGGGTTTGTGGATTTCCATAGAGGAACCCAAGAAAATAGATAAACTATTGATATTATTTTTTTTTTAGTAAAATGGGAAATCGTGGTGTGAAAGCAGGAGTATGTTTTATTTTTCTGAAAAGTACATCAGCTAAAGGTTTCCTGTGCTAGAATCACCATCTTCCCAGCTATCATGAACAGGCAGAGTTGTAAAAAAACATGTTTTACCACAGTTGTTACATTTTTCTAAGACCTAGTCCATTTTTCCTAATTTTTGTGATTACAACCTGTTTGTAGTTTGTGGTGGAAATATGGGTGATCTTGGAAAACTATACATTTTGACAAGTAGACAACATTCTGAATTCAGCAAAGGGTAATTTGTGTGGATGCGTCAAGGTTCCCCAAAGGAATTAATCATTGATATGAAAAAAAAATGAATAGGAAAAAATAGCATAACCTAATATATCATTACATCTGATAGACTCTTCTGGTCATATGTATATATTGCGTTTGTATTTTCTCCAAAAACATGATACCCAGAGCTACTAACTGTGATGCACCTTATAATAATTTTAAATTGTGTACCGATCACATAACAATCAATATGGCAAAATATAATCAATGAAAAATGGATATGAAGGAAACCTGTGGATTTCTGAAATTTGCATAGGATACAAAGTTTGGGAGCAGCGGTAATTTGTGCACATCTGAATTTTGGGCTACCCATACAATCAGGTGAACAGAGGGCATTGCTCAAAAAGTCTTCTTTCTTGCACATTGACTTACATTTCAAAGCCAAACATGCAGTGAAATGTAATTGATCATAACAAAGTTCAACTCTTCTGTGTTCCCACATAACGCTCCATAAACATGGTACCACCCTTGCATGGCTGGGCTTAGCCCCTGTCCCACTCTAAAAAGCCAACTGCAGACATCATATTTCGCCCAGAAAATTCCACCTGTTTTTAGAGTGGGCGTAGCTGCAGAATATGGGTCCTAGTTTAACCACCTTGTGAGGAAACCTACCAATCTCTGACTTCTCTGGAAATTGGAAACCCTGGGGAGTCCAGGGTGGTGTGACCTTTGCGAATCTCATTATGTTTTTTTTACCTTGCAAACCTCAAACCTTAACTAAAACATGCGTTTTTCTCATATTTCTGTGATGGAAGGGTATGGAAAATGCAGCGATCCACAAATTTCTACCTGCCAGTGTTCCCATACTTGCCCTGATAAAAACTCTTGCCACTTGTGTGGGTGAGCCCAGCACCTGCAACAGGAAAGCCCCCAAAACATTACATGGGCAGATAAAATGTGTCTACTTAAAACCAGCTGCTTTTTGCTATATAGATAGGTGTGGATTTTGGGCCTGGGCTTGGCTGCCATGCAGGGAATCCTACTAAACCAAGTCAGTTGTAAAAACTCAGGACCCTTGAGAGTCCAGAGTTATGTTTCTTGATTGGACCTTCCTACCTTTTCTTACCCACAATGCCTTTAAAACCTCTGGAAACAGAACATGCAATTTCTTCACATTTCTGTGAGAGAAAACTCCAGAATCTGCATGGATCCACAAGATTCCGACCACCCAGTATGTCCACACCTCCTGATAAAAACATTACCCTATTTGTGTGGCTCAGCTGAGCACCCCCCACAGGAAAGGGATATGTCAAAGATTTGCTAATTTTGAGATGGGAGTAGCTGCATTATTTGGACCACCATCCATTGAAAACTAGACAACCAAGGGAGTCCAGGGTGGTGTGCTTTGCATGGATCTCACATATGTCCTTACCTAAAGTGTCCCACAAACCTCCAAACATTGCCTGAAAGCACACATTTTTCTCTGAGATATGTAACTGAAACTTCTGGAATCTGCATGAATCCACAAAATGTATGCCATCAAGCATTTCCGCACTTGTGCCAGTAAAGACAATATCCCACTTGTGTGGTTGGACCTAGTACCTGTAACAGAGATGGGAAGTTCTCAATGCGTGACCCGATTATGATTTCAAAAAACAAAAAGCTTCATTTGTTTTCACCAGAAATATTTTCTTTCCTGGTGCCGAAGACAACCTATTCAAAGCCTTTACACCACGAAGATAGTGTGTAGAACATTACCAGTTCGTATTCCACACTTAAGCAATTAGCGTTTACTAACATTTCATACTATACTATGGATCAGACAAGTCAACTTTTTCTAGTAAAGTAGTTATTAATGTTTATACTGAAATGTCCATCATACTGATCAGTTTTGTCAAGTTGGTTGATTGGAAATCTAGACTGACATCATGCTCCTAGCCTAGGACTCTTTTCCCTTAACTTTTTCCATTTTTGAGGGTGGGATTATGCATTAATTTTTCTTCATGTTGCACGACAAGAACACCCATCTGGAACATATTATAGGTAAACCCTATGAACACACTTACAATCTTCTGGTAATCTAGTCTCACCTTTTCTTAGTACTTTTTTATAATCTTAATTTTTATTCTCAATAAACAAATAAGGTGGTAAAGGCGTGTCAAGATGAATATTTTGCAAGAGCAATTATTGTACTTATAAAGAGTTAAATGATTGACTGGGCCACAAGGTCTTCAGAAGAACTTTCCCCTGTTCTGAATTAGGATATCTTAAACAATCAAGCAAACTTTTTCAAAAAAGGAACTGGAATTGAAAGAGGGGTTTTCCACATCTTTTAACAAAACAAACAAGAGTCAGGCTTCTAATGATAATGTGATTTTTATATTGTGCTTCAAATAGCACTTCTGTCATTTCTGGCAGTGCTGTAAATAACTGTTGTTACTATTGCACAATTTAATGGAACCCAATTTGCAGAAAATGCACATTGGTGGTGGCCAGACAGGAGGAAAAAACACAAGCATTGAAAAATCCACAGGTTTCCTGAGCCTATTGGCTTTGTAAATGCTGATTTGATAATGTTGCATGCTTGTAATTTGGAAATCTGAGGGAAATGTGTACAGTACTATTTACTAATATCTGCCATCCGATCAAACATCTTGAAAAACAAACACCTCAGTATTAAAAAATACATTTTAAAACATCATCAAATTTAGGTACAGACTGTCCTGGTATATGTCACGCATAGAAGTACAATATATTAATGTTATTTTGTTAATTTCTCACTTCATCTAGAATGAATTCGGACAGTAATTCGAAAATAGTGAGGGGGAATATAATGTCTTAGTTCACTATTTTTAATTTACTTTTAGTTGCAAGGACTGAATTATTTGATCTAATTCCATTAATTTCAGCATGCTCAGCAAAATGGACGTCCTGTTCCTGAGTTTTGACTACATTACTGATGTGGTAAGTGTTGTACATCTCAGGCTCTGCACATCAGTAATTTAAGATCACATTATATTTAAGACAGAGATGAATTATAATTATTAGCTAATGATGTTACATTGGTAACATTATTCAACAATGTGTCACTTCTGTGGGGAATTTAACAATTGCTTTTCAATTGAGCTTGGATAATAAACAGGTAAAAATGAAGCATGCTTTTGACTTTATTAGAAGGAGAAACCGTAGACATTCATATCAAAACAAGAAACTGCACACTCGGTCTCAACATAAATCAATTTGTGCATTGCTTGGTTATAAACTGTGTTAAACTGTATTTTCTCGCTTTGAGTTAAGCAAGGGATTTTTAGAGCACGCTTCAGAACACCGCAGATTGCAGACTAAAGTGCATGCTTTGCTTCCTACCACAGTCTGGTGTTAGCGCTGACAACGATAAATGTGAACCAGGGCCCAAACGCTAAATCAGAGCCCACTCTGCACCAGCCGCGGTCGGTAGGAGGAGTAACTGCAGGGCGGTGACGTGGAGAGGGGGAGGGGCAGGGTGGGGGGTAGTAAACTATGGATTACGGAGGTTTACAGGTAAGTTAACATATAAATTAATAAAACGAATTTCGTTGTGTGCACTGCATCCCCAAATGTGATGCTGTGCACGCAACAAAATTCGTTTTTATTAATTTATATGTTAACTTACCTGTAAACCTCCGTAATCCATAGTTTACTATCCCCCACCCTGCCCCTCCCCCTCCCCACGTCACCGCCCTGCAGTTACTCCTACTACCGACCGCGGCTGCTCTGCACACTCTCACAAAGTGTAAATATCCCACATGTCTCGACCACACCCTCAAATGCAGCACATGGGCAGTGGCACAGACACATGCATTTTAGGTCCCAGCTTATTGGACTGCGCAGCTGTCTGGTTTGCTAAATACATCTTGGGGACATTCAGAAAGTTGACTTAGGAATGCATTCCTCCCATTGCTTAACATTGGCTTTGTGATGTGTAACTCACATTTTCTGGCTTTCTGTTTGCTGGCTTTATTTGCTTTAAGCTGTCCAGCTTGTGTTCCTCCCTCAGTTGCCCAAACCTTGTTTGCTGAATTCTTCCACTAACTTGCTTTCTGTAAACAGACCTGTACATCTTGTCCTTATTGACACATTTGCTGTGCATTCAGAGATCAAATATGTCAATTTGCGTCTTCCAGGGACCTTAGTGTTTATTTTTCTTTCTCTGACTTCAAAGTGAGAGGATTTATGTGACAAACATGATGGCTAGTGGGGGCAAGCCTGAGGAAGGCTGTACAGATGATATTTTGTTTTGTAGCACACAACAAAATTTAAGCATCTGTAAATGAACAGTGCTGGCGATCAAATCAATACATTGGGTGAATACGTTTCCATAAATTATCATTTGTGTGTTGTATACTTTTATCACTAAAACTGTATGTGAGTGCAAATGCACTGGTCATTTCAATTGAAGATGTGTTGTCTGTAATGGCAGTACGCTACCATACCATGCATACTTGACTTTACCCCACTGCACTCTACTCTGCACCACTCCACTCCATGTCACCGCACTCTACACTGCACCCCTCCACACAATGTCACTCTAATCCACTCTGCGTCATTGCACTCTTCTCTGCACCACTCCAGTCTATGCCTATCTACTCTACACCACTCCACTCTACTCTATGCCAATGCACTCTACCCCACACTACTATGCACCACTGCACTCTTCTCCACTGCACTTTACACCACTCCATGCCATTCCACTTTATGCCACCCTACTCTGCTACACTGCACGTTTTGCCACTACATGCAATCCAAATGCACTCCACACTACTTTACTCATAACCAATGCACTCTACGCCAATCTACTGTTCACCAAATCACTCTCACCACTATGCTCTATGCCACTGCACTCTATGCCACTCTATCCTACTCTGCGTCATTGCACTCCCCACTTTATTCTACTCTGCACCTCTGTACTCTACACCACTGTTTTCTATGCCATTCTACTTTGTGCCACTTCACTCTATGCCACTCCACTTGGCAGCACTACATTATACTCCAATGCACTTCATGCCACTTTAATATATACCACTGCTCCTATGACAATATACTCAGCATCAATGCACTTTTTGCCACTCTACTTTATGCCACTTCATGCCGCTGAACTCTATGCCACTTAACTCCACACCAGTCAATGCTACTCCACTCTGCAACACTGCACTCTATGCTACTACTTTGTACCACTTATATATGTAGAAAACAATGGTCCTGAGCAGACACTAAATTTTACATAAAATTAAATATAGACCACAATGGGTTACTATACACATCCGATGTCCAGCCGGACAGGGGATTTTTATTTTTCAGATACTAAAGGATATGGTCAAGGATAATGAAAACACTACATTTATCGTGGGGCACAATCCTGCACCCTACAGCATGGGGAACGTGCGGGGGGAAAAAAGGGAATAACAATGCAGACAGTTTAGGACAAACAACAGTTACAGGCAAAGACTGAGAGCCGTTGCAACTTGCAGGCATAAATGAAGTTGTAGCAAGTTTGACAAAATAGAGACCACAACGAGTAAGCACAATGGATATTTGTGGCACTATTTTTAAAAAGTCGACGTTTCGATCCCAAGCTCATTGATTAACGGGATCATCTTCAGGACTAAATTTATAACATTTGCCTGGTTTTTAACGCCTGTCAGAGTAAAGAAAACAAAGAAAATAGCTTGTGTGAACAAGGGAAAACTTAGAACATATTAAGATTACTCGAAAGTTATAGCATGTCAGAAGGTCAAGGTTATCAATTGTGCACATGGAGTTGTGGTTAAAACGATCGTGCTCGGGCCTATTCCGGTCAAGTGAGTGGGGATTTGTTTGTGAGTGTGCTATGGCAAGCAGGATTTAATAAGTGACATTCAATGGGGGAATGATGAATGACTGGAGGTGTTTGGAAGTTTAAGGCATCGGCGGGCTACCTAGTTTCTACGTAAAAATGGTTTAAAAACTAGAACCACGTGAGTTATTAAAGGTGTGTTAATGTGCATTCCGATCGTGAGCGGCATGGGGGCCAGTCGTATTTATTAAAAAATACGCTCAAAACCAATGAAACCCTGGTGAGAAAGAGTGCCGACAAAGGTGGCGGCATAGTGCTCCAGGAGAGAGACACTTACACAACAGAAATCCTACGCCAATTGGGCAATACTGAACACTTTTTTCACCAAATACTGAGGGTCTGACGATCCAAATATACACAACTCTAACACCCTAGACAAATGAAACCTCCAAATTGACTACCGTAAGTGACAAAAGAAAGCTATAATTCCCATCACCCACCAAAGGTGGCTTATCATCATCTGGGAATTCAGGACTGAGCTGAGAGGACCAACCACTCTGATGGTAATGGTGGTCACTCAGTTGTCCCAGTAGTGAAACAAATGGTAGGGTGACGGTTGCAGTGCAAAAATTAAACAAAAAGTGCTATTAAAAATGGCTATCCAGATGCTATAAACTTTATTCTGGCGCTATCGTGATGCCATTGATAAAACCTGTGCGTAAACAGTTTAACAAATAACTGTTAGATCGATGGTCTACATGTTTCGGCAATCTGGACTGTGTGTCCAAGCTCTCATCAGGACCCAAATACGCTACTGCAAAATGTGATAAACAATATAAACGCCAGAATAAAGTTTATAGCATCTGGATAGCCATTTTTAATAGCACTTTTTGTTTAATTTTTGCACTGCAACCGTCACCCTACCATTTGTTTCACTACTGGGACAACTGAGTGACCACCATTACCATCAGAGTGGTTGGTCCTCTCAGCTCAGTCCTGAATTCCCAGATGATGATAAGCCACCTTTGGTGGGTGATGGGAATTATAGCTTTTTTGTCACTTACGGTAGTCAATTTGGAGGTTTCATTTGTCTAGGGTGTTAGAGGTGTGTATATTTGGATCGTCAGACCCTCAGTATTTGTTGTAAAACGTATATGGATAAGGGGATTTATGCTGTAGCAGGTCTTTAAACTGTCCCTTGGACCCTCCTCCACTTTCACATTTTGTGAGAAATTCTTTGTATTCAATACTGAACACTACCAGAGACTTCCAGGCAACCCTACCAAGGAAATTCAGGCCCTTATCTTGAAACTTACAACTGAAGCTGTCAGTCAGGGCTTTTTAAGCAAAAAAGAATTCATTTTCTTAAATGTGAAATCACCACGCACACCGGTCATCTATACCCTTCCCAAAGTCCACAAAAATTCTACCAACCCTCCTGGACGACCAATTGTGTCAGCCTGCGGCTCAATCCTTGAGCCTCTTGGTTCTTACGTAGATTTCTTCATCAAAGAATTTGTACCTGTCACTGCCTGCTATGTGAGAGATAGCATGGCTATGATAAACCTTATCGAACACCATCCATTCGACCCCACATCAGATACACTATACACCATGGACGTAGAGTCCCTGTATACCAACATTCCCCAGACAGCGGCTCTATTGGTAATACAAAAAACACTTGACTCCCGCCCCCGGCCCCATACTGTTCCAACACTATTCATTTTACAACTGTTAGAAATCTGTTTGACAAGAAATTTTTTCACTTTTGATAACCTGTATTACCAACAAATCAAAGGGACTTCTATGGGCGCAATTTTTGCCCCCAACTTAGCGATTCTGTTCATGGACCAATTGGAGATAGGTTCCATTCTCACTGACACAAATCCATTCCTCCCAGGCATTTGCCTATGGCGAAGATATATTGACGACATTTTTATCATTTGGAGACATGATATTAGTGCACTACAACAATTCCTTCATTGGTTAAATAACAACTGCTCAGGCCTATCGTTTACGATCTCCACTGATAAATCTGCCATTGCCTTTCTTGACCTGACAATCTTCCACTCTGAAGGCGAATTGCTCACACGCCTGTACAGAAAACCCACTGAGCGGAACACGCTGCTCAGTTACGGAAGTAACCACCCCAGGGCCCTGAGGGATTCACTTCCATATTCTCAATTTCTGAGAATCAGGCGCAACTGCTCTTCCAAAGCAGACTACTTCAGAGAGGCAGGCACTCTCTCATCTAAACTGAAAGATCGTGGTTACCCCAAGAGGATAGTAAAAAATGCATCCAAAACTGACCGGAATAGGCCCGAGCACGATCGTTTTAACCACAACTCCATGTGCACAATTGCTAACCTTGACCTTCTGACATGCTATAACTTTCGAGTAATCTTAATATGTTCTAAGTTTTCCCTTGTTCACACAAGCTATTTTCTTTGTTTTCTTTAACCTGACAGGCGTTAAAAACCAGGCAAATGTTATAAATTTAGTCCTGAAGATGATCCCGTTAATCAATGAGCTTGGGATCGAAACGTCGACTTTTTAAAAATAGTGCCACAAATATCCATTGTGCTTACTCGTTGTGGTCTCTATTTTGTCAAACTTGCTACAACTTCATTTATGCCTGCAAGTTGCAACGGCTCTCAGTCTTTGCCTGTAACTGTTGTTTGTCCTAAACTGTCTGCATTGTTATTCCCTTTTTTCCCCCCGCACGTTCCCCATGCTGTAGGGTGCAGGATTGTGCCCCACGATAAATGTAGTGTTTTCATTATCCTTGACCATATCCTTTAGTATCTGAAAAATAAAAATCCCCTGTCCGGCTGGACATCGGATGTGTATAGTAACCCATTGTGGTCTATATTTAATTTTATGTAAAATTTAGTGTCTGCTCAGGACCATTGTTTTCTACATATATAATTGATACCCGTGGTCCTTAGCCATTTTTCGGGTTCCCTTGTTTGTATAAAATACTACTTTGTACCACTTCACTCTACCCTGCACCACTCCATTCTATGCAACTGCACTCTATGCCACTGCATTGTATGCCAATCTACTCCACTCTGTGCCTCTCTACTCCACTGCATTCAATGCAGCACTACTCTACTCGACACCACTCTACTCAATGCCACTGTGCTGTAATCCACTACTCTATACCACTGCACTCTACCCTGCACCACTATACTCCACCCTGCATCACTCCACTTCACTTCACTCTACTCTAAAACAATCTACTCTACAACACTGCACTCTATGCTACTGCATTCTATACCATTCTGCACCACTCCACTCTATGCCACTGCACACTACGCTGTGCCACTCTTCGCCACTACACTCTCTGCTACACCACTCTACTCTAAACCACTGCACTCTGCACTAATTCACTCTACATCACTGTACTCAAAACCAGTGCATCCTACGCCACTGTACATATGCAAACTACTTTGCACCACTGTGTTTTTCATCACTCTACTCTACAACATTCTCTTGTATGCCACTGCATGCGTCACTCTGCAGCATTGCACTCTACGCCACTCTATATTACTCTATATCACTGCAGTCTATGTCACTCTATTCTGTCGCTCTATTCATCTCTGCCACACTGTACTTTACATCACTGCTCTCTGCACCGCTACAGTACACACCACTCTATACCACTACACTCTATGAGACTGCATTCCATGACACTGCACTCTATGACACTCTACTCTGCATGACAGCAGTCTTCACCATTGCACTCTCCTTAACTTTTCACCACTGCGCTCTGCGTTAATCCACTGCACTCCATGCCACTGCACTACTCTGCATCACTTCACTTTTATGCCACTGCCCTCTACCCTGCACCATTACACTCTACTGTGCACCACCCCACTCTATGCCACTTCACTCTATGTCACTCTACTCTGCAACACTGCCACTGAGCTCTCTGACACTCTACTCTGCATTGCTCCACACCACTGTACTCTATGCCAATCCACTCTAAGTCACTCTAATCTACTCTGCACCATTGCACTCTACGACACACTAATCTATACCACTGCCCTCTATGCCACTTCACTCTACTCTGAAACAATCTACTTTGTGCCACTGCAGCCTATGCCACTCTGCTCCGCTCAGCGACAATCCATGCTACCCCACTCACTTAGCCATTCATTTTTATACTGCTGCAATCTATGTCACTGTATTCTACACCAATGCTGTCTACACCACTTTACTAACAACCAATGCACCCTATGCCACGTCACTCTATACCAAACTACTCTGCACCACTGCACTGCATGTCACTATACTCTACTCTATGACACTGCACTCTACGCCACTCTACACCATTGAACTCTGGCACTTTACTCTGCACCACTCTATGCCACTGCGCTCTGCACCAATGCACTCTATGGCACTCTATTCTACACCATTGCACTTTATTACACTCCACTCTGCAGCACTTGCACTCTCTGCCACTGACCTCTATGCCACTCTACTCTATGCCACCCTACTCTCTGCCACTTTACTCTGTGCCACTGCACTCTACTGCACCACTCTAGCCCACTTTACCGCACTCTACACCAATGCATTCCACACTACTCTAATCTACTGTGCACCAATGCACCCTATGATACTACACTCTAACCCACTCCAGTCTAGGTCACTCCACCCTGCACAACTCCACACCACTCCAACCTGCAGCACTGCACTCTACACCAATGTACTCTCTGCCACTACTCTATACCATTCCACTCTACCCTGAACCACTCCACTCTACCCTGCACCACTCCATTCTGCAACACTTCACTTTACTCCCATACAATCAATTCTATGCCACTGCACTCTATGCCACTGCATTTTACGCCACTCTACTCACTCTGTATCACTCTACCATGCATCACTATACTCTACCCTGTACCATTCAACTCTACTCTGAAACAATCTACACTACACCGCTGCACTCTACGCCACTCTACTCCACTCTACACCACTGTAATCTACACCATGCCACTGCACTCTAAAGCACTGCACTCTATGCCAATGTACTCTAAACCACTTTACTCAAAATTAATACACCCTACACCCCCGCACCTATGCCAACTAGTTTGCACCACTGCAATTTACATCACTATACCCTACATCATTCTACTCTACTCTATGCCACTGCACCCTATGCCTCTGCACACTACATCACTCTACACCACTACACTCTACATCACAGCACTCTATGCCACTCAATTCTAGTTTGCACCACGGTGCTTTACATCACTGCTGTCTGCACCAGTCTACTTTGCACCACTTAACTCTGCATCACTCTATGACCCTGCACTGTATGAGCCTGCAATCTACAACCATGCACTCTACTCTGCTAGACTGCAGTCTATGCCACTGCACTCTACTCTGCATCACTCAACTCTACACCACTCTACTGAACACCACACTACTGCACTCTGCACCACTACATTCTACACCACTGAACACTAGGCCATTGCATTCGTCGCTACTTCAATCTACACCTCTGCACTCTCTCCTACATCACTCCACTCTATGCCACTTCACTCTACTCCACTACTCCACTCTGTACCACTCTACTCCCCTCTGCGCCACTCCATAGCACACCATGGCACTCTATGCCACTGCTATCTACTCTGCACCACTCTACTCTATGCCACTGCACCCTACGCTACTCTACATCACTGCACTCTATGCCAATCTACTCTGCACCACTGTACTTTATGCCACTTCACTCTAGGACACTGTACTCCACTCTACTACACTCCACTCTATGACACTCAACTCCACAATACTCCATTCTATGATGTTCTACTCTATTAAACTCTGCTTCACTGACATTCTACTCCACTTTATGTCATTCCACTCTACAGCACTCTACTCCACTTAATGTCATTCTATGACACTACTCCACTTTAAAATTCTCTAAGCAATGCCCTCTATGCCACTCCATGCCACTTTACTCCACTCTATTCTATGACACACTACTCCACTATACTCGGTCCCACTCTATGCCACTCCACTCTATGACAATCTATTCTTCTGTACACCACTCTACTCTACAACACTGTACTCCACTTTACGCAAAACCCTCTATGCCACTCCACTCTGCTCTACACCACTCCATGACACTCTATGCCACTCCACTCTACATCAGCTCTGACCCAGTGCTCCATTCTAACCCACTCAACTCTATGCCCTTACACTCTATTACACTGTACTCCCTCCACGACACTCCACGCTACTCCATGACACTCCACTTCACTCCTCTCCTCGCTACTCGACTCTACTGTATACCACATCACACCACTCCATAACACTCTAATCTACTCCACTCCATGCCACTCTCCTGTACCCTATTAACTGTTAGCCATGATGAACAGCAGCCACACTGTTCTACAACATTGCTAAAACATATTGGCAAAGCCACTAGCTTTTGCATAAGTGAGACCTATTGGCTTTGCCAAAGCTTGTTATAGTAGCTGACCTGGCAAGAAACACATGCACATGAACTGAATTGCATCACAAACTCTCCTTTTAGTGATGTTACCCACCCTCTTCACGCTTGGGAATAAGGGACAAATGGATAGGTACCCAGGCTATGCTAAACTTTATCAGAACTTCTATGTTCCATTTGTTTTTCTATTTTTGGGGAAGCTCTTCCTTCAGCATAAACTCCGGTCCTACTGCTAAAGCAACACACTTTATTCTTGTTTGGCTGCACCATGACCAAAGCTTCTTTTGCACCAGTGAAAATGCTTTCTCAGTTTAAAAGATTATGATTTGGAACTCACTTTATACCAGAATAAGACCATTTCCTACCATCCCCAATCCTGGCCAGCTTTAAGAACTTACGGGCAAATTTATCAACATTTTGCACAACCCAGCAAGACAACTTGCTGCGCTGAGTGAAATGGAGAGAGCAGCAATGCGCCATAATTACTACCATATGGCACATTCCTGCTCTCTCTGCACTGGCACACTTGTGGCTGCCAAGCACCAATGCAAGCACCCTTGGTACAGCAGTGCCTGCGTTCCACACAGAATTGTTTTTATGCAGGAAGGGACAAATTCCTGCACAAAAACAATCTTCTGCGGCATTATCCTCTTTCTATGTATGCTGCTGAATGAAGCACATGTAGAAAGAGGAAATAACAAGGAGAAATAAACATATTTCTCCTCATTACTCCTCACCTGGCAAGGTCTCACCTCAGTAGCACCCTGCCCAACCACGCTATACAAATGGGAACCTGATGCAAGTAGGAGTGCTTTGGCAGAGACATTCAGCATTCTTTACACTCCTCTATGCAACACAAGACTTGCAGTCCCTTCTCTGCCCTTGTTCTTCCCCCATTTCATCATGCATTCTTGGAAAAGTGTTCAAGGAAAAGTGTTCAGCATCTTAGTGGACCGGTGAAGAAGATTGTTTGTGTTGGCTGCACTATTTTGACACCAGAAGCACTGTGAGGCTGACTGGCAACCCAAATTGAACAAGTGAATCAAGTGTAATACAGTTCCTAGTAAGTTTTATATTGATAGAGGTTAAGCTTAGATACATTCAAAATCTGGGGGCTTAGATAATTTCTGGTTGCACAATGTCCAAATTAGCAGATTGATTCTCAAGTATCAAGTAAAAGAAACAGCCAAAGGCGCCTTTTCAGGTAAAGGTTAAAAGTAAGTTGATTATTGAACAAGCATTGGCATAGCCAATAGGTCTTGCCTTTGGGACCTTATAAGTGTTTAGCTTTGGCACTAGTGTGAGTGACAGAGCGAGCATCACCACAGCACAGGCCAGCTCAGTCACGACGACTCCAGTCATACTATACCCTTTAAATGCAGCTGATGTCTTTGATAATAGTTTGTAGGCCAGTGAGCAGCACTGATAAAAAAGAACTGCGCTCCACGTGTGCAGTTATTAGCTAACAAGACCGAAAGAACCGCACTGAGAAACCGAACTGACACATTCTCAGTGGCTAGTAGAGTGTACATACAGCTCCTAGGTGTGTGACGCTGTTTACCTTTGTCGGACGTTTCCGTGCAGATGATTGCTTCTCTGATGCTGGCCCGGAGCTTGTGTCACCTGCTCCATTCCACGGGGCACATGTGGGGGGGGTTAAAACTCTCATGTTTACGTGAGGTGCGTGGTCGTGGGTTTCGCGGCTCCCTCTTTCTTAATTACACTCAGTGATTTTTACTCCTACCGGTGGCCTACAGAACATGATGGATGGGTATTATTAACCTTTAGAAACAAGTTTGTTATCAGCCTTTGAGCACAAAAACGCACTGGGCTGTAGCAATAAAGTAATATTTGTATTTGTTAACACACTTCGGGCATGTGACATGAATAAACAAACTACGAGCAGAATATCTGAAAAGTGTCACACATAACTGTGAAGAAACGTGTGATAATATGTGGATACCGGTACTTTAGACCCAGTGCACACCATTGTGAGCAGCACTGATAATAAACTCCAGTTCTAGATCAAATAAAGATAATAAACTGCGCTTTCATCCCAGCAGTGCTGCTTACTGTGGTCAACACCCTTTAAAATAATAGGTTAAAGCGGACCCTCAAGGACCCCCGCGCCGTGCCCTTTATCTCTCACGAACCAGCCTCAGGTTGCTGTTCTCGCCAATGGGTTGCTGAACTGCACAGCCTGCCATTGTATTTTTAGAAAGCCACTCCAAACTCTTCTGTCCCCTTAATATCCATTGCCTGTCTCTGACCACAGTACCCTTTAATGTCTAAAGCCCAGTGACTTGCAGCGAGCGTGGATTTACAGCCCAGCCCCTCACCCTCCTTCTCCCCTGCCAAGGAGAAGCGTGCAATAAAAACAGAAAAAAACAAGCAGATGGGGGGGGGGGAGAAGAAACTGGTGCAAGAGCGGGTGGAGAGAGATGGAATGGGGGCTGGGGAATAAGATGAAGGGAGAGATGTAGAGGAGGGGCAGGAAAAGAAGAAACACAAGCAGAGTGCACGGCCCAACTTCACAAACAAACGCAACTCCCGTCCTGCGCTGACCCTCAAGTATAGGCAGGCAGCAGATAGCACCACATGTATTTTTTTTTATTTGTGTATCATTGACATTTTGTTCGGCTTACTTGATTGGCCAGTATGTGCGTCATTATGCATTACACCTTGCATGATGCATTCTGGTGTTCTCTGTTATCTCACCAACAATGCAACTGGTATGCTATGATTCTCTGTTGGGAATATTATCATACCCGAACATGACGTGGAGCTCTAAAAAACTCGCATGTACCAAAGGCTTTTTTGCCTGAAATATTCGGCGTCTTCTGCGTGTGGTTAATACTTAGAGGACATGAAATTTATTTTGTACCTAAGGAAACCATATGTCTCCTACTTACACTGATCCTCCGTGAATTCAGCCTAAGCTCCATGCCCCGTTGTTGATCTTTAAACGGATGTCATTTGTCCGTGATTCTAACACTTCTGGGTCATGTGCAATCAATCCCACAAGTGAACATATTCTAGGAAATCCTTTGGGAGTCGGCGGTGCTGCTAATGTGTCAGGTGACCCAAGATTGGCGTATTGACAGCACCTCAGCCAACCCAAGTGCACAGCTCATAATTCCGAAGTGCTGACAGGCTATGAAGTCGCACGTGTGCATGAACTGAGCAGTTTTCCTGGCTAACGGGCGGTGTCTCCCAGTTTGCAGCACTCCCGTGTGTGATGAGTTAGTATATCCCAGACCGAGCAATGACGTCCTTTCTAGGCCAGGGTAGGCGATGGTAACGGCTGCTGTCTGTGGTTCTGGCTGGAAAGAGGGGATCGGAGTATACAATAGCAGCTTGGAGCAGGTGTTGAAATGAGCGGTGGTTGGATCCTGTAGCTACCCCACGCCCTCTGCAGCGAACTATCTGATGGGTTACTGTAGTGGCGTCTCTTGAAGTGAATTTTAGTGGAGTCCCGCAGTGAGCCGTAGGATAAGACTGGTGGCGGTCATGTGTAAAGGGTTTGTTGTGTTTACATGTTCACCTAAAGTGTTTTAATCTGACTTTTGTACGCACCTACAAAGTGAGATTTAAACATTGTGAGAGGATGTGGCATTATGGTAGTAACTGCCGACTCTGTTTCGATTCTCGGCGAGAGCCGCACGGCCGTGAAAGTGACGCGGCCACGCTTAAATCTGATTTAAACATTGTGAGAGGATGCGGCGTTATGGTAGTAACTTCTATTTCATATTACATGCACACATGGGGAGAAATCTTGGAGTTTGCAGGTCACATGAAGCTGTTGCATGTTTATTCTCATGTCCACAAAACTCGCAAAGGACAGCAATTTGGTGTGAGAGGGTTGTCGTAGTTTGTGCTTTGCCCAGCACTCAGTTTGGAAATAGGAGCCCAAAAATCAACAAGACGTGCGGCCGCGAGACGCGCTCTGTGGCGGGGAGGGGATGTTAACTGAGAGAGGGAGCAGGAGGTGAGCCTGCGAGTGGTGCGTGCGGCAAAAGCGAACGCGATCGCAAGCGATGTGCGCGCACCATGACAAGATAGGAAAGCCAGATGGCACCTCTGTTCGTCATTGTGCGCGTAACCGCACGCTCTATGCCACCCCAAAAGCTGTGGTCGGACTCTTGAAAGCTCACACCTAAATGTCTCGCCAGAGCTATGCATGCGCTGGCTCAGGCGAGACCTTAAAATGACTAAGATTTATACTACAGAATAGTATTTTCATGGACTATTCCTTTTTAAATTGAAACTATTTGGAGGAATGAGAGGCAAGAGTTGAAAAAAGTGCAGCATGATTAGAAAAACATGAATGGTCATATTTTCTAACAATTTACCAGCATTTTGGCCGACAAGGTCTTGCAAATGTATGGCTTAGTTCTTTCCAAATATACTGATAAACTAATAAAGTCTTAAAACTAGCATGTTCAAATTAATATTGGTCAAAAAGTCCAATTGTGAGGACCGATCAAAGTATAGATGTAAAAAATGCCCACCCTAATACTTGTTCTAAGCTGGTATAGAAAGCAGCCCAGCAGTAAATTTTAGGGCAAGGTAAGGCCCTACACCCTCTTTATAATAGGAGCAGCAACAGTTTAATTGCTCAATGCAGTCTTTTTTTATACTGCCAAATGAACCGATTTAAAGCAGATTTGACTTAGTGGGAAAACCCTTCTGGCACTAATAAGGCACGTGTATCAAATAAAAATAAAAACGTTGGCAGGATTACCATTTCAAGAACCTAACATTTCGAAGTGGACCAAGCGGAACACAGTTTCATTCATATAACTGAGAAGTAGTAGAAGAGAGAAGAGAACCATAATTAAGTGAAAACATCTCACGGTGAATGGAAATGGTAGACACAAAGGTGTTGCAACAGAAACATATCTGTTATCCATCTTATCTATCTGTTGGTTAAATAAAAAATGGTGCCTTCCCCTGATTGAGGTGGTAACCCAAAATGATCACAAACCATTTTGCTGCCAAATCAATGGCTGTGTTTGCCTTGTGTGAATTAGCTGTATGAATGACATATCATCCACATATGCAAAATTCTTTCAATAAGGCCCATTCAAAACCAAGGGGGAAATATATTGTGTAAGCATTTTAGCCACCAACGAAATGGCTGTAAATGCAAGGCAAAGAGTGGGCAACCATGCCATGTCTCCTGAAATATGGAAACATTTATCTGTAATCATTTCTTTTCAAATAATGTGGACTGACAATGGCAAGCAGAGGTCTTAGATTCCCGATAAAAAAGGGGATTGAGACCAAGCTTCTCCAGTATGGCACACCCAAAAAATGCGAAATCTCTGTTAAATGACTGTTAGGCATCCAACAGAATCATGCCAGTGAGCACACAGAAGCTAAGTTCATTATCAAAACAATTAAGTGACAAGATTTGAGTGTGCAATGGTATCTGTGGTCAGGATAAATCCATGCAGCATCGTATTGACAAATCCCACTACCATAGTGTCAAGTCTGTTGCCAAGCAATTTTGTGTGTATTTTTGAATTGTAGTTTATACATGGAATGGTGTAATAGCAGCTGCATTGTGTAGGGTTTATGTTTGTGTTAATGTTTATTGGATTTTTAAAGCACATGGCTGCCCAGGGGATTCCCAGCGCTACTGAGAGGAGGCAGAGTATTGAGGAAGAGACTTTAAAGAAACAGCCACCTCTTGAGTTTTTTCCTGAAACTTCTTTCTTCTCTGATCAGTGTAAGTTTCTTGGGCATTGACTTCCAGAGCTTTCGGGCAAGGTATGAGAAGGATCTCCCTCCCCATCCTTAGCTCTTTATCCTTGGAGTGTTCATGAGGTAGTCAGATGAAGACCTGAGAGATCTATTGGGGACATATGGGGTGACCATGGTCTTTAATAGGGCTGGACCCCTATCACACATGGCTCTATGAGCTAGACATAGGGCTTAAAACCTCACCCTGGATTAGATGGGGAGCCAGTGCAGTTTGTTTTGCGAGGATCTAACTGACTCCTGTCTCGGGATCTTCAGTAACGTCCTGGCCAAGGCGTTCTGGACAACTTGCCTGTCAACTACGAATTTAGGGGAACATAGGTACAAGGAGTTGCCGCAGTCCAATCTTGAGACCACTTAAGCCTGGACCAGCGTTCTCTGTGCCTTTTCTGGGATGAGGTCCATGATCTTACTGATCATGCGTAATATGCAGAGACGGACTGCTGAACGTTTTATAGCTTGATTTTCCATGGAAAGGTTGTGGTCTAGCCACATCCCAGGATTTTTTATGGATAGCTTTGGAACAGGGGGGCACCCCAGTCCTCTGGCCAGCTGAGCATAGCCCAGGGCCCTGGGCAGATGCCCAGGAACATCAGGTCTGTTTTGTCGCCATTCAGTTTTAGATTGGAGTTGGCCATCCATTTGGCTATCTTTTCCAAGCATGGTACAAGCTGAAGATTATTAGAGTTCATTTCCTCAGACACTGACACTACCAATTGTGTATCATCAGCGTAGGACACAATGGTTAGTCCGAACTCCTGTACAATTTGTGCTAGACGGGTCAGCTAGACATTGAACAGAGTCAGGCTGAGGGCCGAGCCTTGAGGTACTCCATGGGGAACCAGAAATATATCAGAAAAATTGGCCGATTCCATGCATTGGAACGATCTGTTGCTTAGGAAAGAGGTAAGCCATTTTTTGTCTTTTTGTCCTGGATCCCAATGTCACCTAGTCTCTGTATTAGGATATTATGATCCACAGTATCAAAAGCCACACTTAAATCTAGAAAAAGAATGGTCCAATATAATTTCCAGTTTATTGGTTAATATTAGAAGGGCCGACTTTGTGCTATGTCATGGACGGAACCCCATTTGCATCTGGTGCAAGATACTGTGTTCCTCCAGGACCTGCGAGATGATACTATTGACATGTTTTTCCACTACTTTACCCAAGATGGGTAGCAGTGAGATGTTGCGGAAATTCCCCAATACCGAAGGATCAACTTGCGGTTTCTTAAGCAGAGGCTTCACGCTGTCGTGTTTCCACATCTAAGGGACTATCCTGGTGTTCAGTGATAGGGTCTTTTTTTTCCTCAAAGAATAGTATCATATATCTCCCTCCATAAAAGTAGTAATGCCAAACCTAAATAAAGTGAATTTATTAATTTAAATTTATATGAAAGACAAAACTTTATAAAATTCTGATGGAATGGAGTTGGGGCCTGCAGCTTTCCTTAATGAAAGCTGGGGTATAACCTTCTGTAGCTCTTATAAAGTGAAGGAAGATACAGACAAGAAATGAGCTTAGGATTGGTGAATGATATCAAGTAATTGATTGATAGTGTATCTAAGTCTACTCCCTCTTATCATTGCCTTAAGACAATAACAATCTATCCCTAGGGAAGTAAATCCCACATTTTCCTCAGTATAGTTTCTACGTTTTCTGACATATATTTGTGAGGGTTTTGATCTTGCATCAGAGCTCCATTAAAAGTCTTCCTACTTGTATCTGACGCCAGATCTACAATCTCAGTGTATAGAGATAAGACAAGAGGGTTTCGATCTGAAATGTTACGAAGATGTAGTTGTATAGAAATATACGAAGAAAGAAACTTTAAAAACCAATATTAAATTGATTCTGGAATGTTGTTTATGTGCTGCCGAATAATATGTAAACCTGTGTTGGGTTGGATGCCAGTAGTGCCATCCATCCACATGCCCAAGAAATTAAAGTTATGAAAAAAGAGCAACTCTAGAATAGAACATCCTCTTATTGGACACCTGTGTTGAATCTGGCCCGAACCGTCTAAGCCACTGGAGAAAAAATAATCCATGGTGAAAACAACCTGCTTCTCAGGCAGGGTCATCAGCTTTCTCCCTGATTCGTCCACAAAATAAGCCTGGGCTGTACCTTTGGAAGCTTCCCTAGAGGCTTTCCCCTGGGCCTACTTTTTATGAGCCACCATGCGCTTCAGCTGTACATCAGGGCACAGCACAAAGTAGCATCAGTGACCCAGGCAAGGCGAGACAGATGCCATTTCATGATGAAGAAGCAAACACACAATATTAGTGTTATTGTGGCCATAAGAGGAACACAGATCAAGGGATGCTACAGGTAATTAAAGGGGTGCAGGGGGGTGCTGAGGTGTACCTCCTTAGAGACCAGCAGCCATCTTGAAAAAGAACCGAGGTCACCATTTGTCATATCTACATGCAATATCAAATGTCCCTTTGCTAGCTAAAGTACGAATTGTGTCTGATGTCTTAGGCACTGAAGAGTTACATATGGTATATGATTTTTCATCTGTAACTAAGCCCAGGAATATGTAGTCATCTACTGTGGTTACAATGATGCCAAGTACAGAGAGAATAAAGAGCATAAACTGAATAGGAGGGGTTAGAGAAGACCATAGGAGATGTGCTGGAATTCTGAATTCTTCGGTTATAGTTTAAGATGATGTTGCAAAATTGAGGCTTGAAATTCTTTCTGGGACCCCTAATCCTGTGGCCCATCTTTCTTCATGAAAAAGCTTTGCAGTCCTCTCTTGTACGTCGGATGTAGAATGACTAGTTGAGCCTGTAGTCAAACATTTATTTTCTCCTCCCCTTCTCCATGATGCTCGATCCAAGACCCACAAGGGAGAGGTCTCTACTAACTCCTTCATTCCAGATGATGTCGTTGGGCCAGTCCGACTCCGCTTTATGTCTTGGAATACAGCGGGATCTAATTAATAAGCATGATGTAGTGTGTTATCAAGAGACTTGGGCCCTTGAGGACTTTTATGCTGATGGGTTTCAATCCTTTTGCGTAGGTCCTACACAATCTCTATCAGGCAAAGCAAAGGGGGGATTAGGGGTTCTCATTTCATTAAGAATACGCAATTTGAAAGTTGAGAAGCTGCTGTGGTTGTTAAATTGTATGCATGCGATTTCCTGGGTATTTGGATGTATTAATAATTCATTTTTATTTTTAAATATTTTACAAGTGTACTGGTTCTATTTATAACATATTACTGTGATAGACACCCAGATAGGGGGCCACTTTCTGGATGGGCGATTTTAAAATCTCTTTGTGCCCCTTACAGGTGACTATCTTTGTGGGGTCAATGAATGACAAGAGGAAAATGTAACACATTTTATTCACACCCCATACAGAACTGTATTGAATGAGGGTTTCCCCACTAACATTAGCAATCACAACCCTATCATTGTTACCCTAACAAGCCCCCTGGCTAATCCTCAAATGTCCAGCTTTCCCCCGATCTTCAGTTTTCCAAAAATGAGTGTATTCACCTCAAATTGTAGCATGTAGACAACAAAAAGTTTAAGCAAGCTGAAGTAATGAATTGTCTTACTGAGGAGGAAAGGGTTAAGGAGGTTCTGGAAAGTTGCAAAGGCCTTTATAAACTTTTTTCCAGTCCGCTGGTTCTAAGGAAAAAGCAAAGGGAACCCCACCCTTACAAATGGTTTAATACTGCTTGTACCATTGCCTTAAACCACCATCTAAAAAAGGAATCTACAGCATCTCCCAATATTATTGATGATGTTAGACAGGCCAGGCCCACATACAAGTCTGCTCTGGAAAAGAGTAAACAGGAGTTAAGGAGGCAGGCATGGGAGATCTGCAAGCTGCCTCAGAACTTAGGGACTCCAGGGCTTTTTGGGAAGTGTTACAGATGGCAACCAGCCGAGAATTGAATATCACATCCCTGCTAAGGAGTGTGTTTACCACTTCTCAAAAATTGTTTGGGCAGACCAACCATCCCTCACTCCAGCAGAGGTACCCATTCCTTTCCCTGCTGAAATTTTAGCTTTAAGTAATTCCAGTGAAGTTAGCGCAGTATCCAGAGCTATACTAAAATCATCTGTAGGAAAGTTGCCAGGACCAAATGGGTCCCAATCGATGTTTTTAGATATAAATCCCACTCTTTGGCACCCCTTTTAACAAATAGTTTCCATGTGGTGGTAAGAGGTGATTTCCCCAGTTCCTGGAAATAGTCCATTATTGTCCCCATATTTAGAAAAGGGGACAGAAGCCAACACACCTTTTACAGTCCCATCTCCCTCTTGGACCCCTCTTTAAAGATCTTGAGGATGGTAGTTCTGCAAAAACTGGAAAGATTGGGCTGCGGAGAAAAACTATTTTTCCGAAGTTCAGTAATGTTTTGCCCAGGGGTTGGCACAGTTGAGCAAACCCTGAACTTTTTCTTGTTAACTGGTAAATACATCCAAGCTAGGAGAGGCACCCTTCAAATGGCCTTGGTCGCCCACCTGAAAAGTTTGCAATGCGGAACGACTGCCCAAGTCCGTTTTGGTATTAATGGTGTCTGCACTCACTCCATTTATTCCAGTAGAGGTATAAGGCAAAGTTGTATCTTAGTCCTCTTTTTGTATCTTTTTTATTAAAATGCACTTGAGTAAGAGCTTGTGAGAAGGGGCAAGGATCTCCCTGTGGTTGGGAACCGCCCAGTCCCTGTCTCACTTTACGCTGATGATGCCAATTGCCCGCACTGCAAATGGGCTGCAGTTGTTCCTTGACTCTTTTAATGCTCTTATGGGGATGCTTAACCTGAAAATAAATCACCAGGAATCACATATAATGATGTGCAGACCAAAAAAACCTTGCTAACATAAATATAACATAGATGGCTTTCCAACAGTTAAGCTGCAGAGTTTTAATTACCTTGAGTCTTGCTGGCAGACAGTCTGAGTTGGGAAACATTCTTGAGCCAGAGAGCCTGTATATTTCCAGGACCATACATGCGATTTTTAGTTTCTCAAAGAAACTTGGCCATAAACTCATTAAAACACTAATTACCTTGGATAAAAGCAAATGCCTTTCCCTGAGGACTTATGGGGCCACTGTCTGGGGTTGTACTTCCCCAGGTAGTTTAAAACAAACTGAGAATACACTCCTGTGCTGATTATTGGCCTCCTCTAGGAGTACTGCCAGTCTTAAGGTCCATTTGGAACTTGGACTTCCTTTTTTAGAGTATATTGTCAAAAGTACTTCATTGTTCCATGGGCTTAAGATTTGGATCTCACTGCATACTTTATTTTCATGATCAGTCACTTAAGACTGTCTAAGACAGGACTGCATGGGCTCCATTCCTTTTTTATGGTTTAATTCTTTTTACAGTTTTTTTTAAAGATGCATAGATTAACATGAGCCACCACCTACATCTCATGGCCGCTGGGGATAATAAGAAAATTTGCATTTTCAAGAAAAAACCAAAAGCAGCAGGAAAGGAGTGAACGCATAAGAGAAGAAAGATTAAATATTAAGGTGCCTAAAGAGGGTCCCTGATGATGTATTGCTAACAGATAGCCACAGGGGAGATTATCTTTCTTCCTGGGGATGATCCTCTGGGTGGGAGTTTGTTATAGAAAGTCAGAGTACTCGGAGGTATCTTGGGCAGATGAGTTCCCTAAATTCGGAGGAGAGGCATTCAATGGTGATGCCCCATGTTTTATCAAATCTGGGTAAGGAGTGAGACAAGCCGGCTGTGATCTTCTCAATGCCCATTATCTCCCACACCTTGTACAGCCAGTCTAATTTGGTCAAAACCTCTTCAGTTCCCCTTCAGGACAGCAGCACCAGCTTAGCGGCGCCTAATGTTAGAGTGATTGCCCGTCCCCTACATCCTTTAAGAGGGTGAGTAAGGGGGTTTGGAAGTCCCAGCAGAGTGTAACTGGGAAATCTGCGTATTTCCGTGTGGTGAATAGAATCGATGTCCTGCATAATTGTGTCCCAATCGGCCTGTATTCTCGGGCACTGCCAGAGAATATGGGTGAGTGTGCCAGGTTACCTACAGTCTCGCCAACACAATTCGCTTCCACTGGGTTTCAATCTTGCGGTTCTTACTGGGGTATAGTACCAGTAGTGTGCTATCTTTAAAAACATTTGTTTTCCTGTGGTACTACAGGAGGAGGCTCTGGCCCTGTGAATTATATCCTGCCACTCTTTAGGGGAGAAGTCACGTTCCATCTCCAATTCTTATCTATGCTGCGCTGGGGTTTTAATGAAGTGTTTGGGCTTATTCAGGAAGGAGTAAGTGCGTGATATGTACCATAGCTTAAACTTAGTGAGGGGGCGGCTAGCATGGAGTTGTCCCTGAGGTTGTGTTACTCAGTGGCAGATCGCTAAATATTGCCAATATGTATCTTTGGGAATTCCAAAACCCGACACCAGCTCGGGGAAATCCATGATCCCTTTCTCGTCAAATAAGTCACCAATTCTTTTACAGTTGGCTTCTTGCTACTTCAGATACCTAGTCCCTTCCATCGCTGGGGGGAAGTCTAGGTTGCCTATGAAAGGGGTCAGTGGAGATACTGGAGTCGAGAGGCCAAGGGGCTCCTGCACTCTATCCCACACACCAATGGTAGCCCTCAGTACCGGCGAGACATACACTCCAACCGGTCTATGCCGTCTAGGAGCCAGGAAACCTTCCATATATGCATCCCTGCAATGAAACACCAGTGCTTCTCAGACTCTAATTTATACCACTCTATCATGCACCGTAGTTGCGCTGCTTGAAAATATCTCTCTAAGTGCGGGACCCCAAAGACCCCATTGGCTTGCTTCAGGAAAGTTTGATGTGGTGCCATGCGGACTCTCTTCCCTTCCCATATAAGGCTTCCAATTAGTTGTTGGAGTTGCGCTATTATTTGAGGAGGAGGGTACAGTGGTAGCGTCTGCATTACATATAAGATGCAAGGCAGAAGAGTCATTTTGATGGCCACCAGCCTGCCTAGCCATGACATTGCATGTTTCTTCCAGTTGAGAAGCTCATGTCGGGCCTCCTCTAATAAGGACACATAGTTAGTCATAACTGTCTTTTCCGTTGTGGGAAATATCTACAGTTCTAAGCAAGAGACGCCCCCATGGACCCATGCGAATGGGAATTTCTGCCTAAGTTGTTGCTGCTCAGCTTGTGGGAGGGTCAGACTGAGTGCCAGTGTCTTCTGTATCTTGATTTAGAATTCCGAGATCCCGCTAAATGTTGTGATTTCTTCTAAGGGGGGGCAAGGAGAGCGATGGTTGCATGAGGAAGAGCACCACATCGTCCGCGTAAAGGGATATTTTGTGCTCTCTGTCACCCATCCGAATCCCGGTGACCGTCTGGAGGTGTCTGATCCACCACGATTTTCATTTGCCTATAAGCCCTGAAGAAGTCTTGGGGTACTTCCCCATACGAAACACGTGTTGGCTGGGCAACCGTTCAGAATTAAAAGAAGAACAAATAATACTCTTGATTGTTCTTATTCATTTGTAATATATTGTGTAACACCATATCACCAACCTGTCAGAGAAATTGCTCTGCATACACTGCTAACCTGTGCACAGGTCCATTGTTGTTGTATTGACCTTGTGTCTGTTTTCAGGGGTTCAGGGTTAACCCCTACCTGTGGCACCGTCCTATGCACACTGTAGCTACACACCAACGCACACCAGTTGCAGGTGCCATTTTCCTACCAAATATATTGAAACCTTGTCCGTTTTAGTAGCTCAAACAATTACCTAACTGGCTGCCCCTGCACCTGAATACTCTGAGCTCTATTCTGTACCCCACCCCTTTTACCTGGATGTGGGCTTAGATCAGGTTCAAGATTTATGTATAAGCCCTGTAGCATGGCGATTTTGTGCAACATGCAACCGGCTACAATAATCTTGCACACATATTCAAAGGAATGAACCAGCACCCCATAGAGTCAAGGCATTGGAACCGAGTGTTGAGTATCACAAAATTAATTCAATAGTGAATATTTCCTATTATACCTCTGTTGAGGCAGTTGGACATCTGTAGGGTGTGTGGAGATGGGGAGAAAAAGCATACTTGCCATCACCTGCAGAAAAAACGTGCACATTTATGTTAAAGGTAGCCTCTTTTTCACATTTAATACATCAGGCCTACAAACATGTTTGTCTTGTAGTGAAATGTCACTCCAAAATGTACATGGGTCCCTAGTATGAGAGGTTTCTTCTTACTAATGAGTCACATGTCATTGAAATACCCAGCAGTCCAGTATGTGCAAGAGTTGACTGTCAGAAGATGTAGCTGTTGTGTCTTCTTTCAGGAAAGGCAGCATACTCATCAGTGAAGCAGCCCCTAGCATCACAAACAGCTTGCAGGTTGATAGGTGCCACAGGTGTCTCTTGTGGAAAGGATGAACAGATTTGAGGTGGCTGAAGTTCCATGTGGGTGCACTCAATGGCTTCTAGCACACCAGTGAAGTGGACAAAGACATAGGATTCCCTAACCACTATTTGCCTTTCCAGCAGTGATTGTGGCATGGCCATGAACATGTGCATTTGTCTATTTAATCAACTCAATACCTTATGCAAGCAACAAGGTTAGCTTGCTTTTGAGAAGAAAAAGAAGATACATTCTCAAAGGATCTAGTGGCTATGAAATAGAAGTAGAATGTAAAAAATGATGAGTGGAATGCTTGAAATAATATCACAGCTGCATTACAGTCCATTGTTATTTTCTCACTATGCCACCTTAGTTTGATCACAGCCATATGCAAATTACTCATGACCCTGCTCCAATAGTAACAGTCAAGCCTCAACTGCCAGGCCAGGTCCTCCTTAAACTGGAACTCTAGCAACCAAAGACCAGTTTCGCCCTATTTATGGCCCATCAGCCAGGTATAACTTGGTTCCAGTGGCGTAGTGAGCATGGGACCATGTCTGGGTATATCCACCACAGTTACAGCATGAAAAACAATGTGATGGGTGAAATGGTTGAATTAATCTCAGCCACTGGCAATTGCTCGGTCTGCATCCCAATCCATCGTTTCTCACCCACCATGCCACCACAGTTTGGACCCAGCCATATGGAAACCAGTCATGACTCTGCTCCAATAGGAACAATCCAGCCCAAACGGCTAGACAAAGTCCTCCCTGAACTAGAACACAGGCGAACCAAGAACGGCTTTGCGCTTAATATCGCTCATCATTCGGGTATAACTAGGTTCCAGTGGCACAGTGGGCATGGGGCCGATTTCTGGGCATAGCCGTCCCAGGTAGGTAGTGAAACTGAGGCTTACAAAAAAGTGATGGATGGAATGCTTAAATTAATGTCAGGCACTGGTAATCACTGGTAATTGTGATGTAGGCACGGATAGCTTGAATGCAGGCTGTAGGTGAATTAAGCTCCGGCTCCTTGTCTACAACCACATCAAGAATCAGATAAGATGAGAAGAGGTATCTGTCAATTACATCTATTCTGCACATCCCAAAGACATATATTCTTTGCCTGTAAACCCTCCTTCTCAAATAATTATTCTTCAAAATGAGGAGCAAAGCAACAAACATGTTCACTGATATAGTGAAGGCCTGATAGGTTGTTTGTTGTGTGCGTTCATTTCTTATGTGGTCAGCCTGGCTGTGATTGATTAGTGGTGATGTGTTGAAAATGTGCTTCAGCTTTAGACAGGTAGTGGAGCTAAGAACAATCACTCTTTTCATTACTAGGTGTGTTGCAATTGTTGCAATCCCTGTTGTACAAATCTACAGCATTTACTTTTAATAGAAAAATTTAAAAAGTTAAATAAAAAATTAGTCACCCTTGTTCTAACATTAAACATGGCTTCTTTTTAAGAACACAAAATAGACTTGATAAAAAAAATGGAAATTGCCCTGAAAATGATAAAAATATTGGATGCTGAAAATAAAATAATTATTACTTTATGCAGGATTTCTTTAAAGTTTCACTAATTTGGATATTACAAAAACTGAAAAAAATAAATGTTCCTTTGCTTTCCGAACTATTTATATAGTTTTTTTGTTGGCTCCATTATTGTGGGAAGCATTGTACTGCCAGTGGTTGGCCATGTGTGGTGCTGGAATTGCTCCAGGACTGAGCTGGAGTACATACTCTACTGTCGTGGCCTTTTTGGCAGTAGTAACAGTAGAAGTGCTGGTTGTGAATAGCAATAGCCTTATCCTTCGGTCTGTAGGTCTTTGTCCCTTCATAAACTCCTCCTAACTCCTCCCATACCCACTTCCCTTTTGTAGTAAGAATTCCCCATTTTCCAGCCACCCTCCCATCCTACACACATTTACTATAAATACTTATGTGTACACGTGTGGAGATGTCTGCAGTTAGGGCGAGTTTTCCCCATACGAAAGAGAGGAGCAGCAAAGGTGGAAATTTCAGCACAGATGATTGCGAGTACCATTTTGCAGTACGAGAGTAGTACTATTGTAGTACTATTAAACGTACTACAATGTACAGATAGTGAAAGGTCCCTGAATGTATATATTTGTGGGATGAGACTGCAAATTTATAGATAATGTTTTGTATTCTGTAGCTTACAGTAAATCTGTTTTTGGCTGTACACGTCTCCCAATCTTTTAATCGATTTAGAATCTTCCTTGTTACAAAATCTTCTGGCTGCAAATTGCATCTCCCATTCATGCTCTTCATACCGTGTGCAGAAACACATATATATATATATATTCACTGAAAAAACCATAGGTTTCACACATGTTATAGTTAGCAGGACATTTCACTCGTGAAAAACCAATGAAATTCCCCCGTTATAGTTAGTGCAGGCAACTATAACTCACACGACCGCAATCCTCTGCTGATGACGTCAGATATTACATCACTGTATTTAGACACTTATTTACCCATGTCTTCTTCCATTAATTTTTAGCTATACATATATTACAAATATTTTTTTTTCTCAGAAAAACACATATGTCATCAGTGATGTAATATCTGACGTCATCAGCAGAGGATTGCGGTCGCGTGAGTTATAGTTGCCTGCACTAACTATAACGGGGGAATTTCATTGGTTTTTCACGAGTGAAATGTCCTGCTAACTATAACATGTGTGAAACCTATGTTTTTTTCAGTGAATTTCAAAGGTTTTTTAAATGTAAACTTTTTTTTTGAGATTTTTGTGAAAAAATAATATCCAACCTATGTATAAAATAATATATGTATTATATCCTGCATTATGGAATGGTTAATTTTTGAAAAAATTAATGTTTACATACAGTTGTACATCACAGTTATTATCTTCTACAACCCTTGAAACTTTAAATTTTTTTTTTAATGAATTTTTTGGCTTGCGTGTACGGTAAGCTGACGCTACGCGCTCCGTACGTCATAAGTACGGTGCGCTTACATGATACGTACGTGACGTACGTACGCACGCGTACTTCTTCGGCAACGCGTACACGCATGCACGTTGCGCGGAACCAACGTCGCGGTTACGCGGGTGCATGTAATGCGCATGCGCAAGTGCGTCATACGTACGCGCTCCGTAAGCGCTCCGTAAGCGCATGTGTACGTCACGTTTGCGCATGCGTACTTGTTTACGAGCGCGTAGCGTAAGCTTACGGAGCGCGTAGCGTAAGCTTACGGAGCGCGCACGGTAGGTCATGTGATCCACAAAGAACACTTTTCATTGGTTTAAACTACTTTCAGTTCCAGAAACTTCCAACACCACACCCATTCCCCTCATTACTGCTTCAGATCCCCTAGGAGAAGGAGCTGAATTGACATTGAGATACAATGGCAGAACAGCAGTCCTCTTCTGAGAGTGAGCCTAGCAGCACCATCATCATACAGAGAAGGAGGAAACAAAAGGATTCTTTTGTGTGGGAGTATTTTACTTTTCCAGAGGGGCAGAAAAAGGTCAATGCTCCATTGGTCACTTGCAGACTTTGTGACCATGTTTTATCAAGAGGAAATCCAAGGAAGAAGTATTCCTTTGGAAATCACTCTATGATGAGACACCTTAGGGATAAACATCCCAGGACCTTTGCTTGACATACTGGAGAAAACTCTTCAGTAAGTCACCAGAGCCCAACCTCAGAAGCTCAGCCGAGTACATCATCGGCAGCTCAACTGAGCCCTTCCTCTGAGGTGGGAGCATCACCTTCTTCAGCTCCTCTGGACATTAACCCTCGATTTCGGAGGGTTTCAATGAGGTGTACAACGTGTTGTGGTCTTATTGTTTTTGGGGAGACCAGTGTTTCCCTTATTAACAATAAGATAGACCAGCACGTTTGTAGACGTTCATAATATTCCCATTCTTTCTTTCCTCTATCCCTGTATTAACACAACGGCTCTTTTAAGAGCCAACCTTACCTCACAATTTTTTTTATTTTTTTTTAACCTCTCCTTTTTGAAAAAAATTTTTTACCGTGCACGCACGGTACGCCTAATCGCGGAATCGTTGCGCGAAGTTTGCGGAATTTTCCGTTTACGCCGTGCGCGTACGCTACACGCATTCGGCGTTTTTTCGAAAAAAAATTACAATTAATTTTTGCCCTTGGGGTCCTTCTGGGACCCCCTGACAAAGGCTAGGGGGTCAGGAACTGTCCACCCTGCACCCTTTTCACGTCATCCACCTTTATTTTTCACCCCATCAGAGTGCGAGAGACAAAATGGCGGCCGACACTTCCTGGTTTCGACCGATTTGAATGTTTACTAAGATCTAACAACCAATCAGAATCGCGCTCGCGCACGGCGGCGTGCGCATACGGTAAGCTTACGGTACGCGCTCGGAGCGCGCCTATAGATATATATATTGATTTAAATGCTATTGTCTCAGGAAATACTGAACAGATTTACACGAGACCTTCACAAGGCACATCCCTGACCTGAGGGCTACCTCTCTGCCAAAGTTCAAGTAATTCTGTTCAGCCGTTCGGGCTGTGGCTCGGACTAAAGGTCCTATGGAAAAATGCATGGGGAAAACGCGTTTTGGGACCCCCCCTTTTTCTCAGCCCCCGCTTGACGAATCCCCCTGAGACTTTCAGGGAAGGAGCGGAGCGGAGTGCCCCACCTATTTTGAGAATTTCGCGAGGATTCGTCAATCGGCGCCAAAGTTATTCCAAATAGAATGTTGCGGATTTCCTATGGAAACACGGTCCTAACTATAACTATCTACTGGCGACCGCCAGTAGATAATATATATATATATATATATATATATATATATATATATTTACAACGTAGCACTGTACCTTGAACCCATGCAGAATTTGGCCACCACCACGCACGGAAGGAAGTTAAAATTAAAAAAGTTTTTTACCATCAAATCTGGCAGCAAAACGAACTTGGGTCCTAATGACACCAGTGCAATTCCCAATGACCACAACTTGGAATCTGCGGACGCTCAGTTACTCCTTACTCTGGCAGATCTGACCAGAATGAATCAGGATTCCCCCAGTCAGACAGTCGATATACGGCCCTCTCAAGACAGACTTACATCAATCATTGGCACAGAACCATGTGCAGGTCTAAGTCCCTTCAGAGGCAAATCTAATTTCATCCCTATGATGCCCAAGGACGCGATCGACATCTTCCAAGAGATGGTAACCAACGATCTAAAGCATCTCTATCGGGTTACCAGTTCCAACAGCAGGAAAACAAAACATCAAGACTCAGAATATAAGAACTTGATCTGCAAATTGAACAGTAACCCTGGCCTTATAATTTGTATGTCCGACAAGGGGGGCAATGTGGTCATCTGGCCCAAGGAGGAATACAGGATTGAAGTTAAAAGACAGCTTCCAGACACTGAGTGTTATGAGAAAATCAGTTTGAAAATTTACAACACTTCTAAGGAATCCCTTAAGAAAATGCTACATGCCTATAAAAGGCAGGGATTAATTTCCAGCCAAGAATTTGAGTTTTTGTTCAATGAATTTCCGATCATCCCAGCGCTCCGCCTGATACCTAAAATCCACAAAGGCGTGAGGCCTGTACCTGGCAGACCAATCATTTCGTCTATTGGGAGTATCAGTGAAAATGCCAGTAAGTATGTGGATTATTTTTTACAGCCATTAGTTCGAGCCTTACCAACGTACATTAAGGATACTGGCGATTTTATCAGGAAACTAGCTCAAATTCAATGGCATGAGGATTTCTTATTGGTCACTCTTGACATAGAGTCCCTGTATACCAGTATAGAACACAATACAGGGATTGCCGCCACCAAACACTATCTGGACTGCAGACCAATCAAGTTTTATAATCATAACAACATGCTTTTAGAACTTATTCACTGGGCATTGCACAACAACTATTTTATGTTTGAAAATGAACTGTATTCTCAAAAGAGGGGAGTCGCCATGGGAGCTTGCTTTTCCCCCAGTTATGCCTGCCTGCATGTTGGCTGGTGGGAGGAGCAGGTTCTCATGGGAACCCATGCCAATGTGTTCGGATCCAGGATTGCAGAGTGGTATAGATACATTGATGATGTTTTTATGGTTTGGAGAGGCGATCGTGAAAGCTTGGTTGATTTTATTGGGGTTTTAAATGACAACGATTTTAATCTCAAATTCACTTTTAAGATAGACAAGACATCAGTTGAATTTTTAGATACCACTGTCACGATTGTTGATAACCATATAGAAACATGTCTGTATAGGAAACCCACTGCTGGCAACTCCATCTTACACGCCAGCAGTGCCCATCCATCCCACCTCATAAAAAGTATCCCGTACGGGGAACTCCTCCGTATTAAAAGAATATGCAGCATACCGGAGGAGAGGGTACGTTGTTCAGAAGAGGCAATGAATAGGATGAGGCAAAGAGGTTACTCTGAGGGGACCCTCAGGGAAGCCTATAAAAAAGTTGAATCCACTCCCAGGAACTCTCTACTCATAGACAAATCAGTCAATACGAGTGAACAAAGCACCGAGGGTACATTTGAAAATACTTTTTCTAATGTACCACGCTTGATCACAACATTTAATAAACAACATAGTAAGATCAGAGCCATGGTAAATAAAAACTGGCCAATCGTACTGACTGATGGTGTCCTGGCCCCCATGCTACCTCCAAAACCGGTGTTGACATTCAGAAGGGCCAAAACCATGAGAGAAGAACTTATGAGACCTAACAACCAAACCTCAACTAACAGTTCATGGCTAAAACCTAGAAGAGGTTTCTTCAAATGCACCAGCTGTAGAGCTTGTAAATTCGGTCAGAACACCAGTCAGTACTCAGTCCCGTTCAGTGATAACCCTAGACAAATTAAGGGTCACTTCACTTGTAGATCTGAATTCGTGGTGTATGTCCTTTCCTGTACATGTGGCCTGAATTACATTGGGAGCACCAAGCTACAGGCCCATGTAAGAATTTTACAGCATTTAAGGGCCATTGTAAACAATGACTCGAACTACCCCGTAGCACGGCATTTCAGAAAACTACACAATAATGATCTGAATTGTCTGAAATATTTCATTGTTGATGGTGTCCCCGCACAGCGAAGAGGGGGCAACAGAGAAAAAGCCCTCAGACAACTCGAAACAAATTACATACTCGAGTTTGATAGCAAAGTGCCTATGGGCCTTAACACCAACGAAGATCTGCATAATTTTATCTGATTAATGGCAGACCGTAGGGAATTTCTTTTGCTCTCCCTCATTTTAAGATTAGCTTTTAGCGTTCTTGATTGTTTTCTGCAGTGCATATAATATCAATTCCCCATGTTCGTAGTTATCCCACTGTTTGACTTACCTTGTTTACCTTACCTGCATCCTCGCCAATTATATGAATACCAGTTTCCAATTGCTTTTGGAACAGAACTGTTATCCAGTCGTTTGGACTAATTTGCTCCTTTTATATTTTTCCCCTACTTTTGTCTTTCCAATTTTAAAGGAGTGAGGCGACAGACAAGAAAACTATGAGTATCTACTGTTACCTCCTCTTAACGATGTGTTCCAGTTTTCCAAACATGAGGAGACTGCCACCTGAGTTCCCTTCTTCAACTGGGTACCACACCACCAAGTTACAAGCAGTGTTAGGGACCCTTGTTAACTCAGGACTCACGTTTGTTCACATCCATGTTTTTGGTTGACATTATGTATCTGTCATGCTAGAATTTCATTAATAGTACTTTGGAATGTTCCTCTTACCTACCTCCTTGCTGCATTCCCGCTGACTTTTTATCAATATTTCATTAGTTTTGCACTTTACTCACTTTTAGATTGGTTTTAGGATCTTTTACATTGATTATTGATTTTAACAGCTATTTTGGGTCGCTCATTTAGATTTTTTCAACGGATATTCCTCTCAAATATGTTATTATGTGATAATGAATTCGGATTGTGGATAATTTTAAGGACAGTATCTATGGTCTCTATATGCATTAATATGCATCTATTTGCAGTTTGCACTACCTTTGCGTATTTTGCACACTTGCATCTTGTTGCACATTGATAGCACCTTTTTGCACTTTAGATATCAGCTTTTGCACATGTTATTGCGTATTTGCACAACGTAGCACTGTACCTTGAACCCATGCAGAATAACCTGTAGTTTCCAGGTTGTGATTTTACTATTCACATCAAAGAGCATCCTTTAAACAGGTTTACCGATTTTTTAAAACCATTTAATGTCTCCGACCCATGCTGGCTTATTTATCAATGTATCTGTATTTGCTATATGTTTTCCATCACCATATTACAAACTCAAAAACCAATGTATTTTTTCCATGTCTATGGACACAAGCATCACGAGATTTTAGAGTGCTTTTGGATTATAAAAACACAATGTTTCAGCAGTTACTTCATGTGATCAAGGCCATCTGGTGGCCGAAACGCGTAATGGCGTGCTGTGTGGGTGCTGATCTACATTAAAACCTTTGAAGCACGATTTGGTGTCCGTGTGCTTCTTCCTCGCCGGTTGGAGGTGGGAGACAGCTGTTTGGATTTCTATATATATATATACATACATATATATTCACAGAAAAAAACATAGGTTTTACAGACGCTATAGTTAGAAATTAGCATTTAAAAAACCTTTGAAATTCACTGAAAAAACCTTAGGTTTCAGGGATGTTATAGTTAGTTGGACATTTCACTCATACAAAACCAGAGAAATTCCACCGTTATAGTTAGTTCAGCTAACTATAACTCGCGCCCCCACAATGCACTGCTGATGATGTCACATATTACATCATTCATAACATGGTCAGTGACATCACTGATGGCATCACTGATGACATCTCAAATGACATCACTGATGACATCATTGATGACATCATCCAGTGACTGTGTGTTTCTGTAAAGTTTACATTTGTTTTATATATATGCCAAGCTGAATTGAAGAATGAGTGGTTGTATAAGTGTCTGTATGGAGGATTTACTAGGTACGTGACTGACTGTATAAGTGAGTGATTAATCGTGTCTTACTGAATGCATGGGCTAGTGATTAAACTGTGTGAAAGTCTGTATCAGTTTGCCTGTTTTTGTGTAAGCTGATGCATGGGTTGGTGAGTAGCTGCATGAGTGTCTATATGAGTTATTGATTGCTTGCCTGAGTATTTGTATGGTTGCCTGAGAGTGTGTGTGTTTGTGGGTGGGACGTGTGTAACTGTGTGCATAGATGTGTGAGTGGTTGATTCACTGGGTGTATGGGTTCAAGAGTGCATGTGGAAACAGCTGTATGGGTGGGTGAGTGTGTGTATGGGTGTGTTGGTGAGTGAATGGATGTTTCAGTGGTACATGTGCAAGTAACTACATATGTAAAAGGCAGTATATGTGAGTGATGGTATATATAAATAACTATATGTGAGAGTCAGTAATTGTGAGAGTGACTGCATGGATGAGTGTGTATTTGTATCAGTGATTCTACAACAGAGTAATTATGTTAGTATCTGTATGAATAAGTGAGCTGGTGTCTGTATAACTGTATAGGTGAGTACATGGAAGTGTGATTGATTATTTGCATGACCGACTAGCTGTGTGAGTAACTCAGGATATGTGGCAGTGTGTGAGTGTCTGTATAGGTGTATGAGTGCATATGATAGTGTTGCATTGATGAGTGACTGCATGTATGAGTGATTGTGTGGGTGAATGAGTGGACGTGTGTGTAGACCCACGTACCAGTCAGTGCGTATTTAGTAACTGGTATTGATGTGTCTATTTTTTCGAAAATGGTAGTCTGTATTTTAGAGTGGGTGTATCAAATGTTATATTCAGGTGTCAGGAGGTGCATCAGATTTTTACGTGGATGATGTCATCAGTGATGTCATTTCAGATGTCACTGACCATGTCATGAATGATGTAATATGTGATGTCATCAGCAGTGCATTTTGGGGGCGTGAGTTATAGTTAGCTGAACTAACTATAATGGTGGAATTTTTCTTGTATGAGTGAAATGTCCAACTAACTATAACGTCCCTGAAACCTATGGTTTTTTCAGTATATTTCAAAGGTTTTTTAAATGCTAATTTCTAACAATAACGTCTGTAAAACCTATGGTTTTTTCAGTGAATTTCAAAGGTTTTTTAAATATTAAACTACTATTCTGCTATTTGTCATTAGTACTGTTTTTTTTGACTTGCGAGACAGTGATGTGGGGAGAGGGAGTGTGAAGGGGGTATCTCGCAGAGAGAGAGCTGTGGTATATTTCCAGTCTTGGCTTCAGAGATACAACTGAGGACCCAAGAACTCGCACACGAAGAGCTGCCAACCGACCGGTGATTCACAGAGGGAGAGTTGCAGGCCCGAGAAGGTTGTTGGGGGCTATACTTCAGAGAGCTGTGGTCTAACTCGCATAGAGAGAGCAATGGGCAGACAGGCCTGTTAGCAGACACACAGCTACGAGCTAATGGGCTGGCTCACAGAGATAGAGCTGTGGGCCCGACGGCTCGCAGACGCAGAGCTGCGAGTCGACGGACTAGATTCTAAAGACATAGCTGCTAGCTGGTGATGCGGGGACAGGGAGTGTGAAAGGGGTATCTTTCACAGACAGAGCTCCCGTATGTTTTCAGAGTTGCCTCGCAGAGGTAGAATTACGGACTCGATGTCTTGTAGATGGAAAGATACGAGCTGACGTGGACTGAATCACAAAATGGCTGCCAACAGTTCCTAGTTTCAACAGTTCGCACCCAGGCTCGCAGAGGGAGAGCTGCCACTCGTGGGCTCAACTCGCAGAGGGAGAGCAATGGGCCGCCCGCTCGCAAAGGCACAGCAGCGTACTGGCTCGCAGAGGTAGAGAGTTGCGAGCCGACGCAGCAGCGTACTGGCTCGCAGAGGTAGAGAGCTGCGAGCAGACGGACTGGCTTCTAAAGGCATAGCTGTGAGCTGGTGATGTAGGGAGAGGGAGCGTGAAAGGGGTATCTCGCACAGACAGAGCTCCGGTATATTAAATTGCCCCTGGGACCTTTCAACAAAAGTGTGCTTTCTGGACCAAGACCTTTCTCCCTGCAAAAGTTGGCGTAACTCTGTTCAGCAGTTTGACCTGTAGCCTTTTCGAAAGTTTCCTATGGAAATTGTATGGAGAAAACACGTTTTGGGACTGCCCTATTTTCTCAGCCGCCCCTTTATGAATCACCCCCAAACTTTCAAGATAGGAGCTGATCTGAAAAGAGGAACTTTTTGGAAAATTTAGTAAAGATTCGTCAAACAACGCCAAAGTTATAAGCACATCTAAAAATGCTTTTCCTATGGAAACTAGGTTCTAACTATAACTATCTACTGGCGACCACCAGTAGATTATATATATATAAATATATATATATATAACACTTAACAGGTACCCATATAAAGCAGCATAGCGAATTGCGAGGTGTGCAAAAACCGCGTCTAACGTTTTTGCATATCTCACAATTCGCTATGCAGCTTTATATGGGTACCTGTTAAGTTTTTCTTGAAATATTTAAGAAAGCTTGAGAGACTATATATCTTGTCTCATGGAACAGGACCATATTATATCCTTGGAAAATTAATATACTTCACTATAGTTGCTATTTAATTTTGGATTCTATTGGTCGAACACTGTTTAAAATTAGCCCTGAGGAAGTCTGTGATTTACACCACAAAAGACGAAAAATGTGTTGGCGGCTAGGACTGCTTTTGGAGAAGTTTTAAGAAATAAAAGAAGATTAAGAAGATCTCTTAGTGTTGATTGATTAAGAACTTTGATTAACTGTGGAATTTGCTCAGGATATATTTCTTTTTCAATTTAAATGGTATAGGAATTCTATACCTTCTGGTATATGGTGGATGGCCGTTACCATATCCTTTCAGCTACCCAAATTTGTACTTTGATTGTCACACAACTCTGCGCAAATGTCACCCAGCCATCCATCTTGCATAGTATTAGATATATATATTACCTACTGGCGGTCGCCAGTAGGTAGTTATAGTTAGGACCTAGTTTCCATAGGAAAAGCATTTTTTATTTCCCAATAACTGTGGCGCCGGATGATGAATCTTCGCAAAATTTTCAAAACTTGTGGGACACTCCGGTGAACTCCTATCCTGAAAGCTTCGGGGTGATTCACCAAGCGGGGGCTGAGAAAAAAGGGAGGTTCCAAAATGCATTTTCTCCATGTTATTTCCCATAGGAAACTTTAGACATGACTACAGCCCGAACTGCTGAACGGAATTACACCAAATTTGGCAAAAAGGTAGCCCTTGTTTCAGAAAGAGACCTTTTTTTTAAATGGTGTAAATCCGTTCAGTAGTTCCTAAGAAATTCAAACAATAGAGGTAAAAAAATCAATTTCCCATAGGAAACTTTAGACACAGTTACAGCCGAAACTGCTGAACGGAATTACACCACATTTGGTAAAAAGGTAGCCCTTGGTTCAGAAAGAGACCTTTTTTTAAATGGTGTAAGTCCGTTCAGTAGTTGCTGAGAAAATCAAAAAATAATAGTTTCGATATCTATGTCTGCGGTGGATCCATGCACCCTCCCGACCACGAGCTATATGCTAATTGGCTGTCAACACTCCAAACCAGGAAGTGTTGGCAGCCATCTTGTGCCTCGGTAACCGAGGCACAAGAAAACACAAAAACTAACGCGCAAAATAAGAAAAGGGGGCAGGGTACCCTGAGCCCGTAGGCCTGCTTAGGGGGTCCCACAAGGACCCCCAGGACCCAAAAAAGCATTTTTTTTTTAATCGGCGAGATGTGCGGAGGATCTGCGGCTCTGGCTGTGAAAATAAAAAAAACAAAGCGCGGACTCCTGTGCTTTGTTTTATTTAGCCCCCGGATGGTCCAAGTCCCGGGGGCATGCTAAAAAAGAATTACGGGTGCCCAGGGGGACCCCCACAGCCCCGGGGACCGCCACCCTTTCATTAATTATTTGCGGGTGGGTACACTGCCCCAGGGACCGCCAATCCCCGGGGCTTCTTTTAAAAAAAAAAATACCTGTGGGGGGATCGAGCCCCTCCACACGCCCCAGGGACCGCCACCTCCCCGGGGCGGTGTATTGTTTGGGAGTGGGGCCGTGCGGCCTCCCTCCTAGAGCCTTTGAGCACAACCCCCCAGGGCCGCCTCCTGCAGTGTCCCGGGGCACCTAGTTATATTAGGGTGTGAGAAGATACATCAATTTATCACATGGATGATGTCATCAGTGATGTCATCAGTGATGTCATTTGAGATGTCATCAGTGATGTCACTGACCATGTCATGAGTGATGTAATATGTGACGTCATCAGCAGTGCATTGCAGGGGCGCGAGTTATAGTTAGCTGAACTAACTATAACGGGGGAATTTCTATGGTTTTGTACGAGTGAAATATCCAACTAACTATAACTTTCCCTAAAACCTATGGTTTTTTCAGTGAATTTCTAAGGTTTTTTAAATGCTAATTTCTAACTATAACATGCTTGAAACCTATGGTTTTTTCAGTGAATTTCAAAGGTTTTTTAA
This sequence comes from Triturus cristatus, assembly GCF_964204655.1. NCBI lineage: Eukaryota > Metazoa > Chordata > Amphibia > Caudata > Salamandridae > Triturus > Triturus cristatus. The sequence goes on along the minus strand of NC_140581.1, from coordinate 911,446,419 downwards.
ATGCTAATTTCTAACTATAACGTGCCTGAAACCTAGGGTTTTTTTCAGTGAATATATATACATACATACATACATACATATATACATGCAAACAACTGCAAACGCACATCCAACTGTCCCATGGGTACTTTAGTAGGCATCCTTATCTCTGATGTCAACGTTTTGTCTCAGTTTCCTTTCTGAAAAGGCATCATAGGTATTTAGGAGGATACATATAAGGCTTTATGATAATAGCTGAAAATAAAGTTAGCAGAAATGTGACATAGCATTTGAGACAGAGGCTAGCAAAGAATATAGATCAGAAAGGTCAGTGGGAAAGAGAAATTGAATCTCCAAATTCATAAAAAGATAGGCATGAAGATAAAAAGAAGATGATGTGAAAAATACAGATAAAAACTACGCAAAGAAGTGTACTTTTGGGAGCATTATGGGAATAATGACTATTTGGACACATTGGTCAATACAGTAAAAAAATCTGGTTTAAAAGAAAATATCGCCCAAAGGAAAAAGGGCAGACTAGCATTCATGTCAGAGCACGGATTTATTTATTTGCTGTGATTTTGTAAAGGAAATCAGTGCTGGAAGCTTTAAAGGGTGCCGGGTCGGAACAGAACACGATTTCATCTGCTTTCTGCAAAAGCCACCTAAGTAAAGAATGGAGAGCCGATCGATCTATGCTGAACCATTGCAGAGCCACGTCTGTGAGGAGAGCTAAGGTGTGCTGAGGGCAACAGGGATCAATAGTAGTTTGAAGTGAGTGAGTCAAAGTGGAAGCGTCTTTATCATAGAGAGTCGTGGAAAAGCAAACAAGGGAGGAAGTGAGTTTTAGTTTTGAATGTGAAAGGTCTTGAAGAGAAGGTGCTGGACCACTGCACACACTGGTTTAATAACAGTGGAGGATTGGAGCTATTGTGAAAGAGGAGAGAGGAAGAAGAAAAGGCTGAAAGTTTCATTAAAAAATGTCATTTGCTTTTTCTGACAACATGTATTATTGGAACAATCAAGTTTCGAAATATAGGAGTAAGATAAGCCCAACAAGATGGAATACACCAGATATATATATCATGGGCAACTCTTGTTACTGGATGTTTGCCAGTGGTTTCAAAGCTCGTATTTCACAGGAAACATTTTGTAAGTATAAATTGTAATTATTTTAGAACTGTTGTGAAAAAAAACATTAATTAGCACACCTCAACAATTCACCCTGGCAGGCCCATCTTTCAAGAAACCAGACAAGCAAAACATTAGGCTGCCCAACATTGCACTTTGTTTTGTTTCTTTATAAATGTCTTGTTAAACTTAGTCTATTGTGTCAATGTACTACAAACCAAAATCACATTTTAGACTACAACTTTTTAATTTCTTGCAATGCATTTTATAACATTTAAATTTTGATTGATAATTATAAACATTGTAGCATAAAACACAATATAAATATATGCACAATATCCCCAATAAAAGCACACATTTCTCAAAACATTGTCAGACATGTCAACAATGAATACTCAATGGATGATGTTTAAATGCTCTAAATCATTCTAAAGAGTGCTAACATTTCTAATAAAACATGTAATTTACAAAATACATAACGAATAATCTGTGAATAGTGGTCCTATATTGCCATCTGAAGATTCAGGTGACATTTATAAACATGGTGACATCATAAACCACACGGAGGAAGGTTGAGGGCTATGTAAATGCCACCAGAACCCCTTGATGGGAATGTATGCCCATATATTACACAGTGACAAGTTGTCTATCTATAAATGCATGCATGCACACACACATACACACACACACACACACACACAAACAAATCCCATGACAGTGAAAATAAATGTGACCCCAATAACACATAATGTAGACCAAATGTACTAATTAACATGCATTCACACATTTATTAAGAGAGTGAAAAGGCCAAATTCACATTTATTACCAAAGTTCAGTAAAAATACATGAATAAAATATTTTTACTGCCTCACATATTGCATGCAACAATTACTTTACAGATGGAAACAAGTCTCCTACTAGACACATATTTCCATACACATTGAGTGTGCATCTACTGTGCTGCACATATTTAACGTCTTCTATCCGTCTTATCATTAGGGTTGTGCAAAAATCACGTAACTTGCTTTTGTGTGATTTTGGCAAAATTGCACGAAATTGCACATAATTTCACAAAATGCAAATAAGTCATTTCATGTTATATTTTAGTATGACATGCATTCATGTGTCAATCTTTAGTTAAAGGATGCATTTGAACAAATGGCCCACGCATCCTAGTGTTCTGTGCATCTGTGGTAAATTGTTATCACAAATTGCACAATTTGCAGGGCGTAATGGCGTAATTGTTGAAATTTGGTGTAACAAGCGCAACTCGTAATTTCCAACATTAGGCAATTATGCAGGCATAATTTAAATTTTGCTGAAGCCTAATTCTTGTTAAATACAATTGTTTAACACATTCACATGTTATAGACCATATAGGCAGATTTGCAGAGTATAATCTGCTCTATATTAACATTATTGAGGGAGGGAAGTGGTTTTTACAGTGGTTGAGGTTGTTAACACGTGTATGTATATCTACACTGAAACACCCAAAGGTTAAAGAGATGTTATACTTAGGTACAAATATCAGTCATTTTGCAGTTATAGTTTGTGAGCTAACTATAACTTGAGCCCCTACCATGCATTGTTTATGATGTCGCATAATACATAACTCATGACATATTTAATGTCATCACTGATGACATCACTGATAACATCCTCAAATGAGTATAAGAATTTGAAATAAGCTACTAACACTTAAAACATGCCACAGGAGAAAGGCTAGGTGTAGTAAGGTGTAGTAGGGTCTTGAATGTCTGGACGGAGTGTCCTCCCTATTAGGGGCTGTGCACAGAGAGAAGGTAGTGGGTAGTCAAGGAATTGTCTCCAATTGAGACTTTAGTGTCTATGGGGAATTAACCTTCATGAACAGTTGTTTATAGGACAATGGCTATGCATAGTAAGGGCTTAGCCTTCAAATTAGGATTGGATTTGTGGAGGGAGTGGACTTTCTGTAAACAATTGTGCACATAGTAGGTGCTTAGCCAATTAACAGGGTTTGAGCGCTTGTCCACAGGGTGAAGGGTGTGCGCAATAGGCTCTTTGCCACCTAATTAGGCTTTGGTGTTTGTTGGGAGTGGTCTCTCTGTGAAGAGCTATTCACATACCAAACGCTATATCTAGTAGAACTTTAACCACCTGATGTGGTTTCAATCAATCAATCAATCAATCAATCAATCAATCAATCAATCAATCAATCAGGGGTTTTTAAAGCGTGCTACTCACCCTTGAGGGTCTCAAGGTGCTGCGTGTCTGAAGGTAGGGGGCTGGCCATGGTGTGTTTTGTTTAGGGAGAAGGCTGTGTAGTAGAAGCCTGGACAACAATAGGGTATGTTGAGTGACGCTGGCGAACTCTCTGTGAACATTTGTGTATGTTGCAAAGGATATGCGTAGTTGGGACTTGGCCAGGGATTGGGCCTTATGAGTCTAGTGGAATTGGACTATAGTATAAATATTTGATATAGCCACATACGTTTATGTAATTTATACTTTACATGAGCCTGCACCATTTAGTACTCATTTACATATTTCAAAAGAATGAATTGTTTGTAGAGAGTTGAACAGCCATATCATGGATAATGGTATCAATTATGTCATTTAGGTTATCATCAGTGATATCATCAATTATGTCATTAAACATGTCATGAGTGATGTGATATGTGACATCATAAGCAGTGCATGGTGGAGGCACAAGTTTAAGTTTGCTCACTCAAGTGAAAATGGCTTATTTCAGTGTTTTTTTAGTGTAAAATATCGCAAAATGACCTTGGTCGTTATTGTTTACTTAACTATACCGTTAATTTAAACATTGGATTTTTCTGTGAATTTGAAGGTGTTTGTTCACATAAAATGTAAGATTTTTTTCTTAGTTAAAAAAAATTTATTTTTAATTTTAAGTTGTACAATTATTGTTCATATTCAATCGTATTCAAATGTAATCTTTTCTATGATATATGTAGACATACACATATAAAAATATCAAGAGCATCTAAATTCTAAATTCCAAAGAAAACATAGCTACTTGTGCTGGTGGCATGTGTGCTCTAGAACAAGCTTCCTGTGGTGGTTTGGCACAATGCTCTCTCATGTCACAATAATCTTCTGCACTAGCTATAATAAGCACTCATGTGTTTGCACTCAGGGAGAATATCACTCTGGTGTGGCAGGACTTGTAGGGGTGGGGAACACGTTAAGTCACCAAAGTGCTACTTCCAAATGAGTATTAAAGTGTGTTTTTTTGTGGTAAATAAATAAAGACAGAAATTTCACCCCTTCAGACCACGAAATACAAATCTGAAGCAATTATTAACTAAAAACACCCAAGGAGTCCTCATAATCTGACCTATCTAGAAAACCTATGGCCTCAAAGTTAAGAAACAATCAGCATTTCCTAATTAAGACAATGTTTGAGGTTTCACTGAGAAATCACTGTACTACAGCAAGACTTGGAAGAGAAAGTACAATCACTCTGATTTCTAGCTGGGCTCTGCCAGCTCGTGAGAGTACTTCGTTAAAATGGAATATAGATATATTTTCAGTGAATACATATATATATATATATATATATATATATATATATATATCCGACCAAACCTCCCCTCTGTTCCGAAAGGAGAAGAGCACACGCAGGATTTCAGGGATAGCTGCTCTTTATTAAAACATGGCTTGTGCATGACGCGTTTCGTATTTAAACTTTCTCAAATGCTGCCAAACAATTCAAACGTTTTCCCAACCTCCTCTTTAAGCTACTAGCCTCATTACGATTGGTTGAGGCAGTGCTGACGTCATCTTGCAAGGAAAGCCCGAACCCAGGAATCCAGGTACGAGCGGAGCAGACACCAATTCGTAAGTACTTGCCCCAGTGGGCGGTGTCTGCTCCCATCTCCATGTATACGCCTTGAATGTCGAAAAGGTGATTTTAAGGGGGTGGGAAAGCAGCCTCCTGAGTCCAACACCCCACCGAACAAATCCCTATGCCGACCTGTGCACACGGCTTAGGTAAGCAGCGTATCCCTCGCAAAGTTGCTGACCATCAATGACGGCCAGGTAATGCCAGGGAAAGCGGCGGTCCGGTGTTACCACAGTGTCTGTAGTGCCTCCAAAGTTGCCACCAAATCCACCGGACACTTCAGGGGTGGGCGCTCACAAAGGTGCTCGTGGCTTGCACCTAAAACATCCGACCAAACGTCCCCTCTGTTCCGAAAGGAGAAGAGCACACGCAGGATTTCAGGGATAGCTGCTCTTTATTAAAACATGGCTTGTGCATGACGCGTTTCGTATTTAAACTTTCTCAAATGCTGCCAAACAATTCAAACGTTTTCCCAACCTCCTCTTTAAGCTACTAGCCTCATTACGATTGGTTGAGGCAGTGCTGACGTCATCTTGCAAGGAAAGCCCGAACCCAGGAATCCAGGTACGAGCGGAGCAGACACCAATTCGTAAGTACTTGCCCCAGTGGGCGGTGTCTGCTCCCATCTCCATGTATACGCCTTGAATGTCGAAAAGGTGATTTTAAGGGGGTGGGAAAGCAGCCTCCTGAGTCCAACACCCCACCGAACAAATCCCTATGCCGACCTGTGCACACGGCTTAGGTAAGCAGCGTGTCCCTCGCAAAGTTGCTGTCCATCAATGACGGCCAGGTAATGCCAGGGAAAGCGGCGGTCCGGTGTTACCACAGTGTCTGTAGTGCCTCCAAAGTTGCCACCAAATCCACCGGACACTTCAGGGGTGGGCGCTCACAAAGGTGCTCGTGGCTTGCACCTAAAACATCCGACCAAACCTCCCCTCTGTTCCGAAAGGAGAAGAGCACACGCAGGATTTCAGGGATAGCTGCTCTTTATTAAAACATGGCTTGTGCATGACGCGTTTCGTATTTAAACTTTCTCAAATGCTGCCAAACAATTCAAACGTTTTCCCAACCTCCACTTTAAGCTACTAGCCTCATTACGATTGGTTGAGGCAGTGCTGACGTCATCTTGCAAGGAAAGCCCGAACCCAGGAATCCAGGTACGAGCGGAGCAGACACCAATTCGTAAGTACTTGCCCCAGTGGGCGGTGTCTGCTCCCATCTCCATGTATACGCCTTGAATATAACTATAACAGGGGAATTTCTATGGTTTTCTATGAGTGAATTGTCGAACTAACTATAACATCCCTGAAACCTATGGTTTTTTCAGTGAATTTCAAAGGTTTTTTAAATGCTAATTTCTAACTATAACGTGACTGAAACCTATGTTTTTTCTGTGAATTTCTAAGGTTTTTTACATGGTAATTTTTAACTATAACGTGCCTGAAACGTATGGTTTATTCTGTGAATTTCAAAGGTTTTTTAGATGCTAATTTCAAATTATAATGTTCATTAAACCTATCTTTTTTTCTGTGTTTTTTAATTATCAACCCATTCTCAACTTGCTGAAAACTGCAAATCTCACCACTCTTCCATCGATACCTTACGCCAACAAAATCGCCACTAACGAGAGCCACAACTAACGCTAATGAAATGCAAAGTAGGTGTTCCCGTGCAAAAAAACACGAAAACACCACTTCCCCATATTTTCAATGACCAGCCAAATCTGCAATGTGATCCAAAAAGCAGGCGATAAGCCGAGTTAGCAGTAACAAATTAACATCAACTTTTAACTGGTGTAAGGAGGTCGACATTCTACTCCGTGAATTGGACCCAACTCACAGCCACATCTAAAGACCAACACGTGATAGAGCTACTGATCATGCAGGTCCGACACGCAACAAGACTACAACACCCAGCGCCACCACCACCACCACCAGAACCTCCCCCCCGCACCACCACCCCTTCTACCACCAAGGCAACGCAAAACAGGACAACGGACCTTCCCAAAACACCATGCCCCTCAGCCACACAATAGCTGAATGTTGAGAGATGTGGCTACCAACTATATATGAAGGAGGCAAGTCACCCTTCAACAATAAAGCACACAATGCCAAGTGTAACGCTGATGTACTGCACAGACCTCACTATGCAAAGCACAAACCTCTCCATGTGGAGATATACTGTTGATACTTGTAGTGTAGTGCACAGTGGACGCAACCATGTTACCTCAGGCAGTGGAGAAGATCTCGGTCATGTAGCTGTGTTGTCCCCCCCTGGAAGTGGAAGTGGAGTGTGCTGTTCCAACGTACGCCACTCCAGTGTAGCAGTATGAATAAATAGGCCAGGCCCTAGACGTGGTTAACTTGAGGGAAGACCAATAACGCCATAACCGCAGGCCTCCTAGACACAGGCCCCCGTGAACCCAGTGGCACTGCACTCGTGCAGACTTATGTCTGTATAGACTACTGCCTTCAATCTACACTGCAGACAGCAACACTCACAATTCAGATGCAGTGGCGATTGCAGATGTTGCAGTCCAGTTCGCAAGACACTTTGCTTCCAGTGCGGCCCGCCCAGACCATGCATCATCGCACGGTGCGCACACGCTGTGTGCTTCAGGTGCTACTAACTCACTGCACCATAAATCATCGCCACTTAGCTGTGCGCCCATCCTGACCGCTGCCTCCGCCCTACACTGGAGTTACGCGGTTCACAATTCAAGATTAGTAGCGACGCAAATTGTGTAAGACACTATAATGGGTTAAGAAGACCACATGCTCCCAATCTCTGCAGCTCAAATCAACGTCACCTGCCTGTGGGCATTTGCTGACCGCTGCCTTCGGCCTACACTGTTGAAGACCGACGACACGTGGTGCCAACTAACCCTGTTCAACACAAGCCGATCCCACATGTGTAAGTGTGTCCTGAGTCCTGAATTGCAGCGACCACAGCACCAGACTCCCTTCGATCAGTGAGGGGTATTTCCATATGGAAGGACAGTGACACATGGTGCCACTGAACCTGCACTACGCAATGTATGCACCAATGTACCAATGTATGCACGTGGCTGTGGGCCCTTGCTCACCACTACCTCTGGCCTACACTGTGGAAGACCGGCGACAAATGGTGCCACTAACCATCTTCAACACAAGCCGATCCCACATGTGGAACAGTGTCCTAAATCCTGAATGGTAGTGACCCTAACTCCGTGAGAATACCACAGCACCAGACTCCCTTCGATCAGTGAGGCATATTTCCATATGCAACGGCGGCGACAAGTGGTGCCAATAACTCTGTTCAACACAAGCCGAACAATCCCACATGTGGAACTGTGTCCTGAGTCCTGCATGGCAGTGACCCCAAGTCCATGGCAGCGACCACAGCAGCATACTCCCTCTGATTCGTTAGGCATATTTCCATATGCAACAGCGGCGACACGTTGGGCCAATAACTCTGTACAACACAAGTCAAACAATCCCACATGTGGAATTGTGTCCTGAGTCCTGAATGGCAGTGACCCCAAGTCCATGGCAACAACTACAGCAGCATACTCCCTCTGATTAGTTAGGCATATTTCTGTATGCAACGGCGGTGACATGTGGTGCCAATAACTCTGTTCAACACAAGCCGATCCCACATGTGTAACTGTGTCCTGAGTCCTGAATGGCAGTCACCCCAAGTCTGTGGCAGCGACCACAGCACCACACTCCCTTCGATCAGTGAGGCATATTTCGATATGCAAGGCCGGCAACATGTAGTCCCACTAACCCTCTTTAACACAAGCCGATCCCACATGCAGAGACCACAGCACCACACTCCCTTTGATCAGTGAGGGGTATTTCCATATGCAACTACAGACTCCAGTAGGCAACTAACTATCACAGTCCAACATCCTACATATTATCATTTTAGTATCCTCGCTTCAAGATTTTTTTTTTTATATCAGTTATAGCTTTACTGCAATGACCAAATTAATCTTCAAATGCAAACTAACATGGAATAGCAGTCTACACTACAGGCAGTACAGCTCGCAATCCCAATTTTAAATGCTAATTTCTAACAAGATTGTACTCAGAAAATACAACACTTCGTCAATGTATTCTATACTTATTTAATCTTTTCATCATACGCCTACACTGCACTCCGTAGGGCACACAATGAAAATTATTTCTTCATTCATTAACTACAGAGTCCACTAGGTATGTAAATATTACAGTCCTCAAATCTACATAATATCCTTTTAGTATCCTTTCTTCTAGAACATTTTTTATATCAGTTATAGCTTTAGTACAATGACCAAATTCAATTTCAAGTACAAATGAACACTCAGCAGTCTACACTGCGGGCAGCAGACCTCACTATTTGAATTTTGGACACGTGGTGCCAACTAACACTGTCCAACACAAGCTGATCCCACATGTGTAACTGTGTCCTGAGTCCTGAATGGCAGTGACCCCAAGTCCATGGCAGCGACCACAGCACCAAACTCCCTTTGATCAATGAGGCATATTTCGATATGCAAGGCCGGCGACACATAGTCCCACTAATCCTCTTTAAGACAAGCTGATCCCACATGTGTAACTGTGTCCTGAGTCCTGAATGGCAGTGACCCCAAGTCCGTGGCAGCGACCACAGCAGCATACTCTTTGATCAGTTAGACATATTTCCATATGCAAGGCCAGCGACACGTAGTCCCACTAACCCTCTTTAACACAAGCTGATCCCACATGTATAACTGTGTCCTGAGTCCTGAATAGCAGTCACCCCAAGTCCATGGCAGTGACCACAGCACCAGACTCCCTCTCATCAGTGAGGCATACTTCCATATGCAAGGACAACAGCACGTGGTGCCACTAACCCTGTTCAACACAAACCGATCCCACATGTGTAACTGTGTCCTGAGTCCTGAACGTCAGTGACCCGAACTTTGTAACAGCTACCACAGCACCACACTCCCTACAATTAGTGAGGGGTATTTGCATATGGAAGGCCGGCGACACATGGTGCCACTGAACCTCCACTACGCAGGCCGGTGGGGCCACCAATGTACGCATGTGGCTGTGGGCCCTTGCTCACCGCTACCTCTGGCCTACACTACGGTCAGCATGTCTCGCAATTCAGATAGAGTCCTGATTCCACATGACGCAGTCCAGTAGCCAAGGCACATTGCTCCCAGTGTGGCCCGTCCACACCAAGCATCATCACAGGCTCATACAGTCTCAATACTTCTGGTGCCACCAACCCTCTTTAACACAAGCCAATCCCACATGTGACTGTGTCCTGAGTCCTGAATGGCAGTGACCCCAAGTTCGTGGCACCGACCACAGCACCACACTCCCTTCGATCAGTGACGCATATTTCGATATGCAAGGCCGGCGACACGTAGTCCCACTAACCCTCTTTAACACAAGCCGATCCCACATGTGTAACTGTGTCCTGAGTCCTGAATGGCAGTGACCCCAACTTCGTGGCAGCGACCACAGCACCAGACTCCCTTCAGTCTTATTTGTTGTTCTTTTCTTTAAATATTTTTTTTTATATGTAAATCTATACATGACTAAGATTCTTCTTTGTCCAACTGCACAGGGACACATCCAGGTCCAAGAAGGTTGTTGGGGGTATGATGGTAATGTGGGAAGAGGGTGCGTTACCTGCTGATGTGGGGAGAGGCAGCATCAAAGGGGTATCTATCACAGAAAGAACTCCGATATGTATTCACAAATGCCTCGGACAAATGCCAGCTGACGGACTGAATCACAAAATGGCTTTTCAATGCTTATGTAGTGTGAGTTATAAACAGTTCGCACCCAGGCTCGCAGAGGGCCAGCTGCGGCCCGTCTGCTCGACTCACAGACGCAGTACTACGAGCCGTCCGCGTTATTGTAGCTCTCCCTGCCCTGCTCCGTCGTATGCCATGCCACGCCACACTACTGCAATTACGTTCCGACGTTGGCCCCACATAGGTACCTGTCGCAGGCGAACTCGCTGTTGGTGTGCAGGTCAGTGGTCTAGTTCTCAACATCTCACGGCCACTCCCTCAGGGCAGGTTTTCACACCACCACACCTATCCAGCACATGCGTCACAGGCCATGTGACCACGCAAATATAATAGATCGACAACGTCACATCCTTTTTTTCCGAAGCTGACTAGATGGCGGACGCTCCACATGTCTCAACCATAAAGAGTCTTTGAAAAGTTGCGCAGAAGGTTAGTCGCAATCTGATCTGTATAGCCATCAGGGGCCTACCACCCCCTTGGCATGGACTTCAGATGCACAGGGTTAGTGCCATCCAAAGCTCATATGCCATCATGGGCCTACCACCACGTGGCACAAACTTAACTTCCACAGGCTTAGCGGCCCCAAAAGCTGATGTGGTCTCTGCCATTGATGACTCAGGACTCAGCAACATCTGTGCAATCCGCCAAGCACCTGATGTGGTCTCCGCCATTCATTACTCAGGACTCAGAGACATATCTGGGATGAGTTTTGACATGCACGTGGAGTGCCCACTGCTGCAGACTCTGTTGGCACCAGGTAAATATTTGCTCATGGATGCGCAGAGGCGGCAGTCTCTCTCTCTCTCTCTCTCTCTCTCTCTCTCTCTCTCTCCCTCTCTCTCTCTCTCTTCCTTCTTTTCCTTCTTTCTCTCTAACTATCTCTCTCATCCTTCCCTTTCTCACTCCCTTTCTTTCTTTCCCCCTCTTTTTCTCTCTGGCTTTTTTTTCCTTCTCTGTTTCTCTGTGCCTCTCTCATTTGATATGCCCATTACACACGTCCTTATTTTGTGCTTTATTTTCCAGGCTCTGTCGTTGACATCCATGGTCCCCACAGGAGTGTTCTGCTTTCTTGTTTTCTATTATTTTTGTTACATTTTGTTTATAAGTTTATCATTTATATATATGTTAATAAAAAAATAAATTTTGCAAATAGTTTTTCGTGTATCGTTTACATATATACTTATAAAAAAATCAAGTTTAAAAAAAAATTGATAACGTTTTTGGTTGTTCTCTTCACTGCTGTGTGACTCTTTCTTGTTCTTATTACTGTTATTTGATGGAGTCCACCATGGTGTTAAATTTTGTGGCACTTATCGTGGGAATACTGGTGATGTCTGCAGTTTACACCAACTTCTGAATAGTGTGTTAGATTTATCTCAACTTTACTTCCATTAAAGTGCTGATAATGAAATGCAGACTAACCGTTCCCATACAAAAAGAAACGAGGTGCCCCTTTGCGATTTATTATAAATACTAAAATCCTGTATTGAATTGCACTGAGGTAGTGGCTGCACTTACAGTGCACACACAAAATCAATTAAGAACTCTCATTGTATTTATATTGATTGGCAATAGTGCGTCAAGTGCTGGATCTTGACGAGATACACTGATCAGTTCGTATATTGTTCTGCACACGAAAAAAATCACATCACAATTTTCACACCAACTGCAATGCGAAACAAATTCCAGTGATTAGTCACGTTAGCACCAGGTATTTTACACCTGCTTTCTGCTGGTGTTAAGCAGGACGACTACCTGCACCATGAAACGGAACACAGCCAAGAGCCACACCAGAACACCCACAGGTGCCATAGAATCAATGAGCATAATGCAGGGATACCCATGAGGGCCACAAGACTCATCGCAACAACTCCAGGACTGCCAACACCCCCCAAACCCGCATCTGAGCAAGTGTGTCCCTGTGGTCATTGTCTTAGCATGATAGGCACGAGCCCTGCAACATCACAGTGTGCTGTCACCTCAGCATTGGCAATGAGCCTGGACATGTAGCTACACACGCATCCTCCTTTCAGCACAATCGGCATGTGCTGGTCCAGAGTACACAGGTCAGCGCAGGGGTGTGCCTATCCGGCAAGGGGAACAGGGTGTCTCGGACATGTCCGTGTACAGGAAGTGCGGTAAGTGTGTCTGTGTTCTGGTGCGGCCTGCCACAAAGGCCGCAGCACTAGATGTTGTAAAGTGCCATGCACCACCTCCAAACGGCACTGTGATGGTGTAGTTTGAATGTAGCAGGACATGCGCGAATAGACATTACAATGGTGTGTCGTACGAGTGAACGAGATACAACAGCGCACCGTAGAAAAGTGTGGGGGCTCAAGGGAGGGAGAAGCAGCTGTTTGGCAATGTAACACACAGTGAACTCTCACATGTGCCACGTGCTTGGCATCTCATCCATGATAACCACGGTCGCAGACATCCCACAACACCAACAACCGGCCTTTTTACACATCTTGTATGAATGCAGCGTGGTTTTCACTTCTATGCTCATTCAGTGGTGTGATGTTGGTGGGCTGTGTAACTTGTGCTCCTTGTTGGTGTGTTTTATTTTGGCCATTGTTTGTCTATACTTGTGCTGTACTTAATTGTGCATGTGTGCCATTCTGCCCATCTCCCCCCGACTCCCTGCTTCTTCCTCTTCCTGGTGCTGTTGTGTCTATAATTTTGTTGCTCCACACATAAACACATGTGAAGAAAAAATTAGAATAGTTCCTTGATTCTTTTAGGTTTCAAAACTTCTCTCTATTGGTTTCTTTTCAATTTTCCATATAAACCGTTTTTTTAATATTCAACAACACATAGAAGTCAGAAGTGCAACGTATTCTATCAACACACTTTCTAGAACATTCTACAACACGTGCAGGTTAAAAGTTCATCAATTTTTTTAAACTTAACGATATTTTTTGCAACATTTTCTCGAACATTTAACGGCACGTGCAGGCTAAAAGTGCAAAATTGTTTTAAGTTCGAACAGTGCCTTCCAAATGCAAGTAGCAGCTGTGGTTCAGTTGAGCCAATTTTATCCTATGATATGTACTCCACGTTGAAACTGCTTTTTCTTAACCAATCACAAAGATGCTTTTCCACAAAACGAATGTGCACCCTACTTTTAAAAAAGAATACTTTTCAACTCCCAATCACGTATCGTTTTGTATGGCAAAAAAAGTACTTCCCCATCTTTAAACATATCTCTTATTCTACCAAGGAACTGCATGAGCTACAGACATCTTTCCATACCTTCCAACCATACCTTCAAAATGCTAGTGTGGATCGTAGGACATTGCTAAATTTTCAGGTGCAAGAGGTATGCAGAACACAGACGTATTGACTTAGACCTAGGTTTACAAAATGTGGACATTAAATGGTTTACACAGAGAAGATTGAAGTTGCACCAATAGCTACCTTTGGTTAAAACCTCTTTGCATCTTCCACACCCTGACCTCATGATTGTGCATTGTAATGGAAATGACCTAGGCACATTGACTGGGGTAGGTTTGGAAATGCTTATGAAGGACACCTTTGGACACCTCAGCTCAGCACCATGTGACTCTGGGCATTAGCTCACTTAATAGCTCACATAATTTCCACGCCGGCCTCGAGAGCCTTCAGACCCATAAGAGTGAGCAGTTTGCACTTTACAAATACCGTATTGATTTGATAAGCGCAAATTTACCTTCGTACTCCCTGTATAACACCCCCTAAGCACCATACATAAGTTACAATGTTCAAAACAAATGTTCCTCCGAGTAGGTATAACTACATGCTGACACTACTTGACAGATGTGGCACAGTGGCCAAAGCACATGACTTCACAGCATATGACATACAGTTTGGACTCACCCTTTCATCCCCGACTCCGGCAGCACCTCAGCTTAGCACCATGAGACTCTAGACAATACCTCACATATTTTCCGTACCCTAGGACTTTCAAACCAGTAGGAGTCAGTAGTTCGTCCTAGTAGGTATAAACACATGGTGACACTACTTCCCCAGGTGTGCTGCAGCGGCCAGGGCACATGACTTCACACCATAGGACACACAGTTTAGGCTCACGCTTTTATCCCCGACTCCCACAGCAGCTCACCTTAGCAGCATCAGACTATGCAATACCTCACTTAATTTCCATACCCAGCATTTTCATACCGTTAGGTATGAGTAGTTCACTTTGCACCTCCTCTATAGCACACCCTAAACACCCCACAGAGGTTACAGTGCTCCTACCCTCCTCTTTCCTACATTTTTTGCCCTTTTTCCCTCTTACTCGCTTCAACGGAATCACAAAATGGCGGCCAAAACTTCCTAGTTGCAAACTCTCGCTGTGCTTGCAGCCAATCAGCAGCAAGCTCGTGCTCATAACGCCTCAGCCAATCAGATGGCAAAATTCCCAAATATTGATATCTGTAAATTTCTATATTTCTCAAAAACTACTGAACGAATTTACACCAAATAAACAAAAGCGTGCTTTCTAGACCAAGAACCTTCTCCCTGCCAAATTTGGGGTAATTCCTTTAACCCGTTCGACCTGTAGCCTTGTCTAAAGTTTCCTACGGAAAATAACATTGAAAAAATGTTTTGGGACCCCCCTTTTTTCTTGGCCCCCCCTTCACGAATCACCCCCAAACTTTCAACATAGGAGCTGATGTCAACAAGGAATTAGTTTTAAAAACTTCACGAAGATTCATCAATCGGCGCCAAAGTTATTGCGAATAGAATGTTGCCATTTTCCTATAGTAAGTAGGTCCTAACTATAACTACCTACTGGTGACCGCCAGTAGGTTATATATATACATATATATATGTTCACTGAAAAAACCATAGGTTTCAGGGGCGTTATAGTTAGCTGGACATTTCCCTCATACAAAACCCTAGAAATTCCCCCGTTATAGTTAGTTCAGCTAACTATAACTCGCGCCCCCGCAATGAACTGCTGATGACGTCACATATTACATCACTCATGACATGGTCAGTGACATCACTGATGACATCACTGATGCACCATCTCTTTGGAGAGAAGAAGATTTTTTAGACTAAGTTTACACTTAGCTCTAACTTTTTTCAACCAAAAATGGCTTCAGGGCAGCAGGCATCACCTGAATCACCTCATACTTCTGAGGATGAATTTTTCTTCAGTGGTGTCGAAATTTTTTACTTTTCCCGAGGGGCAGAATAAGACCAATGCCACCTTCGTCACGTGCAAGATTTGCAAAAGAGTCCTATCGAGAGGGGATCCTAACAAGAAATACTCTTGCGGCACGGCAAGTATGATGAAGCACATGAGGGACCTTCATCCGAACAATCTTGCACAAGAAGAGTGCCGACGGATGAGAAACACTCCTGCGCCATCCACCTCATCGCAGCCGAGCACATCAAGAGTGTATCCATCAGCCCAAACCTTGGACATCCGTCATCAATTTCAATTTTTAAAAGTGCTCTGCACTAACTGCAATAAGACTTTGTGCTATGGTGAGCATTCGATCGATCTGATCTGCCGCCGGCAAGAAAGTCACATTTGCTAGTTTTTTTTTTTTATTGTTCCCTGAAGTTCATTTTTTGATTTCGCCTGTTTTTTTTGTTGTTTTTTTTTGCAGAAAAACCCCAAAAAATTTAAAATTGTTCAGAAAACCCAAAAGAAATTAGAAAAGAAGAAAGAAGAAAAAAAAAGTTCTTGTAAGAACTAACTTTCCTGGTTTAAAAAAAGAGCTAAATTTCTTTGTTAGTGTTAGTTTAGATGAATGTATGTGTAGTATGTAATTGACTGAATGAATGCATTAGTAGCGTATGGTGAATGTTTAAGTGAAGAACTATGAGGAGGTGCTGCAGCATCACACAGTAACCTCTTTAACTGCAGTGTGCTGTAGTACTTCCGAAGCACAGGGATGCAACATATGTACATAAATATGTTGCAAATCTATGCTTCTCTCTGCACGGCTGCTTAAACTGCAGCCATGTGGTGACACAGGCACCCTTGCACCATAGTGCAAGGATATCTGTGTCATGTGCTGTGAAATGTTCAGCATACATTGAAGATATAAAAATGTGGAGAAATTAAAACAATTCTCCTTGTTGTGCTTTCTACACCAATTTTAGAATGGTGCAGCATTCACACACATATCGAGATTTATGATTTCTGATAAATCTAGACATGTGTCTTGTTCTATGAGTATTAAGTGCAATCATGCACACCAACACTTATAGAACATCCTTTCAACACAAAGTGGTGTGCATGATGAGGTTATATTTTCATAGAGTATAAAAAGTGCACAGAGTGCCTTTTCCTCTCTTTGTAAATATAAAAGAGTATCCTGCACAATAACTATGTTACAAAAAGTGACATATTTCCGTTTTTAAATTTCCTTGCGAATGATAGAAGGTAAGCACAGAGTTTTGTCTGCAAAGATGTTCAAAGAATAATGATTGAAATGATTGCGGTCATTCAACAGCTAAAAAGGTGAAATATTATGAACCCCTCAAATCTCTTTTTTTGCAGGTCACATGATATCTGATTATGGTCAGATTTCAAAACTACAGAAACAGAGTGTTTTTAGAAACGTGTTTTAATTTTGTAGCTTCTTGCAGGCCTCTTCACTCTGCATATTGAGACTTAGTTAAACTTACCTTCACAGTAATAGGAATAAAAAATGGTATACATTTTTTTCTGTTTTTCATTCAAATATAAATTCATATAAATTACTTATTTTAAAATTTGGATCTGTGAAAGAAAAGAAAAAAAAAATTATAACATGTACATTTTTTACAACACAGCATAATTTCCACAAAGTAATTTTTTTTTGCCTTTTTTGCTGTTCTCATAATATATTAAATTTCACTAAAAATAGTGATTTCAATCGTACTCATCACTTAACAGCGGGCAAAAAAAATACAATCTCAAAGATTGTTAAAAAAAAACCCACATGCCATTCTCAAAATACAAATCACAGAAATATAAAATGCACACAGCTAACAAAATGTTTTAACTTTAACTTACAAAAACTGTAAATGATGTTGCTATATAATATTCACCAAATCTAAAGTTGAATTTTTGGAGGATGCACCACGCCCACAACGTTTTCCTTCAGTGATGTGGAAATGTTCTACTTTTCTCGAGGGGGAAACAAAGACCAATACCACCTCTCTCATGCACAAGATTTTCAAAAGAGTTCTGTTACGAGGGGATCCTAACAAAAAATACTCATGCAGCACAGCAAGTATTATGAAACACCTAAGGACCCTTCATCCAAACAATCTTGCACGAGAAGAGTGCAAACAGATGAGAAACACTCCTGTTCTGTATCTGTAAAAAAGAATCACAAATAAATGTATAAAATAACTTTCAAAATTATACTATTCCATTACTGTACAAACACATTTTATATAAATACTGACTAAGAAACTATGTCCCTGAACCACAAGTGTGACGATGGTTAAAACACTACATGCATAGTGCATACTACTTTGAAACAGTTCATGCCCTAAAGCCTACCTCACTAAAACTCTACATGCTAACTGACTGAAAGATTACAGTACTATAAAGAGACACACTGGGTGAGTGACAGGGTGTTTGCTAGAAGAGTATGAATACTAACTAGGGAATTGAAGGTGTGAAACACAACTGTGTAGTTGATTAGAGGACTGCATGCATAGTGAATAGGCATTTGAAGCAGTCTATGTGCTAAGGCCTGGCTCACTGCATGACTACTTGGGTACTGACTGAATGATTAGAGAACAGCAAGGAGAGTGCCTCGGTGAATTTATAAGTGCTAGGCTTTTCGCACAGGGAATGGATTAGTACTTGGTTTTGAATGAGTCACTAGAGGAGTGCAAAGGCAGTGACAAGATGTTTGCTGGACTGTATGGATACTGACTAGGAAATTGAAAGTGTGAAAGACAAGTGTCTAGGTGGTTAGAAGACTGCATGCATAGTGCATAGGGGTTTCAAGCAGTCCATGTGCTAAGGCCTGGCTCAGTGCATGAATACTTAGGCACTGACTGAATGATTAGAGTACTGCAAAGATAATATCTTGGTGAATTTATAAGTGTTTGAGTTTTTGCACAGTGAATGGATTAGTACATGATCCTGAATGGGTCACTAGAAGACTGCAAAGGGAGTGACAGGGTGTTTCCTGGAAATGTATGGATACTGACTAGGGAATTGAAGGTGTGAAAGACAATTGTGTAGGTGGTTAGAGGACTGCATGCATAGTGGATAGGGGTTTGAAGCAGTCCATATACTAAGGCCTGGGTCACTGGATGAGTACTTGGGTACTGACTGAATGATTAGAGTACTGCAAGGAGAGTGCCTGGGTGAATTTATTAGGGTTTGGCGCAGTGAATGGATTAGTACATGATGCTGAATGGGTCACTAGAGGAGTGCAACGGGAGTGACAGGGTGTTTGCTGGAAGTGAATGGATACTGACTGGGGAATTGAAGGTGTGAAAGACAAATGTGTAGGTGGTTAGAGGACTGCATGCATAGTGGATAGGGGTTTGAAGAAGTCCATGTGCTAAGGCCTGGCTCAGTGCATGAATACTTAGGCAGTGACTGAATCATTAGAGTACTGGAAAGAGAGTGTCTTGGTGAATTTATAAGTGTTTGGGTTTTGGCACAGTGAATGGATTAGTACATGCTGTTGAATGGGTCTCTAGAGGACTGCAAAGGGAGTGACAGGGTGTTTCCTGGAAATGTATGGATACTGATTAGGGAATTGAAGGTGTAAAAGACAAGTGTATAGTAGGTTAGAAAACTACATGCATACTGCATAGACATTTGAAGCAATCTATTTGGTACTTAGAAACTGACTAAATAATCAGACTACTTCTAGGACAGTGCTTAGGTAAAACTTTTAAATTTTCAGTGAACAGAATAGTACATGGTACTGCACCTTAGTGTCAAACCCTGACTCATTTTATCAATGCATAAGCAAAGACTAGCTTCTAATGCTACTAAAAATTGACAATATGACAGGTTTTAAAAGAGTTATCTGCTAAAAAATACACGATGTTACCAAATGCTTCTCTCACAGTGGTTCCCAAATGCACACAGACTCACAGTGTGATTCTAGACAACAACCACTATACCTAGGAGTTTACCAAAAATCATTCACTACTGTGGAAGTGGTACTGCACACAATCTTCATATTTCAGGACTGCACTTTTGTGTCAAAGCCTGACTCATTTAATAAGAGCATAAGCAAAGACTGGCTTCTAATGCTACTAAAACTTGACAAAATGACCGGTTTTAAAACAGTTATCTGTCAGCAAATACACAAAGTTACCAAATGCTTCTCTCACAATCCTTACCCAAATGCACACAGACTCACAGTGTGATTTTAGACAATCAACACTATCCTAGGAGTTTACCAAAACTCATTCACTAGTCTAGAAGAGTTGATGGTACTGAACACAATCTACATATTTAAGTACAGCACATCAGTGTCAAAGCATGACTCATTTAATCAACGCATAAGCAAAGACTGGATTCTAATGCTACTAAAACTTCACAACATGACAGGTTTTAAAAAGTTATCTGTCAGCAAATACATGATGTCACCAAATGCTTCTCTCACACTGATCCCAAATACACACTAACTCACACTGTGATTCTAGACAAGCACCACTATCCCTAGGAGTTTACCAAAACTCATTCACTACAGTGCAAGTGGTAAGGGAACTGCACACAATCTACATATTTCAGGACTACACTTTTCTGCCAAAGCCTGACTCATTTAATCAAATCATAAGCCATAACTGTCTTCTAATGCTACTAAAACTTCACAACATGACAGGTTAAAACAGTTATCTGTCAGCAAATACACGATGTTACCAAATGCTTCTCTCACAGTGGTTCCCAAATGCACACAGACTCACTGTGTGATTCTATACAAACAACACTATCCCTTGCACTATACCAAAACACATTTCTTCATCTAGAAGTAGTACTACATTTTAGTATAGAAACATAACATAACTCATTTCACAAATTCATAAACAATGACTGGTTTCTAATTCTACCAAAATATAAAAACAGCACAGTTATCTGTCTGCAAACACATGAAAAACACAAATGCTTATCACAGAATGGTTTCTACATGCACACACACTGTCAATAAGATTGTAGAGAAAAAAAGTACTCCCTACACTTTAGCCGGAGAAATACATTAGTCTGATTAAAATCAAAATAGTCTACATACATCCCCTCACAATTAAATAACTCATCTTTCAAGTTCTTTTGTAGATTAAGAAGTATATCAGTCACTCACCATATTTTCTTTTACAGAATCTCTGCACTGTGCACCTCTCAGCAAAAAAAAGAATTGAAAAGTTTCCCTTTCATTTTCCACACATATACATGTAAACATCAAATCACAATCCTTCACACATAAACTCAAAAGCAAACACATATTTCTATTGGTTAAACATTTCAACCCTTTCCAACTGAAAGACATTTCAACGCTTCCCCCAATCTGCCTTCTGCCTGTTACCATAGAAACAGGTCATGGAACACTGCATTAAGCACACAGGTCAGAAGTTCAGCACACAATGTTCCTACACAAGAGAGGAAGTGTGCTTCACTTTTCAACATATCAGCTAATCATATATAATGTTCCTTACAATCTGTTTTTGTTAACCAATAAGAATCATACCTTTAAAAAACAGAAATATACACCCTACCTATCAGTGTACAAAGTAGTCATACAACCAGTGATTTCTTGTCTTTTTTAAAAAAAAATCCGTGGATCCGCGTACCCAACGCGATAGGATGCGCGCACTGTGCGCGCATTTTGCCGTTTTTTTTTAAAGGGGGCCCCAGGGGGTCCTTCTGGGACCCCCTAAGCACCTTTAGGGGGTCAGAGTATTTCCACTCTGCCCCCTTTATATGTTTTGCACACTTATTCCCCTTGCTTCTTCAGCCTCGCTTCTACCGAGGCAGAAAATGGCCGCCAACAGTTCCTGGTTTCGAATGTAGAGAGACACTCGACAGCCAATTAGCATTCAGTGCGCGATCGGGAGGGTGCGCGCTCGGTTCGGGGAGGGTGAGTGTACGGTGCGTGTACGGTCCGCGGATCCTCCGCGGCCATAGATATTTATGTACTTTTAACTCTAATTTTCTCAGGAACTACTGAACGGATTCACACCATTTATGCAAAAGGCACGAGTCTGAACTGAGGACTACCTCTTTGCCAAATTTGGTGTCATTCCATTCAGCGGCTCGGGCTGTAGCTGCGACAACAGATACTATGGGAAATTGCATGGGGAAAACGTGTTTTGGGACCCCCTTTTTTCTCGGCCCCCGCTTGATGAATCACCACAAAACTTTCAGGGTAGGAGCGGAGCGGAGCTGGCCAAAACTTTGGAAACTTTTGCGAGGATTCGTCAACCGGCGCCAGACTTATTGGGAATAGAATGTTGCGGATTTCCTATGGAAAATAGGTCCTTACTATAACTACCTACTGGCAACCGCCAGTAGGTAATCTATATATATATATATATGTTTGAAACAGTTCAAGAAAACGCTGCGCACTCCAGCCGTAATTTTGATGATTGTTTATTTAATTAAATGCAACTTCGGGCATACGGACAAACGCGTTTCAGCCTCCTGGCCTTCGTCAACGGCAATGAGTTTGTACAAAATGCTGCCTTATAGCAACAATTCATTGGTTAGCAGCTGAAAAGAAACATCAAAGAGGGGACTTCTTGATTAAACCACACTCCAAGGATAAAAGAGTGCCAGCCATTTTAACACTTTCAAAATTCCATTGCATCTAGTGTACACAATGATACCCACGTGCAACAAGATATTAACAATGACACATTAAAGAGGTAAACATAATTTCAACAGGATGGAGTTCAAATAGTAAAAGTACTATATGTAATTCATATAAAATCAAGAAATTGCCCATAAATATTAAGTCATTGCAACAATTAATGAGCAAATGCTCGGGCATAATCAAACAGACTAATTCCATAATTCACTACATTATTACCCCATACAGCGTCAAGGGTACAATCCAGCTCTGAATGAGCCTAGTTCACCATTCATAATTAAACCTACATTAATTCTGTTAGTGTCTTACTGTCTATATACATTGCATCAGTGAGGGTGTACATTGTAAAATGTATTAAGTTTCTTTAGCTAAAGGAGATGTTCGCAGACTTTATCAGCCTCTATTTTCATGGGAATAAGACTCTCTCATGGAGGAGGGTGCAGCGGCAACAAATTGATCTCGCATGGCAGGCGGGAGTGGCAGCACAACTGACCATGGAGGGCAGTGGAATGGGGGGCAGAGGCAAAAATCCAACGATGCAGTACAGGCAAAAGGGGCTGTGGAAATATATAAGACCACTGAGGGCTGAGGGAAGAGGCAGTGGCAGTATAACCATACATGCCAACTGACCAAATTTAGGCAGGACACTACCAATGTTTTTAGCTATTTTATCTGTCTCCTGTCTAAAATCTCCTCTTTTTCAATGTAAGTCAATATTTAAAATCAATTAACGAGGTTTTTTTCAAAATCGCCCTCTGACCAAGTTCAAAATGTTGGCAAGTAATGTACATTGAATCACAGAGGGCAGAAGAAATGGGATCGGGACATGGGCTTGGATAACAACGGGCAGGAGGAAGATGGGCAGGGGCACCAAACTGACCTTACATGACAGGCATCAGGGGTTGCAGCAGCACAGTACACCACACAGGGCAAGCAGAACGGCAGTGCAGCACATCAGACCATGGAAAGTAATAGGGAGGGAGCAGGACCATGCACATGGACAACAGAGAGCAGAAAAGGAAAGAGTCAAGGACAGCAAGCTGACCATACAGGACAGACAGGAGGGGCAGTTGCAGCATAACTGACCATGAAGGGCAATAGGGAGGGAGCAGAGGCAGGGACTCCCACGCTTTGTTTAATATGGGCCTCCGAGTGGGCCAGGTCCCAGGGCATTGTTTTAATATTGGAGAGGGGGGAGAGGGGGATTGTTATGCACCGAAAATCACCAACTCCCCAGGGCTCCTTAAAGTATTAATGCGGGGAGGCCCATACGGCCTCCTCTGCTGCCAAGGTGACTGGCTCCTCCCTGCGGCTTCTTTCATTTTAAATGGGGTGGCCTGTCCAACCACCCCAGCCTTAGGGACTTCCACCTCTCTTGGGACTTATTGTAATTTGATGTGGGGGTCTCATAGGCCCCCCTGGATGTCCCGGGGGCCACCACCTCTCAGGGGCATTAATTTAAAAAAGTGCAGGAGTTAGTGTTACCTCCAATAAGGAACACACAATGGGATTGCTGAGAGGTATTCGGAGGCAATGCCCACTTTCTCCACCACTCTGCAAACGTGCCATCAGGCACTCGACTCGTTGGGGGATGAAGTCCTCTTGGCTGCTGAGGGTGCTTGTGGGCAAACAATCCCTCCTGTTACCTCTAGTAAGTCCCACACAGGGGGATTGCTAAGAGGTCTTTGGAGGTCACACCCACTTTCTCCATCACTCTGCACACACTTTTCCTGGTGCACTACTGGTTAGGGAATGAAGTACTCTTGGATGGTGAGGGACCTTGAGGGCCAAGAAGCACTCCCAGTTCTTTCTGTAAGTCCTACACAGTGGGATTCCTAAGAGCTTGTCAGAGACCCCATCCCTTTCTCTACCACTCTGCAAACACCATTACTACTTATAAAACAAGAAATTCACTGAAACAACAAAAGGTTACAGGGACATTATAGTTAGGCTTAGGTTTCACTCATGCAAAAACCAGTGAAATTCAGCAGTTATAGTTAGCTGAGCTAACTGTAACTTGCGGCCCCACAATGCACTGCTTATGACCTCCCATATTACATCACTCATGGCATGGTCAGTGACATCACTGATAACATCACTGATACCTACAAATTGTTGCACTACTTCAAGAAATAAAAAAATGTGTTAAAAAAGGTACTAGCACGTTAAAGTACTACATGTCACTCTACAGCACTACACTCTATTCCACTCCACTCTACGCTACTCCAGTCTTCATCACTGCACTGCATCTTCCCTGCACTCTGCCCCACTCCACTCTACACTATTTGACTGTACGAAACTCCACTCTACACAATTCCACTCTAAGCCACTCTACTCTACGCCCCTTCAGTCTAGGCCATTCCACTGTATGCAACTTCACAGTGCGCCATTCCACTGTACTTCAATCCACCATATACCACTTTACTCTATGGCACTCCACTGTATGCTGTTACAGTCTACACAACTCCAGTCTATGCCACTCCAATGTATGCCGCTCCACTCTACCCTACTCTAGTCCATGCAATTCCACTATATGACACTCCATTCTACTCCACTCCACTGTATGCTCTTCCACTTTTGCCTCGCCACTCTGTTACTCCACTGTACACCACTACAGCCAATGCTATCTTACCCTATAAAACTCCAATCTACGTTACTTCACTGTATGCCACTCCACTTTACAATGCTTCACTCTACGCTATTCCACTATACGCCACTCCACTCTACAAAACTACACTTTACACTATTACATTGTATACCACTCCATTCTAGTTCACACAACTTTACCCCACTCCAATCTACAACAATCCACTCTGTGCTATTCCACTCTACGCCACTCCACTCTACACCACTCCAGTCATTTCCACTCCATTCTACGCCACTTGACACTTCATTAACTATAACTTGCACCTTCTACATGCACTGCTTATACCCTTTCACATTGGATCACTTATACCATCTTAAATAGCATTTACAACAACTCTTATCACATTGCAAATTACATAATTTGAGAGAACACAGTGCATGGTAGAGTGGTAAGTTATAGTTAATGTTGTGTGGCTACTGAGTTAAATACAGTGTGTATGGACGTGCATGAGTTATAATAATTTGACGATGCTGCGGAAATTTTAAATTTAAGTAATAAGTATTGTAGGAAACTGGTTCTTTATATAGTATACCAAAAGCAGGTATACTGTGCAAAGAGTCCAGGTATTCCCTTAAAAATGGACAGGGTCTTGCTCTATCAATCCCAAGTGCACTTTTAGGGGGTAGTGTGGCCGAGCAGCCTTAGGCTTTTTAGAGAGGAGCATTAGACATTAGACATCTGTAATACACACACAGTCATTAAATAATCCGCACAACTCAACACCAAATGTATAAAAATAACTCATATTATATACCTTTTGGCACCAAGATCATCAAAATCAGGTAAGTTAGTTCTGAGTTATGAATTTTTACAGGTTTGAAAAATCAACACGTGGGGGAAAAACATGTACTGCATTCAGACACTTCACATCGACTTATGGGACTAAACTCCTAGACTTGAGGTAAGTATGGGCAAGGTCCAGGGGAGCACCAACAGGTCACCTTGGGCGGCACTTGGCCAGCCGGGTGCAGAGGTGCTTTTTTAAGGTCAGGTGTCCAATGTTATCCTATTGGAATTGAATTGAATTGAAATAAGCTTTATTTCGATAAAACATATCTTAAAAGCACATACAAACAAACATGTGGGATCAAAAAGGCGAGCCGTGAGACTGTAGCATCGTCAAGTTTCCACAGCAAACAAGATAAAAATACATATGAACAGAATAAATAAGACAATTTTAAAAAAAGAGATTAGGTACCAATGATAAAACAAAGGGACTGCTTATGTGTAAGCTACAAGGGTTTTGCATCTTATGAACCAAGACTACCTCAAAAATTTCGATAAGGCGCACACATACAAATATCGTGTATCTGATTTTAGAATGCGCAGAGCTATGAGATGGTCTCGCGTACCCAAATCTCTGCACAAGGGTTTAAGCCAATAAGACCTTGGAGTTTTGTATTTGGGACATGCAAACAAAACATGTGCAATTGACTCAACATGGGTCTCACAAAAAGGGCAAAATGGTGAAGTCTGGGAAGGTGGCTTCCAGCGCGCGGTCAACTCTCGCACCGGGAGAGTGCCAACTCTGAATTTAAAATAGAGGGCTCGATCAAAGGGCTTCTGAATAATATCGAAATAGGGCTCATAACGCACTTCGTCTTTAAACCTTAGGAACTCAATGGTGCATCTGCCACCATGAGGACTAGAGTTCCTTTTTGCGATGACCCAATTCCAATAAAGTTTCTTCAATACGGCTTTCGGGGGCGACATTCTATTCTCCCAGGCGTCTTTAAGGCCAAGATCACAGAGCAGGGTCTTTACATCTTTCAGCCATTTGACTTTGTGCCAGCAAGGTGTAGACAATATGTCAGATAATCCCTCCGCATACTTAGCTAACTCAGGGGTTCGCCAGAGCCGGGCCCATAGGAGCAAGGGGCGTACTTTTGCCAAATCTTTCAACTCATGACATCCCAGATCCATTAGTAAAGGTATTACTGGAGTACTCTGGGGGAGTGCCATCAGTTCCTTATAGAAGCTGGAATCGGATTTGGTAAGCTCGTCCATGTTATTCAGGCCCCAGAGTTCAGCGCCATAGAGTGCCGAGCTCACACCTTTCGCTTTATATATCTCGAGGGCTGGGGCTATTGGTCTGGACGCAGAGGAACGATGTTCCCTGAGGAGGGCACCAGAGACCCTCTTATGGTTTAAAAGCATCTTTTGTATGTGGGGTGTCCAGCGCATGGTATCTGAAATGCGGATACCCAGGTAATCAAATTCTTTAACCCTTTCAAGGATAGCCGCATTTAGAGCTGGGGGCCGCCCTAATTTTTTGGGAGGATTCAATATTAGATATTTTGTTTTGGCGGAATTTATTGAAAGGCCTCTGCTATTGCAAAAGACTTGGAAGCTGTCTAAAAGGGTTTGTAGACCCATAGGTGATTTAGACAACAAGAGAGTATCGTCAGCAAACAGGAGAGTTGGAATACGTTCACCCGCCAGGGATGGTGCATCGGAAGGAGCTTTCATCAAATGATCCACTACACCGTTCACATAAAGTGAAAAAAGCGTAGGGGCAAGGACACATCCCTGGCGGACACCCCTGTTCACTGGAATTCTCTCTGTTTTCTGGCCCTGCGAGCCCCACCGTACTTGGGCGTAATTACCCTCATGGAGTTTTACTAGTAGAGCCAGTCAGTAGGGGGGAATATTTATGTTGGCCAGAACGCCCCACAGAGTGTCACGAGGCACAAGGTCAAACGCTGTTTTGAGGTCTATAAAAGCGAGGTAAAGGCTGCCCTTGCCAAGAAGGACAACCTTCCAGTATATAAGGAGCAATCTAAAGACCTGTTCTATGGTGCCTGTCCCGACCCTGAAGCCTGCCTGGTAGTCTGAGAGAATGTTGTTTTCATTCACCCAGGATAAGGATTGTCCCTCAGAAGGTAGCTGGTCCGGACGGTATCCCAGGTGATGTCCTCAAACTAGATCCACCTAGCTGGGGGAAGCTTCTTTCCACTTTAATCAATGCCATAACTAACGGTGCTTCGGTCCCTGAATCTTGGAAGGGGGCCGAGGTTGTCCCGATCTTTAAGAAGGGCGGCAGAGAGGACCCAGCCTACTACCGCCCTATTAGTCTGATCGATTACCATTTGGGATGAATCAATCAGACTAATTGGGCGGTAGTTGGCTGGGTCCTCTCTGCCGCATTGATTAAAGTGGAAAGAAGCTTCCCCCAGCTAGGTGGATCTAGTTTGAGGACATCACCTGGGATACCGTCCGGACCAGCTGCCTTCTGAGGGACAATGGACTTAATAGCATAGAGAACTTCCCGTTCGGAGAAAGGCTCAGCGCTCGATACGTCCGTGGAAGAGAAAGCCATTTCAGGAGAGAACTCCCTCGCTACCTCTGCCCGGGAAGAGTAAAGTTTGGAGAAGTGTTCATACCAGACCTCACTAGTGATGTTACATGTCAAAAGATCGTGAGCTGGTCTATTCTGAGTTATAATTATATTCCAAAAAGAGCCTGAATCGCGTTTTAAGGAAGCCTCCCTTAATGCCTGCCAATACTTTTCCTCCCTAGCCTTTTTGGCATTAGTTACACAGAGTCTTCCTAGCCTTCTGGATCTTTGGAGTAATCCTGCTTTTAAGGGCCATATTGGGAAAAACATGTGCTGCATTTGGACACTTCACCATGACTTATGGGACCAATCTCCTGGACTTAAGGTAAGTATGGAGCAAGGTCCAAGGAAGCACCAGCAGATCACCTTTGAGGCACTGGGGTGGCAGGTTGCAGAGGTGCTTTTCAGCGTTGGGTGCCCAATGTTAGTCAAGGGGATCAGTCTGGTTGAAAAGAGGCTGCAGGCTAGAATTGGGAAATCAGTTAGGCTGAACCAACAAGGGGGCTCAGGTCTCACGATGATCGGGGACGTGGGGACACCTTTGGTCCACTTCTACTAGGGACTGAGGTAATGGGTGAAAAGGTGTCTTGAGACATAGTTTGTTTCACACTCAAGTCACTGGCAGTCAGGGAGGGCTGCACACAGAGGCTTCGGGCGGCGTTGAGGACTCCTTTCCTGGCCAATCCAAGGTGGACTTCTTCTCAGGAGGTCTGGGGGACTACGTTAGCATCATTGGCCCACTTCCGCCAGGAGTGAGGGGTGCAATGGTGCTGGCCAGTTTCGGGTTTACGCAGTCTGGAGTCTTCACAGTCCTTTTTCGGTACCTGCAGGGTGCACAGAAGCAGCTCTGCTGCTCCATGGGAGATCCTGAGTCTTGACAGAAGTGCTGGCCATCCTCCCAGGCTTCTGGAGGCACAGCAGCTTACAGGGTGAGTCGACTTTTGCACAATCATCAGGAGCAGCGAACAGGCCAGCAGGGTTGTGGAAAAGTTGGTTGCTCGTTCCACAGTTCTTGCTTTTCATGGCTCTTCAGTCCTTCTTCTTCTTTTATGTTGTCAGTACGGATTTCCTGGTGTCAGGTGCTCCCCTAAATGCTAGATTTAGGGGAGTGTAGGGCAGCAGCCAATTGGCTACTAATCTCTGGGGTGACTGCCACCTATATGACCACGTCCTGTGGGAAGTAGGCATAATCCTGTCCTAAAGTTCCTAAGTTTGCCATCACAAAGATTGCAGACATCTGATTTTCTTCTTCACTTTAATTAGCCTACCTTAGGTGTGGACAGGCCTGAAGGTGAAAACGACTCTCTGACTACTAATTTTCCCACCTGTCTAGATGCCAAATGGGCCCTGGACAGGGGGGTTTGCATCCTCTCCTGTGAGGGAAGCCAGATTTGCATACCAAAGGTGATGAGCTCCTTGCCTTGGAATGCTAATTTGCAGGCCACCCTGTGGGAGAAGGGGTAAACACTCTTTGCCTGTGTAGGCTTTGTCCCTGAGCTCCTGAGAGCAATGGCCCTCATGCCTAAGAGTCAGAAACTCATCTGTTTTGGCAGGCTGGCTAGGGCCAGTCAGTCAGCACACTAGTTGTTGGTTGGTTTTTGAGGGTACCTCTAAGGTGCCCCCTCAGTGCATGTATTCATAAATCCATCACTGTAATCAGTGTGGGTTTACTAATGTGAGATGTTTGATACACAACATCTCTAGTTTCAGTGAAGCCATCATGTAGCTGAGGAACTCATATTTGACCAGTGTCCCACACATGTACTTAAAACGGCTTCCTTGTCACTTATACTGGCAGTAACTGAACTTGCGAGCACAGGGGCATATGTGCTCATGCAGATATGTCCACATATGTAATATAATGCACCTTGCCTTGGGGCTGTAACTTACAATTATTACATGCAGTGTTAGGGGACATGGCACACAGGTGTTTTCACTTTTTAGAGCACCTTGTCTCACAACCTGCAGTGGCATTCTGTATGAGTTTGGTGCTGGGTCACTAAGAGTGGCACAAGATATGCTGAAGCTCTTAGGTATCCTCTTTAGTACAGAGGTGCTAACGGCCTGGTCACTTTGGGATCAAATTACCAGTTGTCTTGTTTTGGGGAAAGAACACTGGCACTGGGGACCTGTTTAGCAGTAACCCAGTGCATTTCAGTCAAAGTTGTGTCAAATACCAGGTAAAAAGTGGGGAGACTACTTCAACAAATACCCAGTTTCCTACAAGTATAACTTTAGAATTTCTAATGTTAGTGTAGTTTAAATTTGATTTGCATAGAAATAATAATTAAAGGTATAGTCATTTAAAGGGGTGTGTGTACAATAAATCTAAGATTTAACTACAACGTTTGAATTTCTAGTGTTTGTGTTGTTTAAGTTTAGTTTCTATAAAATGAACAAAATAAAGGTTTCCTAACTATTACTAAGTTTTAACCTTTTGGTTATCTATTTCACAATAGTAGTTAACACTGGGTAGCTATAGTTAGGGTTTTGTTTTTTATAGGAAATACATTTTTGTGGTGCTAATAACTTTGATTTCCTTTGTGGAATCTCCATGAAATGTCCCTAAGAAGTGCTACTTGTTGACTAGTTTGTGCATGGAAAGTTTCAGGGTGATCCATCAAACGGGGCTGAGAAAAAAGGAGAGTCCCAAAACGCATTTTCCCTGTTCATTTTCCCATAGGAACTTTAGACAGAGCTACAGCCTAAACTGCTGAACAGATTAACATCAAATTTGGCAGAAAGCTAGATCTTGGTCCAGAAAGAGGCCTCTTTGTGTTTTGATGTCAATCTGTTTCAGTCATTTTTTAACAATTCATGCTTAAATACATTGTATATCTAGGGACACAGAGCCTTTGCGGATCCCAACAGATCTCAAGCTGAGATCTGATTGGCTGCCACACCACCTCAAACAGGAAGTGGTGGCAGCCATCTTAGGACTCGGAACTCAGTCCCACTCCTAAAAAAGTAAAGAAAAAACATAATTTGTTTAAAAGAAAGTCTGTACAATGTAATTGGGTATTATGAAATAACAAATATTTAATTATGTAGCTACTTGTTAGAGGATTTCAATTGGGACATAGAATGTTATTGTGTGTAGGATTCAGAGTTCCCATCCCATTAATAGTACATCTTTATTTAGCTGAACTGAATTGGTGTGTTATTAAGTCACAAATATGCCTAGAAAACCTCCCTGGTAGATGGAAAGAACTCCCAGACCTACTGGACACCATCTTTACCCCTGTATCACCATCTGTTGCCACTTCAGTTGTTTGAGCAGGCCACAGTTTTAATACTCATCTATCAGCCACTGGCCATCCACAAATGTCAGCCCAAATACACCAAAGTAGAACAACAAACACTATTATATTGAAACTCTCTCTCAAAACATTCCCTTCCCACCATATCATCCTCGTCTGATCCCGCATTCAATGTTGAATATCCATGTGTACACTCAATACCACTTTGAAAGTTATTAAAAATATTCGACCCGTAAATGAGTATTATCTAAACCAAATTAATGTACTTCCTCGTACATCCAATATGGAACAAAAGGTCCAACTTACCCTCAAACTCCAAAAAGATGTCTACCTGACAAGCAGGAACTCCATTGCAACACCAAAAGCATCGTATTTTCAGCCAAACCTCATGGATTCTCCTAAGATAAGCAGTTACATCATCAGAGCTGTGAAAGATTGAGTCGACTCAGTCCTGGCACTACAATGCCCAGGTCAATGGTTAAATACTTTATTGGAAAAACAGACAAAATCAGGAAGCACATTGATAGGACTAAACAACCAAAGATCCAACATGCCTACCATGTTGCTACATAACTTCTTCAAAATCCTAAAACACTTTCACCTTTTGGCAGTACACAATGAAAGAAAAAATGCCTCTTGAGTGTCCCTTGCTGCACAAAAACAATCCTGCCTGTAACGCAGACATCATTACGATATAGCGCAAAGGTGCCTGCATTGCCACCAGGCTACACTCTGTGCACCAGAATAGAGAGGGTGCAGGAATGTGCCACATTCTAGTAAATATGGCGCATTCCTGCTCTCTCCATTTGATGTAGCGCAGTTGAGAAAATAGATAAGAGTTGGCTTTATGATTCCGAAGTGGTTGAGCATCCTGCTATTAATAAAATATGCAGCTGTAAGAAAATATTTTGGGAGGCCAAATTTATAACTTGATGTTAAAACCTATGTACAGACATGTCCAATGTGTGCTGAAGTCGAGTTCACATAGTAAAATGTACTCGGATTTTTGAAACTTTGTTGGACTATATTGGAGAATTGTCCAAGAGTCAAGTCTATAGTGACTGGAGTGGTTATGGACCTTTTGACAAAAATGTTCTTTTTTTATCTTTGCCTGATTTATCTACAACTACAAATTTAGCACAGATATTTTTACAACATGTTGTTCATTTATGTGGTCTGCCTTGTGTAAAAAGTAAGATTATGGAGCTTTGTTTGTACACCAGTTATCATCCTGACAGTGAAAGGCTGATTCAGTTTGTTGAACAGAACCAAAGATATCATTCTTTAACACAAGAGTATCATTGTGAGAAAGACACTGTGGTTGGCAGAGTTAATTTATAATAACTAGGCCTGGGTAAATTTTTATTTGCACCAGAGTAATCAGAGTTATTTCAGAAATTAAACATTACTCTTGTGATGCGAAATTACTGATTATGCGATCACTCCAGCTTGAGTAATTAAGAGTAATTTGGGTCAAAACTCCTACAACAGGAGCACGCAAACAATGAATACAGGGGCTCATTTATCATTCTTTGATGCAGTGCAATGCAGCAAGCTACCTTGCTGACCTGTGATGCATCAAAGGGAAGAGGCAGGAATACGCTGCATTTATCATTATACAGGGTGTTCCTGTCCTGTACTAGTGCTGGCTCACTTTTGGCTGCCTAGTGCCATGCAGGCACCATTACATTGTGGTGCAAGGGTGCCTGAGTTGTAGGCAGGATTGGTTTTGTGAAGGAAAGTACACCTTCCTGCACAAAAACAATCCTACTTCCTGATATCTTAGGACCCCTACTTCTAAGATCCGCCAATTTTGTATTAATAGGGGACTTGAATATTCACCTAGAGCATCCTCTTTGTAGCATTAGTCGGACCTTAATTGAGGATTTAGGAGCATTAAACCTTGATCTCATGAATTATACTCTGACCCACCAAACAGAGCACTTGTTAGATCCAGTCTTTCCTAATATAAAAAAAAATCTTCTTTCCCTGCCTCTGATGCTGCTTCTGTGGTTGGATCCACTAGCAGTTCTGTTTTGTGTACCAATACATCCTTATGCCTCCAGGGAGTCGAACAGATCCCAGATTAAGATGAGGGCTTTGTCAAGGCTGGACACTGAGGCTCTCAACAGCTATTTGAAAAACTTGATTCCAAATCTTTTGGAAGAGGTCATGCCTGATCAGCCGCATATTGATGACTGATTTTGAAGCTCTTTAGACCACATTCTGCTCCTAAAAATCTGCCGGCCACCAGGCTACATCCTCCAGCCCCATGGTTTGCAGTGGAATTACATGCAGCAAAAACTGGCTGTAAGGGACTGGAGGGGGCCTGGAGGCTTAACTACAATAACTTCTCCAAGCCTAACCACAAAATGGCCATGGAACATGATCATAGCCTCTGTAGAAGGAGTGAGAGTGAGAGTATGTGACGTAAAAGCCTGAGCTGCCGACTTTGGAGCCGAAGGAAGCCAGGTCCGAATCTCAGCATTGGCAGTAACATCCTGTGGTTGTGGGCAAATC
Organism: Triturus cristatus; assembly: GCF_964204655.1. NCBI lineage: Eukaryota > Metazoa > Chordata > Amphibia > Caudata > Salamandridae > Triturus > Triturus cristatus. The sequence goes on along the minus strand of NC_140581.1, from coordinate 911,412,136 downwards.
ACTTAATCTCCCTCTGCCTACAATGCAGCACCTTGAAACCCTCACTGGTGATTTTCCGCTCTTTACAAATCCTGGATTTATTTATTGAGGATGACTCAAGCCACCTTTTACTCTAGTCAGATCACTTCAGCCCAAAACAGTCCCAAAACCCTCTTCAGAATAGTTAATGAGCTCTGATACCCTAGCAGGATTGTCCTCGCATCTACATTAACACAGGGTCAATGTGAGGAATTGGCACTCTTGTTTTTGAGCTTTTGAGCAAAGTACAGGACACCTAATATTCTTTGGGGGAAGCTAGGGGAGAACCCCTCTCAGCTTAATATCCACATATCACCATCGGTTTCTGAGGAGTCTACTACTGTATAAACCCCTCCTGCCCACCATACACTTGGCACTTGGGATACCCTGGACCTGCCTTTATTTGTGTCCTTGGCACAAGTCATAAAATCGGGCTCTCCCAAAAACCCTCTTCTGCCAGCCAAGCATTGTCTCCTGGATCCTGACATCATGCTTCCTTTGGTAAGACTCCTCAACTGTTCGTTACAGAAGGGGTTCAACCCTTAGCCTTGGAAGCATGCCATGGCCCTTGCCTTTTGCAGAAACCCAATCTGGATCCTTCCATGTGGTCCAATTTTAGACCTATTTCTCTGTTCTCCATCCTGTCGAAAATCATAGAAAAACATGCCTGCAAACAATTCTCCACTGTTGTGGAGTCACAAAGATTTCTACATGACATCCAGTCAGGGTTTAGAGGAGGGCACAGCACTGAGGTCGCCCTCCTTGGGGGGTCACAGAACATCTCAGATGGCTACTAGATGAGGGCGACACTGCCTTCGAATTTTACTTGATTTAAGTGCTGATCTCAATACTTTGTCGAATGATATGCTCATTTTGAGATTGGCACAACTGGGGCTCCAGGGAATGGCACTTGCCTGGTTGTCCTCTTTCTTAAAGGGCCCGCACTTGCAAGTTTCCTCAGGCAGCACCTCCTCCACGTGTCATGTATTGACTCCTGGGATCCTGCACAGATCTGCTCTAAGCCCTGCACTTTTCAACATCTATTAAATATACAAAGAGGTGGTAATGGCATAAACAATCACACCTCCCAATAGAAACAATTTTGTGGGTAAGTATAGTATAGAGAATAAGTCATGTGGTGGTGCAATATAAGGTATCCAGGCACCCTACTACCAAGGAGTCAGAGGCACTGGGTCCAGTGATCCAGTGCACGAAATCAGGTACAAAGTACTCACAGAGAAATCCAGAAAGACGTGTCAAGGCCATAAACGTACAGATGCCAGTAGATTGAGTCCTATTCACTGTATTGTGTTAGCATGAAGTATTCAGTACAGAGTACACATTGATACAAAACATAGCCACAGCTGATGTGTTTTGTCACACAAGAGACTTCTTCAAGGCTGTGAATTATATAACACAACGTCAGATATACAATTGTAGATATACATATAGATGTCACAGGGACAAGGAAGAACTGGGTTTAAATGTGATAAGTAGGGAATGTGTATCGCGAAAGTGTGACATAACACATGATGACTGTGGCTATGTTTTAGATCGATGTGTACTCTGTATCGAATACTTCCTGCTAACACAATAAAGTGAATTGGAGTGGCATCGTTATGTTTATGGAATTAATACATGTGTTACTGGAATTCTCTATGAGTGCATTGGTATCTACTTTGTATCTGTTTTCAACATCTATGTTCGCCACCTGGCCGACCTGGTGGGATGCTGTGGTCTTACACTATTCTCGTATGAGGATCATACTCAAATAATCTTTTTCCTATCATCCACTAAGGACCACGACTCTGGGTCACTGAACTCCTTGCTGACTCATGTAGCCTAATGGATGAACTACAACTCATTGAAACTGAATGGAGAGAAAACAGAGGTGCTGGTGCTTGGAATAATCTGTCCCTTTGGTACTACAACACTGGCTGGATGGTATGGGCAAAACTCCTGCCCCTGCCCTCAAAGTAAAGAATTTTGGCCTTACAATGGACGCTAAGCTCTCTATGAAGCCACAAGTGAGACATGTACCCGCGACCTTCCCTTATTTGCCCAAAGAAGTGTCACCCAGGCACTTATTTTGTCCCGACTGGATTATGGCAACATCCTTTACCCTCTGTGCAAGAACATTTAACTGAGTTAATTGAGATTGAGAAGTCTGAACCAGAGATGTTCAAAAAAGCAATATACACTTGTAAGTTATATGAGAGAGATCATACTACAAAGTCAGTTAGCAATTTGCTGTGGTAAAAAATCTGCTGGGCATGTCATGGAGGTACCAAACTGTTCTTAATAAGGCAGGCCACTAGGAAGTGGACACTGCTTTGGTTTCAAAGTGGATTTCCAATCGCTTTAATGATGGAAGTTCTGGGCGGGGGCATAGTTGTTTGATTGGCCAGTTGATGGTTATATTATTTGAACAAAATTGGGGTTTTGCCAGTAGTGGGAGGATGTAATAGTTCTGGTCAAGGTGTGAAATGTATAAGGGAGGTTGATTATGATGAGTCTGTGCATCTCTGGTGAAACATTTTCTGAATTTCAAGTGAAGGTGTTTATCTTCAAATGTGGTGAGTTTCAGAAAGGATTGGATGTCAATGAAGCCCTGCATGGTCTGTTGCCTGTAGAAAGAGAAAATTAGGAGGCAAATAAAGATATTTTTCTTCTTTATGCCTCTGTTGGGAAGGTGTAGTATTTTCGATGCATTCCCAGGTTTACTACACTTAGGGTCAGATGTACATCTGATTTTGTGACTCGCAATTTGCGTGAAAAAGCGAGTCACAAGTTGCGAGTCACAAAGAACAATGTACGAACCCAACCGTACCCCAATTTGCAACTCGCAAATGACTCGCATCGCAATTTAGTGAGGAGGCATATAGCGACTCGCTAAGCGCACGCAAATAGCGTACGCAGCTGAAAAAGACTTTTTGCATGTGCAAATAGCAAGCATGGTTGGAAAGGGCATGCGCAAATAGCGAGCGCCAATAAAAAAAAGAAAAAAAACACTTCCTGGGAGAGCAGAAGGGCCCCAAACCAGGAAGTGGTGTCCCTGGAGAATCCTGAACAAAATTGACAGCACATGGCAGCACACAGCAGCACAGTCCAACACTGCAAGCCAACCAAACAAAGACAAGCAAGATGTCCAGCAAGTCCAGTGAGTAGGCAGGGAAGGAGAGACTGCGCAAACTAAATTTCTCTGATAAGGAACTGGACATATTGACTGACTGAAGAATGCTGCCATAACCACAAGAAGCTTTTTGGGAGGTCACTACATAATGTACCTGAATCAGAGGAAAGGTGAATCTGGAGAGACATCCAGCTTCGCATAAATGCCCTGGATGTGGCTGACCGGTCCCTGGACGACATTAGGAAAAGGTGGTACGACCTGCGCTCCAGGGCCAAGGAGAGGGTAGCAGCATGGCTGTGTGAAGTACAAGAAACAGGGGGAGGCCAATCCAATATTCCGGAAGCTTCTGCAACAGAGGCAATGGTGGAAGGTACCCTTGAGAGAGAGGCAGTAGTGGGATATGGGACCCTCGACACAGCTCAATCTCCACCACAGCCTGGTAAGTGTGAAATGTGTGCCATATCAGTATGTCAAACAAAATTAAGTTCCCCAAATGCATGCCCTACACCCACACCCAACTGCATTTACATGCTCCCTCTACATGATCCAAAAGTCACACCTGGTGCATTATGGGAAATGTAGTACGTGACATGAACAGTGCAGTTAGGGAATGATATGAGTTGTGAACATAGTACCACCACAGAGATGGTGACTCAGAGTATTTTCTATATTTCCCCTTTTGTAACAGATACAACTCTGGGAGGAGAGCCAAGGGGAGCTGTTAGTGATGCGCAGATGGAGCAGGTCCAGATGCAGGAAGGGCCGGATGAGCCAACTTGTTCTAATGTCCCGGAAAGTGCTCCACAGAGTTCATCACAGGCTACAGCGCATGACACACCAGCAACACAGCAGCAACACAGCAGCAAGCACCATGCCATTGCACTCTGGGCACAAGGGTCCAGGTTCAGCATCCGACACAGCAGTCAGGAAGGTGGCTTCTGGCTCGGATGCACACTCCCACCCACACTGGAGCAGGTACTCATTCGACATTTAGTGGTCTGAAGCAGGCCATGTGGAAGGTTCAGCACCTGCAACAAAAGCAGATAAGGCTGATAAATGCAAAGCTGACCCAGGCGTTCCTTAACATCACACAACAATTGGCTGAAAACCAGGCCCTCATTGAGGGTAAATTTGATGCCCTTACAGGGGCTATTGGGTAGCTATGCACAGAGTTGTAGGAGGAGAGAGTGAAGCACAGAAGAATGGAGCACAGCAGGACACATGGAATGCACTCAATGACCAGGGCAATTGGTAGGCTGGCAACAACGCAACACAGCAAGTGCACCCTGGCTCTGCAAATTGAAATGGGTCACTACAGTGGTGACATTGCACGAGGGCTGCAACAAATTACAGCTGCAGTTGAGGCAATCCAGACAAACATGGTTGCGACAGGAGGAGCCACAGAGACAGCTGACAGTGAGGTGTCCAGCCGCAGCAGGGTCTCCACTGCAGATACACCTATGCAACAGTGAAGCTGCAGTCGGCAGCCATCAATCCCAGGTGCCAGATCCCCACATGCTGGACGTAGAGGCAAAAAATGGTTTTTCGTGTAGAAAAGTGCCTGTTTGTTTTTTGGGTGGTGCAGTAACCACATGACATTTCTAGTTTCATTTGGTATTGTGGATTGAGATGGACAGGTTGTCCAGCACTGTCCATTGACATGCCCTTCAAATAATGGGAAATTCATTTTGTGGGATTCACATTTCGTGGTGTCATTTGTTGTCTTTAGACTGCCAAAGTTAATTATGTACCTTGAAAAATAATGTCTGCTGCTGAGCTGTCATCGCTTGGCTGTTGGGCTGGTGGGTCAGGGTCTTTATCTCCCGAGTCTGAATCAGACAACTCCATGGGCAAGCCACGTCTGCAGGCAATGTTGTGGAGTGTGGCACAGGTTGCCACGATTTTGCAGAAAGTCTCAGGCGCATACTACAAGGCTCCACCACTCTTGTGAAGACACTGGAATCGTGATTTCAGGATGCCAAATGTGCACTCGATGACTGACCTGGTGCGTCTATGTGCCCTGTTGTACCGCCTTTCAGGTGCATTGATGGGAAACAGGTACGGTGTGAGGATCCATGGACGCAGGGCATAGGCAATGTCACCTTGGGGGGGATACATGATGGTGAGACAACATGCCGGCAGACACCATAGGACAATTACATTTCACAGTCGACATGAGAATTCAGTACCTAGTGGGTATCCTTCATCAAAGTCACCTCTCTCTAATTTCTAGTATATGCCACTGTGTCTGAAGATGTATGAGTCATGTGGGCTTCCTGGATATTTGGCAAGAATGTCTGTGATGATGTTGTTTGTGTCACAGACAACTTGGATGTTGAAGGAATGTGTGCTTTTCCTATTATTGAATATGTATTTTATGGTTGGTGGGGGACATATGGTCACATGGGTCCCACCTATGCACCCTATGATCTGTGGAAACCTCGCTATTCTATTAAATAGCATTTTGTTATTTTCAAGTTGCACATCATTCCTGGGCTGGTATATGTGTTGAAGGATATAGTGTAGCATGGCATCTGGGAAATTGGGTAAGAAACGCAAAAGCGCACTCTGCAACACACCTCCAGCCAATGCAATGACATCTTGGTAGCTACCACAGGCCAATAGGTGGAGGGAGCACAACACCTGAACATGTGTGGGGATTGAATTGGTGTGCTGGGTTCTGCTTTTCAATTGTGGCTTCAGGGTGTCTATGAGGTCTAGGGTGACAATGCTACTCAGCCTGTACTGGTCATATATATCCTCTCAAACAATGTCAGCCTGACTCTGAAAATCCTCTCCTGTCTCTGCCTCCTCTGCTGAGCAGCCAGCATCTGCATCCTCCTTGCTATCACATACAGGGCAGCCATTGTGGAAAGATTTCAGATTCATTCTGGGCGACTTTTTATAGGTTGGGCCTGTTCACCACCTGGTTCTGATTAGCTGTTAATTGCATTTTCGCAATTTGCAAATGGTATGTACATTGTCATTTGCGACTTGCTAATTGCGAGCCGCTATTTGCGAAACGCAAACACCGGTCTCAATTTTTGTGAGTCGGTATTCGTTCGCAACGCAATTTTGAGGTTTGCAAGTGCATTTCATACATTGCGCTTGACCATTTTTGCATGCGCAAATCCATTTGCAACCAATTTTGCACTCGCAAATTGGTTGTACATCTACCCCTTAGTAAATCTGGGAATGCGTCAAAATGCATGCCACTGAAGAGCACTTTTTGGTAGAGGAGACTGGAAAAGTCAGCCCATTTAATAACAACTAATATTGGCGGGTGGGGCTTGAATTTCTAGAATTTTATACTGCAGTTTTCCTATATTGCAAGTAGAATCTACCTCATTGGAATAGCGATGAGGACAAGTAAGAGACATATTTTCCTATTCAGAGCTTACAATAGTGCTATTCCTTGCTTAATAAATGAACATTTTATTTTACAAATAATTTTCATTTTCTTTCCTCTTTTTTGGCAAAGGGCCATGATCATCTGCAACTTACCATTTCCCATTGCTTCTTAATTATAAACGTTATTAAAGTTTGACATTTTGCATGTGGAAATGTCAGCAAAATGATTTAAAATGACGGCAGTAAATCAGAGGAGATCTCTTAAGCGCAAAATATCTTGTGGTAAATACTTCCCACATATCCCCCCAAAAATGGTAATATGTAGCTAAATTTTGCAATTTGTCAATTGATGAACTCCAGTCCTCCTATTCTCGTCTTATTGCCTTAGTTGAAGAGCGTGTTTTTGCGCATGGTGATAAAAGCAACACCCTTGACTGCATTGGATGCCTGACCTTGGTGGAAAGATGCAGAGATGAATTATGACAAGGATGAAAACATGGCAGGTTTCAACACAGCCCCAACAGGAGGTTCCTCCACTCGAAAGATACTTAATCAAAGTCAAGCAAAGCACACATCAGAAGCCACTGTTACTCCATCTGTCAGACCCCATGCATCTAAAGGAGACACTGACAAAGAAAACGCACCGCTTTAGCAATGGCAGAAAATGGGAACAAAGACAAAGCAGCGCAAACAAGGTTGTGTGTGTTTTGTGCCCTTGTGTTTGCTCCAGGCACATAATAAAATAAAAGCGTAATTGCTCAAGCGTTTCTATGAGACAGACTTTTGAAAGGTACAACCTTCTAAGACAATGATGCTCACATGCGGAGTGGGGGGGGGGAGCAGAGCTCACTTTTTTGTTGGCCCGTGTAAAGAGAGGTACTATTTAGAAAGGTAAATATATGTTCTTGTTTATTCCATAATGAACATATGGGAACCTAGTCTTAAAAAATGGACATACATCCGTTAATGTATTTCCTTTTAATTAGTTATTAAACACTTGAAAATGACTTCAAAATCTTACAAAATGAAAACATTTCTGAATTGCGTAAAAAGAGTAAGGGGCATATTATCAAGGACGGCGTTAACATTATCGCTGGTTTAGCGACAGTTTTCTGCCGCTAAACAGGCGATAATGGGCTTGATAATATGGCGCAGACAATTCCCATAGAAGCCCATGTTCACACCAGAACATGGGCTGCTATGGGAATTCCATAGAGCATATTATCAAGCCCATTATCGCCCGTGTAGCGGCAGTTTTCTGCCGCTAAACCGGCGATAATTTTTAACGCCGTCCTTGATAATATGCCCCCATATGATTCATAAAGATTAAGGGGCATATTATCAAGCATGGAGTTAAAATTATCGCCGCTTTAGCGGCAGAAAACTTCCATCTCTCTTTCTCTGACTTCCAACATCAGTCAGTCAGTCAGTCAGTCAATAAGTCTTTATTCGATTCACATCATAAAAGACATACTACACATATTAAAAAGACAATTCATGTATGAAAGAATTCATTTTACAATACAAGGTAAAACTTCTAAAAACTTGGGTCAAAATAGTGTGAGTTAATGGATTAAAATAATCACAACATAATAAAATTCAATAAGGGACACACCGTTTAACATCATAAACCAAATAAAGTGCTTATTGATAACAAGTAAGGTCTTATACCACAAGTCCTGATTTAAGTTTCCGTTCCCTAAGAACCCATGCCCAACTAATAAATTTGGCAACTCCTATTACTATGGGTTCTGTTGTGTCAGTTTTCAAGATCCTACCAGCGACCTGTGCAGAACGAGTGCTCATTAGTCTGCAAACAGGTCGAAGCCAAATACGACGAGGGAGAAAATAGGTAGGACAACAAAAAAGAAAATGATCCAAGGATTCAATCATATCTACGCAAAAGGGGCACTTGTCACTACCAAGAGGGCTCCAGCTTTTAGTGAGACCTCGCAGTGGTAGGGCACCCACTCTAAACTGGTGATACAATTTGCGATCAAAGTGCTTCATGATGGTATCCCAGTAGCTTTCATAGACAGACTCATCCTTGAAGGATAAAAATGAAACAGTCATTGAAGACCCTAGGGGGGAAGCATATCTCTTATTCTTGATAAAACCCCAATAGGCCACCTTTAGGGCATTTTTTGACGGAAATGCCGCAGTATCAGGGTGGGCCCATAAGTCACCCATCCCAAGATCTATCAACAGGGATTTAATGCCTGACAACCAGGGAATCCTATGCGAACCCACCAACCCTTTGACCTCCAGGAGGGCATTAGCATAGATTGATAATTCAGGTGTGGTCCACAAATGACGCCAAAATGCCAGGGGTCTATAACCTGCCAAATCCTCTATAGGCTGGATTCCCAAATCATATAATAAGGGGATCCGCGGAGTGGATTGTGGGAGACCAATAGCTAGCCACAGAAATTTATTCTGGGCTGTTGTCAACTTAGATAGGTTACTGAAACCCCAGATCTCAGCGCCATACAAGATGGCAGGCAGAATCTTAGAGCCATAGATCTTCATTAGGGGGGGCTAAGGGTTTGGTGAGAGAAAGTTTATGCTCTTTCAACAGGGCTCCACCTAATTGGGCATGTTTGAGAGCGAGAAGATCCAGCTGGTGGGACCAGCTGCATGTCTCGCTGAAGGTAACCCCTAAATAAGAAAACACAGCCGTTTGATCCAGACTGACTCCATCCAGGCACACCTGCGCCTTGATACGACGAGATCCACGGAAGACCATAAACTTTGTTTTCCCAACATTAATTTCCAACTCATGTTCGCGACAAAAGGTCTCAAAGCGAGACAGGGCTAACTGCAAGCCCTGCCTCGTCTTCGAGATCAAAAGAGTATTGTCAGCGAACATGAGGAGGGGAATCTTCACATCGGCCAAAGAAGGGGCATCAGTAGGGGCGTTAGCAAAATAATTTGTAACCCTGTTGATAAATAGAGAGAACAATGTTGGGGCGAGCACGCACCCCTGACGGACACCTTTAGACACATTCAATTTGTCCGTCACCTCCCCTGGTTTGCCCCAACGAACCCGGGCATACGTGTTTTCATGAATAGTAGCCAGGAGGGATACCAGTTCTTTAGGCATGCCCATCCCCAAAAGAGCTTCCCATAACTTGTCCCTCGGCACAAGGTCAAACGCGGACCTAAGGTCCACGAAGGCCGCATAAAGCTTGCCGCCCAAAACAACTTCCTTCCAATAAAGGAGTACAACCCTAAAATCTTGGTCCAGGGTCCCAATATGTGAGCGAAACCCCGCCTGGAGGGGAGACAGCACATCAAAGTCAGACATCCAGGTTTGAATACGGCCCAATACAAGGCGGGCTATAATTTTTTGTACTGCGTCAATAAGACTAGTGGGTCTATAATTGCCAGGGGCAGAGCGATCGCCTTTCTTATAGATCGGCAATATCTCCGCCCCAAGCCACGAGTCTGGGACAGCAGCACCACCCGCCAAAGCATTAGCCAACAAAGTCAGGTACGGGATCCAAACATCCTGCTCCTAAATAAATAGGTCAGCGGGGATGCAATCTGGACCCGGAGCCTTACCATTCTTGATGGATCTTAACACCAACTTCACTTCACCAGGAGAAAATTCTAAGGGGTTATCGGCTCCAAAAGAACACGAAAAGTGATTAACCAACCTATCACCAACCTTAAATTGCTCCTCGAAGTACGCAACCCACTGTTGCGGCTCCACATGGTTAGTAGGACGAATGTCCGAAGGGCTGTTACCCCATTTAAGTAGGTTCCAGAATTGGACCATATTACGATCGTGGCAAGCCTGATATAAATCCCTCCAGCGAACCTCATCCCAGATTTGTTTGGCCTTAAGTTGGGCAGTTTTATATACAGATCTGGACTTACGTATGGTGAGGGGAGAGCCAGTTTTAATGGCCTGTAACAGGGAACTTTGGGCCTGCCTACAATCCTTATTAAACCAGGTGCGTGGTCTCGGTGCATTACCTTTGCCGGAAGATGAGTGGAACTTAACAAAAAAGTTTTCAATTCGGCAAAGAGCGCGTTATGAATATCCCGAATGTTATTCATACTCACATATTGAGACTTCATCTGATTAAGAGTGTCCATGGTGCTAGATATTAGATTCCTAATAGCGACCCGTGTCGTTTCACACATGGCGATTTTCGGCCATCTCACCCTTCTTAAATCATTTGTGGGGATAACATTGATGGAGGTGCTACCCTCAAGGGTAGATTGAGGGATTACAAAGCTGTTATCATTAATACACAACACAAGAGGATTATGATCGCTCTCTACTCTACATACTACCACCATATCATCAATGAGCGACCAAAATTCCAAATTGACTAAAATATAGTCAATTCGGCTCCCTGTTCTGCCATTATCAAAAGTCATCCTCCCCAACCTATCTGATTTAGTAAATATATGTTCTTGTTTATTCCATAATGAACATATGAGAACCTAGTCTTAAAAAATGGACATACATCCGTTAATGTATTTCCTTTTAATTAGTTATTAAACACTTGAAAATGACTTCAAAATCTTACAAAATGAAAACATTTCTGAATTGCGTAAAAAGAGTAAGGGGCATATTATCAAGGACGGCGTTAACATTATCGCTGGTTTAGCGGCAGTTTTCTGCCGCTAAACAGGCGATAATGGGCTTGATAATATGGCGCAGACAATTCCCATAGAAGCCCATGTTCACACCAGAACATGGGCTGCTATGGGAATTCCATAGAGCATATTATCAAGCCCATTATCGCCCGTGTAGCGGCAGTTTTCTGCCGCTAAACCGGCGATAATTTTTAACGTCGTCCTTGATAATATGCCCCCATATGATTCATAAAGATTAAGGGGCATATTATCAAGCATGGAGTTAAAATTATCGCCGCTTTAGCGGCAGAAAACTGCCGTTAAAGCGGCGATAATGGGCTTGATAATATGCACTTGAGAATTCCAATAGAAGCCCATGTTGTCACCAAAACATGGGCTTCTAGTGGAATTCTCAAGGGCATATTATCAAGCCCATTATCGCTGCCTTAGCGGCAGTTTTCTGCCGCTAAAGCGGCGATAATTTTAACTTTGTTTCTTGATAATATGCCCTTAACTTGTGCACTGAAGAATCCGAAGATTGCCGATTAATCCATTATATAGAGAATTTGCAAGCTTTTGGAGTAGTGCCGGCAATGACTATTCTGCTAGAACAATGCCCTATTTTCAGAGCTGAAACATTTTATATTTAGGCTCATAAGGAAGCTAAATGAAAATACTTATAATGCACATAAAATGTAAAGTGCTTTTGCAAGAATATCACAAATAATGTGGCAATATGAGAAAAAATGTTTTTTTGACGAAGGATGTGCTTTGGAACAAGAAGATTGCCTTGTGGCGCGGTATCTCGTTTTGGGCAGGATGAAGGCACTGAAATCGTCTGACATATCAACTCAGTGCTAACTTTATCAAACTTTCAGGCAGTGAAACGCATGCATACACCTTGCTACACTGCGCGAAAGAGGGAGGGTAGGAATGCACCATATCAATCAAGCTATGCTGTATTTCTGTCCTCTGCTTGTGTTGGCGCACAATTAGAAGTCTAGCACCAATGCAGGCAACCTTGCACCATGAAGCAAGTATACCTGAGTTACAGGCCGGATTGTTTTCGTGCAGGAAAGGACACCTTCCTGCACAAAAACAATCCTTAGAGGCCTATTCCTCTTTCTAAGTGTGCTACAAAATGCATCACACTTAGAAAGAGGAAACAAGAAGAAATAAAGATGTTTCCCCTTGCTGCACCTCTGTTGGGAAGGTGTACAATTCTGATGCATTCCCAAGTCTACTAGTATAGGAAAATCTGGTAATACCTCGGAATGCATGGGTGAATGCGTGGGAACACCCCCACCACGTAGAGTAATGCAAGACAGTGACTAAGTTTTGCATTGCCCTTGCTTTTGCTTGCATTGTGCAAGGGTAGCACACAGCTTTGATAAATCCAGGCACAGCCGTCACAGGTAAGAGCATTGGGGCGGTGTGGCGGGGGCAGGGTGGGGTAGGGGCAAAGTCGACAGACCACAAGATAGGTCAAATTAAATAAAAAAAATTATAAAACCTCTTTTGCAGCGAGCACAAGGTAAGTGGTTTTATTTATTTATTTTTATTAATCTAATCATCTCTCAACTTCTCCCCACCCTGCCCCACCCCTACCCCCTGCTCTTACCTGGATCAATCTGTCGCTCAGTGTGGGATCCTCTGACACAATTTTCTAAGTCCAAACCTTTCTTTACCAAAGCTTAATGAAGTTCAGGTATTGTTGAAGTTTGCCTTTTGTTTGCGTCACACCACAATAAACTCCTTGCTTGTGTCCCACTCCAGTGTGCCCTAACATTAGTGACATATTATGTTGTTAGGGTATATTTGGCTTGCTCAATAGGGATTTCCCCCATTAGTATGTATTATATATTTATTCCGTTTCTCCTTTCTACTTGACTTTATTTTTAAGTTTAAACAGCTTTAGTAACAAATACAAGCATAAAAAATATCTTACAAATATAAAAAAGAAACAAATTATAAAAATCTGAAAAAACAAATATTGGAATACATGAGGCAAACCTAGGTAATAAATATAACAGAAAAACAATTTGTTTTAAAAGATCGCAAATGTACAAAATACACAGCATAATAAAGAAGCATTTCATGATTTTTCTCTACAAGGAAAGGGGGAAGCAAGGAGGGGAAAGGAAGGATAAAGAGACTGGCACCGGTTTTATGTATGGTAATTTTATGTTAAATAAAACCTATCGCGCATTTAAAATAGAAATATTCACCTAACTCTAACGTAAGTTTAAACTTTGTTTGTGAATTTCTATGTTTTTTAAACGTAAAATTAGCGTACCTGCCACTGCCCCAGTGCCGGGCACTGCATGGCGGGGGGTTGGCCGCAGGGCCTGGTCAGCAGCCAGGCCCTCCGGCCAACCCCCTGCAGGAAGCTAACAAGAATACACCAATGGACACAATGCAATGTTTTTTAATATTGATTTGTTTAAAAATAAAGTTCTATTAAAAACATGTATGTGACTCTTATTTTTACATCGTTTTTAATATTACATTTTCTGGGTAAAAATGTGAAAATAAACAGTCAGAGACCTATATATATTTATATATCCTATTTCCCTATAGATAATATCTGGCGTAATTGGTGGCTCCAGGATATGTCTCCCCCTACCTCCTCTGTCAAAACTGTAAAAAACGTAGGTGTCAGGCTTGAGGATAATTTATCTATGAACTCCCAAATTCAATCTGTAGGGTGTGCCTGCTTTGGAGTACTTAAGATGCTCAAGCAGTTCCTTCCTCTGCTGTCAATAGCACACAGAAAAATTGTGGTCCAGGCACTAGTTTTTTCTAGGCTGGACTACGTCAATGTTCTGTACTTGGGTATCCCTGAATACCTACTGAATCGACTACAGGTTGTACAGAACGTAGCGGCTAGGGAGATACTGATGCTTGGCCCCAGAACTCGGATGTCCTCCCACCTGAATGCTATGCACTGGCTCCCGATCCGCAAGAGGATAACTTTTAAAGCAATGGTTTTGGCCTTCAAGGCAATCCATGGCTCGGGGACCCCATATCTTAGGAATAGAGTCCAATTTTACCACCCACCTCGTGCTCTGAGATCCTCTATGCTTCATCTCGCGCATATTCCTAAATTCCATCGGGCAGAAATAGGTGGTCGGTCCTTTCAGGTGCATGCAGAGCACCTCTGGAATAGTCTTGCTCCGGCACCTAGACTGACACAGGACCTTCTGACCTTTAGGAAGTCATTAAAAACCTGGTTATTCCATCAATAGTTTTTCTTCTCAGCGAGCCTAGTGCCTTTTGTCAGCCACGACCAGGATGTTTAGCACCGTGACACTCAACCGAGTAGCCGTGCGCTCTATAAATCCCGAATAACATAACACATAACATATATCTATATATATATATATATATATATATAGATATATATATATATATATATATATTCACTGAAAAAACCATAGGTTTCAGGCCTGATATAGTTAGGAATTAGCATTTAAAAAACCTTAGAAATTCACTGGAAAAACCATAGGTTTTAGGGGTGTTGTAGTTAGCTGGACATTTCACTCGTACAAAACCATTGAAATTCCTCCGATATAGTTAGTTGTACTAACTACATCTCGCGCGCCCGCAATCCACTGCTGATGATGTCACATATTACATCATTCATGACATGGTCATTGACATCACTGATGACAACTCAAATGACATCACTGATGACATCACTGATGACATCATCCAGTGAATGTGGTTTGGTTCGTTATTTAAATATGTATTATATATATATATAGCAATTTGCATTGAAGAATGAGTCGATACATAAATATAAATATCTGGATGGAGGATTTAGTAGCAGTGTGATTGACTGTTTACTTGACTAATTTATAGTGTCTCACTAAATATATTGGATAGTGACTAAACTGTGTGAATATCTGTATCACTTTGTCAGTTGTTGTGTAAACTGCTGCACCAGTTGGTTACTAGCTACGTGAAAGTTTATAATATTCATTGATTAGTTAACTGAGTATTTGTATGGGAGAGTGAATGTGTGTGTGGTTCGGTGGGGGGTGTTTGACTGCCCAAAGATGTGTGAATAGTTGATTCAGTAGGTATATGAAGTTAAAAGTACATGTTATAACAGTTGTTTGGGTGAGTGAATATCTTTATGGGTGTGGAGATGAGCAAATAAATGTCTCAATGGCACATGTCCAACAAAGGAGAAAAATAAAAGCCAGTGTATGTGTCAGTTGTTGTATATAAATAAGTATACATCAGACTCAGTGATTGTATGAGTGACTGTATGGATAACTGTATAGTTGTAATAGTGATTTTATAACACACTAAGTATGAACTATTATCTATATGAATAGATGAAGTGGTGTTTTTATCAGTTTATATCTAAGTAAAAGTAAGTATGATCCATTGTTTGCATAAGTGAGTAGGATGACTTCATAAGTGATTAGGATGTGTGCTGGTGTGTAATGTCGATATAAGTGTATAAGTATATTTGATAGTGTTCTATTGATCATTGACAGCATGTATCAGTGAATCTATAGGTAAGTGATTAGATGTGTGTATAGATCTAGGAATCACTGAGTGGGTGTTTAAAGACTTGTATTGGTGTGTCAAGGGTTTTAAATCTGGCACTCTGTATTTTGCAGTGAGTGATGAAAGGTTATACTAGTGTATGATGAGGTGTATCTGATTGTCACGTGGATGATGTCATCAGTGATGTCATCAGTGATGTCATTTGAGATGTCATCAGTGATGTCACTGACCATGTCATGAATGATATAATATGTGACATCATCAGCAGTGGATTGCGGGCGTGCGAGATGTAGTTAGTACAACTAACTATATCTGAGGGATTTCAATGGTTTTGTTCGAGTGAAATGTCCAGCTAACTATAACACCCCTAAAACCTACTGTTTTTTCAGTGAATTTCTAAGGCTTTTTAAATGCTAATTCCTAACTATATCAGGCCTGAAACCTATGGTTTTTTCAGTGAATTTCAAAGGTTTTTTAAATGCTAATTCCTAACTATATCAGGCCTGACACCTATGGTTTTTTCAGTGATTTTCAAAGGTTTTTTAAATGCTAATTCCTAACTATATCAGGCCTGAAACCTATGGTTTTTTCAGGGAATTTCAAAGGTTTTGTAAATGACAATTTGTAATGTAATAATTGTTATACTTATTTTTTTGATACTGATTTACTACATTTTGTAAACTGTTTATTTTTAGATATTTTATTTTTTAATTACATTATACATTACAATACAAAATATACTATCTCAGAATGAATTACTTTAGATTAAACACTTTGCAAATAGGCAATAGACTTTTAAGTACAGTAGTTACAGTTGTTGCAATGGGCAACACAATTTCAAACACAAAGCAATATTGAGCTCAATGTGAATTTCTAGTCAAATGCAATTAGTTACTTTATGGATTACTATTCTAACCACAGGACTGGATCCCAGATTCTGTCCTTGGACATCTCCTGTAAATAGTTGAGTAAAAGCGTTTTGGTTACAGTAGTAATTTTTAAGGATTATTATTGTATTTTAAAAGTCGACACAGAGAAAAGTTTTCACATAGAATCACCAATGTTATCCTATAGCAGAAAATTCACTTAGCAGGTAAGTAGTGTTATCGTTACTTTTTCTTACTCAGTGGTGGATCCTAGATCCAGCATAGGTGAATCTCCTGTAAACAGTTGAAAGAATGTGTTTAAGTCATACAGACGATTTTTTAGGAATATTTTTAGTTTGTGAAAATAGACACTTAGAAACTTTTCTGCTGAAAAGCACACAATGGATTCCTATGGAAGGAAATACAAGTTACTGTTAAGTACGCTTAAAATTACTTTTCAGGGTCAGTGCTGGGCTAAAAGATGCAGCCCTGGGTTCTCTCCTGATAACAGGTGAGTAAATCGGAATTCGTAGTTCGGCTGATTTTAGAGGAATATTTGTACGTTTCAAAAATGTACACTTAGAAACTTTTCTGGTGAAAACCACACAATGGATTCCAATGGAAAGAAATACAAGTTACTGGTAAGTACGCTTAGAATTACTTTTCAGCGGGTAGTCGCCCCCTGGAGGCCATTTTGAAAGTTTATAAAGCTAAATCCCTGGCAATAGCCACCTATGGCTCTGCCATATGGGGCTATTCTAGTAATGACACCATCCAGAGGGTGGAAAACAAGTTTTTAAGATCCTTGCTGTCTGTTCCCCAGTCCACACCCACTTTTACAACACATTCAGAATTGGGTTTGGGGTATGTTGTTGACTTAATCAAAATGGCACCTGTTACATGTTGGCTAAAAACCTGGCTTAATCAAGACATTCCTGTAACCCATTTAATACTAAAGGATTGCCTAGCCCTGGATAGAGCCCACACAATTCCATGGTTAGTATACGTTAAAAAGATGTTGAGCATAGTGGGACGTCCAGAGCTATTTAAATCCCCTGAATGTATTAACAAGAAGGACATCAAGGGGATTAAGACCGCACTAATGACAAGATTAATGGTCGAGAGGGAGGACATTGAATTAAACAAGCCGGTAGTGAGAAGGAACTATGGGTTAATTACTGTTCCTGGCCTTGAACCCTACCTGGCATTTGTTACAAGCCCACTTCACAGGTCTCTCCTGATTAAATTCCGCTTAAACTTGATACCGTATGTGCTAGGTTTTTATCCCACATGGGCTACCCCGGATAATGCGCCCCCATGTGACTGTGATAATTTTTCATGTCAAGACACATTACATTTTATTATGTTTTGTGAGCATTTTGTACAGATTAGGACAAAATACCTGTTACCTTTACTTAAAGGGGCTGGCCATGTTCAGGTTCGGCCAGCGCTTCTGTCCCTGCAACTTCTGCCTAACATTACCACTGCCTTTTATGTAGCAAACTTTTTAGTCGCAGCTGTTCGCATTAGTAAGAAGCGTGCTAGAGAGCGGCCTACTTTTAACACAACGGATGTGGTCGTGACGGGCGGTGGCCCGTAGTTATGGAGTATTCCATCCCTGTTAGTCTTTTAGATGGAAATTTTATCCCTAAATTTTATTTATTCTTTTTAACTCAGAATTGAACCGATGAAATACGTTCTCTTCACATTTTTAAATTTTGATTATGTTTTTCATTACCAGATTTGTAATTGATGTACTTTTGCTCTGTATTTCACGTACTGTGATTTTATGTCTGTTTTGTCTCTTTTTATGATCTTTTATTGATCGAATAAAAGTAATTGACTGACTGACTGACTGACTACTTTTCAGCGTCAGTGCTGGTCTAAAAGATGCAGCACTGGGTTCTCTCCTGATAACAGGTGAGTAAATCGGAATTTGTAGTTCGGCTGATTTTAGAGGAATATTTGTACATTTCAAAAATGGACACTTACCTCCAGTATGCGCCAGGAAGCTGCGTTGCAGAGAAGTGTTCAGAGGCCACACCCCTTTTTACAACACTCTGCAACGCAGCTCCGTGGCGCTTACTGGAGGTACCTGGTGGGCTAGTTGGCCCCTAGGGGACCTCTGGATTGAAGAGGAATCAATTCCCCAACTTAAAACGCTCCACAGGGCGTGTTTGCACACATATCAACTCAGGCCCCACCCCGTACCTTCACCACTGTGCAAATGTGCCCTGTGGCATGTTGTAAGTTGGGGGATTAAGTCCCCTTGAATCCTGAGGTCCCCTGGCGGCCAACTAGCCCACAAGGTACCTCCAGTATGCGCCAGGGAGCTGCGTTGCAGAGAGGTGCTCAGAGGCCATGCCCCTTTTTTTCAACACTCTGCAACGCAGCTCCGTGGTGCTTACTGGAGGTACCTGGTGGGCTACTTGGCCCCTAGGGACCTCTGGATTGAAGAGGAATTAATTCCCCAACTTAAAACGCGCCACAGTGTGTGTTTGCACAGTATCACCTCAGGCCCCGCCCCCTACCTTCACCACTGTGCAAACGCGCCCCGTGGCACGTTTTAAGTTGGGGGATTAAGTCCCCTTGAATCCTGAGGGCCCCTGGTGGCCATCTAGGTGACCAGGTACCTCTAGTAAGCGCCACGGAGCTGCGTTGCAGAGAGGTGTAAAAAGGGGCATGGCCTCATTACACCTCTCTGCAATGCAGATCCCTGGTGCATACTGGAGGTTCCTGGTGGGCTAGTTGGCCCCCAGGGACCCCAAGTATTCAAGGGGAATTAGTTTCACCTCTGCAAACGCGCCAGGGGGCGCGTTTACAGAGTGTTGTAAGGAGGGGACGTGGCCTCCGGACCGATCCCATTTTTTTTTACTTCTTTGTTTTAGAAGGGGGGCTGTGTAGCCCCCCTTCTTTTTCTATTTTTTGGCCCTAGGGACCCCATCCCCCAGGGCCTGCCCCAAATTTTTATTTATAAAAAAAGAAAAATCGGGAAGCGGCTGCATGCCCCCCCTCCTGAGGCCATAATTTGCCCCTTTGACCCCACCCCCCAGGACACTGCAGGACCCTGGGGGGTGGCGGTCTCCAGGGCCTATACAACATGTACAAGTTGCCCCAGGGGGTGGCGGTCCCCAGGGCTGGGGGGGCCTGAGAGCCCCCCCACATCAAATTGTTTTAAGCCCTGGGGGGTGGCGGTCCTCGTGGCTGGAGGGGCCTGAGAGCCCCCCCACATCAAATTGTTTAAAGCACTGGGGGGTGGCGGTCCCCGGGGCTGGGGGGGCTGCAAGCCCCCCCATGTTTACGAAGCCCCAGGGGGTGGCAGTCCCCGGGGCTGTGGGGGGGGGCGTGAGCCCCCCCGCATATACAATCTTCGAGCCCCATGGGGTGGCGGTCCCCGGGGCAGCGTGGGACCCCCCAAACTTTTTTATTTACTCTGACCCCGGGATTTTGCCCCCCGGAGGCAAATTACCATATTTAGCACAGGAGTCTGTGCTGAATTTTTTTTCTATCGGGAAGATCCACGCATCCAGCGCGCATCCCCTGTTTAAAAAAAAGTTTAAAAAAATGTGGGTCTTGGGGGTCCTTGTGGGACCCCCTGAGCAGGTCTAGGGGGTCAGGGTGTTTCTACCCTGCCCCCTTGTCGCGTGTTGCACCTTTTTTATTGGTTTTCTTGTGCCTCGGTTCTACCGAGGCACAAGATGGCTGCCAACACTTCCTGATTCAGAGTGTTGGCAGCCAATTACAATACAGCTCGTGCTCGGGAGGGTGCGGGGAGGGTGCGCGGATCCTCCGAGGCCATAGATATATATGTACGTTTACTTCTAATTTTCTCAAGAACTACTGAATGTATTTACACCATTTAAGCAAAAGGCACGAGTCTGAACTGAGGACTACCTCTTTCCCCAATTTGGTGTCATTTCGTTCAGCAGTTCGGGCTGTAGCTGCGTCAAAAGGTCCTACGGGAAAATGCATGGGGAAAATGCATTTAAGGACCCCCTTTTTTCTTGGCCCCCGCTTGATCAATCGCCGTGAAATTTTCAGGATAGGAGCGGACCAGAGCTGGCCAAAAGTTTAGAAAATTTCGCAAAGATTCGTCAATCGGCGCCAACGGTATTCCAAATAGAATGTTGCGGATTACCTATGGAAAATAGGTCCTAACTATATCTACCTACTGGCGACCGCCAGTAGGTAATATATATATATATATATATATACACTAAAAACCACAGGTTTCAGGGACGTTATAGTTAGAAATTAGCCTTTAAAAACCTTAGAAATTCACTGAAAAAACACAGATTTGACGGACGTTATAGCTAGAAATTCGCATTTAAGAAACCTTAAAAATTCACTGTAAAAATCACAGGTTTCAGGGACATTGTAGTTAGTTGGACATTTCACTAGTACAAAACCAGAGAAGTTTGGCCGTTATACTTAGTTGAGCTAACTATAACTCGCGCCCCCGCAATGCACTGCTGATGACATCGCATATTACATCATTCATGACATGGTCAGTGACATCACTGATAAAAACAATTTTTACCTTCACAATCCCTGTCCACCACCTTGTGACCACTGTACAGAGTTAATAGTGTTCCTACCCTCCCTGCTACTACTTTGTTTTCCCGTACTCCATTGAAGTGCGTCACAAAATGGTTCACAACAGTGAACCGTTCCCAGCCAATTATGAGCCAACTTGTACTCGGAACACTTTAGCCAATCAAATGCCCATGGTGTTCTGCAGGGGGGAGTGAATCACTGCCAACACTTCTACTTTCAATGGTTTACAGCCAATGAACATTAAGCTTGGGAAGGTCCTGCTTGGAACATGTTACCCAATCAGATGTCCCTGATGCTCCGCGGAGGAGGAGGGAGTGGCTGGCAACACTTCTACTTTCAATGGTTTACAGCTAATGAACATTAAGCTTGGGAAGGTCCTGCTTGGAACACGTCAGTCAATTAGATGTCCCTGCTACTCTGCGGATGGGGAGGAAATGGATGGCAACACTTTTACTTTCAATGGTTCACAGCCAATGAACATTGAGCTCGTTGTTGGAACACCTCAGCCAATTAAATGTTAATTTTGTTCCGTGCACAGGAACAGAACACGCCCTCCCACATAATATTACATTTCGTCTAAGAAAGTGACAATGTCCGTGATAAAAGTGAACACCGCATTATAAGTAAACATTACTGCACATTATATTAAAGGAAGGCTGCACAGCCTACTGAACATTGCCGCAATACCGCACATTCACACTACCTGTGAGTGCACACTATACACTGCTTGCCGCAATATCGCGCATTGTGTTCCTGATGGGATTTCCAGAGCCTATGCAACCTTGCCACATTACCGCGCATCGTTGTTCTGCGGACGTGATTTCTACGGCCTACGCAACATTCAAACTCCATGTGGTCTAACTCACACAGAGAGAGCAACGGGCCGACGGACCTGCTAGCAGACACACAGCTACAAGCTAATGGGCTGGCTCGCAGAGGTAGAGCTGCTGGCCCGACGGCTCACAGACGCAGAGCTGCAAGCCGACGGACTAGCTTCTAAAGGCATAGCTGCTAGCTGGTTATGTGGGGAGAGGGAGCATGAAAGGGGCATCTCGCAAAGACAGAACTCCGCTATGTTTTCAGTATTGCCTCGCAGAGGTAGAACTATGGACTCGATGTCTTGTAGAGAGAGAGATACGAGCTGACGGAGTGAATCACAAAATGGCTGCCAACACTTCCTAGTCTCAACAGTTCACAGCCAATGAGCCTCACGCTCGTGCTCGTAACGCCTCAACCAATCAGATGTCAGAATTCTCAAATATCGATATCTATAAAATTTGATATTTCTCAAAAACTCCTGAATGGATTTACCCCATTCAAACAAAAGCGTGCTTTCTGGACCACGGCCTTTCTCCCTGCCAATTTTGGCATAATTCCGTTCAGCAGCTTGACCTGTAGCCTTGTCTAAAGTGTCCAATGGAAATTGCATGGAGAAAACACGTTTTGGTACCCCCCTTTCTCTTAGTCCCCCCTTGACGAATCACCCCCAAACTTTTAAGATAGGAGCTGATTTCAAAAGAAGAACTTTTTGTAAAATTTTGTAAAGATTCATCAAAAGACGCCAAAGTTATAAGCGCATCAAAAAATGCTTTTCCTATGGAAACTAGGTTCTAACTATAACTGTCTACTGGCAACTGCCAGTAGATAATAGATATATATATATCTATCTATAAATATCTATATATTCACTGAAAAAACCATAGGTTTCAGGGACAATATAGTTAGGAATTAGCATTTAAAAAAACCTTAGAAATTCACTGAAAAAACCATAGGTTTCAGTGAATTTCAAAGATTTTTAAATGCTAATTTCTAACTATAACATGCCTGAAACCTATGGTTTTTTCAGTGAATTTTGAAGGTTTTTTAAATGCTAATTTCTAAGTATAACGTCTCTGAAACCTATGGTTTATTCAATAAATTTCAAAGGTTTTTTAAATATCGAACTACTATTGTGTATTTGTCATTAATACTATTTTTTCTAACTTTTCAACTACATAAAATAAAGTGCAAAAGTACCATGTAACGTAATACATTTTACAAATTACAATGAGTTTTTTTTTGTGTTGAATTTTTTTTATTAGCATTTCAGAATCATTAAACAAAAACAAGAAAACTCAAATACAAGTAATAAGGGTAAGGATCATATGATAGAAATTAAAAAGTAAATCCATATATACAACAATATTTAATATTATGCTATCTAGGACAATAAATATATATAACAATATATAAAGGAAAGAGTGAAAAAGCATAAACAATCAAGTTTTAAAAACTAAATGATAACAAATACAAACATGTTAAGAAAGTAAAAAAGGATTCCATATCTGTGAAAATAACTCTAGTTGAACTTGAATATTATATATAATCCTTTCATGCGAAGCATTTTGAATCATAGCAGACAACCAGAACTCTTGAGATGGTGGAGTGGAAGATTTCCATTGTCTTAATATACAGATTTTAGCAGTTGCAAGCGAGGTATGTAGGAAACGAGATTGTGGGAACATTTCTGAAATCATGTAAGTATGAGAATGGATGAATGGGTGCCTGACTGGGTGTGTCATTGTCTGTATATCTGTACAACTGGATCTGCCAGTGACTGTATTGGTCAGTGAGTAGGTGCATGAGTGGCTGTATATGTAAGTTAGTGGTTGCCTTAGTGGCTGTGTGAGTGAGTAGGTGTGTGTCATGAAGCGGCCGGACCCAGCAGCTTATTGGATGAGAGGGAAAGGGAAGACGACCCATTCACTCCTTACGTTTCTCCTCTCCTCTGTTTTCAGCCCCTCCCTCCACACATGACCTTTAATGAGATGGAATCCAACCTTAAAAAAGAGGGCTCCTTTAAGGAAAAGACTTCCTGGATTTTCCTTTCTGATGTCACAGAGACACATGCACAAATGACTGTCGACTGTCCAAGCGGCGGCTCTCTGAAAACCACAATCACTAAGGGAAAGGTCGTCGCCCGCATAAGTTAAGAAGAGAACTCAAGACAAAAGGCCCATAGAGAAACGGACATCGAGAGAAGATGTACCGCAGAGCAGTCTTGATTATAAGACTCACCTCCTCTGGCTGGAAAGGAGAAAGAGACCTCCACTTTGAGTCCAGTCCACTAAGGTAGAGGAGCTATGGGAAACCAGCGACAACACGAGCTGTCCCACCACATTCCTGGAGGAGTGTGGCTCTCCCAGGTACGTGGGCATCCTAGGGGCATGCTGGAGTGGAAGAAGACAGACTCAGACAAAATTTGAAACTAGGGAGAGAGGATATCTGTTTTTGATTTGTTTACTGATTCTAGCGTGTCAGTGCGCAGCATCCCTGGTGGTGGATTTATTAACTGGGTGATAAAGCCCCATTCCTGTTTCCCCTAAACCAGTGATTGAAAGAAAAGGATAAAACACTTACCTGGGTATACATCTTCTTTCTGAGGAATGGCGACTACTGGGGACCCAACCAGGAAGAGGAATCTATGAGAAAAGAAGATTTCTTTACTTATAAGCTAATTGCCATCTTGAGCAATAAAGAAATATAGAGAAAATCAAGTAACATTTGCGCCCTGCCTCTTTGTCACCCCACAAGATATCACGGTGCGTTAGTGTGGATGATGTCATGAGTGATGTCATTTGAGATGTCATCAGTGATGTCATGAATGATGCCATTTGAGAACTGATCAGTGATGTCATGAGTGATGTCACAGACCATGTCATGAGTGATGTAATATGTGAGGTCCTAAGCAGTGCATTGAGGGGGCGTAAGTTATAGTTAGCTCAGCTAATTATAACTGCTATATTTCTCTGGTTTTGTAGGAGTGAAATGTCAGTCTAACTATATTGTCCCTTTACCCTTTGTTTTTTTCAGTGAATTTCTAAGTTTTTTAAAATTTTATTTCCTAAATATAATGTCCCTTTAAACTTTGGCCAGCAGTACGTAGTTATAGTAAGGACCGTGTTTCCATAGGCAAATCATTATGTGACTTGCTTATAACTTTGGTGCTGGTTGAAGATTCTCCAACAAAAATGTCTAGTTAGGTTTTGTTCTGCATTGAAAGATTCAGGGTGATCCGTCAAGCGAGGCTAAGAAAAAGAGGTGTAAAAAAAGTGTGTTTTTTCATGTTAATTTCCATAGGACATAGACGAGCCAGCAGCCCGAACTGCTGGACAGAATTGCACCAAATATGGCAGAAAGGTATATTTTTTGTGCAGATTGTGCTTTTTATTACTTTGTGTAAAATCATTCAGTAGTTGTTGAGAAATTTAGGAAAATAGAGTTAGCTATATCTGTTGCCATGAAGACTTCACAATAAAAAACACGCTCATGCAGGGAAATGCAACCAGGAAGTTTTGCAGCAACTTGGGACTTGGCTTTAGTGGAGACCCCCAAAAAAACTAAAACAAAAGGGGTCAAGGTAGGAATACACTGACCTCATAAAGTTGGTCCTTGGGTCACCGAGGGACCCTGACAGGCCAAAAATGCATATTGGTTTAAAAAAAAATGCAAAATCGCAATATCTGTGAATTTGCAGTAAAAGTGTTTAAAAAACAAGCGTGGGCTCCCACGCTTGTTTTTAATTAACCCCCGGGTAGGCCAGGTTTTTCGGGGCATACCAGTGAAATAGGAGGGGGCACACAGACCCTCCTCCTAGGGCTTAAGAAAGCTCCGGGGACTGCCACCTCCCTGGGGCATTGTTTATTATGTATGCCGGGTGTGCCAATAAAAGCACCCCTGCACCCTGGAGTCCAAAATCTCCCTTGGGCATTTATCAATAGTTATGTGGGTGGGCCATCTGGGCCGGCCTGTGCCCCAGGGACTGCCACCTCCCAGGGGTTAAATCAAAATAATATTAATCATTGTAGAAATCTGGGGCCCCTGCAAACAAGATAACTTGCCAAGTGCAGGGAAGAGTGTAAATGTTTAGAAACAGACTAAGTCTGTCTCTAAACTTAAAATGAAGGCAGGT
Organism: Triturus cristatus; assembly: GCF_964204655.1. NCBI lineage: Eukaryota > Metazoa > Chordata > Amphibia > Caudata > Salamandridae > Triturus > Triturus cristatus. The sequence goes on along the minus strand of NC_140581.1, from coordinate 911,386,143 downwards.
GTGCCATACAGCCTCCCCCACAGCCCTCGGGGCTGCCACCTTCCCTGGGATAAAGATCAAATTAACGGGGGTCCAGTATGGCCTCCCCCATCTGGAGCTCATCATAAAATGAAAGCAGTGGGCCCGCACAACGCCCCCACGGCCCGGGAACTGCCACTAATGTAGGTGATTCACGGCGGACCCCCTGTCCAAGGGTTAACTCCTATGATGGAAGGGGGTCTCGCAGCCCCCTCTTGGAGCCATTTATGGCCCTGGAGACTCACACCCCAGGGCCAGTTCCTGCTACCTATCAGGTGCCTACCCTTTGCTGACAGCTCCCACCAAGCAAAAGCAAACATAAGTCTGCTTTCTGCAAACTGGAGCTGTGAAAAAAGCTCTGACATGCACAAGGTTGAGTTTACATCTGTTTGCCTGCTCACAAATATGCGTGCAGGGAAACAGATAAAAACTTTGCTCTGACAGACAGGGAGCTGCTTTTTAGCAGTCCTCTGCCTGTCAGAGCAATGCACAGGAGGCAGGGAGCTGGCAGGGACCACAGATACCTTGATGCTCCTCATGAGGTCCCAACAGAGGTCACTAGCACCCACAATAAAGAGTCTGTGCCACAGGGGATGGAGTCCCTGTTGCCAAAATCGGCCTGAGGGGGCCGCACAGCCCCCCTCCATCATCAAAATACATTTTAAAAAAGAGCCGGTCCCGGGGAAGTCGTTGGAGACCCCGCCCCCTTTCTCCATCATTCTGGCACACTACTGATTGGGGGAATGAAGTTCCTTTGATGCTGAGGGTCGTTGGGGACCAAGAACCCCTCCTGTTACCTCCATTAAGTCCCACACTGTGGGATTACTGAGAGCTCATCTGAGCCCCACCCCATTTCACCACCACTCTGTAAAAATTCCTCCAGGTGCACTACTGGTTGGGGAATCAAGTTCCCTTGGATGCCACCAGGAAGTCCTACACAGAAGGATTGCTGAGAATTTGTCAGAGGCCCCCTCCCTTTGTCCACCACTCTACAAAGGAGCTGTGTGGTGCACTTCTTGTTGGGGGATGAAGTCCCCTTTGATACTGAGGGTCTTGTTTTTGGGGGCCAGGAACCCCTCCAGCAGGAGTTCTGGAAGCCTTTGCCAGGAACTGCTCCCTTTCTCCACTAGTTAGGATATAGAATGAAAGTTAGGAAATAAAATTAAAAAACCATAGCAATTCAGTAAAACAACAAAGATTACAGGGACGTTATAGTTAAGAAATAGAATTAATAAAACCTTAGAAATTCACTGAAAAAAACAAAGGTTACCGGGACTTTAGCATTGCTATTGCACATGGCGTGCTGCTGCAAATGCAGTTCCCTGTGTGCAAGATCAAAGGTTTCATCTGGAACTGGAGTGTTTGCTTTTGGTTGGGGAGAGATGACAGCTTTCGCCAAGCAAAAGCAAACAGCTATGTCCCAGAGGTGGGCACCCCAGGACATAGCAGCAGCTGGCCCTGGGGATGGCAGTTGCCAGGGTTATATATGGCTCCAGGAGTGCAGACCGGGTGGCCTCCCTCCCATTCTTTGCACATTTTTGGGGCCTAAGTAACGTGGTGGTCCCTGGGGGTGGGGTGGTCCACAGGACCCTGCATTTTGTATTATTTAGCCCCCGGGAGTGGTGGTTCCCGGGGCATATGGAGCCTCAAGAGGGTTGCCCCATGTGCAGCCACCCATTTTATAAATAAAGCCAGGGGCAGGTGGTGGCCCCGGGGCTCCAAGAGCCTAAGGAGAGGAGCTCCGTGCACCCCACCTTTTTAAAAAGAATGCCCCCGGGACCTGACCCAGGGGCTCAATTCAAAACCCACATTTGTTACTTTTAATTTTTTCAGCAGATTAATGGCTCTGTCGGGTTTTCGCTGCAATTATTTTTAAAGGCTCCCTTATGGACCAGAGCTAAGGGGTCAGGTTATCCCTACCCTACACTCTTTTCTTTTTTCAAAAGTGTTGGTAGCCAATTAGATTTGAGCACGGGAATCCGCATCCGTATATATACAAATTTGGATTGCTGTTAGTAAGTCAAAAACTACTACTACTATATTATCTACTGGCGGTCGCCAGTAGATAGTTATAGTTAGGACCGTGTTTCCATGGGAAATCTGAAAATTCTATTTTGAATAACTTTGGCGCCGGTTGCCGAATCTCCGCGAAATTTTCAAAACTAATGGGGCGCTCTGCTCAGCTCCTACCCTGAAAGTCTCGGGGGGATTCGTCAAGCAGGGGCCGAGAAAAAAGGGGGGTCCCAAAACGCGTTTTCCCCATGCATTTTCCCATTGGACCTTTAGTCGAAGGTACAGCCCGAACGGCTGAACAGAATTACTTGAAATTTGGCAGAGAGGTAGTCCTCAGGTCAGGGATGTGCCTTTTGCATATATGGAGTCAATCTGTTCAGTAGTTCCTGAAAAAATTGCAGTTAAAAGCACATACATATCTATAGCCGCGCACCGTGCACGCACCGCGCGAGCACCCTAACGTGCGCGAGCGTAATTCTGATTGGTGGTTACATGTTAATCCACTGTTGAATCGGTCGAAATCAGGAAGTGTCGGCCGCCATTTTGTTTGTTTTCAGTGCGAGAGTGAAAAAGGAAGGTGGCGAAAGTGAAAAGGGGGCAGGGTAGAGAGTTCCTGACCCCCTAGCCTTTGTCAGGGGGTCCCTGAAGGACCCCGAAGGCAGACATTTTTTAATTATTATTTTTTTTTATACCGCGGGGGTGCGCGCACGGTGAAAAACCAAATAAATAAATAAACATTTTAATACGTAGTTTATAGTAAAATAAATATATAAAAAAAATAATAATACTTACGTAACTTAGCATTTAAAAAACCGTACAAATTCACTGAAAAAAACATAGGTTTCACACACGTTATAGTTAGGAATTAGCATTTAAAAAAACCTTGCAAATTCACTTAAAAAACCATAGGTTTCACATATGTTATAGTTAGGTGGATATTTCACTTGTAAAAAAACAATGAAATTCCCCTGTTATAGTTAGTTCAGATAACTATAACTCGCGCGACCGCCACTCTATCACAAGGATGATGTCATCAGTGATGTCATGAGTGATGCCACTGACCATGTCATGAGGGATGTAATATGTGACGTCATGAGCAGGATTGCGGGCGCGCGAGTTATAGTTATCTGAACTAACTATAACGGGGGAATTTCATTGTTTTTTTACGAGTTAAATATTCACCTAACTATAACATGTGTCAAACCTATGGTTTTTTAAGTGAATATATATATATATATATATATATATATATATATATATATATATATATATATATATACATATATTAATGCTCCAAGTTTGCCCAACGACAAGCAGCACTCACACAGCAGCAGGTAAGGCAACGAACTTTATTAGGCATGGATAATGTACCGCCAGCAGTCCATTAGCAGTCTTTCATCACAATTAGCCTGACGCGTTTCGAAGTCAATGATAGAAGAAAGTGCAGCGTGGCCCAATCACAGTAAAGATATAGATATATTGCGCCCAGATGCATTATGGGAACTGTGGTACCACCAATCAACCCACAGATGGTTGCACATGATTTTCACTGCTGAAAAAAGTCCTTGAATAGAACCCCACTGGTGAAACATATCCTCAATCTTTTGCCCCTGTTCCGCAAACACGACTCGGTTGAATACCAAGCCGCACGGCCCCTAGGATCACGGGGTGGTGCACGCTTCACGGCAGGGCCACCGTGTATCAATTAATGCTCCAAGTTTGCCCAACGACAAGCAGCACTCACACAGCAGCAGGTAAGGCAACGACCTTTATTAGGCATGGATAATGTACCGCCAGCAGTCCATTAGCAGTCTTTCATCACAATTAGCCTGACGCGTTTCGAAGTCCGTAGTCTTCTTCCTCAGAGGCAATGATAGAAGAAAGTGCAGCGTGGCGAATCACAGTAAAGATATAGATATATTGCGCCCAGATGCATTATGGGAACTGTGGTACCACCAATCAACCCACAGATGGGTGCACATTAATTTCACTGCTGAAAAAAGTCCTTGAATAAAACCCCACTGGTGAAACATATCCTCAATCCTATGCCGCTGTACCGCAAACACGACTCGGTTGAATACCAATTCCCCTTCAATACTGAGGGTCCCTGAGGGCCAACTAGCTCACCAGGTACCTCCAGTATGCGCCAGGGAGCTGCGATGCAGAGAGGTGTTCAGAGGCTACGCCCCTTTTTACACCTCTCTGCAACGCAGATCTGTGGCGCCTATTGGAGGTACCTAGTGGGCTAGTTGGACCTTAGGGACCCTCTGGATTCAAGGGGACTTAATCTCCCAACTTAAAACGGCCAAGGGCGTGTTTATACAGTGGTGAAGGGAGGCCCCCTCCCTTTACCAGTGTGCAAACGCACCCTGTGGCATGTTTTAAGAGGTAGTTTTAATCCCCCTGCCCTATTATGTACAAGGGTTTTACAGAGGAGGTCATGGTAAACACAGGGGGACCCCAACGCATAGTGTTCCCTAGTGTATGTAGGTGTTTTCACTGTAACTCACGCGACCGCAATCCTCTGCTGATGACGTCAGATATTACATCACTGTATTTAGACACCTATTTACCCATGTCTTCTTCCATTAATCTTTAGCTATACATATATTACAAATATTTATTTTTCAGAAAGACACATATTTAATCAGTGATGTAATATCTGACGTCATCAGCAGAGGATTGCGTTCGCGTGAGTTATAGTTGCCTGCACTAACTATAACGGGGGAATTTCATTGTTTTTTTACGAGGGAAATGTCCAGCTAACTATAACATGTGTGAAACCTATGGTTTTTTAAGTGAATTTGCAAGGATTTTTAAATGCTAATTCCTAATTATAACGTGTGTGAAACCTATGGTTTTTTAAGTGAATTTGTATGGTTTTTTAAATGCTAAGTTATGTATTTATTAATATATTTTTTTTCAGGTTCTTCACCGTGCGCGCACCGTGCGCACGCAGTGGGCGCTCTGTGCGCTTCGCGCACCTAGCACCCACGATGCGTTGTGCGTGCCGTGAGCGCACAGTATACGCATCCCGCGCTTTTTCGCAAAAAATAAGATTGTTTTTTTCATACTTGGGGGTCCTTCAGTGACCCCCTGACAAAGGCTAGGGGGTCAGGAACTGTTCACCCTGCCCCCTTTTCACATTCTCCACCTTTGTTTTTAACTGCCTCAGACTGCGAGAGACAAAATGGCGGCCGACACTTCCTGATTTCGACCGACTGGAATGTTTACTGTCATGTAACCACCAATCAGAATTACGCTCGCGCACGGCAGCGTGTGTGTACGGTATGCTTGCCGTACGCGCACGGTGCGAGCTTATAGATATATATGTACTTTTAACTGAAATATTCTCAGGAGCTACTGAACAGATTGACCCCAGATATTCAAAAGGCACATCCCTGACCTGAGGACTACCTCTCTGCCAAATTTTAAGTAATTCTGTTCAGCCGTTCGGGCTGTACCTTGGACTAAAGGTCCCTATGGAAAAATGCATGGGGAAAACGCATTTTGGGACCGCCCTTTTTTCTCGGCCCCCGCTTGACTAATCACCCCGAGACTTTCAGGGTAGGAGCGGAGCGGAGCGGAGCGCCCCACCTATTTTGAAAAATTAGCGAGGGTTCGTCAACCGGCGCCAAAGTTATTCAAAATAGAATTTTCAGATTTCCTATGGAAACAAGGTCCTAACTATAACTACCTACTGGCGACCGCCAGTAGATAATATATATATATATATATATATATATATATATATATATATATATATATATATATATATATATTCACTGAAAAAACCATAGGTTTCACACATGTTATAGTTAGCGGAAATTTTAATCATAAAAAACCATTGAAATTCCCCCGTTATAGTTAGTGCAGGCAACTATAACTCACGCAACCGCAATCCTCTGCTGATGACATATGTGTCTTTATGAAAAAAAAATATTTGTAATATATGTATAGCTAAAATTTAATGGAAGAAGACATGGGCAAATAAGTGTCTAAATACAGTATTAGCATCAGCAGAGGATTGCGGTTGCGTGAGTTATAGTTGCCTGCACTAACTATAACGGGGGAATTTCAATGGTTTTTTATGATTAAAATTTCCGCTAACTATAACATGTGTGAAACCTATGGTTTTTTCAGTGAATTTGCAAGGTTTTTTAAATGCTAATTCCTAACTATAACGTGTGTGAAACCTATGGTTTTTTCAGTGAATTTGTACGGTTTTTTAAATGCTAAGTTACTTTACGCCATTCGTTGCGTGCGCGCCCACTTAACGCAGTTCGTTCCGTGCGCGCACGGTGCGCTTCGCGCACTGTGCGCACACAGTGAGCACGCGGTGCGCTTCGCGCACCGCGCGCCCACTTAATGCAGTTAGTGCCGTGCACGCACGGTGGGCACGCGGTGCGCTTCGCGCACCGTGCGCACATGGAGGACATATGATGCGCTTCGTTGTGAAAGGTAATATTTTAATTTTTAAGGAATTAATTATGCCATGCACAAATGGTGCACTTCGGGCACCATTTGCACACGGGGTGGGGAGAGTATGGATAATTTTTGTTTTTTTTAGGAATTTTTACCGTACGCGTACGGTAAGCGTAATCGGCGAAATTTTCGAAAAAATTAAAATTCCCTTTTTGGCCTTGGGGGATCTTTGGGGACTCCCCCAACATGGCTAAGTGCTTAGGAGCTGTCTAAACAGCCCCTTTACATGTTTTTGGCCTTTGTTTTTCAAGCCCCTCTCAGAGTGCGAGAGAGAAAATGGCGGCCGCAACTTCCTGGTTTCGACCGATTCGAATGTTTACTAAGATCTAACAGCCAATCAGATTCGCGCTCGCGCACGGCACCGTACGCGTACGGTAAGCTTACCGTAAGCGCACCGTCGGCGCACCGTAAGCTGCCACAGATATATATATTGATTTAAATGCTATTTTCTCAGGAACTACTGAACAGATTTACACCAGACCTACAAAAGGCACTTCCTTGACCTGAGGACTACCTCTCTGCCAAATTTCAAGTAACTCTGTTCAGCCGTTCGGGCTGTAGCTGTGTCTAAAGGTCCTATGGAAAAATGCATAGGAAAAACGCGTTTTGGGACCCCCCTTTTTTCTCAGCCCCCGCTTGACAAATCCCCCCGAGACTTTCAGGGTAGGAGCGGAGCGTAGCGCCCCACCTATTTTGAAAATTTCGCGAGGATTCGTCGACCGGCGCCAAAGTTATTCCAAATAGAATGTTGCGGTTTTCCTATGGAAACAGGGTCCTAACTATAACTACCTACTGGCGACCGCCAGTAGGTAATATATATATATATATAAGCATAATAGCAGCGTTCCTGCCCTGTGAACTCGTTTAACAGGGACTTCTGGCACGGACCTCTTCAAGTCTCCACTGGAAATCGAAAGACCACGAAAATGTTGTGGTGAGCAGTGCAAAAATGTATTATCCTTATGCAATTACATCCAAGAATGATCGGGCTTAGTGCCCGCCATGACGCTCTTCGCTCGCTCAAGCGAGCTCAATTACATGACCCGCTCTAGGATAGGGAACAATAAATACAAATAAGTGCACTAGTGACTCTAGAAAGTGAATAGTCCTGTGAATAGAACTAGAAAACAGACTGTTGGCAACGCAGCTCTAAGATAGGATTGCATAAATCAGTTAAAATACATGATGTAGAAAATGAGGAAATATTAAAATGATATTTACAGATTCAAATGCCTGTATGTCCAAAGTAAAATGTAAACATTTTGATTTTTGGTTTATAAAAATTGGATCTAGATCAGAGAATTAATACATGAGTTTGTTCATATTTGACTAATAGCTAAAAGTCACACTGTGTAAGTTGATGACAAAGGATAGTAACTTATGGCTCATATTTATATTGTTGCATAGCCCAATTCATCCTGGATACATCTCAGTATTCAAATGCAAGTGCATGAACACATCATAAATTAGCTAGTACTACCAGCAATCCCTTCCAAAATTACAGGATCATAATAAATAATAGGGTTTCAGAAAAAACAATAAAGTGCTAGTGCAGAGTCCATACAGTTGTCAGATGACAGATTGCCTCATATTACTGTTGACATATCAGTGCAAAAAGATAAAATCGCAATGTATGGGCAGATTGATAAAAAATTAGACCATGTTATAAAACTAATACAATAAAGTGCAAGTGCACAGTGTCTCAAAACACTGGGTGACAAAATGATATAACAATACTGTCAGAACTCAATTGTACCAAAACTGTATAAACCATCATTCAGTGGGATCATAATACTTAATAAGTCAGCCCGGGCCTAAAATCTGAATACTCTATTAAAAAAACAGTCTGTAAAAGTGCAGTGCAATATGCAAATTACGTGAATAAATACTCAAAAAGTCCAAAAAGAATGTAATCTTTGTTTAAATATACAAGATACAGAAGCAGAAATCCTTTTCCAAGCGTGAACAATCCTAAAGTGCAAATGCCGATAGTGTCTAATATCAAAACTCATAAGATCATTAGAAAACAGTCAATCCATAGATCCATATATATACAAATTTGGATTTCTGTTAATAAGTCAAAAACTACTATATATATATATATATATATATATATATATATATATATATATATATATATATATTCACTGAAAAAACCATAGGTTTCACACACGTTATAGTTAGGAATTAGCATTTAAAAAACCTTGCAAATTCACTGAAAAAACCATAGGTTTCACACACGTTATAGTTAGCGGACATTTCACTCATAAAAAAACAATGAAATTCCCCCGTTATAGTTAGTGCAGGCAACTATAACTCACGCGACCGCAATCCTCTGCTGATGACATATGTGTCTTTATGAAAAAAAAATATTTGTAATATATGTATAGCTAAAATTTAATGGAAGAAGACATGGGCAAATAAGTGTCTAAATACAGTATTAGCATCAGCAGAGGATTGCGGTCGCGTGAGTTATAGTTGCCTGCACTAACTATAACGGGGGAATTTCATTGGTTTTTTATGAGTGAAATGTCCGCTAACTATAACGTGTGTGAAACCTATGGTTTTTTCAGTGAATTTGCAAGGTTTTTTAAATGCTAATTCCTAACTATAACGTGTGTGAAACCTATGGTTTTTTCAGTGAATTTGTACGTTTTTTTAAATGCTAAGTTACTTTACGCCGTTCGTGGCATGCGCGCCCACTTCACGCAGTTCGTTCCGTGCGCGCACGGTGCGCTTCGCGCACCGCGCGCCCACTTTACGCAGTTAGTGCCGTGCACACACGTTGGGCACGCGGTGCGCTACGCGCACCGCGTGCCCACGTTATGCTGGATGGGCCATGTACGCACGATACGCACCGTCCGCACACGGAGGACATATTATGTGCTTCGTTTTGAAAGGTTATCTATTAAATGTTCAATGTACAGATTTGCTATGCACAAAAGGTGCCCTGCAGGCACCTTTTGCACACGGGGGGTGAGAAATGTGGATATTTTTTTATTTTTATTTAATTTTAACCGTACGTGTACGGTAAGCGTAATCGGCGTTTTTTCAAAACTTGGGGGTTCTTTTGGGACACCCTAACCAAGGCTAGGTGGTTAAGAGCTGTCTAGCCTGCCCCTTTTCATGATATCCAACTTTGTTTTTCTTCCCCCCCTCAGAGTGCGAGAGAGAAAATGGCGGCCGCCATTTCCTGGTTTCGACCGATTCGAATGTTTACTAAGATCTAACAGCCAATCAGAATCGCGCTCGCGCACGGCACCGTACGCGTACGGTAAGCTTACCGTAAGCGCACGGTAAGCGCACCGTAAGCTGCCACAGATATATATATTGATTTAAATGCTATTATCTTAGGAACTGCTGACCAGATTTACACCAGACCTACAAAAGGCACTTCCTTGACCTGTAGACTACCTCTCTGCCAAATTTCAAGTAACTCTGTTCAGCCGTTCGGGCTGTAGCTGTGTCTTAAGGTCCTATGGAAAAATGCATGGGGAAAACGCGTTTTGGGACCCCCCTTTTTTCTCAGCCCCCGCTTGACGAATCCCCACGAGACTTTCAGGGTAGGAGCGGAGCGTAGCGCCCCATTAGTTTTGAAAATTTCGCGAGGATTCGTCAACCGGCGCCAAAGTTATTCCAAATAGAATGTTGCGGATCTCCTATGGAAACAGGGTCCTAACTATAACTATCTACTGGCGACCGCCAGTAGATAATATAAATATATATATATATATATATATATATATATATATATATATATATATATATATATATATATATATATATTACCTACTGGCGGTGGCCAGTAGGTAGTTGTAGTTAGGACTAACTTTCCATAGGAAGAGCATTTTTTGTTTTGCTTATAACTTTGGCGTCGTTTGATGAATGAAATTTTCCAAACTAATTTTTTGTTCATATCAGCTCCTATGTTAAAAGTTTGGGGGGGATTCGTCGGGGGGGGTGAGAAAAAAGGGGGGTCCCAAAACGTGTTTTCTCCATGTTAATTTCCATAGGAAACTTTAGACAAGGCTACAGGTCGAACGGGTGAACGGAATTAACCCAAATTTGGCCTGGAGAAGGGTCTAGAAAGCATGCGTTTGTTTATTTGGTGTAAATCCATTCAGTAGTTTTGGAGAATTATCAAAATATACAGATATCGATATTTGGGAATTCTGCCATTTGATTGGTTGAGGCGTTACAAGCACGAGCTTGCTGCTTATTGGCTGCTAGCGGTGAGAGCGGTTGCAACTAGGAAGTGTTGGCAGCCATTTTGTGATTCTGTTGAAGCGAGTAAGGGGAAAAAAGGGCGAAAAAAGGAGGAAAGAGGAGGGTAGGACATTGTAACCTCTGTGGGGTGTTTAGGGTGTGCTATACAGGGGTGCGAAGCAAACTACTCATCCCTACTGGTCTGAAAGTGCTGGGCTATGGAAATTGAGTGAGGTATTGCATAGAGTCTGATGCTGCTAAGGTGAGCTGCTGAGGGACTCGGGGATTAAAGCTTGAGCCCAAACTGTGTGTCTTATATTGTGAAGTCAGGTGCCCTCTCCATTGCACCACACCTGTGGAAGTAGTGTCAGCATGTGTTTATACCTACTAGGACAAACTACTGACCCCTACTGGTCTGAAAGTGCTGGGGTATGGAAAATATGTGAGGTATTGTCTAGAGTCTCATGCTGCTAAGCTGAGCTGCTGCCGGACACGGGGATGAAAGCGTGAGTCCAAACTGTGTGTCATATGCTGTGAAGTCATGTGCTCTGGCCGCTGTGCCACATCTGTGCAAGTAGTGTCAGCATGTAGTTATACCTACTCGGAGGAACTTTTGTTTTGAATATTGTAAGTTGTGTATGGTGTTTAGGGGGTGTTATACAGTGAGTGCGAAGGTATATTCGCGCGTATCAAATTAATTCAGTATTTGGATAGTGAAAACTACTCACTCGTACGGGTCTGATGGCGCTGGGGGCGTAAGCTGAGCTGCTGATGGACTAGGGGATAAAGGCGCTGAACTACTGACCCCTACCGGTCTGAAAGTGCGGGGTACGGAAATTAAGTGAGGTATTGCCTAGAGTGTTATGCTGCTAAATTGAGCTGCTGCTGGACTCGGGGATGAAACCGTGAGCCCAAACTGTGTGTCCTACGCTGTGAAGTCATGTGCTCTGGGCGCTGTGCCACACCTGTCCAAGTAGTGTCAATAATATTTTATACGTAGCAGGAGGAAGTTTTGTTTGGAACATGGTAACTTGTATATGGTGCTGGTAAGTGATCCGCAGCACTTGCAAAGTCAGTGCACCCAGGACATGCAGCAGACGTGCAAGGTATGGGTGGACCAGTCTTGTGGATGAAATGGCACAGCTTGGTGCAATGAGCCGGGTCTGTGTGCAATGGGTGCAGGGCAGGGTTGTGGTGGGAGTACGTGTAAAGGCCATTTCACGCACGCTAACTACGACAAAGGACTTTTGAGTGTGGGATGTCCACTCATTGTTCTCAAATTGGGCAGTGGGTAGTGTGGGAGACGGATGCAAATATTATCGTATCTGTCAGGGGGCTGGCTACTTGCAAGTTCCTTCTCGGAGCAGCAGATGTGTTAGTGCAAGATAGCTCAGACAAAGAACCTTTCATTCTTACAGTAACTTCTCCAGGTGCATTCATACAGGATGTGTACAAAGGCCGGTCGTGGGTGTTGTGGGATGTCTGCGACCCTGGTCATCATTGATGAGATGCCCAGCACGTGGTACATGGGCGGGTTTACTGTGTGTTACATTGCCAAACAGCTGCTCCTCCCTCCAATGAGCCCTCACACTTTTGTGCGCTGCGCTGTTGTATCCCGTGCACTCCTACGGCACACCTTTGTAATGCCTATTGGCGCATGTCCTGCGGCATTCTAATGACACAGTGACACTGCCGTTTGGAGGTGGTGCATGCCACTTTACAGCATCGACTGCTGCGGCCCTTGTGGTGGCCAGAGCAGAACACAGAGACACACTTACTGCACTTCTTGCACACAGACATGTGTGAGACACTACGTTCCCTTTGCCGCTTGTGCATGCAGGAGGATGCATGCGTAGCTACATCTCCAGGCTCACTGCCAACACTGAGGTGACATGGTAACATCCGCAGAAGACAGCACACTGTGATGTTGCAGGGCTGGTGCCTATGATGCTGCCTATCATGTAACACAATGACCACACAGACATACTTGCTCAGATGCGAGTTCGGGAGGCATTGGCGGACCTGGGGTTGTTGCGAGGAGTGGTATGGCCCTCAAGGGTATCCGTGTATCATGCTCATTGACTCTATGGCACCTGTGGGTGTTCAGGTGTGGCTCTTGGCTGTGTTCCTTTTCATGCTGCAGGTAGTCGTCCTGCTTAACACCAGCAGAAAGCAGGTGTAAAATCTCTGGTGCTAACGCAGCTTATCGCCGGAATTTGTTTTGCTTCGTACTTTTTGGCTTTCGTTGTGGAAGTTGTCCATGTGGTTGCAGAGAGGTGTTCAGAGACCACGCCCCTTTTTACAACACTCTGCAACGCAGCTCCGTGGCGCTTACTGGAGGTACCTGGTGGGCTAGTTGGCCCCCAGGGAACCTCAAGATTGAAGAGGAATTAATTCCCCAACTTAAAACGCGCCACAGAGCATGTTTGCACACATGTCACCTCAGGCCCCGCCCCCTTCCTTCACTATTGTGCAAACGCACCCCGTGGCGCATTGTAAGTTGGGGGATTAACTCCCCTTGAATCCTGAGGGTCCCTGGGGTGCAACTAGCCCACCAGGTACCTCCATTAAGCGCCACAGAGCTGCGTTGCAGAGAGGTGTAAAAAGGGGCGTGGCCTCTGAACACCTCTCTGCAACGCAGCTCCCTGGCGCATACTGGAGGTTCCTGGTGGGCTAGTTGACCTCCAAGGACCCCCAGTATTCAAGGGGAATTAGTTCCCCATCTGCAAACGCGCCAGGGGGCGTATTTGCAGAATGCTGCAGGGAGGAGGCAGGCCTCCGGCGCGATGCCGGTCTTTTAAAACAAAACAATTTCGCGAAATTTTCAAAACTAGTGGTGCGCTCCAGTCAGCTCCTATCCTGAAAGTTTCAGGGTGATTTGCCAAGCGGGGGCTGAGAAAAAAGGGGGGTCCCAAAACATGTTTTCTTCATGTTATTTTCCATAGGAAACTTTAGACACGGCTACAGCCCGAACTGCTGAACGGAATGACAGCAAATTTGGCAAAAAGGTAGCCCTTGGTTCAGAAAGAACTATTTTTGTTAAATGGTGTAAATCCGTTCAGTAGTTCCTGAGAAATTAAAAATAAAGAGTTCAGCAAATCAATTTCCCATAGGAAAGTTTAGACATGGCTACAGCTCGAACTGTTGAACGGAATTACACCAAATTTGGTAAAAAGGTAGTGCTTGGTTCAAAAAGCACTCTTTTTCTGAAATGGTGTAAATCCGTTAATTAGTTGCTGAGAAAATAAAAAAATAAACGTTTCAATATATAGAGGCGCAGTGGATCCGCGCTCCCGCCTGACCACAAGCTTCATTCTAATTGGCTGTCAACACTCCAAACCAGGAAGTGTTGGCAGCCATCTTGTGACTCCGTTAGAAAAACTAACGCACAAAACAAAGGGGGCAGGGTAGAAACACCCTGACCCCTAGGCCTGCTCAGGGGGTCCCATAAGGACCCCCAGGGCCAAAAAAAGCACCCCCAAGGCTTTTAATATTTATAATTGTGGGGGGCATACGGCCCCCCACTGCCCCGGGGACCACCACCCCCTGGGGCTTTTTAAAAAAAAAATTACCTGTGTGGGGGGCAAGCCCCCCCACATGCCCCAGGGACCGCCACCTCCCCAGGGCTCTTATATTCAAATTTGGGGGTCCGTAATGGACCCCCGAGCCCCAGGGACCACCACCTCCCCGGGGCTGTGCAATAGGTGGGAGGGGGGCCGTGCAGCCCCCCTCCTAGAGCCAGTGATGGCCCTGTGGACCGCCACCCCCTAGGGCCGGCTCCTGCAGTGTTCCAGGGTGCCCACCCTGGGACACTGCTGTTTGTAATGACAGGGCGGGAGCCGGCAAGCTCCTGCCCTGTCATTGCAAACTGCTTTGCTTCATTGAAGCGAGAGCAGGGAAACCTGCTCTCGCTTCAATGAAGCAAAGCAGATTGCTTTTCCACAAGGGGAGCTGCATGTTAGCAGCTCCCCATGTGGAAAAGCAATGCTGGCTCCCGCAGGAGGCGGGGAGCCGGCAGGGACCGGTGGGGCATTGGGGCCAGAAGTGGCCTGGGAAAGGGGCCACGCGGCCCCCCTACCCAAAAATAAGAAATAAAATAAAACAAGGCAGAGCCCCGGGGGATAGGGTCCCTGGGGCTAACACAAGCCTCAGGAGGGAGGCCATGCAGCCCCCCTCCTTTCTAAATATAAAAAAAGATCAATATAGTGGTCATGCCCCGGGACATGGGGTCCTCGGGGCCAAAAATGGCCTCGGGAGGGGGGCCGCGCAACCCCCTTCAATTTAAAAAAAATAATAATCAAATTAGGGGTGAGGCCCTGGGGGATGGGGTACCCAGGGCCCATAATATAGGAAAGGAAGGGGGACCACACAGCCCCCCTTCTAGAAAACAATTTTTTTTAAAAAGCTGGCATTGCGCCGGAGGACCCGCCCCTTCCCAGCAACACTATGCAAACGCGCCCCTATAGCCATTTATATACTCTAACACACATTATTTACTGCCTTTCACATATGTAGTTACTCACACATGTACCACTGAGATATGCATTCTCTCACTAACACACCCATACACACACTCACCCACCCATACAGTCCATCACAGATGCACTCTTGAAACCATGCACCCAGTGATTCACCCACTCACACATCTATGAACAGAGTCACACACACCCCACCCACACAACCACTCAGGCACCCATACAGATACTCAGACAACCAATCAATAACTCATATAGACACTCATGTAGTTATTCACAAACCCATGCAGCCGCTTACACACCAACAGACAGATGGATACAGAGATTCACACAGTTTAGTCACTAACCCATGCATTCAGTAAGATATGTTTAATCACTCACTTATAGAGTCAGTCACGCACCTAGTAAATCATCCATTCAGACACTCATACACCCACTCATTTTTCAATATGCCTTTCCCTACATATATTAAACATATTTAAACTTTACAGAAACACACAGTCACTGGACGATGTCATCAGTGATGTCATTTGAGATATCATCAGTGATGTCATCAGTGATGTCACTGACCATGTCATGAGTGATGTAATATGTGACGTCATCAGCAGTGCATTGCGGGGGCGTAAGTTATAGTTAGCTGAACTAACTATAACGGGGGAATTTCAGTGGTTTTGTATGAGTGAAATGTCCAACTAACTATAACGCCCCTGAAACCTATGGTTTTTTCAGTGAATTTCTAAGGTTTTTTAAATGCTAATTTCTAACTATAACGTGCCTGAAACCTATGTTTTTTTCAGTGAAGATATAAAAATATATATATATATATATATATTTATTCATTTTATTATTTTTTTTGGAAAGAAGAGTGACACATACGAAAACAGCTCTGTGCGCTTTGCGCTTTGACCATGACGCTGGCCTTGGTCATGAATGGTCACTGTCATGGCCGAAATACAGTTTTATAGATTTACTCATTGCAAGATTCTTAATGGCTTGCAGTTACTTGAAGAACCCAGTTCAGGGCAGTTCACTTCTTGGACAAACCATAGTGGAAGTAAGTGCCTAATCAGGGGGCATGACTATTCAGGGACCTTTCCATAAGCTTCTAAACTGCTGTGTCTGTTTGTATGTGTGTGATACAAACGTTTTTTAAAAATAGTCAAGAGGACCTGCAGTCTATGATACTGAGGGATGGAATAAAGTTACACAAGATGTGCAGGCCATAAAGTGCTTGAAGAAATTCTGAAGTTGCCCGAAGCAACTTATTTCAGTGAACCTTTAATTTATTGCTGCTCAGTCATGGCAAGGTATGAGCATGGCCCTAAAGCAACTTGGAAGGTATCTGGTGCATTACATGTTCTACATATCACAATACAACTCAGGTTATTTGTGCCTTAGGCCTTGCAAGACCATACAACTCACCCTGTAATTATGAGGTACGCTTCTTTGGGAACATCTTTTCTTAACCAAGCCATCTAATTAGACTAAAATTGCAAGCACGCTCACTATACACGAGAAATCACAAATCATAACTACAGCTCATTCTGGTGTTTCCCACGATAATAAATCTTTATTTTGCTGCAATAATGTTAATGGAAGATACATTCACTTTGGTGGCATTCAGCTCTATTGTGCTGTAGCTTTTAATTTAATGTGTAATCATTGCATGTTTAGTGTTTCCATTAAAACGGCTTTGATTTCCTTTCATTTAGAAACTAGTGACAGGTTTTCTGTAAAAAGGATTTCATATTTTCAATGTATTAATTCCACTCATTATAAGCAAAGCTTCATTCATTGGGTGCTGTTTTATCCATAAACCATCAAATAATTTCGATAAATGGTGCCAATGTTGCAGACCATAGAATGTGCGGTGACTGGGCACTGGGCTTTCTATTTTAATGCTCTGCATCATTGCTTGCATTTTTATAATGGTCCTTAAGGCAACCATAGAGGTCTACTGCAGTGCACCAGAAACAGAAGAACTCACAGTTGGCCACATTACAAGCCTCACAAGTGGCTCTAGTTAGTAAAGTTGTATATACTATTATTATTTATTGGTTTAGTACTGTTAAATGTGTGAGTGTGGGATGCATGTAATGAAGAAGACAATGCAGTTATTTATTAGTTAGCTGTTTGGATATGGCACAGTTGTCGTGCCATATTTAAAGGAAGAGTTTGAACAGACTACTCAAAAGTTAAAGGTTTTTTAGACTGGTTGGAGCTTACCGGCATCGGTGGAACTCCTCCTGTACAGGGAAGTCACCAAGGAATAATAAAATTAGTCAGGGGTACCAGAAAGGTAAGAGATTAGGGGTTGCAGAGCATTTAAACTGCACCGTTTGTAGGGTTTATACCTTATTTTTGGACAAGCTCTGAACCACTGCAAGAGTTTGTTGTCTTAAAGTGATAATGCTTTACCACAGAGAGGTGCACAAGAGTATACCAGATCTTGGTATATCCCAGTTACCCAAAATATAGTGGAGGTGCAGGGCGATCAGAAAAGAAATTATAAAGAAATACTACAGTAAATAAAGTAAAATGGTTTAGGAAAGCAATTTTAGTTATTTTAGTTTAGAAGCATCCATACTTTCACTGATAGAAATAATGACTTGCATGTTGTCTTGGTCTTAATTCAGTTCCTTGTAGTCATCGCGATGGCAACTGAGGTTCTGCAGATTCTGTGGCATATTGTATTCACATTTTCTTTAAATTAAGCCTTTTTGTGTGAGGGCAGGAGAGGAAGAAGAGGGGCACAATTTACTCCAAGAAGATGGCTTGCCCAATGCATTTGTAAACAGCAACAGATCATGTTCAGCCCCTTACTTGTGGAAGATAGATATGTGCAGGGTGACTATTTTTCAGGATGCACAATATGTCGTTAGGGATTTGGGTGAGAAAAAGTGGTTTCCACTTGTGAAATCCTCGGTTTTTTCAAGCCACACCCAAATCAAGTTGAGTGGCGAGTGAGTGACAAGCAAATATTTTGACTGCAAATGTTAAAGCTAAAATTACAAAAATTAATGAACAGCGGACTCGAGTAAACTATTGACCCTTATTCCATAGGGGTACTTTGTGAAGGATTTGCCTCAGTGCAGAGACTGTTCCTAATGGTAATATGGCTGTTTACTCCCAATGATCTCAGGGTGCTTAGGGCAACAGGGATTGTGATAATGACACACTTGGCCTCTAGCTTGTAACGGTAAAGTGCGTACAATGTACGGATTGCAATGGTGGCATTCTTTAAGTAACATTCGTATTCACTATCCGATCAAATCTATCGTTTTCAATCAAAATAATTTGGAGAAAAAAAAAGTGCACAAATGCTCAGATTAACTAAATGTAATACAAGAAGGCACTGCATCAAAAAATCTGCGATATGCAAGTTTGTAACGTACGTCATGTGTAACATTTACAACGTAATCCTGTTAGTTGACAAAACAATGTAATACTAAGCAATGTGATGCACTGTTTGGGTCATTTAGGGCCTTATTATGAATTTGGCAGTGCAGGAGCAGGACTGCCCCAAAGCCAGTGTAGGAACCATCCACCAGACAAGGAGTTTTCTCCTGGTCTGGCGGGCAGTTCTCTGGCGTTCGCAGGGCGGAGCCTACGGAATATGACTGCTGCAGTCCATGCTGTGCAGGTACTGGTGTGCATGCACACAGGGGGCCACATACTGTGCCCCCCTGTGTGCATCCACATGGCGTGAGACACTAGCGGGCGCTGTAGTGCCTCCTTTGTTTCCTCACCATAACACTTTTCATGTGGTGCATGTGGCGGTGAGGAAACTCATAATATGCTTTGCGGGCCTTAGCAACCTCACCAAGCATATTGCAGGCTCAGGACCTCTAGCCAACCACCAGGGTACAGCGGTTCCCTGGCAATTGCGACGGATGTGGTGGACCCAGTGAGGCCCGACTGAACTAGTCGTAATAGGGCAGTTGGGAGACCGGCACCGTGAGTCTGGCTGTCCGTGGAACGCCAAACTTAAAATAAGGGCCTAAATCATCTATTCTAGCAATAAGAATCTGAAGTTCTCAGAAAAATACAGTAGACAATGTGTAGAATTCCTTGATATATGGATTGTGGGAGTGCAAGATTACACAGAAGTGGCGCTTTATAGAAAACCCATAGGCAAAAATACCCTGTTCGAATTTAGGAGTTTTCACTCCAATTGTCAGAAGGACTCTGTCCTCTTCAGGGAGTTTCTAAGTATGTGCAGGAATTGCACAAGAGCGTAGAACTACATCCAGAATGGAGAGAAATTGAAAAAAGAGACTCATACTTTGTGGCTACCCTAGAAGACTTGTGAGTCAAGCCTACAAGAGAGCTAAGTTTTCCAACTTTCAAAATGAAAAAGGTCTTTGAAAAAAATTGGAACATTCTCATTACCAATGAAGAAGACTGAGTATTGGAGAAACCCACATTTGCGTATAGGAGAAATGCGAATCTAAGGGACAAATTAGTCCATACAGCATTGTCACAAAAAGAGAAACTACGTCAAAGTACCATCACAGGTTTAGTCCAGGTGAAAGGCTATCGTTATTGTGGTACCTACCATGGCTGTGCCACAGTGATAACAACAGAGAAGTTGGAACATAACAAATATTCCATTAAGTTGCATGATCTGAAAAATTGTAGAAGTAGCAATATTGTTTATTTAATCCTATGTCCCTATAACCTTGGCAATGCTGGAGAAACAGGTTGTGAATGTCGTACAAGATATGGAGAGCACAAGTCCACTATACTGACTATGAAAATGTAAGCTTCAATAGTCATGCACTGTATGGAAATGAACCATAATGAGACTGAACTAAAGTGGCTAATGCTGGAAAAGGTTAAAAACATGCCAGGCAATACAGATACAAAACAACACAAAGAAAGAGAAACTTTTTGCATTTTTTTTCTTAAAACGAATAAACATGGGCTAAATGAGAACATTTTATGGCTTGAGTGATAACAGTAGAAATATCTCAAGTGGGCAACACAATATCTGTAGTGATCCCCAGCACCATGTTGGCTTTCCCATGTTGTCATCTTCTTTGATGTGAATCCCTGCTTTAGATCGGTGCGATCGGATGTTGTGGGTGGGCCGCGAGGTGGACTGTTCGAGTGAGTCTACTGGTGTTCTGGGTGTTTGAGAGACATGGTGTGTTATGTCCAGAAAGATGGTGGGGCCTCTGATGTTGAAAATGGATAACAGAAGTGGTCACCGTTCTAGATGTCTTTATGGCGAGGTGGCGTGTTTGAGTAATCTCATTGGTGCTTGCTCGCTGAGAGACACCTTGCATAACGCCCAGAGCGGAGGCGAGGTTTTGGTTGCTGAGAATGGAAATGGTCACTGCTCTAGGTATTTTTTGGGCTCACGTGCTAGGTCGTAACTGTTCAAGAACACAAGGCGCGGGACACATGGTTGCTGCGAACACTGGATCACAGAAGAACTTAGAAATCCATAGCGCGTGCTAAGGGTATGTATGGTAGATGTTTTGATAAAGACTCTAATATCGATAGCCAATTCAAATTGGTAGGAAGTGTGCAATAGTCACAGGTTAACAGTGAATCAAATAATTATAATGGACTTGCAAGTGAGTTACTGAATACTAGAGTGAGTGAATCTCTCTAGGGACCTCTGTTTCCCTTCATAGTTATGTTTTATTTTTCGTGTAGGAGTGAGATAGAGATTGATACCTGGTAGGAGCAGAATCATGAGAGGCTCCAAAACACGTCCCTTGGAAGTTGGAGAAGTCTGATTAAAGGTAATGTTTGTAGAGGTTCTGCTTATGCTAGCCTCCACTCACGGTGTTGTGCATAGCACTGTGTAATCTGATGGCATTGGCAAAAGTGGAACAAGACTTCCATACATTAGATATTTGCCAAACGATTACATAAGGTGGTCCCACAGGGGTTTGATATATAGCCACATAGTGACTATTTGAATTGTCCCTTCCATTTTACCTCCTCTTTATGTATCTCTTTATTTATA
The DNA here is from genome assembly GCF_964204655.1 of Triturus cristatus. Taxonomy (NCBI): domain Eukaryota; kingdom Metazoa; phylum Chordata; class Amphibia; order Caudata; family Salamandridae; genus Triturus; species Triturus cristatus. Next base: position 911,364,963 of record NC_140581.1, on the reverse strand, counting down.
ATTTCAGTTCTATTTATCTGAGGTGTTGTTTTAGTAATGAAATGTAGAACTATGGTGTACTTATCTGTTTACTCTCTCAGTGTGAGCCGCATGCCGATAGAGAATGTTTATAACAAGAGGGTGAATTATTGATAGAGAGATTCCTTTGCGGAAGAATCCATTTCTAAATCCTTTGGACCGGTTCTTTTAGGTATGCAGTGCACTATTTTTCTGCATACTCCTGTTTGTGGTGGCCAGACTTTCCTGTGTAGGCTTTCTGGCCCCTCTCCTAATTTTTGATGTTGATGATTGCATTGTTTCCTGGAGACCCTCAGAACTATCAATAACAGCTCTCCACGTACAATACAAGTAATACATTATCCCCATTTGAAGAAAGATTGGTGATAGTAGGGAAATGTCCTCTTATCTCTTTGTATAAACATTTCTCTTTAGGTCACAGGTGATTCTTGTTCTTTGAGGGAACCGGGTTGAGAGTCTCATAAGGTAGCTCTTAGGGGTATCACTGAAAAAACCTCCTCTTGTTAGATATTCATCATTATGCATGTTTATTAAGAAGTGACACCTAAAGGGATATTCTCTAAAGGCTTGCCTTCACACTCTATTCTTATTAGCATGACTATGGGTATCTGTAGACGGCAACACAAATAAATGTTGCTGTCTACAGAACAAGGGATGTTTGATATCTTGATAGCTTGGTAGTATGGTACGTTTTAAAGTTTTTCAGTGTTGGGATTGTCCAGTTATGGAGGTTTTAGAAAGAACTTTTAAACACAAATATTTTTGCTCTGTATTGTAAAAGTCTGTGACCACACTTTGGCATTCAATTAAAGAAAGTTTGTTATATTATTTCTCATTTAGATTTCTTTCCTTGCCCTTCTGTTGCATTGTATTAAAATATACAATCATTTTTTAGTCCTGAAGAAGGTGATTACAAATTAGATATACCACCGAAACACACATTAACTATGTCTGTTCAGTCCGGTGCCATTACACCAGAAAGAGTAATGTATAGAGACCTTGATGGTGTACTTTAGGACATTGGTGTTTGTTTGTTTTTCTGGACTGGTTGATGATGAATAAATGTTTTGTAGTATGAGTGGGATGTGAGTGGAGAGTGTGATACAGGAGGTGAAGTGAATGAGTGATTTTGTATTTTGAATATTTTAAATCCTAGCATGTATGTGTAATATGAAAAATATTTTGAAATGTATGTTAAGAAGAAATGTATATAATTTTTTTTGTAATAATAAAAAAATTAAAAAATGGATTGTATGTAAAGAATATATAGTTTGAAAAAAATTCAAATTGAAAAAATAATAAATAAAGACTATATGACCAGGTAATATGCCTTTATAAATATGTAGTGTGGTCTGATACTGTTTGATTTATTCCTTGTAGAAAAGTAATATAGGTCGGTAGGACCCCTTTATGTGTAATCATTTGTGGTGTTCTCATTAGTATATGAAGGTGGCCCTTTTATAATTTTTGTCCTAAATCGTCTATGCCCTGTTCATATGCAGAAATACAAGGAAAACTGGTACAAGACAAAAAGATTAAAGAGACGAAGAGGACAGTGGTAGACACTGAGAGGAAGAGGAGGGCTGTGGAACCAAGCAGTGAATCATCATGACAACTCTGGAGGATCTCAGAAGAGTACTCAGGGTCCCAATCCTGGAGTCAACACAGGAGGGAGGAAGATAAGGGAGGCTAATTTCAAACAGGATATTGTGGAGATCTTAATTTGTGTGGTGATAAGACTGTAAAATCAACTAGTTGTCACATCAAAGCATCTACTAGCAAAGAAAAGCACTTCAGACAAGATTAATGCAGTAGTACCAATATGCACCACTGTGGATAAGTGTAAAAAGAGGTAGCATGAGGGAGAGAATATGGCCTAATGACTAGGGTGGTCGGAGCTGGGTAACCGGGTTCGAGTCTTGGCAGGGACGATCAACATTCTTTGATTCAGGGCAAATTTCTCACCAGAAATGCGCATGCGCGGACACGCGCGCATGCGCAGTTTTCGCTTGGATTAGAAGAAATGGTGACTAAGAGGAGGAAGGCAGACTGGGGACGCCGCAGTACAGGTAAGTGGGTTTTAATTTATTTGAAGGTAATAAAATTAATTGTCAATATATGGGGGTGGAGGCGGGGGCAGGTCAACTCCGCTACGCTACAGAGTGTGTGGAGATTTGCCTTCTCCGCGTTCTCTGCGGAACACAGAGAAGGCAAATCTTCCCACATTCTGCGGGCCTAGTTTTGAGTAAGACAATTTATTGGTTATGAAATTGTTGATTTTTGTATTTTTTGTTGTATTAATGTATATAAATAATGGTTTATATTTTTTTTTAGTCATGGGATATTGGGTTTTTAGTGGATAAGGGTGGGGAGATTTTTTAAAAGTGAATATCTAAAGTACATTTTATGTTAAATATTTTAATGATATGCAAAAACATTACAACTTATAAATGATTTTTGTTACATTAAAGGGCTGCATACGATGTCCGTCGGAAAGCCTCCACGGTCAGAGGTTTGCGGTCCGACCACCGAATTATGGTGTCAGCGGTCGGAGCGTAAACTGACCGGTTATTCCGACGCAGTTCAGACTGGCTCTCGGAGTCTTCAGAAGGTCGGGCCCGCACCGTAATGCCATATGGATTTTATTTTATGATTGATCATTTTGGATTATTATTGTATTTTTTATTTTTCAGTTTGAAATTTAGAAATGGTAGTAAATAATGTATTAATATTATTAGTTATATATAGCAATAACAATATTTTTTATATTCTAATGTTTAAATATAAGTATACATGTTTGTAGTTTTGGTTGGTGTTTATTTAAATTACATTTTAGTTTATTTTATAGTTAAAACATTTTACATGAGTATGGGATATTAATTGTGTATTTACAACGTTTAATTTGTTTAACCTTGTTTAAAATGTTTTAGATTGTGGTGAAAATAGTAAATGTCATCACTTTAGTGTCCAACAACTTCTTTAAATAGCTTTGGATTGGAGTGTGAGTAGTAAATGTCACTCCTTTAGTGTCCAACACCTTCTCCCAAAATGTTTCGTTTGGAGTGGAAATAGTAAGTGTAACCCCTTTAGTGTCCAACGCCTTCTTCAAGTTAGTATAGATTGGAGTGGGAACAGTAAATGTTGCCCTTTAAGTGTCCAATGCCTTTCCCAAAAAGGTATAGGTTGGAGTGGGAATAGTGAATGACACCATTTTAGTGTCCAACACTTTCTCCAAAAGGGTTTAGATGGAGTAGGAATAATATTTTGCACCTTTTTAGTTGCCCAACCTTTTCTCCAAATTGGTTTGGATTTGAGTGAGAATAGTATATGCCACTCCTTTAGTGCCCAACCAGCCCCAAAGTTGGTTTCGATTGGTGTGGGAATAGCAATTTCAACCCCTTTAGCGCCCCACACCTTCTTTAAATTCGTATAGATTAGAGTGGGAATAGTAGATGTTACCTTTTTAGTGTCCAACACCTTCCTCAAATTGTTATAGGTTAGTGTGGAAATAGTAAATGACACCCTTTTAGAGTCCAACACTTTCTTAAAAATAGTTTATGCTGGAGTGTAATTATGTTTACTTATAATTTTAGTCTTGAATCCTTTGTCTTAATTGTATTTATATGTAGTAGAAATAGTTTGATTTATTTCATTAGTGCTTATGCCTTTTAGAAATATAATGAAAAATAGTTGATTGTATGGTTGTAAGCAATTATATCATTAATTGCCTTTTTTAGTAGAATAAAGCTATTTATCACAGTTTTCTAATTTTATTTATGTTTTCAAAGTGTATTTAAACAGCCTTAACAATGCAGGCATAGCCATGAATGCCATTTGCCTGCAAGCTCAACCATGCATGCCTTAACCAACCATATGCATATACGTGGTTAAGGCAGTGCGCGGTCTAGATGCTGGGATGGTTGGGGCCAGAAACAGGAAGCATCAGGAGAGGAAGGTAGTGAGGTAAGGTCTGGGTCTGGTTTTGCAGGTGTGGGGCAGTTTTTATGGGTTGGGGTAGTTTTTAGGGCTCAGGGGGTCTGGGTAGTTTTGGGGGTTTGGGGGGTCAGTGTAGTGTTTAGGGCTCAGGGTTGGGGTAGTGGTTAGAGATCGGCGTCTGGGTAGTATTTAGGGCTTGGGTTGTGGGTAATGCTTAGGGTTCGGGGATCGGGTAGTGTTTTTGGCTCAAGGGGGGTTGCAATAGTTTTTATGGCTCAGGGGGTTCCGGTAGTGTTTAGGGTTCAGGGGGATTGGGGCAGTGTTTAGGGCTCGGTCAGGGTAGTGTTTGGGGCTCATGGGGGGAGGGTCTGGTAGTGTTTAGGGCTCAGGACTGGAGTGTTGGGTTGTGATTTCTACCACAAAACTGAATGACAAAGGCGTGCGTGGTAAAGGAATGTGTTGTTTATATGCATTCGTTGTTGGGGCCTCATAGTAGAGGCAAGTGTGATTTAGCCATGCATGACTCTGTCATTCAACCTTTATTGTGAATTGTCGATTCGACTCAGTCTAATAGCCGACCTTCATCTTGCGGATGGCTTATCCCCTCAAAATACTATGCATTTTTATTATGTTTTGTAGTTTTTATTTAAAAATGAATTCATCGTGCCTTGTTGTTAAGCCGGTACGCCCCGCCCTGATCTATTTGCAATTATTGACTGATGTTTATGCCTGCTTCTCTGTTGCCAATTGATTAGAAGCCAATGTTAAATAAAGGAAATCACTAACCAGAACATGTATTAATGCACTTTCTTAATCATTTAACCTTATATAATTGACATGAACTAGAGTACTGAATTTCAGAGCAGGGCAGATTCAGAGCTGTAGTTGTACCTGAAGCCATTTTGGGACATGTCCAAAATGTGATTGCCTTCTAAAAACTCGATTAGAAGTGTATTAACATGTTTTTCCATGACTTTTTCCTAAGAAAGGGAGCAGGGAAATAGGGCAGTAGATATTGAGTTTAGTGGGGTCAAGAGACACTTTTTTCAGTAGTAGTAACACGTTCACCTGCTTCCATGCTTGAGGAATGGTGGATGAGAACAGAGAGAGACTGGCAACCTCAAGAAGAGGCGGAAGGATGACCTCATGGAATTTAGTGACAATGTCAGGTTTAAGCGTGTCACCCTGAGTGCCTAAGTTCACTAAAATGCATAGAGTGAAAAAAGAGGGTAAGTCAAGGAGGGCTAGTTCATTTAGTTCTGTCCCAGGCTGTGACTTATCTGACCGGCTGGTACAGACCTCTGCATCATAGAGGTCTTTGGGTGGGAAATGGGAATAGATGTTATTAACCTTTTCAACAAGGAAACATCTACTATATTGTTGCAGTGGTCAGTTGAGCCCTCGACTGGCTCAGTAATGTCCAGTTTCTTAAGACTATTTAAAATAGAGAACATTTCTTTGGTGGGATTTTTACTGTTTAGAATCTTATTAGAAAGGAACTTGGCTAGTGTTGTTCTTATAGATTTGTGGTACAACCTGATTAACCTCATAACTCATGCCACAGCATTATAAGATTTCCTCCAAGCTTGCTCAAGCACCTAACAGTGTTTTCTCTCTGCAACCTCTAAAATAATGCGTTGATAGGCATTCACTTTAGCTTTCGGACATTTGGAAGTTGGCCACCCTATCTTCATAGGAGGTCCCCAATATTCACAACATATTAATTGGAAGTGGGTGAAGTATGCACAGATGTCAGCCACCACTGATTTTTCCACATATTGGTCCTTTCTAAACTTTCCTATCCAAAAGGCAAAAAGTATTCATCAAACCTGAGATTTACTTTATTCATCAAATAATTGGACACCAACATCCATAATACTAGCATAGTGGTCACTGATGCAAATATGTATAGGTTGGGTATTGTGCTATTGCAGTGCAGGAATGTAAGGGACGAGATGTCCCATTTGCGTGCAGAAACCTAGGCGGTAAGGAAGCTTCATACTCTGTAGTAAAGCGCAAGTTGTTCACTAGTTGTTGGGGGATCAGCCACTTCATTTGGGTATCAAATTCAATTTAGAGCTGACCACAAAACATTGTTTGGCTTGTTTATGGTGGAGTTGATTACCACCTAGGGTGTGGGCAGATCTAACTTCAGGATTGTCAAATGGAAATTTAAATGACAAGAGTTGCACTATCAGATAGTGTTTATTATGGTGTACTAACTATGAAGCTCACCTTTGAGTTCTGATGATGAACATCAGGAAGAACTGGTTAATGATAAAGTAGTAGTTAGTGCCCTATCTAGTGTTACTATGGGGGGGGGGCATTTCTGAGACAACATTATAAGAGCTTGTAAAGGGGGTGCGATGCTTAAGATAGTAGTATGGTTTGTGAAGGTAGGGTGGTCAACTTCCAAATGTTAAAATGCCAAAGTGAACGCCTATCAACGTATTATGTTGCAGATGTTGATCGAGAAGGATTACTTGAGAAGATTAGATACTCTGGTTGTTCCCTGAAGACTAAAGAGTAAGGCAGTAGAGTTGTCCCATGAGGGTCACATGGGGAGTAGGGCCATGAAATTATTTTGGTGGCCCACATTGCATAGCTGTGTGGAACATTACCCTAGTCAGTGTTTATCCTGTGGTGCCATGTGTGACAAGTCACAGGTCACGATTCTGTGTCTCGTTGAGTCTTTTCTTGAACCGGAAAAATCTTGGTCAAAACTGGATCTTGAAGCCATTGGTACCATTAATGTCCCAATTATCTAGATACGTATAGTATTGTCACAGTGAATTAATATTCAAGTGCCAAGGTTATAGAGTAGCTTGAAGGCTTGATTCCTCGCAAAGATATTCCAGATACAATCACTACTGACAACAGTACAGAGTTCAAGATCAGGGAATTTACCAATTTCCTTGATTATTAAGGTGTCAACCATGTTACCACTTCCTTGTATCACCCAACAAGCAATAGGGCAGTGGAACGCAGCAACTAAGTGATAAAGAACCACATTCTGTTGTTTATGGTCTATGGACTAGATTGAGAACATGTTTAAAGGAATCTTTTGTTGACCGTTCACATGACGCACTCATGCTGATACCATGGTGTTTCCTTTTTTTCTGTTTATATGTAGTATGCCAGGGTCTAAGATGATCAGATTCTGAATGGGAAATAGAACTTCACCTGTAGAGGAGGTACATGAAGGAAGACACACATTTAGTATGAGGGCAAAAGCTGTTGCAGGTAGTGAGTGTGATTTTGGGAAGGTCACATTGACTGGGGTTTATTCCAAGGAAAGTGCCAGTTTTTCCTCCCTATTGAGAGTGGTGAAGGTGAAGGATTGAGTGAGCAGACTGGCGGATTGAAGATGTTAGACTAGGGTGAGTTGTCTGGGATGTTCTCAGAAGAACGGGCAAAGAGTTTGGGGGTCTCGTGAGGGTCCTGGGTGAAATGTTTCCAATGGGAATTATGTATGTCAATGTGAGTGGTATTATCTGTGTTGGTGTGTTGAGTTGTCTGTGTAGGTGTTGTTGAGTCTGTGGGCTATTTGATTGGGTCTAATTCTTCCTAGTGGAAGCTTGTTGTCGTGGTGTCTGGTGATGTCAATTTTTTTCTGTATGTTGTTGTGTTTTGTGTTCATAGGGATGGTGTGGCTGTTCTTGAGATGGGTTACTAGAGTTCTGTTCTTGTAAGAGGAATGTGGAACTTCAAACAATCTTGGATATATTTTTAAACAATTGGTGTCTGTTGCTACCTGAGGTTTCATCTTGCTGCTTGTACATGATATCTGCTAAATAAGTATTCATTTGAAAGTAATCTTAAAATATATTGAAGCTTTGTGCCTAATATGTGCATGTCTGTGATTGTTGTGTGCATGTCTGTAAGTATGCATGTGTGTGTGTGTGTGAGAGAGAGAGAGAGAGAAAGAGAAAAAGAGAAATCAAAGAGGGTGCTTCCTGGGCCCTACCTAGGACCTACCTGTGCCTGATCCACTGACCAGGCAAGGCCCTTTCAGACCCCACTCCAGTAATAATTTCACATGCATATGTCATAGACATAGAGCAGGGACATGCAATTTACAGGTGAGGGACACATGTGGCCCTCCTGTCCTTTATGTGCAGCCCCTTGATTCTGAGGAGATTTGTGGAGCCATTGATGGTTCAAGCCCATGAAAATTGAAATAATAAATAGAAAATAGACACAGGATGTCTCTGTTATAACCAATTATAATAATTGTGTCTCTCTATGACCTTGGCGCCTGAGGGCACTTATATCTATCACTTCACTGCCTGCAGCGGTGAACCCCTCTTGGTCCTGATGAAGACCCTACTGTAAGGACCCCATTGACCTACAAAAACCTTGGGTCGAAACGTTGAAGGCTTTATTTTGCATTTACCTTTTTGAACAACAGTGATAGATTCACCACATTCTCCTATAATAGGGTTTTACAAATAGGTTAGCCTGGAACAAGGCTGGATTGGCTTTTTTTATGATTTGGATGTATATATTGTTCACTGCCCTCACACTCTACCTTACCTTCACACTTGCACATTGTTGCACCTTTCCCTTCCTCCCCTCTGGGGCATCTTTTTCATAATTGTATTCAACAAATGGGATGTTTTTGAACATGAGAATCTAATGTTAAAATATGAAATAAAATGTTTAATCTGTACATTATTGTTTATAATTGATTTAAGAGGTGTTGTTGATGTCTATATTTCATAATTGAGTTTGTGTCCACTGGGACCATTTTTTCTTGTACCTTGATCAACAGCAGCACTGTACAGCAGTTAACTAGGCAAGGGCAGAGTTTGCAGAGTTGGGGTACGCAGAATGTGAAATAGCTAAACAACTCTGCTGCGTTTCGCAGAGTTCCACGTGTGGGCAGAGTTGGAGTGCATCCTTGTGTCGCAAATCGCACACAAATGGCACTACATAGTTTCCAATGTGCGCCCTCATATTGAAAATCACATGCGAAAGGCACCACAGGGTTCACATGTGTGTGGCCATCTTGTTTTTCTACTTTCTGTTGAGGTGCTGGGCCTAACTTTCAATCCCTTTTTAATCCCGTTAATCCTCCCCCAGTAAATGTATCTACCCCTCATTTTCATTTAATCTATTAGTGTGGGTCTTTATGTTTGTGTAGTTTGTTTTTTTGGTGTTTGTTATGACTTTTTGTATTTTGTTTATTTTTCCCATACTCCCTTATTTATTTTTTCCTTTCCTTCCCTTTACTTCTTTTCTCATCTTTTTTACTCCACCCAGCGCCATGGCAGAGGATCGTGTACCATGTGGGTGACGTTGCTGCCCATGTATGCAACACAGGGCAAACTTTAGTGAGGATGCGGTGGCAGCACTCGTTTTTTGTGCAGTACCACCTTTCCTTCCTGCTGGGAGCTGGCAGTAGGCCCAGCAGGGATATCCCCAGTGGGATAGTCCTCTGCATTGGGGGAGGTTGCACCACAGTATGCTGCACACCAGCCAGGTTCGGCACACTGTCCAGCAGCTGACGCACTGCTGGGCGGATATCTAAGACTGGGAACAGGACCTGCTCGAACTGCTAATTGTTGAGATTCCGGGGCTCAGTGAGTATTAATTATTTAGTTTTTTTGTGTTCTACAATGCTGCTCACACTCAGAGGTAAATTACGTTTAGTTTACATTGGAATGTTATCATTATGCGATCCAGTTTCTACTAGGCAGGTGCTCAGCACTACCTAATCGTACTTATTATTACAGCACTGCTGAACACTAGTGGTCATTGTGAGGGTCACTGACCCTATTGTGCACCCAGGATGGCTTAGTGCCCCATCCACAAATGGCTGGAAGCGAACTTAAAAAGTGTGAGAACCTCAATTAGCGGCAGGTGGAGAGACAGAAAAAAAGAATATGGCCTAATCCCCTATCACCAATTACAGCTCTTACCTTGGAAGCAGTCACGGGTGCACGACTGATGCAGAGTAGGTAAATGTAGAAACATAGATTTAAATAGGCAAGTCAGAGGAAGGAAAACTACTCCCATTCCCCTGAGGATGAACCAACACTTTTTTCTTTTCAGATGCCGATAATAATAGTGCATTTGAAAAAAGTCATTTCCTAGGCAATCACAGTGGCATGAAGTTCCTAATGCTTCAAAAAGGTTCCATGGTGGCCATGTTCCAAACTAGATTTCATCTTAAAAAGGCTGAGCAGAGCATGGACCTGAATGCTCAATTCTCAGTAGTTTTCAGGCATTGAGGCCAGCTCTCCAGGAGAACCAGTGACACCGCTTGAGTCATCTATGCAGCATAGTGGTTGCTTGTCTTACGATCTTTATATTGCTTGGTTCCTACTATGCAGAAGGTAATGCCGGCCCAGTGGCTGAATTGAATTCAAGCATTCCATCCTCCACCTTGTTGTTGTTGCTGTTGATGCCTGAAGTGTGACAGGTATGCCCAGAATTGGGTCCTTGTACTCACTGTTCCATAAGACTCAACCTACACTCTACTGATGAGTCCCAAGCAGGGCAAAACTGGTCTGGGGTTGAAAGGGGTCCCTTCTGGAGCGGGCCTCACCTGGCAGTTCGTAACAGACTGTTCTCATGAGGAGCTGGGTGGGTGCTGATTTTCATAAGGCTGGCCTTTGTCTAGTGGCCTTGCAGGTGAATAACGATATACTGGAGTGCTAGCTGAGCAAATGCCAGTGATTGAGATTAAGTCAAGCATTTCAACAATCACCTGCTTGATGTCCTAAGTGCAACAAGTATGCCTAGATGTGAGTACTGTGCTCACTGCTCCATAGGTCTCAATTTACACCCTACTGACGAGCCCCAAGTAGGTCAAAAACAGTTCGGGTCTATTGTGGTTCCTTTTGGAGGGGGCCTCGCCTGGTAGTTTGAAACAGCTGCTCCCATAAGTAGCAAGATCAGTACTCCTTTGCAGAAGGCAGGCCTTTGTCTAGAGTGGCATGCTGGGAGAAAAACAACGGCATGGAAAGTGCCCCCTCTAGCAATTGGCAGTGGCTAAGATAAATTCAAGCATTCCGTCCATAACCTTGCAGTTGTTTCAGTTTCAGTAAGTTAACTAAACTTATTTGTTCGCAGAATATTTAGCTGTCCCCTGATTACTGGTAAGTGATAAATGCACGCTTTTGTTTTCATCGGCCTGATGTTCACCTGTTTATAGTTGCAGAAAAAAATAATAGCCTACCCATTGATTTCTGTTTGCACACTTTCATGCAGATTCTGTTTCCCAGTTTGCTGCTGCCAGTGTGAAAATGGAGCTCTATTGTAGCTTTTCCTTTCTAAACTGGCAGGGGCATGACAACAATTTGTTTCAATTTTTTTTTGTGTACATTGATTGCCAGTTTCCACAAATAGTAAGCTATGCTTCACTGCTACCGTATTAATGTATTTATCTATTTTATAGTTTTGTATTTTTCTATTTTATAGTTTTATGCAGTGCAAAGAACATTCAGTGGGTAACGGAGAGCTTTACAAAGCAAGCACAAAACAGAGTGCACCACAGTGTAGATTTGGCACACAAAAAGTACAGTTAGGAGAAAAAACATTTATAATAAATAACAGAGAAAACCCTTAAACTGGGTACAAATATATAATATTTACTAATGTTGGCACCATGGGATCATATGTCCTAAAAATAAATCCAACATTAAACTCCTAAGAGAAGATAATGAGAAGCACACTCTGCAGGTGACTGATAGGGGATTCCACAGACCACTTTGCTTTTTCCTATTAACAGACCAAAGGTCACTGTCTAATAGGGGCAGGTGGTGCAGACCTCTCTACTATATGCCTGCAGGACACTAAACAATTATAAGACACGGAGCATGTGTCCCAGAGTATTAGGTGAACTTTTAATCAATCTGCACCACAGTTCAATCAATTATATTTAATTAGTTAAGGAGCACAACGAAAGGCCCGCCGTAGCCTGCATCCCATGGGCAGAATCTAAAGGGGACATAATACCCATGACCAAAGTCAATCAAAATAAAGAGTGGAGGGTGAACAAAGACTCTGCTTTTGCACTAATAACATTGTTGTGCAGATTTAAAAGTATCTAACATTCATTTTACTTTGAGAAGATACAATATATTTTTGGGTGTGTGCATTTATTAAGCTAGGCACATGAAAGGTTTTTGCTAAAATGGAAAATGCGTTCAAAGTAAAATATTCTAAAAATCGAATTCTACACCAGGTCTACAAATCAAATTGTGTTAAGAATGCTTGATTATTTTGAGACGCTAAAAGACACATTTTTTTCTTTGTCCAGCATGCAGGTAATAATTAATAGGTAAACAGTGGCTTAAATTATGACTCTAGTAAGTAGTAGCATTTCTTCTTGCAGGAGCTGAATCTGGAGTAGGAATTGCAAAAGATGAAAGATGCTGACACCATGAGCGTCAATTCACCAAATTGCCAGGAACAGTGGAAGCGAAATCACACGCCCTTTGACCACCGGTTTCACTCATACACACACATGCTTACACATACAGACACTCACACATGCACACACTCTCTCATGTAGCACACACTCTGCGAGCACCCACACAAAATACAGCATTTTTAGGTCTCGCCTGACCCAGAGCATGCGCTGATCTGGCGAGACTTATTGAGAGGGCTCCAAAAAGTGCTACCAGGCCAGCCTAGGAGCTACAGTGCATGTGCGCGGGCGTGCGCGCCGCGCTTTACCGCAATTACTTTCACTTTCGCGGCCTCACGGCCGCTTTGATGTTTGATCGTGATCGCGATCACTTTCACTTTCGCGGCCGCAGGGCCACTTTGCATAGTCAATAGGTCTCGCTTTTGGGACCTTATAAATATTTAGTTATGCAACTGTTGCATGGCTAAACACTTATAAGGTCCCAAAGGCGAGACCTATTGGCTATACCAATGCATGTTTTACTTACCTCTGCTGCAATGAAAGGGCATATTCCAGCTAATTGAACTCTAATTTTTAAATTGACCCAGGATAAGCTATTTGGCTTTGCAGCGCGGCTATTGCCAGCTGTTGGGACTTTTTGGCTACAGCATAAAAGCCTCTTCGACCTTAACACTACACCTCCCCACCCCCCCAATCTCATTGGGCCTACATGAGATTCAACATGGAATATGTCACCACCCGGAAAAGCCTCCATAAGGTTGGGTGTGCGAGCTATCACTCTCCCCAACACTGAGAAGTCACCACGAATTGGTAGTTAGGCGAGCTCCGCCAGACTATCATGGCAGTAAGTTATTTTGGCCCACCACCCACTCTAAACCCCAACTACCCTGCTCTCCTGCCTTATCCTACCTCTGTCGTGCACCCGGTATAAGTAATGTTACCAGTCTTCTGTAACATTACTGTGACATAACTAGACATATCTCAGCCCCCTGCATAAAGCCACAGCTGATTTTAGTACATTTACTCTAAACATTAGGCTTTTTTAGTCACCTCTGTTTTTAGCACTTATCAGCCATAGGATCTCTAACTTCACTTCTTGATGTAGTCTTGACGACTAGTTAAGGCACGTGACACTTCACTAATCGATTCCTTGGATTTGTCTTATAATTAACACTTAAGCGCAACCCGCATCTTGAACAGTATCAACCCACACACCCTAGTGGAACAATAATTGATACACATCCGATAAAGCAACCTAACATGCAATTGCCATAATGTTCGTAGTCTCATCGAGAACTTGCTATTCACCTGTTTGCACTCTTTTTCCATGCCCTGTCTTTGGCTCAACTCTTATGAACTTTTCCTCTCTCTGGAATTCTTTCTTTAAATGTACCGCAAACATTTATTACAATTTTATATTTTTTTTGCTGCATTTTACTATGATGGACTTAATTGCTTTAATAAAGTATTGTTAAACATGGAACTATTTCTCTAATAGTGGACAAAGAAATATTAGTCATTATTAGTGTAGTAAAGTAAGGGAGCCAAAACAAAGTGTGAAGCCTCAACTGTCGTCCAAAAGGGCGAGCTGCCACTGCGTTCCACCTCGGGGCCAGGGCTCGCCATGGCAGTTCCAGGGTTCACAAGGGCCAAGCCAAGGGTCACAGCTGCGACCCCTGAATGATGTCCGTGGCTGACACAAAGACATATGAACACCGACAAAAGGCCGCCTTACCAAAAGGAGCACCATCTCCAATATGGAAAACATAATTGGTAGAAGACAGACAAGGGGGAAAATAGAGGGTGAAGGAGACATGACGCATTTTTCAGTTTGTCTACGTTTTTTAATTTTTCGATTAGTGTAACAGATTAAAAGATGTTTTCACATAATTTTTCTTTAAGTTCAATTAAGCCTTTCAAATTCAACAATTCCTGTCTGAAATAGCACTGTGTTTCCTATTCTTGGCCTTTATAGAAAGATATAGGTGAGTTGTCATATAGCTCATGGGTGTGAGACGAAGATCATAGTGTATCAGAAAGAATCATTATAGTTTACATTCTCTATTGCTCAACCTGGGCCTTATTACACAAAGTGCCCCGGGGGCACAACAGGTGTTTGCGCCCGCTTTGCGCACCCCTGGGGCACTTTGGCATTACAGAAGGGACAGCAAATGCTTGAGTGGTCCGTTCTGTAATACTGAAAGCGCTGGTGCACATACAGCGCCAGCTCTTTCTCAGGAGGGCATTCCTCCATTTGCATGGGGGCGTGGTCCCATGCAAATGAGAGAATTCCTCTACTTCTGCACCGTGCCTTAATATAGATGCGGGCACAGAGGTAAAGAAGCTGTCAGGGGGTGCACTGTCAGTGCACCCCATGATAGCAGACCTCTGGAGGAGGGTAAGGGTGGTCCTATGGACCCCCAGACATCCCCTTGCAGATGTGTGCAGTCGCTCGGTTGCCGCCTGCACAGTGAAACACAGAGCTGCTGCTTCAAAGCTGCTCTGTTTTTCACCTGAATGTGCTGCCTTGGGGCAGCACGAGTTTTGCGGCTGCCCTGGGGGCAACGTATTCTATGTCATAGGGCGCACTTTCCTTGTTTGCACCGGGCGCACCTGTTTTAAGGTGTGCCAGGCACAAACAGGGAAAGTGCACCCTATACATAATAAGTTAAACTCACATTCTGAATTTCAACCGCCTGCAGCTTCACTTTCAGTCAAACATGTGTAAAAGAGAAATAGCAATACTATGGCCTCAGAGAAATGTATACTTTAATAGATGGTGATCACAAAATAATTTTTCCCTTTAATTTTTCTGAACTGTCTTTTTCTCATTAAAACTGATTACACCACCAACTCACAGAACATGCAGCCTTAAATCTCTGTTCCATAAGCAATATTCTTGCTATGAAAAATCCCACAAACCTTCAAGAAAAAAACATCTTCCACTGTTCATATTACTTCTGTGTTGAATATGCCAACGAAGTACCGCTATCAATAAAAGAGCCACTGAAACTTTCTCCAATACAAAACAATGGCTGCTTCTTGAATCAGGGGTGGGGGAAACAAAGGTATCAAGCAAACCCTCCATATCACCGTCCTAATGGAGGTTAGAGCAAAATAATCCATAATATTTCCACATCATGAAGCAAAACCAAAATATCATATATATCTGTTTTCTAACAAGCCTGCAGAAACAGTAATATCTGCCGTGAGATTTTGGTAGCATATACTTGTGAATTCGAATCAGTACTGAATAAATTGGAATGAAAATTGATGTTAAAGCTCCTGGGTTTAATGTAGGTAAGGGCGTCTCTGTCATTTTTTCAGCAACAGCAGTTGCAACAGTCTCAGGGTGGTGAGGTGCCCTCCTAGTATGGCTCTCCTTTTATACCCAAACAAGGGTGAGTGCCCATGGAAACCTTGCACTGCCACTGAGCCACTGCCCATGTATACGAAGGTTGGTTGACTACTAGCTATACGGTGACTCTCACAGTATGCTCAGACTATTATTGCTTTTCATTTCTGTCATGATTAGAGGCATGTGAAATCATTGCACTTAACATCCATACACACTCCAGAGACAGACCCATCTAGATGGGTACTCGAGTAACCTCCATCTGGTTGTGGCCTTCTTGGGCATCATCAGTAAGGTGTAGCTTATGTCCAGTGATGAAGGGCATAGGACTCAAATCTGAGTATACCAGTGGCACTTATGGTTTCTCATGTTGATAAATAAACTATTAATGTGAAGAGTGTTTTAATTAGTGTCAGCCACTGGTAATTTGAGTTCAAAGACGCAGATGCCTACTTACAAAAAAGGTAGGAAATCTACACTCGAATATTTACAGAGTGCAGATGTCCTACTCTTTGGATTTCATGAACTCCTCAACGAATTCATATGGAAAGTGGTGCTTGACACAGACATCTGGGCAGATTTCGTGGGAAATTATGTGATTTCCTTGTTTGGAATGCATTTCCTCTGCATCAAGTTCTCTGTGGTGGTGAACTCTTCACAGGGTGAATGGATTTCCTCATGCAAATGCATATTTATGTGTCATTGTTTTTTCTCCATGAGGAAAATATTTCTCCTCATGGAGAAACCCTTTGCCCTACACCCCCACCATATTTTTGAGTGATCCATTTCCTTACTCTCTCTCCCTAGAAAGCGTATTTATACCAGCACTTGACTGGAAGAAATTTTCAATCCTTGCCAGACTGGAAAGGGGAATTAAAGTATTTTGTCAATGCCCACAAACATACCTATTTGTGGGCATTTACAAGGGTCCAAGGCTAACCATGCCTTGGAATGTCTGGAAATGGCCATAATTTTAGCCCATGGCCCAAACATACCAATTGAAATTCATATAGACACAGAATGGAAATAAAGTTTGATACATCAGGCCCTTGAGTGGGATTTACGAGTTTGGAGATCTCCCACATATCTCTGCAGGAACATTTTTCCCCGCAACCTTAACATATATTTACACTATTCACAGCATCTCCTTCTTTTTACACCCCTCAAAATTAGTGAGAAGAAGGAAATGATGCTTTATATTACTACTTTCCCACCCTCCTCTATTGACAAATGGCTTTTAAAACATTATGTTTTTGCTAGTGTTTTATTACTCACTACCCAATTTGTCCTCTATTTAGGCACAATTTAGCCTGAGTGGTAGCTAAGCATTATTGTATTTTAATAAGTAGGCTGCTAAACAGTAGCGCCTCGTGGAGGGAGTTCGGTGGGCAGTGCGGCGGGGCTGGGGAAGGGCAGGGTGGGGAAATGTAAACACCGGAATATGGATGAACGGAGGTAAGTACACATTTAAATTAATAAAACAAATTCCTTTGCGCGCGCTGCATCGCATTGCATTTTCATCCATATTCCGGTGTTTACATTTCCCCACCCTGCCCCTCCCCTGCCATGCCTCACTGCCCCACCGAACTCCCTCCACGAGCCGCTACTGCTGCTAAATTGTTTCTTGCAAAAGTGGCTTAAAATGTACTTCTCCGTCACCAATCTTTTCACCCTTCTTAAAGCAGAAGCTTGTTAACAAACTTTTAACTGAAAGAACATGCTTTTAACCATAAGCATTTTCATGAAACCTGAGTTTAGGAACACTGAACACTCAGCCGGCATTAGCCAATGTATTGCATGCTTAATTTGCTTTGTTGATATCTTAGTGTGGAGCCTGGGATCGAGCATGCTAACCAAGGCGTGTTGGCCAATCCTTTCTACGGCAAAGGGTGTTTCAGAGCATTTGTGAAATGACCAACAGCAATACCTACATTGAGCTCTTTTTTTGGCAATTGAGAGAAAAATGATAGACCATTAACACCTAAAGCTGTTGTAATTCTGAGGTAGCCATCAACAGTGTTTGCCCCCAGCCAGCAGATGATGATTATAGATTGTAGATGTCAACCACAATCAGCAGTTCAAGATAGATTCGGAGCATTTCAGACTCAATGATCTCAGTGCCACTCAGAAGGTCCTGATGGATTACCAAAAGTTTCAAGAAGGCTGAGTTATGCCTTGCAGTCATAACTGGAAGCAGGTTAGATGATTTGGATGCTGACCGACCTCAGGTTTGAGAACAGAGGGATTCAGTTTTCTTTGTATCTATACTTCACTATGGATCCTGGACCTTTGACCTTTGCAGCTCCCCCTTGGACAGCTCCTTGAAGCAGACTATTTCTATAGGCAGTTTTTCCCATCTGAGATATGTCCACATTTTAATGTGTCCAATGGCACAAGACTGAATCTTCCACTTCTGCAACCAAGTCCTGGGAACAGCGATTTAAATCAAGAGGCATAACAAACTTGTTTTCCCTAGCATGTAGAGAAAGTTATTCTAGCAGGAGGCAAGGAAGAATCTTCTTCTTTGGTGCACAGACGTGTCTGAGGGCAAGCAAGAGTTTTTAAATGGAGATCTGACTTACCATTGCTAAGTGAATAAAGCAAAGCATTATGGCATGTCTCTAAACTAATTTAGAACATTGGAATATTCAGTGCTCCATTGAAGACAACAGAGTAGCTCTGGGCTTATAATGGCTAGTATAAACCCAGAGCTCCAACATTCCACTGTTTGTCATCATGTTTCTCCATTTTTAATTTAGAACATTCTACCCTAAGTGGTTGAAATATTCTAATATCCTTATAGTCCTTCTTTCACAGGCTTTACCTATTGCTAAAGGCCCTCTTCCTCTTTATAGGCCCGGTTTAGTGTCTTTAAAAACTGGTAGTGCCCTCGGCAGTGGATTATATGGTTATACTATGAAATGTTTCCCCACTCTCATTTTATCCCTGCTGTAACATAGCCTCTTTTTGTAGTGGCACCAAAAACCCCTCTTTATATGTGTGCACATTTAATATAGACCACAATAGCCTTGTAGCTAAGGCAATTTTCTCAGGTCTCGGGTTCCCTTGTTACTAACCAGTTAATAACCAGTCTGCAGAGGTGAACTGAGAGTTAAAAGCAGCCCTGGAAAACGTGTTCATACCAGCCCCACATTGTTTCGAGTGAGTGTAGTGAGCGAGACTGATCATCCCCATGAGGGTTTGGGGGGTAAATGCTATAGTTGTCTACAAGAAAATTCCTCCCTCGCGTTTGTTTGCAAGACTGAATTGTTGATATTCACCACATCCACCTACTACTAAAGTTAGCTCCCAGGTCCTCCCCCTACTTTGGGGTTTCTCTACATCTTATAAGGTTATACTCCTGCCAGCCTATCTCAGACTGACTAAATACAGTCCTTCAGCTTTTGGTAACACTAACAGGAAAACATGCTGGACAATGGAGGCACTGTTTCTTCTAGAGACCTCCATGTGAGAAGAAGCAAGGGTGATTAGGCCGATTTAGTCATTTATGTCCAGGTAGGCCAAAGTCAATCAGCTACTGCTTTTATGAAAATGGTGGGCCATCTATATGCCCTGGTTTGCATTGCTCTTGCACCACACAACGTGGTTTAAGAGCGATGCAAACCTTGTCAGATTTTTTGAGCCACACAAAGACACTTTGCTTGGCTTTGAGTGACTCCAAAAATCTGGAGTAATGCAATACCAAGCACAAATTGCTGTGTTGCATTACTCTGCTCTGGGTTTTCCCATGCAACTCCAATGGATTTTGATGTATTCCCAAATTTACAAGTCCTTGTAAACCTGGGAAAATGCCAAAAAGGTATGCCTTCCCAGGAGAGGTGTAACAAGGAGAAATATCTTTATTTCTCCTTGTTGCTTCTTATTTCTATGTGTGCTGAATTCTTCAGCATACATACATAGAGGAATGTGCCTCTCTGGATTGTTTTTGTGCAGGAAGGTGTCCCATCCTACACAAAAACAATCCTGCATTCAATGCAGGCACCCTTGCACCATGGTGCAAGGGTGCCTGCATTGGCGCTAGGCTGCCCATGGTATGCCAGCACAGGGGGAAAAGTCAGGAATGTGGCATATGCCTTAAATATGCCACATTCCTACCATTTCTCAGTGACACAGTGCAGCGCAGCAAGGTGACTTTCTGTGTTGCACTGTGTTATTGCGCTGCACTGTGCCACTATTTTATAAATATGCCGCTGAATGTGTTTTCCCATAGAAGCTAAGACAACAACTATCTACCCAGAAAGTCTGTCAGTACTCTTGACATATTTACCATATATGCAAGGGAGAGTAAAGGCGGCTCCCTATCTCTGGCAGTAGTAACGCTAGAAAGCAAACTCAGAAATTGTTGCGTTGGTATGCAAGTCCTGGTCGCAGGGGACTTCAACTGCACATTTGAGCCCCTTGTGACAGAGGATATTTTAGATCTTAGTGAGGATGATGCTAGGAGGAGCATACCTCATTAACAATCCAGCCAATAAAAAGATGGTCGCAAAGGGCCATCCAACTGAATGCCATAACCATAGAGTTTGGGCTACGAGCAGCAAACGGCCGTACCATTTCAGATTCCTCCGGGGCTCATACATATAACAGGGTCAACCACTCATCAAGGATTGATTATATTCTCCTTGACTTTGGACTCTGGCAAAATGTGATAGACATGGCCATATTACCAACTGTAGACAGTGACCACAACCTTCTCTCCCTGAGCCTAAAGCACTTATGGCCGAGTGCAAATGGCCCAATAGTATTAAGTGAAGTGAAGTCCACCTCGAAAGTTATTTTATCTAATTGTGGCAGGCGCCTTAAGTGGTGTAAAGTTGTCTTGGATGAAGGGAAAGTCCAGTCTATAGGAGCCTTGCTAGCAGCCTCACAAAACGAGCTGGACATGATCTGCTTAGACCATTATGATCCCTCAAAGATAACGACAGTATTCCAGATTACCACCAAATTGGTGGGAAAACGATTTCTGGTACAAACACGAGGGGGGGCCGGGAGAGGCCCCAAGAGGCCCACGGGCAAACAAGGGTGGCATACATCCAATTGCAGGAAAAAGAAGACCGCTCTAATTAAAGCAGTTAAGGCGAAGTCACAACCTCTGATCCAACAAGCGAGGAAAGAGTACTACCTGGTGACAGCAAATGCCAAAAGGGAATGGGAGGACCAGTACTGGAAAACACTAAAGGAGGCCAGTGCTGGGAGGGATGCGGGCCTCTTTTGGAAAACTATTAGAGCTAGGAATAGCCCCGATAGCAATCTTATTACGTGTAACATCACTGGCCAGTCATGGGTCGACCATTTTTCCAAACTATATATGTCTCAACAGGGAGCTGCTAGCGATCTATCGATATCTAGTCTTTATATACCCCCAGGTGATAGCACAACTTGCCCGTTTTCTGCAAAGGAAGTTGAAAGCGCGATTAGTCGTATCGTGCCCCAAAAGGCAGCTGGCCCGGATGGTATTCCTGGAGATCTGCTCCGCTTTGATTTGCCTAATTGGGGGAAGTTCATCCACACCTTACTTATAGCCATCGATAATGGTGCCCCCATCCCTGAGTCCTGGAAGGGGGCTGAGGTCGTCCCTATCTTCAAAAAGGGCCACAGGGACGATCCTTCCAATTATCGCCCAATAAGTTTACTAGATTCCTCCCAGAAGGTTATTGGAAAGGTGGTACTTAAGAGAATCTTACAATGGGCTGAAGAGCATAAGATTCTCTCTGAGTACCAAGCGGGGTTTCGGGCTGGAACTGGGACAATAGAGCAGGCTTTTAGATTATTGCTTATCTATTGGAAAGTGGTTGTTATAGGCAAAGGCAGCCTTTACCTTGCGTTTATAGACTTAAAGACTGCCTTTGACCTTGTACCCCGGGGACGACTTTGGGGAGTACTGCTTGCTATGGGGATCCCACCAAATATTTTATCAATCTTAGTGAGGCTACACGAAGGAAACTTTGCACAAGTGAGGTGGGGCACTGAGGGCCAAAAAACGACTAGAATTCCAGTGGAAAGAGGGGTCCGCCAGCGATGTGTTCTTGCTCCCACCCTCTTCTCACTATATGTGAATGGAGTGGTTGAGTATCTGTTGTCAACTCCATCTGATGCGCCTTCCCTGGCGGGCGAGCGAATTCCTACCCTCTTATTCGCTGATGACACGCTTTTAATTTCCAAGACCCCGGTGGGCCTCCAAAGCCTCCTAGATAACTTCCAGGCCTTCTGTATTAAACAAGGGCTTGTAATTAACACAGATAAGACTAAATATCTGGTGTTGAACCTCCCGAAAAAACTTGGGCGACCCCCAGTACTCAACCATGTATCCCTAGAAAGGGTCACTGTATTTGACTATTTAGGTATACGCTTATCAGATACCATGCAGTGGTCCCCGCATCTTTCCAAAATGTTGCTTAACCATAAGAGGGTTACGGGGGCGCTCCTTAAGGAACAGCGCTCTTCCTTAATTAGACCGATTGCCCCCATCATTGATATCTATAAAGCAAAGGGAGTAAGCTCTTCCCTCTATGGGGCCGAGCTGTGGGGTACTTCTAACATAGACCAGTTGGTTAGGTCCAAAAATAAATTCTTAAGGGACCTTATGTTACTTCCCCAGAGTAACCCAATGGTACCCCTATTGCTCGATCTAGGCTGTTATACTATTAAAGATCTAGCAAAACTTCGGCCATTGCTCCTGTGGGCCCGTCTATGGTGAGTCCAGGAACTGGCACATTATGCGAAGGGGTTATCAGAAGTTATGTCGATGGCAGGGTGGCAAAAAATTAAATGGCTAAAAGACGTAAAATTTTTACTCGGTGAACTGGGCCTAAATGAAGCCTGTTTAAGCAGCTCTTCTCCCCCGAAGGCAACTCTGAAGACCCTGTACTGGAGGTGGGTTGCAGCAAGAGCCAGCTCTGATTTAATTCCTGGTAGGTTAATGGAAGATTTTTTAAAGATTAAGGATGTGCCACTTCGGGAACCCGACTTAGACATTTTCTGGAAACCCGTTGATAGGGCCTTGTATTTCAGATTTAGGATGGGGGCTCTTCCAGTGCGTGCCTTTACTGCCCACTAGAAACCCCCATCCCAGACATCATTATATTGTCCAATCTGTAAAAACAAAGCAGAAACTGTTGCCCATATTCTGTTTGCCTGCCCGGCATATGTGTCTCCGCGGAAAAGCTGGCTGAAACCAATTTGCCGCTTGCTGGGTACTAGGCATCACAATGAGGCACTCCGTAAATGTCGGATACACGACCCTTGTTTGTTTGTGGTCTCTCAAAGTTTTTATCATGGACTTGGTCCATCAGAACAAAAAGGCTTGAACAAAATGTTTAATATGTATTTTAAAGTTTTTGGTTAAATTGTGACTAAATCTGACTAATCAACCTAAATTTACATTTGATGTAAATAGTTTTTTTTTTTAAATCTGTCTTTGTATATATGTGTAATGTAATTTTATATAATGTGAGGCTTTTAAGATATGTTTTCTATCGAATAAAGCCTATCAATCAATCAGTCTGTCAGCAGGTTGGAGGTTCTCTGAGTAGAGTAGAGAATACGATATCAATAGGTCTAAATTGAGTTATGCATCTTAGGGCACTGTATCTATGGTGGAAAAAACCACACAAATAACATAGCTCAAAACTAATAACTAATTTAAATAGTTTACATTCGGGTCATGATGCTTGTTGCATTTTCCACACCTGAGATCTAATTTAGTAGTGAGGTGAAACTGTATTTAATAGATTCAGGGGTTCTAAAACAAAAGCTGTGAGGTTTTCGTTACAGTAGACAAGGTGACTAAAACAAAGAACTACGGGGATTATGAAATCTTTGGCAGGAGTTTTCATAAGTGCCCCTTCATGATCAAGATGGACTGTTGTTTATTAATTTTGCAGAATTAAATTATTTAATGATGGAGTCATTTATATGTTGGTCAGTCTAAGGGGTCCATTAGGATGTAGGGCGGATCGCCACTGCCCGCATGGTGGTGGTGATCCACCCTACATCCTTCCCCAACCGCCACCCATTTCCCCCGCCATATTAGTATGGTGGGGGGACCCCGGCGGACTGAAAGACCAGTCGACCGGGCGGAAAAGGTGCTCAATATGGTGGCGGTGTCTGCATGACACCGCCATCCGTATTAGGATGCAGGCGGAGACGTGCCTTTCTGTGGCGGAAAGGCATGCGGGGTTTGCTTTCAGGGGCTCGTTGGGGCCCCCAGTGCTGAGGGGTACCCCCCTGCATTGTCATGGACATGGTGGCAGGCACCTCGCTTGCTTTAGGACTATGTGCACTTTAACACTGGAAACCAGTGCTAAAGTGATTGTATTCTCTCCCCTGAATAAGGCAACCAACATTGGCTTATCCCCACCTGCCATATTAAATGAACTTCTAAGTCCCTAGTAAAGTGCCCATGGCCTGTAAATTAAATGCTACTAGTGAGCCTGCAAAACTGATTATGCTCCTCACTTACGTAGCCCTCTAACCATGGTTCAGGTCTACCATTGCAGAGCTTGTGTTTGCAGTTTACACTCCCATTTCAACCAGACATAATTATCCTCTTGCCAGGCTCAAACATCCCTTTTTGTACATATAAGTCACCCCTAAAGAAGGCCCTGGACAACCTAAAATGCAGGGTGCAATGTATTTAAAAAGCAGGGCATGTACTTTTAAGTTCTACATGCCCTGGTAGTGCAAAACCCTTGAATTCGTTTTTCACTACTGCAAAGCCTATCCCTCCCATAAGACTACATTGGGATTGCCTTTTTAAGTGTAATTCTCAAATGCGAAGAGATAGACTTTTCAATTTTGGTGTCTCCGGAAATATAATTCAATATTCAAACTTATGGTTAAGTCAGATATTAAATTGCAATTCTGAAAATGCCACTTTTTATAGAGTTAGCATTGTCTTACTTTAGCCATTTGGTGTCTGCTGCCTGTCTCTGATGCACGTCTTGGGAGGGTGACAGCTGGGCTTTGTGCATTCCTCCTAGACAGTCACACAAGGAAGCTTACATGTAACTTGATTGGCCATTCTAGGAGAATGGGAGGGAAGAGCTGGACCCAGCCTCACTTACACCTGAATAGTCTATGCCCTGTTCCCACACAAAGGGCTGCATACTCAACCCCCCCCCCCCATAGTGAGTCTGGAGCCAGGGCAGGAAGGGAGGACCTCTGCGCACTTCAAAGACCTGTCTTTGAAGTCTAACCCCACTTCAAAAGCACAACTGGGTAAAAGTAATGGACCTCTCACATCATCACTTACAAGTCGGGACCTATGAAGACTCTGCCAGGTAGAAGGACAGCTATGCTACTGACGGACTTCCACTCAGCTGGACTGCTGGCTTGCTGGATGTCTGCCTTGCTGTGCTGCCCTGCTGCCTGCTGTTCATCTGTCTGGGTGAGAAGAACTGAACCTGCATCACTTGAACCCAGAGTAACTCCAAGGGCTAGCTGGCTTGCCTCCTGATCTGTCTCAGGGACATGAAAAACTTCCATCTCTTCTGCTAGTGCACATGGACTGCCATCTGTGCATCTGCCCTGCCAAGTGGTGCCACCCCAGTGCCACCCCAGTCCTGGGCCCTTGGAAGTGAGGCCTAATTGTTTGCTCCAGTGAAACCCACGCATCTTCTCCCGAACCGTCGCATCTGTACCGTTGAGTGGATCTAACCCAGCGCATCGTCCCCTATTGTGTGATCAGAACCGGCACATTGCCTCTGCTGCATGAATTGACCCCAGCGCATCGCCATCGGGACCACCACTGCACAACGTGCTTCCCAGCTCGAGGTTTTCACATCTCCATTGACAGCAGCCTCAACAGCAATGAGAACTCTCCATCCCCGCCCCAGTACTTATCGGAGCCTATGCAACGCTGCTGCTGTGGGGATCAGGACCAGGGCATCGCTGCCACTGCGAGGATCGACACCAAGGCATCCCTTCAACATTGAGGAATCTCTTCGGCTGCATCCCGCATCCTACACGTTGACAGGATCTTCAATGTTGACGCAACCCAGACTAAAGGAACTTAAGCTCAGCAGGCCTCATCTGGAGTTTGTGGCCAGCCCACGCTTCATCGTGGTCGGCCAGTACTTTTGACTTTGTCCCTATCCTGTGTGACCAGACATCCCTTGTTGGTGATTAGTGCCTTTTGGCGGTATTTCCATTTAATTCTTTAAAAATCAACATCTTTGGCACTATTTTCTGGATTTTTGTTTTTTTGGTATTGTTTTATTTATTACATTAAGTTATATTTTTCTAACCTGGAAGGGAATGTTTTTGTGTGGTGTTTTCACTATTTTACTGTTTGAAGTGTTGCACAAATACTTTACATATTGTTTCGATGTTAACCCTGACTGCTTGATGCCAAGCTACCAGACGGCGAGCACAGTTTAATTTAGAGATGTCTGCTTCTTACCCTGATAAAGACTGTGGTTGCTGCCTGACATATGCTTATACCCTAGTCATCCAACAACCCAATTTCTAACAACTGGTAAAAAAACTGTGGTAAATACAAAGGGGCATATGCATCAACCAAACTAATACCGATTCCTTAATAGCGAAAAATAAGGAATCGCCATTAAGGAATCGGTAATTGGCATGCATCAACAGATTCGGTGAAATTTAGCGATTCCTTAAAAATCGCTAAATTTACCGATTCCTTAATAGCGGGGCACGCAAACGGCCTCACTAGCAAATAGCGAGTTCGGTAATACCGATTTGGCTAATAGCGAGTTCGGTAATACCGAATTAGCTATTACCGAATCGGTAATAGCGAAATCGCAAATTGCCGCGTCGCTCCGGGAACAGGCTGATGACATCACCAACCAGGAAATACTGCTGCCCCACCCACATAGCCTCGACAGAGGAGCAGACAGGAGCTGGAAAGAAGGACAGGCTGTGCAGAGTGAGGCCACACAGATTCTGCCATTCACATCACACATCCATCATGTCGCAGGAAGTGCCATCCAGCGCTGAATCTGCACGCAAGCGCAAGAAGAAGTTTTCGGACAGGGAGCTGGAGTACCTCATCGAGGGAGTGTCCAGCAAACACGACCGCCTCTTTGGCAAGCTGTCCCTCAAGGTGCCTGAGACCGAGAAGCGGCGCACCTGGCAGCGCATCCGTGAGAGGGTCAGTGCGGTTGGCGTCACTAGCCGCAGCATCGACGACCTTAAAAAACGGTGGTATGATCTGCGGAAGCGCGCAAAAGAGAGGATTGCTGAGAGGCTCCGGGAGGCAAGAAGGACTGGAGGCGGAACAAGCACTGCACCATCCAACACAGCCCTGGAGGACCTTGTGGAAGGGACGATAGAGCGGGAAGCCGTCGTGGGGGTGATCCAGATGGACACGTCCGGCGCAGCCACAAGTGCCCAAGGTAAGATGCATGCCTGTGCCACACCCAGCATAGCGTAAATCCATACCCATGCCCCCAGCCCAATCTCACTGTGTCTGCAGCTCTGGCACAGACAGCTCCACACATGACACTACTGCATCTTGGGAGTTGTAGTCTAGTCAGCCCAGAGTGCAGGTACAGGCGTAAATCCTCTGAGCACACAACACATATTTTGTACATGGCTGTAGACTGTTCATTTGTTGGACCACAGAGGGACATTGATGGGTACAACACTATGTAGGTGTAATCATCCCACTAATCATGCACTGTTTCACACACAGATGCATCACCTGGGGACTCTGACGACAGCGACCAGCTGATCATATCTGAGACACCCGTGGAGTCAGACCAGGAGACTGCGCAGGATGCGCACGCACCGCCAACACCTGCCACCCCACCAGCACCACCTCCACCAGCGCCACAATCAACGGCACCAGCACCAGTGCCACAAGCCAAGGCACCTGCGCCACAAGCCAAGGCACCACCACCTGCGCCACAAGCAACGGCACCAGCAAGCTAGCCTGCAGCTAGTACAGCCACAATACCGCAGAGGCACAGGCACCAAGTTGCGCCCTTGCAGGAGATGGCAACCCCCCCCCCCGCAATTGGCACCCACGCAGCGCACATCCACACCACCTGCTGCACCACCTGGAGGCTCAAGACACGCACGGCGTCACAGGGCACGTCGCAGTTCCGTCTCCTCAGCTGACCAGGATGTCCCAACAACCTCTGCAATTGAGGAGAGGATGCTGCGTACACAGAACCTGCAGGGAAGACATGTGGCTAGCATCAGCTGCAACATCGTGCGCCTAGCGAGGGAGATGCGCGCCATGACTGCAGCAGTCACCGACATGGGCTCCGCGGTCAGGGACATGGGCACGGCGGTCAGGGACCAGACCACTGCGGTTGCTGATGGCAATGCTCAGCTCAGGGAGGAGGTACGTGAGCTCACCCGTGCCATCAGGGAGGGCCATGAGTCCCAGAGGAGGAGTAACCGGCAGCTAATGTTGCGTTCTGCCACCGCTACCAAGGCCATACAACGGCACAGCAACTGCACCGCTGTGTTGGCACGCCGCACAGTCTCCCTGCAGGTGGACCTTGGGCACTTCTGCGGTGATGTGGCCAAGTCACTGGGACACATCACCACTGCTGTGGAACAACTTCAGAGCAGCACATGCAGTGCTGCAGCATTGGGTGGGGATGACACCAGTGAGGCTGCCTCCAGTGTCAGCAGCGTGTAACTGGCAGAGGCCAGCACCAGGCGCCGAAGTTCGCGTGCCTCCACGGGGACAGGCCGTGGTGAGGGTTTGGATGCACCTGAGCGGAGGCTTGGTGTACGTGGCAAGCGCCACTAGAAATTTGGACATGCTGCAGGTCCATGGTGGAGCAACCATGGCCATCCAATTATTGTGTTTGCACAGGCCTGACTTTAAGGAACCTTTTATTTACATTTATGCAATCGGAGCATGATTCACAATGCTAGTTCTGTTGCACAATCCTCAGTGCTACTGTGCATTAAACAGTTGCACCCAACACCAACTTGTAATGTCTCATTTTACCCAGGGTCAAAAATGATTTTGCATTATGTCTGTCCGCCTCCTATGGCCCTCTGCTGTGTTTGGGATGTGTGCCGGTCGTCGTTGGGCGGGTGGTTGGTCAGCCTGGGGGTCGTCATCCCTGTCCACCTCCATGGGTATCCCCCTTCTGGTGGCAATGTTGTGCAGCATTGCACATACAGCAATTATTCGACAGCATGTGTCTGGTTGGTATAGCATGGCGCCGCCAGTCTTGTGGAGGATACGGAAGCGGCTCTTGAGAATCCCAAAAGTCCGCTCTATCACATTCCTCGTGCTGATGTGTGCAGCGTTGTAGCGATGTTCCTGCGGGGTTGCTGGATTTAGGTATGGGGTTAGTATGTATTCCCGCAGGGCGTAAGCACTGTCACCTAGAAGATAGAAGCATAGACTTAGCATTGGTGATGTACATACATGTGTGGTGTTGGTGTGGGGAAGCGTAGTTCTACTTACCTAACAGGAGTCCCTCTCCAAATTCTCCATTGAGTAGTCGCCTGTGCATTCCACTGTTGCGGAAGATGTATGAGTCGTGTGTGCTCCCTGGGAATTGTGCCACTAGGTCCGTTATGATGTTGTTGGCATCGCACACAACCTGCACGTTGATCGAGTGGTATGACTTGCGGTTCCTGAAAAGGTACTCATTTGCTGACGGAGGGCATATGGGGATATGCGTGCAGTCGATGCATCCAATCACATGTGGAAATTGTGCCACCTGGTAGAATGCCTGTTTGGTGCGGTCCAACTGCTGTGGGGTTGTGGGGAAGCTGATGTGTCTGTGGAGCATTGTCAGCATGGCATCTAGGAATTTTTTGAAGAAGCGTGACAGTGCGCTTTGCGAAACACCTCCGGCAACCGCAATTACCCCCTGGAAACTCCCTGAGGCCAGTAGGTGCAGGCTGCATAGGACCTGAACGTGCGCAGGGATTGCATTGGTCCGGTGTGTCTGGTGCTGCAGTAATGGTTCCAGGTCTGCAATCAGGCGCATGATCATAGCGCGATTGAGGCGATACTTCTGGTACACCTCGTCCTCATTCTGGCCGAGCAGGGTTATGCGCAGTCTGAACACTCGCTCCTGGACCCTTCTCCTGCGCTGTCCTGCTGCATTGATCCGCATCCTCCTTGCAAGCACGTAGAGGGCAGCCATTTTGTGGGAGCCAACAGGGTCTCCTGGGCCAAATTTAAGGGTTTAGTGATTGCCTCAATCATTTGCACATGTAGGAATTTTTTTTTTTTTTTTTTTTTGTGACTTTACCTCCAGGTTTTGATTCCCCTTATTTAGCTCTGGCAAAATAGCGATTTTGGGGATTTTCGTTATTAGCGAGTTTTGTTGCATTGGGGTGCGATTCGTTATTTGCTATTGGCAATTTCCGGGAGCTAATAGTGATTTCGGTAATTGCGAATTCGGTATTTAGCGATTCGGTAAATTAGCATTTTGGGTATTAGCGATTCGGTATGTTCGAGGTTATTTATTTAGCGATTCGTTATTTGCTCGGGTTTTGGGTTGATGCATTGGGATTGTGTATTTTTCACACAATACCGGGAGCTATTACCGAATCGGTATTTTACCGACTGGATTTTGGCTTGATGCATAAGGGTGAAAGTAGATAGATATTCTTACTCTAACATCAATGTGCGTACATCAAAACAGCTGTGTGTCAGAGGTACACAATTGTGCATACAATGAAGCAATTGTCTATACTGTAAAAATAGACTGTTTAGTAACACCCATTTGTGTACTGTAGCGTACGTGTGAATGGTAACATTAAAGCCTATTGGGAAATAAAAGAGGCAAAGTGTGGCTAAACAGTAAAACCTGCCAGCCAGGAGGTGTGTGAGCTTGAGAGACACGAGGGCACACAGATGTAGAGACTTCCGTTTCTGTAGAGCATAGGA
This sequence comes from Triturus cristatus, assembly GCF_964204655.1. Classification (NCBI taxonomy): domain Eukaryota; kingdom Metazoa; phylum Chordata; class Amphibia; order Caudata; family Salamandridae; genus Triturus; species Triturus cristatus. The sequence goes on along the minus strand of NC_140581.1, from coordinate 911,334,408 downwards.
ATAGGGCTGAGATGGTGAGAGTACTGTAACATAAACTTTGTTTACAGAGCTTCATATTGTGATGTAATCATACAAGGGGTGTCACAAATGAGGAAAGTGACAGGTGTGTCTGCCTTTAAAATCAAGAGCAAAATTCTTCTAAACAAAACCATATTAAAAAATAATGACCTAAAAGTCAAACTCAAAGACAAGCAAACTGCAATTAAGCAAACATTTTTTAAAGTTAAATTCCATGAGTTACATGGTTAAAGTTTTCAAAAGGTTACTAGCGTTTCTTCTTCTTCTAGTCTAGCATTTAGTTTTTCAGACAAAATGACACCCGAGTCAGAAGTAACATGTTGATAAATCATTTTCTGTGTCCAGAAATTGTAGTAGAATCTTACAGATACAGTATACAAACCGTGATAGCTCATTGGCAGGTCAGATGTACAGCGCATGTACACGGCTCAGAATTAAATGATACAAGAACACTGCTTGTCAAAGCATTTTCCTCAAGCACAGCCCTTCACTGTGCCCTAAATGTACACAGTGCTCTTTTAAAGAACTGTAATGTTTCAAATATTTCAGGTATTCTCTTCATATTTATATATAAAAAAAAGCTTCGAGATATATTCCCCATATGTTTCAATCGAGGAACGTTTCCAGGTGTAATTCTTTACGTCTTCTTCTCTTTTGGTCTCGATGGGAAAATATAACCTTCCACTGGGAATGTTGTGGCTTTTGGCACCACTTTGTGTGGAAAAATGTTTTTTTGTATGTGCGTTTCATCATGTGCCACGGCAGCTGCCGGCGCGGTAGCTATCTGCAACAAATTAGAGGGCAGTTAAAGTGAGATTTTCCACAATCAAGAACAAAGCTGGACCGGTTAGCACGGGGACATCTTGTTCTCATTGCTAATGTGCTTAAAAACTTGCTGCTAAAAATCTGAAACAGCTTTTGTATTAGGATGTCGGGCTCTGGTTTCTGAGGTCTTGCACTAAATAAAAAACAAATGGAAAAGGCTAAATAAGAAAATGACAAATGATTCACTGATGTCTCCCGCTTTTAGCAGACTACAGATTTTTTTCTTCACTATTGATTTGAACGGTAATTCTCTCCATTATTTAAGCATCTAATGGATGACAGCTGAGCCAGACCTGCAATTGGAAACAGTTTATTTTCTGAAAGAAGGCTCTGCCTAATCCTACAGCAGATGCAGAAAACTCACACTTTATTTGAAGCTGCCTTCCATTCATAAGGAAACCCAATGCCCGGCAGAAGAACCAGGGACATTAAGCAGGATTTAATCATTGAGTAGGGATTTATGCCACAAAGTAATTATGAAATGGGATTGTGGTATTACGATAGGTCCGCCCTTATTTGGCTGAAGTTTGGTTGGTTTCCAGCTTATCGCCTACTTTGAGACAGTGGTGTGTTTTGTCCACTCTAGTCTCTTCATCAATGGAGCCTGTCAGATTAGATCTGTTTCCAAAGGCTGCTTTGAGTTTTGGCCTTGATCTGTGACAAAAATCCTTAATCCCCTTATTCTGATGGGAGTGTGGCAGGTGACTCACTATGTAGGCGTACTTCTGAGTGCCGTCGTAAATGAGCGCTACTAGTGTTTGTGCCTAGATTTACAATCACGGATTTACCCCCAAATCGCAAAGCATTGCTTATTTGCTCATGAACATGTGCAGACAAAACTATGCCATGTGAAAATACCCATCATTAAGAACTCGCCATTGCACAGGGCAAAAGAAGTTGTCAAGGTCAAAGACAACCCAATATCATGCACAAGCAATATCTCCCTTAGATTTGTTATGCCTGAATCCACTGCAACACTCAGAATGAGAACGTGCATATAGGTTTTAAAATGAAATTGGGGTCTTGTCGTGTGTGGTGGGGCTTTTTATGATAGCATGTAACATGCAAGACAGGTCTGATTTATGTAAACATATCTGCATTTGTTATTAGTGACTGCATGTATAGGTATAGTGCCTAGAAAGGCATACTGACCATTTGAATAGCAATACATGCACTAAATCTCAATGTTTTTAGTTTAGGATCTTTATGGATTCTGACACTATTCAAACCGACAATGCAGTGATGGGAACTTTCCACTGTTTCTGCTGCAAGTATTGTAATCAAAGCTGCAAGGCAAGATGACTTTGCATAGATCCGTCTTTGATGGAAGAATGGAAAAAGAACAATAGCTTCTGTAGCTTTCTTATGCTTCTGCAAAGCAGCATTGTTTGCACATATTTGTAGCAAATCAGGAGCCAACCATGAGTGACTCCTCCACACTCCATAATACACCATCAGCAGTAGAGGTTTATTAAGTTCTGGTGCAGGGGCCAGGTGCTGAAGGGAATTTCTGAAGAGCTGAATTTTGGCTGCTATCAGGATTAGTGCGTTGGTGCGGGAATCAGTTCACAAATTTAAAATATAATGGTTTACCATCAAATGGGCTAATTCCTGCTCTGGGTACTTCTGCTTCTGGATGATTAGATCTTTGCCATTGTTTTAGAGAAGAAGAGAGCAACCCAGCATGTAAATTATCATCACAATCATTAATCTATTTTTCGCCAATAAAGACAGGTTGATGTAAGTTTAGAGGGTTTTATTAATCGAATAGTTTAGTACAGCATCTTTATTGCAAGTCACAAATTAATTAATATTGATCTCAATAGTCAATAAATGACAAAAATATTAATCAATATTGGTTAATCAAATCATATAATAAATGCATCAAAAGGTGTTCCATAAATTCTGAGAATTGGGTGAAAATGGAGTAAGTCAGAACCCTGAAAGAGTTCTAGTCCAAGAGAGTTAGAGAAAAGCATAATCATTATTCCTGACCATGTAGTGACAGTAAAATCTTTAGGCCTTTTTCAATCCCCTTTGTGTGAAAATCTAAGGCCAAGATAAATAAAATGCTTTGTGTTCAAACTCCTTTCTCTACCTACCAAAAAGGGATAAGATCTCCCTTTTTAACGTTTGAAAAGCTTTATTTGAACAAAATTGTTAATACATAGAGATATCAGCAGAAACAGGAAACATTCTCAAAAAGAAAAAAGAAAAACTAGAGCGGTAATAAGGCTAATATCAGATATAAAAATACAAAAGCATTTTGTGAAGTTTTATAGGAAAGGGGGGTAGAGGGAAGGAAGGAAGGAAGGGGGGAAAGAAAAGGGAATATGGGGGAAGGAAGGGAGAGATTAACATTGCAATCTAGAAACCCAAAATATGGCATAAAAACAAATGCTGTAGATAAACCATACAGAACAATCAGCATAAAAGAAAGAAAAAATATAGAAACAGAAAAAAAACCCTTTAAAAGAAAAAAAAGGAGAGAGACAATATCCTTCAAGGAGGTTTAAAGTTTTCTGAAGTGATGCTCGGAAACTTCTTCAAAGCAAGCCGATCTAAGTATGAGGTAAGAGGTAACCAGAAGAGGTCCCTGTTACGGGTTGGATTGCAGGAAGAGGCAAAGGCAACATCAAGTCTGTGAAAATGACAAAGAGAATTCCACCAGCAACGTATGGAAATCTTGGTAGATTTCCAATTAGAAGAAATGTGCTGAAATGCAAGAGCAAGCATGAGATCAAAGAGACCATGAGAGTGTAAAGGAAGATCTAAAGAGTCAGAAAGGCTGCCGAGAAAAAGAAGAGGTATGGAATAAGGAACTGAAAGTGCAAAAATGCGAGAAAAATATAACCAAATATTATCCCAGAATTGGGAAACTATAGGACAGAGAAAAAAGAGATGAAGAAGATCAGCATTAGGAGAACTACATGTCCAGCAGTTAGAGTCAGAAGGAGAAAAATGTGATAAAGAAAGCGGAGAAATATAAATTCTGTGATATAGGTAGAAAAAAGATTGAGTAAGAGAGGCAGAACCGGAGACTTTCAAGGACCTGGACCAAAGCTTATCCCATAGAGCAACAGACCAAACACACCCCAAGTCTGCTTCCCAAGAGAGTTCTAATTTGGACTGGGTAAGGAGAAGAAAAGAACTTATAAATGAGAGAGGCTTTAGGAAGGGTAAAAAGGATCTTGAGAAGAGGAGATTGGGGAGTAGGAGAAGACGAGGAACTGAGCGAATAGTAAAGATCAAGAATAACTGTCATAAGAGTGACACATTTCTGCAAAATTTCTGCAAAAAGGAACGAGGGCAATGAAAGGAGAGTTGAAATTGAGGCAAGGAGCAGGGAGACGTACCATCAAAGACACCCTTTAATCTCCAAGTGTTCCAAAAGATGGACCTATTATTCAGAAAGATGAGCGAGTTACACCAAATAGGGGTATTCAAAAAAGACTCACGGGTAATGGAGAAAGGAGAGACATGGGGTTTTAAAAGAGAAGAAGTATATTTAAATAAGGGAAAGGAAGTGTAAGGGGCTTTGGCAGAGAAGCGTATAATTTCATTGAAGGAGAAGGGTAATAGGAGAGTTTGTTCGATGAGGAGCCAGAGGGGAGTAAAGGGAGAAGACTCGGGCATGAGCAATCTTGAAGCCTGAAGGAATGAGAAGGATTTATGGTAGAGACGAAAATCTGGGAAATTGACTCCGCCATTGGATTTGGGTTTTCGAAGAGATGCCAAAGAAATTCTAGATTTCTTGCTTTTCCAAAGGAATTTTGATAAACATGAATCAATAATTTTAAAGTAAACTGCAGGGATATGAACTGGTAACATAGAAAAGATATATATTAAAATAGGGGCTATTATCATCTTGATCAAGTCCAACCTCCCCCACCAAGAAAGATAAAGAGGATTCCAAGCGGAAAAAGATTTTTCAATTCGAGATAAAGCAGTGGACATATTCAGTTGGATTGAAGAGGAGATGGAGTTAGAGAACCAAACACCTAAATATTTAATCTTCGAACTGCTCCAAGCAAACCCAGTAGCAGAGGAAAAATGGGGGAGACAAAATTTGGTGAGAGGAAGAATTTCAGTCTTATCTGAATTAATTTTATAACCTGAAACCTGTGAAAAGGAATTGAATTCAGAAAGTAAAGAGGCAATAGAAGTTTCTGGATTGGAGACGAATAAGAGTATGTCATCGGCATACGCAGAAAGCTTCAGTTGATTAGCACCATAAGGAAAACCAGAAATGGAATCATTGGAACGAATAGAGGACAAAAAGGGCTCGAGGGTTAGAATAAAAAGAAGTGGAGATAAGGGGCAACCTTGACGAACGCCTCGTGGAAGAGGAAGGTAAGAGGAGACCTGACCATTCACTAGAACCGAAGCAGTAGGAGCAGAGTATAACAGGGAAAGAAGAGATATGAATTTAGGACCAAAACCATGCCAACGTAGAGAAGCAAATAAGAAAGACCAGTCAACTCTGTCAAAAGCCTTCTCTCCATCAACAGAGATAGCAGCTAAAGGAATTGAAAGAGAGGAGGCTTTATTTAGAACATTGAGAAAGAGACGAGAATTATCAGAGGTAAGTCGGCCCTTAACAAATCCACATTGTTCTTTACCAATGAGATGGGGAATAAAGGGATCTAAGCGTAAAACAAGCAATTTAGCAAATAATTTATAATCCACGTTAACTAAAGAAATAGGTCGATAATTTTTACAAAATTGGGGATCACGGCCATCCTTAGAGATGAGGCAAATGGTAGCTTCTTGGAAAGTACCTTCCGCTTTACCAGATAAGTAAAACGACTGAAAAAGAGTTAGGAGCTTGGGAAGTAAGAGATTAGAGAAGTGCAAATAAAATTCAACTGAAAAGCCATCTGGACCTGGTGACTTTCCTTTAGTAAGAGTAGTCAAGGCGGTGGAGAGTTCATGTAAGGAGAGGTCAAGATCAAGATCTGGAAAATTAAGATGAGAAGTAGAAGGGCTAGTAAGTTTCTCAAGATAAGCCTGAATAAGGGAAGAAGTGAGAGGAGGTTCTGGCGTCTAAAGACTTTGATAAAACAATTGAAATTGATGAAGCATGTCCTGATCCTTGTGTAATAGAGAATTATCAGAAGAGTAAATAGAATCTATAAAAGTAAGTTCCTTGCGTGATTTGAGGTAGTTAGCTAATAGCTTCCCTGTTTTATTACGGCCACCATAATAACGAGCACTACTATGAAGAAGTATTGAAGAAGCATTATCAGTAGTGAATTTATTAAATTCCAATTTAGCTCGGATGAGATCTGGTGAGATGGAGTTAGTCGGAGAGGTATAGAATTCGTGTTCCAAAGATTTTATATGAGCCAGTATAGTTTTCTGCTTCTGGCGAAAATCTTTCTTCTTCTTAGAAACAAAATCAATAACGAACCCCCTTGCAGTAGCTTTGAAGGAGTCCCAGAGAAGATGGGGTGGAGTACTGGGGTCACTATTGAATAAAAAGAAATCATTAGCAAAGGAACGAAAAGAAGAGGAGAAGTGAGGATCAGTGAGAAGAGAGTTCTTAAAGCACCAACGGGAAGACTTAGGACGTGGAGGGAGTAAGTCAAGGTCCGTTACAATAGGGGAGTGGTCCGAAATGACAATGGGTTCAATAGAAGAAGATAGTAAGTTTTGAGATAAAGATTAAGAGAGGAAAATGTAGTCAAGACGAGAGAAAGATGAACGAGGATGAGAGAAAAAGGAATAGTCTAGAGTATCAGGGTGAGAGAGTCTCCAAGAATCAATGAGATGCGATTGAGAAATAGTATACAGGAATTGTTTGTGTGTCCTGAAGGGTGTAAAGGGAACAGTTGATTTGCGATCAAGAAATGGATCCACAATCTGGTTGCAATCACTACCTAGAATAAAAAAGTCATCTCTAGATTGAATACATTTGTTCGTAATTGAAGGCAAGAATGAACAATTAAGTTGGGTAGGGCCATAAACATTGAAAACAGTTAAGGGAACAGAATCAATTGATAATTTCATGAGTACCCATCTACCTTCATTGTAATTTTCTTGTAACAGGACTTTACATTTTAATTTCTTATGACATAAGATGGCAACACCATTCTTTTTATTGACAGAGGGTGAAACTAAGACCGCATCCACCCAGCCCCTTTTAAACTTAAGAGACTCAGCCTCAGTAAGATGAGTCTCTTGTAGAAGAACTATGTCAGGATTATAAGAGGCTATGTGGGAAAGGACTCTCTGTCGTTTAATAGGGTTAATAAAACATTTGACATTCCAGGAGATTACTCTGAATTTAAAGATATCAAAAATATGATAACAATAGAGGCTATAACAATAAATAAAGAAAAGAAAATGCCAATCAATAAGAGAAGGAAAAAGCAAAAAAAGAGGGCAGAGTCAGAAAAGAACTGGAGAGAAACACAGAAAAGAGAATAAAAATTGTACCTATAGAAAAATAGGGAAGAAATACAAACAAAGGAAAAATTAACTTGATCAGCAAGTAAGTGGGAAAGAAAAGGAAGAGAGGGAAAGGAAAAAAGGAAAAAACTACAGGAAGAGACAGTACATATCCAAAAAAGACTACTGAGATTAACATACCTGAGGGGGACATAAAATAAGACAACGGGGAAATGGCGACACTCAATGAGACGAGCCACTCAAAAACGGGAGTCCAGACCAGAACGCACCAGAACGAAAGACGCAGGAGAAGAGCCAAATGGGTTAAAGGGGAAGAGACCAATCCATCTAAATAAATAAATAAATATTTAAGAGAATGGAAATACACCGGGAGATACACAAGGGTAAATACTAAAGAGCAACAAAACAAGTTAAAAATATGAGGGTATTAGAGCAGTGAAATGTCTAGGAAGAACAAAAAAAAAAGTTAAATAGTAGGAATATATTAATACACAAATGAAGGAACCATATTGTAGCAATTTGAAGACTGTGAAAAAAGCAAACCTACAATCTAACATATGGAAACAAAAGCAAAAACATAATTAGAAAACCTGTAAGGAAGAAAAAGGTTAAACAGTCAGCCACAGGGAGAAGTGGAAGTTTCCATACCACTATTAGAATGAATATGAATAAAGTTTTTAAGCTCAGCAGGTTCTTGAAAAGTCCATGTTTGATTTTGTCAAGTGACTTTGAAGATACATGGATGAAATAAACCATATCTAGCACCAAGAGACCGTAGAGGAGCACGTAGAGACAAAAATTCCTTTTGTCTAGATGCAGTTGCATTAGAAACGTCTTGAGAGAGGAACACTCTCTGACCCAGCCAGGAAACATGACGTTTAGATCTAGCTGCAGAGAGGACTGAAAGAAGATCCGTGAATTTCAAGAAAAGAATGATGACTCCCCGCGGTTTGGTTGATGTAGATGAACGAGGACCAAGTCTGTGAGCCCTTTGGATACTGAGAGAAGTGGTTGCCGGCATATCCAGAAGTTTCGGAACAAAGGAGTAGAAGAACAACACAGGATCATAACCTTCCAGAGACTCCAGCAAACCATAAATACAAAGGTTATTCCTCCTATTTCGATTTTCTAAGTCCTCAGTATGTTGTTGGAGAGCCAGAACAGACTTTTCCAAGGAGGAGATGCGTTGAGAATTAGATTGTAGCTCCGAGACCTGCTGCTCCACAAATGACACTCTGTTATCCATAGATGACAATTTCTCCTCAAGAAACTGCATTTTGTTGTTGGTTTCCTCCACAAACGGGTGCAAAGCGCGAATCTCCTCTAAAAGTAGTTCCATGGAGATAGGAGATGGCGGTTTGTCTGGAGGTGAAGAGTCGTGTTTCAGAAGTTTAGTGGATGTAGATGGAGGAGAAGACTGATTCGGGACTGGTTGCGTTGAAGAAGAAGAGCGAGTTAGGGAGACTCCCGCCATTTGGGTTGTGGTGGAAGGAGAACTCAATGTTGAGGAAAATGAAGATGCTGTCGCAGGAATGCTCTTTGTAGGTACAAAAACAAATTTGGAATGAATGAGGAAACTATGTGATGAAGGAGCAAAGGCTATAAGAGAATCCGCTCATAGACAGCAACGAATATCCACTAAAGAGCAAGCAGATGCGGGACGAATGCCCTAAAACGTAATCCTGAGGACAGCCAAAACATTCACTGCGATGAAGGAGAGCACAGTATCATTATTGTGAAGGAGGCTGATGGTATGAGAAATGTGCAAAACATAAACAATAACAGACATCCACTAGAGGGCAATCGATTATATGAGAAAGTCAAAGCAGTCACCAAAAATAATTCCTCAGAATTGGTGCAATATACAGTCCAGAAGGCATATCCATTCCAAAAGTGCAGTAATATGTTGAAATAGGAAGTATGGGGACTCACATAGCAACCGTGAGAGCCTTACTTCAACTTGTTGTGCAGAGAGGGCAAAGAAAATAATTAAAACAATCAAGTGCACATTGTGGCAGAAAAAACAGCTTCCGGGACATGAAAAACATCAAATAGGCAAAGTCAGGGATAAGAAAAATATTGACAAGCGCGAGCGTCGCGCATTAGACAAGATGGCGGCCGCTCTGAGTAAATTCCAAGCGCAATGAAAAAATTGTCATTTTGGCTTCAGAAAAAAAAAAAAAATAACAGCGCTCACCAGAAGCGTGCTGCATTCAGGTACAAGAAACTGGTACGTTAATAAGAGTTATCTAAAGGTCCTTCTTTATATTGTGGCTCTTACTGTAAAAGAGATTTTTCTAAATGCGATCAATTACTCTTAGGAATTATTTGGCCAGTGAGAAGCCTTTTTCTCTGCATATACGCTTTTACTTGGAACGTTTGTCTTTTTGTCCACTAGTATACCTCGTCCCTATAAACACTAAGGGGTACCTCCCTTTTCTTTGTTGGATATTAGAATTAATCATACAATTATACATTTTGAATGTGGTGATGGATGTTGAATTCCAGCTTTTGTCTTCCGTTTTCGTAATGTGTCCGGTGGGGAATTGCGATTACCGATGTCATCACAATCTCCGGGGCCACAGGGAACACAGAAATATGTTTTAGAGAATACTGTAAGAAACCCCTAGTGTGTAAAATACTGCAATATGTATGTATATATATATTTTAGACTTTATGAAATAGGTACAATCGTCGCGGTTAACAACGTCATCGTGATGTCCCGAATTATTGTGAAAACTGAAAATAGGTCTGAAAGATGGTTTTTAAAGAAACTTAGTACAAAAATATGAGTGTAAACATGCTTTGAAAGAAGTATGTATATAGTAATATGTGTAGGGCAATGTTCAGAATGGATTGTTTTACATATTATTTTTGGATTTGTTGGTGATCATTGAATGCGTTTGTATTCCGTTTTCACAACGTGTTTTCTGGGATTGCGACGTTGTCGCAAAGATCCCCAAAAACAAAAGAAAAAAAAACCTTTAGAAAAAAACGTCACAATATTTTGGGTACTAAGATGGCTCTGACCAGAGCCATGGCATTGGTTGTGAGTATATGGCTGCTATACATAAGACAGGATGTAGAGTTGTAGGTTACTTAGAAACACCCTATTGCCTTCATCTGTAAAGTGCACTCCATCATTTCTATAAATTCCATGCATGTCAAAATGCAGATTGTTGTTATAGATACAACCCATACCATGGTCTCTGAGGAATGCAGACACAGTTTTATTAACATGTCTCCTGGCTTTTTCAATCTGTGGACAGAATTGATTTGGCCACTTACATTTCTGTCTTTGGCGTATATTAGAGTACACCAAGACAGTGTGAGGGAAGAGTGACATCTATTTTGCCAAGATTTCTTTCACTAGCGTTATCCTAGTCAATGTGCCTAAGTCATTGCCACCACAGTGCACAATCATGAGGTCATGAGCTTGGGAATCCACAATTGATTTAACCAAAGCCAACAACTGATGAAACTTTAACCTTCTCTGGCCAAAACAAGTAATCTGCACATTTGGCAAACCCACATTCCTGTCAATACCTCTTTAGCCCAATGGTAGAAGCTGTGGCCCACAATCCATACGCTAAGCATTTTAAAGTGAAGGAGCAATAGTATTCAGGAGAAGGCTGGAGCTGAGTGAGGTAGTTTTCCAAAGGAAAAACAGTAAAAATTGAGTTATAATCTTTTATTTTTTTTTAGATATATTTCATTGGAAGCTGTCAGAATGAAAGTGAATAAAATTACATAGTGTGTTGGATGCCTTAACAAGACGTCTTATTATTGGCTCTTGATTACAAAAAGTAATGTAGTACAGGCATGGATATGCTTTTGAATCTGTGGAGTAACGCACACTAACTGTATCCTATTTGGAAGTAGTATAGTCCTTCTAGAATGTGCTGTGAACTTGTGACCTAATGGTTTCAATGGGCTGATAGGTACACTGAGCTAAGAGTGTTTTGGGGGTGTTAAAGAGTCAGAACATTATTTTAAAAGGTTGATAAGTGATGATACAATTAAAGTAATGGCAAGCTTTAATTTTCAACTCAGGACTGTGTAATACACTGTTGCTCAGTATTTAATTTTTTTTTTAAATGAAGCTAGCTATAGGGGTTGCTGTGAAGAAGGAAAACACATTTTTGATGTAGTTATTTTAACAAATGTATACAAAGGGGAAAGTTAAATTAGTATCTTACTAAATAGCTACAATTACGCTTTATGTAAAATATGTCTATATATGTGTTTTACACTTTATCAAAAACACTCAGTATTCGCAGTGTGTCCTTGGCAATAGAACTTGTAGAATTGTACAGGCACTACCTGTACAATCATCATGGATGTCCTTTCTCCACCACTCTGCAAACGCGCCTCCTGGCATAGTACTAGTTGGGAGATGAAGTCCGCTTGGCTATTGAGAGTCGTTGGGGGCCAACTACCCCGCCTGTTACCTCCAGCAAATCCCACACAGTCTGTTGCTAAGAGGTCTTTGGCGGCTGAGCCCCCCTTTCTGCACCACTCTGCAAACATGTCTCCTGGCACACTACTGGTGCTTTCTGTAAGTTCTATACAGCGGGATTCCTGAGAGCAGGTCAGAGGCCCCTCCCTCTTTCCACAACATTCTGCAAACACCATTGCTACTGAAAAAAACATAGAAATTCATTGAAAAAAACAAAGGTTACAGGTAAGTTATAGTTATGAATTAGCATTTAAAAAACTTGAGAAATTCACTGAAAAAAACAAAGGTTACATAGCTGTTATACTTAGGATAGAGGATAAAAAAAGTCTTAGATATTCACTGAAAAAACCCAAAGGTTACAGGGACGTTATAGTTAGGCTCAGATTTCACACACACAAAACCAGAGAATTATTACATCAATCATGACATGGTCAGTAACATCACTGATGATATCACTGATTACATCACTGATGATATCATCCACAGAATTATGACGTACCCACTCACACCCAAATACAAACTTTCATATACCCATTCCAACTACAACACTAGCATTCTCAAAACCGCTAACGCACCCATGCACGTACTTACATACCCACTCACTGATTCATAGGATTACACACACATCCACTCAGTCACCCATACAGTCACACTTACACCAACTCACTCACTAATACAGCCACTGATATAGCTGCTTAAATACCCACACAGCCACTTACACACAGTCAGTCGCTCACAGAGCTACTCACATAGCTACTCACTCACCTATACAGTCAATCACACAGTCATTTACTCACCTACACAGTCATACACACACCCACTCATTTATTCATACAGATACTAACACATACTCACTCACCTATAAGATAAGTGACACAAGCACATACTCACCCATACGGCCCCTGCACAATCACACAGTCACACATGCAGTCACTCATATACTCCAACACTCACCTCTACTGCCTTTCGTATATGCAGTTAATCAACCATTTATCATTGACACATCCATTCACTCACCAGCACAGTCATACACATACTCACAGATCCACAGAGCCCCTTACACACACACTCACTAACCCATGGAGCCACTGACTCACTCACACACTTATCCATACAGGCAGTTAGATACCCCCTCACCCACCCACACAGACATTGTGACACACATGCATGTACTCAGACAACCAATCACTCACCCCTACAGAAACTCAGGTATCCAATCACACACCTATACAACCACTAAGACACCAACTGACAAATAGATACAGACATTCACACAACAAGTCACTCACACATGCATTTACTGAGACACCTAATCACTAACTTATACAGTAAGTCACGCACCCACTGACTCATCCATACAGGTACTCATACACCCACTGATTCATCAATACACCTTGGTATATATATTTAACACTCATAAATGTTTTAAAAACACTCACAGTCACTGGATGATATTATCAGTGATGTCATCAGTGATGTCACTGATCATGTCATGAGTGATGTAGTATGTGAGGTCATGCTAACTATAACAGTTGCATTTCTCTGGTTTTATGTGTGTGAAATCTGATAATATATATAGCTTTTTGCAATATATATATATATATATATATATATATATATATATATATATATATATATATATATATATATATATATATGGGCTCCACGTTCATTCGGGATAACCCACCACCTCCAGACCAAAGGGTGCGTCGATGTTATGGACCTCCCAAGCACGGTCCAAAATAGACACCGCATTTCCAACACAGGAAAGTCGACGCCGTGTCTTTTCGCAATACATTTTTTAATGAGAGCTTATGATGTTAGTGTGTATATATGTATATATATATATATATTTATATTGCAAAGAAATTCTCCCCACAGTTCCACTCGGAAAGAAGACGAGCCACACCAGTCTTGCTGGAAATCAATAGATTTATTTACACGAGGGGGCAGAAGACACGTTTCGGCTGTCAAGCAGCCTTGGTCACATATATATTTATATATATATATATGTGTGGGTGTGTGTGTGTGTATATATATATATATATATATCCAAATAACGAAGGTGCTCCTGCTGGATTACGGGGACCCTTGGAGGTTGGCATACATTCCGACGGAGCCAGCCGGCGAAAATATCCAATTCAAAACCACGATTAAGTATGCTCTCAGTAAAGGAAGACGAAACCCTCAGTGAAATTGCAGGTCAGGTTTAATTCACACAACGCGTTTCGGCACGCAGCCTTGTTCACGTGTGAAAACAAGTGAAACCAACAGTCTTACATCTCATTGTAGTCAAAAGAAAATGGACAACAAAATAGGACTAACTCCGCCAACCAGACCTAGACAAAGCCGTAATCGGCGGCCATCTTAAACTGTGCACGAACCTCAATAGGTAAACCATGCAAACACATTTAAAGTAAGTACATTGTCATAGTACTGGGCAGAGAAAAGAAAAGATGTAGAATAATGCCTGCTGAGTGAATCCCAAGGTACATTTGTGTAAATGTGTAAATATCTGGCACAATGCAAATTACATCGCGGAAATATACTGCTGTCCACATCAAAGGGTACAAGGTAGTAAATCAGTGTTGGCACGATTTTTTAGCAAGTGCATGAGTCAATAATGCTTATATATACATGTCCGCCTGCTAGTAATTAACACGAATCCATGTTGGAATGGGATATGAGTGGAGAGAACGTGTTAACGTATGTGTTCTGCGCTTGAATACACTAAAATAGAGGTGAAGGAGGCTGGATCTATAGAGGAGTCCGTGAGATAAAATTGCCCAAGTGGGCATCGAACTCAACCATGGTAATGTTGGACTCCACATTTCAGACATATCAATAAAGTCACTGAGAGTAACACATAAGAAGGCTGTAGGTTAAGGATACAAATTGTGAGACTCATGGATAGTGCAGGTGAAATCAAAGGGAAAAGGGTAGGATGCCCGTGCAGGTGCTGTCAAGTGATGGGGCCCCTTCCTTCTCTCCTGTAAGAGATACAAATAGATAAAATCTAGATTAAAAAACATGAACTGTGGAATGAAAAACTTCATTCTAACGAGGAGGCTGACAGAAGAAGAAATAGCAGCAAAGATTGTATATAAGCAAAATTATGCAGTAGTTGCATCACATACAGCATACATTGTCAAACATCAAATACAAGAACATTTCTAAAATTAGCAGTCAGTTTTAAGATGTATTGACATTTCCTCATCCATATTAAGACCTCCAGGGGTCTTTGTTTGGAACTCTATAATTTACCTGGATTCTTTTTGTCTTAGGGCCAATACCCTATCCCCCCCACGAGGGTTCTTAGGTATATGTTCCAAAATTAGGTAACTAATTTCTGCTACATTGGAGTAATGTCGATCAAAGAAATGGCGGGCTACGGGATATTTAGGATCATTGTTAGTGATCGCTCTTTGATGTTCCAATATCCTCTTTTTGGCTGCACAGGTAGTGCTGCCAATGTACCAAAGATTGCATGTACACATGATGGCATAGATCACAAAATTGGTGCTACATGTTAGAAATTGAAAGATCTTTTTGGTTACCCCTCGGTATTCTAGTGATGCTTTGTATTTACTGTATTTACAGGCTTTGCAGTGGCCACATGGGTAGAAGCCTATCAATCCATGATCTGTAGTGGTGGGAAAATTCGTAATATCATTTCTGACCACCCAATCACGTATGTTCTTATCTCTTCTATACGTGATAATGGGTCTGTCAGTAATGAGATCTCCTAGTGTGTTGTCTGCCTTGAGAATAACCCAGTGTTTGGAAACTATGTGCTTTATTTTATGAGAGTCTGTGTTGTAAGTCAGGATGAGGCGGGTCCCCGCCTCTCCTTGTTCTTCTTCCACTGCACTAGTATCTTGTAAAGTCTCCTTGCGTTCTACTTTGTCTGCCCTGTCTCTGGCTTTGTTGAGGACCCAGCGTGGGTAACCTCGATTTAGAAACCTGGCAGTGATGTTGTCTCTTTCCTCAAAATAAGAAGCAATGTTGTTACAGTTACGTTTTGCCCTCAGCAGCTCCCCATAGGGGATACTCCACTTGAGTGCCTCTGGATGGCTGCTGAGGGCATGAAGCACACTGTTGCCCGCAGTGGCCTTGCGGAACAGGGCGGTGACTACCTTCCCTTGTTCAATTTTGAGGCTAACATCTAAGAACTCTGCCTTATGGGCATCGATGTTCCCAGAAAGTACAATGTTGTATTCATTGGCATTGAGAGTTTCAATAAAGATCTCAGCCTCTTCTTTATTGCCATTCCAGACAATGAACAAGTCATCTATGTAGCGGCGCCACATGATGACTTTGGAAAGGTGTTCCTGCAATGGGATCCTGCTCGAGATGATATGCTCCCAGTATCCCATGAAGAGATTGGCAAAGCTGGGAGCAAAGCAAGAACCCATTGCAGTACCGTTCACTTGCCTGTAGAGGGCGCCGTTGAAAGAAAAAATGTTGTTTTGGAGACAGTATGTTATCATCTCCAAAATCATTAGGCTGTGCTCACGATATTTTAGTGGTCTCTGTTTGAGGAAAAATTCACAAGCATTGAGACCTTGACTATGGTCAATTATTGTGTAGAGTGATTGCACATCTAACACAATAAAGAGATAGCCGGGTTGCCATATCAAATCCTCAATCTTGCCCAGGAAATCTTTCGTGTCTCTTAGGTAAAGATACCACATATTCCCTAAGAAAAAAATCAACAAATTTCGAGATGTTTTCAGTAATACACCTGATGGAAGATACAATAGGGCGTCCTGGGGGTTTGATGTTACTCTTGTGCAATTTGGGTAAAAGGTATAAAATGGGTACCCTGGGATGATCTTTCTTCAAGTAGCAGAACTCCTCCCACTCTAGAAGGCCCTTGTCTCTCCAGGTAACCAATTTATCCCAAATGCTGGTGATACTCTGATGGTAAATATCCCAGTTAGCTGGAGTGTTGAAGTTAGTGTCTTCAAGTTGACGTAAACCCTCAAGGATATAGTCCTCTCTGTTTAAGATCACTATATTGCCTCCTTTGTCCGCAGGATGTATGATTATCTCGGTGTCAGAGGCTAGAGTTTTAAGTGCCTGTCTTTGTGCCCAAGATAAGTTGTTGACATTGGTGGAATATTTTTTGTTTTTGCTAAATCTCAATTCAGTGAGGGATTTGATAATGCAGTCTTGAAAGGTGTCAATGTGGTCATGTGGTAAGGTGGGTATAAAGGTGGACTTGGTTTTAAAGGGGGTTTTTTCTATCCTACCTGTGTTAATTTCCATGTCACTAAGCAACTGTGTGGCATTGGTCTCTGTTGCCTCCCCATTCTCACTATAGGCTAATTCGGTCATGGCGATTAAGGTGTCTATATCTCCAATGGCCAAATTATCGTTGTTGCTGATAGTGTTAGCTCTATTGTTAGTATTAGGGCTTTGTTTTTTCAGTATGTGCCATTTTTTTAGTTTCAATTTGCGCACATATTTAAACAAATCAATTCTAGTTTCGGTGTACTTAAATGTGGAGGAGGGACAGAAGGATAAGCCAAGGCGCAAAGTTCTTTTTTCAATGTCACTCATGGGTCTTTTCGAAAGGTTAACAACTGTCAAATTTACCATGGTCATGTCCATTAGTAGTTCCTGTTTGAGCGGGTTCTGCGACTTCCCATGGTACCCCTTCCTCTCTCTGTTGAGCCATCGTTGTGCGAGTCTCTTTTTTCTATTTCGGCGTTTCCCCTGCCTCTTCCTCGTCCACGTCCTCGTCCACGTCCCCGTGTTTTCGGCAGTTGGTTTTCTCTCGTTGTTTGACGATCCTTTTGTAGGACCCGAAATTCGTCTAAAAAATTGACTTGTTTGGGGTGGTGTTCTTCTCCCGATGTGGTGCCTCCAGAAATGTCAGATTCAGTGTCACTCAACAGGATGTTATCATTGGTTAAATTGATGGAATTGGTAGTCACGGCTACATTACTTGTCGTGGTAGTTTCTTGTACTTTGTAGAGATGATCATATTTTTTACTGAAAGTTAAAATCCTTCCACTTTCATAGTCAGCATAGTCCCGGTTCATCTTTCTAGCTTTTCTTGCTTTTATTTCTTCCTCATGCTTGCCGAGACGTTCTTTCATAGGATCTAGAATTTTGCTGAGTGCATCACTGTCCATGAGTAGTTGTAGGTCAGCCATAAGAAGTTTGATCTGTTTTAAAAGGTCATCTCTATCTTGCCACGCATATTTAATGAGTATTTCCATCATTCCTTTTGAGCTCAGTGCTGAGTGTTGTGACCACTCTTCTAGCATTTTGGGATTAGGGGCTTCGTAAGTTGGAGTGACAAAGATCCGCAATCATCTTGGTGCCATGTTCTGGTCTACGTAGTTTTGAAGGGAAATAGCTTCCCACCATTTTGACACTTCCGCTCTTTTCATTTTTTCCAGTTTTTTTATTTTCTCTTCCAGCGCCTGTGTTGGTAGATCATTCTTATTGACCGTATTTTGTCTGGTGATGGTTAGGTTTTTTCTGCTGAATAGCGTCAGTGCTGCCGCTCTCCTATCAGCCTCCTCCTCCATGTTGTCTGATACCTGACCAAGGAATCAAGGAAATGGGGATCGTCTCACAAGACCCTTCCGTACAATGCGGAAGTTACCTCTGCTGCCAAAACAGTTTTGCTAAGAGAAGACCCAGACTGGTTATATCGCATGTCGGGAATACACTGTAGGATCGGAAATCGTAGCGGAAATCCACTAGTACGAGAAACCGAATCCAGTGAAGAATTCTCCTGCAATAGAAATACTCGGTGCAGAAATGTAGTCAAGTACGCATGCGACCGGGGGTAAAGTCACCCAGCTAGTCATTAACCCGAGGTGGTGTAACTGTAGCTACACGCTCTCCAGCGATACAACTTGAGTCCCCCACCTAACAGGACGAACATGCAACGGGCAGGCTTACCTTGGGGTCAGCTGTACGACGATCTCTCCGAAGTCGGAGGTTTGCACATAAGTATTCTGATGTTCTCTGCAGCCGGTCCAAAATGTAATCCTCGATAAATATCCAAATAACGAAGGTGCTCCTGCTGGATTACGGGGACCCTTGGAGGTTGGCATACATTCCGACGGAGCCAGCCGGCGAAAATAGCCAATTCAAAACCACGATTAAGTATGCTCTCAGTAAAGGAAGACGAAACCCTCAGTGAAATTGCAGGTCAGGTTTAATTCACACAACGCGTTTCGGCACGCAGCCTTGTTCACGTGTGAAAACAAGTGAAACCAACAGTCTTACATCTCATTGTAGTCAAAAGAAAATGGACGACAAAATAGGACTAACTCCGCCAACCAGACCTAGACAAAGCCGTAATCGGCGGCCATCTTAAACTGTGCACGAGCCTCAATAGGTAAACCATGCAAACACATTTAAAGTAAGTACATTGTCATAGTACTGGGCAGAGAAAAGAAAAGATGTAGAATAATGCCTGCTGAGTGAATCCCAAGGTACATTTGTGTAAATGTGTAAATATCTGGCACAATGCAAATTACATCGCGGAAATATACTGCTGTCCACATCAAAGGGTACAAGGTAGTAAATCAGTGTTGGCACGATTTTTTAGCAAGTGCATGAGTCAATAATGCTTATATATACATGTCCGCCTGCTAGTAATTAACACGAATCCATGTTGGAATGGGATATGAGTGCAGAGAACGTGTTAACGTATGTGTTCTGCGCTTGAATACACTAAAATAGAGGTGAAGGAGGCAGGATCTATAGAGGAGTCCGTGAGATAAAATATATATATATACACATATATTCATCCAGTGACTTTGTGTTTCTGTAAAGTTTAAATATGTTTGATATATTTATAGGGAAAGGCGTATTGAAGAATGAGTGGGTGTATAAGTGTCTAAATGAATGATTTACTAGGTGCCTGACTGACTCTATAAGTGAGTGATTAAACATATCTAACTGAGTGCATGGGTTAGTGACTAAACTCTGTGAATCTCTGTATCCATCTGTCTGTTGGTGTGTAATCGGCTGCATAGGTTTGTGAATAACTACATGAGTGTCTATACGAGTTATTCATTGGTTGTCTGAGTATCTGCATGGGTGCCTGAGTGTTTGTTTGTGTGGGGTGTGTGTGACTCTGTGCATAGATGTGTGAGTGGGTGATTCACTGGGTGCATGGTTTCAAGACTGCATCTGTGATGGACTGTATGGGTGGGTGAGTATGTGTATGGGTGTGTTGAGTGAGTGAATGTATATCTCAGTGGTACATGTGTAAGTAACTACATATGTGAAAGGTAGTATATGTGTGTTAGAGTATTTAAATGGCTATAAGTGAGAGTGTGAGAGTGGCTGTATGGATGAGTGTGTGCTTGTATCAGTGAATGTATAAGAGCATATGAATGTGCTAGTATTTGTTTGAGTAAGTGAGCTGGTGTGTGTATAACTGTATAGGTGAGTAAATGGGAGTGTGATTAAATATTTGCATGACTGATTAGGTGTGTGAGTACGTCTATGCATGAGTGGTGGTGTGTGAGTGTCTATATAGGTGTATGAGTGCATATGATAGTCCTGTACTGAGTGACCATAAGTATGAGTGACTGTACGGGTGAGTGAGTGGATGTGTGTGTAGACTTAAGAATCAGTGAGCGGGTATGTAGTTATAGGTCTTGGAGTGTCTATGGTTTTGAGAATGACAGTCTGTAATTTAGAGTGGGTGTATAAAAAGTTATATTACGGTGTAAGAAGATGTATGAAATTATCACATGGATGATGTCATGAGTGATGTCATCAGTGATGTCATTTGAGATGTCCATAGTGATGTCACTGACCATGTCATGAGTGATGTAATATGTGATGTCATCAGCAGTGCATTGCGGGGGCGCAAGTTATAGTTATCTAAACTAACTAAAACAGAGGAATTTCAATGGTTTTGTACAAGTGAAATGTCCAACTAACTATAACGCCCCTAAAACCTATGTTTTTTTCAGTGAATATATATACACATGTTTTTCTATATGTATATATACACAACACACACTCAAACACATTTAAAGTTTTAGGTTTAGGGTTGGGTAGGGGTTTATGGATGGGTTAGGCTTAGATTGACATCATCCAGTGATTGTGAGTGATTTCTAATAGTTTATGAGTGCTTAAGATATATACCAAGGTACAACAAAGGTAAATTAGTATACTTTGTGTACTACTAATGAGTGATACTTTTTCTGACATATTATGTGATTGGCTGTATGAGTGTGTGTATCTGTGAGTGAGTGGGTGGCATGATTGGCTGTATGGGTGTGTGAGTGTCTGTATGGGTAAATATATGAGTGTGTGAGTAGCTGTATGGGTAAATAAGCGGGTGTGTCAGTACCTGCATGGGTGTGTGAGTAGCTGTGTGAGTAGAAGTCTGGGTGGGTGTGTGAAAGTCTATATGGGTGACTGAGTGGCTCTATGGGTGGATGAGTGGGTATGTGAGAGACTGTATGGGCAATTGAGTGGGTGTGAATGGCTCTATGGGTGATTTGCTGGGTCTGTAAGTGGGTGTATGTGTGAGTGAGTGGCTTTTTGAATGGATGTATTAGTCATTGACTGGGTGTGTGAGTAGCTGTATTGCACAGCAAGTGTCTGTGTAAGTGGCTATGTATGTGAGTGAGTGGGTGTGTGAGTGCTTTTATAGATTGGGGAATGAGTATGTAAGTAGTTGTGTGGGTGAGTAAATGGGTAAGTGAGTGGTTTTAAAGGTGAGTGATTGGCTGTGCTGCTAGTTGTATTGGTGAGTATGTGGCTGTGTAAGTTGCTGTAGGGGTGAGTGAGTGGGTGTGTGATTGGCTCTATGGATGAGTAAGTAGGTGTGTGAACAGTTGTATGAGTCTGTGAATAAGTATGTGAATAGTTCTGTTTGTATGTGAGTTGGTGTATGAGAGGCCATATGGTTGTTTGAGTGTTTCTGTGAATGATGTCATTTATAAGTGTCTCTATATTTAAAATAATTATACAGACCACCACAGTACTTCAAGTAGTATCAAAAAGAGTGTGCAGTTGCTATAGAGCAGCAGTGAAATAGATGTGTGTAGGTCCAGTTTCACAGAGATGGGAGATGCTCCAATAGGAGCAAGTACCCTCACACACCCATGTGGGTGTCATGCTTCATTCTTGGGCAAGCTCCTCATCAGGCCGGCACTATAATGCCCAAAGAGCACCCTCAATGGGACTTTATGCCAGAGATCATTTTTCTGTTGTGCCGTTTGATAAAGTGTGGGGGTGTGGGTTGAAAGTATAGAATGGTAGTGAAATGATGTAGGAAAGGAGAGTGTATTAAAATAGACTAAGTGATCCTCAGAAACAAACTTATTTAATGAATTGAGGTAACTTGCCTAGTTAAAATGGTGAGTGCTCTCAGTGGATTTAATGGTCCTAGATAGCTTAGTGAAACAAGTGGGTGAACATGTTTCTCGCCTATTTGTGTCAGGAGAATGATTATGTGGTGATTCTTCAGGAATTAAATTACTCTAATATACACAGTGAAAGAATCTGAGGAAGTGGTTTATAAAATAGAGATCACTCAACACAATTTTGATGAATCAAAAACTTCTAAAATACAAAAGAAAAACACATCATTGTAAGATGCAAATCACAAGTAATGTACAGAGGGAGGCATTCAATGAGGAGTCAAGACAGGCTCCTACTCGACGTGCGTGCAATGTCTGAACATGCCACTTTACAACATAAGTGCAAAAAGGCACAGTGAAAACATCCTTGCACCCACAACAACACGTGACAAATGCAGAGCCACAATACAGCAATAGCTTGCACTCTGAGGAAATATATGGAAAAAGTAATCATATTAATAGGGACTTACCCAACTTGGGTCATGGTATAGTCCCCACAAGAGAAGGCAAAGGAAACGCTAATTAGTGTACTGCCGGAGAGAGGGTCAAATTAAATCAAAGGCAGGAGTCTTACCCTAGCAATGGTGAAAGCGATACTCATTGGAGTCAAAAGGAGAGTACTTACATGGACACAGCACAGCGCCCATGATCACACCTACCCCATATATGCTTTCTTGGAGGAGGAAGGCTAAGAGTGGGGTGGCTCCTTAAGTATCGGCATTAAGGTGCTGAACCTGCGAGCACCATGCTGGATGTGGATGGCGTGCCACTTGCTCGTAGGACCGGGGTCCGCACTTAGGCAGTGTGGATGTTCAGTCTGGCGAGGCAATTTTGGGTGCCATATTGGAGGTAGAGTAGGTTGCTCGCTAAAAATTACAAAATCTACAGGAGATGTGGCTGGGAAGAATACCATCAGTGCAGTGGGTGTCATTATAAATGTAAGGCACATATCCCATAGAAGGCACTGTTAGGGAAGTGTGTGGTGTAAAGGATAATGCAATAAAAATGAACCAACTTTGGGTAAAGTGTTACTAGCAAAAGACGTATAGAAGCCACAAAAGTACAGTTAGTAGGGCACATATAAACTAAAAGTACGAAAGGTGACAAAGTTATCACATCTTGTAAGCTGGAATATATAAGAGGTATAGCAAGAGAGAAGTAGAGCTGACCCCTAACTTTTTACAAGAATAAAAAGATTCACTGTTAGCCTATATGAAATGGGTGACAGCATAAGACACAGAAAAAGGGAAGAATGTGGTCCCACTGTCTGAATCACTGGCCAGACATGGTCATGAATTCTCCTCAATTGGAAAAAAGGGCGTGTGGGCTCTTAGTAGACATAGCATATGTATAAAGTTAGGCAGTGTTCACATAGGTATTGGGGAGCACTAGTTGTTCGTTTCGCTCCATGGGATTTCATCATTGAGTGCAGTGATATGTGTAGAAAGACAGAAAATCCAGTTCTGTTTCTTTTTGAACAATGTGTTCATGTTCATATATTGGGGAGCTTCCAATATTGTCCATCATATGTCATTCGGAGAGTGGCCTTCAATGAGGCATTGTGTACTCATTTTTGTGCTGGATTTTTTGCAGCAGATGTTGCTGCAACGTTCCATAATCCTAACGTTTACCGCTCTGGTGGTCATGTCTATATATCTCATCTGGAAAGGACAAGTTATCATATAAATGCAATTCCTTGAGTTGCAATTTGTCTGCTTTTTTTCAAACCACGTCAGATTGAGGCTCAGTTGGATGTCTTTTGTAGTCTCAGTCAAAGCACATACTGAGCATGAACCGCGTGGAAAATGCCCAAACACTGGGGGTAAATCCCATAGAGCCTTTTTAATGGACTTCCATTGTCTGGTATGAATCAACATATTTTTTTAAATTAGAAGTGCATTTAAAGGCAAACCTAGGGGGAAGTAGTTAGAGGTTACCTATGTGTAGAATGGCCCACTTTTTCCTAATGATTTTCTGAAGTGTGTTATGCTCAGATGTGAATGTCGTTACTCATGTTAATAAATCTATGGTGGGTCTAATATGTGGTTCCAATAAAGCCGTCCTGTTATTGTTTTTTGCTCGTTTAAGTGCAGTGTTTACACAATGCCAGGGATATTGGTGAGCCTCTAGATTGGCTGCTTGTTGCTGTGCTTGGGTAACAAAATCATGACTATTGCTGCAATTGTGGCATAATTGGAGAAATTGCCCATAGGCCAGATTCTCCCGCAAAGGTTTTGGAAGATGGCTGCCATACAGAAGCAAGCTTTTGTCGGTTTCTTATAGGTGGTAGTGTATAATTTGCCCTCTGTCAAGAGAATCATTAAATCCAAGAAGGGAAGGCATACATCAGAAATGTTCCCAATGAACCTCAACCAGGGATTCAATGTATTTATCCAATCGAAGAAGGCAGTGCAAGTAGTCTTATTGCCTTTCCAAAACATTAGAATGTTATCAATATAGCGATGCCAGGTAAGTATGTTCACAATGTAGGGATTAGTGAAACAAATATAACTCTCTGCCTAAAATTCTGCCATATAAAAGCATGCCAAACTAGGAACAAAGGTCCTACCCATAGATGTAACCTGGGTTTGATGGAAAAGTTGGTCATTATACTGGAAAAAATTTCACGTTAGTGCTAGGGACGTTAGCACATTCTATAAAAAAGCTGATGTGGTAAGTGATATCCATTCAGCCAATAAGAGGGTCCTCTCAACAACATCCAGAGTGGCTCCCTGGGGGATGTTGGTGTAGAGGGCCTGTGCATCCAAGGTAACCACAAGATCTATTTGTTGAGTGTCATTACTCATTAGTCACTTCAATAAGGTGCAACACATCTCTTGTGTCTTGCAAGTAAGACAGTATCTATTTGACCAAAGAATGAAGGAAATATTCACAAAATGGGGACAAAGGTCTAAGCAATGAGCCAATTCCAGAAACTATAAGTCTGCCAGGAGGGGGTGTGATCCACTTGTGAATTTTAGGCAGAGTGCAAAAATAGGGGATTCTAGGATGGGTATTCACCAGAGAACCTGCCTCATTCCTGGAGATCTACCCCTGAGTTTTAGCCATAGACACCATAGAAGTAATCCCAGTACTCAGGTGCTCCATAGGATCTAGACTGATAGGGGTATAGTAGTTGCGATCTGCCAGTTGTTGGCAACATTTGGTATCAGAATGTGAAGTAGACATTATCACTATCTCTCCTCCCTTATCGGCCTGTTTCATAGTGATCTCAAGGTCATTTGCCAGGGACTTTATTACCTCAAGTTTGTTATTGCACATGTTGTGAAAACTTGCTGGTTTGTAGCTTTTCTCTGCTTCTTTAAGAACTGCCTGCTCAAAAGTGAGAATTTCATTGGGTATCATTCTGGAAGTAGGGGTTTAAGTGGAAGGATTGCATAATCCGGTGTCAGTTTGTTCCTGACTGGTCTTAGCCAGAAAAAACACATTGAGGCATATTTTATGGAAGAAATTGTGCAATTCACAATTTGTTCTGAATTTGTCTATCCTGGGTGTCAGTACGAAGCCTAATCCCTTCTGTTAAGCCGTAATTTCTATGTCAGTTAGTTCTCGTGTAGAGAGATTTACTATGAATTTTTCTTGCCTGTGTGGCTCCTGAGTTCATTTGGTGGTGGAAAGGGTCCCTGCCATGGAACTCTTTTTGGTTGCTGGCCTCCTCTTCTTCTTCCTGTCCCTTTGCCCCAACCTTGGCCTAAACAAGAAGGGTTGTAGGGGTGGTGGAAAAGGTGTTGTGGGCCTTGTGGGAACATTGGTTATTGCTACATAGGTGGTCCTTAGAAAGGGGCCATGGCGTACCCAAACACAGCAGGTGGAGGGCCTCAGCTACCCTCATTGATGCCCCAACTATCCATGCTGGTGTTACTACTAACGGAATAATTCCTTTTTTGTGGTTACTTACTCTCTTCTGTTGATGTGTCACCTATTGTGGATTGGTAGGATAGATCTTTTCCTTATCAAATTTCTTTATATCTTTCTGAAGGTTTTGTATTTTTCTCCATTAGATACTCTTTGGTTTCTGTAATCTCACTATTAATTTAAGCTAATTTTGTCTTGTAAGCAGAGAGCAGGATTCGGTTTTAAAGCGCCTTCAGCTATTGTTGTCTTAGTTATCGAAGCATCTGCTAGATGTTTTGCTGTATTAATTAGAAGGACTAGCCAGTCCCTGGTGCATTTCCATTCCACCTGTGACCAATCTTTTTAATAAATGGCATCTTCCACGAAGATGAGGGTGACATTAGTCACAACTAATCAATTGGGGGCAAAGTTTGTGCACAGATATTCAGTAATAATCGCACCATGTATACTGACTTTTGTTAATTGTCTTTTCATTGATATCAATGAGTTCCAATCATCTGCCTTACTTCTATCCATGGCGCGATTATGAACTCGGAGTTCGGCAAAAACTCCACCAACTCACTGATGGAGCAGAGTTTCCCGGCGTGCTCACCACTAGCCTCAGCAATCCCACTGTGGGGTACTTACTTGTGGCAACAATAGGGGTTCTTGGCCCCCCAATGACCCTCACAAGCCAATTGGACTTCATCCCACAATCAGTAGTGCACCAGGAGGCCGCTTTGCAGAGTGGTAGAGAAAGGGGTGGGGCCTCCAACAGCGTCTCAGAAATCCCGCTGAGTGGGACTTACTTGGGCAACCATAGGGGTCCTTGGCACCTCAACGGCCATCAGAATTCAATGGGACTTCATCCCCCAACCAGTAGAGCACCAGGAGGCCCCTTTTAGAGAGTTATTGAGAAAGGGAGCGGGCCTTCAATTAGGTCTCAGTAATCCCGCTGTGGGGGACTTACTTGTGGCAACAATAGGGCTTCTTGGCCCCCAACCACCCTCAGCAGCCAAGGGGACTTCATGAGGGGTGGCCGAGCAATACTCTACCCACTCAAAAACTCTGAGAAATCTGGCGCAGTTTTTTAGCAACTCAGCGGAATTCCACTCAGTGAAACTCTGCGAGCTCTGCCCTGACCTACTCTATGCCACTCTCCTCTACTTCACTCAACTTTATGCTATTCCATTGTATGCCACTTCACTCACCCCACTCCTTTTTACATCACTCCACTGTACGCCACTCAACTGTACAACATTGTTCTTCATGGTATCCCACTGTACATCACTCCACTCTACCCCACTCCACTTATGTCGTTCTACTCTATGAAACTTCACTATTTGCCACTTGCCACTGCAATGTATGCCATTCTACTGTACATGAATGCACTGTACACCCTTGCTCCCTACGCCTCTCCACTGTACACTGTTCTCCATTCTATGCCACTCCACTCTACTCAACTACACTCCACACCACTCCACTGTGCTTCACTCAGCAACACAGTACTCCACTCAACAGCAGTCTATACCCCTTTGCTGCACCACATGATACTCCACTGTATAGCACTAGACTCTACAACAATATTCTCCTATCAATACAAGTTTACAGCACTTCACTTTGCTCTATAGCATTTTTCAACACTTTACTCCTCTTTACGACACTCTACGCTGCTCCCTCTATGCAGGTCCACCCCAGTTAATATACTTTATATTGTAAGACACAACTCTACTCTACTCCACCACTACACTCTACTCCACTTCACTCTACCCTACTCTATGAAATTCAGCTGTACAACAGTCTAACCTACTCCACTCTACTATATCATACCGCACTCTACTCTACTCCATGCCACTCCAATGTACAACACTTTAGTACTCTCTGTGACACTCTACTCCACTGTATGACACTTTCTGACACTCTATAACACACCACTCCCCTGTACCACACACCACTCCATTCTACAACACTTTACTCTACTGTCTACTACGTCATTTCACTCTACTTGAATCCGCACCACTGTACTCTTAGACACGCTACTCCACTCAATGTTACACCACACCACTCCACTGGACTCCACTGCAGAACACTTGACTTCACTCTCTAGCTCTATACTACACTCCACTCTACACCACACTATGGTTCCACACTCTACTCCACACTCCATGCAACTCCACTCTACAAGACTCTACCACACTCTGTGTTGCTATACAGCACTGTACTTCACTCTATTCCCTTATACTATACTGTACAACCCTCTACTCCATTCTATGTCCCTACACCCCAGTGTACAACACTCTACTCCACTCTGCAATACTTTCCAATGCCCTAGGACATAGCACTCCACTGTACACGACACCATTCCAATTTATAACAGTTTACTCAACTGTACACTATGCCTGTCCACTCTAGCACACTTCACACCACGGTAGTATACAACACGCCACTGCACTATATAATAATTTACTCCACTGTATGCTACACCACTCCATTCTACTCCAATCCATTCTAATCCACTGTATGATGCTCCAATCTACTCCACTCCACTCTACACCATTCCAGTCTGCCCTATTACACTGTACCCCACTCCACTCCACAACACTGCACTCTGTGCCACTCCACTCTACACCATTCCAGTGTATTCTATTCCATTTATGAGACTCCACTGTACCACACCCCACTGTACTACACTCCACTCTACTCCACTCAATGACACTATACTCTTAGACAGTATATTGTATCACATTCTCTTCCTCTCTACTGTACCACACCCTACTTAAGGACAATCAAGTAGAGAACAGTGAACACTACAGTTTCAAACACATTTAAAAAAATGCAATAAAAAAAGGTTCAACAACATTATAGTTAGGAATACTATATTTATTTTTTCTATACTATGCAAACTTAAAAATACACAAACATTACAAATTCTAAAGTTATAGTTATACCTTAAATTCATAATATATGCACCATCTCAAAATTAATATTACCTTATTTATTCTTTAGCTACAAACCAAACTTAAACTACCAAAAAATTTACATTTCTAAACATATACTTATACCATTAATTTATCATTTGCACAACACCTTCAAATTACTATGACTCACACACCTTCATACACAATGTATTCAACTTGGGAGCCACATTATAGTAAGTATCACTTTACCATGCACTGCGTTCTCACAAAAGATGTGATTTGAAATGTCATAGCTGTTATTGTAAATACTATTATTTTAGATGGTATAAGTGATATAATATAAAAGAGTATAAGCAGTGCATGGAAAAGGAGTGAGTTATATTTAAAATCATGGCTATACTTAAGCATGCACATAGGGAGCTCTACACAGGGGAAGAAAAGCCGCAAAAGTTGGTGGGTCACCCCTGGCAACTTGTACCCCGTTGGTTGGGGAGTTGCCATGAGTTTCCCAAACCTACAGGCTATTACTGTTCATACACATGGAACCCCCAATGCTCTCTTCAGTACACCTTTGGACCTGTAGAAGACAAAAAGACTGCAGCTGCTGTTGTGGCCTGTGAGGAGAAACCTAAAGGCAGAACCTGCTCCCACTTGTACTCAGGACTGAGAACTGGACTCCAAAGGTCAGTTAGCTGAACTCCTGTTGAGCTACAGAGACACAAGAAGCCCACTTTCCTCTAAAGAGCCCAGCTAGCCAGTTTCAACTGGACCTGCCCTGGACCCTGCTAGTGGTTTCTGTGGAGTGGGTCCTGACCTCAAATTGCTGTTCCTGAGGTCCTAGAACCTTGGGCTGGTGTCAGAGTCTACTCCTCCTACCTACCCCTAACAGCTGGTACTTAGAAACTTTTTCAAGGACTTTTGTCTGGAGAACAGACTGAAAACCAAGAAAAACCTGCCAAGTCAGTCCGACGAAGGTGTGTTGCCTCAGGGCCCAAGATCGAGTTTCCTCCTACATGAAGCATTTTGCAGCAGGACAGCTGTTTCACAGGGACATCATGAAGAAGGTGTCCAGCCTTGTGGAGTCCTTTTCAGCTACAGCTTGTAGACTTGCCACACTGCAGAAACCCGAGATCCAAGAAAGTGACTAAGTTCAAAGGTAGAAATCTTCACCCGGCAAAGGAGTTAAAGGTATCTGGCTGATAAGGGATCTTCCTTTTGTGTAAATCTTTAATTACTTCTGCTCTGAGCTTTCCTACCAAAAGTCAATGGTTTCACTGGGATTTTGACCGACAGCTATCCGATCCTGTTTAACCCATCTTGGCCACAGCCTGCTGCCTTGCCCTGCTGGGGATTTGTTCAGTTCTATTTCACAGACCAAGACAAAGGGTAAAATGTATGAGTGGGACAAACTTGGTCTCAGTATCCCTCCCACGGTACATCATGGTTGGCCGTAATCCTTACCTTTCTCCCGGTCTTGTGTGACCAATTGCCCACAGTTGGCTCTTTAAGCTTTTTTAGTGCTATTTTCATCTACCCAATTGAAATTAACATCTCTGATTTCCCTTATTGGATTTGTGTTTTTTAGTGTCATTTTGTTCATTAAAATATGCTATATATTTATAAATTAGAGTTTAATTTTTTATTGCTTTGTGTTTTTGGTTTTTTAATTGTTTTGGTACTTCTAATTGCTTTACATTTACACAATTTCTTAATTTGAGCCAGTCTGCTCTGTGCCATAGCTACCGGAGGTTGCGTTCATGTTTAAATTACTTGAATCTTTACTGTACTTAACAAAGATAGGGACACATCGCCACTGGAGCATCACTTTTTTCATGCTCTGGTGGTATAGCGCCATTTCCCATATTTACAAGGTGGCGACTGGTTCACGCTGCCCCAGATTTACAAGGCTGAGGCAGCACAAAAAAGAGCTCCATTCTAATTCTAAGATTACAGGCATTAGAATGGCGATATGAGGAGAAATCCTTAATTTCTCCTGTTTTTTTGCTCTTTCTTTGTGTGCTACATTCTGCAGCACACATAGAAAGAGCAAATCACCATGATGGATTCTTTAGGCGCAGGAAGCTGTGAATTCCTCCACATAAACAATAGCATCTGCAGTGCAGGCGCCCTTGCAACATAGCAGCAAGAGGCCCGCGCTGGCGCTTGGCAGCTTATTTTGCACCAGTGCTAAGGGAAACACAGGAGAGGACAATATTCTTGTGAATACCAGTTCCTTCCAGCATTTTAGAAATGCCGGTACGCAGCACTGCTGATCTTGGCACAGCTCTGAGATCTTTTTGTAAATAGGCCCCATAGTGTCATTATGACTTGTGGTTGACTACCATCCACCCCATCTAATAATCCACTTTATCACAATGCTTCAATATCAGCAAACATATTCCAAAAGAGCAAAAGCCAACCACAGTAATTGCTTAAAAAAATAAAAAACAGAATTTGTTTTAGGACTGCATGCAAACTACTGATCTATCTCTCAGTTGCTTTCCTGTCTAAATTGCTAAAGAAGGCCACCTATGGGCAACTGCCTGCATTTGTAGAAACATCTTCATATGTTGCAGGCAGGGTTCCCCTCTGGAGATGACACTGAATTGCTAATTATTGCGGCATTAGTTGAATTATGCCAGCAATCAGATGTGGGGAATATCATGACATTGATACTGATTGATTGGTCAGCAGCCTTTGACTCAATTGATCACATTCAAAGACTCAGGGATGATGGTGTCAGAGATGCAGCATTAGGTTGGATTGAAGACTCTCTGGACCCAATGTTGGAGGGAGGACCACCGGGGAGTCGGGGAGACTATTCCGGGGCACCTTCCTACCGCAAAGTTATAGCCGAGCACCGCTGAGAAGCCCCCTCGGGGAGGTCTTTCTCCTATGATCGTACTAGGCCCAGTAATACCACCACACAGGACTCAATATCAGTTGCTTGACTTGGTTCTTTATCAGCAGTAGTATGTTCAATATTTACAGTGGGATCGAGAGATCCAGTAAGAGTCTCAATGTCTTGTAGAGGGATAGGGTAGCGGGACAGTCTTAGTACCAACCAGGTACGGGAGGGCTCTGCGCCAGACCTTGAGTGCTGGTCTCAGAGCGGCTCGGACGTGGGGAGCCGCGACGGCGTCTGCAGGGCTCGGGTGGTAGTTCCGCTTGGGTCGAGCCGCGACACAGTCAGCAGGGCTCCGGTGGTAGGTCCGCTTCGGTCGAGCCGCGACGAGGTCAGCTGGGCTCTGATGGTAAGGTACAACAAGGTCGGGCCGCGACAGCGTCAGCAGGGCCCCAAAGGTTCGTGAAGGTCTTTAAGCACGGTGGAGCCGCGACGTCGTCAGCAGGGCTCAGAGTGTGGGTTCAGGATGAGTCTTCTTCCGTAGGGTCAGCCGCGATCCGATCAGCAGGGCTCTTGACTCCAGGATACAAATGTTGTCCTGTTGTCGGGTCGCCCCAGATATAGGACTGGAGCCCTTTGATGTCCGAACCCTTGCGCCCGGAGGGGGCGGAGAGGCCGAGTAGGGAGCGGCCAGACGCCCAGCAGGAGAGGCGCCAGGCCACAGAGAGCTGTGGGGCGATCGCACCTAGGTGTGGAAGGACGGTTGGGGGTCCCATCGATACTGCCCTCCGCCGGGAGTGGGAAGGGTTCACGTGGTATCCCCCGGGCCAGGGGTTGGCGCCTCGATGGCGGGCCTCGCTGGGACAGAGGCCGGGTGGAGCGGGGTCACGTAGGTGGTCACGTGGAGTGACATATAATCCAAAATGGAGGAGCCCCGAGGTGCATGGGACCTCGTGCGGCTTAGCGAGGAGGAACAGGACCACGCCACGAGGCCGGCTCCAACATGCGTCCCCCCCAGCTGAAGGCAGGGAGAGTCACCCATCTCCTTGGGGGTTCTCCTCGCCGAAGCAGAAGAATCTGGACAGGCCGTCAGCATTGGCGTGTTCGTTGCCGGGCCGGTGTTCCACGGTGAAGTCCATCCCTTGCAGCGAGATGGACCATCGCAACAACTTGGGGTTCTCGCCCCGCATTTGCATGAGCCACCGCAAGGGCCGGTGGTCAGTTTGGACCCTGAAGTGGGTGCCGAAAAGGTAGGGCCGGAGCTTCTTGAGAGCCCATACCACGGCGAAGGCCTCCCGCTCGATGGTGCTCCACCTCTGTTCTCGGGGCAGCAGTCGGCGGCTGATAAAGGCCACAGGTCGGTCGAGGCCCTCGGTGTCCATCTGGGAGAGGACCGCCCCGACACCGTACTCCGAGGCATCGGTCTGGACTACAAATTCCTTTCTGTAGTCAGGGGCCTGTAGCACAGGGGCAGTCACATGGCCGCCTTGAGGGCCTCAAAAGCGGTCTGACAGCGGGGCGTCCAGTGCACCGCCTTGGGCTGTTTCTTGGAAGTGAGCTCCGTAAGGGGGCACACAATGCTGCCATAATCCTTAATGAATCGTCGGTAGTAGCCTGTGAGGCCTAAGAAGGCCCGGACAGCGGTTTTGGTGGCAGGGGGCTCCCACGCCTGGATGGCGTCGACCTTTAACTGGAGGGGCGCCACCTGGCCACTCCCCACCTGGTGGCCCAGATAGGTCACAGATCCTTGACCGATCTGGCATTTACTGGCCTTAATTGTGAGCCCGGATCTTTGGAGAGCGGCCAGGACTTCCCTGAGATGTCCTAGGTGCGCGGCCCAGTGGTCGCTGAAGACTGCAATGTCGTCGAGGTAGGCCGCGCTGAAGGCTTCTAGTCCGGCCAGGACCTTGTTCACTAGCCGCTGAAAGGTCGCTGGGGCGTTCTTCATACCGAAGGGCATTATCCGAAAGTGGTAGTGCCCATCGGGGGTGGAAAAGGCGGATCGTTCCCGGGCGCCGGGAGTGAGCTTGATCTGCCAGTACCCAGCGGTGAGATCAAAGGTGCTTAGGTAGCGGGCGGCCCCTAAGCGATCGATCAGCTCGTCTGCTCGTGGCAAGGGGTGGGCATCGGTCTTGGTGACTGCGTTCAGGCCCCGGTAGTCGACACAAAATCTGAGTTCCGGGGCAGTGCCGGGGGCGGCGGCCTTCGGCACCAAGACTACCGAGCTGGCCCACGGGCTATCTGATGGCTCGATGACTCCGAGGGCGAGCATCTTGGAGACCTCGGTCAGTATGCAGACTCGGACTAGGTCAGGTACTCTGTAAGCGCGGTGTCACACAGGGGGGCTGTCCCCAGTATCCACGTCGTGGACGCACCAGGGGGTCACCCCGGGCGTGAGAGAGAAGAGGGCAGCAAAGGGGTGCAGCAGCTTCTGGCATTCATGGCGCTGTTCTGGTGTCAGGGTGGCGGAGAGGCGGACGCCATCCAAGGAGCCGTCTTGGCCCGAGGACCCCAGGAGGTCTGGTAGGGGCTCGGAGTCACTTTCGCCCCCATCGTCGGTAGCCAGCAGCAGGCTTAGTTCAGTTCGGGCAAAGTGGGGCTTGAGCCGGTTGGCGTGCAGGACCCGGAGGGGGTTCCTCGGGGACTCCATGTCGACCAGGTACGTGACGGGGCTCTTCCTCTCAACTACCTTGAAGGGCCCGGTCCACTTGTCCTGCAGGGCGCAGGGGTCCACGGGTGACATGACCCAGACTTGCTGGCCTGGCTCGAACTCGATGGTTGAGGCATTTTCGTCATACCAGCGTGTCATGTCTTCTTGGCTGGCTTCGAGGTTGGCTTCTGCCAGGGCCCGGAACTTCCGAGTCTGGTTCCGCAGGGTCAGGAGGTACCGGTAGACGTCGGGAGGGGCATCTTGGACTTGCGCCTCCCAGCCCTCCTTGACCAGGCTGAGGGGCCCTCGGACGGGGTGCCCATACAATAGTTCAAAGGGGCTGAAGCCCAGGGATTTCTGTGGTACCTCCCGATAGGCGAACAGGAGGCAGGGCAGCAGGACATCCCATCTCCTCCTCAGGGGCTCTTCCAGGCCCTTGATCATCCCCTTCAGGGTTCTGTTGAACCGCTCGACCAGTCCGTTCCCCTGGGGGTGGTAAGGGGTGGTGAATTTATAGGTGACCCCACATTGTTGCCAGAGGGATCTCATGTACTTTGAAATAAAGTTCATACCCCTGTCGCTCACCACTTCTCGGGGGAACCCCACCCTGGAGAAGATGCCCATCAGGGCCCGGTCCACCACTGGAGCTGTCACGGTGCAGAGTGGGATGGCCTCGGGGTATCGGGTGGCGTGGTCGACCAGTACCAGGATGAAGCGGTGTCCCAGGGCGGTTCGGGGGTCGAGGGGCCCCATGATGTCGATCCCCACTCGTTCGAACGGGGTGTGGACGGCTGGAAATGGTTGTAGGGGGGCTTTCACTCGACCCCCAGTCTTCCCGCTAGCCTGGCAGGTCAGGCAGGACCGGCAGTGATGGTCCACGTCTCTTCTCATTCAGGGCCAATAGAAATGGGTCACTAGGCGGCTGTAAGTTTTGTCCCGCCCGAGGTGTCCGGCGAGGGGCACGTCATGCGCCAGGTTCAGGAGGAACTCTCGAAATCGGAGGGGGACCACCAACACTCGGCCGGCCCCTAGTTCGGCGACTTTCTGCTCGCTATACAATAAGTCATTGTCCCAATAGACCCAGTGGGTTCCCGTGGGGTCCCCCGCGGCCTGGGCGGCCACTTGCTGTCGGGCCCCCTCGAGGGACGGGCAGGCCTTCTGCTCTTGCTGGAATTGTTCGCGGGTGGGGCCCCCGTCGTGGCGCCACTGGGCCAGCTCGGGGATCTCGCTGAGGGAGGCGGCCTCGTCGGGAGAAAGTTCGGATGGCCCGGCCTCCTCGTCAGGTTCCTCCGTGCCGGAGGAGGGTGGTAGTTCGGGGCCCGTCGGCTTGTCGGGGGCCGTGGCAGCGGCTGGTTGGGCAGTCATGGACCGTGTGGTGGCGCAGGCCCACTCGGGCAGTCCTAGAATCCCCAGATGCTCTCGGCATTCCACCTGGGCCCAGGGGGAGCTCTCTAGGTCATTCCCCAGGAGGCAGTCCACTGGGGCGTCGTCGCGGACAGTTACTTTTAGGGTGCCGGACACTCCTCCCCACTCGAAGGGGATCCTGGCCATCCGGCACATGCTCTCGGTGTTGTCCGCGGTCCGGACAGGGCATAGGACATGTGGCAGGATTTGTTCGGGGGTCACCAGGTGGCAGCGGACAGCGGTCACACTGGCCCCAGTGTCCCGGAGGGCTTCGGCCCGTCGTCCATTGATGGTGACCCACTGCTGGTACTTCTCGGTGTTGCTCGGGATGGCAGCTCGGGGCACCATTTCTCGGGAGCCCAGGCATACAAGCGACATGGCAGCTGGTTCCCACTCGGGGGACCCGCCGTCGTGGTTTTCCTCCTCGTCTTCTCCCTCCCCAGGGCTGCGGCGGCTATTTGCCGGGTAGGGGGCCCAGCGGTCCCGTTCCGTCGGTTCACGGGGCAGGCCGGGTCGCTCGCATAGTGGCCGGTCTGATGGCAGCTGAAGCAGGTCACTGTCGGTCGTGGTCCAGGCCGTGCGATAGGGGTCCCCCTTCGGCCCAGGGTCGGGGACGTGTGGTTGGTGGCTTGGCCTCGTGGCGGGCTACTGGGCGGCCCGGCCGGGAATTCTCGACTGCAGTGGGACCCCCCTCCTCCGCCTCGCTGGCGGGGAGGTCCCGTGGTACTCCGTTGGTAGTCCCCCACGGGATTCCAGGGGACCCGGGTGTTGACCCATCGGTCTGCTTCGGCGGCGAGCTTCCGGGGCTCGGTCAGTTTACTGTCCAGGAGGTGTTGCCTTAGTTCAACAAAGCAGTTGTTGGCGAGGTGCTCCCAGACAATGAGGTCGAACAGTTCATTGTATGAGGTGACCTTGCTTTTTTTTATCCATCCTTCAAAGGCTCGGCTGAAGAAGTCCACGTATTCGACCCACGTGGTACCAGGGAGCTTCTTGCAGTCCCGGAAGCGCTGCCGGTACATCTCGGCTGATAGTCCATAGCGTGTGAGTAGGGCTTCTTTCATGTGGTCGTATGATGTCATCACCGCGTCGGGGAGTTGCAGCATGGTATCCCGGCCCTCGCTGAGGAACCTCCCCCATAGGCCGGCACCCCAATCCTTCCGGGGTACCCGATGGGAGGTCATGGCTACTTCGTATGCTCGGAACCATTGCTGGATGTCGTCATTTTTATAGTACTCCTTGACGACATCCTTGGGGATATGAACCTTTGGCTCGGTCAGTGGCAGAGCGTCCCGGGCTCCGGGGGTGCTGGTCTCCCCCGTTTTAGATTTTAGTTCAAGTTCCTTGAGGCTCCTCTCGTGCTCGAGGGTTAGCCGTCTCTCCTCTAGTTCCCGATGCCGTTTCTTTTCCTCGATTTCCTCTTGCAGCCGTAGTTGCTCCAAGGCTATTTTCTTCTCCGCCAGTAGGAGCTCACCGTCCAGCCGGAGTCGGGCGAGGTCCATTTCGTGTGTCCGGACCCTCTCCCATTCTCGAATTTCTTCGTGGGAAAGGCTGGTTTCTGGGACGTTTCGCCCCCCCATCTGTCAGGGTTGGGGTCGGCAGGTTTCCGTCCCGGGCCGAGGTCCCTTTCAGCTCGGGGTGGAGTGGTCTCGGGTTCTGCCCAGGCTTTCAGGGCTTTCTGCATTTCTTCCTTGGTGCCCAATCCTGTGGTTGGGATACCTTTGTCCTTGCAGAATTGTTTCAGTTCTTTGTGGGTGTATTCTTCCAACCTTTCCGGCTGGAAGGCTGCGGCCACGGTTGCCTCTTGGCCGTCCATGGTTCCCTTTTCTTTCTCCGTCTGGTTAGGTAGTGGGTGCGTTACTTGCCTGTACGATTGCGTCTGGCTCGGATCCCGTCGCTGGCCACCAAATGTTGGAGGGAGGACCACCGGGGAGTCGGGGAGACTATTCCGGGGCACCTTCCTACCGCAAAGTTATAGCCGAGCGACGCTGAGAAGCCCCCTCGGGGAGGTCTTTCTCCAATGATCGTACTAGGCCCAGTAATACCACCACACAGGACTCAATATCAGTTGCTTGACTTGGTTCTTTATCAGCAGTAGTACGTTCAATATTTACAGTGGGATCGAGGGATCCAGTAAGAGTCTCAATGTCTTGTAGAGGGATAGGGTAGCGGGACAGTCTTAGTACCAACCAGGTACGGGAGGGCTCTGCGCCAGACCTTGAGTGCTGGTCTCAGAGCGGCTCGGACGTGGGGAGCCGCGACGGCGTCTGCAGGGCTCGGGTGGTAGTTCCGCTTGGGTCGAGCCGCGACACAGTCAGCAGGACTCCGGTGGTAGGTCCGCTTCGGTCGAGCCGCGACGAGGTCAGCTGGGCTCTGATGGTAAGGCTCAACAAGGTCGGGCCACGACAGCGTCAGCAGGGCCCCAAAGGTTCGTGAAGGTCTTTAAGCACGGTGGAGCCACGACGTCGTCAGCAGGGCTCAGAGTGTGGGTTCAGGATGAGTCTTCTTCCGTAGGGTCAGCCGCGATCCGATCAGCAGGGCTCTTGACTCCAGGATACAACTGTTGTCCTGTTGTCGGGTCGCCCCAGATATAGGACTGGAGCCCTTTGATGTCCGGACCCTTGCGCCCGGAGGGGGCGGAGAGGCCAAGTAGGGAGCGGCCAGACGCCCAGCAGGAGAGGCACCAGGCCCCAGAGAGCTGTGGGGCGATCGCACCTAGGTGTGGAAGGACGGTTGGGGGTCCCATCGATACTGCCCTCCGCCGGGAGTGGGAAGGGTTCACGTGGTATCCCCCAGGCCAGGGGTTGGCGCCTCGATGGCGGGCCTCGCTGGGACAGAGGCTGGGTGGAGCGGGGTCACGTAGGTGGTCACGTGGAGTGACGTATAATCCAAAATGGAGGAGCCCCGAGGTGCATGGGACCTCGTGCGGCTTAGCGAGAGGGAACAGGACCACGCCACGAGGCCGGCTCCAACACCCAATATTCCATCAAATCTTCTTTCCAACACCGTCTTCTTCATCCAGACCACTTTAATGTGTGGTTCCACAGGAATCAGTCAATTCCGTCTTCCTTTTTAATCTATATATAGCCCCACCGGCATGTTTCCGTCATTTGGTTTTACATTCCTTGGGGCCTATTACGATGTCGGTCAGACTTTCCTCCGACCAACACAATGGAGGAAACAGAACCGGCAAACCTCCGGTCGGCGGTTCCAACCGCTTTATTATGATGCAACCGAATGATGTTCAGTCGCATACTCTCATTTCTATATGGGAGCTTGTGGACACCCAAAACTGTCTGTATTACAGGCTCCCATGAAGAAATGGGGGGGGGAGGGTGTATAACCCTGCACCCTGTGGCAGGCACCCCATGGAGACTGCCTCACAATGCAGGGATTTACAGGGGGGAATCCTAGGTACCCTCTCGGCCACCATCTGTAGGCCCCAGAGTCAGGTGTGCCCTGCTAGGGGCCCCCAAATTAGATTTCCGACAGCCTTTCCGTGTCAGAAATGCCGGCACGGCAAGGCTGTTGGAAACCGACATCATAATCCTGACGGCAGAAACAAAAACCATAGGGGATTACGGTGCGGGTCTGTTAGACATGGCAGTTCTTGGCGTGATTACCCCTGACGTTTTACCTCTACCTCCACTATTTTTGACTGACTTAGATGCTTTGGAGACTTTGCCACTGCTGATCAGTGTCAAAATGCAAGTGCTCCCTATATAAAGTGTTATGGTAATTGGTTGTCCATGATTGGTACGTTTGCCTTACTAGTAAAGTCCCTAGTAAAGTGCACTATGTGTGACAGGGCTGATAATGCAAATGCTACTAGTGGGCCCGCAGCACTATTTGTGCCACCCACATAAGTGGCCTTAAAAAGGGAACTCAGGCCTGCCATTGCAGGGCCTGCACACAGTTTGTTAAACTGCCAAGATTGTTCTGTCAAGCTTACCTTTTCCTTTCTATGCACATCAGACACCCCTATGGTTGGTCTAGGGTACCCCCTGGACAGAGTGTAGTGCATGTGAAAGGTAGGACATGTACTAAGGCGTGCGTCATGTCCTGATAGTGAAATAATCTCCCTTTTGTTTTTCACATCTTGCCCCAAGGATAGAATTGGAAGGCTGTGTAATATGTTTTTCAGCCTATCTTCCCAAAGGCTTAAGATGGAAAGGTGAAGTTTAGTATACCTGTACTCACAATGTAATAACACCTCTTTTTATGTAGGTGTTTTGTGCATTGTGTATTCAGAAGCCACTCTTTTAGAAGTGGCTGGGTTTTTGTGCTCTGACATTTCTGTGTGTCTCTGCCTGACTGTGGATTGACTGTCTGGATTTGAAAGCGATAGGATCTGGGAAAAGTCTTGACCCAGGGGAGGAGGTGAGACAGCAACAGGCTGACCTACATCTGGAGTGTAGGGGGAGTAGAAGCCCCTGGAGGTGAAGAGGTCTGGGTTGCTGCTATAAAACAGTTGGCTCATCTCCTGCTGAGTGATTGAGAATCCAGACCCCCACTAATCAAAGAAAGAAAGGTGTCACTGGCAGGGAGGCACCCAGAACTGGTTTGAACAGGGGTCAGTGCCCCCTGAAACACAAAAACCTCAAAGCCATTGTGGGGTATAACTATGAGAGCTGAAGCCCCTGAACTTTGGAGAATGGCTTGATCATGTGTGAACAAGACTGGAGCTACTTTGTTGTCAAGAGGACCTTTGCCAAGGAAGAAACAACTGAAGAGACTGAAGGATAGGACTGACCCTTGCTGTGTGTTCTGGGGCTGGTCTGCAATTTGCTGTTTTAACCAAGGAAAGGATAAAGGGACTTTGCTGTGTTCTTTGTCCCTCTGCTTGAAGGACTTTGCTTTGTGCTGTGTCCTGAAGTGACTTATCCCCAAGGGCCTGAGGTGATCTGGCTCCCTGTTCGGAAACACAGGAACACAAAAGTTTCCATGAGAGTCTCAGAGGCACTGTGTGTACGTGCTTGTTGCAGCCATAGACCCTCGTAAGAACTGCCCTGTGATCGTGGGCACCTGGAGTCC
This sequence comes from Triturus cristatus, assembly GCF_964204655.1. Lineage (NCBI taxonomy): Eukaryota > Metazoa > Chordata > Amphibia > Caudata > Salamandridae > Triturus > Triturus cristatus. The sequence continues at coordinate 911,293,628 of NC_140581.1, read as the reverse complement.
AAGTAAGTCTCAGCAATGCTGTGTGCGTGTGCTTTGTGCAGCTTGAGACCTTCATGAGGATCGGCCTGTGATCGTAGGCACCTGGAGTCCAAGCAAGGATCAGCGACTCGGTGTGCGTGTGCTTCGTGCAGCCTGAACCCCTTTGTGAGGATTGTCCAGTGATCGTGTGCACCGGAATCCAAGTGAGTCTCATCAACACTGTGTGCATGTGTGTTGTGCAGCGTGAGACCTTCGTGAGGATTTGCCTTGTTATCGTGTCTACAGGAATCCAAGTGAGTCTCATCGACACTGTGTGCATGTGCGTTGTGCACCGTGAGACCTTCGTGAGGATTTGCCTTGTTACCGTGTGCACCGGAATCCAAGTGAGTCTCATTGACGCTGTGTGCGGGTGCGTTGTGCCCCATGAGACCTTCGTGAGGATTTGCCTTGTTATCGTGTGCACCGAAGTAAAGTGATTCTCAGCGACGCTGTGCGCATGATCTTCCTGCAGCCTGAGATCCGTGTGTGGAGTGCCCAGTGATCGTGCACCCAATGCGTAAGGAAGACTCAGTGACGATGTGTGTGTGTGTTTTGTGGCAGCCTGAGATCTTCGTAACTGAAGCGTCCCGGACCGGCAGTCCTGGAGGAGCTGAGTTGCCGGCCCGAGCCGCCGTTGCCAATTCACAAAGCTGCATTGGAGGCCCAGCCGCTGGATGAGGAAAGGAGAGTGAGTTCACGCCCCCCAGTTGACGTGTGTCGACTACTGGGGCAGGGTGCGGGCTCAGAGGGAGACGCTCTCTGCCTCTCTCTCGTGTTGGCAGCGCAAGCCTCTACTACGGCTCATATCGTGGCCCATATTGTCAAGGGTACAAGGGCCGGAGTGCGAAGCTGCACTTTTTGATTACATCATACCATGTTGGGGGAAACTGTGAGATGCTGACTGCAAGTCAGAAGGAGAGAAGGAGAGACAGTCTAAGGCCCGGTGATCGGGGCCTGAGTGTATTACGCATTATTCCATTTCTGCAGAACGGAGTACCTGACTGTCGTATTACACATTGCATCATTTCTGCATAACAGAGTACCTAATTAAGGTATTACACATTGCATTATTCCTGCATAACGAACTACCTGATTGGTGTATGACGCATGGCATTTTATCTGCATAGCAAACTACGTGATTGTCGTATGACGCATTGCCTGTTTCTGCATAACAAACTACCTGATTAGCGTATTGCGCTTTGCATTATTCCTGCATAACGAATTACCTGATTAGTGTATTATGCATTGCCTTATTTTTGTATAATGACGTATCTGGTGATTGTATTACGCATTGCATTATTCTACCTTGCAGAGTGCCTGATTGTTGCGTTACGCATTGCATTCTTTTCATTGCAGAATGTCTGATTGCTACGTTACGTATTACAGTATTTTTACATTGCAAAAGTCTGACATGATATTAGAAGTACAGGAGAATGTTTAGAAGTGCTCGTTAGTATCTCCAGAACTTACAAGGGCTGGCTGGCCTAACACACGGGCCAGGAGAAATATTACACAACCTCATATGTTGGATTTATATTGTGTGGTCTTATCGTATATCTTTTTACATAAAGTTTAAACTCGTTTTTATAAAACTCATGTGGAGTCTATTTGTGGTGTCATCATTGGATTATTGTGAGCATTGTTGCAAATACTTTACATATTTGCCTAGAAGATAAGTCTGGCTGCTCGTGCCAAGCTACCGAGGGGGTGAGAAGGGCTATCTAAGAAGTTTACCTTCCATTCCCTGAGGTTGGAACGAGGGTCCCTACTTGGCCTAATGTACCTTCCTCAGCCAACCAGGGATCCCGGGTCTAACAGGGTCCAACAAGCCAGAAGAATCAGAAGAATGCAAGAGCCAGTCGAAACCGTGTCAGAATGATCGACTGGTTTACGCTCCAACCGCTGACACCGTAATTTGGCAGTCGGACCGCAAACCAACCATGTCAGTTGGAAAGCCTCCAACCGCAGTCGGAAAGCTTCGAACTAGCGGCCGGAGGCTTTCTGACCAACATCGTAATCGGCCCCTTTATGTGTCTTGATGGTACACAGCTGATTTTTAAGAGAACTAAAGATATTGATATATGTGGGCAAATACAATGAATTGACTATGAATTAAAAATTGATGCGCCTCAATAAAGTAAAACTAAACGGTGACAATTCCGAATTTCTAATCTTACAATCTCACACTGCATCAAGATATTTACTGATGTGACAACAATCCCTTTGTTATCTCCCCAATCAGTGCTTAATTTGTGAAAGAATGAGTGCCATTAAAAGCATCCAGCGCTATTAAATGTAAGCAAGCAAAATTACAAGGCATTATTGTCTTGATTTCACCTTATGCCTCCTTATTGCACTACCAGACATCCCCTTTCCCTTTATCTTACTCTTGCATGTTCCTGCTTTCTCCCTTTGTGTCATTTTTTCCCATCTTTCTTTTCCTGCTTGTTTCCCCTTGGTGTCTTTTTTTTTCTCTTGCTATTTTGAAATTTCTAATCAGGAAAAATAAGTGACGGTCCCAAAAAGAGGTCCCACCGGCAGCCACCTGCTCATATTAAGCACTGCCCACAACTTAACAAATGCAGACTAGGTAAAAAAAATGTAGGGCCTTGTTATGAATTTGGCGGTCTGTGGACCAACGTCTCGGCGCTCCAACGTCAGTGAGCCTTCCTCCATATCACGAGTTGGGAGTGTTGCCTGTGCAGGAACTATGCTGGATCACCAGCACCGCCAGCAAACTGCCAGGTTTGCGGTCGAGGAAGGCGATACAGAGGAGCAAGAACGCTGTCCATATTACGAGTTGGTTTTCTCATGGTCTGACTGCCGGCTAAAGGTTGGCGTAGATGAAGAATTTGGGTTGCATAGTCACACCTTTCCTGTTATTTGCAGCAGATTTTGATCCCTTTCTCTAGGTCCCCCTACACAGCAACATCTTCACCCTGAGAAATATGACCCCGTCTGTGACGAAATACAGGAAAGTGAAATAGTATCATATACCCATTACCAAGACTGCCCATATATGAGTCGGACTCTGGCAATGGGTAGGTGGTATTTCTCAACATGTATCATGCATATGTGTGCATCTACACATATGCAGTTGAAATGTACACACAGGCATTTAAACATATTGAAATTCATTGCACTCTGCGCATGATAGCCACAGCAACACCGCCAGCCCCTTAGAAAACTCGTAATACGGATGTTGGGCAGCCAACCGCACAGCAGTCTCCTGGCTGTCACGGACCCAGTCCTACGGCAGTCAGATAGCCAAACTCTTAATAAGGACCTAAGGCTAAAGATGGATTCTAAATTAAGTATGCCCCTTCATATTAACTCAGTCGTTAGTTTGAGTTACTTCTGTATGGATGTGCTTTGCCAGAGTACTCCTTTAGTCTCATGTCCCCACAAGGTTATGATCGTAAATGCTCTAATTTAATCAAGGCTTGATTATTGCAATTTCAGCTATTTGGAACTTCCTAATGCCCTGCTAGAGAACGTTCAGTTAGTTCACAGACTGCTACCATGTTGATACCAGAGTTACGTATAAAGGATTACAATCCTCAAGGCCCGCAATACGCTCCATTAACTGACAAGCAATCACTTCTGTTCCACCGTTTTATTTTGTACCATTCTCTTCCTTTTTAAGACCAAACAGACTGCTTACAAATTCCCAAAATTAAGCATTGCTCCATCAGACAGTGGACTTTCTCAGTGGCAGCAGCAGTGCAATGGAAATCCCTCTCCCCTTACATCACCGCTCAGAAAAGTTTTTTTTCAAATCCCACAAGACTTTAAATACTTGGCTGTACTTGTATTTTTATATTAGTTCCATAGCAATAACCCTGCTATTAACTCAATAGCTGCAAAATGCCTCCGGTGCCCTTTATAAATACACAAATACAATTCGATACAAACACCATTTTTTAGTACAATTGGAACAATCCCTCTCCGGGAATGTGTCTGTTCAAAAATTGATACAATCTCATAAACCAACATTGTAACGTCAATATTTCAAATAAATTAACATTCTGAGCACAGCATAACTCTTTCAGTCATAGATTCGTACAGAAAATGGATTAGCTCTTCTACTTCTTTCTTTGTAAACTTTAAACTTTTTTCTTGTTTAAAGTGCTAGGCCATGAGTGATACTGCAGTGACAGTAATGTATGACTTTCTCCAAAACTATGGGCCTCATCTGTGGGTTGTTGGCGTAGGGGAGTGCAGCAAGTCACCTTGCTGCGCTGCTGTACGTCAAAGTGAAAGGGCAGGAATGCACCGTATTTATCCTAGACGGTACATTCCTGTACTTTATTTGGGTAGCCTAGCGCCAACATAGCGTACCCGTGCTGTAGGCAGGATTGTTTTTGTGGAGGAAAGTGCACCTTCCTGTACAAAAACAATCGATAGAGGCATTTTCCTTCTTCTATGTGTGCTGCAGAATGCAGCACAAATAGAAAGAGGAACAGGCATTGGCATAGCCAATAGGTCTCGCTTTTGGGACCTTCTAAGTATTTAGTTATGCAGCACAATATTCTTGGTGCAACAACAACTGTTACATGGCTAAACACTTAAATAGTCCCAAAGGCGAGACCTATTGGCTATGCCAATGCTTGTTTAATTCTGCAAGAAACTGAAGATCTTGCTTTTCACCCAGCCCAGACCCTCGCTCAGCCCACACAGCTCCTGCTGCAGCCCCAGGATAACCTTTCGGGTGAGGTGTGTATAATAAAAATACACATAACATATCATAACGATCTTAATCATTAGCTTGTCACCACAACTCAAGACTATTGTATTCGACATAAGATTTCCTCTGTTACCAACTCAGGCAACTATGCATTAAGTATCAGCTTTCCCACAAGTTAACAATCAGAAATACAGCCATAAAATTTCAAAATATACAAAATTTCAGTTGGCAAAACAAAATATAATCCAGGGATTCTCAGTGCAAATCTTCCAATCCAGGGTTTATCAGAAGACCGAACATACACCAAAACCCTTATGTACTATGTTTATCAATGACATTCCATATAACTAAATATCTCTCTACAGGCTTCAACCTGTAATAACAATCCTCTGTTCAACACCTATTCGCCTTAATACTCTTTTCAACACAAATACACCAGAGCTCCTACATTTGTCATAACTTTTCATAAGAAACATTAGGTCTATAGCCTTGATCATTGTCTTGCCACCATAACCAACTGCAGCCTGCTGTGTTGAGCCTAAGCTTTCTCACAAGAAAAAAAGGTGATAAATAAGCACTCTCGCAGTGAAAGCACAACATTTCTGCCCAATCAAACAGCATATAGTTACCAAAGGGAAGCAATATGAGTAGTAGCCTGTCACTCAGTAGAGCTTCTGGAAGATATTTTACAGTTGCTCACATAAGATAAGTTACAATTTTCTGTCAAACTAGACCTAAAAATGCAATGGCTCGTTGTGGAGCAAATGTGTACCAAACAATTTCATAATGTTCTCGAGTGACAACGTAGGCCACTGTGTCAGGTTGCTTGGGATATCCAGCTAACATGGGTAAAATATTATTGTTTGATTTCATGCATTATTGTTTAAACATACATTTTGTATCAACATGTGATTGCATCTCTTAAAGTATTAAAGCATGCATCTCCTAAATAAAATTCCAATATTTAGAATGGGATAATATTGTCTTTGGCAATCACTTCTTTAGCTAGTGCTTCATACTGTTGGCAGAAAACACATTATTTTGACTACATTCCTCCTTTGCAGATGTCAAGCAAAAATTGCAGTAACACAATAAAATATAAAATGATGGGTTTATACAGTCAATGGAGGAAAGCCAACTGTCTGCATGGCATTATTAATACTTTATAGACAGACATGTTAACTATTGCAGGAGTTGCATATCCTTATCCAAGCCCCAATGGGATAAGAATAATAGGCAACAAAGTGAAGAGAGTACAAATATTTAACCACATGCTCTTCTTCAGTGTCAACAATATCAGGAGGCAGTGGTCCCTGGTCTTTCAAAAGCAATCACTATTCCAATGTATTAACCACAATTGTATCTTAGTAGAGAGTGTGCTTTGGTTTAACAGAAAGTGTGCGCAATAACTAAGCAGGGCTTCTTTCCCAGTTCCACAAATAGAAAGATTTGTGGAGAGGAATTCTCTTTAAGCACGAAAACTTCTGATGGGAACAACAAATATAGCCTATACCTCAACACAGCCGAAGCCTACCAGAGAGTGAGGCAAAATGTACTTCCTAAAGGAAAGAATTAGGAGCCATATGTTAACATGCATTGGCAAAGCAAATAGGTAATGACTGAGACGGGGAAACATCATTTACAACGCGGGCATTACATCGCGATGCCATTACATCGCGGTCTTTACAACGCAAGTCGTTACAACGACTTGCGCTAGATGGCGCTCTAGGACAAGGAATAGTATAATTTACTATCCAACACCTTCCCTACTGTACGTAGACTGGAGTTGGAATAGTAAATTATACTACTCCTAAGTCCTATTCCTTGTCCTAGAGCGCCACACAGCGCAAGTCGTTGTAACGACTTGCGTTGTAAAAACCGCGATGTAATGTACCGCGATGTAAATGTATGCGTTGTAACGTCATACATCCACTGAGACGTAATGGCTTTGTCAAGGGTTTTTATGTCATGTCATTCCAGAAGCTGTGTTGGACAAATAAAAATAATTTTAAAAAGTCTATGATTCGGACACTGTTATTCCGCTTTTTATTTGCAGATCAAAGTTGGATCATTAAATAGAAAAAGAAAACAATGCAAATGTTTTTTCCAAAAATCACAAGTGGGGGAGCAGCACGGAGGGATAGGTGGAGGAAGCAACACTGCACAAATGGGGAGGCAATACAGGAGTGGCGAGGAAAATCAATGGTTGACAGGAGGAGGGAATGGGTGGGAGAAGCAACATGAAGAGCGGGTAAAGCGCCGGTGCCGCAATTGCTGCAAAAGTAAAGAAATAGAAAAAAACGTCTATTTCTTTGCTTTTGCTATAACCGCGGCACCCGCGCTTTACTTAAAAGTAAAGCGCGGGTGCCACGATTATAGCAAAAGCAAAGAAATAGATTTTTTTTCTATTTCTTTACTTTTGCAGCAATCGCAGCACCGGCGCTTTACTCATGGTTAAAGGTAAAGCGCCGGTGCCGCGATTGCTGCAAAAGCAAAGCAATAGAAAAAAACATCAATCTATTTACTTTTGCTACAATTGCGGCATCCGCACTTTAATTTTAAAATTAAAAGTAAAACGCGGGTGCCGCGATTATAGCAAAAGAAAAGAAATAGATGTTTTTTTCTATTTCTTTACTTTTGCAACAATCGCGGCACCGGCGCTTTACTCATGGTTAAAGGTAAAGCGCCAGTGCCGCGATTGCTGCAACAGTAAAGAAATAGAAAAAAACATCTATTTTTTTACTTTTGCTACAATCGCGGCACCCGCGCTTTACTTTTAAAATTAAAAGTAAAGCGCGGGTGCCGCGATTATGCAAAAGTGAAACAAAACAAGCACGCAAAGGAAAAAAAAAGTGACGTGGCCGCGCGGCCATGCAAGTTAAACAAAACAAGCATGTGAGTGGTGCGAAAGCTGGCGGCTGCACGCGTGCACACGCGCATAACCGCAAGCGCTAGGCCAGCAAAAGCGTGGGGTAGCACTTTTAAAATCCCATTACTAAATGTCTCGCAGAGCAGCGCATGCACTGGTTCAGGCGAGACCTAAAAAACGAGGAGAAATAAAGATATTTCTCCTTGTTACGCCTGCTGTGGGGAGGTGTAAGATTTTGATGCATTCCCAGGCTTACAAGTCCTAGTAAATCTGGGAATGCATCAAAACCGTTGGGAGTTGAGTGGGAACACTCACTGCAATGCTCATTGAACGCCTTCCTTGCACAGAGTATGGCAACGCCGCAATTTGTGCTACGTTGCCATACTCAAGATTTATGAGGCCACTTAAAGGCAATCCATATGGCTTTGCGTGGCTTCATAAATCTGACTCTGAGCCTTGAGTCAGGCATGTGCCACTGAGTGGTGCAAATGTGACGCAAGGATCTCATAAATATGCTCCTATGTCCTGTACTGCACAGCAGTGCTTACTGGGCGAGATGGGGCAGAGACTGGGACAGGTAATCATTTACTTTATAGGAAAGAGAGATTTCATTTAATGTAGTAATGTTATGTTCAGTTGATAAAAGCAACACTAGCCACCTGCAGTGTTCAAATTCCTGAAAAGATCTACGAAAAGATTGAAAAAATGAAGTAACTTGTAAAGGTTAATTAATGCAATTACTTAATCAACAATGTGATCAACAGTCGGTGCGTTTTAATTACAGAAATAATTTCTCTTTTCAGTAATGAAGATGGCAAATAAAATTATACTGCCTGCCTCTGCTACTAAAGATACACTGTAAAATAACAACTACAAAATTATGAGACAAAAACTGTAAAAATCTAGTCTTCTCTTTTGAAGCAACATGTGACATGCATCAGATGTTACCGTTCTATGAAATAATGCTGTTATTTCATTGTTTTAAATGCCCATGGCGGTTTCTCACCTCCAAGCCAAGCACACTATATTTCAAAAATGTCTCTTACTAAATGAAGAGCACTAGGACTGCCATTATGAGTGGCCCTGGGATTGGGCAGGCATTTTCCCACCCCTGGGGCTACACATACTAGGGGTTCCAGTGTAGCTCTGAGGCTGGTGGAAATACCTTCCCTTTACAAATTGGACTTTGGATTCACTAAAAAATGCCAGGATTCTGGGATTTATTCGCCCTGGACGTTCACCCCAAAGTTTCAACAGAAATAAATCTCTGGGTGAAGTAAACAGATCTATGGTGTTCTTGTGAATATCATAATTCGGCCCCTTTGAATTAAATGGCTTCTTGCAATAAGGGCCTAAATTGCTAAAGACAGCAGCAGGTTGACCTTCAATTGTGGAAGTGCGAGTTTGAGTTCTACAATTGGTATCAAGCAAACCTTCGAGAGCGCCTGGGTTTATTATGTGCCTCACATGACGAAAAGAAACTACTGTCGAGACTATACACTTTGCAAAACAAAAAAAGGCCCCATGCAGGCTGTTACAAAAGCTTTGTATGAATGTTCTAAGCAAAGAAAATACTTGCATTGCTAAGCATTCTCCAGTGTTCGCAGTTGTATGGTTGCCTGTTTGCCATTATCATTATCTTTTATACAAATCTATAGTTTGCCATTTTGCTTAGGAAACAATTTATTCCTGGCAACAGGAATTTAATTATTCTCACAATGTAGTCCTTCTTCTATTCCAAGCATTAATGAGGGTGCAGCCTAAAGTGACGCTCTGCAGCAGATTCAATTCTTCTATTGTAATTTTTCATAGCCGATCCGGTTGCTTGTTTCCCTGCTGTTGATATCACACACTCTCTCTTCTACATATGTGACTGTTGTTTACCCACCCCTAAACTTTTAAAGACTTTAATTGACTTGCCAGAAAATGTATAACTTATTATTAATATATAGTAAATATTACATAGAGATAGTTTAGGCAGCGCCTTTGACCTGCCCTAGAATAGCGATTTGGGCTTTGAAGGGTCAGAAATTGTGAGTGATGGCATTTTGCCTGTTTACTATTGCCATCAATGTCCCAAACAGGTTGGCAGTGAGAGACTAAGGAGGCCTTCTCCTCAAACCACCCATCTCACCATCCTTAGGGCTTGTCTCAATGTGGAGTTCGGGGAAAGTGCTTCATTGGGTGGTATAAACTGTTGGTGCTTTGGAGACTGAACTGAATTAGTGATCCTTTCTCTACTATTGGCACTGCCTAAGTGTCTTATTTGGAGGCCAATTTGAAGAAGGGCAGGTTCACCAAAATGCTGGTGAGCAACAATATGCCTTCATGCATTACAAAATGCCTGAAGGATACAGTTATTTATCTCACCAAAAACACGTCAGCGCATGCCCCCAATTTTCTCATGAAGTATTACAGAATACTGGATTAGGGCACTATTACATGCTGTTCTAAGAAGCAAGTAAATCAACATGCATGTTATATGTTATATGTTTAGATGAATAGGGATAGGACAAAAGACTAGGAAATACCCTTCAACCCAGGCATAGGAACAGTCTTAAAGAAAGCCTTTGGCTCAAATATGCCACCAAAATAAGGCTGAAACATGTCAATGCTATAGAGGATGTGGGATATATCTTCCGCAGACACCTGCACAACCCAATTGTCAACCATAACAAAGGCCCCAAACATAGAAGAGAAACTGGTGTTGCTGATCTGTTTTTGTTCTGAAGATCTGGTAGGATAAATATCAAATGTGCTCCGTGGAACACGGTTGAGCCCATCAGGTTGAGACCAGATGAAGACGCATGCCATTAATAAAGTGATTGAAGGTCTAAAAAACAAAGTAAATACCTTACTCCATTGAGTTCTATCATACTACTTGATCCTAAACCGTGAATAAATAAGACTGCTACAGGATACCCTTATGTGTGATATTGTTACATAAGGAAACAATATCCAGTATCCAAGAAGTAAGTTCTCTCTCCCCTCCCCATGAAAAGAACTTTGAGTTGGGATGTAGGATAATAGACTTTATTCCTTGGTGCAACCCATTGAGTAACTGGAGAGGAGTGAAACTAGGTCCCCTAACTTGCACCCAGAAACAGTGGAATATTCCAATACTCTATGTAATGACTAATCAGCATTATTACTCACCTATGGTGCAACCGCTGACCAGACAACAAATCCCAGACTGGACTTTAATCAAAAGAGCAAAAAAAAACAGACTTAACACTGAATCATCAGATTATTTGGGACTGTGTTACCCGGGAGAAAGCTACTAGTATCTCACGGTTGAATTACGTTAAGTATATGTTGTTAAAATTGGGGTGTCCAGATCTTTTTAATCATCCAGATAGTATAAAAAAAAGAGGATGTTAAATGGGTTAAATTCCAATTTTTGAATTTATTGTTGGCGGATCGTGAGGAGCGGGAGTTATTGAAACCCTAAGTTAGGGCTCACTTTTTGTTAAAAACCTCCCATCTGATTAAGCCCTACCTGAGTATAGTTACCAAGCCCTTTCATCGCTGGCTTTTAACTAGGTTTTGTTTTAATTTACTCCACTTCTCTTTAGGTAATCTGCAAGGTTGGTGCAGACCAGAGGAATTAGGTCCATGTCCTTGTGACAATTTTTCGTCGCAGGACACTATGCAGTTTATAATGTTTTGTGACGATTACAGTGAGATCCGTAGGAGGTTTTTAGTCCCTCTGCTAAGGGAAAAGGGGTTTTTACAGGTTACTTTATCTTCAACTACTTAATGATCCATGGGCGATTTTTAATATTGTCATCTTTTTAGCTGCAGCATTGCGTCTCAGAAAAAGAAGGTACCTATGTTAAAATATGTATGAGCTCTGATTGTATAGAGAACCTCTGTTTAACTCCTTTCGGAAATTACCCTTAATTGTGTTTTTAAGTTTTTATGCATTTTGAAAAGTGATCATGCTATATTAATTCTTTTTTACGTCGCTCATATGTTTTATTGGGTTACACGATTTTATTATATTGTGTATTGTATACTGTACTTTTATGATTTTAATTAACCGAATAAAGTGGTTTGACTGACTGAAAAGGGCAAAAATACTCTAGTGGACATGAGGGCTTGGTCCCCATATGTCACCCTGCTCCTGGCCACTTGACGCCACTTGCCACTTGCCTCAAACTTGACAGATGATTTATGGTGAACCATGGTGTCAGGACCCCCAAAGGTCTGTGACTCAACCTACTATCACTACGGTTATATTAATAGAAAAGTCACAAAGCTGTGCAATTAGTAGCCATGCAAAGAAAATACACATACCTAAGTAGAGCACATGCACATTGACTGAAAACAATGTAGCACATATTTGACAGTCTATTTATCAGTTCAAGTACAAAGTCCCCCAAAGGGTGCATGAACACCATTCAATTTAAACATAACAAATGTATTACTGTGCTGCTTTTAAATCAATTCATAATTTCCGTACAGGTTCATTGAATTTTCTCCTGAAGTTACATCTGTTCACATGCTGACAATTTTTAAGCGCTGATCTGTATTCACTAAATTGGGTAAGCCTGAAAAATGTTGTTGTGTCCTCAACACCATAGTCATGCATCACATGCATCATTTTGGAGGGAAATGTTATCACAGGGATGTTGTATACGGTCAATTCACAAATGTTAATTCACACCTAAAACAACTTGGGTAGTTAGGACCAGATGTACAAAGCAAGCCTTTTTGCAGATGCAAACCCACAGATTTCCAAAATCAATTGCTTTGCGTCTGCATAATTTCTTTTATATATGTACTAAACTAATTTTGCGAGTCAAAAAAGCTCAGACAATGGATTTTGTAATCCATTTCAAACCGCAATGAGTAGGGGGCATGGCGATAAATGGTTTGCAATCAATTGCAGTCGAAAACCATTGCCAAATCAGTTATACCTCAAACCAAGTGGCAATTGATACACAAAGCTGAAGGTGTTGCCTTGGGAATGCAAGCATAGGGGTGATGGTCTACTGTTCTTTGCAGGCCACCAACGCTGTGTTTATGGTCCATCACAGGGGGCTGCTAATAGTGACCTGCCTAATTAATATTCATTAGGAAGGTTGTTCTCTGACCCCCTGGGACTGCACATTTTGAGATATTAGTACATAGGCTGCATCTCACTGGTCACAAAAATACAGTGCACAATTTGAAATCACATTTTGTGACCAGTATTTCGATACATCTGGCCCAGTGAACATCTGTGAAATTGCAATTATGATTCTCAGAAGTAGCTGCAATTTTGCATTGAGAATGGCATTTAATCATTGGCATAGTCTGCAATTTTAGAGAGTGTGGGTGAGAATGAGGGTGTTCGAGTGGCGTGGCCCTGCAGAACAAAGTGAACACCTTGTGGGTATTCATGATTTTGCAAGTTGTTACCCACCTAAAAACTCATGAAAAGCTACTTCGAGTTTAAGCGTGTTTGCATGGTGGAAATGGGGATGGAAGACATAAAACGTAAGAATGTAAGAAAATGAAAATGCGCAAAAGGAAATGTGTGCTATTTTTATGCAAATGCCATGCAAGAGGTATTGCACACCTGTTATAATTTTGCATACTGATAGTGTAGACGCCAGTATTCCTGGAAATGTATAGCCTGTGTATATTTGCAGGAGTACTCTTTCAAGTAGAAGAGAAATCACAGAACGTCAGAAATGTATTCCGAACATAGGAGTACAACTACTAGAATTAATGTTTTTCCCCTTCACTGTGTTGGGTCGTTGTGATCTAGAAAACATCCTTCTGTTTCAATGGCATCAAGAAAAAGCATATTTTTTCACTTTACTCTGTAATTGAGAGTTATGACAGCAGGCACATCTGTTATTGACCCTACTGTGTCTATTTATCACTCGAAAACATCTGCTTTTCTGGAATTTCACTATTGAAACATGATTCATAGTTAGCATTCTTGCTCGATGTGGCAAGTTGATTGATAATTTCTGCCAAGACTGAAACCACCCACATTCAAGCCTGACCTTTCCTGCCAGAGAGTATGATGACAAATATAATCGTTCATGAGACTTTCAAGCACAGCAGGTCTTCAGAGTGTAAAATGGTTCTCATTGCAACTGTTCAGTAGAAACATAGATTTCTAATTTAAAAACAGTTCCATTATACAATGGCTAGGTAGATCTTAAGAGATTACACCCGAATAAGACATGGTGTAGCTGTGTGCATAACATGAAAGAATGAGTGACATTGTAAGTTGGTTTAAATTGTATTAATTTGTTAAATAAAAATGTTTACAAAGCAAAGAAAATGAATGTAAAAGAAATAAAAGCATTTGCGTGCCTTCTTCTGTGCCACTCAAATACAAAACATGGAACCACATCAGTCACACAGAAAGTCAAACAATAATTAAAATTGCTACTAACCTTAGGGCTTGATTTTAAGTTTGACTGATGGAGCCCTATCCATCCGGAAGGGAAATAATATTAAGTCCTCCATCCCAAAGGTATTTCATCCATCAAATTTAGATATGCTCAATGGCCCAGCCCTAATCTTTGCACCTAAAAAGGAACTGCCATCACAGTAGTTCACCCAAAAGTACAAAACATTTTATTGAACTGCCCCACTTTGGTTTTGAGAGCCAATCACCAAACCTTTTACTTTTTGTTAACAAAATCCCAATGTTAATGGTTTGTTTTTGGAAAACAAAAAAACTAATGAACTCCAAACCTTGGGAGCTTTTCTTCATTTTTGTTTTTTTCTTTACAACACCTGCTGGTGATAGAAACAATACAACATACACAGCCCCCTCTAAATAGGGCAGGTGGTGTAATGCCCTTCCTCTGACAGCCCATAGTCTGTCGGCCATCTGAGGAAGCTCTCTGTCGATGAGCCAATGGTTGCTCCATTGATGGAAAGCTTATAGTAGCCCCGCCTCTAAATGAGGTGACCCAGAGTTTGTTAGACAGAGTCTTCCCTCATGTTTGCAATGTAATACCCTGTTCACTAAACTAAATCAGTCCACAAAATATTTGGACTGACAATATTATGTTCATAGGCTTAACAAAATGAACCAGGTTCATTAGAAATTAAACTGAAGATACTACAGAGTGATGTTTGTAGTGCAGCTTTGCAGAAAGAATTGCCTTAAGTTGCTTCATGATGGAGAAAAAGTGCATATGGAATTCAGAAAAAATTTGTTTTTGGAAATAAATATCAAACCTCCTTCTGAAAATGACCTCAAAACAGACAAAAGAGGAATTAGTAGCTCTTATTTCACTGTAACCTTTACCATGTTAAACACCATGAATCTGGAAGCCACCATCAGAGGTCTTTCAAACAGCTCTTTGTCCAGCAACATGCTACTCCAAAGATAATAATGCAGTACAAAGGCCCTTCCCTCAACTTGTGTACAAATCAGGGCAATATTCAAGCGAGAAGGGCATGACCATGCCCTTCAACTACAGAACAATTTCTGAATTTTCCATTATATTTAAGATGTTTCAGAAAAAAATAATTTGTTCCAAATCTAACCTCACATCAGAAATCAAAGTATTTTGTCACACTACAGTCTCGTTTCTCTCTGAGCTCTGAACATTACACAGCATGTCATTGTCTTAGATCATCATTGAAGCAGCCAAACAATTAAGCGGACTAATATTTTTGTTTACCTCAGCACAGTTTTTCACAGTGTTAACATTAGAATATTCCTCTACCTAGTGGCTGCTCCTCCGCTGAGGCAGAGGAGCATCGCCCCACTGCCTCGAAGCAGCAAACGAAAGGAAAAAATAAAATGATAATAACTAATGTTCTCATTTTATTGTGTTCTCCTGCTGCGGCGGCTTGCGTGAGGGGTGGGGCGGGGCCGAAGAGCAGGGGTGGTACAACCCTCCTAAGTGCACAATGACTGTTTGGTCGGCCCTCTCGGGCCAGACATGCGCACTTTACAGCCTGCATGGAGAACATGCCCACCCCTACGGCCCCTGACGGAGCACCTTGTCACGGCACTCAGACCAATCACAATGCTTCATTGCAGCATTGTGATTGGCTGCGAGGAGCGTGGGAGCCCGTGTGCTTCCTGCTTACTGTTTTTCATAAGAATCCAGGAAGAGGATGCAGGAGAGGTGGTGGTGGCTGGCCAGTGGGCCGGACAGGAGGTAAGTGATTTTTTATGTGTTTCCCCCCGCCCCACTGCTGTTTCCAGGCTGTAGCCGCGACTGCCTCTGCCACCCCTCTGAGTCTGTGCCTCTCTCTGAAATCAACCACAATAGTTAACACTGAATGACTGTTCCAGCGGACGTCTTGTCCTACGTGAAGTCCTTTAACTATTTACCTATGCCCCTTTTGAAAATCAGAAACACTCATAAAAAATCTATCCTTTCACATGCTGATGATGCTCATATGTACCTGCACATCACCAACAAACTAATATCTAAGGGTGGGTGACAATTTCCGTTCCGCTCGCGGAACTTGCGAAATGTCGACATTTTTGCGTTCCGCGCTGAACGCGAAAATGTCTAAACTTTCGCAATCTGTGGCGGAACGGAAATATGCAGGGCGGGATTTATTCTGGCACGATGCTTCTGTCATTAAACCTTAACAGAATTGGAAGCACTTACAGATATAAATAAAGCAGGTGCCCGAGTTGAAGGTCAAATTCAGTAACGCATTAATCAGCACAAAAGATTCGTGAGCACGGTGGAGGCTAGGCAGGTGAACTTTCCCTCCATATCTACTATCAACAATTTTCTGTAATCCTTGATGGAGGTCTGTGCATCCATGAGTTTCTCGAGCGCAATCCCCGTGTAGTTCCTGACACCAGGAGGTTTTGTCTCTTCATCTGCTGCTCTGATCGGTCTCTGGCCCTTTATAAACAAGAGGCATGTGAACTGCATGAAAGCCCCGTCCGTTTGGCCCCAGCCGACACACCAGCGGTGTGCAACGTCTTCCCGCACTTTCCCCACTATGATGGACAGCTCACTCGAGGGACCCCGGCAACCGTCGGCGCAATGGCAATGTTACAGATACACATGGTCACGGGAGACAACTCTTCTGGCCCTTTACGCAGCTGTAGTGTAGGAAAAGCACTATAAATTTACCCAACGAGGTAGCACTTACTGATTAGCCAGTAGAAAGTACTCCAGTTGAGTAGAGGTATTGCACAAAACGGTGGTATCCTCTTGGGTAAATATGCAGGGCAGTATTCATTCTGGTACGATGCTCCTGTCACAAAAATTAAACCTCAACAGGAAGCAATTACAGATATAAATAAAGCAGGTGCCCGAGTTGAAGGTCAAATTCAGTAATGCATTAATCAGCCCAAAATCTCCGCGAGCACGCAAAATCTCACGTGTTCGCGGAGATTTTTTGCCGTTTCGCAAAATTTTGCGAAAGGCAATTTCGCAAATTCCGCCCACCCCTACGCCGATTTAGAGTTCATGGACGGGGCACTCCATCACAAATAGCCCAAACTGTATATTACAAGTGCCATAGGATATAATGCACTAAGAATATAGCGAATGGGAAACATGTCAAGTTTGTGATGGAGTTACCCATCTGCTGAACTCTAAATCAGGCCCTACATTTGTAAAGCTGTACTACACAAGAGCATTCTTTAATCCATTTTCCATTCAACTATCAGCCTATTAGTTAATTCTTTAGATTCTACAATCCTGAGAGTTGGTTGGTGAGGCCACTTGCCAAGTTGGTCATGCGGAAAGATCAGCTCTGTAGCATAATGCCCCTTCCTTTAGTCAGCAGAAATACTGGTTTCCAGTGGCGTTGCCCCACTGAGCAGGTCGAAAAAGGAAAAAATTAAATGATAATAACTCATGGTTGTGATAATTTTATTTTTCCCCTTACTCAGCTGGATAGGTGTGGGCTGCTCTGCTCACAGAGTAGGGCACAGGAGGAGTGGTTTGCCCACTCCAAGTGCTCAGGACGCTTTGGCTGGCCGTCTCGGGCTGGTCAAACCATCATGCGCAATTGCATGTTCTCCATGCAGGCTGCAGTACAGCCTACATGGAGAACACGCCCAGCCTCCCATTCTCTGGCTGAGCACCGAACTACAATGCTCAGACCAATCACAATGCACAAGAAGCCACAAGGGGCATACTCTAAATGCCAAGCAGACAAAAGAGGGGACACATTACGATCAAAGGAGACCCAATCTGGACATGCGAACCTCAAGGTAGTTCCTGTAAAACCCATGTCAAGTAAAGCATTTCTTGCCAAAAGCTCTTGAATCTCTTATTATTTATGGTGTTAGTTCAATGGTATAGACTCTGATAAATAAGGAGACAGGCTTCGAGAGCACCAATGTAAGCATACAAAAGAGTGTTACAGCAAACAAATGATGGACGGAATGCTGACAATGCAAACATTCTCCCCCAGTCAAAAGATCTGGGTTAAATCCATCGCTCTTTTGCCCACTACGCCACCCCAGTTTGGACCCAGACATATGCAAATCAGTCTTGACCCTGTGCCTCATGGGAACAGTTCTGACCGAACTGCCAGGCCAGGTCCTCCCTGGACCGGAAACAAGCATCCTGGGACCGGTTTCAGGGTATGTCATCCTTCTTCAGCCAAGCTAGCTTGAATCCAGTGGCACAGTGAGCAAGGGACCCACATCTGGACATACCCATCCCACTTAGGGCGAAAAGTGTTACAGCAAACAAATGATGGACGGAATGCTGACAATGCAAACATTCTCCCCCAGTCAAAAGTTCTGGGTTAAATCCATTGTTCTTTTTCCCACTACGCCAACCCAGTTTGGACCCAGCCATATGCAAATCAGTCTTGACCCTGTGCCTCATGGGAACAGTCCAGACCGAACTGCCAGGCCAGGTCCTCCCTGGACCGGAAACAAGCATCCTGGGACCGGTTTCAGGCTATGTCACCCTTCTTCAGCCAAGCTAGCTTAAATCCAGTGGCACAGTGAGCAAGGGACCCACATCTGGGCATACCCATCCCACTTAGCGCGGAAAGTGTTACAGCAAACAAATGATGGACGGAATGCTAACAATGCAAACATTCTCCCCCAGTCAAAAGATCTGGGTTAAATCCATCTTTCATTTGCCCACTACACCACCCCAGTTTGGACCCAGCCGTATGCAAATCAGTCTTGACCCTGTGCCTCATGGGAAGAGTCCAGACAGAACTGCCAGGCCAGGTCCTCCCTGGACCGGCAACAAGCATCCTGGGACCGGTTTCAGGGTAGTCACCCTTCTTCAGCTAAGCTAGCTTGAATCCAGTGGCACAGTGAGCAAGGGACCCACATCTGGGCATACCCATCCCACTTTGGGCGAAAAGTGTTACAGCAAACAAATGATGGACAGAATGCTGACAATGCAAACATTCTCCCCCAGTTAAAAGATCTGGGTTATATCCATCGTTCTTTTGCCCACTACGCCACCCCAGTTTGAAGAGGGGTGAACCCCCGAAACCGGTCCTGGGATGCTTGTTTCCAGTCCAGGGAGGACCTGGCCTGGCAGTTGGGGCTGGACTGTTCCCATGTGGCACAGGGTCAAGACTGATTTGCATATGGCTGGGTTCAAACTGGAATGGCATGGTGAGCAAAAAAATGATGGATTTAGGCCCAGATCTCTGTACTGGGGTGAATGTATGATATTGTTCTGCATTCTGTCCATCAACTGTTGTTTTTGCATTTGTCACCCCGAGTGGGACGGGTACGCCCAGACATGGGTCCCGTGCTCTCCATGCCACTGGATTCAAGCTATCCTGGCTGAAGAGGGGTGAAACCCCGAAACCGGTCCTAGGATGCTTGTTTCCAGCCCAGGGAGGACCTCGCCTGACAGTTCGGGCTGGACTGTTCCCATGAGGCACAGGGTCAAGACTGATTTGCATATGGCTGGGTTCAAACTGGAATGGCATGGTGAGCAAAAAAATGATGGATTTAGGCCCAGATCTCTGTACTGGGGTGAATGTATGATATTGTTCTGCATTCTGTCCATCAACTGTTGTTTTTGCATTTGTCACCCCGAGTGGGACGGGTACGCCCAGACATGGGTCCCGTGCTCTCTATGCCACTGGAATGAAGCTATCCTGTCTGAAGAGGAGTGAACCCCCGAAACCGGTCCTAAGATGCTTGTTTCCAGTCCAGGGAGGACCTGGCCTGGCAGTTCGGGCTGGACTGTTCCCATGAGGCACAGGGTCAAGACTTATTTGCATATGGCTGGGTTCAAACTGGAATAGCATGGTGAGCAAAAAAATGATGGATTTAGGCCCCGATCTCTGTACTGGGGTGAATGTATGACATTGTTCTGCATTCTGTCCATCAACTGTTGTTTTTGCAGCATACAAAAGAGGCACCATCACAAATGATCAGCCCAAGACTTGATGTAGACAAAAGCACACATTCAAGGAAATATTGATTTCTGTGGGGGATTTAAACGGTGAAATCATTGCAACATGGTGTATACGAGCATGCTGTGGTGTTGGAACAATTTTTAGAATACGGGTACATGGCAATAGCGTAAATTCACTAAAGGCTCATGGATTGTGAAAAATGAATGTGCTAAATTGACACACATCAGTGAGAGAAGTATAAGGCAAGTTTATATGTGGTAGGTTAATGTCACAAAATGGTTTATTTGTTCTACTGCATCCCTAGACACAGCCACTGAGCCAGCAAATCCGTTTTGACTGGGCAACAGCCAGACCTTATTTGTTTTCACATTTTAGAATGACATGTTATATAGACTAACCTGGGCAACTGTGGCATCTAAAAAAGAATAGACACTTTAGTATAAGCCTTCCTCCTGCAAACGAACACGTTTTATGCCAGCCTCCATTGGTGATTGATCCATCTAAAAGTCTTAATTGAACCAGATGGTCTCAGTAAGAAACACATAACCAATAATGCAAATTAAGGCACTAATTTGTTTTATTTTTGTAGCACCGAACAGTGAGCTGAGCCTAGAAAGCAATATACATCTGAGAACAACATATTTACATAATGGCTTAACCCCTTCGGTGCTCATGACGGAATGGTTCCGTCATGACCCACGGTTGAGCTGTGCTCATGACGGAACCATTCCGTCATGACCACGCCCGCGCAAGATTCCGTCAGCACAGCGGCGGAATCTGCGCAGCATCGAAGGGGTTAACCTATGACACACTAAACAATATGAATCATTCAAAGTCACAGAGTCAAGGGAAACAGAATAGTGCTCACTTGAGAAGCAGTGTTAAATGATTAAATGAAACTGAAAGTAAAAATATCTGCTGGGGCTTTGTCTCACAATTCATCAATTTGCCTGTGACACATGGAATACCAACACAACTTTATTGGTTGCGCTTATATATGTTTGTCCAATATTTACAATCTGTCAGTAGGAAACAATTCATGGATGCTGTGATGCTGTTTTATCCTTCTAAAAAATTAGGAAAAATATATTAAAAAACCTAAATTCACCAAGTGCTAAAAATTGTAATGTCTGTGGATGTCGAGTTGGTAAAGATATTGTTCAGCACTTTTAAAAAGTGCCACTATATGTGATGAATGATAACCATATTGTATGCTAATAATCAGGTCAATTTGTCAGTTAATTGAAAAAGAGTGAATTTTAGGCTTGCAATTGGTACAATTTCATATGAAAAGGGTCTATTTAAAAACTAGCTTTTGTAGTAATTTAGTAGTATTTCAATGGTTCTACTCACATATTATAAAGTGCTATGCACTAACCTACATGTAAAGGCCACAACATGCCTCCACCTCTCCTATCTTTTCCGTGGAGATCTCTGCCCGGATATATTTTCTACCATTAGAAAATTAAATATAAACAATCTTTAACTTGTAATGCATTAATTAATTTTAACAAATGCTATACATAACTTTTAATTATTTTAATGCATAATAAATCAATCTAAACATTTTTCTGTAGGTGGGATTTTTTTGTATAGCTTTCACAAAACTAATTTTAATTTCATTTGTTTTAATATATTTAATTAATTAGATTGTTAAATCTAAATCAAGGTAATAATGCTGCAGCATTTTATTTTTTACTTTGCTGTATATGTAAAATACACATATATAAAGTCTACACTTTGCAGTAAGTGAGTAAATTTACATGTGTACAGGCCTCTAAAAGCCTAGCTCCCCTCACACTTCAGGGTAGAGGCCTCCACTTTTAAGAAATAGAATATTTGCTGCACCCTTGTGGTTTACATCTTCGAAGGGGGGCAGATGCAAAAAATGTTTCACATTTTCAAAGGTTTTAATGAGCACTGCTGTATATCAGTGCGAGTTACAGGCTTATTTCTGGAAAAGGTTTATTAATTCCCAAGCAAGTACATTCAACTGAAATTGTACATAGAGTATAATTAATTGTGTATGTGAACATTTCTTTACATAATTGCAATTTCTGTTTTATATTTTTTCTTAATGAGAACTTGTTTCTCCCCATCAAGAAACACCTTTTCCTCCACGCCTAGAAAATGTATAATGGCGCTTTCCTATCGCACCTAAGAAACACATTTACTCCTGTGATCGTCAGAAGTAAATCTGAAAGGTGGACATGTGCTATTGATGGACAAGGTTATGAATACCAACAAATTCATTGATTTGAGTCTGTTCCCCAACTTTTGTGACGTCCCTGGAGATTTAACCATGTACAATATTACAATATACTTAGATTTTAATATGCATGTCTTAACGCAAATTCACTTTCTGTGACTTTCTAAAGTACATTTGCACTCCTAAACCAAGCCATTTGCATGTGTAAGTTTGATTTCAGTGTCAAAATGGCTTTGTTAATCAGTTCCAAAGAATCAATATTGTCTCGTGTACTTCATATGTTTTTGGGATAACTGGAAATACTTTTATGTATGTGTGTTAACATGCTATGGCATTCTACTTCATACATTTTTACAGAGTGCAGCTAGGTTCAAATAAAAAAAAGAAAAATCCGTCCCTGTCCCAGTAAAAAACAAAACACAGGTCACCACATTAAAGTAATTATCAGTAGTTTGTGTGAAAACATTGCTGATATTTGACAATCTGTCTTTGAAAACAGAACACATGGTGCCAGAAGAAAATATCTGAAGACCCATGAGCATCATTTGGGGAGCACCACTGCTTTTGCTACCTCTGGCACTGCCCTTGCGACCCCTAGCCTAAAAGGGGGCAAAGGCAGTACCGGGAACAGAGGAAAGGGAGCATTTGGCTGAGCAAAATGCTCCGAGGCTCTCAGGGGGCGTTCCTCGAGATTGTAACATTTGCAACTTGCAACTGTTACTATTCGGCCTGATTCAGCTGAAATGTAGCACCAACACACTTCCCAGGCCCCAGACAGCCTCAGGCAGACCTGGTGACTTTCAATATTTCTGTGCTATCCTAGATCGAACAGCTGAGGAGAAGAAGTTTTCTCTAAATTCAGGGCACCTTTGCTGTTCTAATATGCAACTTTCGAGATGGCACCGATTTTTGAAGAATCACAATAAGTGATTCTATTTCACACGTTATCATCATACCAGCACACGTTTAGTTTTACTGCAGCACTGAGCTTTTTAAGCATTCTATTATAGGTCTTTTTCTTTCGATTTCATTCAAGTTTGTGTCAGAGAGAGAAAGTGAGTTTTTACACACCATCAGGACTTGAGTGGAGGCTACACATCAAGGCTGATGTGTATGTATTGAGTAGTATGTATGGAATACTACAGCAGCTCTGTCAAGAGTCATACATCTGGGGTTAGAATGAGGTATTTTGCTACAATCTCTGCATCAGAGCTCAGATTGGAGAGTGTCACACAATTAGCTGAGCAAAGAAACTGAGTGGTTCATTTCTCTGCTTCTTGGCCAACTGGTGTGAATTAATTTCTCTTCAGTTAAACTCTGGTCAGTCACACTGGAGGTGGGGTTGTTACAACCAATCACAGACATGGGCTCAGCTTTTACCCTTATGGAACTCTTTTATTGTTGCCCAGGTAACTGGGCTGGCCTCCATTGGCTAATGTATTGCCTACCTTGAGATAAACTGCGCAGCACAACCTGCCCAAGCCTGCCATGGGTTTGTCCAGCTACCCTCACGCACATGCATTTCAAAATTGGGTGCAGGACAATTTGGATCAAAGAAGCCAAGGGCAACAGGAGGAGTATGGAGCCCGGTAGTAACAGTACTGCTTCCATGATTCTTCTGAAGTGAGACACACTTCCGCTACCCCTGGAATTGTGGTGAATTGACGCCCATGTGAAGTGCCTCTTTATTGTTCATTCCTCATTTAAGCTCTTTCAAGTTTTATGGGGGCACTGCATTTCCTCCCACACTCATGAAAACCTTGAAAGTTAAAGCAAAACTGGGTGTAACCAAATTAAGATGTGTAGCTGCTTCCCAAGGTTTGGAAAATTGGGATTGAATTTTTGTTGAGTATGTGCACCTTTTTTCTTTCTGGAAGCTATCAGAAAGCTAACACCTCTGTGTTGTTTGCACATCAAGGAGGCAGAGGTGTATGTCAAGCAGCATACATTTCTAACATATTCACATACACAGTATCCATATGGATAGTGGGTGGACAGGGTTCCTGTAGTGCACAACATATGCTTTTGTTCTTTAGATTTACCAATACCTTTCATAGGCTATGTATTTCCTGTTTGGTCTGAGGAAGGAAATTATCTTCCAATGCTAGCTTTCATAGGTGTACAGCAACACATTATTGTCCAAGTCTGATTTCTCAAATTTCTGAAATACTTCCAATATACACTTCCTTTGCTCTGTCTACACAATGCACTCAATTGGTTCCAACTGGCCAGAAAAGCTTAACTGGGCAGTTAAAGAAGGGAGTATAAGCAGCCATCCAAGAACCAAACAAAAGTCCAGCTTCACAAGGTTTCCACTCCATGCATTGACCTACAGTGTAACCAGACAAGTGCCACATCTAGGAACTCAAATTGGTGCACTCTGTTCCCAAGGACTGTATTTTCCAGGTCAAACCCACTTTACCTCGGGGTTCAGCATTTGCAGAAATGGTAAGGGGCCAGTGGTCCTATTGTTTAAAGGACCAGAGCAACTGAGGAAGAGTAAGTTTTTAGCATGTGGTACTTCTAGATTCCCATATCAGTATTCTGTGCAGCTGTGCATACTCAGTTTTCTTCCCGGAGCAGCAGTTAGGCAACTGTAAAAATAATGCCCATCAAATATATGGAGCACAGGTACCCAGGCTGATTAACATTCTGCAGACATATCGCCCTTCCCAACATTCAATTATACTATTGGGCCTCTCAGCTTATAGTGATTAATCAATGGCTTCATGCTCCACGGGACGAGCCAGCACTACGTATGGACAGGCACGCTCTGGGCACGGACGGAGTCCTAGGCCCCCCCAAATAATAAATCTCGTAAACATGTGTTGATCGGCCCCATGGCACACACCGTGCAGATATGGTTTGCGCAGCGCGCGTTTGGCTGGGAGGGAGTGATGACACAACACACGCCACTCTGGGACACCCCTAGGTTGGATAATTTGCGCACAAGTGAGGGTTTCTCCGGTTGGGATCTAATAGGCATCTCCACGGTTGGGGACTTGTGGAAAAAGGGGGAAGTAGTCACTTTTGCTCAGCTACGGGCATCGTACCAAATGGCAGGGACGGAGCAATATCGATACATGCAAATAAAACACGCACTAACGAAGACCATACCTCCGGGAACTGACCTCCCCGAGTCCTCGCCACTCAAGGATCGACTGTTAACAGACTGTCTTAGAAAAAAAGCAATTTCTCTAATATATCGCAAACAGGTCAATAATCAGAAAGATCCCACGCAAAGTCTAAGAGCAAAATGGCAAACCGAGGTGGGAGAGATGGACGAGCAGGACTGGCAGGAGGTGCTGGCGTCCCCGCGGGAGGTGGCGATCCCATCCAGACTAAAATTCGGGCAACTTAAAATATTGCACAGAACATATTACACCAGAACTACACTCTATAAAATAGGGAGGATAGACACACTGCTCTGTCTTCGGGGGTGCGGGTTAACAGGCTCCTTTTATCACATACTATAGGTTTGTCCCTACATCACAAAATATTGGAGGGCAATCATGGCCACGATCACTAGAGTATGTTCTCCCTGGAACCAAGAAGATGCCTACTCAATGTGTGGGAACCAACAGACCTCAACCATGCGGAGCAGGACTGGGCGACCCTGGGGATTGCAATAGCCAAACGGAACATTGTTCAGCACTGGGGGGCACAAATGGTCCCTTCTCACCAACAGTGGTGTCGTGACTTGGACTGCGCTATGATAGCGGAGAAAGCAGTATTCATTCATAGAGGGTGTCCACGGAAATGGGTGCGAGTGTGGGGGAAATGGAACACATTTCGAGGGAACTTATGCGCCCCGCCTCCAGAGGAATCAGATCCCGAACTGAGCGAATGACAAACACAGCTAGTGCTTTACTGGTTGTCTATGTAATGCAATGTTAATTCTAATGGGTACTGTGGAGAAGCGAAAGTGCATATGTGTGATGTACTCTGTGGCGCTGGCACGTATAACGCTAGAACTGTATAATAGACAAAATATACGAGATTGTAGTCAGCTATGTTTAACGCAAATATTAATAAAGTTTTTTAAAAAATAAATAAAAAAAACATTCTGCAGATAATAAATAAATCAAAATACCAAATCTTGAAAGCAATAAAAATGAAATGAATACGCCAAAAAGCTGGATTTCGTGACACCATGGAACAGAGAGTTCACAAAATCCTGTCACTGACTAAGGCACCCAGTGGTTGTAACTCATTCTAGAGAACAACATACTTACGGAAATCTGTTCTGCGAAAACATTCTATAATTTCAAACATATTATAATATGTCTTGTTTTTGGTGAGACCCATTCCCTTTTCCTTTATTGCTCTTCTATATTCATTCATCTTCCTATTCTCAAAATGACTCCGTCTTCTTCTCCCTCACACATTGTTTTACCTCTGCTCTGTACTCTTACTTATAACCAAATGTCTTTACCCCCTAGGAATACCCTTGTACCTTTACCTCTACTTTCACCCGCATACCTCTAGCTCTGCCTTGGGCACTCTACCTATACTCTAGTATATCTAGCTCTGCTTATATAGTAGTACCAGTACGCCTCAACATAATCACTAACCTCCGTCCTATCCTATAGCCTAGTAATGATATCTGTACACATACTCTAGCACCTCTATCCCCTTCTACAATGTAATAACACAACATTTACCTATATCTTTCACTACATATACCTACTGACTCTACAGGTGCTTATAGTGTAAAACCTCTATAACTACCTTCACCCTGCAAATGCTATCCTGCCTTTTCCCTAGTACCTCTACACCTACTTATACCTCATACCTCTTCATCTCTCTTTACCCATGCCCATTTTTCCTCTTACCAGTTTTCCTTTTCTTGGCCCGTCGTCCAATTTTTGGATGATTTGTCTTGTGTCAAAAATTCTCAAATTGTTGAAGGTAAAGTGCTTTCCTCATTTTGGGAATTCACCAAAATGGAGTTTCACAAGCAGAGGCACTTAGATGATATTTGTTTTGTCTTTGCTTTACCAAAGTTAGCTATCCT
Organism: Triturus cristatus; assembly: GCF_964204655.1. Classification (NCBI taxonomy): domain Eukaryota; kingdom Metazoa; phylum Chordata; class Amphibia; order Caudata; family Salamandridae; genus Triturus; species Triturus cristatus. Next base: position 911,266,525 of record NC_140581.1, on the reverse strand, counting down.
GCATAAAAGTTCTAATGTCATCAAAGCGATCCTGAGGTTTCCCAAACTGTAGCCTTGACCTATTGTATCAAAATCTAGTGGTTTACATTGTAGTTTTAAACGAGCACGCGCAGCATGAATAATTCAATAAATAAGGGAAATGAATATACAAATGGGAAAGGTGGCCTAAAGGGTCACAACTATCTAGCAATGTAGAGCCAGACAAAATATCCCACTTGTACTGTTGTGATATGGTTCTCTAAAATAATTTAAAACACTCCATAGTATGTCTACCAACCCCTGGTACTGAAATCAGAATGTCAAAGTGATTATGATTATTGATATTGTCAGTGACTGAGGCTCGGTCTAATAGAGTAGTGACTGAGACTCAGTCTAATAGAGTAGTGACTAAGGCACAGTCTAATACAGCATGCAAGGCCATACGCCCCCCATCAATAATGTGTCTGATGTTACTGGTAAAACCTAGCAAAGTGTTTTTTATCCCATTCAATGATCAGAAACCTAACTAGGCATGCCTGTCAATTTTTGATGAATTAACTGAGCATGTATTTGTGAAACAATAACATCTCATTGACATTGCTCATTGTCAGAAAATACACAAGGGGGAACTAGATACTTGACTGTAACGAATAAAGGTATTAATGATATTTTTTATTGCATAATTACCTAAACCATTGCAATTACACATGTAGACAAACAAGTTAAAAAAGGTAATATTAAGAACACTTGCATCAATGATTGCGTAATAAGTAAAAAAAGAAATAATGAGGGCCACCAGTGTTTCTATATTTCCTATCTATCTTGCAACTGCTGCCCAAGAGTACTAATAAATCGAGCTTATAAAACCTCCTCGTACATTCGGATAGTTTTATGATTATATATAAAGTGCTTTGTGCTCTGAGTTTACTGTGCCGAATCCACCCCTCCCCTCTAAAAGCCACCCTGATGGTAGGTCCAATCCATGGACTTCACACTGCCGATGGCCATAGCACTGAAGGAGCACTTGTAGATGGTTTCTCACTTAACAGGTCCAGAGAGTTCAATGTTTCCCGTAATATATATATTTTTTTAGGTGATGCCACCAAGATCCAGGTTTCACTAATGTACTGTTTCCTAGCACCTGTCAAGGCCCATTGTCTTATTCAGTTCGATTTGGACCACTTTCATGTACTTTCCAATTTTGGCCAGGTATGCGGGCACGATACAGGTTAAAAATTCATGCGATTAACTCTAAACAGGTCCTAACCTTTTATCGCAGGAACATTGGCTTTAAGAGTGTCCGACATTGTTGTAGTAAAGCACATCAGCAAAATACAAGGTGTGACAGGGACTCTGCTCTACATTTGCACAGCTGGCATTTGATTACCTGCTGTAGGCATTATCATCCTGGGTTGAGTTCCTTGATTAGAAGTTGAACTATCCTGGCCCATTGGATGTCTTTCAGGCATTTCTTGCGTAGTGTATTGTTCAAGTATGGCTGCTCGATGTTTGCTTCATAGTAGGGAGACAGGTCTGGTAATTCTCCCTTTTCCTTCTGTCTGGCTGTATATTCCGCCCTAGAGAAATGAAAAACTTGTTTATTTAGAGCTTTTGTTATTGCCAAAGAAGTAACTTACTTCTTCCAGCAACCAATTGGCTATTGCTACGGTCAGTTTAGACAATGCCACTTGCATGTAACTGTTCCAGGGGTTCGCCCCCCTTCAAAAATTGCTTTAAGTATTTCTTTTAGAGATCCTGTGCATGCTTTGAGTACCTGGGAGTAATATTTTGCAAGGGTGTTAATGCATTAATACTTTTGTTGAACCAGTCGGAACTCCAGCTGGGTCAAATGGTTGCTTGTGTACTTTGGTAACTGAAAGACACATTTGTAGCCCTGGCACTGTGTTTTTTTCAGTGCGGACTCCATCTGCCCTGGGAAAGCTTGCTGCACGTATCGTGCAACTGCTAACAACTTATATTCTATTACTCTCCTGACTGGTATTATCGTGGTGCTGCACATTTTCTCCTGCAATTTTTATAGTGCATATGCAGTCACTTGTGTTTTGGTTTTTATCTTGGCCTGGTGTGCCTTTGCTTTCCCTGTGTCATATAACCATGCGCCTAGATAATTGTAAATTCTTACTGTTCCTATCATCCGGTTTCCCAGCCTCCATTTAAGAAAAGTTTTTCCTATGCATTGCTCAAAGGCTACCGCTTTGGTCTTACTGGAATTAGCTTCTAGTTCATTGGTCTCATTACATAAGTTCAGGGTACCCAGAACTCTTTGTAAACCTACTCTGGTATGATCAAAGTTTACCAGGTCATCCGCGTGCTGGAGTAGGTGCACTCTATAAGCCCCTATATTTGGGATAACCAACGCAGCTCCTCGAAGGGCTTTACCTAGATCTGCTGTGTAAAGGTTAAAAAGTGTCGAGGCTAGGACGAAGCCCTGTTTCAGGCTCGATCCCTGTACAGCCTTTTAGAGACCATGTTCCCAGTCAGTGTTATCCTCATTCAGCTGTTACTTTATAGTGAGATAAAAGCCTTCAGAAGGTTGTCTGAGATATCCCAGCTCTTCACTTTTTTCCACAGCTCATTTCTGGAGGCACCATCAAACACTGCTGCCTAGTCCACAAAGCAGTAGAACACTAGCAAGTTGTTTTGGTGTTCGACTGCTGGGCCAAGAGTGATAATGCTACTATGTTCTCAATTGTTTAAACACCCTTTCGAAACCCTGTTTGGTAGAATGGTAGAATGTCATTGTCCTTTATTCAGTCAATTAACTCATTTAAAAGAGTGCTGGTGTATGCTTTCCCTTCTATGTACAACAAGGTGATTAGCTTGTAGTTCTTTGGATCCATTTTGTCACCTTTTTTGTATATCGGTTGCAACATGGACCCTTGCCAGAATTCCTGTACATTGGCTTTTGCCCTGCATTCCATATACAGAGTAGATAATGCCTCTGCCCAGTATGCCAGGCCATCTTTGAATATGCCACCTGGGAGGCTGTAGGGCCCTGGTGCCCCATCTCTTCTTATCTTTTTTTATAATATTTTCGACAATGTATTGTTCCTATGCCTTACCATCTTCTGTCTTTGTGGGAACTTTGCCTGTAGATATGCTATCTGCCAGCAGGCCCCTGGCCTCTTGCCACCATGCACGTGAATCAGTTGGAGATATATATATGCTACATGCGCTTGCCATGCTTCCGCCGTTACTGTATTCTGCTGAACTCTATCTTTTTGTTCTCTAGTTTGCTGTATAATCCCCAAATTACTTCTGTTTGTTATTTTTGCACAGCTCATGTATCTTAATCCATTCAAGTAAATAGCAGGCGGGTGAGGCAGGGAACATTCAGAAACACCACTAATAGGGTGGGTGACTGTTTCTATTAGTGGTATCACCAAGGCCATAGCCAGATGTTCATACATCCTCTCTTCGAATGCGAAGATTGCCTCCTTCGTTGTCTCCTGCTTTGCAACTCCCTGCCCATTTTGGTATGCATTTATAATTAACAGATCCTTCCCACTTGTGCCATAAGGAATGCCCTCTAGTATGACACTCTGAAGTGTGTCTGAAACAAATCACACTTTTTTTAAATGATGCTGACTGCATTCTTGAAGGAAATACAGTTCCCTTTAACAATTAAGTTACAATTATAATCTGGATGAGTGCTGCCAATTATTCTCTGTCAGCCACCATCGGGGGGCCTCAAAGCACACAGGGGATGAGGTAGTTTGCCACTGTCGTACTGAGAGTCATTTTGCTATGGCTCTAAAAATTGGGCCCTTCCACAGGGCTCTCAGGATGATGAGTGTGAGCAGTCATAGGCTTCTCAGGGAGGTATTGTGCAGTGCACAGCTCAGAACACAACAGTCAATCAGCAGACAGAATAACTTCAATGCCCAGCTCAATGCTTGCCTGTTAGGAAATTAAAGTACTCTTTAATCACACAACAATACTAAATACTACACAGTTCAAATTAGGACAAAAGCCAGTGTCCCTGGTGACAATTCTCCTTTGTGCCACTATGCCATCGGAGTTCCCTCATCTTAACCCTCCCTCTGTGACCACTAGTTGGTTGGTTCCCCAATACTTATGGTATAAGCATGCATCAAGCACAGGTGTAGTCTTGAATGTCCCCCACAAGACTAACCTGATCTTCAAGTCTCTTACTCCTGGTGTAGTGGGTAAAGCAGGAATTCATGATGCTATCCCTACAGTGTATATGGCAGCCTTATATTTATTTTTGCAAGCTGGGCAATGTCAAGCAAGGGCAGGTCAGAAGCTGCCACAAAGGCCAGGCACGGTTGTGTCTCTGTGTACGCAGTTGCCTGGCTCTAGCTCCATGATGCAGTGGCCCTGGCATGAGGAGTATAGATGTGATCAGGCTGCATGACTATATTCAACTGTAGAAACAGCCACTACAGCACTTGCAGCCCAGTTTGTGCTGATGTTATCAACATAGCAGATGTAACCCTGAACGGGCTGGTACAGGTAGCTGCATCCCCACTCATTGATACAGGACATATGCAGGCACATGCATCAATGTGAAAACCGGTCGCAAACGGGCAGATTCTCAGAATCTGCCCCTTTGCGACCGGTATTTTTGCATTTGGGATGCATCATCCCAAATGCAAAAATCGCAATTTAAGAAATCTCTAAATTGCGATTCCTTAAATTGTGATTGCATTTAAGGAATCCCAAATTGAGATTCCTTAAATGCAATGCATGAAAGTGAAAAAATTAGCGATTTCGCTAATAGGGGGAGCAAATTACCATGAAGTTGAACTTCATGGTAATTTGCAAAAACTTTGAAAAATGCACTTTTGTGCATTTTTCAAAGTTTCATGTTGCGCGCACACATGCCCTTAGAGCATGTGTGTGTGCAACATATGTGCACAGATCAATTTCAGGGGTGCAATAGGGTGTCATTTTGACACCCTTGCACCCTTGAAATTGCATGAGCCATTTGCGAGTACCTATTGGTACTCGCAAATTGCTCATGCAATCTCCAATTCATTCCTATGGGCCTGGAGGCCCATAGGAATGAATGGGACGGCATTCCTTAATTGCGACTCGCAATTTGCGAGTCGCAATTAAGGAATTTGTAGGAATCTCTATTTTTATAGCGATTCCTACATGCATAGGCTTTTGCAATTCCTTAATTGCGATTCCTTAAAAATCGCAATTAAGGAATCGCAAAAGTCTTTGTTGATGCATGTGCCAGATGGTCCCAACCAGGCCGATTCAGGTAGTGAAGCAGTTGTAGCCCTGATCAGGCTGTTGTTATCACCATTGTAGCTGCAGGCTCAACTGTGCTAGAACAGAGTGCTGTAGCTCTGATTGAGTCAATATTTTCACCAAAGCAGATTCCGTCCCAACAAAGGCAAAATAGGCAGTTGCTTAATGCAGTTTCTGCCAGGAATATAGTGTGAGAAACCAAGAGGAACCTCTGCAGCATGGATCACTCCAAGCTTGGTCTCAGGTATTCAACTTCCTCTGCATGTCCTATGCAGTCAGGCTTCTAAGCACTTAGACAGTCTTTCAGTCCTCCAGCAGAAAGTGCAGACTTCAGTTGATGTATCCTCACCTCGGGCAGACACAAGCTCTGGTACTCAAATATGCAATCCCTTTTTTGGTGCTGAAGGGTTTGAAATTGGAACCAAGTAGGGTTGTTTGGGATCACATTTTCCACAACTTCTAGGCAGGGGGTGTGATTCCATTGTCTTAAACAACCAGTTTGATGTGGTTTACTTTCAAGTGGCCTTCTCAAGCTGCTCTCCAGACATAGCCTTAGGATACAGTGATGCTTCTCATAGCAGGTACCACTGGGCATGTCCCCAAACAGTAGCACACGCACCACAGACACAGTGAAGTGAGAGGGTTATGCACCTAGCTGCCTTCAGCCTCTCTGAAACAATAATCAGCGATTGACAAAAGAGCAGGCCTGTTGCAGAAACATCCTCACTTATTACAACATAAACTGCAATTCCACCCTTCACTACAAACGTCAAGCAATTTAAAGTGCTCCAGAAGAACTAAGCAGCAGCCCCTTGCTAAAAAACGTTCTCACACACAAAAGCCCTGCTCCATCTTCCTTAACACACACATGGTGCTTGCTCACAAATTAGGGCAGGCAAATAACACTAGAATCTTGCCAAGTGGTATCTGTAGGCCACACTCCCTCTGGCTCAGGTAAAAAGGTCTGGCAAGACTTCCAAGCTGTATAAGCATGGTTTAATGCCACCACTGCTTCAGCCAGGAAAACAATTGTAGTCCTTTCTCTGGTATTAGGACTTACTTCTAGGTATTTCAGGGCAGATACAATGCTCCTCCAACAGGACATCTAGACTTTAGGTGATGTCCCCACATTTCTGGGAAATCAGGCAGACACCAGACCTTGCTACAAAGGAATCCGTTGAGTACTTTGCAGAGCGCTCCCTTCCTGTGCCATAAAGGACAGTGTCCTTGAACAAAGTGGGGTGGTTCAGGTCCCACTTCTCTACACAACGTGTAGACAATGTATTTGGATCCACTGTACCAGACTGTAGATCCTATTTGGTGCGGTTCTTCTTTCAAGTATTCTTTACAGGCTTTTCTTCAGACACGGCCTTAGTGTAGAGTGAGGCTTCTTACTACAGGTATCACTGGGGCTGTCTCCGTCCTGGAGCATCCGCAAATAGGATCTAAAGAGGTGTGATGTTTCTACTCTGGGCTACCATAGGTCGAATTGAAGGAGAAATCAGGGAAAGACAAAAGGACAGGACTTACTTAGAGGCATTCTCATCCTGTCATGAAAGAGTCTGCAATCCAGTTCTTCACTCCCACCATCCACCAAATGGCAAAGTCCAAGAAAACTAATCAGCAATCCCTTGCTGACTGAAAGGTTGATGGAATTTATAAACAACAGGCTTTTCTCCATACTTCCCTGTTTGAGTGTCTGCATCTACTCCCTCCAGCTACAAGAATGCAAGCAATACACATCCACACTCTGGGAGTATAGTCTTCACCTTCCATCTTATAGTAGGCCAAGTCAGGGGTTTCCAAAATGGATCCCACTGGCTTTTATTACACTGGCTTACTCAAACTATGCATGTGTTACCCTTGCAGCACAAATGAACATGCTTAACACACCCTCAGGATATAAAGGCAAGGTTGTGAGCATGCACATTGAAGCATGTGAGCCAGCAGATCTCAACCCAAGTGACCTAGATAAACGTTCTGGTCACACTATTAATTCTCATAAGCACATTATGTTGACACCACAGCTCTATACATTATTCTCATGACAGCAAAACTAGTCCACTGTCAGTACTGAGGGAATGCATGGTGTGCTCCTCCAGGTCACATGAAGGATCCAAGACCTCTCGCAGTCAGGGACAGACCTAGTACTCCACGCATATGTTAGGTTAGTGTGATATCACGGTCAAAATTAAAAGTCAGGACACCAAATATATATGCAGTCAGGCACTCTTGACAGGAGAGCAGGTCTGGCTATGATACTCTAGATACAGGACATTGTGGAAACAGTTCTGTTTATGGTTCTTTATTTGATGAGGTAATGTCTGTATTGCTGGATGATGGTGCTTTACATGATGAGATACTGTGGAACCAGTTCTGGCAATGGTGTTTAAGCTTTTGCTATGTATATACAGTCTACCTAAGCTGCTTTATATCTTGGGCTAATACTTACCAACACCATTGTAAAATTGGTTGAGCCCTGCAATAACTTGGCCACACTCATATTCTTTGAACAAACACAAACTTGTGAAGTCAGTATCCTTGCATATAATTATGCTTTCCTGTTTTCAGTTTCTATTTTTGGTCAATTCTGGAGGTTTTTTTCAGTGTTTTCAAGTGATTTCAATACCTTGAAAAACAGTGGTTATCAGTGGTTATACATTTTCCACCATTAAAAACAACAGAAACAGTGTTTTTCCGGTGTTTATGGAACATTTCACTCATATTATTGCTTTCTGAACTGATAGTGCATGGTATATAGACAGTGCATGTACAGTATATATGAGGTCCAAATACAATTTTACAAATCAAACTTATTGTAGTACACCATACAATACTTCTTCAGTGAGTCTTTGGGCATTTGCACTCACTCTTCACTTACCATGACAACTTTTATCTGCAAAAAGGCCCTCTCAACATTAGCATATGAGACGGGCAATGCCAAAACAGCCAGTACACAGTTTCCTAACTCTGGCCACTTACATAGCTTTCCATGTCAATGCTGGTGTACCTGAAGATTGTGATTCTCTGTGACAGGTTCTGCAACAAATGCGATGAGCTGGGCACATATGCCCTCAGAGTTATTGAAGCAGTCAAAAGTGAAGCAGCACTTTTGAAAGTCTAGAGAAAATTCCCTTTACGGAAGAGATCTAGAACTTGTGCAAAGTACCACAGTGAAGCTTCATTGACTTCAAATGCCATGGTTGGTGAAGCGACATTGTATGCATCATTGCAAGCCATTTCTCATACACTGTAAAATAAAATGCCCTGAATTGCTCCTTAACATTGTTTTGCTTATGAAGTGGCAAGCACTCTAACATGGAACATGTTGAGGTGCCAAATTCACTAAAGGTGTGGCCCAGCCTACTCTCAAGGTGATGTTTCACATCTAGACCAATTATGCTGGACGCTTGGTAGACAAGGGTGTTTTCAGCCTCTAGTTTTTTTATTATGTCCAATACAGCAGTCATATTTTCCTGTAAAAAGTGAAGAATGCAGTAGAGTGCACTTTTTTCACATCACTATCAATATGCAACCGAAGATCCTCACATTTTTTGCTTTTGGCATCATCACTCAGCAAAAATTCTATAAACGGTTGACACATGGATTATATAGCATTCAAAGCCTCTAGGACAAAGAATCATCAGCTACATGACACAGTAGGAATGACTCTTTTTTTGATGTCACACAGAGCACAGAATGAGACATATTAGCATTTGAGTTCTCACGCATTAACAATCTGTGCAGGAAAATGGACTAAAAAGTCAACAGCATTCGTCATTCACTCTGAAGATTGTATTGAGGCTTTCAGCACACCATCTAGCAAGGATCTATTTCACAGAAGCACTTCAGCTCAGGTATAAATTTTGATAGGTCATTACACAACTTTTTCGTATATGAAGCTGAATCACTGCAAATACAAACAATATCAATCCAATCTTTGTTGAACTTGGTAAGAACGGTTTGCAGCAGCATTTAAAGTGACACCTCATTACATGTTTTCCAAAAGTCTGGTTTCATGATTTCACCACTATCCCACATGCTTGGTAACAGCACTCTTTTCACATATACCTTGTATTGAATGTTTAAAGCCTGGGGTGTTTGGCAGTTCACCTACTATCAATACTGACTCACTAGAAAAGGGGGCTGATGAATTAAGGGGTTTTATCCTTTCCCTGTGGGTAAATGTGATGGTACATATTGGAAAAGACTATTATGAAACCAGCCATTTTACCTTTCAGTGAAAGAATCAAATGTGGCCAAAATATCAAATATGATTTTAATATTTTCTGATTCTCTACAATTTATAAAATGATTAAACAAGACCTAAAACATGCCCCTAAACCCTGCATCTTTAGACCAAATACTACAAAGCAAAAGGAAGAAAAAACAATATTTTAGTGACATCCCTAAACAGCAAAACTGAAGCAGAATGATGTTAGCCCAGTCTTTGCTGCTCCTATGCTGTATAACAAAGTTACATTCAGTTGGCCATTTCAGGAAGAAATAAAAATGAATCTTTCACTCTCCTTTTCCTTTCATTCAATGACATTTAGTTTATGGCTGTGCAGGTGTTTTTTCGGTGTTTATATGTTTACCCTGGTGAGGGCTATTTCCCTATCAGTGGGGTTTTATCAGTTAGTATAGGTTTATTATTATTCAACCTAATTGTATTTACTTTTCTGGCAAATACATTGTCACTGTCTACTAATGTTAACTGGCACACAAATTGTAATGAACATTGTGTGCTGATGCCAGATTATTATTATTATTACTGTTACTACTAATGTTATTATTATTATTATTATTATTGACATTTGTAAGTCCAATAATATTATTAGATTGTCTCCTAGAAGGAGTTGCCTGTAATTTTTCATGAGACCATAAATGTTAGTTTATGGTTGAATGTGTTGAGATTTTGCTCCTCAACATAAATTCAATGGTAAATAATTCCACCTTTGGGCTTCCATGTGTCCCATTCACTGACAGCCGGAAGTTCTAAGTAACCCCGGGTGGTTAACTCTGCTCCACCAACGGAGTTTTCAGATTTTCGCCTGCTCCTCACCGCCCTTCTCCTATGAAAAAACACTACGTTGTACGTCTTGCGCGTGTGCATGCATAGTGTTTTTTCATAGGAGAAGAACGGCGAGGAGCATATAAATACATATACAGATATTCTGGCAATTCCTTCTAGGTCCTTAGAAGGAAAAACGAAGCTGTGTGCGGTTCTTTAAATCCTTTTATTCAGCCACTCTGCCAAACGCGTTTCGAGTGCAACGCACTCTTGTTCACTGACAATTGAAATCGAAGCGAGCGGCCATTTTACATTGTTTTCCACGTGATTTGACTAAACTACAATTAAAGTGCATTAGAAAACAGACTTGTAGTTTTTTTGTTATTGTACTTTTTTGTGTGAGCAGCACGCGACAATGGACAAAACGCCTTAGTTAATATTCATTTTGATATTGAATAAAACATGCGTTAAAATGTACTGTATAAAATATACAATTAAACAGGCTTTTTTTAAATACAAATATATACAATGATAATTAAATATTATACATAATTTTAAATATTTCAAATATTTCCTTTGTTTCTCAATAAAGCCCCAGTGGGCTCACGTAAACAAGGCTTTGCCTCTCTTTGCTGCTCTTCATTATTGCCCCAGTGGGCATATCACAATCATTGATACAATCTCATTTATTCTACAAGTCTTAAAATCATCTTAAAACCCAACATTAAAACCCAACATTAAAACTGATAAAGGTGAAATATCTCGATGTTCAGACTAAATGAGTATACAAATCTTCTTCTATGTTCAGACCATCCAGTTGTTTAGAGTTTAATTCTACAATATATCGTGACTCCAATTTTCTCAAAATTCTTTCACGGTTCCCACCTCTTGAGTTTTTTGCCACAGCATCAATCACAAAGTATGTTAACCCTTTTACATCTTTATTGTGGAATTTCTCAAAATGTCTGGCGACCGGATACGTCCGGTCTCCATTCTTTATAGCCCTGAGGTGCTGTAAAATTCTCTTGTGCACCTCTAGGATTGTGCTGCCCACGTATTGCAGGCCACAAGGGCACTGGAGCACGTAGACAGCATAATCTGTTTTACAGGTGAATTTACCTCTGATTTTCTTTAGATTTCTACTAAAGCCTGGCTTGTACCTTTCTGTATTCACGCCATGTGTACAAGCCTTACATTTGGGGCATTTTACAAACCCCCGGCGTCTTGTAAGCCATGTGACCTTCTGTTGTGGCTTGCTCAAAGTGTTCTTCACCAGGGCTTGCTTAAAGGATTTCACTCTACGGAATGTGATCTGGGGTCTCCGTGTGACAGATTTGCCTAAAATTGGATCATTCTTTATCAAATGCCAGTGTTTATTGCAAATGTTCCTTAGTTTTTCATGCTGAATGCTATAGGATGTTATAAATCTACAATCCTTGTCCATTCTTTTTGTTTACCTCCTTATTGATAAACAAAATTTCTTCTCTTTTCTTTTCATTTGTTCTACGCATGGCATCTTCAACCCAACTGTCAGGATACCCTCTATCTTTAAACCTTTTTTCTAAGATTTTCATTTCTTTTTTCATTTCTTTTCCACTGCTACAATTACGTTTGGTTCTTAGGCATTGCCCATAGGGGATGCTTCTCTTTAAATTTACCGGGTGGGAACTTTTGGCATGTAGAAGCGTATTACTAGATGTGGGTTTCCTGTATAGTTTGGTTTCTATTTTTCCATCCTCTATAAACACTGTTACATCTAAAAAGTTGACACTAGTCCGGCTGATTTCACTCGTAAAACTTAAATTGAGGTCATTCTTTTGGAGTTCATTAATAAATGATTTTGCTTGGTCTTCAGTGCCCTTCCACACTAAAAATAGGTCATCTATGAACCTGCTCCAATGCATGATATTCTCTTCCCATTCTTTGTGGTATTGCGACCGGACCACCTGCTCCTCCCACCAGCCCATATGCAAATTAGCATAACTGGGGGCGAAGCAGGTGCCCATTGCCGTACCACAAATCTGTTGAAAGAATTCCTCGTTAAAGAGGAAATAGTTACTTGGCAGACATTTTTCAACCATACTGAGGATCATTTGTGTATGTGACCACAATGTTATTGGTCTCATCCCCAGAAAATGGTTGATAGCCATCAAGCCATCTTTATGGCGAATGCTGGTGTATAGTGTTGACACATCAATGGTTATGAGTAGATAATCATCTTCCCAGGGTATATCATAGATTCCTCTCAAAAACTCTCCAGTATCTTGAATATGAGACGGTAAAGATTGCACTAATGGATTGAGAAAAGTGTCAACGTATTTTTATGTATTCTCTAGTGAACTCCCTATTGCTGAGATGATTGGGCGTCCAGGGGGATCTACGATATTTTTGTGGACTTTTGGGATTAGGTAGAAGACTGGTGTTATTGGATGATCAATTAAAAGAAATGTATATTCATCATGGTTGAGTAAACCCTGTTCAAACCAAATTCTCAACTTGGCATTATAACTATTGTTACTCTCTATTAAGTCTCTTTCTACCACTCTTATGTAGCACTTTTTATTATTGAGTTGTTTATAGGCTTCTATTAAATACTTTTGTTTGTCCCAGAGGACTATATTGCCCCCCTTATCTGCATTTCTCACAATACAGTTATCATTCTCTGACAATTTTTTAATTAGAGCCTCATAGTCTTTGTGCTGAACAGTACTATGTTTATTTTTCCCTCCACTCATGTTCACTTGTGTGCTCAATTTTTTCAATTCATGTGTCACAATGTCAAAAAACACATCTATCCCATCTCTGGCTGTTATGGGAATGAAGCGCGAAACTGGTCTAAATTTTGTAGGCGCTTCTCGTGTAATGGATACATTTTCTTCTTGTGCAATTTGTTCAGCTCTTATATCAATTGTTTCTATATTGTCCATATCCATGTCTTTGAGTTCCATCATTAGATCAAAGTCTCCCACTTGCAGCCCTTCTCTTTGGGGGATACTTGTATTCATACAGATGGCTTTTTGCATTGGATTGGACAAAAAGTGCTTCCTCAATTTAAGTAGTCTGATAAACTTGAATAAGTCGATTCGGGTCTGAACATAGTCTAGATTAGTTTCTGGGCAGAATGTTAATCCCAATTTTAATATATCTTTTTCTTGATTGGTGAGAGTAACTTTTGCTAGATTTACTATTGTTACTTCATTGGATGTTGTTAGTCCCGATTGATCTTCTTCTTCTCCTGTCCCTGCTGCCCTCTTCCTGCGAGCTGCCCCTTTCCTCCTCTTAGTCCTCTGCCTCTTCCTCTTTGTGGCTTTGATGATTGTACTTGTGGCATTGGTCGCAGATTGAACCTGCATTCTTCGTGTAAAAAATTGAATTCATCGATTACTGTTGGTGTTTGGCCTTGTATTTGTTGCTCTTCATCTTGATCTGTATCCAGCTCAGAGCTTTGCATGCTACTTTGCTCTGAGTGCAGCTCTTGTGTTGAGTTGCTAGCCATTTCCATCTTATTTCTCCTTATGCTGTCGAATTTCTTTGCAAAAGTATAGATCTGACCTCTGTCGTAGTCTTGTTTATCTCTAATACATTTTTGAGCTTTCCTCTCCTTTATAGAGGTTTCCAATTTTTGTATTCTGTCTTTCATCGTTCTTCTAAATTCTTTAATTTGCTCCTGATCTTCTTCTTTGCTCAAAATCTCCAACAGTGTCTCTATTTCTGCAAGAATTTTCTTACGATCAATATCGGCATATTTGATCAGAATGGCTAACATTCTTCTTGAGGCATCATTGTTATTCGCAGCCCACTCTCGTAGCATATCTGGATTGGGCTCTTCATATGTAGGTGTCACCATAATACGCAATCCTCTGGGCACTCGCTGTACTTCAAGGTATCGCTGTACGGATTTAGACTCCCACCATTTAGAAAGTTCCAGGCGGTGCAGTTTTTCTAGGCGTTTTAGATGCATTTTCAAATTGCTTGCTGCTCCGCTTTTCTGAACCGCCCCCAAGCCTTTATCAGTTACCGTATATTCGTCATTGAATATTTGAGAAGCTGCCTCCTCGCGTTCTTTGATTTCAGTGGCTGACATCTTAAATTATTTACGGGAATTCCCTGTTAACCGCAACCGTTTATTGCTCCGTGAATCAAATGCACTGCATCTAAACTTTACTTCCTCCCGCTTCGCACAATCAAAACCCAGCCTTACCACAAAGTTCCAGCGTTGTCTTCATCTCTCCGGAGTTGGCCACGCTGTATACTTCGGTGCAGTGGCAGGGATAAATGGTTTGCAATCCATTGCAGTCGAAAACTATTGCCAAATCAGTTATACCTCAAACCAAGTGGCAATTGATACACAAAGCTGAAGGTGTTGCCTTGGGAATGCAAGCATAGGGATGATGGTCTACTGTTCTTTGCAGGCCACCAACGCTGTTTTATGGTCCATCACAGGGGGTTGCTAATAGTGGCCTACCTAATTAATATTCATTAGGAAGGTTGTTCTCTGACCCCCTGGGACTGCACATTTTGAGATATTAGTAAATAGGCTGCATCTCACTGGTCACAAAAATACAGTGCACAATTTGAAATCACATTTTGTGACCAGTGTTTCGATACATCTGGCCCAGTGAACATCTGTGAAATTGCAATTATGATTCTCAAAAGTAGGATGGTGCAATTTTGCATTGAGAATGGCATTTAATCATTGGCGTGGTCTGCAATTTTAGAGAGTGTGGGTGAGAAAGAGGGTGTTCGAGTGGTGTGGCCCTGCAGAACGAAGTGAACACCTTGTGGGTATTCATGATTTTGCAAGTTGTTACTCACCTAAATACTCTTGAAAAGGTACTTCGGGATTAAGTGGTGGAAATGGGAATGGAAGACATAAAACGTAAGAATGTAAGAAAATGAAAATATCCAAAGGTAAATGTGTGCTATATTTCTGCAAATGCCATGGAAGAGGTATTGCACACCTGTTATAATTTTGCATAGTGATGATAATGTAGACGCCAGTATTCCTGGAAATGTATAACCTGTGTAGATTTGCAGGAGTACTCCTTCAAGTAGAAGAGAAATCACAAAAAGTCAGAAATGTATTCCGAACATAGGAGTACAACTACTGGAATGAATGCTTTTTCCCCTTCACTGTGTTGGGTCGTTGTGATCTAGAAAACATCCTTCTGTTTCAATGGCATTAAGAAAAAGCATATTTTTCCACTTTATTCTGTAATTGAGAGTTATGACAGCAGGCACATCTGTTATTGACCCTACTGTGTCTATTTATCACTCGAAAACATCTGCTTTTCTGGAATTTCACTATTGAAACATGATTCATAGTTAGCATTCTTGCTCGATGTGGCAAGTTGATTGATAATTTCTGCTAAGACTGAAACCACCCACATTCAAGCCTGACCTTTCCTGCCAGAGAGTATGATGACAAATATTATCGTTCATGAGACTTTCAAGCACAGCAGGTCTTCAGAGTGTAAAATGTTTCTCATTGCAACTGTTCAGTAGAAACATAGATTTCTAATTTAAAAACAGTTCCATTATACATTGGCTAGGTAGATCTTAAGAGATTACACCTGAATAAGACATGGTGTAGCTGTGTGCGTAAAATGAAAGAATGAGTGATATTGTAAGTTGGTTTAAATTGTATTAATTTGTTTAATTAAAACTTTTACAAAGCAAAGAAAATGAATGTAAAAGAAATACAAGCATTTGCGTGCCTTCTTCTGTTCCACTCAAATACAGAAAATGGAACCACATCAGTCACACAGAAAGTCAAACAATAATTAAATTGCTACCAACCTTAGGGCTTGATTATAAGTTTGACTGATGGAGCCCTATCCATCCGGAAGGGAAATAATATCAAGTCCCCCATCCCAAAGGTATTTCATCCATCAAATTTAGATATGCTCAATGGCTCAGCCCTAATCTTTGTACCTAAAAAGGAACTGCCATCAAAGTAGTTCACCTAAAAGTACAAAACATTTATTGAACTGCCCCACTTTGGTTTTGAGAGCCAATCACCAAACGTTTTACCTTTTGTTAACAAAATCCCAAAGTTAATGGTTTGTTTTTGAAAAACAAAAAAACGAATGAACTCCAAACCTTGGGAGCTTTTCTTCATTTCTGTTTTTTTCTTTCCAAAACCTGCTGGTGATAGACAGAAACAATACAACATGCACAGCCCCCTCTAAATAGGGCAGGTGGTATAATGCCCTTCCTCTGACAGCCCATAGTCTGTTGGACATCTGAGGAAGCTCTCTGTCAATGAGCCAATGGTTGCTTCATTGATGGAAAGCTTATAGTAGCCCCGTCTCTAAATGAGGTGACCCAGAGTTTGGCAGACAGAGTCTTCCCTCATGTTGGCAATGTAATACCCTGTTCACTAAACTAAATCAGTCCACAAAATATTTGGACTGACAATATTATGTTCATAGGCTTAACAAAATGAACCAGGTTCATTAGAAATTAAGCTGAAGATACTAAAGAGTGATGTTTGTAGTGCAGCTTTGCAGAAAGAATTGCCTTAAGTTGCTTCATGATGGAGAAAAAGTGCATATAGTATTCAGAAAAAATAAATTTGGGGAATAAATATAAAACCTCCTTCTGAAAATGACCTCAAAACAGACAACAAAGGAATTAGTAGCTCTTATTTCACTGTAACCTTTACCACGTTAAACACCATGAAACTGGAAGCCACCATCAGAGGTCTTTCAAGCAGCTCTTTGTCCAGCAACATGCTACTCCAAATATGATAATGCAGTACAAAGGCATTTTGACCCTTCCCTCAACTTGTATACAAATCAGGGCCATATTCAAGCAAGAAGGGCATGGCCATGCCCTTCAACTACAGAACAATTTCTGGCTTTTCCATTATATTTAAGATGTTTAAGAAAAAAACAAATTTGTTCCAAATCTAACCTCACATCAGAAATCAAAGTATTTTGTCACACTACAGTCTCTTTTCTCTCTGAGCTCTGAACATTACACAGAATGTCATTGTCTTAGATCGTCATTGAAGCAGCCAAACAATTAAGCGGACTAATATTTTTGTTTACCTCAGCACAGTTTTAACATTAGAATATTCCTCTATCTAGTGGCTGCTCCTCCGCTGAGGCGGAGGAGCATCGCCCCACTGCCTCGAAGCAGCAAAAGAAAGGAAAAAGTAAAATGATAATTACTAATGTTATTATCATTTTATTGTGTTCTCCTGCTGCGGCAGCTTGCGTGAGGGGTGGGGCGGGGCCGAAGAGCAGGCGAGGAGTGGTACAACCCTCCTAAGTGCACAATGACTGTTTGGTTGGCCCTCTCGGGCCAGACATGCGCACTTTACAGCCTGCATGGAGAACATGTCCACCACTACGGCCCCTGACTGAGCACTTTGTCATGGCACTCAGACCAATCACAATACTTCATTTCAGCATTGTGATTGGCTGCGAGGAGCATGGGAGCCCTGGTGCTTCCTGCTTACTGTTTTTCATAAGAATCCAGGAAGAGGATGCAGGAGAGGTGGTGGTGGCTGGCCAGTGGGCCAGACAGGACGTAAGTGATTTTTTTTAAGTGTTTCCCCCCCGCCCCACTGCTGTTTCCAGGCTGTAGCCGCGACTGCCTCTGCCACCCCTCTGAGTCTGTGCCTCTCTCTGAAATCAACCACAATAGTTAACACTGACTGACTGTTCCAGCGGATGTCTTGTTCTACGCTAAGTCCTTTAACTATTTACCTATGCCCCTTTTGAAAATCAGAAACACTCCTAAATTATCTATCCTTTCACATGCTGATGATGCTCCTATGTACCTGCACATCACCAACAAACTAATAGCTAAGGGTGGGCGACAATTTCCGGTCCGCTCGCGGAACTTGTGAAATTTCAACATTTTCACGTTCTGCGCGGAACGCGAAAATGTCGAAATTTCCGCGATCGGCGGCGGAACAAAAACATGCAGGGCAGGATTCATTCTGGCATGATGCTCCTGTCATTAAACCTCAACAGGATTGGAAGCACTTGCAGATATAAATAAAGCAGGTGCCCGAGATGAAGGTCAAATTCAGTAACGCATTAATCAGCACAAAAGCTTTGTGAGAACGGTGGAGGCTAGGAAGGTGTGCTTTCTCCCCATATCTACCGTCAACAATTTGCTGTCATCCTTGATGGAGCTCTGTGCACCCATGAGTTTCTCGAGCGCAATCCCCGTGTAGTTCCTGACACGAGGATGTTCTGTCTCCTCATCTGCTGCTCTGATCGGTCTCTGGCCCTTTATAAACAAGAGGCATGCGAACTGCATGGAAGCCCCGCCTGTTTGGCCCCAGCCCACACACCAGCAGGGTGCAACGTCTTCCTGCCCTTTCCCCACTATGATGGATAGCTCACTCGAGGGACACCTGCGCCCGTCGGCGTGGTGGCAAAGTTACAGACACGCATGGTCACAGGTGACAACTCTTCTGGCCCTTTATGCAGCTGTAGTGTAGGAAAAGCACTATAAATTTACCCAACGAGGTAGTACTTACTGATTAGCCAGTAGAAAGTACTCCAGTTGAATAGAGGTATTGCACAAAACGGTGGCATCCTCTTGGGTATATATGCAGGGCAGTATTCATTCTTGCACGATGCTCCTGTCACAAAAATTACACCTCAACAGGAAGCAATTACATATATAAATAAATCAGGTGCCCGAGTTGAAGGTCAAATTCAGTAACGCATTAATCAGCCCAAAATCTCCGCGAGCACGCGAAATTAAACGTGTATTTTTTGCCGTTTCGCGAAATTTTGCAAAAGGCAATTTCTCAAATTCCGCCCACCCCTACTAATAGCCTGATTTAGAGTTCATGGACGGGGCACTCCAGCACAAATAGCCCGAGCTGTATATTACAAGTGCCATAGGAAATAATGCACTAAGAATATAGCAAATGGGAAACCTGTCAAGTTTGTGATGGAGTTACCCAGCTGCTGAACTCTAAATCAGGCCCTACATTTGTAAAGCTGTACTACACAAGAGCATTCATTAATCCATTTTCCATTCAACTATTAACCTATTAATTAATTATTTTGATTCTACAATCCTGAGAGTTGGTTGGTGAGGCCACTTGCCAAATTGGTCATGTGGAAAGATCAGCTATGTAGCATAATGCCCCTTCCTTTAGTCAGCAGAAATACAGGTTTCCAGTGGCGTTGCCCCACTGAGGAGGTCGAAAAAAGAAAAAATGAAATGATAATAACTCATGGTTATGATAATTTTATTTTTCCCCTTACTCAGCTGGATAGGGGCGGGCTGCTCTGCTTACAGGGCAGGGCACAGGAGGAGTGGTTTGCCCACTCCAAGTGTGCAGGATGCTTTGGCTGGCCGTCTCGGGCTGGTCAAACCATCATGCGCAATTGCATGTTCTTCATGCAGGCTGCAGTACAGTCTACATGGAGAACATGCCCAGCCTCCCATTCTCTGGCTGAGCACCGAACTACAACGCCCAGACCAATCACAATGCACAAGAAGCCACGAGAGGCATACTCTAAATGCCAAGCAGATCAAAGAGGGGACAAATTACGATCAGGAGGTCCAATCTGGACATGCGAACCTCAAGGTAGTTCCTGTAAAACCCATGTCAATTAAAGCATTTCTTGCCAAAAGCTCTTGAATCTCTTTTTATTTATGGTGTTAGTTCAATGGTATGGACTCTGATAAATAAGGAGACAGGTTTCGAGAACACCAATGTCAGCATACAAAAGAGTGTTACAGTAAACAAATGATGGATGGAATGCTGACAATGCAAACATTCTCCCCCAGTCAAAAGATCTGGGTTAAATCCATCGTTCTTTTGCCCACTACCCAGCCCAGTTTGGACCCAGACATATGCAAATCAGTCTTGACCCTGTGCCTCATGGGAACAGTCCAGCCCGAACAACCAGGCCAGGTCCTCCCTGGACTGGAAACAAGCATCCTAGGACCGGTTTCGGGGTTTCACCCCTCTTCAGCCAGGATAGCTTGATTCCAGTGGCATGGAGAGCACGGGACCCATGTCTGGGCGTACCCGTCCCACTCGGGGTGACAAAGGCAAAAACAACAGTTGATGGACAGAATGCAGAACAATATCATCCATTCACCCCAGTACAGAGATCTGAGCCTAAATCCATCATTGCTTTGCTCACCATGCCATTCCAGTTTGAACCCAGCCATATGCAAATCAGTCTTGACCCTGTGCCACATGGGAACAGTCGAGCCCAAACTGCCAGGCCAGGTCCTCCCTGGACTGGAAAAAAGCATCCTAGGACCGGTTTCGGGGTTTCACCCCTCTTCAAACTGGGGTGGCGTAGTGGGCAAAAGAACGATGAATATAACCCAGGTATTTCGACTGGGGGAGAATGTTTGCATTGTCAGCATTCCGTCCATCATTTGTTTGCTGTAACACTTTTCGCCCTAAGTGGGATGGGTATGCCCAGATGTGGGTCCCTTGCTCACTGTGCCACTGGATTCAAGCTAGCTTGGCTGAAGAAGGGTGACATACCCTGAAACCGGTCCCAGGATGCTTGTTTACGGTCCAGGGAGGACCTGATCTGGCAGTTCGGGCTGGACTGTTCCCATGAGGCACAGGGTCAAGA
Source organism: Triturus cristatus (assembly GCF_964204655.1). Taxonomy (NCBI): domain Eukaryota; kingdom Metazoa; phylum Chordata; class Amphibia; order Caudata; family Salamandridae; genus Triturus; species Triturus cristatus. Next base: position 911,245,702 of record NC_140581.1, on the reverse strand, counting down.
CTGATTTGCATATAGCTGGATTCAAACTGGAATGGCATGGTGAGCAAAAAAATTATGGATTTAGGCCCAGATCTCTGTACTGGGGTGAATGTATGACATTGTTCTGCATTCTGTCCATCAACTGTTGTTTTTGCAGCATACAAAAGAGGCACCATCACAAATGATCAGCCCAAGACTTGATGTAGACAAAAGCACACATTCAAGAAAATATTCATTTCTGTGGGGGATTTAAATGGTGAAATCATTGCAACATCGTGTATACGAGCATGCTGTGGTGTTGGAACAATTTTTGGAATACGGGTACATGCCAATAACGTAACCTCACTAAAGGCACATGGATTGCGAAAAATGAATGTGCTAAATTGACACACATCAGTGAGAGAAGTATAAGGCAAATTTTTACGTGGTAGGTTAATATCATAAAATGGTTTATTTGTTCTACTGCATCCCTAGACACAGCCACTGAGCCAGCAAATCCGTTTTGACTGGGCAACAGCCAGACCTTATTTGTTTTCACATTTTAGAATGACATGTTATATAGACTAACCTGGCCAACTGTGGCATCTAAAAAAGAATAGACACTTTAGTATAAGCCTTCCTCCTGCAAACGAACACGTTTTATGCCAGCCTCCATTGGTGATTGATCCATCTAAAAGTCTTAATTGAACCAGACGGTCTCAGTAAGAAACACATAACCAATAATGCAAATTAAGTCACTAATTTGTTTTATTTTTGTATCACCGAACAGTGAGCTGAGCCTAGAAAGCAATATACATCTGAGAACAACATATTTCCATAATGGCTTAACCTATGACACACTAAACAATATGAATCATTCAAAGTCACAGAGTCAAGGGAAACAGAATAGTGCTCACTTGAGAAGCAGTGTTAAATGATGAAATGAAACTGAAAGTAAAAATATCTGCTGGGGCTTTGTCTCACAATTCATCAATTTGCCTGTGACACATGGAATACCAACACAACTTTATTGGTTGCGCTTATATATGTTTGTCCAATATTTACAATCTGTCAGTAGGGAACAATTCATGGATGCTGTGATGCTGATTTATCCTTCTAAAAAATTTGGAAAAATATATTAAAAAACCTAAATTCACAAAGTGCTAAAAATTGTAATGTCTGTGGATGTCGAGTTGGTAAAGATATTGTGCAGCACTTTTAAAAAGTGCCACTATATGTGATGAATGATAACCATGTTGTATGCTAATAATCAGGTCAATTTGTCAGTTAATTGAAAAAGAGTGAATTTTAGGCTTGCAATTGGTACAATTTCATATGAAAAGGGTCTATTTAAAAACTAGCTTTTGTAGTAATTTAGTAGTATTTCAATGGTTCTACTCACATATTATAAAGTGCTATGCACTAACCTACATGTAAAGGCTACAACATGCCTCCACCTCTCCTATCTTTTCCGTGGAGATCTCTGCCCGGATATATTTTCTACCATTAGAAAATTAAATATAAACAATCTTTAACTTGTAATGCATTAACCTCTTCAGTGCCCCGCCCTTTCCCCGCCCTGTGCCGGGCGTTGCATTAGCGGGCGGGGTTCATGACGAGATAGTCTCGTCATGGGCACAGCGCAACCGCACTCCATGACGAGACCATCTCGTCATGGGCACTGAAGGGGTTAATTAATTTTAACAAATTCTATACATAACTTTAAATTATTTTAATGCATAATAAATCAATCTAAACATTTTTCTGTAGGTGAGATTTTTTTGTATAGCTTTCACAAAACTAATTTTAATTTCATTTGTTTTAATATATTTAATTAATTAGATTGTTAAATCTAAATCAAGGTAATAATGCTGCAGCATTTTATTTTTTACTTTGCTGTATATGTAAAATACACATATATAAAGTCTACACTTTGCAGTAAGTTTACACTCCCAAATGGTGAATTGCCAACAGTAATAAAGTTACAAAAAATAAGAGTAAATTTACATGTGTATATTTACTCCGGTGTAAATTTAACTTTGTGAACAGGCCTCTAAAAGCCTAGCTCCCCTCACACTTCAGGGTAGAGGCCTCCACTTTTAAGAAATAGAATATTTGCTGCACCCTTGTGGTTTACATCTTCGAAGGGGGGCAGATGCAAAAAATGTTTCACATTTTCAAAGGTTTTAATGAGCACTGCTGTATATCAGTGCGAGTTACAGGCTTATTTCTGGAAAAGGTTTATTAATTCCCAAGCAAGTACATTCAACTGCAATTGTACATAGAGTATAATTAATTGTGTATGTGAACATTTCTTTACATAATTGCAATTTCTGTTTTATATTTTTTCTTAATGAGAACTTGTTTCTCCCCATCATGAAACACCTTTTCCTCCACGCCTAGAAAATGTATAATGGCGCTTTCCTATCGCACCTAAGAAACACATTTACTCCTGTGATCGTCAGAAGTAAATCTGAAAGGTGGACATGTGCTATTGATGGACAAGGTTATGAATACCAACAAATTCATTGATTTGAGTCTGTTCCCCAACATTTGTGACATCCCTGGAGATTTAACCATGTGCAATATTACAATATACTTAATATGCATGTCTTAAAGCAAATTCACTTTCTGTGACTTTCTAAAGTGCATTTGCACTCCTAAGCCAAGCCATTTGCATGTGTAAGTTTGATTTCAGTGTCAAAATGGCTTTGTTAATCAGTTCCAAAGAATCAATATTGTCTCGTGTACTTCAAATGTTTTTGGGATAACTGGAAATACTTTTATGTATGTGTGTTAACATGCTATGGCCTTCTACTTCATACATTTTTACAGAGTGCAGCTAGGTTCAAATAAAAAAAAAAGAAAAATCCGTCCCTGTCCCAGTAAAAAACAAAACACAGGTCACCACATTAAAGTAATTATCAGTAGTTTGTGTGAAAACATTGCTGATATTTGACAATCTGTCTTTGAAAACAGAACACATGGTGCCAGAAGAAAATATCTGAAGACCCATGAGCATCATTTGGGGAGCACCACTGCTTTTGCTACCTCTGGCACTGCCCTTGCGACCCCTAGCCTAAAAGGGGGCAAAGGCAGTACCGGGAACAGAGGAAAGGGAGCATTTGGCTGAGCAAAATGCTCCGAGGCTCTCAGGGGGCGTTCCTCGAGATTGTAACATTTGCAACTTGCAACTGTTACTATTCGGCCTGATTCAGCTGAAATGTAGCACCAACACACTTCCCAGGCCCCAGACAGCCTCAGGCAGACCTGGTAACTTTCAATATTTCTGTGCTATCCTAGATCGAACAGCTGAGGAGAAGAAGTTTTCTCTAAATTCAGGGCACCTTTGCTGTTCTAATATGCAACTTTCGAGATGGCACCGATTTTTGAAGAATCACAATAAGTGATTCTATTTCACACGTTATCATCATACCAGCACACGTTTAGTTTTACTGCAGCACTGAGCTTTTTAAGCATTCTATTACAGGTCTTTTTCTTTCGATTTCATTCAAGTTTGTGTCAGAGAGAGAAAGGGAGTTTTTACACACCATCAGGACTTGAGTGGAGGCTACACATCAAGGCTGATGTGTATGTATTGAGTAGTATGTATGGAATACTACAGCAGCTCTGTCAAGAGTCATACATCTGGGGTTAGAATGAGGTATTTTGCTACAATCTCTGCATCAGAGCTCAGATTGGAGAGTGTCACACAATTAGCTGAGCAAAGAAACTGAGTGGTTCATTTCTCTGCTTCTTGGCCAACTGGTGTGAATTAATTTCTCTTCAGTTAAACTCTGGTCAGTCACACTGGAGGTGGGGTTGTTACAACCAATCACAGACATGGGCTCAGCTTTTACCCTTATGGAACTCTTTTATTGTTGCCCAGGTAACTGGGCTGGCCTCCATTGGCTAATGTATTGCCTACCTTGAGATAAACTGCGCAGCACAACCTGCCCAAGCCTGCCATGGGTTTGTCCAGCTACCCTCACGCACATGCATTTCAAAATTGGGTGCAGGACAATTTGGATCAAAGAAGCCAAGGACAACAGGAGGAGTAGGGAGCCCGGTAGTAACAGTACTGCTTCCATGATTCTTCTGAAGTGAGACACGCTTCCGCTACCCCTGGAATTGTGGTGAATTGACGCCCATGTGAAGAGCCTCTTTATTGTTCATTCCTCATTTAAGCTCTTTCAAGTTTCATGGGGGCACTGCATTTCCTCCCACACTCATGAAAACCTTGAAAGTTAAAGCAAAACTGGGTGTAACCAAATTAAGATGTGTAGCTGCTTCCCAAGGTTTGGAAAATTGGGAATGAATTTTTGTTGAGTATGTGCACCTTTTTTCTTTCTGGAAGCTATCAGAAAGCTAACACCTCTGTGTTGTTTGCACATCAAGGAGGCAGAGGTGTATGTCAAGCAGCATACATTTCTAACATATTCACATACACAGTATCCATATGGATAGTGGGTGGACAGGGTTCCTGTAGTGCACAACATATGCTTTTGTTCTTTAGATTTACCAATACCTTTCATAGGCTATGTATTTCCTGTTTGGTCTGAGGAAGGAAATTATCTTCCAATGCTAGCTTTCATAGGTGTACAGCAACACATTATTGTCCAAGTCTGATTTCTCAAATTTCTGAACTACTTCCAATATACACTTTCTTTGCTCTGTCTGCACAATGCACTCAATTGGTTCCAACTGGCCAGAAAAGCTTAACTGGGCAGTTAAAGAAGGGAGTATAAGCAGCCATCCAAGAACCAAACAAAAGTCCAGCTTCACAAGGTTTCCACTCCATGCATTGACCTACAGTGTAACCAGACAAGTGCCACATCTAGGAACTCAAATTGGTGCACTCTGTTCCCAAGGACTGTATTTTCCAGGTCAAACCCACTTTACCTCGGGGTTCAGCATTTGCAGAAATGGTAAGGGGCCAGTGGTCCTATTGTTTAAAGGACCAGAGCAACTGAGGAAGAGCAAGTTTTTAGCATGTGGTACTTCTAGATTCCCATATCAGTATTCTGTGCAGCTGTGCATACTCAGTTTTCTTACCGGAGCAGCAGTTAGGCAACTGTAAAAATAATGCCCATCAAATATATGGAGCACAGGTACCCAGGCTGATTAACATTCTGCAGACATATCGCCCTTCCCAACATCCAATTATACTATTGGGCCGCTCAGCTTATAGTGATTAATCAATGGCTTCATGCTCCACGGGACGAGCCAGCACTACGTATGGACAGGCACGCTCTGGGCACGGACGGAGTCCTAGGCCCCCCCAAATAATAAATCTCGTAAACATGTGTTGATCGGCCCCATGGCACACACCGTGCAGATATGGTTTGCGCAGCGCGCGTTTGGCTGGGAGGGAGTGATGACACAACACACGCCACTCTGGGACACCCCTAGGTTGGATAATTTGCGCACAAGTGAGGGTTTCTCCGGTTGGGATCTAATAGGCATCTCCACGGTTGGGGACTTGTGGAAAAAGGGGGAAGTAGTCACTTTTGCTCAGCTACGGGCATCGTACCAAATGGCAGGGACGGAGCAATATCGATACATGCAAATAAAACACGCACTAACGAAGACCATACCTCCGGGAACTGACCTCCCCGAGTCCTCGCCACTCAACGATCGACTGTTAACAGACTGTCTTAGACAAAAAGCAATTTCTCTAATATATCGCAAACAGGTCAATAATCAGAAAGATCCCACGCAAAGTCTAAGAGCAAAATGGCAAACCGAGGTGGGAGAGATGGACGAGCAGGACTGGCAGGAGGTGCTGGCGTCCCCGCGGGAGGTGGCGATCCCATCCAGACTAAAATTCGTGCAACTTAAAATATTGCACAGAACATATTACACCAGAACTACACTCTATAAAATAGGGAGGATAGACACACTGCTCTGTCTTCGGGGGTGCGGGTTAACAGGCTCCTTTTATCACATACTATAGGTTTGTCCCTACATCACAAAATATTGGAGGGCAATCATGGCCACGATCACTAGAGTATGTTCTCCCTGGAACTAAGAAGATGCCTACTCAATGTGTGGGAACCAACAGACCTCAACCATGCGGAGCAGGACTGGGCGACCCTGGGGATTGCAATAGCCAAACGGAACATTGTTCAGCACTGGGGGGCACAAATGGTCCCTTCTCACCAACAGTGGTGTCGTGACTTGGACTGCGCTATGATAGCGGAGAAAGCAGTATTCATTCATAGAGGGTGTCTACGGAAATGGGTGCGAGTGTGGGGGAAATGGAACACATTTCGAGGGAACTTATGCGCCCCGCCTCCAGAGGAATCAGATCCCGAACTGAGCGAATGACAAACACAGATAGTGCTTTACTGGTTGTCTCTGTAATGCAATGTTAATTCTAATGGGTACTGAGGAGAAGCGAACGTGCATATGTGTGATGTACTCTGTGGCGCTGGCACGTATAACGCTAGAACTGTATAATAGACAAAATATACGAGATTGTAGTCAGCTATGTTTAACGCAAATATTAATAAAGTTTTTTAAAAAATAAATAAAAAAATCATTCTGCAGATAATAAATAAATCAAAATACCAAATCTTGAAAGCAAGAAAAATGAAATGAATACGCCAAAAAGCTGGATTTCGTGACACCATGGTACAGAGAGTTCATAAAATCCTGTCACTGACTAAGGCACCCAGTGGTTGTAACTCATTCTAGAGAACAACATACTTACGGAAATCTGTTCTGCGAAAACATTCTATAATTTCAAACATATTATAATATGTCTTGTTTTTGGTGAGACCCATTCCCTTTTCCTTTATTGCTCTTCTATATTCATTCATCTTCCTATTCTCAAAATGACTCCGTCTTCTTCTCCCTCACACATTTTTTTTACCTCTGCTCTGTACTCTTACTTATAACCAAATGTCTTTACCCCCTAGGAATACCCTTGTACCTTTACCTCTACTTTCACCCGCATACCTCTAGCTCTGCCTTGGGCACTCTACCTATACTCTAGTATATCTAGCTCTGCTTATATAGTAGTACCAGTACGCCTCAACATAATCACTAACCTCCGTCCTATCCTATAGCCTAGTAATGATATCTGTACACATACTCTAGCACCTCTATCCCCTTCTACAATGTAATAACACAACATTTACCTATATCTTTCACTACATATACCTACTGACTCTACAGGTGCTTATAGTGTAGAACCTCTATAACTACCTTCACCCTGCAAATGCTATCCTGCCTTTTCTCTAGTACCTCTACACCTACTTATACCTCATACCTCTTCATCTCTCTTTACCCATGCCCATTTTTCCTCTTACCAGTTTTCCTTTTCTTGGCCCGTCGTCCAATTTTTGGATGATTTGTCTTGTGTCAAAAATTCTCAAATTGTTGAAGGTAAAGTGCTTTCCTCATTTTGGGAATTCACCAAAATGGAGTTTCACAAGCAGAGGCACTTAGATGATATTTGTTTTGTCTTTGCTTTACCAAAGTTAGCTATCCTGCATAAAAGTTCTAATGTCATCAAAGCGATCCTGAGGTTTCCCAAACTGTAGCCTTGACCTATTGTATCAAAATCTAGTGGTTTACATTGTAGTTTTAAACGAGCACGCGCAGCATGAATAATTCAATAAATAAGGGAAATGAATATACAAATGGGAAAGGTGGCCTAAAGGGTCACAACTATCTAGCAATGTAGAGCCAGACAAAATATCCCACTTGTACTGTTGTGATATGGTTCTCTAAAATAATTTAAAACACTCCATAGTATGTCTACCAACCCCTGGTACTGAAATCAGAATGTCAAAGTGATTATGATTATTGATATTGTCAGTGACTGAGGCTCGGTCTAATAGAGTAGTGACTGAGACTCAGTCTAATAGAGTAGTGACTGAGGCACAGTCTAATAGAGCATGCAAGGCCATACGCCCCCCATCTATAATGTGTCTGATGTTACTGGTAAAACCTAGCAATGTGTTTTTTATCCCATTCAATGATCAGAAACCTAACTAGGCATGCCTGTCAATTTTTGATGAATTAACTGAGCATGTATTTGTGAAACAATAACGTCTCATTGACATTGCTCATTGTCAGAAAATACACAAGGGGGAACTAGATACTTGACTGTAACGAATAAAGGTATTAATGATATTTTTTTATTGCATAATTACCTAAACCATTGCAATTACACATGTAGACAAACAAGTTAAAAAAGGTAATATTAAGAACACTTGCATCAATGATTGCGTAATAAGTAAAAAAAGAAATAATGAGGGCCACCAGTGTTTCTATATTTCCTATCTATCTTGCAACTGCTGCCCAAGAGTACTAATATATCGAGCTTATAAAACCTCCTCGTACATTCGGATAGTTATATGATTATATATAAAGTGCTTTGTGCTCTGACTTTACTGTGCCGAATCCACCCCTCCCCGCTAAAAGCCACCCTGATGGTAGGTCCAATCCATGGACTTCACACTGCCGATGGCCATAGCACTGAAGGAGCACTTGTAGATGGTTTCTCACTTAACAGGTCCAGAGAGTTCAATGTTTCCCGTAATATATATATTTTTTTAGGTGATGCCACCAAGATCCAGGTTTCACTAATGTACTGCTTCCTAGCACCTGTCAGGGCCCATTGTCTTATTCAGTTCGATTTGGACCACTTTCATGTACTTTCCAATTTTGGCCAGGTATGCGGGCACGATACAGGTGAAAATCCATGCGAGTACTCTAAACAGGTCCTAACCTTTTATCGCAGGAACACTGGCTTTAAGAGTGTCCGACATTGTTGTAGTAAAGCACATCAGCAACATACAAGGTGTGACAGGGACTCTGCTCTACATTTGCACAGCTGGCATTTGATTACCTGCTGTAGGCATTATCATCCTGGGTTGAGTTCCTTGATTAGAAGTTGAACTATCCTGGCCCATTGGATGTCTTTCAGGCATTTCTTGCGTAGTGTATTGTTCAAGTATGGCTGCTCGATGTTTGCTTCATAGGAGGGAGACAGGTCTGGTAATTCTCCCTTTTCCTTCTGTCTGGCTGTATATTCCGCCCTAGAGAAATGAAAAACTTGTTCATTTAGAGGTTTTGTTATTGCCAAAGAAGTAACTTACTTCTTCCAGCAACCAATTGGCTATTGCTACGTTCAGGTTAGACAATGCCACTTGCATGTAACTGTTCCAGGGGTTCGTCCCCCTTCAAACATTGCTTTAAGTATTTCTTTTAGAGATCCTGTGCGTGCTTTGAGTACCTGGGAGTAATATTTTGCAAGGGTGTTAATGCATTAATACTTTTGTTGAAGCAGTCGGAACTCCAGCTGGGTCAAACGGTTGCTTGTGTACTTTGGTAACTTAAAGACACATTTGTAGCCCTGGCACTGTGCTTTTTCGAGTGCGGACTCCATCTGCCCTGGAAAAGCTTGCTGCGCGTATCCTGCAACTGGTAACAACTTATATTCTATTACTCTCCTGACTGGTATTGTTGTGGTGCTGCACATTTTCTCATGCAATTTTCATAGTGCATATGCGGTCACTTGTGTTTTGGTTTTTATCTTGGCCTGGTGCTTTGCTTTCCCTGTGTCACTTAACCATGCGCCTAGATAATTGTAAATTCTTACTGTTCCTATCATCCGGTTTCCCAGCCTCCATTTAAGAAAAGATTTTCCTATGCATTGCTCAAAGACTACCGCTTTGGTCTTACTTGAATTAGCTGCTAGTTCATTGGTGTCATTACATGAGTTTGGGGGGCCAGAACTCTTTGTAAACCTACTCTGGTATGATCAAAGTTTACCAGGTCATCCGCGTACTGGAGTAGATGCAATTCTTTAAGCCCCTATTTTTGGGATAACCAACGCAGCTCCTTGAAGGCCTTTACCTAGATTTGCTGTGTAAAGGTTAAAAAGTGTCGAGGCTAGGACGCAGCCCTGTTTCAGGCTCGATCCCTGTACAGCCTTTTAGAGACCATGTTCCCAGTCAGTTTTATCCTCATTCAGCTGTTACTTTATAGTGAGATAATAGCCTTCAGAAGGTTGTCTGGGATATCCCAGCTCTTCACTTTTTTACACAGCTCATTTCTGGAGGCACCATCAAACACCGCTGACTAGTCCACAAAGCAGGAGAACACTAGCAAGTTGTTTTGGTGTTCGAGTGCTGGGCCAAGAGTGATAATGCTACTATGTTCTCAATTGTTTAAACACCCTTTCGAAACCCTGTTTGGTAGAATGGTAGAATGGCATTGTCCTTTATTCAGTCAATTAACTCATTTAAAAGAGTGCTGGTGTATGCTTTCCCTTCTATGTACAACAGGGTGAGTAGCTTGTAGTTCTTTGGATCCATTTTGTCACCTTTTTTGTATATCGGTTGCAACATGGACCCTTGCCAGGAATCCTGTACGTTGGCTTTTGCCCTGCATTCCATATACAGAGTAGATAATGCCTCTGCCCAGTATGCCAGGCCATCTTTGAATATGCCACCTGGGAGGCTGTAGGGCCCTGGTGCCCCATCTCTTCTTATCTTTTTTTATAATATTTTCAACAATGTATTGTTCCTATGCCTTACCATCTTCTATCTTTGTGGGCACTTTGCCTGCAGATATGCTATCTGCCAGCAGGTCCCTGGCCTCTTGCCACCATGCACTTGAATCAGTTGGAGATATATATATATATGCTACATGCGCTTGCCATGCTTCCGCAGTTACTGTATTCTGCTGAACTCTATCTTTTTGTTCTTTAGTTTGCTATATAATCCCCAAATTACTTCTGTTTGTTATTTTTGCACAGCTCATGTATCTTAATCCATTCATCCTCTTTGTGCCTTTGTTTTAATTTCCAGGTGACATGTTTATGCTCGGGGTTGGCTTGCTTGTATGCCATCTCAGTGACTAGTGTCCCAATTATTTGGTGGATCCTTTTGAACTGCCTTAGGGTTTGAATGCTAACCCTTACACCTCTATTATTTTTTAACTTGCTCCTGGCGTGCCCGTTCCTCTTGTTTGTTGGCGTCCAGGTCCCTCCTAAAAGGGCAGTGCATAGGACTGCTATCCAGGTTCCCCAGTTTTGTAAGGACAGGATGGGATTCTCTTTTTTCTGCCCATTTCCCTTCTCCAATATCCATTTCCAAAATGTTATTGAGATATCTGTATTCCACTTGATCCTGTTTAGCAGCGTGTGTTCCTCTGTGCCCCTGGTGTTGCTGATGGCCTCAATTTTTCCCCTTTGTTCGACGTTAAGATTGAAGTTTGCTCTAAGCATGGCGTGATTGCTTAATTTGCTTCGCCACATCTCAAATTCTTATATCCATTGCTTGATGTTCTTACTTAAAAACATATAATGTATAGTAGTGCAGTTATTGAAAGAGAAGATACTTGGTGCCGTAAGTTGTGGTTCGGAGGCCCAGGTCTCAGCCGAGGCCAATTCATGAGCTTGAAGGAGGCTGCAAACTTTTCTTTTTGTGGGTCTGCTTCTTCTGTTCTTAGTGGCATCTGTTCCCAGATGGTGGAGATTGAAGTCTCCTGTTATCACCGAGGCCATAACCAATATCAAAGGGGACCCCTGCAAGTAAATAGCGGGCGGGTGAGGCAGGGAACATTCAGAAACACCACTAATAGGGCGGGTGACTGTTTCTATTAGTGGTATCACCGAGGCCATAGCCAGATGTTCATACAGCCTCTCTTCGAATGCGAAGATTACCTCCTTTGTTGTCTCCTGCTTTGCAACTCCCTGCCCATTTTGGTATGCATTTATAATTAACAGATCCTTCCTACTCGTGCCATAAGGAATGCCCTCTAGTATGATACTCTGAAGTGTGTCTGAAACAAATCACACTTTTTTTAAATGATGCTGACTGCATTCTTGAAGGAAATACAGTTCCCTTTAACAATTAAGTTACAATTATAATCTGGATGAGTGCTGCCAATTATTCTCTGTCAGCCACCATCGGGGGGCCTCAAAGCACAGAGGGGATGAGGTAGTTTGCCACTGTCGTACTGAGAGTCATTTTGCTATGGCTCTAAAAATTGGGCCCTTCCACAGGGCTCTCAGGATAGTGAGTGTGAGCAGTCATAGGCTTCTCAGGGAGTTATTGTGCAGTGCACAACTCAGAACACAACAGTCAATCAGCAGACAGAATAACTTCAATGCCCAGCTCAACGCTTGCCTGTAAGGACATTAAAGTACTCTTTAATCACACAACAATACTAAATACTACACAGTTCAAATTAGGACAAAAGCCAGTGTCCCTGGTGACAATTCTCCTTTGTGCAACTATGCCATCGGAGTTCCCTCATCTTAACCCTCCCTCTGTGACCACTAGTTGGTTGGTTCCCCAATACTTATGGTATAAGCATGCATCAAGCACAGGTGTAGTCTTGAATGTCCCCCACAAGACTAACCTGAGCTTCAAGTCTCTTACTCCTGGTGTAGTGGGTAAAGCAGGAGTTCATGATGCTATCCCTACAGTGTATATGGCAGCCTTATATTTATTTTTGCAAGCTGGGCAATGTCAAGCAAGGGCAGGGCAGAAGCTGCCACAAAGGCCAGGCACGGTTGTGTCTCTGTGTACGCAGTTGCCTGGCTCTAGCTCCATGATGCAGTGGCCCTGGCATGAGGAGTATAGATGTGATCAGGCTGCATGACTATATTCAACTGTCGAAACAGCCACTACAGCACATGCAGCCCTGTTTGTGCTGATGTTATCAACATAGCAGATGTAACCCTGACCGGGCTGGTACAGGTAGCTGCATCCCCAATCAGTGATACAGGACATATGGTCCCCACCAGGCTGATTCAGGTAGTGAAGCAGTTGTAGCCCTGATCAGGCTGTTGTTATCACCATTGTAGCTGCAGGCTCAACTGTGCTAGAACAGAGTGCTGTAGCTCTGATTGAGTCAATATTTTCACCAAAGCAGATTCTGTCCCAACAAGGGCAATATAGGCAGTTGCTTAATGCAGTTCCTGCCAGGAATATAGTGTGAGAAACCAAGAGGAACCTCTGCAGCATGGATCACTCCAAGCTTGGTCTCAGGTATTCAACTTCCTCTGCATGTCCTATGCAGGCAGGCTTCTAAGCACTTAGACAGTCTTTTAGTCCTCCAGCAGAAAGTGCAGACTTCAGTTGATGTATCCTCACCGCAGACAGACACAAGCTCTGGTACTCAAATATGCAATCCCTTTTTTGGTCCTGAAGGGTTTGAAATTGGAACCAAGTAGGGTGGTTTGGGATCACATTTTCCACAACTTCTAGGCAGGGGATGTGATTCCATTGTCTTAAACAATCAGTTTGATGTGGTTCACTTTCAAGTGTCCTTCTCAAGCTGCTCTCCAGACATAGCCTTAGGATACAGTGATGCTTCTCATAGCAGGTAGCACTGGGGATGTCCCCAAACAGTAGCACACGCACCACAGACATAGTGAAGTGAGAGGGTTATGCACCTAGCTGCCTTCAGCCTCTCTGAAACAATAATCAGCGATTGACAAAAGAGCAGGCCTGTTGCAGAAACATCCTCACTTATTACAAGATAAACTGCAATTCCACCCTTCACTACAAACGGCAAGCAAATTAAAGTGCTCCAGAAGAACTAAGCAGCAGCCCCTTTCTAAAAAAAGTTCTCACATTATTCCCAAAGGAAGCCCTGCTCCATCTTCCTTAACACACACAGGATGCTTACTCACAAATTAGGGCAGGCAAATAACAATAGAATCTTGCCAAGTGGTATCTGTAGGCCACACTCCCTCTGGCTCGGGTAAAAAGGTCTGGCAAGACTTTCAAGCTATATAAGCATGGTTTAATGCCACCACTGCTTCAGCCAGGAAAACAATTGTAGTCCTTTATCTGGTATAAGGACTTACTTCTAGGTATTTCAGGGCAGATACAATGCTCCTCCAACAGGACATCTAGACTTTAGGTGATGTCCCCACATTTCTGGGAAATCAGGCAGACACCAGACCTTGCTACAAAGGAATCCGTTGAGTACTTTGCAGAGCACTCCCTTCCTGTGCCATAAAGGACAGTGTCCTTGAACAAAGTGGGGTGGTTCAGGTCCCACTTCTCTACACAACGTGTAGACAATGTATTTGGATCCACTGTACCAGACTGTAGATCCTATTTGGTGTGGTTCTTCTTTCAAGTATTCTTTACAGGCTTTTCTTCAGACACGGCCTTAGTGTAGAGTGAGGCTTCTTACTACAGGTATCACTAGGGCTGTCTCCATCCTGGAGCATCCGCAAATAGGATCTAAAGAGGTGTGATGTTTCTACTCTGGGCTACCATAGGCCGAATTGAACGAGAAATCAGGGAAAGACAAAAGGACAGGACTTACTTAGAGGCATTCTCATCCTGTTACGAAAGAGTCTGCAATCCAGTTCTTCACTCCCACCATCCACCAAATGGCAAAGTCCAAGAAAATTAATCAGCAATCCCTTGCTGACTGAAAGGTTGATGGAATTTATAAACAACAGGCTTTTCTCCATACTTCCCTGCTTGAGTGTCTGCATCCACTCTCTCCAGCTACAAGAATGCAAGCAATACACATCCACACTCTGGGAGTATAGTCTTCACCTTCCATCTTATAGTAGGCCAAGTCAGGGGTTTCCAAAATGGATCCCACTGGCTTTTATTACACTGGCTTACTCAAACTGTTACCCTTGCAGCACAAATAAACATGCTTAACACACCCTCAGGATATAAAGGCAAGGTTGTGAGCATGCACATTGAAGCATGTGAGCCAGCAGAGCTCAACCCAAGTGACCTAGATAAACGTTCTGGTCACACTATTAATTCTCATAAGCACATTATGTTGACACCACAGCTCTATACATTATTCTCATGACAGCAAAACTAGTCTACTGTCAGTACTGAGGGAATGCATGGTGTGCTCCTCCAGGTCACATGAAGGATCCAAGACCTCTCGCAGTCAGGGACAGACCTAGTACTCCACGCATATGTTAGGTTAGTGTGATATCACGGTCAAAATTAAAAGTCAGGACACCAAATATATATGCAGTCAGGCACTCTTGACAGGAGAGCAGGTCTGGCTATGATACTCTAGATACAGGACATTGTGGAAACAGTTCTGTTTATGGTTCTTTATTTGATAAGGTAATGTCTATATTGCTGGATGATGGTGCTTTACATGATGAGATACTGTGGAACCAGTTCTGGCAATGGTGTTTAAGCTTTTGCTATGTAGATACAGTCTACCTAAGCTGCTTTATATATTGGGCTAATACTTACCAACACCATTGTAAAATTGGTTGAGCCCTGCAATAACTTGGCCACACTCATATTCTTTGAACAAACACAAACTTGTGAAGTCAGTATCCTTGCATATAATTATGCTTTCCTGTTTTTCAGTTTCTATTTTTGGTCAATTCTGGAGGTTTTTTTCAGTGTTTTCAAGTGATTTCGATACCTTGAAAAACAGTGGTTATCAATGGTTATACATTTTCACACCATTAAAAACAACAGAAACAGTGTTTTTCCGGTGTTTATGGAACATTTCACTCATATTATTGCTTTCTGAACTGATAGTGCATGGTATATAGACAGTGCATGTACAGTATATATGAGGTCCAAATACAATTTTACAAATCAAACCTATTGTAGTACACCATACAATACTTCTTCAGTGAGTCTTTGGGCATTTGCACTCGCTCTTCACTTACCATGACAACTTTTATCTGCAAAAAGGCCCTCTCAACATTGGTATATGAGACGGGCAATGCCAAAACAGTCAGTACACAGTTTGCTAACTCTGGCCACTGACATAGCTTTCAATGTCAATGCTGCTGCACCTGAAGATTGTGATTCTCTGGGGCAGGTTCTGCAACAAATGCGATGAGCTGGGCACATATGCCCTCACAGTTATTTAAGCAGTCAAAAATAAAGCAGCACTTTTGAAAGTCTAGAGAAAATTCCCTTTTACGGAAGAGATCTAGAACTTGTGCAAAGTACCACAGTGAAGCTTCGTTGACTTTAAATGCCATGGTTGTTGAAGTGACATTTTATGCATCATTGCAAGCCATTTCTCATACACTGTAAAATAAAATGTCCTGAATTGCTCCTCAACATTGTTTTGCTTATGAAGTGGCAAGCACTCTAACATGGAACATGTTGAGGTGCCAAATTCACTAAAAGTGTGGCCAAGCCTACTCTCAAGGTGATGTTTCATATCTAGACCAATTATGCTGGACGCTTGGTAGACAAGGGTGTTTTCAGACTCTAGTTTTTTTTATTATGTCCAATACAGCAGTCATGTTTTCCTGTAAAAAGTGAAGAATGCAGTAGAGTGTACTTTTTTCACATCACTAACAATATGCAACCGAAGATCCTCACATTTCTTGCCTTTGGCATCATCACTTAGCAAAAATTCTATAAACGGTTGACACATGGATAATATAGCATTCAAAGCCTCTAGGACAAAGAATCATCAGCTACATGACACAGTAGGAATGACTCTTTTTTTGATGTCACACAGAGCACAAAATGAGACATGTTTGCATTTGAGTTCTCACGCATTAACAATCTGTGCAGGAAAATGGACTAAAAAGTCAACAGCATTCGTCATTCACTCTGAAGATTGTATTGAGGCTTTCAGCACACCATCTAGCAAGGATCTCTTTCACAGAAGCACTTCAGCTCAGGTATCGATTTTGATAGGTCATTACACAACTTTTTCGAATATGAAGCTGAATCACTGCAAATATAAACAATATCAATCCAATCTTTGTTGAACTTGGTAAGAATGTTTTGCAGCAGCATTTAAAGTGACACCTCATTCCATGTTTTCAAAAATTCTGGTTTCATGATTTCCCCACTATCCCACATGCTTGGTAACAGCACTCTTTTCACATATACCTACCACTATACCTTGTATTGAATGTTTAAAGCCTGGGGTGTTTGGCAATTCACCTACTATCAATACTGACTCACTAGAAAAGGGGGCTGATGTATTAAGGGGTTTTATCCTTTCCCTGTGGGTAAATGTGATGGTACATATTGGAAAAGACTATTATGAAACCAGCCATTTTACCTTTCAGTGAATGAATCAAATGTGGCCAAAATATCAAATATGATTTTAATATTTTCTGATTCTCTAAACAAGACCTAAAACATGCCCCTAAACCCTGCATCTTTAGACCAAATACTACAAAGCAAAAGGAAGAAAAAACAATATTTTAGTGACATCCCTAAACAGCAAAACTGAAGCAGAATAATGTTAGCCCAGTCTTTGCTGCTGCTATGTTGTATACATTTTTTTTACATTAAGTTGGCCATTTCAGGAAGAAATAAAAATGGATCTTTCACTCTCCTTTTCCTTTCATTCAATGACATTTAGTTTGTGGCTATGCAGGTGTTTTTTCGGTGTTTTTATGTTTACCCTGGTGAGGGCTATTTCCCTATCAGTGGGGTTTTATCAGTTATTATAGGTTTAAACCTAAAACGGGATAGCCTACAGATAATATTATTCAACCTAGTTGTATTTACTTTTCTGGCAAAAACATTGTCACTGTCTACTAATGTTAACTGGCACACAAATTGTAATGAACATTGTGTGCTGATGCCAGATTATTATTATTATTACTGTTACTACTAATGGTATTATTATTATTATTATTGACATTTCTAAGTCCAATAATATTATTAGATTGTCTCAAAGCAACCATCCTAGAAGGAGTTGCCTGTAATTTTTCATGAGACCATAAATGTTAGTTTATGGTTGAATGTGTTGAGATTTTGCTCCTCAACATAAATTCAATGGTAAATATTTCCACCTTTGGGCTTCCATGTGTCCCATTCACTGACAACCGGAAGTTCTAAGTAACCACGGGCAGTTAACTCTGCTCCGCCAATGGAGTTTGCAGATTTTCGCCTGCTCCTCACCGCCCTTCTCCTATGAAAAAACACTACGTTGTACGTCTTGCACGTGTGCATGCATAGTGATTTTTCATAGGAGAAGAACAGCGAGGAGCATATAAATACATATATTGATATATATACATATATTCACAGAAAAATACTTAGGTAAGTTACTAAGATTATAGCTTATGTTTAAAAAACACTAGAATTTCAATGAAAATCACAACGGTTAAGGAGAAGTTATCATTAGGCCTTGTAATAATATTAAATCTATTATTTTAAAATAAAATAAAACTGAAATCTACCAGTTATATATTTATGAAGCTAACTATAACATGCACCTCCATTGATTCACACTCATTTTTTTATATGCATAAGCCCACTTGGGCATAATGTTCTCTTTTTCATTCCATACACTGTAGTTAGATTCTGTGTATAGTGAATTCCAAATTCCCTTAATGTTGGATAGATTACACAAGACTCTTTGAAAAATAGCTCATGCAATGTATTTCTTCACATGTTAAAATGGTCCCCATGTTTGCCAGAAGAAATCAATGATGTATGTGCCGAGTCCTTTTTAGATGTTTATCACTGAAATCATGTGTAATAAATGATAATCTGAGTCTCCGCTTACTGACCTATGAGCAAGGAGATGGCGGTCTCCAAAATGCGTAGGGAGTTTGGCATGCTGCAACCTTTAATAAAATCATTATAAAACCTTTGGTGACTCATGGATTGCTTGTGCCTGGAGCAGCACTTACTACTGGATTAATTTGATACAGACTCACAACCCGAACCATGGCTCACCGTCTCAAGTGGCGAGAGGTAATGTGTGAAACCAGGCAAGTGGATCAAAGAAAAAAGATGAATGGTACGAAAAATGAGATAAACTAGTGAAACAACAAATAAATATTCAAATTTAAAGACAGACAGAAGCAGAACCTAATGTTTAAAACCAGCCAAATTGAATAGCATATGATAGGAGGTGCATTGTCCTTCCATGTGGTAAGTAGAGGGAGTCCATTTGCTTGAGCTTCCATGTGGGTAGGATGATGTTGATCCAGAAAGTCTAGGAGATCCGGAGGTGCATTGAAAGATTTAGTGATACCATCTTTCCAAATCTTCACAACAGACAGATCAGTGTCTTGAGTCGAGGTCGTAGAGAAGCAAACTATTTTCAAGTTGGCAACGGTTTCCATAGCAAATGTCCTGATGGATATAAATTTTATTACCATTTACCATGAAAAATGATGTTTCATGAGCTACTTTCCTAATAATGACCAGATGATGTTGAGGAAGCACGTAAAAGATCACTTGATGAAGCTTAGACATATTAGCCTTCCTGTAAGATGGGGCTCGGTGTCATTCTCAAAAGGTTCCAGGAATTAGAGTTTCAAAAGTTGCAGTAGGAGAGTTTGTAGATAAGAGCGGAAGTCCTGTACTTGAAAAGTTCAATCAAGGAGAAAATCCAAAGATTAAATTGTCTGTTTTGGTTATCAAAATCTAGGAGAGATCTGCATGTGGAAGGAAACCTATAGACCAAGTGAGACATTTAGTCAATTTTAATTTGACTGTCTCTGATTTCATTGTCAGAAACTTTCCTAGAGAAGTTTGTTATGTCTGGTTAATGTGTTTGATATCCAGATTGATAACATATGTGTTATTACGAGTTGCTTGAATTTTAAATTTTGATTAGAGAAGGTTCTTGCATTTCCACTGCTTTAGGTTTATGTAATCTACTTTCTTTTATTAGGATCTGTATAAGACTGTTGATTGTAAGTACCAATGCTTTACTCAGTCATGAATATTAATCCCGATGTGAAAAATTTGAAAATTGTGCTTATCTGGAGTGGAAGTCAGTAAGCACAAATAAACTGGCAAAAGAAAAAAGTAAAATTGAAATGCAGACAGTTTTTGACAACAATATGTGCCTGTTGCTTTTCAAGAAGGTAGGGCAGGCCCGTACTCAGTCACACCCTTTTCCTGAGATATGATGCCGCCTTCCTGACAGGATTTGTTGTTTGAGAAAGCAGGGAGTGCCAGGAGGTAAGTCCTAAAGATTGTGGGACAGAAATCCTTCCCAAAAATGTGCAAGGAGCTGAACGGGGAAACCAATATGCACAGGGCTTCAAGAATAACTTACTGTGGCAATATTTCATTTGCTTCATCGTCCTTGGAGGTTCGTAGAAGAGGCTGGTGAGTGGGAGATACAGGGTCATGTCCATCTTGTGGTGCATGCACCACCAAGTCCACGCTCATGTTTTTTCTGTGGTAATAGAATTTATAATGGACTGATTTGAGGAAGGTACTATTGGTTTGTACAGGTGCCAATTTCTTTGTGATAAAAATATTTGCTTGCTATTTGTCCTTTGTTTTGTACCAGGTAACAGGCACATAATGTATGTATAAGTGCTTACGTGATTTTCTGAGAAATGCTGTTTACTATTATTCCATGCTTTGAAATGTTATAAAATGTCATGTATTTCCCATCAGAACTGGTTCTGAACCCATAAGGCGTTTCATCTACCACTGTAGGAACATTGTGCTGTAAAAATACTATTTGGCTCAACTTTTTCAACCATACTTTTGGTCAGAGAATCATATATAATTTCATCAAAATAATGTTTCAAAGAACTTAGTCTAAAAGATACTGTTAAAAGTCAGACACCTACTACTCCTTGTTTTTTTCCTAAGATCTGAGTAGATTTATAAATTTTATAAAATGAACAAAATGACAAGCAGGAACACCTGTACCTTATCATTGATTTATGTACATATGTTTAACCCTAATTGAATGGAGGGATTGTTCCACAATTAGAGTTATTTATAATATAAATTAACTTGTTTTTTCTTTTTTGCTTCATAGGAAGTATTGTTTAATGTGGAGACTCCTTTTCACTTGTTGGTAGTGTTTGGGTATTTTTCATCCCTTTTATACATTTTGTCCAAATGTTTTTTATGTAGTTTTGAAAATGTACATTTGGTGGCAAAAACTAGTGGACATATGCGTGACTACATGAATAGTACACACCTGTGAGTGTCCGCAACACTTGCGATGGTCACCCCTATGGCATCTTTTGATTATCCACTGACATAAAATGCAATTTCTGTTTGTAAAATTGAACTGATTACTAACCCTGGGTGTAGTGGGCATAGCGGGGCTACGCAGAGGTCCACGGTGTTGCGAACAAACTCTGTGGAACTCCGCTATGCTCCGCTACACTCACCTACGCCACCCTCCTCCACCCCCCTATATTAACAAGTAATTCTAAATTACTTAAAGTAAATTAAAACCACTTACCTGAACCGCG
Organism: Triturus cristatus; assembly: GCF_964204655.1. Taxonomy (NCBI): domain Eukaryota; kingdom Metazoa; phylum Chordata; class Amphibia; order Caudata; family Salamandridae; genus Triturus; species Triturus cristatus. The sequence goes on along the minus strand of NC_140581.1, from coordinate 911,224,581 downwards.
GCATCCACCGGCTGCCCTCCTCCTCTTCTTTGCCGTCTGGATGCGCGCATTACCAGTTTCCTCAAGGAATTGTCCAGATGGCGAGGAAGAGAAGGAGGGCAGCCCGGGGATGCCGCAGTTCAGGTAAGTGGTTTTAATTTACTTTAAGTAATTTAGAATTACTTGTTAATATGGGGGGAGGAGGGGGCTGGTCAACTCCTCCGCTCCGCTGCGGAGTGTGGAGAGATTCGCCTTCTGCACGTTCTCTGCGGAATGCGGAGGAGGCAAATCTACACACATTCCGTGGGCGGAGCGGAGGTCTCTGCCTGGGCTTACTGATAACTCATTCAATGAATCAGGATCTTGCACTTACCCACTTAAGTGCATTTTTAGCATTACTGATGACACATGGGTTTCCAAATCCACTAGTGAATGAGGCCAATCTAAGGGACGTAATGGAATGGAAGGTATTATTTCCAGTGTTGGATCCTTCTTATTCATCTTGCATAGGTCAATCAACTGTCCGACAGTATGCTGTGCTAATATCATATAGCAACAGTTTTGAGATTCCTTATGGCTATTGCAATACTTTGTATAGAATGGAATTACCAACACAAACATCTGAAACGAAATCGGATTTCTTGTAGGCCTGGGCCAAAATTCCGTTCCGTTCGCGGAAATTGCGATATTTTGGCATTTTCGCGTTCCGCGGAAAGCGCGAAAATGTCAAAATTTCCGCATTCCGCAGCTTAGCGATAATTTGTTTCTTGCTCGCGCGATCGCCTTACCTGAATCCCCGCGTTCGCCGACAAGTTTTCCCGACCCGGTCGCGTTCTCCGCGAGATGTTGGATTTTGGTAGCCATTTTGCGCTGTCTCGCGAAAGTTCGCGGCCGCATTAACGTAATTTGTCGTGCGATCACGTCATTTGTCGCGCGATCACGTCTTTCTTCTCGCGATCATGCAGCGCGCGAGTATGAAAAGATTGAGATCTCGAACACGTCATTCTACATCGCGAGCCAGAGGATGAGGACGCGGGCACGTCTAATCGAACGCGAACAGGAGAAAGAGACCCCGAACACGTCATATCCAACGCGACAGGGACAAAGAAGAGAACGCGATCATGTCGTTTTCAACACGCCAGCGGAAGTAATGTGAAGCTCGAGAACTCAACAACGTAAAATTTTCAATTTGGAGAGGAATATCGGCTCTAGCAGCATGAAATCTTCTGCAAATGCTGATTTTGGATGAAAACAACTCCTTACATTGACATTTGGCTTTCCTTTTTTGTGCAAGGAGTCATTTTTTTAAAAGGTGGAGAGAGGGAGGAAGTGACACAGAATCTCCAACTTCCTGTTCCTGTCCAGCAGGCTCCTCCCAGTGCTTTGTCCATCTCCTGCTCATTCTGCCTTTGGATTTGGAGCTGGAAAGATCACTCTTTTTGTCTGCTGCATCATTGCAATTGGATTTGAGGATTTTTGGAATAGGATATTTTACAAGTAAGTGGTTGTTGTGTTTGTTTGATTGTGGGCATTGCAGTTGTTGTAACTACAATTTATTTTTGATAATTAATTATCATCATTCTTTTTTTTTTTTTTTTTTTAATTTTGTGGGTAGTAGTAGTAGGCCCGAGCTAGCCATGGGCATGGCCTCATGGGTGTGTGTGTTGTTTTTTGAATGTATTTCATTTTCAAGCACATTTAAGGCATGGATGGCATTGGATTGAGTTGGGGAAGTGTGTTTTTTGGGGTGGCCTTTGTGATGTTGTTGGGCCTGGCCATGTGGCTGGTGGCCATTTTGAAGCCTAGGCCTGCAAGCTTGCCTGGCCTTGTCTGCCAACAGGCCTGCTTTTTCATCCACTAGGATCAGAGCAGGTAGCCACAGCTTTATTAATCAAGTGTTTTCTGTGTGGTCTGTTGAATTTTGACATCATTTAGGGCATGGATGGCATTGGATTGAGTTGGGGAAGTGTGTTTTTTGGGGTGGCCTTTGTGATGTTGTTGGGCCTGGCCATGTGGCTGGTGGCCATTTTGAAGCCTAGGCCTGCAAGCTTGCCTGGCCTTGTCTGCCAACAGGCCTGCTTTTTCATCCACTAGGATCAGAGCAGGTAGCCACAGCTTATTTAATCAAGTGTTTTGTGTGTGATCTGTTGAATTTAGACATCATTTAGGGCATGGATGGCATTGGATTGAGTTGGGAAAGTGTGTTTTTTGGGGTGGCCTTTGTGATGTTGTTGGGCCTGGCCATGTGGCTGGTGGCCATTTTGAAGCCTAGGCCTGCAAGCTTGCCTGGCCTTGTCTGCCAACAGGCCTGCTTTTTCATCCACTAGGATCAGAGCAGGTGGCCACAGCTTTATTAATCAAGTGGTTCTGTGTGATCTGTTGAATTTAGACATCATTTAGGGCATGGATGGCATTGGATTGAGTTGGGAAAGTGTGTTTTTTGGGGTGGCCTTTGTGATGTTGTTGGGCCTGGCCATGTGGCTGGTGGCAATTTTGAAGCCTAGGCCTGCAAGCTTGCCTGGCCTTGTCTGCCAACAGGCCTGCTTTTCCATCCACTAGTGTGGAAATTTAGCGTGCAAACTGAACATTATCTGCGCCATCTTGCCTCTCCCCAGCGCCACGCATAGCAAATGCACGGCCGCCATTTTAGGCACCCCACTCTCTCTCCCCGCTCACTCTCGATCGCCAGCGCTTCCCCCCGGCGCTGCGAGCATCCCCCGCGTGCCGGCCACCCCCGCTCTCTCATACAGGCCATAAACCCTCTCCTTCTGCGCGACCCTGCTACAGAACCACTTCCGACCGACAACCCATACATGGTCATGCCTCTCCTTTGATAACCCCCCTTCCCCTGCGCCCCATTGTCTGAACTGGTCCCAGGCCATCACCTAGCCCTGCGGATGCAGTTTATTGCCCCTACTGTAAGGGAAACACCCCACATCAAAGGGATTACAGTAGAATCAAAGCCCCTACCCCCTGAGACCCGGCCGGTTGCACACACCCCCGGGAATTAGCGGAATTCCCTGCTGCGCGATAGCCATCTCCCACTGCGGGTAGGGTGGGAACCTCTACTGTAACCATGTGTGGGAGCGGATCTGAGCCGGGGCTTCAGGGGATATTTCCCCGCACATCAAGGGAATCTCAAGAATGTACTATGTATAATAAAGCAATAAACCAGTGTATAAGAGACCAGGTCTCAGAGATGCAGTTAGAGCACCTCGTGATGATACCTTGCTGTCTGATCTGATGTGTTCTGCTCCGACGGAATAAAACCTTGTTTCCTGCCTTCCAGTCTCCAGCGCCTGCCTCTTTTATTGGTAAATTATCGAGTGGTATGAGAGGCGATTACCGCCGGGCAAATACTTGAAAGGATACCGACTGAAACTGCCGCTACCATTTAACAATTGGCGTCCCAAGCGTGGGGCCCATCAGCGACACGTGGATCCAGTGGGAGAGGTCCCGACGACAGAGTGAACGACTGCAACGATCGGGAGAGCTCCTGCCCAATAGACCCTCGTCTGGCAGCCGATCATCCGAACTTCACTGGTTCCGAGCAGACCTCTCTCGAGTGATCTACGCTCCTGACTGGGAACCATCAGGAGTGCCGCGGCAAATACGGAGAGTAGAGGACGATCGGGCGCTGGAGGCGGAAGACGAGAAACTGTCCACGCGGTCCGGGTAAGGTCGTGATACACGACAAATTGAGAAATAATTGATTGATTGTTTAATGCTCTGGAAATACTAGTATTGCTCATTGATTGTGCTCATTGATTGTTCTCTTTGAGATATTCGCTGTCTACAAACGGGGAGGAGTAGAAATACTCTCTCTCTCTCCCTTTGCAGATAGTGAAGGGTAGGTAACGCAGACTTTTGTCCCCGTTGAAACCCGTCGTGCCTATCTTTATCTCCCCATTGATTGATTGTCCGAACATTGATTGTTTTGAAGAATAGTGCTTTTGAGATATTCTCTGTTTGCAAATAACGTAGAATAGGAATATTCTGTCTAGTCTTTGCAAATAGTGAAGGGTAGGTAACGCAGACTTTTGTCCCCGTTGAAACCCGTCGTGCCTATCTTTATCTCCCCATTGATTGATTGATTGATTGTCCGAACACTAGTTGTTCGATATTGGTTCTTTGGAGGTATTCTCTGCTTACAAATAACGAAGAATAGAGATATTCTGTCTAGTCTTTGCAAGCAGTGAAAAGATAGGTAGTGCTGACTTTTGTCCCCGTTGAAACCCGTCATGCCTATCTTCTCCCCACTGATTGGTAGTTGGTTCTGCCCGGACCGCTTATTAGAGGTGAACCATCCGGCTCCACTGGAAGGCACCCCTAATAAGGACATGTTCACTAAATATGGACTAGTCGCCGTAGCCTATAGCAAGCTGTGGCATAAATATACCAAGAAGGACCCCGAAAGTCAGTGGCCACTGATGGGATCCTTCGACGACCATAAGATAGAAGCGCTAGAAATAGCTCTGCGTAGCAATAAGACGACGCCTACTATGCTTGACAGTATCGGCATGTGGCGCAAAGAAGCAACGCAACGGAAAAAGAGGGAAGAAGTAAAAGCAGAAAAGGAATTACGAAAGGCAGCTCACCTTGCCGCTAGAAAGTTAGAAGAAGACATAAAAGAGAGAAGGGAAACTAAACTAAGACAGGAACCCGAAACCTCAGGCCAGTACGCTGTTAGGACCCCTTCTTTGCTCTACCCTGAGTTGTCCTCCAAGCAGCGAACGAATGACGAGTTACTGTTAGGTCCTCCGATCATTTACATGCCCCCTCCGTATGCACCCTCCCAATCAATAGTACAACACCCACAACCCCCGAACACGAGCGAAAGCAGTACAAGGGCCTCGGCCCTCACGGCCTCCGCGCCGGCTGAGCCTCTTGTGCCGAACCCAACGTCAACCACAACGCCAGTCGACCATGAGATAGGAAAGAGAGAGTCCACCAGAATGAATCGACTAACTAAGGATGAACGAGCAGGAATTGACAAGATAGTAGGGACGCTGGTGGAACGAAAAGAAAGTGAGGAGTATATAACAGACGTGTATAACTCGTATGCCGACAGCCGCAGACGACACTTCGTCGTACGGCTCTGTTATCACGCCCTGAATGCATATGAGGATAGGTACCACGATAAAGGTCCCGAAGGCTTAGCGGCCCTATATAGGAAGGTAGACATTGGGGAAGAAAGAGAGGGTGATGTAACGAACCTCTTCACTCGTACCCTCGAGGTCTACTGACACCTTAAAGAACATGGACAGACCGCCACAACAGAAACCCCCATAGCAACTAAGCCCCAGGGAGGAAGGGCCGATGCCATGATGCCCATTAAAGAAGCTGCCCCCTACTGGGTCCCCCCGCGAGGTCAGGGAACACACGACGACATCAACCACCAAGATGCGAAGGGAAGGGTTGTATATAACTGGGTCTACCAGCCGTGGGACCGGCAAGATATTTTGACCTTTAGAAAGACTCTACCCGACTTGAGAAAGAACCCGACTGCCTTCTACACTGAATTGGGTACAGCCTTAGGCTCAACGATAATGACGTTAGCAGATATCGACTTGTTCTTTGGGCTATGCCTGCCGGCTGATGTGTGGAAACAAATCCGGAAAGTTGACCACGCTGAGCCGTTCGGATATACCTGGATACAACTCGATACCATAGATAAACAGCGAGAACCAGGACAGAAACCCCCGAAAGCCATCTTAGAGCTCCCAGACAAGATTGTACAAAAGCTGAAGACTCTAATCCCAGAAAGAAAGGTAGACTGGTCGATAGTGACGGCTTGCCGCCAGAAACCCCAGGAAGATGTGTCTGAATACTTCTCCCGATTCGAGACTGTGTTTTCCGATTACAGTGGCCAAGACATGACCACCGCAACCGGACACCACCTCTTTGTCCAGAATTATGTAAAGGGTCTGTCACAGGAAGTTTCCCAGAAGCTACAGACCAGCGAGAGTAGTTGGGCAGCCTCCAAACCCGCAGCGATTCTCCAGATGGCCCAATACTACGAAAATCAGAAAAACGAGAACGATAGGGCATCAGAGAAGAAGAAAAAGGAACTGAAGGAGAGAATAATGATAGCACAGTTGCAAGGGGTGACCATAGGATGGGAACCCCCGAAAGAGAATTACCAACCAACCGCCCCTAGAAAGCTACCCCCTAGAGACCATACACCTGCACCCTACAACGGACGGAGAGACTTAGATGGAAATCAATGTGCGTTCTGTAGAGGGTTCGGACACTGGAAATCCCAGTGCCCGGTCCTTCTGGAAATGAACAAGAATAGGGACCCGAGAGACACAGCATATGACCCCAGAAATAGAGGACAGGGACGAGGGCACACGAACAACACCATCAACGACAGGCCAGGCAGACCAAACACCTTTGATTGCCCCCGCCAAAACCAGTGTCAGCAGTCCGACTACGAGAGCACTCATGACTTCGCATAGGACCGCCAGGGGCAAGGGAGGGATCCAGTCGAACTCCGTGTTGACCAGCAAGGTCCTTACGTCACCGCTAAGGTCTTGGGCACAAAATCTCCATTCCTGGTAGATACTGGGGCGACACGTAGTGCGTTATCTAAACGACTGATTCCTAGGGCACCCTTGTCTGGCTCACACGTAACCTCAATAGGCTTTGACGGAACGCCCTCCACTAACCCCTTATCGACACCAATCTCCTTTGACTTAGAAGACAACACCACTGACACGACCTTTCTGCTCTCCTCCAACACCCCCGATGCTATTATGGGACTTGATTTGCTAAAGCATTTTCGAGCCACCATCAGATGCTCCCCAGACGGAGTTCGAGTCATCCTACACGATAACCCAGATCTGTCCAGACCCTGTCACACACGGCGTATGCTCTCTATAACCGATGCTGATATGTCCCTACTCGACACATTACCTTCACATCTATGGGCTAAAACCGACTCAGATGTAGGGCGCATGGTGATCGACCCGGTACACATAACCGTCCGACCGGACGCAGTGCTCCCAAAGCTTCCACAGTATCGGATATCACCCGAAGGCGAGAAGGCATTGGTGGAAATCATCGAGTCCCTGGTCGAGGCAGGAGTGGTAGAAGAAGTAGTCAGTAATGTTTGCAACAGCCCTATCCTACCCATTGTAAAGAAGCAAGGCGAGGGGGATGAGAAAGCCTACCGTTTCATTGTTGACTTGAGAGAGGTTAACAAAGTAGTCATACCCCAGTACCCCGTAGTCTCAGACATCACCACCATCCTCACCCTGATTCCATCCACTGCCACCATCTTTACTGTTATTGACCTCAAGAACGCATTCTTTTCCATCCCCATCCACCCAGACAGCCGCTACCTGTTCGGCTTCACTTTAAAAGCCCGTTCGTACAGATTCTGCAGGGCACCCCAAGGCTACACTGAGAGTCCCAGTATTTACAGCCAAGCCCTCAAGAGGCAACTGGATGCAGTCCAACTACCCGATGGAGTGGTGTTGATACAGTACGTTGATGACATTCTTTTGGCGGCCGACACCACTCCTCTCGCCGTCACAGCCACCATTCACCTCCTCCGCTTCCTTGCGGAGAACGGTCACAAGGTCTCCAGAAAGAAATTGCAATTCTGCCAGCCCCAGGTAACTTATCTAGGCCACCTACTATCCAAAGACGGGAGGAAACTTACCCCTGACCGAATTCAAACCATCCTAGAAACCCCTGTTCCCAAAACTCAGAAGCAAGTACGATCCCTAGTGGGCCTCACCTCCTTTTGTCGACAGTGGTTGCCAAACTTCAGTCTTACCATAAAACCTCTGCTTTCCCTGCTGGCTAAGGATGTCCCCTTCCCCCTCCCCTGGACACCTGAATGTCAATCCTCCTTCAAAGAACTACGAGACGCCCTCTGCTCGGCCCCAGTCCTAGGAACCCCAGACTACACTAAACCTTTCTCCCTCTACACCCACGAAAGGGAGGGATGTGCGTTGTCTGTCCTAACCCAGTCCATAGGCCCTAAGCAACGCCCTTGTGCCTACTTCTCTGCCACTCTTGACCCCGTAGCCAGAGCTTTGCCCGCCTGCCTTCGAGCAGTAGCCGCCGCTGCTGTCTCTATCCGGCAAAGTGAGGGGATCGTGCTCTCAAACCCCCTCACAGTATTGGTACCCCATGCTGTCGATACCCTCCTGAACCAAACCAAGACTCAACACCTGACTAGCGCACGACTGACTGGGTATGAACTGACTCTGCTTGCGCCCCATATCACATTGAAACGATGCACCACTCTGAATCCAGCTACTCTACTACCTCTCCCTGACGCTGACCCCAATGCATCCCCTATACATGATTGCGTGACCCTCACCGACGAACAAACCAAGAGTAGGGTTGACCTCCGGGATACTGCCTTCCCGGACCCTGACGGAGAACTGTGGGTGGATGGCTCATGCATCAAGCTCCCTGATGGCACCACCTCAGCTGCCTATGCAGTCACCACAGCTCGAACAGTTGTTGAGACAGCCCGCATCACACAGCGATCCGCACAGGCGGCTGAACTAATTGCCCTCACACGAGCCTGCATCCTGGCAGCAGGGACAACCGCAAACATTTACACAGACAGTCAGTATGCCTTTGGGGTAGTTCACCACTTCGGGCTCTTATGGAAAGAGAGGGGATTCTTGACTTCTCATGGCACACCCATCCTGCATGGAGATCTAGTCTCTGCCCTGACCGAAGCAGTCCTCCTCCCCACACGGATAGCTGTGATCAAATGCCAGGCACACAAGAAGGTGACAGACATTATAGGTCAGGGAAATGCACTAGCTGACATTACTGCCCGAACCACAGCCGAGAATAGGTCCACGACCCGCATGTACGTGACCAGGTCACAAACTGAGAAATGGAAGGATGCTAGGGAAACGATTAGGGATATCCAACTAGCCAGCACACCACACGAATTAACTGAATGGGCCCGGGTGGGATTGAAGGACGATGACGGTTGTTGGCGAACTAAAGACTCGAACAAATGGTTACTACCCGACTCATACTTGATCCCCATGCTGACCATGGCACACTCCCCCGCACACATAGGGTCTGCCCCCATGATCGAACTCATCTCCAAAGTCTGGCACAACGACAGAACATCAGACTCAGCCAAACGTCTGGTCCAACAATGCCTAGTATGCCTCCAACACAACCCTGGGAAAGGAACTGCTGTACCCCGGGGAGGGTTTGGGGTCCCCAATCACCCCTTTGAGGTCCTACAAATGGACTATGTCCAGCTAGAAAGGTGCCAAGGTTTAAAGTATGTGCTTGTCGTTGTGTGTGCCTTCAGCAAGTGGGTGGAAGCCTACCCGACCCATGACAACACCGCTATGACTACTGCAAAAGTACTGCTGAAGGAATTCTTCCCCCGATACGGCCTTTGTCGAATTTTGTGGAGCGACAATGGCCCCCACTTCGTAGCCGAAGTTATCCAACTCATCTTAAAAGGGTTGGGTGTAAAACAGAAGTTCCATGCGGTCTTCCATCCCCAATCTGCAGGCCAGGTTGAGCGACACAATGCCACATTGAAGCTTAAGATAGCAAAAATAGTCGCCACCACAGGACTAAGATGGCCAGACGCTCTCCCACTAGCATTGCTATCAATGCGTTCCACCCCCACCAAACACCACTTAACCCCCTACGAGGTCGTCTTCGGGCGGCCCATGAACCTTTGGACTGCACCAAAACCGACATCCATCCACGACGTCCCGGACGTCCTCATGTCTGATTATCTGTACAATCTAACTAAAACGTTGTCTGTTATCCATCAGCAGGTGCTGCACGCCATTCCCGATGTTTCCAGGGGCCCGGGACACGACATCCAACCCGGCGACTTCGTCTTAGTGCGTAACTTCCAGCGCACCAAGAGTTTGGAGCCCCGGTGGACGGGCCCCCTGCAAGTCCTGATCACCACCCGAACAGCTCTTCGAGTGGAGGGGAAACGCAATTGGCTGCACGCACACCACTGCAAGAAGGTATCACCGACCCTGACAACCACGGACAACATCACCGCCCAAGAGGAACTTCTGGACAAAGACCGACAATCCCTGAGCCGCTGCCCGGATACAGAGACACTTGAGTTGATTGAATATCCCGATCCCACTGTGCCATCCAAAGAAGGGTATAACTTGCGACGAAAGGAGAGAACCTCGGCTAAGCAGACCACAGGCTAAGTGGAAATCTCAGAACGGTAGCCTAGGTACCTCAAAGGCCACCAGGAGAGAAACTAAAACAAAGTCTGTGGTTCTGCCCGCTACCGAGTCTCTTGAAGGTGATGGAAGCGCCCGACATGAAGATGATGGAAGCAACCGGACGTCCGAAGATCCACTTCAAAAACTCAAAGACTGACCGAATGCACAGCTTTAAGACAATAGCACTTTTCATTTCCCTTCTCTTTTGCCTTCTCCTCGTGGTCACCTTCTGGATCATGGAGGAGAGCACACCCGCTCATAAGACATTGCTGACTACCGTTCAAACTACCACCACGAAAGAACACCATCTGATCTCACTTTCACCCCAACTCCGAGAAAGGCGTAAGGAGTTCTGGAATAACTCTTTTGTGCAGTTACTCCACCAACACAATCTTGCCACCAACGCCACTAACTGCTGGATCTGTGGATTGCTGCCCCATGCCACTGGGCACTCAATCCCCTTCATCCCTTCACCTTTTTCCGTCCATGGTTCCTGCCTCGCCTGGCTGATCCTCCTGCAGGAGAGCTACAAGGACAATGCCACTTCCGGCAGAACCATGTCACACTTCTACCATGGGTTCTGGCTGAACAAAACTGGTAGAACCTCCGCCCTCTTCTGCCCTCTGAGATCGAACACTTCCTTTCACATGGACATCCCCGCCAAAGAACGAATTGAAATGCAAGTGTTCAACAATCCAGCCAGACCCACCTTCTCTTACCTCCGAAAACGGACAGCCGCCACCCTAACAGTGGCCCTGTCCGTCATCAACATCACTGGATCTGTATGCCTCGAAGGCCTGGGGGCACAGCTGGTGGGCCACAGCTCCTGCCTCATCACCCAAACATTGGACTCAGTTGACCCACCTTCCTTTGTTGCCTCCCCGAATATGTACTTCGTGTGTGGTACTAAGGCCTACACCTGGCTCCCGAAAGGTTGGGGAGGCACCTGCTACATCGCCTTTGTCCTTCCTCCGACGTATGTGGCTCCAGCAAACCATCACCGACAGAAACGTGCCAAAGACATTGTACAAACCGACTCCACCAGAGCACAGTTCATGGACGCAGTAAAGGGTCTTGTTCCGCTCTGGGGTCCGATGGCAAACAGCCGTGCCATCCGCCACTTAACCCAGGCGGTCGAAACAGCAATGAACATTACAGCTGGCGCCCTCGCCAACAACACCGCTGAGCTTCAGGCCGTCCGCCTGGTGGCTCTCCAGAACCGCCTTGTTCTAGATGTGGTTCTGGCTGACCGCGGAGGAGCATGCCGCATCATTGGGTCCAGCTGTTGTACCTACATACCGGATAACTCACCCTCAGTCTATAAAGCAATTGAACACCTCCACAGACTGTCCACAGAGGTCCATCAAGAACAAGAAGAATGGTCGCTGGGGAGTTGGTTTTGGGACGCTATTAAAGGTTGGGGATGGAGGCTGTTTTCATTTATCCTCATACCAATCATGATACTATGTGGATGTTGCTTGGGGATTCAGTGTCTGCCACCTTTATGTTCGTTTTTTATGAACTGCATCTGCCCTAAGACTTTGGACTTTGAAACTGAGCGGATGAAAGCTCTGAATGAGGTGGAGGTACGGGGTATTATGGGGATAGATCCAAACTAGGCAAGCTGGCGAGACATGTTAAAAGGGAGGACTGTGGAAATTTAGCGTGCAAACTGAACATTATCTGCGCCATCTTGCCTCTCCCCAGCGCCACGCATAGCAAATGCACGGCCGCCATTTTAGGCACCCCACTCTCTCTCCCCGCTCACTCTCGATCGCCAGCGCTTCCCCCCGGCGCTGCGAGCATCCCCCGCGCGCCGTCCACCCCCGCTCTCTCATACAGGCCATAAACCCTCTCCTTCTGCGCGACCCTGCTACAGAACCACTTCCGACCAACAACCCATACATGGTCATGCCTCTCCTTTGATAACCCCCCTTCCCCTGCGCCCCATTGTCTGAACTGGTCCCAGGCCATCACCTAGCCCTGCGGATGCAGTTTATTGCCCCTACTGTAAGGGAAACACCCCACATCAAAGGGATTACAGTAGAATCAAAGCCCCTACCCCCTGAGACCCGGCCGGTTGCACACACCCCCGGGAATTAGCGGAATTCCCTGCTGCGCGATAGCCATCTCCCACTGCGGGTAGGGTGGGAACCTCTACTGTAACCATGTGTGGGAGTGGATCTGAGCCGGGGCTTCAGGGGATATTTCCCCGCACATCAAGGGAATCTCAAGAATGTACTATGTATAATAAAGCAATAAACCAGTGTATAAGAGACCAGGTCTCAGAGATGCAGTTAGAGCACCTCGTGATGATACCTTGCTGTCTGATCTGATGTGTTCTGCTCCGACGGAATAAAACCTTGTTTCCTGCCTTCCAGTCTCCAGCGCCTGCCTCTTTTATTGGTAAATTATCGAGTGGTATGAGAGGCGATTACCGCCGGGCAAATACTTGAAAGGATACCGACTGAAACTGCCGCTACCATTTAACACTAGGATCAGAGCAGGTAGCCAAAGCTTTATTAATCAAGTGTTTTGTGTGTGATCTGTTGGATTTAGACATCATTTAGGGCATGGATGGCATTGGATTAAGTTGGGGAAGTGTGTTTTTTGGGGTGGCCTTTGTGATGTTGTTGGGCCTGGCCATGTGGCTGGTGGCCATTTTGAAACCTAGGCCTGCAGGCTTGCCTGGCCTTGTCTGCCAACAGGCCTGCTTTTTCATCCACTAGGATCAGAGCAGGTAGCCACAGCTTTATTAATCAAGTGTTTTCTGTGTGATCTGTTGAATTTAGACATCATTTAGGGCATGGATGGCATTGGATTGAGTTGGGGAAGTGTGTTTTTTGGGGTGGCCTTTGTGATGTTGTTGGGCCTGGCCATGTGGCTGGTGGCCATTTTGAAGCCTAGGCCTGCAAGCTTGCCTGGCCTTGTCTGCCAACAGGCCTGCTTTTTCATCCACTAGGATCAGAGCAGGTAGCCACAGCTTTATTAATCAAGTGTTTTCTGTGTGATCTGTTGAATTTAGACATCATTTAGGGCATGGATGGCATTGTATTGAGTTGGGGAAGTGTGTTTTTTGGGGTGGCCTTTGTGATGTTGTTGGGCCTGGCCATGTGGCTGGTGGCCATTTTGAAGCCTAGGCCTGCAAGCTTGCCTGGCCGTGTCTGCCAACAGGCCTGCTTTTTCATCCACTAGGATCAGAGCAGGTAGCCACAGCTTTATTAATCAAGTGTTTTGTGTGTGATCTGTTGAATTTAGACATCATTTAGGGCATGGATGGCATTGGATTGAGTTGGGGAAGTGTGTTTTTTGGGGTGGCCTTTGTGATGTTGTTGGTCCTGGCCATGTGGCTGGAGGCCATTTTGAAGCCTAGGCCTGCAAGCTTGCCTGGCCTTGTCTGCCAACAGGCCTGCTTTTTCATCCACTAGGATCAGAGCAGGTAGCCACAGCTTTATTAATCAAGTGTTTTGTGTGTGATCTGTTGAATTTAGACATCATTTAGGGCATGGATGGCATTGGATTGAGTTGGGGAAGTGTGTTTTTTGGGGTGGCCTTTGTGATGTTGTTGGGCCTGGCCATGTGGCTGGTGGCCATTTTGAAGCCTAGGCCTGCAAGCTTGCCTGGCCTTGTCTGCCAACAGGCCTGCTTTTTCATCCACTAGGATCAGAGCAGGTAGCCACAGCTTTATTAATCAAGTGTTTTGTGTGTGATCTGTTGAATTTAGACATCATTTAGGGCATGGATGGCATTGGATTGAGTTGGGGAAGTGTGTTTTTTGGGGTGGCCTTTGTAATGTTGTTGGGCCTGGCCATATGGCTGGTGGCCATTTTGAAGCCTAGGCCTGCAAGCTTGCCTGGCCTTGTCTGCCAACAGGCCTGCTTTTTCATCCACTAGGATCAGAGCAGGTAGCCACAGCTTTATTAATCAAGCGTTTTGTGTGTGATCTGTTGAATTTAGACATCATTTAGGGCATGGATGGCATTGGATTGAGTTAGGGAAGTGTGGTTTTTGGGGTGGCCTTTGTGATGTTGTTGGGCCTGGCCATGTGGCTGGTGGCCATTTTGAAGCCTAGGCCTGCAAGCTTGCCTGGCCTTGTCTGCCAACAGGCCTGCTTTTTCATCCACTAGGATCAGAGCAGGTAGCCACAGCTTTATTAATCAAGTGTTTTCTGTGTGATCTGTTGAATTTAGACATCATTTAGGGCATGGATGGCATTGGATTGAGTTGGGGAAGTGTGTTTTTTGGGGTGGCCTTTGTGATGATGTTGGGCCTGGCCATGTGGCTGTTGGCCATTTTGAAGCCTAGGCCTGCAAGCTTGCCTGGCCTTGTCTGCCAACAGGCCTGCTTTTTCATCCACTAGGATCAGAACAGGTAGCCACAGCTTTATTAATCAAGTGGTTCTGTGTGATCTGTTGAATTTAGACATCATTTAGGGCATGGATGGCATTGGATTGAGTTGGGGAAGTGTGTTTTTTGGGGTGGCCTTTCTGATGTTGGTTGTCTTAAAGACATGCTTTTGTTGTATGTGTCTCGTGTGTTGGTGTGCAATGCATGCACCCTGCAGAGCTTTTTGGGGCCTGTGAATGTTCATATTTACATTTTGTTGCATTAAAAAGGCAGAGCAGTGTGCTTTAGCAGGCATCCTTTACCTGGCTTTTATAGGCCTTTTGTCAGCTCCTGGTGTTTCCCAGGCCCCCGGCTTGTTTGTGATTTGTGTGTGTCCATGTGGGTGGTGGCCTTTTTTGGTGTTTGGACTGTGAGTTATTAGTGTCCTGCTTTTGCCATAGGCCTTCATGGTTTTCCTATTGGCTCTTTGGCGTACTGCTTCCATCCAGCCACCCCCTTTGCCAGCAGCAGCTCCATGGATGCTGAGATGCTCAAATAATGCAATGGTCCACCCCACTTCCATTAAATTTTTAGTTTGTTGTTTATTATTAACTTTCCTATACTTCCTGAGAGTGTAGTGTGTGGCTGTACACAGTACTAGTAGTATAACATAGCTCTAGTTAAAAAAAAAAGTCATAAATGGCTAGACTATCTTTTGTTTGCACTAGTACAGTACTAAGTAACTGAACCACAACAACAAATGCAACATTTCACTGATGTTCTTCTCCTGTCTTATTTGCTTTTAGGTTCACAAAAGACAGAGTAGGAGGTGTCATCAGCATCACCCGGCTACCCGTTGTACTGCCAGCCAGACAGAAGTCCTGCTGCGCATCACGTCCACGTGAGACCAGAACTTGTTGTGCATCTGCATCCTGCCTGACATCTGAAGAAGATGGCCCCAAAGAAAGGTACCAGGTCCAGTACCAAGAAAGTTGCCGGTGAGAAGAAGGAACAGAAAAAGGAAGTGCCATTAACCACGACTGGTGGTGTGCCGGCCAATGTTTTTTTTGGCACCAAAGCGTTGTCCGGGAACCAAGCTGGGAGCAGCACAGCAGTCAAACCCCACCAACCTAGGCCCAAGGCCTTTAGTGTCGCAGAGGTAGCCAGTCTGCTAACGAGCAGCGATGTTGAAGAAATGTCATTACCGCAAAGTAGTACACAATCAAGTTCAACGCAGGCGCAAACTCAGCAGATCAGTATACAGCCGCCGCAACAAGAACAGCAGCAGCCGCCGCAACAAGAACAGCAGCACCCACCGCAACAAGAACAGCAGCACCCGCCGCAACAAGAACAGCAGCACCCGCCGCAACAAGAACAGCAGCACCCGCCCCAACAGCCCACCATAGTAGTTGTTGCTCCTGACGTAGGGGCATTTCAGGAAATCGAGCTTCCTGCAGACAAAGTGGAGCAAAGTCAAACCACTGTTTCAGAAGATCTATTGTCTTCCAGACCACCAGCAAGTAAATGGAGGCTTAGTCCATCATCTTCTTCTTCAAGCCCCGCTTCTGATGATCGTGAGAACACTTGGGTCCCACCAGCTCGGTCTGAGAGTGATATACGCCACAAGACAATGCTTTTGAAAAGGAAGGTCCCAGAAAAACTTAGAGTTATGGAGGTAGATGTAGAAGAGGGGGGTGATGATGTTGATGAAGACGAGCCAGTCATCACGCACATTACTCCCGCCCCAAAGGGATTGGAGACCGACATTCTCACCCTATCCAGAAAGGCTGCTACTGAGCGGGATGTAGCACGGATCTCACCAACACAGGTTACACCACCACTACCTCCAGCTGCCATATTTTCCAAGGCCCGGCAGGGACCTACATCCAGCTCAACCATCTCAGTAGGAAGTGGTAGTAAATGTCACAGTGTAGGTGGACAGGGTCACATATTTTCAAGCACCCCCTCAAGTTCATCTGGTGTTGAAAGTGGCACATCCAGCAGTGCCAGAAAGTTCTCCTCCCCAGTTTGGGACTTCTTTTCTGTTAGCGCCAAGGAGGAGAACGTTGCTATATGCTCAATTTGTCGGCAAGGTGTTCGGCGTGGTAAGCTTGGTACAAACTATGGTACCGGAGGACAAGCAAGTCATCTCAGAATACACCACACTATCGTGTGGGAGGATCACCTACTTAAGTTAAAAGAAAGTAGAAAAACTAAACCCATTGAAGTTGGTCAGGATTCAGAATCAGGGAGCGATATTATTGTGGTGGCAGGTGAAGAACAGGGAGGTATTTCTAGCCCTGTCTCCAGTAGTGCAGTCACTGCAGTGGTAACGCCCACATCCTCCTCAGTAACATCAGAGTGGCACCGCAGTAAGAGCCATACTCAGAGTCTGGGTGAGACACCAAGGCGACCGGCGAGTACCTCAATGAGACAATCTGTGTCGTTGAGCCTTAGTGGGTTAATGAAAACAGCACCACTAAGGAAAGTAAGCCAGCCTACCATTGAGAGCATGTTTAGGTTGGAGGGGCAGTTCCAACGCAACCACCCAACGGCACGATTGTACAATGCGAAGCTGGCTAAAATGTTAGCGCTGGACCTTCTTCCTTTTTCATTTGTGGAAGGGGTGGGTTTCCTTGAATTTGTGTCTGCCATCTGCCCGAAATGGAAAGTTCCCAGCCGGTCCTATTTCGCAAGAATTGCTGTTCCGGCACTACATCATGATGTGCTGGAATTGGTTGGTCACGGTTTGCAGCAGAGTGCTGTGCACAATATCCACCTGACAACAGACATGTGGAGCAGTTGCCAAGCCACAGATTACATGTGCATCACTGCACACTGGTTCTCTTTTTTGGGGGTTAGAGATAAACTATCTGCACGAGGTGTTGTTGACACAGCTGTGATTTTTGAAGGTACTCGGAAACATACAACTGTAGCCATGTTCGCCATGGAGAAATCTCATACGGCTGAAAACATTTTAGAAGAGTTTCGCACCAAGGTTTTGGAATGGCTGCGGCCCAGAGGGCTTGGTATTGGTTTTGTTGCCACAGACAATGGCAGTAATGTACTTAAGGCCATGGAACTTGGTTCCTATTTCAGGGTTCCGTGTTTGGCACACTGCATAAACATTATAGTGCAAGACTTTCTGAAAAAAGAACCCATAGTCAGCAATTTACTGGCCATCTGCCGAAGAATATGCACTCATTTCAGCCATTCTTTTAAAGCTCGGAAGCAGCTGAGGATCATCCAACGTGAATTTAGGATGCCAGTCAAGGCACTCATCCAGGAGGTGGCAACACGTTGGAACTCAACGTATTACATGCTTGATCGTCTGTACGAACAGCACAGGTCCCTCCATGAATATGTCTGGTACAGAAGCAGTGATGCTAGTGTTAAAGGCATGACCCTTCAGAGGGAGCAATGGACCCTAATTAAATGCCTGACTGAGATGCTGTGTCTCCTTTTGAGGTCTTCACACGTGAAGTCAGCAAGGGGGACTGTACAATGGGCCAAGCTATCCCATTGTTGCAAATGCTAGAGCATGAGCTGAATAATGTGTCTGAATCCTACAAAGGTGTAGAGGACAGAAGGCAAGCCCATGACTTGGTGGAGAGCTTATCCAGGCGCTTAACTGAAAATGTAAGGATACAAAATAAAATTTTGTCACAAGAACATTACATTTGTGCCACAATTCTGGATCCACGTGCAAATTTAGGACTAGTGAAGACATTCCTTGCTTTTTCCGACAATGATGTTGCCCGCTACAAAAGTTGTATAGCTGAAGCAGCCATTAAGTTTGAAAATGAAGGGCTGCTAATTAAAAGCCCGCCACATCAACCCACAACAAGTACTGATACTGAAGCAGGCCATGCAGAATCAAGTGCAACTTCGACGGCTGAGGGCAGTGCGGTTGGCTCACAATCACAACACTCACCATCACTATCGACTACAGAAACAAAAACTGGATCATTAGGCCGAGTACAATCATTATCATTACAGGATTGGTATGTAAAGATGGGCTATTGTAAGCACAGTGCTGATGCACAGAAAAAACTGCACAAAAGCTTACCATCAGCAACCCTGAACATTGAGCGGATGGTCCAGGCCTATCTGGACGACCCAACAGAGGTGTACGTTGATCAAAACCCATTGCAGTATTGGTATAGGAAAAGGTCTGAATGGCCACAGCTCAGCAGGCTGGCGATAAGCTATCTGGCTTGCCCTGTCGCAAGTGTCTCTTCCGAACATGTTTTCAGTGCTGCTGGTTCCATTGTAACATTGAGAAGGACCAGTCTATCTCCAAAAAACGTGGAGAGGTTAACAATGATCAAAATGAATCAGCACTTCATACCACCGAATTACGCAATACATGAATCAACAGAGGAAGATGAGGACAGCGGCTCAGGTGACGGAAGTATTGTGTCAGATGATTACCTACTACTGGAAGAACCCCCAGAGTTTGAGGACGAGCTATACTTCCCTGACAATAAGGCTCGCACTTACTGTCTTCCTCCCTTTTTTCCCCCTTTGTTTATGTGTCTGTCGTTCCGGTTATAAACTTGTGAATCGCAACAAATCCATTATCACCGTCTTCTACTCTTCTAATTTAATATACAAGTTTCAGGTGTCTGCCATTTGACAGTACAGTCCTCCGAATCCAGCTCCTCCGCTCGATCATACTGAATCTCCTACTCAATTCCATTTCCCTCATGAATGATGATTGGATGATGGTAACAACAAATTCAAACTTTCCTCATCCTTCCAAAACAAGTGGACCATGAATCAGATGACTACTATAGCTATCCTCCTTTCAGAGCCGAGAGAGACTGGCCATTAACTGAAAATAAGATGGAACAGGTAATGATTGATGCCATGCATTGGACGCAGAGTCGCAGACTGAATGATTTAGATTTTGTTGTGTTTGTTGTGCATGAATTTATGTAATTGTGCACTGCCACTAATCAACTTCCTACAGAACACACTATTTTTGCCCTTCTCGCAAATACGACATTTGTACTTCTCCTGCAGCTTGGTGATGCATTGCTTTTAATTCAATACAGGAAGGGGACTCACTCAATCTGTGCAATGCGTATGACTGTGACACAACAGCACCGTCCATGATGATGATGGCGAAATAGACGGCCCGTTAACAAGATGAGATGGAACAGGTAATGATTGATGCCATGTATTGGCCGCAGAGTCGCAGACTGAATGATGTAGATTTTGTTGTGTTTGTTGCGCATGAATTTATGTAATTGTGCACTGCCACTAATCAACTTTACAGAACACACTAAACTTAACTCAAGGTGAATTCAATTTTCCCCTTCTTGCAAATAAGAAATGTGTACTTCTCCTGCATCTTGGTGATACATTGCTTTTAATTCAATACAGGAAGGGGACTCACTCAATCTGCGCAATGCAAATGACTGTGACACAACAGCACCGTCCATCATGATGATGGCGAAAGAGATGGCCCGTTAACTTAAGATGAGAAGGAACAAGTAATGAATGATGACAATTAATGGCATGTATTGGACACCTGACTCTGAGCTATTGGTCTTTGTGTTTGCGTTGTTTGTTTGTTGTGCACAAAGTGATGTCAAAGTGTACTAGTAGTAATCTATCTTTCTGTACACAATAAAGAATGACTCAAGTCAGTAATATTTATATTTCTACTCTTGTTGTGTCATAAAAATTATACTTATACTGCAGGCCGATATTCAGTCAGTCAGTAAAAGTATCAGAGATGATGATGAAGTCAGGAGGATGTTTCAGGAGTGGCATAAAACGGAATAGCCTAAAGGTAAACACGTCAACAACAACCACAGCAGACCCAAATGTCTGTGTAGAAGTTGAATAGAGTGTAGCGGTGGGATGACTGCAGTGCATTGATTTTACTAACTTGAACTGTAAAATGCTATGTTTGGAATGGATAATGTGCTTTGCGTTTGCCCAACTCTTTGAGAGAAAAAAAAGGACTCTAAAGTGTTAACGTAGGATGTGCTAATGCTAAGCACTGTGGGCCTGCTCTCTCCTGTTACTGTTGAAGGTCAATGCTGGAAACAGACTAGAGTAGAGATGATGCATACATGCCACCTCGGAAAGTGTTCTTGTTGCACTACACCATCACTTGTGCATTTGTTTTCACTTTCTTTCTCAATATCCCCTTTGGTTTTCCATCTACAATTACAGGCCGGGCCTTGCCCAAAACTTTGTAAAACATTACAATGCATATTAATTACCTTACCAATCAATCCCCTTTGTGTTTCCAGCCGGGCAGTGGCGAGTGGCGAGGCGACACACCCAAGATTGATGGACGAGAGGAGCAAGAGGAATGCCGAGATGCAAAAATCCAGTACACATTTTTGACCAGGATAAGACAGTAACAGTATCCACTTTTAACTTCTTTTAAATAATTTGATTAATATCTTGCATACAATCTTTACAACAGTGTGTTCTTGGAGTTGTTATTATCAATCATCATTAGGTTTGCTCTGTGTTTACGATTCTTCCCTACCAATATTTAAAATTTCTATTTGCTATCTGTTAAAGTATTAAGGCCGGAACAACAGAACAAGAACTAGAAGTGTATGTAATCCGGGTCTCTAATCATCATGCATGCATTGCCTTTTTCTCCCTTAACATATGGATATGGTAGTCTTCAATGATTGTCGTTTGTTTGTCTATGTATGCATACTGTTTTTCTATGTCAAACCTTTCCCAAAAACCCCCTTCCCATCCATTCAACAAACCCTAACCCTCTTCCCCCGGGCTGTGTGACTTATTGTCGAGGTGTAACTAAATTAAATGTACACCAATACTTAATCACACACTTGCTGGGGCGGATGTGGTGAAAGCAACACTACTTCAATTTCAAGGCAGAGCGATGATCTTCTTCTGCTTGGCCACCCATGAGTAGGATATTTCAAAGGTTATTTTATTTAACAAAGGAACATATACCTCAGCATGAATTGCCGGCATTGATTGGATTTGTTTGCTGTCATTCCTCATATACAGCACTAACTGTTAGACTGTAGGCATAGTCAAGTGACTTGATACAACTATAATTTGTAACTCTGTCTAGTAGGCTATCCTCCTAACCACCATTCAGTTTTTTTGTCAAATATTTGAGCATATTATTGTTGCTCGGTAAGTTCTGTACTGTACTTCATTCAACTACTCCTCTAACAGTCTCTCAAAGGCGATTGACTGTCTCCTTTTCTTTTTTTGGAAATGCTGCCGCCCTGCCAGTGTCTACTACTACTACTATACTACCACCACCACCACCCCAATCATGGCATGTATGAAAAAGGAAACCATCTTCACCATGCAGCCAGTGCTGTGCCACAGTTGGACATAAACATCAAGCACCGGTAAGAGAGAAGTTTGGGGGAGGCATAATTAATAATGGACATGTTGTCAATGATTTCATTTTCACACACCACTCCAAAGAATGCATAGACTACAGGACAGACTGAAAGTACTAGAAGGACCAGTCAATGAGTGAGGTGTGTCGCATCTATCTGTTTGTGTCTTATACAGTCAGCAAATTATTGAAATCAAACACAGGCTATGGGCGGCCATGCACCAGCAAGCAAACAGTGTGATGTAAAACAGTTACCCCACCTACAAAACATTAACAGCATTGCATGTAACATAGAAAAATATATTTAATTTACCCTAACAAAAATAAATTAAACCCACAAAAGCTGACCCACCCCCCTCCCTAACCCCAACCAATGTCCATAGAAGTCCGTAACACCCAAATAAGTTCCCACCCACCCACCCAAACAAGAATTAAAAAAGGGGCAGAACAGGATGACAGGGACTAAGTGGTGGGGCGGGACTGAAGGAGGACACGCATCTGGCGCATCTCGTCCTCTAAACGGGCGACGCGGCATCTAAGGCCACGGCAGTTGCAGCCACAGTGGGGGGGGGCACCGGAGATGGCACGGTGGCGGCGGGTAGCCTCCAGACGGTGGCGACGTACTGCTGGAGGGCGGTGGCTGGGGCCCGGGGCACTGGAGGAGGCTTGAACAGAGTAGCACTATAAAATAAAGCACAGTAGTACATAACATTTTAAATGTCGCCCGTCCTTCTTCCTTCCACCCGTCTTTCACTTTTTAGTTGAACAGTGCACCAGGTGCTCTTCTCCATAAAACTTTCAAAGCGGAGTTGAAATCCGATAGATGAGGCCATTGGTTACTCAATACTCTGGCTCCTAGTCCTATGCCAATTAAAGGGAATTCTAGTCTTCTAGTTCACTCTTCAAACGTCCCCAACAACTCATACTTACTTACGACATCGGATAGCGGGCGGACTTTGTCCGCCTGCCATCCTCATGCTAAAAAGGGTGGGGGTCCCGTGGGGACAATTAATTAGGATGATGCGCCCAGCACAGTGGCGGGCGCATCCTGTTTTTTTTTTACATTCTGGTTGGCTTTGCTGAAAGCAATGCTAAAATGTTGTGCTGCTTTTCCAAGCACAACATGACGGGCCCCGCACGGAGCCTGTCATGTTTTGCTTTGAAAGGCGGGGGGGTACCATAGCATAGGTAGGTACCCTCCATGGGGGCCCCCAAGCATACTCTGCAATGTCTGCATGCCTTTCCGTGGCGGACGGCAATGCCGCCACGCAAAGGCATTCCAAAATGCAGATTATATGGCTGGCGGTGTGTTCAGAGAGACACCACCGCCATATTGAACCCTTTTCCGCCTGGTCGACATGTGGGGGGTCTGAATATTTTCTACAGGGATGGCAGGAGGTTTGCCCCTGCGGTGTCGGCAGTGAATTACAGCCGGCCCGGCGGGGGCAATACGCCCACCATCCTAATGGGGCCCTAAGTCACAACTGTACAGGATACATATACATACAGTACACCCTTGCAGTGAGTGTGCTGTCAAGTTCAACAATAGTTAAGGATTATGAATCTAACTTACCACCGCCTGCCACTGGTGCTGCCACTCCCCCTACCGCTCCATCGTCGGTATCGGCAGCAACTGCCGCATCCTCTCCCTCTGCGTCGCCTTGTTCGCTGGCCCCGGCACTGGTGGTCGGTAGTGCGCCTAGAAAACATTACACATTTATTAGGCGTCATATACACCTCCCCCCTATTGATCAGTTGCAAGGTTGAAAAATGAGTTAATACTAACATACATCACTAGTACAAATCAGGTAGTAGTAGATTAGACACTAATAGTTATATATGATCATTGTAGCCTTTGCTTAATTAGCCCTAGCCATGCTACTATTTTACCTTTGTGGCTTTTTTTTTTGCACATGTGACGTTACCTTTACCTTGCAGCTTCTTAAGACACCTTTGAGCCCACATGACCTGCCTCACACTGCTACTGTCTAGTCTACGCGCTGCGTACAAGCGGTCCACAAACATTAACAAGCCACTTTTTTAGGAAGTACTGGTGTACTACTGTTACTGTTAGTCGATATTGCTTATCCATAGATGCTACACTTTTTGGCACGGCTGAGAAATGCTTGCAAGTTGCAATATACTAACGCACACCATTTCTTTTTTCGCATTACAGACGCAAGATTGCCTTCTACGAACCAGAGCTTCTGAATGATGCAACAACTACCAGTACTAGGTTCTTCTAAGGTGAGGGGTTCCTTCACTCACATCTTCTTTTATAAATTTATATAAACTAAATTGCTATGGGATGGTGGTGCTGCCTTCCACCACTGTTCAGTTATCATGATTTAATTCCCAACTGTATAAGTGTAACAATGTATATTGTTTTAATGTTATTGATTTTCCGGTTGGTGCTGCTAAGAAAACAGTATACAGACCTTCTGAAATTGAAATAAACATTTTGAACTTACATAGACTTGGTGGTATTTGGTGTGGACTAACTTACACGAGTGAGCAAATTAAAGTAAGAGTGTGCATGTGAATTGCTTCCACAACTGAGAGGTTGGGTGTGCTATGTTCTGGGTTGTCTACTTGTTGGGTATCTTGGGGGGAGGGTTCCGAGACCTAATAGTTATGACAAGACAGTACTATAGTCAAGCAGTGGAATTGTGGTGGGTGCGGAATTTCTGATTGAGGTGTGCAAGGAAGGTCCAACCTACCATCACCAACATCCTATTTTCTGGTGCAAATGTATGTGCAAGATCCCTACAACAGTAGTATGTCCTATAGGGTATCATATCAAAATAGTAATAAATCTGGTAGGGCTGTTGTTGCTGTGAATTTTCAAAGCCTCAAGATCAATAAGAGTAAAAGTAGTACAAGACGACGACCCAACGGATTGGACTCAATGGCTCGAGCTACTGGTGAATATGAGTTTTATATTACAACCTTTCACAAAGAGTGGCACTGGCCAACTGGGCAAGACTAGCTACTACAGTACAGACAGACTGATAGTATGTAGTAGTAGTAGTACTCAGAGTCATCATAGCGGAGGCAGGGATAAGATTTTTGAAACCGTACAGATCGAAGAATAATTGGTGGTAAAAAAATAGCATTTGGAAACCAACAATAGTTCAGGAAAAATATGGGGCAGTAAAAGTTATGGAATAAGAAATATTATTAAAAACAAGAAGACTTACTGGGGCCAGCAGAGGAGCCCTCAGCGGTGTCCTCCTGGTGGTGTTGTTCCTGTCCCGCCGACTGCCCAGTCCCTGTCGGTCTGCCCCTGGGTGCTGATGAACAGGAAAGATATAAGAAAGAGACAAACATTGATGGATGGTGTCTAACAAATACAATATTTTTCAACAACGGTCAAAAAACACTTATGTAAACAACAATTGCAATAACTACATTGACCGATGTCATCTGGTCAACATGTAATATCGGGGGATTTGCAGTTCGACTACTTAAGTTACTATTTATCAACAGTAATCCAGTCTTCCATTCTGATTCCAGAAAACTAAGTTACAACTAAGCCTAAGTACAACGTACCACCCAACCTAGCCCACCTATTCCAGGCATGCCAATTGTACATTAAGTATGCATTTCCACTGTATTCCTCAACAATGCGTATGGTCAAATCATGGAGGACACATGAACATGACTACATTTGTTGTATACACCAAATTTTGGTTTGATTGATGCTGATCTGCTACTGCTAAGTAACTGCTAAGCCTACCACCACTCATTGAACAAACTAGAAAAGGTTCTAAAGACTGCCGTACTAGCAGCACGTCACGTAACTGAGCGAGGGGGCATAGTGTACCTAAACATCAATCCGCCCCTATCTATTAGTGACGGGACAAAGTAAGGAGTGGACTAGAGTCACTGTAGCATTACGTAACTTAATTTCTCTAAAATAAACTCGTAAAGAATCACGCTAAGCAAGCGCAAACGCAAAGCTGCAAACAAGTAAGATTAGTAGTAGCGCAGAAGAGCACCATAATCACAGAAGACTTTTAAACGTTATTAACCTGGAATGTATTGTAAGCAGCAACGTTCTAGCTGGTTGGAAGGAAAAAAAATATTCGCAATATATAACACAGAGCAGAAGAACAGACACAAAGTTGTAGTAATTAAATGTACTCACCAAGCCCCGGGACCTCCACTCCTAGCAGGTCCAGCAGGTCCTGCTCACGGTCCAGGATGTCGGACCACCGGTGCGTCAGCTGTGCCTGGGTGCACCGGACCCCAGAGATGCGCGACACTGCCCGGCGCACGTTCCCCCACCGCTGCCGATGCTCCCGGAGGCCGTACCCAGACCCAGGCCTGCCACCTGCTGCCAGGGTTGAGGGGAGGTGGCGCTGCACAAAGAAAATTAGTGCAGCCAACTCCTCCTCCCCAAATAAGGCCCGTGCCTGCACCCCTTGTGGGCGCTGCCTTCCGCAAGGAAGGCGGTCGCGGCTCTGGCTGCGCCGGCAAACAGCCCTACCCTTGGACATGGTTCTGGGGACGGGGCGGGAAAGAAAAGGTAAAATAAATAAAGGAGTAAAGGAAATAAATAGCAGGCAATAGAAAGAGGAAAAAGTAGCTAAAAACCCCCAAAAAAGTAGACAAAAACCAAAAATATAGAAGCAGGAAAATAGTTAGAGGAATAATAAGTAATAAAGATCCAAAAAAAGTGGCTATAAACAAAGGATTGAAAGGATTTTGGGAGGATTGAAAATCAGGCCCCAGAACCATGCAATAGAGTGAAAAACAAGATGGCCTCGCCCATTGCGACCACGTGCGCAAGTTCGCGCGATATTTTCTCCCCGAGCAAGCAAAAAGCAACGCGATCAAGTAAAAGCGGTCGCAAACAGGAAATTTCGACCGCGAACGGGCGCGAACATGCATTGCGCGACCCGGAACAGGAAGTAAGCATCGCGAGAGGGCGGGACAAGTGAAAACAAGATGGCCGTGCCCTTGAGCAACCACATGGGTAAGTTGGCGACCCGCGATCACGCAAAACATACCGCGAACAGGCGGGTAAAAAACTTCCGCGTCTTCGCGATATTTCCGGCGTGTTTGCGGAGATTTTTAGCATTATCGCGACAATTTGCGAAAGTTAATTTCGCAAATTCCGCCCACCCCTAATTTCTTGTGATCTATCCAATGTCTGTTCATTTAAAGACTACATTGTCCAAGTGAGTGTTGCCATTCACTTCATTTAAGCTGAGAGACAGGTGATTGCATGGGGTACCCAATAGTCATACTACCCCATAAATTCTGATTCCAGGGACACGGCTGCCCAGGCTGGCCATTGCCCAGTGAACGCTGTGGGAGAAAATGGATTTTTCCCCCTCCAACTTTTTGAGGAAAAATATTTGACTAGCGTCATTTAGCTTTGTGGATATGTGTTTTAAATTGCATCCTCATGTTTGTTGTCCTGCAAATATAATAGGTGGAAACAAAACTGCAAGTACTAGAATACAAAGACAAAACGGAGAACCTAATAATCGCACCAAAGAAGCAGTAACTATAGGGTTGTAAACTCAGACTAGGCCACGTCTACAGCTACCCAACTGTCTTTGGCTATTACCTGGTGAAATGGAAGCAAAGTTGTTGGCTGGTGATGAAGAGTTCTCTGCTCCCCAGGACCTTACCTGCGTCTGTGGTGATAGGCTGATCACCCCTGGTGCTGGTGATCTTGTGGGGCTCTTTTGAGTGCAAAGGTTCTGGCTATGGCTAATTCACTCATTGCAGTGACTCTGACTGGCCTGTAAGCACACACCTCCTCACTGCTCTCCTATCTTGACTAAATCTCTCCTATCGAGCTCCAGTACCAGCAAAAATTGGGAATTGAGAGATCAAGGAGGAGGGCTGTATGAAAAAGAAGAGGGAAGGATTAGGTTGGTGATTTAACAGCAAGGCGTGAGGAGCAGAAAAAAGAAATGAAGTGCAATTTACATTGGAGCCAGATTAGAGGGCAACTACGATATGGCATAAGGAATGTTAGCACTTCAGATGTGTGCCCAGTTCGCCCGTGCTAAAAATCATATTTGACATTGGGCTCTGAATTTATTGAGTGCAATTCCAGCTTTATATGCTTTGGCCTAAAACGGCAGTTCAGTCTTGACTGTTCTCATGAGGACCAGCAAAAGGACTAGACCTGGGCGGAGTTCGCAGAGTTCTGCTACGCGGAACTCCGCAAAGTGAATAAAAAACTCCATCGTGCTACAGCGGCCAAATGCATTTGGTCATGCCATTCGCGTTGATTTACAGTGCTGGGTGTTTGTCCTGGGTTGTAAAATCAGCACGAATGACACTATGCACAATGTAAGAGGGTGCTACTTCTTTTCTGCCGCTTGAGTAGATTTTGTACTCGAGCAGCAGCTTTCTCAATGCAAAATGAAGATTTCTCTATGCAAGCAGTCATGACCATCATCGCCTACCCACGTTGAGAAATCCGACTGCTCGCTTTGGGAAATCTAACCGCCCGTGTTGAGAAATCTCACCAGGAGTGTTATTTCCCTAACTCACTCTTGCCAACTTGACATTGGTGAGCAAGGAAAAACCTGCTCTGCTATGCAGAGCGGTGTTTTTCAGAACACCACTGAGCATGGAGAGCGGGAAAACTCAGAAAACTCAGAAAACTCCATGAACTGAGCTGAGTTCCCCGTCCAGACCTATTCTAGACTAAATTGCATATGGCTGGGTCAAACCTGGGGTGGCATAGTGAGGAAAAGAATGATGGATTAAACCCAGATCTCTTGACTTGGGTTGAGTGGTTGAAAAGTTTCAGCACTCCATCCATCAAATTTTTGTGTTTGCTACGTTCTCCCATGTGGCCAAGGATATGCCCAGACTTGAGTCCCTTGCTTGCTATGCCAATGGATTCAAGATAACACAGGCTGATGAGGGGTGATACTCCAAAATCGGTCCCAGGATGCTTGTTTCCGGTCTAGGGAGCACCTGGTTTGACAGTTCAGGCTGGACTGGTCCCATGAGGAGCAGAGTCAAGACTGATTTGCATATGGCCAGGGTCAAACTGGGGAGGCATAGTGAGCAAAAGAATGATGGACTAAACCCAGATCTCGACTGTGAATGAGTGGTTGAAATGTTTTAGCTCTCCGTCCATCATCTTGTTGTGTTTGCTTCGACCTAAAATGGGGCATAATTTTCCACACCAGAATCCACTTACCCCAGTATTATGCAGGCTACCCCCTCTCTGGCAGGTTTGACAAGTCAAAATGTACGTGTGCAAAATTGGCAAATGTTTAAAGAAGGCCCCTGCAGCCCCTGTTTTCTGTCTTCTGGGGTAGGGGGGCATTCAGCACAAGACCAATGCATATCTGTGAGGTACGGGAGACTCAGGTGACCCTCATCACATTCTGCAAGGGAGGGCTATCGTTTTGCCTCACACCACTGAAAATTGTCGGAATGTGGGAATGATAAAACCTTCTGTTTACTGGGTATGAGAAACTGTGAATGTCTCATAATTCTGAAACCTGTTCGTAGTCAGCCCCATAGTTTAGACAAAGATTTGCCCATTGCATGTAAGTGCCAACCGACATGCTGTGCAATAGTCCACAATACAAGGAACAGGAAGACTTTCTTTGCCGACTCCCCCTCCTTCCAGTTCTACCTCCTAAGCACCTCGGGCCATCAGCAAAGCTATGCATTTTACCACACAGCTAATTTCAAAAAGACATTTCGTATAATGCACATAATTTGTGGTTTAAAATCAGCATTCATAGAAGTGCCTTACACAATAATTTCAGCATTTTATCGGTAAAGTTCAAATATCAACTGTAATGATATACTGTACATAAAGTAATCAAGCGATCTATTTAAACCTGAGAGGGAACTGAGCTTTCTGCTCTAAATTGGCATAATGCCTTTGGCTTCCTAAAGTATGTGATCATGTTAAATTAAAGGATTAAATGCAATGCATCCTTGCTCGGCTATGTATTTACACATAAAAGCGTATTATGCCTGCTATGCGTGTACACCATAATAAAACCGAGCAGACAGCTTGGATTTGCTGATGTCTTTGTCTTTAATCCTAGTGGAAAAAAGAGCCAATGTACGGTGAAATCAAAGAGCGCAATTGCCTATTATGTTAAACTAACTTTTCAGACGGAGCTGTGTCCTTTCTCTGCATATATTGTTTTTCCTGAACAGAAGTAGCAATTGTGCTTTGGCATATGATATGTTCTCAAAGCCATTTACCTAAAGGGAGGCGAGCACACTGGAACCGAACGAAGCAGGATGTGAAATTTCAGACAGGTGTTGAGATTACCGCTTATTTGCCCCAGTAACCATGTCCCAGCTGTTCCTCCTGTCTCTGATCTGCAGTATATTTTGGATCATGTCTACGACGACGACAACTTGCCTCCGGTGTCATAATCACAAAAGATGGTTTGATCGTTTAATTTACAACACCATGCTCTGGGGAAAATATGTGTTTCATAGAAAGGTGACTCCAGGTTTTTTTCACAATGAGCCCAGCCTAACACACAGTAAAGTATTTCAGGCGGTGGCTCTTGATAAAATAGATATCTAGGGCCATACGTATCATTATTGGAAATAATGATTGAGTAATTGCGATTAAATGCGAATCGCCACTAGGTAACCACTATTCCTAATGTATGAAACTCCATGAGTTTTATTTACCGATACCTAGTGGGTCGCAAATCGAACTACCTCGTGAATATGAATGAGGTCGCAATTTGATACCCAATAGGAATCGCTAAAATCACGGGGATGGTTGCGTGATGGGGTCAGCAGACCACCATGTCCGTGACCGCTTATAAATAATAAAACCTTTTTTTTATTAAAATGAAGACCATTTGCCTTAAAGGAAAAAGGGTTGCGTTTAAAAAAATAAAAAATGAAACATTTTCAAGAGCAGGCAGTGATCGGTGGGACTTCTCTGAAAAAATGTTTTCCTTACCATTCCCTGCAGACCCCTTCCCATCTGCGAATGGTTTACCACCTACTCGAAGGTAAAATGCGAAACTGCATTTCAGTTGCAAAACATTTATATATACTGCTGCAATTCGGTATTAGGAAGGGACACCCTAAACACGCCCCTTCCTAATTCCAAATTGGTATGTATTCGCAATTCCAAATTGCGATTCGATAACATTACTGAATCGCAAATTGGAATTCATACATACAAAAATGCATTTTACCGGTCACAAATGGCCCATTCTGCAAAGCAGGCCGTTTGCGACCATTAAAATGCATGATACATATGGCCCCTAATTTTTGACATTGATCCATCTTAGAGCGAGGGCAACATTGGGCTGACATACGATGGGCCTTATATTTTTAAACAAAAATTTGGGAAATTGAGACAAATTAAGGCATTTCTTTCCTAATGATTAGGGAATGGAATAGTTTTGTAAAGTTCTCGGTTACTGGCCGCAGCGTAGTTTTCAGAATTCCTTCCTTTCACCTTTATTGAAGCCCAGAATAATTTGCCCCCGCAACTGTCCTGAACCATGTAACAAACAAATGCCACGCAATTGATTTGTACATTGATTGTAAATTAAAAAATTCAAATAAAAGTCCTGTTGTTTATGCAACAATATGCAAATTCACACACCTTCCAAGAAGAATGGGCAGAAAAACACTTTTCTGAAGCTGACAGAATTTACATGAACTATGCAATCATCTCCCTGATTACATCGCCAAGCTCAAAAAGACAATGTCATATATGGCATTGACATTGAATATTGTAATCATCTGCTCTGTACACATATTAACACACAGCATCCCAGCAAGCATGGCGACTATGCATATGGTGTGGTATGGTTACAGAATGTCTTTGAAAGAATGTTCTATATCCTAAAATGGCCACCGAGTTGGAGCCTCCCGAGGAGCTCCCGGTTTGGGGATTACCAATTTGGTAGTTATCCTCGTAAAAACCGCCTCACCGGCCCTCCCCCCGCCTGCCCCAGGACCAGACTGCACACCCCTACCGAAGCATACAGCTGAAGCTGAATTTAACATCCAACTTAACCGCTGGATCGACTGCCGCTGCTGATCCAGTCTGCACCTATGCTGCCCGGACTCCGGCACTGCTCGGCTGATCTCCTGCTCCGGGGCCAGTCTGCTGCTGGAAGGTAGATATTCACTGCAATGAGCCCTTGGTTCTGATGCTGTTGGCTCCTCCGATCCCATGCCTGCCTGCCTCCAGAGGATCGAGGTCACCTGACGCCAGTGAGTGACCCTGTATGCAGGCGCTATTTGCAAGGACTCTCCCATTGGCCAGAGGAGTCGGCGATGAGTCCCTGCCTGCTGCCGTCGATCCGCATCCCAGAGGACCTGACTGGAGCCCAGAAGCCAGCACCTGGATGGTGAATCCTTCTCCTCCGCCCCCGGAGAATCGACGTCTCGCATGATACCAACAGGGGGGCTGTGGTTACCAGCACCATTTGGTTTCCTGCTCCGTTTTGCACCCTCTAACACTGCTACCCTTCTGACCTGCCACTTTCCAGCCAGCCAGTGGGTGGCCTGAGACACGCTGCAGCCTCACCCCCGCAGACGCCTACCACTGCAACGGGCTCCTACAACAGCGTCCTCCTGCCTGCTAGTGGGGCGGCCCAGAGACCTGCTGCACCAGCTGCGTGCCTTTCACATACAGAGCGATGCCTACCCTGCTTGGCCCCTTGCTGCCTCACCCCCATGGCCTCCTGCCTCTTTTTCCAGCTTGGGTCCAGAGCCCTGTGGTGCCGACCATGTGCCTCTTCGCCTCCGAGACGACCTCCACTCAACTGAGTTTGCCTCGCTCTGGGGTGGTCGCAGCCCTGGTAAGCCCTATGTTAGCCTCGTCTGGTCTCTCAGCTCTTCCACCTCAGCCCATCTCGAGTGTGGCATTGGCCTCATCTGCAGTGCTTGGGAAGACTTGCGTTCTCATGGCAACAGTTTGCGGGATCCAATTAGCTTGATCCCTGTACTTTGCAACGTTCCTGGATGTGGAGACTTGCCTATTTGTTAGTCCAGTGACCCATTGATATTTCCCCCTACATACCTATAATGGAGCCATCATGAGGGTGGTTGTCCTTCCCAAAGACACCCTACTCTAATGCATTCCGTCCAGCGGACCTCCTTGGCGGTATCCTTGAGTAGGGCTCAGCACTGCTAGAATCACACCTGCAACCTCCCTCAGCTCCTTCGTAACCCTAAAGTTTCCCCTCTCTCGCTAACATGGGAGGGCCCTGTTTGAACTCTACTCCTACACCATTGTCTATCCTCCTAATCTCTCCAAAACCGCCTCTTAATCCTTCAAAAACTCCATCCGGAAAAGTCAGCACGAGACCCTGATCTCTGACCTATGATTCAGCGCGGACAAGGGCACAGTCATTAATTATCTCATCTTCTGCTCCAGAAAAACATCTCTATGGCGCAAAGCCATCTCAAATCTCCTTAACATACACAAAACCAGGAGCATTCCATACGGCAATAAGCTCACGATCGCTCCATCCTCAAACCTGCGTGCTGACCTCACCACTTTATACAAAAACGTCATCGTCCTGATCCAAGCTCCACCCAAAGACCTCAATAAATTCGCGGGCCTCTTCACCCTCCTCAAAAAATATGTGTACGACCCTCATCCGTCCACGCTCCCACACACCATCCCTCGACCAATCCGCCAAGGGTGCCTAGCCACTCACAAACCACCTCTCAAAGAGCTCACGACACAGGTCGACCTAGCCCCACTATCATGCTACCAGCACATGCCAACGGAATCGTGCCCAAACCACTGACCTCCTGCCCACAAGCTCTTCCTTCTTATATGTTTATTGAAACTCCTCCAAGGGCTCACGACACGGGTCGACCTAGCCCCTCTACCACGCTATTAGCACATGCCGACAGAATCGTCCCCAAACCTTTGACTTCCTGCCTGCAAACTCTTCCCTCCTATATGGATATTGAAACTCCTCCAAGGGTTCATGACATTGGTCGACCTAGCCCCACTACCTTGCTACCAGCGTATGCCATCAGAACTGTTCCCAAACCATCGGCCTCCTGCCCGCAAGAGCATACCCCTTATAGGAATATTGAAACTCTCCACCACAGAGCAACCAAACTAACTCAGAGCATCCATAACTCCATTCTGGAACTAAAGAACCTCCTTCACCTCACCAAGCTCACCTTCTCGAATCTCAAGCTCCCACAGAACTCTACTCCCTCCCTTCCACCGAGCCACTCCTTCACCCGTTACCGCTATCCCTGAAACGCCTGTGACCTCGCAAGCAGCCTTGCCCCTCTCGGAGGATGAAATTCTGGCCCTCCTCCTTACCTACAAATCTGCCCCTGTAACTCCTAGTCCACTAGACCTCACGGAGGAAGAAGATCAGACCTCCTCATTAGCTACAAATCCGCCTTGGTAACCCCATGCCCTTTTGACTTGAGTGACGAACACGCTATCCGCACAGTTGCAATCAACCCCATCAGATCAGCTACCCTCCGCAACAGAGGAGTTGTTAATAGCAACCTAGCGCTAGTACCCATCTCTGCCCCAACTCACGACACTCACTTTGACCCCCCACTATCCGGCCTCCAAATTAACTGCCGCTCAGCATTAAAGCCTGCCGCTGATGTCGCCGATCTCATCCTGAGCCAAAAACCTGACTTAGCGATCTTTACCGAATCTTGGCTCAATGAAACCCCATCGCCCTGCCTAAACCTCTTAGTCCCTCCCAATTATAACATCCTAAGGCTGGACAGGCAGTCTAAGAAAAAAAGGGAGTAGGCATTGCCTGCATCTACCACTCTAACCTCCTTGTTACCGAACTTCTGGCAGATCCCACAGACTCCTGCAAATACCTGGCACTTTCCATATGCAGCTACACCACCCAACTGTGCAGACTGTACATCTTTTACCACCCCCAGGCATGAATGACACCTTCACTGACCACCTCATGGAAATCATCACAGCCAAGTTTTCTCCCAACTCAAAAGCAATTTTCCTGTGCGACTTCAACCTGCACTGGAACGACCCCAAGGACCCACAGGTCAACGCCATTAGAGACTTCCTTGCCGACCAAGCCATTACCCAAGCCTGCACACTCCCAACTCACTCGAAAGGCGCCACTCTAGACTGGATCATAGCAAAGGAGTCAGCGGTCAAGTTTATCTTTATAGACCCATGCGATTGGTCTGACTACCACGCTATCACCTTCCTTCTGCCTGGCACCCACAAGACAAGGGCACCACAACCCGTGATTCCCAAACGTTGGGTTAGAGACATCAAGAACCTTGATCACGGGAAACTGGCTGCTCGCTGCGAGACTGACCCCCCCCCTCATATCACTACGGTCAACAACCTCACTGAACATTATTCCACGACTATATCTTGATGATCTTGCTCCGCTAAAACTAAAAAGAACCGAAATCAAAGACAGGAACCCCTGGTTCAATGAATCCCTCAACAATGAGAGGAGATCCCTCTGGCAGACAGAACGAAACTGGAAACAGCACCCGTTAGCAGCCCATCTAAAACTTCTCTGCCAGTCCAGAAAAGCCTATAATAGGAAAGTACTCAACTCAAAAAAACAAATTCTTCAGAAAAGAACTGGGGAACGCCAAGGACAGACCTCGCAAGCTATTCGAAATGGTCAAACACCAATTTAACAAACTGGCAAAAACCTCTAAATCTCTATGATCATGCAAGGAATTTTCTTCCTTCTTCACCGACAAAATCACTGACCTAGGAAACTAACTTAGATCCGCCACTTACTCCCAAACCCCTCCGACTCTGCCTCATCTCACCACGCTGCCCCCCAGACATCACCCAAAAACTAAGCGCACTTGTCCAACTTCAAAGTTTATGATGAACATTCCGTCTTGAGAATTCTATCCTCCTTAAACCCGAACAACCACTTTAATGACCCTCTCCTCTCTAACTGCTTAGCCGCCGCCTCTCAGGCTATCATCCCTACTTAGACTGCAATAATCAATGCCTCCCTCCTACAGGGAATGATACGTGACTCTCTTAAAGCCGGCCAAGTCATCCCCATCTTAAAAAAAACCTCCGCTGGATCCTGCTTCCCCTGACAACTATAGACCTATATCCAATATCCCACTCCTAGCTAAAGTTCTGGAGAAATGTGTGCGACAGCAGTTGAGCCAACACATCACCAACTTCCACCTACTAGACGACTTCCAATCCGGGTTCAGACCTGGACACAGCACTGAAACCACCCTCCTCCACATCGTGGATGATGCCCTCCAAGCCCTTGACCAAGGCAAAACCTATCTCCTAATCCTCCTAGATCTATACTGGGCTTTCGATACGGTCAACCACGAAAAACTCCTTTTACGCCTCAAAATCAGGATGGGACTGGATGGCCCCGTTCTTGAATGGTTTAGGTCCTTCCTCTAGAACCGCTCTCAGAGATTCCTAATCAACGGTAACTTGTCCGCTCCCTCTCCGATCATGGTTGGAGTCCCCCAAGGATCAACCCCGTCCTCTACCATCTTCAATCTTTACCTTGAACCGCTCGCAGAATTGCTACGCACTGCCAATATCTCCTACTACATGTATGCCGACGACACCCAGATCTACATCAAAATCTCTTCTCCTAAGGACATTCTTTCCCTGAAGGAGGCCTTGAAGTTGACTGTCCATTGGCTCACCTCTAACGAGCTCAAACTTAACGCACAAAAACTGAATTTCTTCTAATCTCCCCACCTAAAATCAACCCTGACATTCAGGAATGGATCAAGGCGATCACAGCGTTAAACTGCCCACCAACCATAGTGGACTCTGCTAAATCCCCTGGAATAACCTTAGACTGCAGCTTGAATATGCATGGCCACATCAACTCGATGGCCAAAACTGCCAGATTTCACCTGAGCTACCTATGAAACCTGAAACCTTGCCTTGACACTCTCGACCTAAAAATAGCAATCCAGGCACTAGTCCTCTCCAGACTGGAATATGGATGCTCTACCCTCGCAGGTCTACCCAAAATCTCCCTGCCTCAATGCTGCCACCAGACTCCTAACAGGTTCAAAGAAATTCAACCACATCTCCCCACACCTTAAAGCTCTAAACTGGCTACCTCTCGAGGCCAGAATCCAACTTAAGCTGGCCTGCATCACTCACAAGGCTCTATACGCTAATTCCCCTACATTTCTTGCACAGAAACTCGTGGTATCCGGAGGAGCCAGAAAATCCTGGTCCGCCAGAGACCTCTTGTTCCAAACAGCATGCTTGCGAAAAAAAAAGTACAATCAGGCCTTCTCTGGGGCCGCACCAAGAATATGGAACTCACTCCCGCCCGCCATTAGAAGAATTCCGTCTCTGGCACGCTTTAAAAAGGAGGCCAAAACCTTCCTAATTGGCAAATTCCTCTCCTAACTCTTGCATTACAATCTCTTCAGCGACTTTGTTCTACATCCTATTACGGCCTTACCATGATTGTTCTGGATGGTATCCACCCGGCACCTCTGGGCATCCCACCCTGGGATTTGAGACTACTTGTTTCTTGTAAAATGTATCTACCTGTTTTTATCCCAAATGTATCCACCCCTCCTAAGTCTTTTTTATGCCACTTGTCAATCCTGTAAAGCGCTGTGATACCCTTACGGGTCTAGTTCACGCTCTATAAAGCATAAAAATAAATAAATAATGACTTCTTTACATAAACTTTGAGTCCAAAATACTGTTCACACAAATAGCTCCCCAAATGTAGGACAAAATATTGAAGACATATGATATTTGTTAAAGATGTTCTGACATACAAGCATTTCAAAAACACATCTGTAGGACTGAAACAGAATCATGTGTATTTTTTGCAATACCACTGCTCACGATTCATACCTTTCAGTAACTTGTAGGCAGCTATAGGTAACGCGGGTGACTAGCAATTGAGGAGAGAAGTCGGTCATTTGTGAGATGTGTCTCAGCTAGCACAATATATGGGTGAAACAAATTCTGGCTGTTTTGTGTTCACCTATGGTTGCTTGGACTAGACAGCAAATAAATGTATGGAATATTAAAGTTCACAAACCATTCCACCTAAAGAACAATGGAATGGTTTAAATTAAACTGAATTTACACCTAATTAGGCAATATATTTTTAGCAGAAGTACTTTACCTAAGTGGTAAAAGTGATTGGGACTTGGAGGAAGGGAAGTGTTTAAAATCCCTGCTGTCGTTACCAGGCTCAGCAATGATCCAGGCCATTAGAATTGAGCTAGGAACAACATCATGGAGTGTACAGGCTCAAGTGAACTTGCTAAGGTTCTGGAAATGCCAGGATCCTGGGGCAGTACAGAAGGTCTCACACTGGTGCAGAAATGAGATTCAACTAACTAGTTTACAATGGGTCAAGGAGACCAGAAAGAAATTGCATACGGTTGGTGAAAATGTAAAGGTGAGAATCTATCAACAATCACTGCAGGCAGAATTTACCACGGGTATACTTAGATGACAAGGCCAGGAATTGTCCAGAAGGGTAGACTTGGAGTACTTGGGTACGAAAAAATCGGTACAATTTATGAAGGCTTCTTGGTTGAAGGAAGCCTGGTACCCTTACCTGGACACTCTAATAATTTGCTTAGGTGTGGAATTTTAAGAATGAGAATTGGTATTAATCCTTGGTTGGCAAATGAGAAAATAAAGGCAGAAAGGATCCAGCCTGATGAAATCTGTAAATGTATCCTGGGAACAAAAAGCGATATTTTGCATATATTATTAGACTGTGTGGCAGTTTTAGCCCAGCGTAAATTATTCTTACGCCCAATTTTTTAAAAATACGATACGGCGCCACAAGCTCAGGCGGTAGACTTACCTACAGATATGCCTAATCTCGAGATTGCAACCGCAATAGGAAATTATATGAAGGCCGTAAAAGGTTTTTAGGGAAAATTGATGTATTTTAAGTGATCATATAGGCTGAATGCTATTAATATGTATTTATTAACCAAAAAATGTAAATTAACTCAAACTTGTATTAATTTTAATGGAGTCGTACTGATTGATTCATACTAGAAATGATGTTATTGTGTCATTTAATGTGGGATATTCGTGTTGTAAATTCTTCGTGTAAAGGTTACCTATTCATATGGAATTACTGATAAAATTGTATTTACTCATTATTTTAATCGTTGTTTATTGCTGTTTAAAGACTATGGTCTAAATAAACATTGCTTTTGACTTGAATATATTTGTATTATGTATTATTGTTTAATACAAGCGATGTATAGAATTTATTAAAAGTGTTTTAATTATATTTTAATTACAAATATTGTAACATTAATATTAAAATTCAAAAGGGTATTAAAATATTTTTCAATTAATTTCAAATTCTGTACTGTTTTCATTCATCACATTCAACATTAAATTATATTTAGAAATATTTGTAACTATTTTAAATAATTTAATTTAATATAAGTTAATATTATTTCCTATGGGGTTTTATTTTTAGACCCTAACGCTATTATTTTCATTCAGATGGGGTTGCAATACAAGTGGTCGGCCACGTGTGGTGCTGGACTTACTCCAGTGTTGAGATGGAGTACTTTACTTCTCTTTTTGGCTGTAGCAACTGTAGAAGTGCAGTTTGTGAATAGCTGTGGGCTTACTCTTACACTCCCCTGTGTCCCTCCCATGTTTGCTTCTAAAATGTATACCTACATGTGTGGAGATTTTGCAGCTCGGTCAGAGATCTCCGCACAGAAAAAGTAATGCTTAAACTCCACACCTAGGTTTGTAAATAGCATTTTGTAGTCCATTTTGTGGTGCTACAAAATGCAGTTTGTGAATAGGCCCCATCATTTTGTATTATTATTACTTGTTTAGTACTTGGTGGTAAAAAAAGATTAATCATAATCTTAGTTTATGTTTAATAATCCTCAAACCGCTCCAGACGTATATACTGTCAACTTACACTGATGTAAAAATCTTTCAGAGAATGCAAAGAACAACCAAGTATCAACGTTTGGTTTTCTTTTCATCTTCCTCAACCCAAGAACTGATTCTGTTGCCATGATTATGCACTCTAAATAAAAAACTTTGTACAATTTGATGGACCCTTAAGAGTAAGAAATCTGTATGTAATAAAATGTATAAAGCTAATCCTAGTTCTGTAAATAAAAATAAGCTCATACAAACGTGTTTTAATGTAATGATCCTCAAGGTCTAATCAGTGTAAAAATTGATAAACATTCCCCAGCACACGTGATTTTCAAATAATAACAGTTTCAGATGTTAATCACATATAATTCAATACACGAAAAATCAATCAGTCGTTTCTTTCGTCCTTTATTCTTTCTTCAAACCTTTAATGAGTGAACTGTGTTTCGTCGCCTCAGTATGGTTGTACATGCGACTTGTTCACGGCTTAATAGGTTCACTGAGTAGCAGTATCTAATGTGGTGCTAATTTCGGCCCACACTAATCCTGTGGCATGAGGTGATATATAAAGTCTGCTGTGCTTTGAATTCTGTTTCCACCGAATCTCAGGTGTTCTTACTCCCAAATCTTTTTGCCAAGTCGCCGATCCGCGTCCTCACCCCTCATGCCGCTTCGAGGAGAGGAGGTAAGCGACTACAGCTATAACTAATAGTAAAGTGAGGTGCTTTACTTAATACCAATAGATATATAGTTCATCTACATATTCCATCTTATTGCAATATGTACCATATGAGAACAGTTTTTTCACCTTATAATTGCAGAATCTGATTTCATCTGAATCCTTTAACTACACCAGGCATGACTATTCACATTAACTACAACGAGATTATGTCTACAGTTCAGTAATACTTACCTGGTGGTAAGCCACTTTATTACTGTAATGTCATGAAAGAGCGTGGTATACTTTTAAGCCCGAAGAGACATGTACATGATACATTTCTAGAACGATAAAGATATATTTTTAAGACTTGTGCCTACCTGAAGTTACTAGCTACATCAGTCACTTCCATTTTGTGAGGTCTATATTTCAGTACCACTTATCCAATAGCAAGTCACTTTATCACTGAAATGCTAAGTTACAGCTTTATTCATTATCTATAAGTTTCTAGATCCTCCATCTTCTCATACTAATCTTTCTGTGGCTATGCACTTGTAGATACCTTGGTTGCATTTCAACACAATAATCTTTTCCTTTTATCTTTTGAAATTTCTTTTCTTCTCTTTGTAAAAGCTCCTTTATATTGTAAATAGACGTGAACCGTATCATTGTGGTTATTTGAGGATTATTGATATAGAATATTTAGACAGTTATATATAGTGACACTATGGGCTTTTAATAATATGGTGGTGATATGTAATTGTTTTTGCAGAACATACTGTTTGGAGGTGGAACTCCTGAAGAAGGCAGTGGTCTTCCGAAACGCGCGTTGAGAGACAATCTGGAAAGCACCCGAAAATGATGTGTTCAAATGAAATTTTATAATTATAGTACATACAGCTGATCAACGATTTGTACTTCCATCAATTTAAGTATTGAAATATTGAAAATTAATTTAGAAGTATGAATGCATGATGAATGACTGAAGTTAGTATGCTGCTCAAGTCAAATTATCTTATACATTTATAATGATCAGATATCTTTATATTAGATTCACTATTATATTTATTCAATAAATGATTTTGTATTTTTCTACACTATAGTGTCACTATTTTTTATTAGATATGTTCTGAGTTTTATATACAGTTGAAGTTGCCCTAGATTATTTACAGCAAGTCGCATGTGCAACCATACTGAGGCGACAAAACACGTGTTGGCTTGGGAACAGGTCACTCATTAAAGGCTTGAAGAAACAATAAAGGGCGAAAGAAACGACTGATTGATTTTTCGTGTATTGAATTATATGTGAATAACATCTGAAACTGTCATTATTTGAAAATCACGTGTGCTGCGGAATGTTTATCATGTTTTTTTGTTGCTTAGGCCACAAATTTTAGGGAGGCAGGTGGTTCTCTCAACCCTTCAGCACCGTCACTACTCGTAGCATAACCTTATATATTAAAGTGGAATAACCTATTGGCGCCTACACCCTATTACCTATTCCATTCCAAGAAAGACAGTGTAAAAATTGAGCTATACAGCAATGTTTGTTGACATCGCACAAAAATAAATGCATTTATTTTTTATTGTCATGGATTTGAAATGTTTAGCCTGAATAGTATAAAGGTGTTATTCCACTTTTTACTTAAAATCGGAAAAATAATATTGAACATTATTTTTGGTATGCTAGGGTCACCCACCTGGAACCTTTCCAGCTTCTTCAGTCGCTCTGATGGCGGTCTTCAGCAAATTGGCTTTAAAAAATATATGGGCTTTGCCTAACTCCATTTATAATCTTCTCTCATTTAAAAGAAGTTCCCAACCTGTAAGCAGGGCCGGCTTTAGCGCTGATGGTGCCCGGTGCGACAATCATTTTTGGCAACCCCATTCCCCATGACCGCCTCCTCGGATTCTCTCACTACCACCTGGCAAAAGTTCCCCTCATCTCTCCAGTTATATGTTATTGCTAAACACAGCACCCCACCTGAGGTCAGCGCACCCCTCCAAAGGTCAGCTCCCCCTCCAAAAGTCAGCGCCCAGTATGGCCGCACCAGTCGCACTGCCCTAAAGCCGGCCCTGCCTGTATGTATAAAGGTTACTTTGTTAAATGTACTCAACTTCTGTTGTTTACCAGCCAGGCTTCTTTCCAGCTTAACTTAGTCACACATTCTCATTCTGATATAATGCCTCCATAGGCACTAAGGACCTTATTATACACAAAGGGGAAATACCAAAAGGTCAAACCACAAGGGTAAATACCCTTACTGCATCTCGAGTTTTTCTCCTGAGCAGTTTAACTCCAAATTATGATTTCCACAAGTTATAACGAGGGATAGCATGTGGTTTTGGTTTTACCACATCAGAAAGCGGCATTTTATTCTCCTTGAAAGGTTCATTCCATGAAACTTCCACCACATAAAGCCTGGCAGAAGTTGTGTGTGTAAAAGTTGTACGTGTGTGCAATTGCAGCACCTCTTTGAATAGTGGGATCAGGGACACACCATATTTTCGTTTTTCCCAATATTCTCACGGCATGCACATTTTTGGGACAATTTTCTACATAGATTAAATATGGCTTCATGATAATTCTTTCTAGAAACCTGCAAGAAAGCCCTATGGAATCCAGAAGCCTATGTTTTTTCCCAGATGAGCAATAATGGCAACTTTTGGATCCTTGTATTTTTACAGTTAATACATTATCATTTTTTAATTTCCTTTGCTAGATAATGCACTCTGCATCTCTTTTGTATAATACACACAGTGTGTGAGCCCTTTTTTGTCACTTCTGAGCATCTCTGAATTATCAGTCATAATGATTTTTCAATGCCTTTTTGGTTTCGAAGTTAAAGAAATACTTTGGGGCAGATTTACAAGCCCGTTGCCACACATTTGCGCCGCCGTTTTGTCACTTCTATGACGCAGCAGCAGCGTACACCATGCACCACGTTGCAACTTATTTACAACGTGACGCATCTAGGCAGATGCGTCACGTTGTAAAGCACTGCTCCACATGAAACCTGCGTCAGGTTTCATGGGGGAGTTCCGTCGCAGGGTGGGTGTTCCGTTACAGGAAAGCCTCGTAAAAGTGACGCAGTGAAATCTAAAAGATTTCACTGAGTCAGTTTTACGACGCCGCTGCGTCAAACCCTTACGCCTGCTTAAAGCAGGCGTAAGGAGTGACGCACCACGTTAAGTATGGGTGGCCCCTGAGCATTGCTGGAGTTGCGTCGTGCTTGCGACACAACTCCAACAATGCGCCGCCCTTACACCACAAGATTTGACCGGCATCTGCCTATCCTTGCACCACGGTGCGCCACATTGTAAATGTGACGCATCTGTGGTGGCGCAAGGGAAGAATTGCGTGTCGCATCTATTCTGGCGCATCCCTGCTGATTTGCAGAGATGTGCCAGTCCTCGTAAAAATGCCCCTTTGCTTCTAGGTTTCTTTGCTACTGATTTCAAAGAGGAATACACCAGATCAAGGACTTTGCTTTCTACTCGTGACATCTGTTTGAATCTTCATGATCTCAGATTTAGATTTCTCCATTTCGTATATATCTTTCAATGACCAACTTTGATACTCTCCTGTATTATACCGAATGGCCCCTTTGCTCTTATCAGCTCCATTCCTCTTCCATGTTGATGACGTATTTCTGCCGTCACCTCTTTCTTTGCTTATCAAAGTCATGTTGTGCCAGTTTTGTGCCTGGTGTTACGCCCTTAGTCCTAGAGGCCCCACATGAGTAATGCAGAGGAAACAGGGGCACAGTCTCTCAGCGGGATTCAGGTATCCTTGGCATGAGCGATGGGCACTGCAAAAGCCACACCATTAGAACACAATTAGAACCGCCAGAGTAAACATCTATGACTGAGGATATACTCAAATATTGGCACGTGATGCTTTCTTTTCCTTGATCTTATGTTGATAAAGGCTAAAAGTAAAAGTGCATAGGTCCAGTTTTCATCCAGTATTTCTTTGTATATGGAGTTTTACGTACCATTCTGTCAGCCTCTCAACCCTAAACTAAAAGGTGGGAAACCATATGAAGATTTGAGGCAGAAGTTGAATATCCTGTGTGTTAGACACACCTTTGGCACACACTCAAAGTCTGGCTCCTCCTGCACCACTATCTGTTTGGAACGTTCTGAGCTGTCAACTGTCATCTGAGAAAGCTGTTTTGAGACAGCTGATTAGAATTGGTGATGTGCAATAAACTCATTGTTTTGCTCTCTCTCTTGAAACTTTGTTATTCTTTGCAGCACACACTGTTTTGCAACATGCTTGTTATGCTCTGATTACAATACT
Organism: Triturus cristatus; assembly: GCF_964204655.1. Classification (NCBI taxonomy): domain Eukaryota; kingdom Metazoa; phylum Chordata; class Amphibia; order Caudata; family Salamandridae; genus Triturus; species Triturus cristatus. The sequence continues at coordinate 911,179,878 of NC_140581.1, read as the reverse complement.
CCCTAGCCATCAAAGGCTTCACCTCTTCTCCCAGTCTCACAATTGTCCTATGTTTTCTCTGCACAATGTTATATTTATTTACTGAAACGTGGGAGTCCATGTGAGAGTTCATGTGGAAACTAAGTTCATTACACTTTTTGCATTGTATTCATATACGCTCCACTTCACTTACTTTGTAACAGGCTCCCAGTTCCATGCATTGGGTAATAGGCATCATTGTTCTGCCCTCCTTCTATGCTACTCTACATTTACTGCACTGCATTGTACCTACTTTGCATAACTTCTCACCAATGAGGTCTGTTTTCTCTCCTTACTAGTGAGCCCTGGCCAAATAGCGCGGCACACTGTTATCTTCAGTGAGTGTACACTGCTGTCCAATTACTGCTACCCGTGCAAATCCTCATCATTTTATTTCACTAAAATTATATATGTAATGTACCTACTTATAGAGGCTTTCACCCAGCTATTTTAATCCATTGGTCTGTTGTAGTGACAGTTACATTTTTCTTCCACCCACTATAATATTCAGCATGGGACAGTGAGTCAGCCTACTTAGGCCATTGGCTAACTTAGCTGTGAGTGAGGGAGGTGAGGTTCTGTAGCGATCCGAACCCGTAAATTCGGTATCGTAGTACTGACACGATTTCGGTACCAATGAACCGCAAATGATCCATTACATGCATGACAGTGTTTTCGCTACGCAACTAGCATAAATTCACTGAGAAATAGGGCATTCTATTGTAAAGTCATGGCATCCATTTTAGTTACGGCATCCATTTTGTTTCTTGCCCTCACATAGTCAATGAACGGGCGATGACCCCGGCAGAGTCACCTTGTTAAGGACACGTAAGCTCAAGCCCCGAGAAAGGCTGACGCTACATGACTAGGCAGAATCAAGCTGCCTCCCCTGCCTGAGGCCAGTCCTGCTATACTGGTTCTCGTGTCCGTTGTCCTGACTGAAAGGCCAAAGACGGTAGCCATGCCCGTTTATGATCCATAAACACCTCTTATCCTACTTTTCAATCCTTTGCACCTGGCTCTGCTCCTCTCCTTCTGGGCTTTTACAATAGGGAGGTTATGATTTTTATGATGGGGAGGATCGGACAAAGAATGGAAAACTGTCAAGGGAACCTGATCGAATACCGAAATCCTACGACTAATTATTGTTTGATGTCTATTTACTGTTTGTTTGGGATACCGGGTTGGGCATGAGAAATATTCGTGTAATGTTGCCTAAAGACATTTTTCGTGTCTTTAAAGAAGAACCCACTTAATGCAATTCGAACAGTCTCGTAGATTCTGCCTCTGTGTGGTTCCTATGACTTCTGTGTCCCTGCAGTAAATAAACCTTGGTCTTTGACGCCACCATCGAGAAGCCCGTGTCTCTGTTTATTTGTGCACCGAGACAGGAGGAACTCAGGGGTCTTTGGGTGTTGTTTCCCTGACACCTCTGGACTCTTAAAAGTCCAGAACCTCAAATTGGCGCCCAACGTGGGGCGACGTCATCCGGTACCGGTCCAAAGCCTGAAAAGTTCGAGAAGTTTCGTGTGAAGATTCCGGAGGGAGGTACCCCGCTTCATCGATCCCTGCATGTCGTAAAAGTGGCCCGACGATCTCTTCCACGAGGGTTCCCGTTCCCAGACGGCTACAGAGGACCGCTGCCCTGACTGTCGCCCTGTCTTGGACCTGAGGTGCAGATCTTAGTACGGCGAGACGTAGATGGGTTCTCCTTGGTGACGTCTTCCACATTTCAGTTAAGTATTAAGTGGGCTACGCTCAGTTTGGTTGTTCCTTGTTGCTCTGGTTTAATTCGTAGATTATCACTGGTTGCTCTTGTTTAGATAATCTTTGTTTTGGTATTAGTTCATTTTGGTAGGCCTAAGTTCTTTGCGCATTTTTGGTTGGAATTTGTCTTTGTTTGTCATGACTACCAGTAGTAATTGTTTCTTGTCCTGGTTACGTTGCAACGGGGATTCCCGGTTGGAGGATTCGTGTTCGGTTCCTCCGATTGGAACTCCTACATATGAGCTCTATTGTAAACATGGTGTTGGTCCTATTACGTATAATGAAGTATGGGTCCGTTATACCAGAAAAGATGGTGTCCTTAGTTGGCCACCGCATGGTAGCTTTGAAACCGAAATTCTAGACAATCTAGAAATGAAGTTGTTTAAGAGAAAACCCCGGCCGGCAATGTTTGATTCTTTTCGCGTATGGCGCAAAGAAGCCAAACAGAGAGAAATTAGGAAGACGAAGAAAGAACAGAAAGAAAAAGGGTTGACTTTAATGGAGTCTGCTAGGCAGCTGCATGTCAACGAGACTGAGAAAGCAATGGAGATGGCGAATAGAAAATATAATTTGGCAATTGATAAATGTTACCCTGTATTGCCATCTTGTCCTACTAAGCCAATGGAGGATCATGAGAAGGATCCTCTGTTGTCTTACCTGTTGAATTCACCTCCACCGTATGCACAAGGTATTACAGTACAACAGTTACTACCTGTTGTACAGCCAGCTGCTGGTCAGCCTGGAATAGTTGCTCCACTTCCTTTGATTCCAGCTCCTGTCCTTCCTGTGGTTAATGTTCCTTCGGCACCCCCTCTTCCTGGGTCGCCTGCTCCGCCTTTGCCTGTCGTTACGCAAACTGCTTTACCTACTACTCCCACCCTTACTATTTCATCTGCTCCAGCTGCCCTGTCCCCGAACCCTGTGAACATTCTGACTCCGCTTTCCGTTCGTCGGAAAATAACCGACTCTGTAACTAATATCTTAACTCCTCTCTACAGGTCTTTAATTGGGACCCCCGTTTCTGACTCTATACAGAGACGTAGCCAGCTTCCTGGTCCTCAGGAACGAGACATGTTAGATTCGACAGCTCTTAGGTGGATGTCGAAAGCTGTGAAGTATGATGCACAAAGAGTGTTAGATACTTTTATGCAATGGAATGAACCAACTCAACGTTATGTTTTTGACGTGATGTGTTCTCTTGTGCGTGAAGAATGGGAAGATGATGACTTAGATTCCGTCCCCTCTGACCTGATAAATATTCAACAGAAGTTCACTGCAGGAATGGTGATAGGTTCAGAAGTAAGAGGAGCGATAGAACTGATTTTAGCCCATAGGGATGATTCCCCTCTTCGAGCGACAAGAGACCCTGATGGTTCACCGATTACTACTAGGAAAAAACGAGGTCAATATCCGATGAGGGAAGTTCCGCCGATATGGCGTGATGCAGTTCAAGCTGATGGGGCTAATAATATTGTAGCTGCCCCGGCACATTTCCAGAGAGTGTGGATAAACATCCCTTGGAAGCGGGCCGAAGTATTAGCAGTAAAACAAGCGTTACCAGACCCACGTAAAAATCCTGCTGGGTATTACAAAGAGTTAACGCAGACAGTTCAAGCGTGCATCATGAATTTGGCAGACATTGAAATGTTATTTGGTAATGTAGTGCCACAGCCTATATGGGCCAAGATTCGACAAGAGAACCACCCAGTCGCCTTAGGAGGTGATTGGCCAGTAATTGTAGCAGCAGATGCGCAACAAGTTGGCGGTGCTAAACCTGAACCTCTGATTGCTGCCTTGCCTGGCAGAATAATTAATCTGATGAAAACGCTGATGCCAGCGTTACGAGTCAATTGGGATAAACTATCGGCATGCAAACAAAAGAAGGACGAAAGCGTTTCTGACTTTTTCACTAGATTTGAAGAGACATTCGTAGACCACAGTGGGCAAGATATGAGTACTAAAGGAGGCCAGAGATTGTTCGTCGACAAGTTTGTGTTTAATTTACTACCTGAACTTAGTAACAAGTTAAAGGATTCTGAAAATTCATGGGCAGTGTCGACAACAGCACAGATACTTGCAACTGCTCAGTATTACGAGAATAGAGAGAAAGAAGAGAAGGAAAAGTCAGAAAAGAAAACAAAAGATTTAAAGACTAAAGTTCTTTTGCAACAGGCGTATCCGCCTCGTTCGAATCAGTCAGATTCACAGAGAGAATCAAAGCAATCTCGCAGATGACTGTACCAAGCACACAGAGAGAAGTGCGTGCGTTTTTGGGTATTACGTCATACTGCAGGCAATGGATCCCAAATTTTTCTCTCATGGCAAAACCATTGGTAGCCCTGACTGGAAAAGGTGTTCCGAGCCCTTTGCCATGGTCTGATGAATGTCAACAAAGTTTCTCCGACTTACGTGATGCGCTGTGTTCAGCTCCTGTGTTGGGTACTCCTGACTACAGTAAGCCGTTTACTTTATATGTCCATGAAAGAGAAGGTTGTGCGTTGAGTGTTTTAACGCAACAATTTGGTGACAAACAGCGACCTTGCGCATATTTCTCATCCACATTAGATCCGGTAGCCAGAGCATTGCCAAGTTGTTTGAGAGCTACAGCAGCAGCTGCAGTGTCTATTCGACAGTCTGCTGGACTAGTCATGAACAACATGTTAGTAGTCATGGTTCCACATGCTGTGGATACACTCATGAATCGAACGAAAACTCAGCACCTCACCAGTGCTAGACTATCAGGCTATGAGCTGACGCTTTTGGCAAGTCACATTCAGATCAAGCGATGCAACATATTGAATCCAGCAACGCTGTTGCCGACTACTCAGGAGTCGAGTGATTCAGAGCCCCATGACTGTTGTTTTAGAACTGAGGAAGAGACAAAAGGTAGGATTGATTTGAAAGATACTCCGTTACTAGATCCAGACGGCACCTTATATGTCGATGGGTCGTGTTTTAAGTTACAGAATGGTGATGTGACGGCCGCGTATGCAGTTACGACTTTGAGTACGATTGTTGAGACCGCAAGAGTAAGTCAGAATTCTGCCCAAGCTGCAGAATTAATTGCACTAACAAGAGCGTGTGTTTTAGCTGAGGGAAAGAGAGTGAATGTGTTTACTGACAGCCAATACGCCTTCGGCGTATCACATAGCTTTGGACGTCTCTGGAGAGAAAGAGGTTTTCTCACGTCCCATGGGACTAAGATCCAACATGGACAGTTAGTCAGTGATCTATTGGAATCCCTGACCCTACCGAATGAAGTTGCGATTGTGAAGTGCAGTGCACATCGGAAGATTACGGATGATGTTGGCCATGGGAATGCGTTTGCTGATGAGGTCGCCAAAGAGACGGCCAAGAACATGACGAGCCGAATGTATATTGCAACGTCTGCAAGATGGATTGCTGAATCAGGGATGTGTGAGAATACGATTGAAAGTGTGAAGGCAATCCAGAACGAAGCAACTGAAAATGAGAAGAATGAATGGAAGGAGAAAACGGGTAAAATGGATTCAAGTGGATGTTGGGTTGATTTGTCTGAGCAGCAACGTTGGATGTTACCTGATGCACATGTACTTGCGGTAGTCACGATGGCGCATGGAGCGGCGCACATCAGTTCGAAAGGGATCTGTAAAATGTTAGCTCCAGTATGGAAGAACGATGGAATTACTAAGTGTGCGGAAAGAGTGGTGAAAAACTGCATGATATGCCTGATGCATAATCCTGGCAAGGGAACCCCAACCCCAACTGGTCATTTTGCTCCCCCTTCTTGTCCCTTTGAAGTGATTCAGTTGGTTATATCCACATGGATAGGTGTAACAATCTTAAATACGTCCTAGTGGTAGTCTGTGGCTTTTCAAGATGGATTGAGGCATATCCGTTAAAGGATAACACTGCTATGTCCACTGCCAAAATCCTCCTCAAAGAGTACTTCCCCAGGTATGGTATGCCACGGATTGTTTGGTCGGACAATGGAAGTGAGTTTGTAGGGAAAGTTATGAAGAGTGTGTGTGCGGGTCTGGGTATTACCCAGAAATTCCACAGTGCGAATCACCCACAGTCAGCGGGTTTGGTTGAAGGGTACAATGGCACCCTGAAGCTGAAACTTGCTAAAATTCAAGCTTCCACTGGTCTCTCTTGGCCAGACGCACTGCCTTTAACTCTACTGTCCACCAGCAGAGCGACTGTACACTCTCGAGTAGGGCTTAGCCCATATGAGATTGTGTTCGGTCGTCCTGCTAATGTTTGGGGAGTCCCTAGGCCAAAGGAATTCAAACAGATTGAATACCCAATGTTGATTGATTATCTTTATGATCTGACTGCTAAATTAAGCCTTATTCATCAACAGGTATTCGAATCCTTGCCTAAACTGCCAGAGAGTCCAGGCCACACGTTGAAACCAGGCGACCAAGTTGTAGTTCGGAATTTCGAACGAACTCGGAACCTCCAGCCAAGATTCGTGGGTCCGTTCCAGGTACTCCTCACAACAAGAACTGCTGTACGCCTAGCTGGAAGGAAAAATTGGGTGCACGCTAGCCATACGAAGCGTGTCCCTCTCCCACTCCCCTATGACAATTGGGTTAGACAGGGATTTGGTGTATCCGAGACAGAACCTGTTCCTAGGCACATCCCTTTCAGTGATGCAGAGTACATAACGGACCACCCACGAACTGAAACACAGAACTTTGACACCTCAGCAGGAACCGCTCCTTTGAATCTTGGACCAAGTATTGTACAAAGTGAACATTTGCCACCTGTGGAGTCGAACATTTCCGCACCTGTAGACCAGCTATTTCAAGATCAGACAAGACCCGGAAAGTACAGATATAATCTACGTTCTCATGTTAAGAACTAATGACATTGCACATTTACCTTTTCTGTTTTATAACTGTCTTGATCTTACTGCATTCCATTCAGTCAGGAAGTTCGCTCTAAATTTTTATCTTTTTGTTTTTATTGTTTCTCTCACCTTGCCGTCTGGGTTACCGTAGGGTCGTAACGTGTGCCTTGTTTTAATTTGCAGGGAATCAGACACAAGGTCGGTTTCTTCTGTCTATCTTGGGAACTCCCAGGGTAAACAGAGGCAAGTTTTTAACAGGTACAAACCATCCGTTGCGAACGGTTATAGAAGATGGAGCTTCCTGAACTGAGACGGGTTAATGTCATAAATGTGCACAAGACACAGCTATATGACATATTACATAGCAAATGTTTTCTAATGCAATGTACTCTGACACTTCTAATTGTTTTGATAACTTTGGTAGGCGGAATCATTTTTGGTATTCAGTTGATCTTTACACCTGTTACATCTACAGTATCTCCCCATGTTCCTGTTTCTCCGACTGTTGTTTCTCTCCATTCTTTCCATCCTTTTCCTGCCCACGAGCAAGCTCGACGCTCTGAGTTTATAAATAACACTTTCATTCAGCTCTTGCACCAACATCAACTAGTGGTTAACACAACAAACTGCTGTGTGTGTGGCTTGATACCACATACCATGGACAAGGGCATCCCTTATCTGGTCTTGCCCTTTAGTTATAATGGATCATTCTGGGCGTTTCAGACCATGTTCGCTTATGCCCTAGAGACCTATCCTCCACGACCTCCGCGTTCTACTCGGTATAACTCTGCTAATAGAGCCTTGGTAAAAGGAATCACTGACATGGTTAGAGATGTCAATAACACTCCGTTCATTCCCAAGGATGAATTGCGAGTTTACATGGGTTGGAATGTTACAGAATATGGCATTACTCTGGGTGAGAACAAACGTAAAAGCTCGACTCCGATCTGGGCCGTACCCCACCAAGGTCAGGTCTGTTTGCAAGGAAATGGGAGGAATCCGAAAGCTCGACTAGGGAAGAGTGACTGTATCGAAACATATGTTTTCCCATCACAGTCTTCCCCTGCATTCTTAGCTGCTAAGGGTACCTATTTTGTTTGCCAAGACAGAGCATACACATGGCTGCCTGCTGACTTCTCAGGCTCATGTTATATCGCTCAACTGCTACCTCCGACATACACTGCTGCACCGGACTATCACAAAACTAGAGTTGTGAGAGGTGTTTTCAGTAAAGAAGATACTGCTGGCCAAGAAGCAGGAGACTTCTTCAAAGGTTTCCTTCCGTTCTGGGGGCCTATGGCCAACAGTAGAAACTTACGTCAACTAACACGGGTAGTTGAATCCACTATCACCGAAACTGCGGGTGCCCTTAGTAACCTGACAGCTGAGCTTCAAGCGGATCGCCTCATGACGTTACAGAATTGTATGGTTCTTGATGTGTTACTTGCAGATCGAGGTGGAGTGTGTAAGATGATCCAATCGAGTTGCTGTGTTTTTATCCCAGATAATGCGCCAACGGTGTACAAGGCCATCTCTAAGTTACATAAGATTTCTGACTCTATTCATGTAGAGGAAGGTGACTGGTCATTAATGGGATGGTTCTGGAGCCTGTTGTCTGCGTGGGGATGGAAGGTTCTGATAGTCACTGGTGTTGCGTTGGTATTTTTATTTTCGTGCTGTCTCATTGTTCAGTGTGGTCCTGCCTTATGTAACCTTTGCATTTCAACATGCGTAAGAAGACCACCTGTTTTTAGAGATACACCACGGGATAGAGTAATGCTTCAACAACATATCAGTGACCTGATGAACATAGAAATGAATTCTGACATAGAGTGAGTTATTGCCTATGTAAGGGCAAAAGGACGGTCTGAGGTTCTGTAGCGATCCGAACCCGTAAATTCGGTATCGTAGTACTGACACGATTTCGGTACCAATGAACCGCAAATGATCCATTACATGCATGACAGTGTTTTCGCTACGCAACTAGCATGAATTCACTGAGAAATAGGGCATTCTATTGTAAAGTCATGGCATCCATTTTAGTTACGGCATCCATTTTGTTTCTTGCCCTCACATAGTCAATGAACGGGCGATGACCCCGGCAGAGTCACCTTGTTAAGGACACGTAAGCTCAAGCCCCGAGAAAGGCTGACGCTACATGACTAGGCAGAATCAAGCTGCCTCCCCTGCCTGAGGCCAGTCCTGCTATACTGGTTCTCGTGTCCGTTGTCCTGACTGAAAGGCCAAAGACGGTAGCCATGCCCGTTTATGATCCATAAACACCTCTTATCCTACTTTTCAATCCTTTGCACCTGGCTCTGCTCCTCTCCTTCTGGGCTTTTACAATAGGGAGGTTACGATTTTTATGATGGGGAGGATCGGACAAAGAATGGAAAACTGTCAAGGGAACCTGATCGAATACCGAAATCCTACGACTAATTATTGTTTGATGTCTATTTACTGTTTGTTTGGGATACCGGGTTGGGCATGAGAAATATTCGTGTAATGTTGCCTAAAGACATTTTTTGTGTATTTAAAGAATAACCCACTTAATGCAATTCGAACAGTCTCATAGATTCTGCCTCTGTGTGGTTCCTATGACTTCTGTGTCCCTGCAGTCAATAAACCTTGGTCTTTGACGCCACCATCGAGAAGCCCGTGTCTCTGTTTATTTGTGCACCGAGACAGGAGGAACTCAGGGGTCTTTGGGTGTTGTTTCCCTGACACCTCTGGACTCTTAAAAGTCCAGAACCTCAGAGGGCATTCTGCCCTTACACAAGGAGATCTTCATCACACACAAAGTCGTTCCCTTCAGTGCCAGAGACTGATATGGCCAACTTATTTTTTTATTTTAGCCTACTGTTTTTTTAAATGAGGGCCCAGAAGCATCGTCAATATTAATGTTTTGTAAAAACCATGACACAGCAAAACAAACATTGACAAAGCCGAAAGGCTAGCAGCCACCACCAACCCTATTGGCATTGTTAATGCTTGTTTTATTGATAGCTCTTTAACTAGTGGCATTTTTCTGCTTATTTGACCTGATCAATAAGCTCATTGTTTAAACAATTTGTTTACATTCATCCTTGATCTACAAATCCAAACTTTAAAAATGTCACGTGGAGGAACTGAACGCTTGTAACTAATGTGTTGTCAACCCCACTGGCAGGGACACCACCCTCACTCTTTGCTTATGATCCATGTCATGCTTTTCAGATTCGTGTCGAGCGTTTGGTCAAACCTGAGGCAGCTGAAATGTTGAACCTTCTTTCTAAGAGCCAAACAATGTGCAGGTATGCTGAGCGAACATTTGGTCTACACCCTGTAGCATCGAAATGTTCTCCAGAGGGAGGTGAACACAGATGGTGGAATTCTTTCCCTCTGGTAATTTCTAGCTCAGCCGACATTAACAGGCTCGTTGCTGAGCAAGGGCTTTTTATAATTCATGACTCGAGTTACAAACATACAAAATGAGAATATGCTTATTCCAATCTGGACTTTCTTTTACTGAATATTCGTCCATCTTTACAGCTTTACTTTAAGTTATCTAGATTTTGTTTTACAACAAAGTTATCAAAATTAAGCATCACGTCATTTCACCCCAGTCCTCATCTACCCATCAAAAGTCTGTGTTTCTCTTCCTTTGTTATCAAAGGATTAGACTAATATCCAGTTGAAATCTGGGCTTTATATTTATTCTGTTCAAATAGTCTTTCATTAAATTGCTGTTTCACTTAAATTTCACAAACTCACCTATATTATATTCAAGACTTACAATTCAAGTAATTTCAGAGCATAAACAAGTTTACTAAAGCAAATATATCACATCATCAACATTGCCCCTCCCACCCTTTTCTTTTCAGCCCGCTTCCACTATGTCTCCCCCTTCCATATTTTCTACAACTAACAACCAGTTAGGAAATCTTTGCAGATATAGAAAGCCAAATGTATCCAAATAGTCATAAGTTTAAAGAGGTTAAGTAACTCTTTTCAGTGGCTCAGTCTCATGGCGGCTTTCAGCCTACATTACTTCAAAGAGGCTAGTGGAAGGAACCTCCTGACATATTTGCTCACAATATGGCAACTTCAGTCTCAAGTACGGCAGACTCTGTTGGCGGGTCCAGACCCTACCACTCTGCTGTGCCTACGTGGTCCAGTAGGGGCATCCACATTGTGATTAATGTCTAGGAGGTATGGTTCATTGAGCATTTTGACATATTGCTAGCACTTTCTGGAATACTTATATTCCTCTTTTATATACATTCAAAATCTCTTTGTAGTATATCTGTACTTTTGTCAGCGACGTGGCAGAAATGATCACGCTTAGCACTGCTTTCTCATCCCTTACCTATTGTCCACTCATCTTAATTTTGACTTACATTGATTTATAAATAGTACTCATGCCTTTCAAAAGTGACCCGTAATTGCAGACTTATTCATGGTTTTATAAAAGATGGAAAGGTTTGTCTAGCCAAGGCCCATCTCTTCTTCTCGGCCTCTAGAGAAAACAGAACTGACTGCTATCCCCAGCTACTTTCTTCTGTGATTTGGGTTACACAAAAGATGATGTCACGTGCGTTTCTCTTCTAGACAGATCTTGGTTGAGCAATGATGGAAGGCACCTCTTCAACCTAGAACAATGGCGCGTGTGTGAATAATTTACCTCTTTTGTTATTAATTGAGAAATGCATTGGGTCCAGTGTTTTCTGGGCTGAGGAATTACTGGGATATTGACCTCCATTGACTTTGGCACTGATTCATGGTGCAGCTATGCTTTTGAAAGTCTTCTTGTCACACGAAGACTCATACGGCTATCAAATTTTGAAAATATGCACTACTGAAGGCTCTATTCTGCCACATATTAGAAAGACATGATAATCTTACGGCGAAGATGATTTCGCTGTGACCCATCATAAATGTCTAATTTTCAACTGACTTTGCTGTTTATGGTCATTTTCAAGTACTGCGTATTTTCTGTCATGTAGTAGGACTTTATTGAAGTCTTTGAGTGACTGGATAGCTTTCTAGAGAGCTTTTACTCATATCTAGTAACATAGGTGGTGCTGGTGTCCATTCCAAAATTACTGTAGCTGTGAACTAGCAGTAAAACTATCACAGACTTGGTCCTACTTGACGTGCTTGTGACCCTCCAAATTGTCAATCAGAGAAGTTTGCTCATTGACTTAAGGGACACTGGTATTGCTAGTCGAGCCTTAGCTTCCCTCATTCCACACCAATCATCATCAGGACGTTTTTGGTTCTTCCTTTATCTCAAATTTTAAGCTACTTATTGTGGAATTCCTTTGGCCTTTGCTATGTAACAGTCTATTCAATGTTTATGTTAAGCTTTGGATCAGTTCTTCTATCCCCTCACCTTGAGCTTGAAAGTTAAGCGTTCACACTCTTCCATTTTATTAGCCTCGTGCTTCTCTTATATATTCATAAATGTGGAGCATCATGCAAAAAATGATTTTTCAAACCTGAAGGCAAAAAAAATGAATTCTTTCTGTTCTTTGCTAGCAATCTCCAGCATCGCATCAAAGACTATCTCAACACCATCTATCCATCAGAAACAAGCTCCCAACTTGTACACTGACATCCGTCTCTTATTGAAGGAGCACATGCCAAATATAACCCAGATAGCTTTGTAAAGGCACCGTAGAACAGTGCTTGATGAAAATTAACTTTTGTAAAAAAAATGTCTTTTTGTTTTAATTTGATTTGCTTAAAGTATTTTACACCTCATAGACCCAAATGAAAATTCATTTTTCGTAAAATATTATTTTTGAATGAGTAGGCACATTTTATTGCTTAAAAGGATGTTTACTAAAAAAAAGTGACACAAAAAATCCAGATTCATTATTATAGCCTTTTAGCCCACCGTAGCGGGCTATACCGGCTATTAAAGGCTCGCTCCAGCGTTAAAGGCCTGAGTTGAAGGCAAGAGAATTTAAGAAGGGAGCGGGACTTTAATAGCTACGAAGAGCTATAAGGCTATTAGAACATTCTGCCACTAGAGGGCAGAATGTTCTAACAAATTAAACACCGGCTTTAGGGAGCGCGAGGGGATTAAAATCCCCTCGGCCTCCCTGAAGTCTTTGTTCACAGCCACAGCTATGAACAAAGAAGCATTGGAATGTGGAGCTCCGGGCTCATACTAGCCATTATAAGCCCATAGCTAATCCATTGTTTTCAATGGAGCTTCCAACACTCCAATGTTCTAATTTACATTAAAGCATATTCTTTCATCTGTTAATAGCTACTATACCACCAGCCCAATGAGCCCAATCTATCCCTTTCCACAGCCCCTATGAGTATAATAACATAAACACCAACAATCTTAAAAACTATGCTTACCAGCCATAAAATTCACACATAAATTGAGCTAGTAAAATGGCTCATTTATTGCTAATTGCTGACAGCTGGTGTGATCTGAATGTCACAGGTTAGAATCAGGGGTATAACGCAGACCCTAGCAGTCCATGTGACAGAGGTGGGCCAACAACCCTTGAAGGCACCCCAAACCTTAGAAGGACCCCATTCAGCCCAAAGCCAATGCATATGTGTGAGATCTGGCATACTATGGGACACATCATCAGATTCTGCAGGAAGGGGGGGCATCATTTGTATTGCACCACTGGTACCAGATATCAGCAAACCTCACTCAGCCTTTCATCATTCTGAGGCCCAAAAATCAGAACAAAGAGATATGTGTAAGAATGAAAAAACATTTTGTATACAGTATTCAGAAATGGCAAAATATGATGCAGGAAATGAAGTATAAAAACAAGTAAATATTATTATAAATTAGGAGAGCTCACAGTAAACCCTCCCAATATCATCCAACAGCATCCAGGTCCTTTCCGAAGTTCAGCTTGTTTGTGATAACATACAGTTTTTTCTGGAACTCAACAATTTCCTTTTAGGATAAGTTATTAAGAGAATAGATCATTTTCAAAAAAGTTAATTTGGGACAGAAATGAAAATGCTGTGAAACTGGAACACTACTGGTAATACCTCCTTGGAGACTCGACCATTTCTCCTGGCCCACCTCTTCCGGTTCAGATTGCAAGCACACATTCTTTCAAGCATCGACAGGGTCAAGACACTGCTTGCATCTGCACCTTTCAGAGTCTACTGCATCGCAGATAAAGCCATAGTTCACACTGTTGTCTCCGTAACCAGTGGTCAGTGTAATTTCACCACACCAGCCTCATCTTCCAGAATCCCCACTGGCTATCCCTTCGATCTTGTTTCAAATTCAAACTATTCTACATCATATAGAATTCTATCCACGTACATCAACTGGACTGCTTAGCCGTGCACTTATTTACCTAATCCTAACCATGGAAAACACAGCAAAGCTATGACAATAGTCTAATATCCAATTAAATAAAAGGACATGAAGTCAGGCCTTCTTCTTCGGTAACTTCTGAAATAATCCTCCTTTTCACTAAACTTCTGACTATTAGGAATGAACTCATTCTGTATTCTGTCCCATGCAATGGTGATCCACTGCCTGAGGAATAAGATCCCTGCTTTGCAATTGCTTCCACTGGATTAAAAGGAATTTAGTATAAGAACAGTTGAAGAATTTAAGAAAGGCAGAAGTGAGGGACTGAAGCCAACACTATAAATATTTAGAGCAACGATGCTAATGTAAACATGAAAAGATACTTAAAGTTCTCCAAATTCCTAATCATAAGTAAATCAATAATTGTGTCTGAGGCTTTAACCACCCACACACATGATGTACTATGCTAAAATGGTATCATGAACCTCTGTTCATAGGCCAAGGGGACCAATAAAAAAAAAAATAAACTCCCCTTTACCTCATACAATTTTAACGCTATTGGTTTCACACATTGAGATATATCAGATGTTTAAAATGATTCTTGTGCTGTCTGCTCATCCATAAAACTCAATAACTATTCTTGTTATAATACAAGTATATTTATTTTGTTAGAACATCTTTTAAGAATATTATCATCAAGGAATCCTTTTTTTAATAAAAGGTTTCTCACATATTGGAATTGTATTTGCATGTATATAGCACTTACTACCCCTGATGAGGCGTTGAAGCACTTTTTCGGCGAGTAGCATGCTACTCTGGAACCCATTAAAGATTAGTGGTGAATTAGTATAGTGAAATATGAAGTAATTTGAGTGGTGGATATGTTAGCCAGTTATTTAGATAGAGAAGGAAAGTGGAGGGATAGAAGAGGTAAATGGTTTGCATTTATATAGTCCTTCCTACCCCTGATGAGGTGTTGAAGCTCTTTTCCATGAGTGGCACGCTACTCCAGAACCCAAACAGTATTAGTGGCAATTCGTATAGATAAATATGCAATGAATTTGAGTGGTGGACATGTTAGTCTGTTATTTGGATTGAAGAAGAATCGAGGAGAGATAAAAGAGGGAAGGCTCTAGAATTTTTTTGTGGGGAGTTTATAGCCGTAGGAGGGGGTTTGGGGTGAGCAAATGGGGAGGTGGAGGGGAGTTTGTATAAGGAAATATGAAATTCATTTCAATGGTGGATGTGATGCTCAGTTTTTTGGAGTGAAAAGTAATAGTGGAGAGATAGTAGAGTCAGAGGGTGTTTGGGATGAGTAAAAGGGAGGGGGAGGGGGTAAGAGGTAAGGGTTGAAAAAGGCTTGTTTGGGAGCTCTGAATAGTAAAAGAGGTATGAGATAATGTAAGGAGGGGGAGAGGAGGGAAGAGCCTTGAAAGGGTTATTTTCGGGATCATAGTGGTGCTATGGGGTTTGGGATGAATGAGAGAGTGGAGGTAGAGAATATATTGACAGAGGTTGGGTGAGAAATAGGGTAGTGCATTGGAAAGAGTAGTAGAATGAGATGAGTCAGAGAGTTGAGGTAGAGGATATATTGAGAGCGGTATAGGGTTTGAAATAGGGCAGTGCATTGGATATGTTGAATTAGAAGAAAAATATATAGATAGATAAGTACATGGAAGGTATATGTATGCATAAGGAAGGTAGTATATGTAGATTAAAGATGCACTTATTAAACTCCGGCTTTCAAGTGTTGTTGTACTTTAAATTAATTTATTGTTTTTTTTGCAAATATTTTGTAATTCAATAGTGAAGCAATTGTAGATATATAGTCATGATAAAAGAGTTACTTATTTATGCTAGTTAAATAGTAATGATAAAAGAGTTACTTATTTATGCAGCCACATATATACATGTTAAAAACATAGAATAATGTAACTTTCAGTAATATGTACATTTGTTAGGCAGAACTAACAAATATCTATATTTTTAAAAACATAATTATTATACACATTTATAGAAAGCAATACACATATATGTATACATATCTATAGTCAAACTAAATGCTTATATACAGAGGGACATGCTGAATATTTCTGTTTGCGTATGGTGGTAAGGTGGGGAAGAGCCAATTCTTCAGTAGTTTTCTGAAGATAAGGTGGTTATCTGTGGGTCTTATTTTGGGGGGTAAAGAGTTCCATAGTTTGGGTGCTTCATCAGAGAAGGATGTGCCACTCATGATTTTTTTCTTGTATGTTGGGATTTTGAGGCGAAGTGCCACTCTAGAGTGGAGGTTCCTTTGTTGAATGTGTTTGGTGAATTTATTCCAGATAAAGAGTGGTCCCATTCTATGTATAACTCTGTGGGTGATACAAAGGAGCTTGAATGTAGATCTTCTGGCAACCAGTAACCAATGCAGGGCTTTCAAGGCAGGGGAGATGTGGTCTTGTGGTTTTATATGTATGAGTGGTCTGGCAGCCGAGTTCTGAATTCATTGTAGTCTTTTTATAGTCATTAAAAGTGATCCGTGGTAGAAGCTTTTGGGATAATCGAGTTTGGACAGAACAAGAGAGATGGTAGCCTGGACCTTGTGTGGAAAACCCCAATGGGGGAAGATTTGCCGCAGAGTTTTTATTGTAACAAAGCTTAATCTTGCTAGTTTGTTCACTTGGACATTCATTGATAGCTTGGAGTCCATGATCATCCCGGGGTTTTGTCCATCCTTCGACACTTTAGGCGGTGTTCCCAGATCATTAGGTCAGGCGGTGAGAGTGTCATAATTTTTCCAATCACCAACACATGAGTTTTTCTGTTTTGGAAGCATTCAATTTGAGATGGCCCCATGTCATCCATTGATCCACAGCTCTGAGACAACTGAACATTAGTGCATTTCCAAAGTCTTGGGGGCATTCCAGTTGAAGGAGAATTTGTGTGTCATCTGCATAGTTATAGCAGGTGAGGTGAAGTTGATTGATTAGTTCCTGTAATGACTTCATGGAAATGTTGAAAAGCATGGGCAGATGATAGAGCCTTGAGGGAACCCTGCTTTTGTGAAGTACGGTTGGGACGAGAAAGGTGGGAGAATGGATGACATAAGTTCTGTTGCGAAGGTAGGATGCGATCTAGTCTGTAGCAGTCCCTTCTATTCCAGCTTTGTAGAGTCACTGTATCAGAGTGTTATAGGTTCAACCGTAGATGGATCAGGAGTCCAGGAAAGTTGAAAAAAATGTAAACATTTTGAGAAATATAGCAATCCATCTATATAAGCAGAGACTTTTGTGAAAGACACCCTCACACACAACAGGAGGTAGAAATCCAAGCTGAGGAGAACCCAGCACTCCCACCTCATTAGCTGAAGTTTGGGTTGTTTCAAATGTGGTGGATGGGCTACTAACTAAAAGCAGTAGTTGGTTCCATGGCTATTACCACTGTGTTTGCTATTCCCCCCAAAACTGGGGATTCCCAACCTCACAATGGGGAATGATTCAAGCATGTGTATCTATGAAAGATCCAGTGCCGGAGAATTAGCGATTACCTGAGCCTTACATTCTCTCCACAGCAATTCTTAGCAAGAGAGGTCAGCAACATGTCGGGACCTAACTGGCATAGGCACTGGCACAGGAGGATGTTGCTGTAATCATGTTTTCAGCAGTCGATAGGATATAGAGTAGTATGCTGCTCTCTCGAAGTGATGGGTGTAGCTAAGTATTAGCATGATCAAACTCTTGGTGGGACAAATATCCTTCCCCGCAGATCAAAATGTAGCAGGGTAGATATCCCCATTTCCTAAATTCACACTCCGATTATCAGTGTATAAAAGTCAGTCCTTAACTAAACTCAAAATAATGCTGAATCTAGTACAATGGAAAGAATATCATTGAAATACAGGGACACATTAAATAGAACTTCATGAAGATAGATGTATTTCTTACTATCCAACATCAGTTTTTTTATTGTCTTACCTGTATTTCTTAAGCTTCTAACCAATGTTTAATTATCGCAATACACTGTCTTTTGGTAGGATGTTCCGTACTAATTACTGTTTCTTCAACCCTTTCTGTTTCTAGAACGGTTAAAACTTGCTGTCCATATTGTACAATTTCATTCAATCAAAATCGCCAAGCTTGTGCAATCACAAGACTCCCACTCAAACACACAGATAGCATATACTAAAACATTGTGAACTAGAGCTCTACCTACATCAATGCATAATGTGTGACTTTATTACCATCAATTAACAATACATAGGGGCAATTAGGATGGCAGGCAGACTGAAGTCCTCCTGCCATCCTAGCGGTGCTGGGACCGTCCACCATACGTGTGGCAGTCCCGCTCTGCTAATTAGGATACCACCCTGGCAGTTGCATTCTGCATTTCTAGCATTGCGGCGGGTGCTGCTGTAAGCAATGGTGAAATGGTATGTTGCGCATTGCCATGCACAAAGTGGCAGGCACCGCACGGTGCCTGCTTCCTTGTGTATGGGAATGCATGGGGGTACCCCCCAAGGGCACCCCCCAGCCCCCCAATCCCCTGGGGGCCCGCAAGGGCCCCCAAAGCACATACCCGCCAGCCTTTACATGGCGGCCTTGTCAACCCGACATCATAATATGGATGGCGGTGCCTTCCAGGCACCGCCACCATATCATGCCCCAGCTCCGCCTGGCCGGCAATCGTAATGATTGCCGACCGGCGGAAAACCGGCGGACGGACTTTCGGTCCGCCGCGGTACCCCCCGCCATGATAATATGGTGGGGGTAAGTTGGGATGGCAGGCGGATCGATCCGCCCGCCATTATAATCACCCCATAGTCTTAACAATAGGCCATCTTCGAACAGCCATTTGCACACAGATTTTTCACTGAGACTTTTATAATATTTTTGTGTGTTTCCATCGAATTGATTCCCCCAGAATATATTGAACAAAGACACCCTGCTGAGCCTCATAGCACATTGATGGTCAAGGCAGAATAGAGGATATATGATACTTACATCAGATAGCCATGGTGAGAAAGGGGCTCAACTCAGAGCAACTTGCTGCAGGAGTAGAAGAGAAGGTAAGCCCAATTAAATTTCCAACAGCATCAAATAAATGCAAAAATCACAGGAATTTGAAACTGTAAATTTCATCGCTGACAAAAACTGCATAAAGAATCAGAAAACTAGACAGATCAGGGTGTTAGAAGGTTAAAAAACTCTCTCTCTCTCTCTCTCTCTCTCTCTCTCTCTCTCTCTCTCTCTATATATATATATATATATATATATATATATATATATATATATATATATATATATATATATATATATTTATATATAGAGAGAGGTAAAAAAAATCGTCAGTTATCATTTGCAAGTCAGATGGTACACAACATTACTTGCACCACCAACCATGCTCATGACAACAATCTGCCGACCTCGCAGATGCAAAGAAAAGCGGTTGGCAGATTGTTGATGTCTATATATATATCGCATCACTTAAGCATTAAGTACTGCTCCAAGACTTCATAGATAATAGAGTGTTAAGTGTTGAAGTATGTCAAGTCAAGTGGTGAAATACAGCAGACAGAAATACATCAATCCAGAGCACCGGGAAACATAACGGCAACTAATTCTCCACTTCAAGGTGGCATCATTAGTTAACAGCGTGTTAATAGGCAGGTTCTCAAAGACCAGTGTGGAAAAAATACAATAATACCGCAAAACTATCACGAGGCAGAAGACATCCCAGCAATAATAATGAAGAGAGCCTTAATTATGACAACGGGTATTCAACAATTAAGCGATCTTTTCTTTCACAATGAGCACAACTTTATGAATATGCAAGTGAGACAAGTATAATCCGAAGAGGATTACAGTCTGTTGTCAAACATGACAATTATAGCTCGGTGTAATTACTTCTGTGTATTAGCTGTCAATTACTTTCAGCCAATGAGAGAATGTATATTATTTTAGAGACTGGCCACAAATCTACAAATCCATTTGTTGTCAGTACCAGTACACTTGAGTTGTTTAAAGGTGGTTCTTACAAAAATGAACCTTTGCTGTAATTTGTATTGTGAGCAATGGTAGTTTGAAGAAGCAAACTGAGATGAGTCCCATGTGTTTTTATTATTTCCCTTGTAAACTTTTACCTCTCCACAATATCCAGTCTTGGTAAAGTCATAAAAGGGTCGATCGTGATACACGAAAATTACAAAAAATTAACCAAATTCACCAAATTAATCACAGAACTGTATCGATTGCATAGAAATTGTCAAACAAAATGGCAGGCCGTAGAATTCAACAACACATGCATGAATATGTCGGCTCAAATAAGAATAAATTTGGGGCCTCATTTAAATTTTCTTCAAAGGCTCGCACAAAACAACACAATTGGAAGCTGCATATGCCAGCCGTTAAAATGGTAATTAAATAGATACTATCATTTGTATTGTACTTTGTGAGCTCCTTTCAACCCCTTCAGCGCGGCGCGGATTTCCGCGCCACGCTGAAGGTTCTGAGCGCGGGCGGGGCCATGACGGAACGGTTCCGTCATAAGCACAGCCCAACCGACGTGCATGACGGAACCGTTCCGTCATGTGCGTCGAAGGGGTTAAAAACTTTAGTGAGAGATACTTATATTTTAGACAATAAAAATACAGGAAACGGCTCTTGCACATAAAACAAAATATGAGAATAAATTATGGTTACTGTGCACCCAGTAAGATGAAGGTGTTTTCGAGCTAATTAGAAGAAAGATGTGTGTAGAATGCAAAAAAAGCATTGAACATATGAAATGAATAAATAACACCAGAAAACAAGTAACATTTTTGCAACAAGCTAAACAGGAAACAGTCATTAACATCGGAATGAACACATGTGCAACTCTAGAATTACTTCAGAACATCCCATATCCTGGAGCACACCGTGTACACCTCTATCACACAAAACCAATTAAGATAGAGCCTGCACCATTTGCATCAATGAGAAGTTACACTTGGAATGATCTAGTGATAAAATTCCATGAAAGGACCTACACTCCTAAAGAACTCAACTACAGGTACTCCACATCAGTCAAGTAATTGATAAAGCCATTTAAGCAAAAAATAATAGTTCTAGACTTAGCGGCCAATTTATATCTTGGCATTAAAGATACTCTGTTTCAACCGGGATGGATTATCCTTGCCACCAAGATAATGGTCAGCCCACCAACATCAAAAGCAGGCCCACAGTTGTTTGAAAATACGTGTGAAGAATTCATTAAAAGTAATCGAACACAATATTATGTCACGCCCAGAATATGATGGTCAGTCTTCTTTTGAGGATCTTAACTGAATTGGAGCTCAAAAAACAATGTCATAAGAATGACTAGTACCTATTCAACCTTAGAATCCCTTTTGAAATCCACAACAGTTCGACGGTTCACAAAAATAGTTGATGTTGTCATACCTTAAATAACATTGTAACCACACATACCTGATGTTCAAAATGTGACATAGGGAAAATCAGAATGTCATCTAAGTAAAATAACACAATATGAAGCTGGATGCCCATGAAGAGATGGCCCATGCATCTTGCAAAGAGAATGCAAGATACGGTAGTGATGGTGGGGTTTGTGGACCCCTCTTACACAGTTTACCCCAGCTATGGGAAACCCTTCAAGCAGACCCAGCAGGGTGGCCCCATCATCCCAGCTGGAAGCAGAGCAAAGTAAGTGGTTTGTACATTCTGCTGCCTCCCACCCCACCGTCACCTCCTGAGCCCTCAGCCTACCTGGACAACTACAAGCATGCCCACCTCAAGGCCATACTCTTCCAGATCACACTGTGCCTCACCCTGCTCCCCTGCGACACTAACACCCAGGAGGTAGCTGTCCAGGTGAATCTAATGGTGGATGTCAGTGTGCAGTACTCACCGCTAGCTCCATGTACCCTGGGTCACCGTGGGCTCAGTCCCAGCCGGCCCATTGCACCGCCTCTGCCAGCCGGGATTGCCATACTCCACTCGCCCGGTGGCAGCAGCAAGGTGTGCTTTGTCCGCCACATCGCCATCTATTCCCCAGTTCCCGACTACCATCTTTTCACCCTGCCACCAGGGGGCAGAGGAGTGATGCGGCACCTCTGTCACAAGTGAAAGGGTGACAAGGAGAAAGCAAATAAGGAGACCGGAAAGCCAGAAGTGGGGCAGGAGCCCCCGCCATAAGGCATCACAGCTGAGGTGAACAAGAGCCAGGAGGAGCAGGCCAATGAGCTCCCAAGTGCAAGAGGGCCACCTTTTGAGTTTTTGGAGCAGAAATATAGCTACCTTTACTGCAAGGATTACAATACCAGTTGAGGAAGTGCCTATGGTCGGTTTATTTCAGGTAGCAGCAAGGTTAACTTTAAGCAGCTGCAAGTGCCAAAAGGGGTTCAACCCCTATAAAGTAGAAGCAATACATTGCCAGTCCTGCTCAAATAGTCAGTGCTTCTGTCCTCCAAAGAAAAGACACATAGACCTGAAGAGACCCCTATGCTAAGAGCTGTGTGGGTGCTCAAAGGAACAGAGACTGTCTTGTGACAACAGGTACAGCTTTAAGAAAAATATCTACCATGCAGTTTTGGTGGTCATCAGTTTGTGGAGGGAAAGAAACCTGTTTTGTATTGATGCATTGCACTTTAATGAGTAAGATTTGGATTTGGCATTTGACCCGGCAATGGCTAAGTGACCTCTGTTTGGATATTCAAACCATTTTTGTACCATGATATTGACTTGTATACTATAAAAAAAGAGATATGGTCCATGAAATTGTGAAATGAAGCAGGAGCTTTGCACAGTCTTAATGGCATCTCTAGATTCTCGAAATGCCCAAAGGGGTATGAAAAGTCTTCTTCAACTTGTCACCTTCTTTTATGTGTAGAAGGTGGTATGCTTCATAAAGATCGAGTTAGGTAAATATTTGTGCTGCTCACACTTATTTAAAGATATCTTTAATGGGAGGTAATATGATCCGTTCTTTAAAGGTTATCTGATTTAATCCCATACAGTCAATACAAGTCCTGGGATTGAGAGTTTTCTTTAGGACAAAAACAGATTCTCCAGTTGGTTGTATAATTAATCCATTCAGTAGGTATTTCAGAAAAGATTTATTTTTCATTTTTAGATAGGAAATAAATGCATCCTGCAGCTCTTGGTGCCATTGTACTTTTATGGGAAGAGATATAAATATCTGTTTATTTGGAAACGATGTACAAATATTTAAAACTGTGACACGTGTCCCCTTAGAAGGGTCACATTAAGAATGAAAAAGCCTGAAGACCTAATTAACCACCTTGATCAATGGTAGAAATAATAATGCAAACGGAAGGTAGCAGAAGATCAGTATAGTGATAATCCACCCAAGACTGCTTAGGGAAGAACTCAACACAAAGGGGCAGATTTATGACGACTGGCGCATCCCTGCATATCAGCAGGGATGCGCCAGTTATTATGCGCCACAGCTGCGCCACCATGGATGCGCCGCATTTATAATGCGGCGCACCATGGGGCAAAAACGGCACAGATGCGTGACGCATCTGTGCCGAAAAGTGGCGCATTGCTGGAGTTGCGTCGCAAGCGCGACGCAGCTCCAGCAATGATCTGGGGGGCCCTATCTGTACAATGCTGCGTCAATCCTTACGCCTGCTTCAAGCAGGCGCAGGGTTTTGACGCAGCATGGGCCTAAAAGTGACTGAGTGAAATCTTGTAGATTTCACTCAGCCACTTTTAGGAGGCGTTCCAGCGCCGGAACGCCCCCACCTGCCCTGGAACGCCTACATGTGGCGCAGGGCTTTACAACGTGACGCATCTGGGAGATGCGTCACGTTTGTAAATGCCCCGCACCATGGCGCAGGATTTGCGCCGCTGCTGCGTCACAAAAGTGACGCAACGGCGGCGCAAAAGTGCCGCAAGTGCAACATAAATCTGCCCCAAAGTGTTTAAGTGGAAACTGGTCAAGGATTAATTAGTCTGGAAAAAGGGAGAGCCATCAGGGCACATTCCTCTGAAGAACTGTGTTTTTTATATAGTGAAAGACAGGATAAGATTTCATAGGAAATTACAAGTAATCCATCTTGGTTTGTATAAATACAACTGTAGTTCCTGAAATGGAGGGCATCTTGGATTTAGAGGTAAGTGAAGGCTAAGTTACATTATGCAGGTATGTATGGTAAAGGAAGAGCATTTTACTTTCTAATTTTAAAATTTCAATCTTTACTCGATTGAAACACTTAATTACAATACATTTCATCTGCATTTGTTCACATGCATACATAATAAATGCAAATGTTTTTATTTCGTGTTGTTTATTAACAGTTACATTACTAATATATGTTATCATTTATCACCCAGCAGGGTGCAGATAAGCATTTTCTTTTTTGCTCATCATAAACTGTGGGGAAAACACAAATGAAATGGATTGCGAAAATATGTGTTTTAATAATGTGCTTGTTCATCTGTGACTTGTACTAAAAGTACAAAAGGAATTCAAAATAACTAACTAGATTTATTACCTAAAATCTTGGTGCTGGTCTTGCAATGTGTTTTGGTTCCTTAATATTGTCAAATTTTACAATAAAAAATTCAATTTCATAATTAGTTTTCTATTATATAAAATGTAGAATATGTTCTATTGCTACATTTACAAGTCGATTTTCTACATCCAAATTTTTTCATGAATTGTCATGCCATTTTTTGCAAGG
Source organism: Triturus cristatus (assembly GCF_964204655.1). Taxonomy (NCBI): domain Eukaryota; kingdom Metazoa; phylum Chordata; class Amphibia; order Caudata; family Salamandridae; genus Triturus; species Triturus cristatus. Next base: position 911,155,275 of record NC_140581.1, on the reverse strand, counting down.
AAATACTCTTTATCTAATCCAGCAGTTAATGACACAGATTTCTGGATTCACCTGTCTGTTTTTGAAGGTGTCTTGACACACATATCAGCATTTGGACAAAGTGTACCTACAACTATTTCAGTGATTTCTAAAGTCATATGACCATGAAAACCAATAGAGTACAGGATTAGAAGGGAAAGTCACCATTTATATATTATGTAGTTGGTGATTCGTTGAAAACACATGTGAAAGAGAGACTAACTTAAATTACGTGATAAAACTAATAGTATGTTAACATAAGAAGCACAATTGAGCTGTAAAACACATTGTTATTGGATTATATTTTGCATAAGGCTACAAGCATAGCTCAATACGACTAGACTTATAAAAACAATATTAACATTAAGTAAATTGCAGTGCTAGAACTGAAGTTCAAATAAAGCTTGGAGATACATTTAGTTATTTAATAGTGTTACCATATTAGGAAAACAAATCAATACGTTTACTTGTATTGAAGGTAAATACAAATAAAGTTGCATATACTTTAGTAAGAAAACATGTTATATCTAAAGCTAAAGAATAGGCTTAGATTTCACACTAATTAGCATTAATTGTACTGTTGCTTTGTTTTCTAATTTTATATACAGGTATAGCTACAGTTAGCATGATGCCTTCAAACCATGACCAGAAAAAAATTAAAATGTACTCTACGTATATTCGAGAAAAAGTACCTACATCTACAACAGGACAATGTGCATGTTCCAAATAGGAAAATAAGAAGGGTATTAATACTGCCAAACTGAAGAAAAATCCAGAACAAAACACAAAAGTTTATGGAAAATGCACTGGATTTAAAGCCCGTTGTGGGACTCCCTTTTTTCCTTGTGCCCAAACATTGCGGAGCTTTCAGTGCTCCCAAGATAAATGGGGACAGCAGGTCTGCAAAGTTTCATGTACATTTGTCAAATGGGTGCACAGGTATTAAGGGACAAAATCCCCACAAAAAACTGTAACCTTAGAGGATGAGTGTGTGAGTGGCTGTATGAGTGGGTGTGAGAGGGATAGGCGAAAAACAAATATGGAAGGCCAAATATGTCTCTCAATTGTGGTGTTTATTTTGAAAAAAGACCAAAGAAACAAAAACAAACAAAAAAACTGAAGTGGAAACAACAAAAAATGAGGTTGTTGAATGTATTCTTGGTTTTTCTCCTTTTTCAGCGGTATTCTTCTTCTTCTTTTCTTTTTGTTTTAGATCCACACTTCCATGGTAGTTCGTCCCAGGATAGCATGAAAGAAGACGAGAAGGGCAAGGTGAGTTTAATGGACAAAGAATTTCTTGTATAGGACAGGGACCATCACCACACCCAGGGGTGCAAGGGAGACCACTTTTGCTTGTGAAGGTTGTAGATCATATGCCCTCTTTCTCTATTAGGTTGTTTGTTTTCTTTAGCTCCTGTTATGACCACTAGGGTTTAGGGAAGGGATTATGGGCGAGGAAGATGAGTGAAATCACACTTAGTCTACTCTCCTTTCCTTTCTTTGTGGTTTGATACTAACTGCTTTCCTCTTGTGTGTTTTTGGAGATGTCCCTGGGAGTTTTCTTTTATATGGCGCTCTTCCCTTTAGGTGACTGCAATTACACCAGTTAATTGGCCATTCTCTCTGGCCCAGTATCAGGCTCAAGTCCCACTAGGGAGTGACATCCCTTTCAATTCTAAACCAGCACCTTCCAAACACAAAGGACAAGCAACAAAACAAATAGGAGAAAAGCTGAGGACAGAATAGTATTCTTCACTGGGGGCCACTGTTCCAGTGTTAGGTTAGTACCGATTCATGACCCCCTTTTTCAATATCCCACCTGTCTCAGTTTGATTTCCCTGAACCCTCTGTTCTACCTCCCCTCCTTCCCCGACACGTGCCACAGAAGTAACAACTCTCCTGAGTTGTGGCAGAGTGTTGCACTTCCCCGGGCAACCACCACTCTTCATTCCAATCTTCTAGAGTCTAGTTGTCTTCACCTGCTGTCCTCAGTCCCAGTGCAGTGGAAGATGGCCTCGCTCCTTCACTTCTCCGAGTGTTGTCCTCAACGTACTCCAGGTCGGTAGAACGGGCTGAGATCTCCTCCTTCTGACCACGGCTTGAGTCCAGATGGTTGGAAGATGTATCACCCTTTACTTGCTCAGACACTTTTCTGACAGGTTACATGGCTTCCTGTATCCCTTATGATGTGCGGGTGCTGGTTGTAATATGCTTCAGTTATTTTGGAATGCTCTCCTGCACATTTGATTTGGCTGGCGATTTTGGCATCTCCTTCATGTGTGTTCTGGTGCATGTGTCAATGGACACTTCTTTGCCCTCTTCCCTATTTTGCTTGAGTTTGTTTCCTTATCTTAATATAAATGTCTATATACTGGGTTACAAATACCCCAGTGGAGTGTTTGTTTTTACAGCCCCAAGAAATACTGTTGACCCAGTGATTGGTATTTATAGGGGCCATTGATCACTGCAATTTTGAATTAAAACCTAAAATGTAGGACAGAAAGTGCTGGTTTCTATGCCTTTTGTACCACAGTCTGTATGTTCCGGTAGCTAATGAACAATGTTTTCCTGTAAATATCAGCAGGTGTGACTTGTGAATATCTCCCTGGGGAAAACTCCAGGAGAGCAGACTTTATCACATCTGGTAATTACTAGGTGCAGTAAATGCTTGCTCAACTTGTAATTGCAACTCCTGCACAAAAAGATGTTTGCATGGGATTCGCAAAATTATGATGCAACATTTATACCATTTCTGCATGCATTAGGGAAAAAATGTGCATTTGGTTTTGTAATTGTTTTTGTAACCTTTGCTGTTTAGAGTTTAAAGTGGAATGTGGTCCACCATTGCGTATCTCTCTGGATCCAATCAATGATAGGTGCGAGATAGGGCACAGCTGCATACCTCGCTGGAATCAGTAGAAGGTGTGCACACCAACCCTGTGTCATACTGATAGTGTGGTGAGCATCCATACTAATTTAATGTAGTATAATGTCTTTTAGGGGAATGTTTATACGTGAATGGCAACACATTTAGTTTGTGGAAAATATTCATTTTGCATTTCTTTCTAGTGGAGACTTTCAGTTAATTGCCATTTTTACATATTGTACATTTTGTACCATTTTTCACCCATGTAGCCATTGTAGACAGATCCCCACTTTATGCAAATCAGTGACTGAAAAATGATGGGTTGGAATGCTACCGAGAATGATTGGCAGTGGTTTGAACAAGTTGTAAGCATTCCTCCCATCACTTTTTCTGTTTTGTTTTTTAATGTAGTTGGGTCTGAAGGCATTTTTATTCATTTGATATTTTAAAAAACAGTGTTGTTTGCCCTTATTTATAAAGGTTGGAAGATCATATGTAGTGTAGGTATAGTTAGGTCATATTTTCCAAAGGAAAAGCGTTTTTTGCTTTGCTAATAACATTGGAACTGTTTGACGATTCTTCACAAGCCTTTCTAAAAGAAAAGTTTACCCACCCCATGTCTTTCCTGGAAGTTTTGGGGTGATCCATCAAATGAGGTTGAGATAAAGTGGATCCCAAAACATCATTTTCTCATAGCAATTTCCATAGGAAATTTGGGGAAGCAAAAGAGCAAAAATGGCTGAAAGGAATGACACCAAATTTAGAAGAAAGTTAGAACTTCATTCAGAAAGCATGTTTTTCATTATTTGATGTGAATGGGTTTTCCATTTTTGAGAAGTTTGCGTTTATAGTGGTGCTCTAGATGGGATTGTAAGGGTTAAAGAAATTGTTATGTCTAGATCATTGGTAGTCCCACAGGACTCCCATGGTACATTTAAAAAAAGGAGCAATCTCTTTAGCAGAGGGAGCTTTTTTCCCTGTCAGCCATTTTGGTCCCGTAAGACCAAGAAATCTGATTAGTTGGCCGCAAGTTCAAAAAAGGCGAGAGAACTAGGCCAGCCCTCCTGTGAGGTACTGCGGTACTCCTGCATATTCACAGAGCCATTAAGTTTCTTTCACACCTCAATTTCAGTAAGAAAAGAGCACAATATCTACCCTCATAAAGTGGAAGATGTCACAGACATGCTTCATATGCTGTTTGTTCTGTTTGTTGTGAAAAGTTAAGCCCTTTAGTACTACAGGTCTTATGGAAAATTTTGTCTATCTGGGCTGCTAAAATGAGAAACAAGTGTGGCTGAGGAAAGCCACCTGGACTGTATCCTCCACCTACTGATGGCACACAATGTGTCTCCGCTGTGTTTCCATGAGGCAAAGCTGTAAGTTGTCCCAAGCTCTAGGTCACCCGGATGCCAGATCGCCCGGTTGCTGAAATTCACCAGCATGCTCACTCCCGCAGAAGCTGTAGTCAGTGCTGGAACTGGACCCGAGCTCAGAGCTGGGTGACATTGGGTGGGCGGGCCTGGTGAATGGGTTTGGTGTGATCATAGGGGCTGGGGAGCAACCGCGGGTGCTCAGAGGTCAGAGTGAGCCACCTGTGGCTTTTCTCACTGCGTATTCTAGGCCCCCCTGCCACCCACCCCTTGAGGAGGCAAGGCGAAGTTAGAAGCAGAGGGAAAAGGCACTCTGAGTGACCCCAGGGGCCAGGAACCCTGACTCAAAAGCCCAAAGCTTGAAACCCCACCTCAAGGACTCCCTAGGAATAAAATCAACTGCCACCGATACTGAGGTTGAGCGCGGTGACCTGTAGATGGTGACTGTAGAGTGAGCACCCAGAACGCCCACCGCTGAAATGGCCCAGCTAGGTCTGGGTGCTGCTTGCAGGGGCATTCAGTGAGTCTCACTCAATTCTCTCTACCAGCCCCTCTTTGCCTGTCTGCACCCTCTTCTGGCTGTCTGCCTGGCTTCCTGCTGAAAGGCTCAAGGTCTAATGGACCCTGTGGACCCCAAGCTGTGAAACCGTACACGATGCAGTTTCAGATAGCAGTGCCCAGTGAATATACTAATTGTGGGGGATAGTGGGTGAATGCAGTGACTATATACAGCCACTGCTGAGAGTGTGTGCCAACTCTGGGGAAGCAGTGCAGCCAGGATTGGATGCAGTTTGTTGGGTTCTGGGGTGCCCCGCTCAACCCTAGGATCCTTCACACTTCAGAATACCTACATTTCAGCATCACATCAACCAACTGAAGCCACCACTGACAGCCTTTCCTCAAATGTAAATGCCCTGATCCTTTTTAGTGGGCAACCTTTTAACCAATAATGAGGTCTGGCATATCAAGAGGAATGTCGCTGCTGACTCATAGCAAAAAGAAGAATCAAAATTCTCCCAACTCTGGGGGGTGTGGCCAACCGCCAAGGAACATGGCCGCACTTTGAGGTGGCTCTGCCGAACGCACCCGTTCTGGAGATAGTCCGTTCACATATCCATGGCTGCAGAGGGACAAATGTCGGTGTCATGCCCATGAACCCTGCAAGTATCTTTTGAGCCGACAATCCGCTAAATAGACGGTGAAACGGCCGATCTTTGACCACAGACAGGATCGGCCTGGAAGAGTTGCCTCGACAGTGGGGGAGGGGTGAGCAGGGCCCGGCGCACAAAGTAAAATTGACTCCCTGGGGCTGCATAGCCGGTGTGGCCCGTAGCGGGGAGCGTCCCACTGTCCAGCGAAGGCAAAGTGCAGAGTGACGACCGTCTCCAGTGGGGCCCTGAGACCGCAGAAACCCCATTAAGCGGAACGCTGGGTGAGTAAGCGGACCCGATCGGGGTCAGCCCTGAGGCAGAAACAACGCCGAGTGTCCTGCACCACTGCGGCCTGCCTGTATATTGCGAAGAAGGTGCGCGGTCCGCACTGGGGATTACCTGCCCTCCCCGGGCCCGTGTGCTGGGAGGCAACGAGTTTCAGAAGAGCCCCCCACAAGCCTCCACCATTCTTCCATGAAGTGGCGGGGGACTGCCTTTCACGGCTATCGCTAGGAACGCCTGGCAAGACAATGGGGATGAGCGGAAGAGACGGGACCGAGCCGGCCGCCGGGGGAAAGAGTGTGCACCATGCGTGGAGAGAGCGCATCGGGCGTAGGCCAGGATGATCCGTGGGCATTTCGATTGCCTCTGGACAGCGTGAGCAGTTGCGGGCGTGGGAGCCCCTCGCTGCCTGGCTGCTCTAGGCCTGTCCCGGCAGGGCGACACGGCTGCGCACCCCTTGATGATCAAACCAAAAAGAAGACTTGCCCGTCTGGTCTGAATAGCAGTGAAGAGTGTTGTATAAACAGTGGGCTGCCCGGCCCGGTGACCGTTGTGGCTGTCTGTAGTTTTTGGAATCTACAGCGGACCCGCACGGGCCCTTGATCCTGCGCAATAATCTCAGGGCTATGCAGCGACTCGAGGCCCGCAAATAATAGGAGCCAACATTATTAATCAAATGGAGGCAGGCCACTGATGGACTAGCCCACGGAGTGCAGTGCAAGAACCGTCAACTAGCCCAAATATCACAGTCGCTCTGCGGCGTGGGTGTGATCCAGCACAACTATCCCCAGCGGCATAGAGGAGCCACCCGGCTGGGATCATCCACTCGATCTCAGGCCCGACCAACTTGATCATGGCCAGTGGCCGTAACACCAAGGCCGCCACACAGGCCAAGCTGGATAAATATGCATGGGACAAGGGCCCCGGACCCAACCAAAAGGGAGGAGAAGACCCATCCGAGAAACAACAGGCTGGGGGGGACAAAAGAGCAGACGCTACAGGACATCCTAACTGCCATAATGACGGTGAGAATGTCATTGGAATCCAGGATTGACTCTGTGTCATCAGAAGTCGCCCTAATTCGAGTGGATATGCAAGCAATGAACAACAGACTCAAAGACGTTGAGTCAACTCTGAGCTCCCTCGTCACTAAAACGACTGCCCTTCAGCGAAGGGTGGATGATTTGCAGACCCTGAGCGGAAGGTTAGAGACGCAGTTGGATGGATACAAAGGGCGCTCACGACGCAACAATGTTCGCCTATTGGGGGTCCCAGAACGCACAGAGGCTCAAGTGACGGACTTGTTCATTGAGGATTTGGTCCTGTCATACCTGAAATCAACTAGACTGTCAACATTTTTCACAGTCGAGAGGGCGCACAGAGTACCTGGGGGCAAGCCAAGGCCTGGGCCCCCTCCCAGACCTATAGTTGCGAGAATTTTGAACTATAGGGACATCATCCTACAAACGGCTCGGACAGCACTCCAGATCGAATTCCAAAACAGCAGGGGGACTTTCTTCCCGGACTTCACGCTTAAGGTACAGCGGCAGAGGCGTAGCTTCCTGGAAGTAAAGAAAAAGCTGGCGGACAAGATTGTAAAATATGCGATGATCTTTCCAGCCAAATTAAGGGTGGAGTCAGAAGGAAAGGTCTGGTTTTTTGCTACTCCCGAAGAGGCTTGGGATTGGCTGGACGGATGGCGACAGACTGGGAGGGGGGTCACCAAAACCAATGAACCGGGTGAGAGCAGTTGCAGGGGGCACAAGATGCAGCATCTTCGCAGAGAGAACGTGAGGCAGTGGAAGGAGACAAATGAGAGCTGGTCTGTATAAATCATTGTAATTATGAAGGTCTCATAGACACTCCCTCCTGAGGCCAGGAAACGGCTGATATCTCTGATTAGGCTACCGGCAGGGGCACGACACGGACTAGAAAACTGTACTGCCAATGTGAGACTGCAAGTTGTTAGTCAATGAAGTCATTGACGGCAGCACCAAGACATTGATTCAATTATTGACTCTAATGTTCCAAACAGGTGTCAGGTTGGGCACACGCACCTTGAGTTACAGGTGTGGGCGAAAGGCACTCTGCAAATTCGGGGTGGCGGGAGGTTTCGATACCACCATGCAGGGAGGCAGGGAGGGTGGTACAGTTAACTACATTTATGGGGGTGGGATCCTGTGCACTTACACTTTCTGTAGCGACATGTAGCCAATGCAACAACTTGAAGACAGAACATGTTAGTGTCAGGAGGGAGGCGAAGGGAAGTTTTTATATTTAGTTAACAAACAGTTTTGATGAGATAGACACATCAGAGGATACTAGCAATTATTCAATGACTATGCCTAATAAGGTGGAACTGATGCACAACAGGACGGGATGGGTAGCAATCACTCCACAGACTGAAGGGCCCTGTGGGTGGCTACCCTTGAACCCACTGAACTGTACCCTAGGCAAGTATGGATCGAACAGTTAAGCAGGGGCTCCGATTGTTGTCTTGGAATGTTATCAGACTGGGGGACAAGATCAAGAGAGGATTAGTGCTTCAATTTATAAAAAGACATTCGCCTGACGTGATTTTATTACAGGAGACGCACTTACTAGGGAATGCATGTCAAGCAATGTCGCGGTGGGGGTTTAAACTGGTAGCTCATTCCGCTTTTGGGTCAGGGTCTAGGGGGGTGGGAACACTGACGTGGAAATCTTTCCCAATGACGATTAATCGCACTTGGACGGACAACCTGGGCAGATTTGTAGCGACCTCAGAAATGTGGGATGGTCAAAAGCTAAACTTGTTCTCAGCCTGTTTACTCCCAGGTCTCCAAGTCCAGGCATTCAAGGATCTTGAGAGTCTCCTTCTTGAATTGCCGGAGGGTAGATTAGTGATTGGGGTGACTTTAATTCCATTGTCTCTGACTCCCTGGACTGCTGGCCCCAAAGAGTGTTGCCTCCCTCCCGCTTGCAGATTCATAGCTTCCTTGGAGCAATGGGCTTAGTGTATGTTTGGAGGAGGCTGCACCCTGAGGAACAGCAATATATTTTGTACTCAAGGGCCCATTGTAGTATGTCCAGAATCAACTACATATTGACACCAGCATCCCAAATTAATAGCGTTAAGGAAGTGACCCACCTACCCAGGGGTATCTCAGATCACTCGCCCATTTGGTGCCGACTTGAGGTGGGAGAGCACACGACCAGTAGGACAGCTCCTATCAAACTGTGGTATCTTAAAATTCACCAAATAAGGGACAAGATCACGCAAGACACTGAACTATATTTCCAAGAGAATAAGGGCTCAGTGGACTCAGCCCTGACATTTTGGGAGGACTACAAAGTTGTAAACAGGGGAGTGGCAGTGGCTCAAATTGTGGGGTTGAAAAAAGAGAAACAGGTAGGAATAGTCTGATTGAAAGAAGACATATTACAGATGGAGGGACGACTCCGGGATGACGACTCCACAAATGTACAGCAGGCACTTCACGTGAAAACCAGGGAATAGACCGACATGGCCACCGACGGGGCCAGGGTGCAGTATAGAGCAAAACTTAGCATAATTTATGATGTTGGGGACAAGGCTGGGAAATTGCTGGCCTGGCTAGACTGAAGAGAACAAGCGAAATGAGTAGTGGTTGAAATAGAAGTAGAATCGGGTAGTAGACTCACTGAGCCACAAGAGATCGCGAATGCCTTTAGTCGATACTTTCAAACTGTTTTGGGTCTCAGAAGCCGCACAGAGAGGAGGAGGCAACCTCCTGTTTGAGAGATATTTGGCTGCCAGTATTAACTGAGGAGGAGCGCTCCGAGCTAGACCAGGATTTAAAGAGTGCAGAGGTGGAAAAGGCCATTCAAGACTTGCGCGGCGGTAAAGGGACAGATCCATAAGGCTTAACCATTGACATGTATAAACTAACCTTGAGTAAGACCGCACCCTACCTGACTAAAATGTACTAGGAAAGTAAGGCAGGGGGAATGCTTCCCGCAGATCAAAGGCTGGCAACAACAGTGGCTATCCACAAAGAGGGTAAACCGAAAAATATGTGCTCCTCCTACAGACCAATATCGCTACTCAACGGGGAAGCCAAAATATTGGTCAAAGTCTTGGCCACCCACCTACTAATGGTGATCACAAAATTAGTGCACTAGGACCAATTGGGCTACATGCCTGCTAGAAATACCTCCTTTAATCGGCGAAGGCTGCATGGGGTGCCTAGCCGAGGTGGGACAATAAGCGAGGACGCGGTGGTGGTCTCTCTTGGTGTAGCAAAGGCATTTGACACAATCAAATGGCCCTATATGTTTGCTGTGCTTAAGAAATTGGGACTTAGCCAGGACTATATTGGGTGGGCCCGGCTTCTGTACCAAAAACCACCGGCCCAAATAGTAGTCAATAATAGAAAATCCTGCACCTTCGAACTTAGTAGAGGCACTAGACAAGGTTGCCCCCTATCCCCGCTGCTTTTTGCCCTGAGCCACTGGCAATGTGGATATGTAAAGACTCCATTGTCCGAGGTCTCAGGTGGACCGAAGGCTGGGAGGACCACATATCATTATACGCTGATGATATCTTACTATATTTGGCATTGCCTGCGGCCTCTCTAAATAGGATATTGCACTTCTTCCTTGTGTTTGGCAGATTTGTCGGATATAATATCAATTGGACTAAGTCTGTGCTCTACGTCCTAAGTGGAGTGACCCCAACGCTCCCTCGGGGATTCAAGATTACGGAAGCAAAGGAAGACTTCAAATACTTGGGAATTCGTGTCTCGATAGACCTGTCCCGTTTCTATGAGCAAAACCTTCTGCCCCCTCTACAATGCCTTCAGAGCGATGTTCAACATTGGAGATCGCTCCCTCAGTCCCTTATGGGCATGCATCCCTCTTTAAAATGATGTCCCTCCCAAGATTCTTGTATGTACTACAGAATGCGCCCCACCAGGTTGAATCAGCATATTTAAAAAACATTAATAGGGTTCTTAGAGACCTGCTATGGGATGGTAAACCACCGAGGACTGCCACTCAAAAGTTAACACTAGTGTGGTTTGATGGGGGAATCGGCCTCCCGGACATTAAAACATATTACTGGGCATCCCAGCTCGCTGCTATAAACCAATGTACATATAGGACGCAGGGAGACCCTGGTTTCCAAATGGATAGATGGCTCCTACCGGGGGGTGGTTTCGCAGGGGCACTATATTCCAGCCCAACAAAGATGAACCTGACAGGGCCCACGGGCCATGCAGTTCAGGTGTTGAGAGCATCCACTAGGAGCCTGGTCCGGGAGGGCAGAATCACGCTTGCTAAGCCACTTTGGTACAATGACCAACTGGGCAATTTGAGTCACACTTCCGGAAAAGTCATATCGCTAATATATAAGAAGCTAATCAATAACATGACAGACCCTCTTCTCCGGCTTTGAATACAATGGGATTATGATGTTGCTGGGCTGGATGATGAAGAGTGGCTCGCGGCACTGTCCTCTCCTAAAGAAAGGGCCATTTCCTCGAGGCTCAGATTGATACAACTGAAGATACTACACAGAACCTACCTGGTTAGTCCATTGTTGGTGAGAATGGGATATGACACTGAGGCAGGTTGCCCCAGGAACTGTGGGCAGGAGGGCACATTTATCCATATACGCTATGGGAATGTATCATTATCAAGATGTACTTGTCAGCGGTGGCAGGATGCATGGCAGAGGTACTGGAACAACAGATTGATTGTAACATCAAGTTAGGTCTCTTGAATGTCTTGGGCCCGACAGATTTGATTTCTAAGGAACGGATACGGGTGACTCTGGGGATGATGGTTGCAAAAAGAAATATAGCTCGGAAATGGAAGGCACGGGACTAGCCGGATCTAAAGGAATGGGGATAGGACATGGATTGGTGTATGGTAACGGAAAAGACCATGTATGAGTGTAAAGGGTGCCCCACCAAGTGGACGCAGATCTGGGAGAAATGGAATAACTATAGGGGAGGGATATGCAAGCCCCCGGAGCCTTGAGGGAGAGTGGGTGTACTTGGACGGCCGAATGGGGAGTCGTGATTTACGTAATGTTTGAACATGTGCTTTCGTGTTTGCTGTCCACCATGCACCAATGTAATGCTGTAATTGTTAACTTATGTAAACTGACTGAATCGTCTAATCGTGTTTTTATTAAACAGAAATTCCCCAAAAAAATCTCCCAACTCTGCCCCTCAACCACCCAAGTCTGAGCAAAGCTCACAATCATCATCTCTACCCCAATCATCAAAGCACAACATAATAGTTTTACCTCTCACTGTGCAAGTAACCAGGGCATTCGCCTTATGGCACCAAATCCCCCCAAAAAAGCTGTCAAAATTGACGTTTATGAAAGGTAAGAGAGTGCCTTTCTTTACGTATCACCAGAGGAGGTTAGAGAGGTATTTCATCTGATACAGCCCCCTATGACCCCTCAACTGGGTACTTTAGATAAAGACACCAATTCTGTGCCACAGATACAAACCCACACGTTAACCGATCAGCAGCCTTTGTCCTACCTCTCTCCTCCCAATTCAAGCGCATTGTCAGAGCAACAACAGTTTAGAATCTCACCTGCCTCTCCAACTCAATCAATAATTTCCAAACAAACTATCCCAGCAGATCAATCAATTTCACAATCAAGCCTCAATCAGATGACATCTAAAGCTTCAGAATGAATTCAAGCATAATATTAAACATGACACATCTGAGGTCTTCCCTCCATCTCAACGTCTCAAAAAAGGATTGCTTACAAACAGGGCTTTATTGTAAACTCCAAGCTGACCACAAATCAGCCATCCTCCTCTCCCACAAAGGACCTTGCCTCTGCCTCCCCTTCACATGAATCAACATTGTTCAGTGACTTTCGCGTTGAGTCTCCAATTCAAAACTGTAGTCTGAACTTACCCTTCAACACAAGGACTTGGCAACAACTCATTAACACGTTTGACACCACTGTCAAAGCACTGGAGTACCAATCAAACAAATTCAATATTCAAATTTCCTTGCTAATGGTACTAGCCCAGTGTACTTCATCCATTGATTCACGCTTTGAGCGTCTGACGCCATGGAAAGTAGCTTGGTGACTAAAGCCCACAATTCCACGGATCCAATTCCATCCACCTCCACCAAGCTCAGTTCACAAGAATGCATCTGCACAATACTGTTAGACAAGATATTCGCCTTGCCAGCCATAGTTGGTGACTACTTCAGGAAGTCAAACTGATCGGCAAAGCCGAGACTCCCCCACCTGGCTCTCAACTAGCTGCACCACTAACAGACAACTCATGCCCAGCAGCACTGACAAAAATGCTAGCAATTACAGCACCACTTCAAACAATGTCGGCCTTGAATAGGGCAGTAGAACTCATAGTGGAAGTCCACCTGATCCCCCCTGCATTTCAAAATGCAAGATAACGATTACCACGTGAAACATAGATGTTAAGGTGAAATCCAATATATCACTAAAGTGCTGCAAACTGCTGTAAATGCCACCATTGGGGCCCCTGGCTTTCCTGCCTCTCAACTAACAGATCGCAAGAGAAAGCATCTCAGAAAACAGAACAGAAAGCAGGATAAAATTCTGAAGGTGGCAGACCAAGCCTCCGAGATAAAGAGTTTCATCTTTCCTTTTAGGATATAGACCCATGTGAAATAAGACATACCTATGAACCTGCAGGGACATTGCAACAGCTATTGAGCCCCCTGTAAAAACCAACATCACTTCAAGAACATGTCAAGAAATGGCTCCCAGCCATGCTAGAGATCGATTCTCTAGTGACACCTACCTCACAGGTTTCACCAGGCCAAGACCTCCAGCCGAAAAGTAATCTGCTATCAGGTAGGGCAACTGCCGTACTCCCTCCCACAAAAAACCCTGTCTATTCCCAAATGGGATTGATGCCCCATTCCGAACGAAAAGTCACAACCCAAACCAACAATCGAGAGATGGGAGTACCAATGAGCAAACATACCATTCACTAATGCCTTTGCCCGACTCTGTCATTGTTGCTACTCAAAACAAATCACTGCCACTGAACATCAGGTTAATGACAATCTTGCACCTGGAGTATACCTCCCAAGGACCAAATGACATATTGAATATAGGAAACATTGTTAAACTCTTAGCTTCCCACTCTAATCTCTGGCATCTGAACTCTGGCAATATTGGGAACATTTATTTATCTCTTCTGATATATTTCTCCACAAGGAAGCAACAGCCATGACGTGGACTACACTCTACGTACTCTATTCAAAAATCGCAAACCTTTAGAAGAATGGGCAATCCTGATGACATTACCCCAAAACATCAATATCCTCCTGCCCTCATTCAACAAGACTCTGAGGGCACTCCTTGTAGGTCACTACCAGATCAGGGTAAACCAAAAGCTTTGTAAGTAAGCTAGTCCACCAAGAACTTAATCTTTACTCAGAATTGTGATAGGGCTAATTTACTCAAGTGCCCTCAACAATAGGCAAGCATTAACCATTTCAACTCATAATCGAGCAGGAAAACCCTGCAAGCTCACTACACAACTACAGGAACACCAGCAAGAGAACTGATACTGGCTGGCCCCACATCCTGGCTGTTCTAGAACAGTGGACTATTGGCAGCTGATCCCTTCACAGATAACAACATCACAAAGAACTTATTCCATAGGAAAAGTGCTTCTCGGCGCACTAGAGGGAATAGCTCTGCATGCCCTGAATGGTCGCTCTCCCGAATACCAGCCATCCCATCACACACACTTCTCCCGGAATAGATCCGGGGGTCTTAGACTACATGTTTTGCTCAATCCCCTTGATCAATGGTGTCAAGTCCTTAGCCATCGTAACATGTTGGGAAAGAGACCATATGCCCCAGAGGCTGAACTGAAAGCATCAGAACAAGGCACATAACATTCTATGCACAGCTGGCTCTAGGGGCATTCACCAAAACTGGAAGCACATGAAATGGTCTGCGCAAGTTGCAGAGAAATACTTGACTTGGAAATCTAATCTGAACAATCAGAACATCCTGTGGTGGTACACAACACAAGACTGGGAATCTTTTGTGCAACAGCTTATTTCAACCCTTGCCACCTCCCGACAATATGGCCTTGACCCAGGACCTCTGGAGCCCCCTCGTCTCAACCGTGGTTCATAAAAGATTTTAAAATCCTGAAACGCAGCCTGAATAAAAAGACGAGATTGCTGAAATCTGAGTCAAGCATAATCTCCTCTGAAGAAACAGCCTCCGTGCACTGTATAAAAAATGAATCTAGCAAGCAAAAAAGAGGCACGAGGAAGCATTTCAGTTAGAGCTGTTTATGGCTTGCTGAACAAAAAATTCTAAGGAATTATGGATTGTAATTAATCAACAAAACAGTGAAATGGCAACTGTCAAACTAAACGTCAACAATGTCTTGGCTGGTCATTGGCTGGTCATTGGTCCTTACACATAAACACCCTCTACCAAACCGAACTCAACTGCTCTAACATCTCAGTTTCCCATCTCAAATCCAGCCAGACCTTAGGAAGCCTCAAGGCTGCCAAAGCACAATGGCATCAATATGCATCAACCATCATGCCTAAAAGAATCGCCACTTTAATAAAATAAAAAAACAGAGCCGACGGCGCCTTCGGCCCTAACAGCATCCTTTCTTTAGTCTACAAACAGAACATTGAGTTCTGGTCACAATTGATGGAAATGCTTTTTATAACTTGCCTTACCACGGACATCCTCACCCCTTCTCTGCAAGAGTCAATTTTATACCCTATCTTCAAAAAAGGCCCAGTGATGAATCCCGAGAGCTACCATCTCGTAGCCCTCTGTTGAAGCCAAATATTTTGCTTCGTTACTACTAGAAGATCTGGATGCATGGGCAAATTCAAAGTATCTGATCCCTCTCAACCAAACTGACTTCAGGCCCATGCTGGGTACCACTGACAACCTAGTGGCAATCAGTGTGCTCATGGCAAAGCAGATAAGAAAAAACTGCTTCTTTACAGCTGCTTTGTAGACAATAGCAAGGGCTTTGACCATGTCCATCATAAGCTACTGTAGTCAAAACTAAAAGCCTGGGACATTCCCAAACCACTGCTCCAAGGAATTCAGCTACTTTACTTAGAAACATGGGCCAGAGTAAAATTATGTAACAACCTACAGTCTCCAACAAGATAAAGATAAAGCAAGAAGTTAAGCAAGGATGTGTCTTAGCCCCAGCTATTTTAACTAACCTCTGGTTCCTGCGCTGCATGCAGTAGCCAGCGACGCACCTAAACTGGATCATATCACTTCCTTGCTTTACGCCGATGATGTCATCCTTTTAAGCCTAACCACAAAGGGAATACAAAAGCATCTTACACCAGCACAGTTGCACAAACTGTCTGTGAATTTTGGAAAGACTGAAATGGTGATCTTTGGGCAGAAATGGAACACACCCAGAATATGGCATCTCAACAAAAGCTGCTTGACAAGAGCTCCCAGATACACATACCTTGGATGCTGGTCAGATGATAAGGGAGGGCGCTTAACCCACTTAAATTCTTTAAAACCCAAAGCCGCCACACTACAATTTGCTTTTCAAACTATCTTCAAACGAACAAAGCAGCCCACTATAGAGCCTCTGCTAAAGATAGTAAAAACTAAACTCATCCTCACACAAAGTTAAGGCTCAGAAGCTTTCCTTAGGAAACAGGGCACGTTTTTTAACAAATCCCAGAGTTCTTTCTTCAGGTCACTGTTCAAGCTCCCCAACACTCCTCCGCAGCCCTTATCCGATTGGAATTTATGCTGTTCAATCGAGTTCTGGCACAGAAAGCTTGCTCTAGAAGCAGGAATATTGAAAAACTTAATTTGACTGGAAGCATCTTCAGCAAACAATCCAGGTTCTTAAAATTCCTAGAAGCTTGCCTTTCTGGAAGCTTTGGAACTCAAAACTGCTGCAGCTCTTTGGAATCAAAACCACCCCCAACATCATTTCAAAACAGCGCTAAACAAAGTGCTCCATAAAGATTTCTTTGTACTGGATCGCCATGGGCTTCACGGGCAGAAAGCATGCATACCTCATACTGAGGATTTACAACAAAAGAGGAGTGCACCACAAAATCAAGTTCTGTCTTATTAGGATGGGAAACGTTTCCTCACTAGACCTCCTCCCACTATAGTCGACTTGCCCTTCCACCAGTCAGTGTCGTCTATGTGGCTCCAGGAGATCTTACTTCATTTTCTCTGCATCTGCCCAGTGCTAACTGATGACAATAGAAGCAGCTGTCGCATTCCTTCTGAATGGCTCCCATCCCCAAGTAATCTCCAGGTTGATTAAATTCCTGACCAAAGTGGAAACATTTTTAAGAGTGTCAATCTTACTTCTAGCCATTGTTGGGCTGTAAGATGTTATGCTTGGTATTAATTTTAATATGATCTGTTTCACAACCCTGAGTGTGCAAACACATACATTCCTCGATAACATTAATACTCCACTGGCACAGTGCTAGATAAGCCAGGCCAGTAGGTCATCGTCATAGATGCTTTTATTCATCATTCCCTGCCCTGAACTTTATCTGCCAGCACCCTGACCCAGGCTAAGCTATTAGACTTTGCAATGCCGCCAGAGCCAGCCCCTGGGGCTTTCACACTACAGCACAAAGCACCTACAACCTTAACACTACTTACCCTCTGTCTCATTAGGTCCACATGAGATTAAACTTGGAATAAGTCCCACCACAAATAAACTCTGTACGGTTGGGTGCGCAAGTCATCACTCTCTGCGCCTCTGAGGAGGCACCACGAGTCGGTTGCTAGGTGAGTTTGGCCAGACAATCGCAGCCGTAAGTTTTATTGCACCAGCATCCTCTCTGAACCCCAATCACCCTGCTCTCATGCCTTACTCTGCCTCAGTCGGGCGTCCAGTATAAGTAATGTTACCAGTATTCTGTAGTATTACGCTAACAATAACTAGCCATTTCTCAGCCCCCAATGTAAAGAAACAGCTGAGTTTAGTACATTTACCTAAGCAATAGACTTTTTAATCACCCATGTTTTTAGTACTTACATACCATAGGATCTCGTACATCACTTCTCAATGTAGCCTTGACCACGAGTTAACACACGCAGCACTTCACTAATCAAACCCTTCGATTTGCCACCCGTCATAATTAATGCTTGCACGTAAGAGCAAGCCAGATCTTAAATGTTTTAACCTACACACCCAAGCACATTCGTAGTCCTGTCTAGAACTTGATATTCACCTGTTTAAACTATTATACCATGCACTATCTAAGTCTCAACCCTTTTATGAATGTTCCCTTTACTCAGGAAGTATTTCTTTTAATGTACCATATACATTCATTACAATTTTACCATTTTTACGCTGCATTTTACTTTGATGGATTTAATTGCCTAAATAAAGCATTGTTAAACTTTAACTTGAAACTTGAGTCTACTTGTTTTTTTACTGAATACCTTCCCCTTGTAGCAAACTGCCATAAAGGTTGGAGGATGTCATCAGTAATGTCATTTCAGATGTCATCAGTGATATCATTTAACTTGTCATGAGTGATGTATTGTGTGGGGTCATAAGTAGTGCAAGTCAGAGGTGCAAGTTATAGTTAGCTCAATAAACTATCACTGGCAAATTTGAGGATTTTTTAGTTTTTTTTAAACATTAGTATTTGCATTACTTCAACAACTAATGTGACTTTAACCTTTGGATTTTCATTGAATTCCTACAATTTTTTTAAGTAAGACAACATCTTATTACGTTACCTAACTGTAATGTCACTTTACCCTTTGTTTTTCAGTGAGAGTCTGAGATTTTTTAACATAAGTTAAGAACTTATTACCATACCTAACTATAACATCACATTAACCTTTGAATTGTTATTTGTTTTAACATAAAGTAAGATGTTATCACCGTTCCTAACTTTAACTTAATTGTAACCTTTCTTTTTTCAAATAATTTCTAGAAATGTTCTCCCTTGCTGAGAGAAGATTTTAACTCTGTAAGGCATTTTGTTGGCTGCAGGGCTATACCTTTGGCCAGGCCCTGAGCCTACCACCAATTGGGTAGCCAACCCTCTACCACACACCTGCACCCATCCTCCACTGGCGGCCAGCCCCCAGTCATGTCCCATCTTTGGCAATGCGCAGCAAAGACTTGGCCTCAGAACCTGGTCAACCCCACACAGTGCATGGCCAAATGCAGTGTGGAGTAGAGAGCTGGATACACAGGTAAAGACCAGGTTCTGTGGCCAACCTTCCTTGTGTACTGCCAAAGGTGACGTGAGGTAGGCAATTGGTTGTCTGAGGGGGTTGGGTGCAGACCATACATCAAACCCAATGCCACAAAGGCCGTTAGTGAAGAGGTGATGGCTGCAAAATGGGAGGTAAGGTCATTTCAGATGTCATCCGTGATGTCATCAATGATGTAATTTAACATGTCATGA
This sequence comes from Triturus cristatus, assembly GCF_964204655.1. NCBI lineage: Eukaryota > Metazoa > Chordata > Amphibia > Caudata > Salamandridae > Triturus > Triturus cristatus. The sequence goes on along the minus strand of NC_140581.1, from coordinate 911,136,157 downwards.
GTAATGTAATTTGTTAGTAGTGCATGTGGGAGCGCAAGTTATAGTTACCACAGTAAACTATAATAAGAGAATTTCAGTGTTTTTAGGCATCAGTTTATGTATAATTTCAACACCTGTCTGCCACTGTGTAGTTATAATTAGGACCACATTTCCAGGGGAAATAGATTTTTTGGTTTGCTTATAACTTTGCCACAGTTTGACGAAGCTACACTAAACTTTCCAAAAAAGTTGTATTTGCCTCAGTTTCTTCAAATGTGTTTTTTCCATGAAATGTTCCATTGGAACTTTAGAAACAGATTCAGGCAAAACTACCCTCATCCTGCATGTTGTAATTAATGATATAATTTCAAATGGCATTAGGGATGTTATCAACGCAGTCTTTGAACATCAATACACAAAAGAAACGGGGTATAAGGCAGAGAATGATTGCACTTATCATCAAAAATCAGGTCAAAAATGTATATTTTTGGGTGCCAAGGATCATGAGGTTAAATACCCCTAAACCCCCTTAGGATCAAAGATCCTACAAATCGTAAACACATCACTGTGATCCAGCACTCCACATAGTCATTTTAGATTATGATCATAAAATATGTCTGTCCATTCAGCAGGTGTTGTTTCAAAAAAATGTTTTCTTTATTGAGTTCTTCTCTTTTTTCATATATAAAAGGACACATACAATGTAGCCTGCATTGTATGTGTCCTTTTATATATGAAAAAAGAGAACAACTCAATAAAGAAAACATTTTTTTGAAACAACACCTGCTGAATGGACAGACATATTTTATGACCATAATCTAAGATGACTATGTGGAGTGCTGGATCGCAGTCTTTGAACATGATGTAATATGTGAGGCTGCAAGCAATTCATTACTAGAGCCCGAGTTGTAGTTACAATAAACATCTGATATTCAGCGCCAAGATGCCTGTGGGTGAATGTATACTTTACAAATACACATGTTATGTTATGTGGGTATGCAGTTCTGTTGGTACACAGATGCTGGTGTGTAAGTCTCTCTTTTAGGAAACCTTAGTCTTTTTGTTGGACTTTTGAATTGTATGTGGGCTGAAATGGATGCCAATAAAAGTATTGCTGCTATTTTCTTCATAGATTAGAGTGCTTCTATCACTTTTAAGACAACACACCATATCATAAATAGGAGTAGTCTGTTTCAGACTTTCGAAGTAGTAAGATACCCATCTGTAATACTATGTACAGTTAGAAGTAGGTAGATGATATAGCTGAACTCACATTTAAATTATAATGTTGGCCTCCCCTCCTAGCCTTACCACATTCTCCAACAAGAAGTACTTTTGTACTAAATAACCCAATGAAACATGGATGGCCAGAAATTTGATGGGAAACATCTAGGGTGATTAGCTAAATAATAGGTATGATGACCAATGGGGGTGAATTATACAACCTTTAATGCAAATGTATTGGCAGAAGATTTCTGTATGACATCAGAGGAATTAAAATTAAGTAGTATTAGAGATAATACACTAGCTTAGAAAACATATAACAGCTTCTCCCCTGAAAGTCATCTATTGTCTCATAAAAGGCACATGGAGTATCAGCATACCCTACCTTTATATTTAAGAATGCATCTATTCTTCTAATTTGGATTCTCCTTTTCTCCTTTTTCTGCAAGTCTAATAAAGCAATCACTGCCAGAAAAAGTGATACATAATGATTAAAAAAACTCAATTTCTTGAGAATAAGGGGCTAGATGTGCAAAGCAAATGAACATTAATTCATAAATTGGGATTCTTACCAAATTGCAATTTACAAATCATTATATGGTATGTACAAATATGAGCATCTGGCCATTACTGACTTGGTACGAATCACAATCGTTAGATAAGGAATCGCAAATAGCAATTTAGTAAATAGCAAATTGAGTCGCAAATACTGAATTTGTGCCTGACAGTGAGTGATGACATCACAAACAGGAAGTAGAGCAGCAGTAGGCCTATAAGAACACTACAGAACCTTGAGACCGGTGATGGCCAACACAATCCAATTGAGATCTGCAGCAGTCACAGCCATCCACCCCTGGAAAGCAGGAAAATGTCCAGGCAGAATCCTGAGAAGGAGAAGAACCTCGGTGGGAGGAGTGTGTGCCAAACCATCTGCCTTATTTGGGAAAATATCCCTATCTGTGCCAAAGGCATAGAAGAGGGAAATCTGGCTGAAAATCCAGGAGCGCATCAACTCTGTGGGGGTCATACAGAGATCCATTGAAGATATCCACAAAAGGTGGAATGATCTCCGTGCCAGGACCAAAGAAGAGATTATGACCCTTACAACCTAGCCACCACCACACTTCCCTGGAGAAAATAATTGGGTTCACCCTCCAGCCAGAAATTATGTCTGGACTCAGCAACATTGACACCTCAGAGGCACTTTCAACTTCAAAAGGTGAGCAACACATATACTTACAGTGTCACAATAACATGTCTGCTGTAATGTGTGAGGCAACATTGTAACCATGTTAGGGTGGTAAATGTTTAACTATGATAGAATATAAGAAATACACCATTAGAAGTATTAGGCCTACCCTAGTAGTGCATTATGAGACATGCACTACTCCATTATGAATGCCCTAAAGCATAAACGAAACCTATCATACTACAATAAATACAAATAAACATAACAACACATCTCTACAGCTGTCCAGTCAAGAAGTCCACATACATCACCCTAGAGGCAAAGTAGCAGTCCTAAACATGGCAGTCAGACACTGCCCATTGAGGAAGTGGATGATGCAGGGAGTCAAAGTGTCCCTGAAAGGCAGTGAGGCGCACACAACTGAGCAGGAGTACGCATGTACGACATCACAGTGTCATCGTGAAGGTGTTTGCTGATCTTGTAGCCTCCATATTGAAGGTACAGCACATAAAACACAAGCAAATGTGCATTATTGCAAAAAGTAATATCTGGAATAGATAGAAGCATTAAACTGGCTTCCAACATGTAGCAACAACCATTAAAGATTCCCAGAAGTCTCTGTAGGCAAAAGAAGACTCAATGACAGAGGTTATGAACAATCTATCTATGTGGCCAAGTGCAAGAGGACCATGTAATGCACAGACGTACTCAGCACCATATATTTTCCCATATGGATATGTCTAGTCACTCAATATATTGGTTGGCACCGGTTACATCAGCCGTCCCACGCCATATGGAAAGGCTGCAGGTTGAACTGGGTCACTATAGTGGCAATATCGCACGGGGCCTTGTGCAAGTGACCACTGCAGTAGAGAGCTTAAAGGTCACTCAAATAGCACGAAGTGGAGCAGCTGGGCATGCTGAAATTGAGGACCTATCCAGTTTAAGCAGTATCTCTGTGAATAATGAAATGAATGTACCGCGCAGCAAATCATGAGGTGGTGCCATTGCTACAGAAGGCTGCACTATACCCATGCGACAAAGTTCAGCTCGCAGTCGACGTAACTCTTACATTTGCACCACATATTCTATTGTTTGTCACTTTTTGCTATTTCAGTAATGAGTACTAATGTTGTACTTTCATTTGAACATTCTGAGGAGTGGAAAGTATTAAACAACTCTCTATAACATGAGGAATAAAGGTTATTTTGTTTAACACTGCACTGTTCTTGTGTTTAACTTCGTGCAACATGTAACACACGGCATCATTCACATACTTTAAAAGTAATTGTTTTGAATGACCCTACATCTGGCTCTTCCTTCTGCTGCCAAGGTACCTTCCTGTGTTGTCTGTGCTAGTGGGATTTGTGGTTCCTCTTCATCTGAATCCGATTTTGACATTATCTCTGGCAATCCTCTCTGCATTGCAACATTTTGGAGAATTACACGTCATAATTATTTGCTACTGGGAAATATTGTTGGGCACCCAAACTGTTGTGCAAACAGTGAAATGTACTCTTCAGTAGACTAAATTTCCTTTCAATTACAGATCGGGTCTGTTTGTATGCTGCATTGTAGAGTACCTCATTTTAGCTTGCTGGATGTAGAATTGTAGCTATGGTGTTACTATGAATGACCTGAGGGCATATGCACTGTCACTTGCAAAACATTTGGTGAATGTGGCTACGCTATATATAATTTAAACATTTAGGACATTTATGTTACATACATAGGCCATCTAACTGTGGAAAAAAGCTTCACTTTTTTGGAGTGTGTACTGTGCTTTCTATAAGTACATATTCAGAGAATTTCTCCATGTTTTTTATTAGAATTGATAGATAGAGATCTGCCATGGAAACACTGTGCTTTATTTGAACTTTCTCAGATACAGGAGGCGTCAAGGGCTCATGAGGGTCATATCGACTCGGCTATGTGACGCTTATAAGATAAAAATGTATCATTTTCAAGAAAAAGCACAGACAGTAGAGTTCGATTCACAAAGCTTTTTTTCGAAAAGTGTTTACAAACTATGTCTGAATTTCCAGATGAAACATGCACACTTACCAGCGAGGTTCATACATTCTTTTCCACCAATAAGCATTTCTTACTCCTAGAAATTCATGAGTAAGACAAACATATGCATGGAATAAGACAAAATGCTTTGAGAAAGAGACCTTGAAATCCAAGAGTGATTCATACCTCTGACAGGACCAAGACAATGAACCATTCTCTTGAAAATAAATCAAGAATCTGCACACTTAGATATATTACCTCAACTTATTAGACTTTTCATGCAAACACATATCAAGCTGGTCTTGCTGATATGAATTGATGGTGCACTGCTCCACTCTAGCATATGCCAGTGCCCCTTTGAAACATGAACTTCATGTGGCTGGAGGTTTCCTCATTTCAGGAATTTGTGCCAATGTCTGAGTACTCCTGAAATCTTACAACAGTTACAGGTCTCCCTCAATAGTTTTGAAATCACTGAGAATGTAACTGCACCTCCTAAACTTTTTAAATCTTTTTCCTGCAAACTCTTTCCTCCCTATACCCACTGATTTTATTTATGGGTGCTACCTTTACTTGCCACATTCTGGAAAGCGAGTTACTCCTGTCCTTGGGAAGAGTACATTTCTACTTTTTTCAGTCGATGAATTGGTCAGAGAGGAGTTTGTGAATACCCACGAATGTGTACGGTGGTGAATGAGCACAAACTGTGAGAACACTTCAGCCTGTAATGGTTAGTGCTCCTTTTGTTCTAAGGAGCCCGCACGTCATCCGTAGGCAGGCGTGGCCTGTGGGGTAAATAAATGGAAGCGCTCGCTCAGGGGCGTACTTCCTGCACCACACCACTGTGTCCTGTGTGCACTTAAGCGCGCCAGAGCTCACGCCCGCAGGCCATAGTGGGCCACACCACGTGCCGCTACACTGGTGATGAGGAGGGCCGTGATCCTCGCTACTACTCCCAGCCGCTCCGCCCACTGCAGCCGGACGCACCAATCATCGTCGGGAGACGCAACTCCACGAGCTGCAGCACATCGCGCACACGTGCGCGCCTCTGTTCACAGGTGAGTGCACTTTGCTGCCTCGCTCCCCACAGGCCCAGGAGAGGGCACATCGCGCTGCTACGCGCTTCCCCTGCCCACACTCTGTCTAGCCGAGTAGGCCTCCGCATTTGATCAGCCACTTTGCTGCCACTGCTCGCTCACATCAGGCAACCTAGAGCATACAGCAGGCTCATCACCTGTCCATTTCACCTGCCTGAGACCATCATGGGGGACAATGACCAAGCCACAGCACCCGCCCATCCCCCTTCCAGCATGCAGCATCGGGGGTTTTACCGCCATTCAGCGAACTGGAGGTTCCAGCGACAGCATCCCCTAGATGGAAAATTTGGATTGAGCGCCTAAATAATTACTTCGTCTCTCCCTGGGAGACCGACAAAGCGGTAAAGAGGTCTTTGCTCCTGCATTATTCTGGTGATGAAATCTTCAAACTCTTTAAGCACTTACCTAACACAGGGGCGGCCACAGACTACAACGCAGCGGTGACCGCATTAGACGTCCATTTTGACCCCCAACTCAACCCAGACTTTGAACGCTTTAAGCTGTGTCAAGCCCGCCAGAGGGAAGGGGAGTTAATGGACACATTCTACGCCCAGTTACGCGAACTCACCAGCACCTGCACCGAAGATGATCAACCAAAAGAAATCAGGGCGCAGCTCATCCAGGGATGTCGTGACAAGACCCTTAAGAGGCCTCATTCTATGCCAACTGAAAAATCGCACTCGAAGATATCCTAATACTGGTGAGGTCTCATGACCTGTCCGCGGCCAGAGCGAATGAGATGGACCAGGAGCTCACCAAACCCCAGGGGCGGACCAACGCCATTCAGACAGAGCGGGCAGATGCCCTCAGAACCAAGTCCAAGGGGGATTCATTTCAGAAACAAAAGCCCGCAACACCCAGACCAAGATGTGGGTATTGTGGACACGAGCCACATGCGGCAAAAGACTGTCCTGCGCAGGGGAAAACCTGTACAAACTGCGGGATACCCAACCACTTTGCCACCATGTGCGGAAGAAAGAACAGAGGCTGAGATCACAGGAACCAAAGACCCCCATCACAGGCGGTACGACAACTATCGGTAACAGAGGCGGCACCATCTGAGGACGCCCCAAGGAGTAGCCAGAGATACCAAGGACCAATTGAGAAGTCGTCAGAAGAGGACGATGAGGAAGTATACCTGATATCGTTCTCGCGTGAACTTAAGCGACGCCGGTGGCCACAGCCAACCTGCATGATCCACGTTGCCGGCACAGAAATAAAGGCAGTAATCGACACCGGAGCGACGGTGAATGTAATAGGCCTCCAACAATATCGACGTTTGTCGCCATGCCCACCAGTGACCCCGTCAAAAACCAAGATACATGTGTACGGAGCTGACACACCTCTCCTGCTGAAAGGGAAGATATCAGTCCCCATCAAAGCAGATGACCTGGAAGTCATGGCAACGATCCATGTGATCGACAGAGAGGCAGACACCCTACTGAGCAGCCACACGGCAGAAGACCTAAGTCTCGTCTCGTTTGCCAGGCGAGTCCAAACTCATCAAGTAGAGGAACTAATCGACCAATTTTCTGAACTATTCCAGGGGCTAGGGTGCATCGAGTGTGACCCCATCAAATTACACATCGACAAGATGGTCACCCTGGTGGCCTTATGATACAGAAGAGTACCATTCCATCTAAGACCACTGGTGGAGAAAAAACTAGAGACCCTGGAAGAGCAGGGCGTCATTGAAAAAGTCTCAGGGCCGACGCCGTGGGTATCCCCGATGGTCATCGCGGAAAAACCGAAGCAGCCAGGAGCAATACGCCTCTGCATCGATATGAGACTACCCAACAAAGCCATCAAACGAGAACGCCACATCACACCAACGATGGACGATATCATTGCAGATGACAACGGGTCAAAGTGGTTCTCAAAAATCGATCTGAATGCAGGATACCACCAGCTGCCACTGTCAGAAGAAAGTTGTTACATCACCACCTTCAGCACCCACCTATGACTGAGGAGGTACAAACGGCTCAATTTCGGAATATCCTCGGCGGCAGAGGTGTTCCAAAACACAATACGGGAGATGCTATCAGGCGTACCAGGGGTATTAAACGTCAGCGACGATATTCTGATTCACTCGGCAACCGCAGCAGATCACCACAAGCACCTCCGTAATACCTTGAAATGCTTAGCGAGCACGGGGCAACACTTCACAAAGATAAATGTCAATTCTTCCAACCATCTCTTGAATTCTTTGGGTACGTGTTCAACCAGGAAGGTATCCAAGTGGACCCGAGGAAGTCCCACGCCATCAAGAACGCCCCCGCTCCGACAACACCCACCGAAGTGAGAAGTTTCCTAGGGATGGCTACCTACTGCAGGAGGTTTATCCCAGGACTAGCAACCCGAGCAGAACCGCTCAGGGCCCTCACCTGGATGGACGGAGGAAGAGGCATTCCAAGGAATAAAAGACCCACTCCTGGAAGAAGCCACGCTGGCGTACTTCGACCCAGCGAAGAAGACCGAGGTACTCATGGATGCCAGCCTGGTAGGACTAGGGGCAGTGCTGGCCCAAGAACATGAACCCGGCCGATGGGCAGCCTTGGTGTTCGCCAGCAGGTCACTCATTCCCACTGAGACGAGGTATGCTCAGATCGAGCGGGAGGCGCTAGCCATAAAGTGGGCCTGTAGCCATTTTCATCTATACCTAACAGGACAGCCCTTCACCATGGTCACCGACCATCAGTCCCTCGTGTCGGTCTTCAAAGGGACTGCGCCTCACCCCCTCCCCAAATTGAGCGATGGGCAGTTCAGCTGCAGTCATACGAGATGGAGTGGTATACCAGCCAGGAGCCAAAAACCCCGCTGACTTTCTATCAAGGCACCCTATACCGCAGGAGCTACAAGAAGACACCGAAGGGACCGAACAGCACATCCACATGGTATCAGCGACTGCATGCCCACAAACCATGACTCTTGACGACATCAAGGAAGCAGCCATGACAGACATAGTGTATGTACGTACTCTCCGAGCTGTCCAGGAAGGGTTGTGGATGGATTACCTACGCCAAGCCAACACCTGGGCCCCGGAAGATAGAGGAAATCTCACGAAGATATGGCGGATAAGGAACGAACTCAGCACCACAGAAGACGGAGTCCTGCTAAGAGGATCGAGACTAGTAATACCTCAAGCACTGAAGCACCAAGCAACTCAATTAGCTCACAGAGGCCATCAAGGAATAACAAAGATGAAAGCACAAATGAGGGAAAAGGTTTTGTTCCTGGAGCTAGAGAAAATGGTCGAAGACTTTGTCTTCTGCTGCCAGCCGTGCCAACTGACAAGCACCCCAGAAAGGCCGACCCCGGTGATTACTGAAGAAGCCTGCACCACCCCAAGGTCTTAAGTGAGAATAGACTTCGGAAGCTTCCCCGGAGGGAGACACACACTAGTGCTCGTAGATGCATTGTCAAAATACCCCCTAGTAGAGCCTATAACATCGACTGCATTCAGCCACGTAGGCCCTGTCCTGGAAAGGGTGTTCGCCTTGTTTGGTTTTCCGCACGAGATCCGCAGTGACAATGGGACGCAGTTTCAAGGCCCAGAATTAGCCACGTTTCTAAAGCAACGAGAAATACACCACCGCCGAGTCACGCCTCAATGGCCACAAGCATACGGTGACGTCGAAAGGTTTATGCGTACCTTAAACAAGATGTTCTGCATAGCTGTGGTAGAACAAGCCGACCCAGAGAAGCGACTCCATGAGTTTCTGAGAGAGTACAGAAGCACCCCTATTGCACAACGCAGAGGAGCCCCTGGTCACTAATGCTACATGGTCCAAGTAGAGACCTTCTCTCCACCTGTCCCGGGTGGACAGCACCGCCTCTTGAAGCTGAGTAAACACAAAACCGGAGAATCCATCACAACAAGCAAGCAAGCACTCAACGCCGTGCGGTGCCACGAACACTCCGAACAGGGGCAACTGTCCTTCTTAAAGACCGCCGGCCAGGAGGGAAGTTCAGAGCAAACTATGAACCTGGCGCCTGGAAGGTCATTGCCAGCAACGGAACAATGGTAACTGCACAGAAAGGGAACGAAGAGGTGTCCCGAAACATCTCATGGTTCAAGGAAGTGCCAGCTGAACATCTGACTGAACCTATCGAATATCAACCTACTGGCCCGACCATCACAGCTCAGGAGGATGCAAGTGGAGGATCAAGGAGCGACGGCGGAACAAGAGAACTGGAAGTCAACATCTCGCCACCCACCTGCCTCCAAGCAGAGTATCCCCCGACAGCACACGCCAACAAAGTTGTACTCAGGGATATAACCTGCGGACCAATCCTCGCCTGAATCAACGTCTGCGAGACTTCGCCTGCTGATGATGCAAGGACCAATGCTACTGCACCGTGTACAGGTACCCCAAACTGTGTGCACGTTACCAAGACTTATGAAACTGTTGTTTTCAAAAACTGAGTTGGAAAGGGATGTAATGGTTAGCGCTCCTGTTGTTCTAAGGAGCCTGCACGTCATCCGCAGGCCAGGCATGGCCTGTGGGGTAAATAAGTGGAAGCGCTCGCTCGGGGCGGGACTTCCTGTACCACACCACTGTGTCCCATGTGCACTTCATCGCGCCAGCGCTCACGCCCGCAGGCCATAGCGGGCCACACCACTGCCAATTGGCGCGTAGCTACATAGCCCAGTAAAGCCCTCCATCACAGAAACAGATTCACTCAAAAAACTTTGTGTGAGTAAATCTTTTTATGAGAGTAAAACTATATTTGTCTTTTACAAACCTAGTTTTACACTCGTAGAAGAGTATCTGCATATATAATCTACATTTACACACATAAATAGCTTTGTCAAATGGGCCCACAATTTTTCACAGAAAAAGCATTATAAAATAGGCCTACAAATGTAGTAAATTAAGCAACCTTTCGCTTTTAATTGAAATGTAATGTCCAGCAGCACTGAAGGGTTAAGAACACCAGGGTTAACGTTGCAGAGACTGCAGTCTGCTTGCGATTGAAAAGTCTGGGAAGTCTCTAACAGGACTTTTAGATCTGAGAGCACACAACCTCAACCGCAACCGCAATTTATGGTATTTCAAACTGAAAGACGAAGATGACCTGATTTAGTCCATGTGGGCTGAATGTTTGATGTTCACAGACTCTTTCTTAATGTGGAGGAAATGCAAAATAATCAAACACTACTGCAGCTTTCATCCCCCGGGGGTAGTTATTTTCATATTATCCTTGATAATTAATGGCTTCTATGAAGGCTTCTCTGGCAGCATTTGCACATTTGACTCAAAGAGCTAATTAACTGAAAGTGGCAAATATTGTGTGATCTGCAGGTGTATTACTTGTGGTTTAATAACAGTATTTTCACCTCGTTTATGTTCTTCTGTGTTCTCTACTCAAGTGCGTTGTTTGTTGCCAAGCTCAACACAGCTAAGGATTCAAAATGATGGTTAAACATGTTACACATATTTTTTAGATGTAAACATCTGTAAATTGTTTCATGTCTGTTGACATTTTTGGAAGCTGTTACAGTGTGATGCTAGGGATTCGTGTAAATTGGATTTAGCGATGAAATGTGTTGCGTACAGTGCTGTTAAAGTGAACGGAAAGGATGACACAAACAAAATCTAATTGTTGCTTCATTTTAATAAGCTGTAGTCACAAATGTATTTTTGGGAACCAAATCAGGATTTGGAATTTGACCAAGGGTCACAATAAAAGTTCCCCCCTTCAATTAAATATGAAATAAACCATATTAGCTAAACATGATAAAAAAATAAAGAGTGCATGAAAAAATTAATGACACCTACTTAAAATAAACAAAAGCTTTTTAAAAGAGCAAGGGAACAGTTTAGTCCCCAAAAACATTTTAAGAAGTCGCTGGCAAACAATACATTTTAAAGTCACGTTAAGGAACAGGCTGTCATTTTACATATTCTGAAATACCACGTAATTGCCTAAAACATTTTAATCCAGCGAATGGGCATTTTTTAAGTATACAAACCTTTCAGTTTGGACAAATGTGGATAGACTGCAATGACCATATCAAACAGCGCAATTGGGTCTCCTTGAAGACATTTTAAAAGGTGTTCAACACATTATACATTTCATATGGCAGAAACCCTTACAACTGGACAAAAGTCCGACTTAAAATAGGAGTTTTATGGCCAGATGAAAACAAATTTCATTAGCAAAAAGTGGCCACAAATTGCACAGTGACTTTTTGTGTGTGAAATCAGATTTTGCCAACCAACCTATGTATTATTGGTTCACCAAATAAGGATTTTGACTGGGCGGCAGCTGGGCCAACATCATTAATATTCATGAGGTAAGTCACAAATTGTGACTCTCTCTGATTGAAGGCTATCATAGGAATGGTATACCATGCTAGAGTCAGCAGACCACCATGTCTGTGATTGCCTTTCAATAAATAAACTTTTTTAGGTCGAGCATTCGAGATCTCTTGTATATACTTCAGTAAATACTTATATGTGTATGTACTTTTTGGGCTCTGGAAATTAGCCCTAGGACTTGTCTGCTTCTGCTTAGGGGCTTTTTTTTCTGTTCAACTGCCTCTATTTAACTGTCTTAATAGAAAATGACCAGTAGAGGTCAGTAAATTACCAGGATTGCTTTCTGCTTGTTCAACTGCCTCTATTTAACTTTCTTGATAGAAAACGGACAGTAGATGTCAGTAAAATAACAGAATTGCTTTCTGCTGAGGGACTTTCTTCTTTTAATTTTTCTGGCAAGTGCCTCTATTTAACTTTCTTGCTAGAAAACGACCAGCAGAGGTCAGTAAAATACCAGAATCATTTTAGCATTCTCTAGATTCCAGTCCATAGAAATTGTCTTCCACGAGCACCTGGATTTTCAGTGATATGACCACCAAAGGCCCTGATTTTTATTAAAAACAGAGCTTTGGACTATACCATTTCCCGTTGAAAGTCAATATTTCTCTCCATGTGTTCCAATACCTAGCATGTCACGGAGTTTGGTGCTTACTTTCCCTCCATGTTAAAGAACAGTGTGTGATGCATAGCTAAATACATATAAGGTCCCAAAGGTGAGACCGATTGCATTGCAAATGCTTGTTTTTAATGCAGCTTGTTTTCCTTAAAGGAAATGGTGTTGCATTTTTTTAAAAACAGTTTATTCTTTAAAAAACAGTTTGTTTAAGAGTCGGCAATGGTCTCTTGGACCACTGCCCACTCCCCAGCAAACTTTTTTCAAAAATGTACTGAGTGAATGTAGTTTTAAGGGAACCCTTTTTCCTTTTGCAAATTGGGTGGTACCCACCTTGAGGAACCAGCAACATTTCAATCGTTTGCGACCAGAATTGCCATTGGAAATCATTAGTATGTTGTACACCGAATCACAATTTGGACTGCAAGTACGAAACATGGCAGCACCCAAGTCCATTTTTTCCAACATTCATTAAGGTGAAGTGGCTCCAAGGGGACATCTTCCCCTTCACAAATTGGTTACCACACCCTTTGAGGAGTCCATATCATTACAAAGATTTGCGACTGGAATTGTTGTCGGAAATCATTAATACCTTGCACACAGAACCACAATTTGGAATGGACGATCTAAGCACGCCCCTTCCAATTAAGTATTCATTGCTAAACTCATTTTGCGATTTAGTAACTCTTTACTAAATCACAAAATGGGTTGAGTAGATAACAAAAAAAACATTTTGTATTTTCCAAAGCCTGTGATTTTGCAAATTGTAAGTTTTGGGACGGCAAAATGGCTAAGCATATCTGAAGCTTTGAAACATGCACTAAACAACTGTTGGACTTGGCCCTTTTTGCAGGGTCATGCCAGAACTTTTTGCCTTCCTCCTGTATTTTATTCTGACCTGTTATTGGTGGTTTTATGACTCTGGGCACTTTATCACTGCTGATCAGTGCTAAAGTGCATGTGCTCTCTCTAGTAAACGTGGTAAGATTGGTCTACACCTGTTTGGCATATTTCATTTACCTGTAAGTACCTTGTACAGTGGTATCCCAGATACCCAGGGCCTGTAAATTAAATCCTACTTGTGGGCTTGCAGCACTACTTGCACCACCCACCTAAGCAGCCTTTCAAATCTGTCCCAGGCCTCTGCCTCTGTAGGGCTGTTAGATTTGGGGGTCTCTAGTTGGCAGAGGTAGGTACCTTTGACCAAATAGGGGTCCTTGCGTCTAGTCAAGGTAAGGGGTACACTCCTAAAATAACCCCTGCTCACCCCCTTGGTAGCTTGGCACAGCCAGGCAGGCTTATCTCAGAGGCAGTGTGTACAGCATTTGTGAACACTTACAGTAATACAGTGACAACACTACAGATGGACACCACACAGGTTGTATTATAAAAAATAAGTATCTTTATATAGGCTTAACACAAGACCACAAACGAAAAAAATCCACAATACTGTACTTTATAAGTGGTACAAATAGCTTAGTTCTCTTTAGATGGTAAATGCAACACTTAGCGTTCTATGTACCTTTGGATGTGTAATGAGATACAAACAAAAGAGTTCCAGGGAAGGTGATGCGTCGGTTCCTTACACGCAAGAACGGTGATGCGTTGGTTCCTTGCTTTGGGGGAGGTGATGTGTCGGTTCCCTACTGCTGTGTAGGGGACGGTGATGCATCGGTTCCTTACCGGAGAGGAGGTGATGCGTCAGTTCTTCACCGATTTGAAGCGTTCTTCACCACGTGGGGAAGTGAGGCGTCGGTTTCCTACTGCGCTTCTGTGGCGATGCGACTAGCAACGCCGCGATGCGATGATGACCCAGTGCAATGAACAAAAATGGAACATCTTCTTGATGTTGCGACAATGAAGAGGCGATGCGTGCACGCCCGATGGCCATGCAGCGACTTAGTGAATCTTCTTGACCCGCGACAGGCCCTGTGACACGCTTCTCTGGTGATGCAACGGCATCTGCTATGACGGCGACACTCTTCTCCAGTGATGCGGGGCGCTTCGGTGACGTGATGGCGACAGCGGCAGCGGTGGCACACTTCCTCAGTGATGCGACGACAACTGCTGCGGCAGCGACACGCTTCAAAAGTGATGGGACAGCATCTGCTGCGATGGCGACACTCTTCTCCGGTGATGCGAGGTGCTTCGGTGATGCGATGGCGACAGCGGCAGCGGCGGCACGCTTTCTCGGCGATGCGATGACAACTGCTGCGGTGGCGACACACTTCTTCGTCTTGAGTCGCTCTTCCAGCTCCCAGCGACACGCAGTCTCTCAGAAGGCCCAGCTCAACAGCAGGCACTTCAGATTCCCAGCAAGGGAACTCAGGTGAGCTGGTTGGTGAAGTCTTGTATCCCTGAGACTTCAGGCAGGAGGCATGCTCTAGTTCAAGCCCTTGGAGATCTTCTTACAAGTTGATGAAAGTAGCACACAGTCCTTTCTCCTTTCTTTGGCAATCAGGTAACCACTGCAGGCCAATCCTCAAACAGCACACAGCATAGGGATAGTCCCCTCCTGCAGTCTCTCTGGTTCCTCTCCTCAGCAAACGTTCTTCTTATTTCCCAGAAGTGATCTAAAGTTCTGGGGTCTGGGTCCCCCTTTTTATACACATATTTTCTTTGTTCTCTGAAGGCAGAGAGGCCTTTGCCTAGTCCAAACCAGTTCTGGTCAGTCTTGGAGCACTTTGTTTACAGGACTCCTTCTTTCCTTTGACACTGTGGGCCAGGGACATCAGACGCACCACAGGAGGGTGAGCCAGCATTGTGGAAGGCAGGCACAGTCCTATTAAGGTCCCAGGTGCAACTCCTCCCCCCACTCTACATGCAGATCTCTCTGTTCAGCCTTGTGCTGACTCACCCTCTCTCCTGGAATCCCCCAGCCCCTGTCACTCAAACTCCAGACGAGGAATACACAACCTAGCAGAGACAGGCTTGGATAGTTAGGCAAGAATATACCTACTTTCTAAAAGTGGTATTTTCAAACACAGAATTTTAAAACCAACTTCACTAAAAGATGTATTTTATCATTCTAAGTTCAGGCATACTAAGCTCGAATTTCTACCATGTTCCCTGGGTCGGTTAGGATTATAGCGTGTTATAATCAAACTGCCCATTCTGGCCTATGGGGAACAGGTAGCCTTGCAATAGTGAAAAATGAAAATGGCTGTAATTCACTATTAGGACATGCCACACACACCAGATCATGTCCTACCTTATACTTACAATGCACCCTGCCCTTGGGCCTACCTTAGGGGTGTCTGATATGAAGAAAAGGGAAGGTTTAGGGACTGGCAAGTTGGTGCACTTGCCCAGTCAACATGGCAGTCACAGACTGCACACAGACTCTGCAATGGCAGGCCTGAGACACACTTTACAAGTTGCTTCTGTGGGTGGCACAACCAGTGCTGCAAGCCCACCAGCAGCATTTGATTTACAAGCCCTGGGCACACGCAGTTTACTGTACTAGGGTCTGACAAGTAAACCGAATAAGCCAATCATGGAGTCACTAATTCATACATCAATTTACCCTAGGGAGCACTTGCACTGTGGCACTGGATAGCAGTGGCACAGTGCCCAAAGCATCTAAAACCAGCAAAAACATCAGCGGCAACAGCAAAAAATGGAAGGGAGACCCACGCCAATGGTGCCAGGTCTAACAAGGGCCTACACGCCCAGTTTACAGCCGCCATTACGAGGCATATAAAATGGTTGCCACGCCTGCAATTCCCCTTTTACTGCACATAAGTCACCACTTTGGTAGGCCATAGCTAGCCCTATGGGCAGGGTGCTGTGCAGGTAAAAGGTAGGACATATGCCTGAACTGTTTGGCATGTCCTGGTAGTGACAAACAGCCTATTTGATTTCGCACTGCTGTGAGGCTGCCCTCTCATAGGGATGCATTGGGGATACCCTGATATGTGCTTCAGTAGTACTTTCTGATCTGAGAGGGGTAAAGTGACTATGTTTGATATGTTTGAAATAGTAGTGATAAATCTTGCTTATTGATCAAAGCAGATTTATCATTACTATTTTAGAAATGCCACTTTTAGAAGTAGGCATTTCTGTGTGGTTATGTGTCTTTGTGCCCTGCCTGGATGTATATTGACCATCTGGTCATGACTGACAGGGAAGAGGGGATGTTCATTCACACCAGTCAGTTCCTTGGGGAATTGAGATGTGTCCTGCCTTCCCTGAGTGACTCAGTGCTAGGCTGCATAGCCCTTGGCTGAATTTAGAGTAGCGTGAGAAGTTTCCCTTACAGCTGAATAGGCCAGGTCTGCATTTGGAGTGGTCAGAGGAGTAGCACCTGCACCTGAATACGGCTGTGCCTGCCTTCCACAATGCTATCTCCACCCCCCCTGTGGTATGTCTGGGGCCGGGGCTGAAAATGTGAATGAGCGTGTTGTGCACCTCAATAGTGGTTGGAGTGTTTCCCAGAACAAAGACACAAGTACTATAAGTACAGGGGCTGTGACCCCATACAAAAAAAACATTGCGTGGACTGCCAGAGGATTGCTGTGTGCCAGGAGGAAGCGCCATCTTGGACTACCTGCTGCCTGCTTGGTGGTTGAAGGGGCTGTCACTCTGCTAGGGGACCCTGGTGCTGGCCTGCCTGTGCCCTGTTCTCCACCCCTGTGACTTCCCAGGGCTTTATGGCTTGCTCTATGTGATTTTCACAAAGCGTGTGGTGAGCACTGTGTTTTCCCAGGCTATTGTTGCGAAGCACAGGGAGAACGCTATCTGCTAGTCCCAGTGCTGGTTCATGGAGGTGCTTGCAGTGCTGAATGTCTCTGTGTAGCGCGTGGTGAGCGCTCCATTTTTTGAGTGTTTTCCTCTCAGCAGGACCTAGCAGCTGCAGAGGAGCAGAGTGTATCTCTGGAGCGTGGAGGCCCTGTACGATAACCCAGTGCTGGTTGTCGCGTCTTGGTTTTGCAAAAGGCAGGTGCAGTCCAAGGAATTTGACCCGTACCTAGGAACCACAACTGAGGCTCTCAGTGGGAGTTTGCAGGTTGCTCTGGCAACAGGAAGCACAACGGACTCAGCGCCTAGTGGAGAAGAGGCGCGTTGACCTCATAAATAGGGGCATGCCACAGCCCTGAGGCCCCTCTGTCCTCTCACGCCCCTGGACTAGCGGAGTTTGAGGGCTGACCATTCGTCTCGTGTGGAGAGCCAACCAACACCCCAAGGATTGCACAGCTGCCACCGCAGAAGACTTCAGGCCGCTTACTCGGCGCCGTGGTGGTGCCGAGTGAGCAGCTATGGCTGGGTTATGACAGATGTGCACGTGGAGCTGCTTGAGTTGAGGGGGACCCAGAAAGGGGTCTCCCCGACGGATGGGGAAGCTAGGCAGCTCGGGGTACTTGCAGCGGAACGGCATGGTTGTGGACCGTTGCACCGATTTCCCTCATTACCCCTAACTACGGGAGACCCAGGAAGGCCTTCCCCCTGACCAGTTGCTGAGTAAGTGTTTTCCCCTCCTTCATATCTGCACCTACTTTGGCGGCATTGTGGTGTTTTTGGCAGCTTGGGGTAAAACTTCGACGGAGGCCCCCGCTCCTCACCCGGAAAGAGGAGTAGTATGGGAGATGCCCGAGTAGGAAGAAAGCATCCTGAGTTACCGCATTGCATGGTGTAGGCAGACATGTCGCCTAAGGACCCTACGAGGGGGTGCCGCTCTTACTGTTGTTCTAATATATGATAGTGTGCACACAGGTAATTCATATGTTTTTGTGTCCTGATGTAATGTTGCCTATTGAAGGGATATTCACAGTGATGAAGTATTTCTAATGTGGGCACTCTACTGATATTTACAATAGTGCACTGCTGATGATGTTTATGCTCAGTGTCCTCCTACCAGTAGCTACTGGTTACCCTAACAGATGGTTATGACCGTGGCCCGATTGGCCAAGTGATTTATGTAAACCCTGTGAAGTTATGACAAGTGCCTAGTGGCACAGCAACATATATGTGATTGTGCTCTAATGTGTTTTTATGGATAATACAAAGGGTATTGTTATATCCCCTTGTGTAGAGTCTCTTTTGTGGTGTGCCTAGTGTGCAACTGTTGTGTGAGTGTGTTGTGCAAATGCTTAACACATTGACTCTGGGATAAACCTGACTGCTCTGTTAAGCTACCAAGGCAGTGAGCAGGAGTTATCTTCAGTGTGTAACTTCCTTTCCCTGACTTGGATGGTGGGTTCTGCCTGGCTTAGGTGCATACCTTAGCCAACCAGAAACCCCTTTTCTAACATCAACACGATATGAGGCTACAAGCTAACGAGACATGAGGCAAATGGCCAGCATTGGCCTATTAGAATATTAAATAAAGTGGCAGGCCCACTCAATCACAGTATGCCTGATGTGCAATGTTTAGCAAAGCATGAAGCAGACTTATGGGTAGAGGCAAGTAGAAAACGAGGGAGAGGGTCTATATTGATCAGTGTTAAGATATTTAAATGTAAATTGCAAAGTCATGGAGTGTAGGCATGGATAGCCATGCCTAGTAGGATATGAAGCTGAAGGACATGCACTTGCTGGTAACACACTCATTATATTCACCATATTAGAATACGCAAATGACCAATAGCAAACAAAGCAAGAAAAGCAGCCAAATACCCACATATAAGCAGAGAGCAGCTGTACAACAGGCAGAGGCAAAGTAATCTCTGGCTGTGTGTACTTTTGGTGCACGACATTTTGGTTAATTTAATTTTTGACTTCCTTTTGTATTTCTCTTCTCCAACATCTTTAACTATCTGTGTTGTTTTCCTTTTTCAAATCAGCACAACCAGTGCCAGCATATTATGCCATTAAATGTCAGGTATGACAAATTAGCTATGATTTTTGCCAACCCACTCAGGACAAAGCTAGAAATCATTTTAATTAGATCACCTGTAAGATTACTAGCCGAGTAGCTATGGCTATCCTCCTTGAGTATGGCCCCAAAATTGTGCAGCAATTGACCTTTGGAATTCCCTTCTTCCTGAACTCTGAGGTCAAACAAACTTCATTTAATTCAAGAAATTGTTAAAAATGCATCATTTGCCCTTTCATGTGAACTAACCTAGTTTTTATGTAAGTCTATATCCCTTTCTCCTCTAACTTAACTTATCCAATAATTATCATGTTTTTCAACAGTATCCTCTCTAATCATTGCAGACTATATACACTTTTCAAGGGTAACCTCACTCTTGAGTTCTGTAAAGTAGACTAATAACTTTAAGACAAAGCAACATAAAAGAAGAAGGCTAAGTAAATAAATTCATGAATAAATATGCCACAGTCTAGTGTCTGAAGTGAATAATTTGGGTTTCACTATAGATGACTGCCTCTTCACCCATCAATAAATTATTCAAAGCAAGTTTCTTTCACCTAGGGATTGATGAAGAAAATGTTGCCATTCCTAAGTACCTCATGTAAGGTTCGGGTTGTTCTAGCACTAGTTATGTCATGATATTTTACAGGTTGTTTTAATAGAATGTGATCCAGCGACCTCCTTGTGCCTAAATACTTTAGTGTACTCAACGTACAGGGTCCTCCACTGGTCGTTTGGTCCTTTGGTTTTTGACTGGAAGTGTATGAAAGGAGCTAGCATCAGCAATATATTTCAATTTCAGTAAGAACAATACGGCTCCACAAAAACGTCAGAGAGGATGGTGTCCAAACCATGAAAGTTTGGCAGGAAATTTTAGTCTGCATAATTACATGAGAAGCGTAATTAAGCATTTGGTGCTATTTTCGTAGTGCAAAATGCACCCCTGTATCCAAAATAAACCCAAGGATGCATTTTGCACTAAATGCTACATGACACAAACAGCAGTAGTCAGCAGACTCTTGCTCTCTCTTAGTTGATTGTTCCTGTGCTCCTATGGTAGGATTCATGCCCCAAATTACTCTTGATTATTCAGGATGGCATAATTGCATAATTTCAGTAATTTCACCAGAGTGATGCGTAATTACTGAAGTTACTCCAGCGTATTAAAAATTTCTCCCAGACTTAATGTATATCTATATAATTGTGCAATCTGAATTTGTATATTATTAAGAAGACTTACAAAGCAGAGAACACAAAAAACTGGTTCCATGAAGGAACTATATAATCTAAATAAAGCTTTGAAAGAGGCACGAGTAAATTAAAAAGAAGGTGTCAGCATCTGATGAACCAAGTTAAGGTTCAAAGGCACAGGCATAGATGTTCGAGCACAAAGCTCAACTCCCTGGCTAGGAGAAATAATAGAGTACGGGATAGGTCTCCTGTCATCAAAGTCAGGATACGATATGCTAAGCTATTCTAAGAACACACAGTTAATACACAGTAGAAAGTTCTGAAAGCTTTGCCCCACCAACTCCCTTTGGATGGTCCAATCAGAAGACAATGTTCTCTAGGATCAGGTAAACTGCCTAAAGTTTGCAGCATTAGACAAATAAATGTGCAGCTGTATGGGCTTGAAGTTAGCAACAGTCTGGTCTGCCTGGCAGAGGAGGCTCTTTCTCATCCTCACACACTACATCTCCATGGCAAATTTCTAATTAAAATGTCTAATTCCGAACAATATACAAAAGCCTATTTGAACTAAAGAGGACTCCATGATAAGGCACCTGCAGAGGCAAGAAGAACATGAAATTCACATTGCAGTTAATAAGAAACAGCTTAAATGATTCGAACCTGGTCACAGTCAGGGTAACGCTAAAACAGAAAATGGTAGTCAAATGATAAAATTAGTAAGCACATAAGTTATGGTTTTATTATACAAAGGTGGCTTTCACTAACATTTTGTTCAGTACAGTAAGTACAGGGTAATATTCGATTACAAATGCAACCATTTAGTAAATAAATGCATAAAACACTAAATTGCACTGTTCCAATCCCCCCTCTGATTTCTAAAATGGCCATCACACAAAACAATCAACATTTCTGAGACAAGCTTAAAGAATGAGTTGTCTTCCTTTGCTAATGTCTGGACTGCTCTAACTCTTTTATCTTATCGTGAGTCTCATATTGTCTTTCCTCCATCTCAACTTTATCTCTCTTTCTCTTAACAATTTTACTCTTTTTAGACCTTTCCTTGGTCCACACATATTTATTTCCCTTCACCATAGCAAATAAACAAATCCCACAAACACCAATGTTCAAAATGTGCCTCTATTTAGTGCCTGAAGGTCCACTGCCTATATTGCTAAGCCAACTATCTATAGCAGAAAATGCTTTCCCAACTGCCTCCTTGCACCTGTTTCCTCCAACTCCTTCAAATCTCTTAACAATCAAGTAATATTGCTAACATACTTGTTTATCTCATTTACTAGTATCTGGCACAAAAATGCAACTCTGTTGGACTTTCACCATTTTACAAACTCCAACCTCTTCCGCCAGCCAAATGTCTAAAGCAAGCCTGTTTCAAATGACCAGATCCCTAATTGTGACTAATTCAGTATCAATAGCTGGCAGTGGTCCAGCTGTATTAGTTAAAAGTCTATCAACCAAGGTAGAAAGTTTTCTAATCTTCAAATCATTTTAAACTACCTCTGCAGATGGAACCATGGCACCAAAAATATCACCTACTATTTGTGAATCACTGCTACTTTTAGCCCTGCTAGCATGTCCATTTTCAGAATGAGGAACACTGTCTACATGATACACCTTAGGAAAACTAACGCTAAATAACAGCTTGCAAAATGATTTGCCGGACATTTGAAATAAGCGTTCTTTCCATCTGCATAATAAACTCTAGGAATGACAAGATACTTCCCAATAAAACTCTGATCTTTATACCCTAAAACATCAAAACTATTAGAATGTTCACTCCAACCCTTTTTCTGAGGGCTATAACCCTCTTCCTTTCATAAGGTAAAACACAACTTCCCTTGCTGTTGCCAGTCCAAACTCAGTTTAGACTGTATCCCAAGTGTCTTTTACTATACCTCCTCTTTTCCCTACTCATCCTTTCCACTGACATTTTGCCCTCAGAACAATCTCCTCCCTTTACAACTTGAGAATATTTACCAGATACATTTGTCTATGACCACAGGTAGTCTCAATCTTACCTCTGGATCTGAAAAAAGGGCATGCAGTGTCCATGTATCTTGCAGTATAATGGGGATTTAAATATTTGTACAGAGGAAGAACCATATAATAATAATACAAATAATATTCAAATTGACCTTGATGATAAATTAAACCAATAATTATACAACAGGAAATACCATATGTGAGGGGAATATGATAATAGGTCATACCTCAACTACAAAAGCAGGTAAATGAGTACACACATAACAATATTTTGCCTTTTGTATACTAGTGTACTCATGAAAACAATTGAAAAATACATTAAAAGTGAAGTTCCCATCTGAAATGTCTCCATGTATAGTCTTCCAAGTAAAACTATGCTGCAATGTGACATGAGTAATGGGGCGTATGAGTTTGAGACCTGGTTTAGCAGAAACTGCATCTCCTGGTGAACTCCTTACAATAAAACACCTTTATACATTTTTCCTACATTTCATACACAACCAGTCCTGAACCCTTAATTAAAAAACACATACTTAAAATACAATTTGTTAATTAAAAATGCTAAAATCTCTTCATTGACCACTGTTAGTCAGTTTCCTCTCTGCTTTTTCTATAAACTTCAAAAGTCTTCCAGTAAGTTGTAAATATCATCCCTGCAAGCAGGCTATAACTGCTTGCCGACGTGTTCGTATCAATTGACTATTAAAGTCCTGCCTCAGTAGACTTCTACGTTCAACTATTAGAGCTCGCAGCTACAAATGATATGGCAGATGTCCTCTCTCTTATAATTACAGAGGCGTCACACCCTTTCACCACTCAGCTTTTTCCAAGCTGGACTGTCTCCACAAAATTGGTTGTTGCCAAATCGGAGTCTTATGGACTTCAGCTTAGCCCTTAGGCCTTTCAAATCCCCTATAACTCCGAGGGTTTAACATACCATAAGATGCAATCACTGTCCATGCATGGGATCTCTTTGCCAATACTGCTCTATCCAATAGCGAAGACATTTTTTTACTGCACCCATTAAGAACTTTATTAAGTACCACCTGTGAGAGGGGTAAAGCCCATAATTGTTCTGCCTTGAATGTGCCTATAGCCAATTTAAAATATTCGTGGGCCTGCTTATGTTTACCATCACATATGCCTCCCAGACCACTGTCATAAGCATAGAGTTATTATTCCTTCTAACTTAATGACAGAATTTCAACTAATGTGAACTAATGTATATCATTAAGGCAATCATGAAACCTATAATAAGAATCAACACTAAATCCGTTATTTCTCTACGTGTTTCTTTGAAAGGATAACGATGGTTTCCCTGCAGTCTGACCTTCACGGAAAATAGCTGCAACTAATACTTCCAATTGTGCAAAAGAGCCAAATTGTATTTGTGGGCGCACAACTCATTTTAGTTACAGTGACATTTGGGATTCATCCCTAGCCTTACTCCGTCTTCTTCTAAGATTTGCAACCCTACTCTTCTTCAGGAACCTTGGCTCTAGGTAATCTTCAAAATTGAACAAAGTACAATTCACAAGT
Source organism: Triturus cristatus (assembly GCF_964204655.1). NCBI lineage: Eukaryota > Metazoa > Chordata > Amphibia > Caudata > Salamandridae > Triturus > Triturus cristatus. The sequence continues at coordinate 911,112,171 of NC_140581.1, read as the reverse complement.
GTAGTTCAGTTACAGTTCAATTACAGTGGTTACATTCAGCAGCTTTAAGAAATTCAAACTGCTCACTGTGGTAGCCTCTATTCACGGTGGTTCTGCATGCATTCGCAATGGATCACCATGTTTGCAGTTAATTGGGTAACGTTCACTATTTACAAAATACGCCAACTCTAGAGCTGAATACCTTTGATTGGGCACCATCTTTATCTGTGATCTCCTGACTACTGGCTGTTCATCTTCGCTGTCACTTAATCTGCTTGACCATGTCTCCCAGGTGACAGTTTGTGGGATGTGTTCCACAGATGCACTTGGTCTCTCACAACATCCTGGCTACTCTTCTCTTCTGCGGTCAACCTTCGTCACAGTACATGGTCCTTCTCCAGGATCAGAGTTGATGTTCACTTGGTTATTAGCATAGTTCACTGTGGCTACACTTGGCTAACTCATCAAAGACTTAGGAAGGACTTGCCTCAATTTGACTTTGTATTTCTTCTGGAATTTGAGACACTGGTTAACTCTGAGGTACCTGGGTGCTCTCTTCAACCCCTTCTGCTTCTTCAAGATAATCAGGAGTTTGGCATTGTAACTTAGTGATTGATGTCACCCCCTCTTTCTAAGGGCACCTCACTCACTGTTTGTGGGAGCCATGCACCTAGTTAGGCAGGCATGTGACTGCTGCATTGGTGATCAGGACCACCTGGATGGGGCCATGCCAGCATGGCTCCACAGAACAGCTTACTCACATGTTTCTTCACCAGGACCCAGTCACCAGCAGTACGGTCATGCCACTGCTCCTGATTCAGGAGGGAAGTTACAACTTAACCCTGGTGAGAGACAGAATGCAAGTCCTTTGCAGTGGCCAAGAACCATATCATCTGAAATGTTCACAAGTGCATTAGAAGGCACAGCAGGCAATATCATGGCCCTCCCCATGAAGATCTCGTGGGGAGACAATTCCCTGATTGTTCACCTATCAGGGATATTTTGGAGACTCATGAATACCAAAGGCAAAGCATCCGGACACTTCAAACAGGTATAAGCACACACTTTAGCCAGGCAGGACTTCAAAGTCCCATTTACTTGTTCAATAATGCCAGACGCTTCAAGACGGTAACTACAGTGCAGCCGTTTTTCAACCTGCAAAGCAACACACAGCATTCCTGGAAGACCTTCACTATTGAATTGGGTTCCACTGTCTGACTCAAGAGAATCCTGAAATATGAAATGGGGAATCAGTTCCACCAGTAATAACTTGGCCACAGTAAGACTGTAATTCCTTCTAGTGGGGTAGGCTTCTACCCAAAGGGAGAAGATAGACACCACAACAAGGACATATCTCAACCAGTTGCACACAGGCATTTCAATAAAATCCAATTGCATCCTGGTAAACGGTCTTCTGATCTTCCTATGTGGCTCATGGTTACTGGGGCTCTCCTCCCAATGTTCATTTGTTGGCAGGTAAGGCTATAACTCTTAAATGAGGATTAAACCAGTTCTGCCTGAACAATCACAATATGGTATCTCTCCCTGTGATTTCCTTTTCTTTGGCTTGTTATTCATCTGTACTCGGACCAGCTTAACTACCTCCACCATATCTCTCCTCCATACCTGCTATTCAGCATTTCATTTAGCATTCATCCAACTGCGAACTGTCCTTTTTCCTTTATTTTGATACGTTTCTTCACTTTCAGCATGTGCATCACGTTTCCGGACATTCAAAGCCTCATACTGTGCTGGTCTAGGTGAGGATTTCAGTACATATAACACTCGCCTCTTATTTTCGATTATGTTCAGATTAAAGTACCATTTGGGGGAAATTACGATGACCTTACTTTCTCACTGATCTTGTTCAATTGATTAAGCAAAATGCATGTGTGAAGCCTGACATTGATGCCCATTTAATGAGCTGGTGTTCCTTCCAGAGGAGCTTCCTTGCTATCTCAGACATTAACCCTCACATCACCTCTCAGTACATCTTTCAATGCTCTGAAACATTTCATTTTTGCAAAATTATATCTCTCAAGAATTACATTGAAATGTCAAAAAGAGTCAAGTAATGCTTTAAGGGTGTGGTTCTTTGCCACTGCTTTATTAGGTTTCGCCTCAGACAGGTTTAACTGCCTTGCCAGCCTTATGTTTTCCCAAAAATATCATGCAAAAATATATACATATATGAGGGCTGCCAGCCAACACTCTTTCACAATTGGACTGTTAACATGTCAGTAAGAATATACTCCCTCCCACCCCAGCAGAAGGTATTGATGAATAGACCAGCCCACTGCAGCCATTAAAAGCGTTCACTTAGAGTGTTTGTATTTTATCCTTGCACATGCACACATACACCAAACATAGTTATCCTAGGACAAAACATATTAGATACTTGCCCTTCACAATGACTGATACCCAGTGACTGATACTCCCTACGTATAGTAGGGTTTCATCAATTATTTCAATGAATCTCTGCATTTGACTTGTGAGGAGCACCTAGTAGCAACTAGTTGTATTGCAGCATCATGGACGAATTTCAGTGCTTTTGCATTTGAATCGAGGAGGACACCTAGTACATCTTGGAAAGCTGAAGCTTTAGGAAAGAATTTCAATGTTTTTGCATTTGACTTGAGAGGGACACCTGGGCCCAGATTTACTATGATTTTGTGTCTTGTTTGCGTCACTTTTATAGCACATCAACGTAAAATCTTTTTTGCCATTTACTAAGCCACACAAAGCCACTTTGAGTTTATTTGCATAGTTCAGTAAATACAAAGTAATGCAACGTAGCACATTGTGTAACTTTGCATCGAGTAGGTGCTACATTGGTAAAGCATGGAGGTTCCCATGCTTCCACCCATGTAGCTTGACGCAAACGTAGACTTACAAAGACTTGTAAACATTTGTTTGTGCCAAAATGGTTGTATGTATTCCTCCCCATTACTTTGTCTTATCATGCATGGTGCATTCTCCAGCACACATACAAAAAGGAATATACAGCTAAGGATTGTTTTGTGCAGTAAAGTGTCCCTTTCTGCACAAAAATAATACTACCCATAAAACAGGCACCCTTGCACTATGGTGCAAAGGTGCCTGTGTTGGCGCTAGGCTGCACACAGTGCTCCTGTGCAATGAGAGATCAGAAATAGCACATATCTTTGTAAATATGGGGCATATCCGGTCTCTAACTTATGGCATCACAACACAGCAAGTTCCCTTGCTCTACCGCGGTATGTGAAATAATAGTAAATGTGGTCCTTAGTAACTTGTGGAGCTGCAGATTCATGAAAGAAATTCAAGAGTGAGCTCTAATAATGCCTTTAGGAACTGGAGCTTGGAAAGAATTTCGAAGATTTCGTATTTGACTCAAGACTTCCTTCTAGAAACGATTTGAGCACTTGCAGGTTTATGAATGCACGCATGATATGAATAAATGTGTGTGTGTGTGTCTATGTGTGTCTGTATATGAATAAAATGATCCTTTATCAAATACCTTTATCTATTGGCTTGCATTGTGCTATTTTGCTTCCATCTACCATAGCTAATAGCATAAAGCAGTGGGTATTTTACTGGGGTATAAATATAGTGACATTTAAAAAACTGTTCCCTAACAATAGGGTTGAAGGCTCTTGACTTAACCAGTGACTCCTAGTGCCTGGATATGCCAGGTTGTCTTTACAAGTGTTTCATAGTTTTCAAAACATTTATTAAATGTTCTGATATTGGTCCCCAGCATATACCAGCATTGGCATATTTTCTTATCCAATTGAAAACAAGAACAATTATTGCAGTAGCAAAAGTGGATATGTACATTTTTATGTTGAAACTACAACCCTTAACACTGTAAACATATGAAGAAGTTGCATCTTACTCTAGAGGGGCATTTGGTAACAACAAGAGCTATTTCAGCTTTGTGACTGACCTGTTGAGCCCTTGATGATTCTGACTTGAGAGGGACATATTGCAAAGTTTTGAAGGGCTGCAGTCTTGTTAAGGACTTCATGCTGTTTCTTTTGACTGGAGAAAGACATCTGATAATTACTTGAGGTACTGCAGCTACCTCAAATGCCAAACTGATTGGCTTGAACAATGCTTGATTTAAAAGTCTCCAATCAATCTCCCATGTAATTTTTCTCCTGGCACTTACAAAAGCCATAAGTTCATGGGTATTCACTTTATGAGGAGACTTTTAGGCAATATGGCCTTATTCAAAGCAATTATAAAATAGGAGTCCCTGGGTGATTGAGTGGTCCTAATACAAGTTTGATTAAATTGTCGGGCTGCAAAAAACCTTGGTGGATGTTTAGGAGGCTACCAAATACAGGGGAGTGTAGTACTGTAATTATAAACTCAGGGTAGGAGTGGTATGCACAGGCCAACTCAATAGCTGTTGGAACTGATAGGTCAGGGTGTTGAGGAATCCGGGTTTAAGCCCCTATGGTTAAGGCATCTAAATATTTTTTGTAAGAGAAACGTCTCCACTACCCCTCCGATGGAGGAAGTAGCAGATTGTGACCACCTTCTGCCTCTTCCAAAATGCTATTCGATAAAGGTTCAAAACCTCTTTTTGCAATTCAGAAAAAAACATTTCTAAATTCTGGTTAGTACATTAAACAACAAAATCCCTCAATACATCTGTCCATTTGTTTTAAGGTATGAATAGTTCAGCATTAAGTAATTGGACATGACAATAGTATTTTGTATGCCGAATTGTGACTATTTTACGATTTTCACATTTGAACATTTGGATTTTACTCATAAATCAACTCCTAATCCCTGTTTGGTGCACAAAATATGCCTGTGCTTCTGAGTGAAGTCAACTTTTATGGTACAATCAAAAATGAGAACACATTTTCCACCTGATTTAAGAAGCTCAGCCAATTAATTGGCAGATCACATTTATGACATGCCTCGCTGCCTCCCGTGCATATTGTCCACACTGTATTACTTGGTTTATCAAGAGTCTTGTGTTATTAACATTACACTTCTGTATTGCAAAGCGTAATTTGGAAATATAACATGGAAACACATATTCACACTATTACAAAACTTTGGACAAGCCCTAGTGCTGTTTCTCCACAATGAAGTGACCTCGGCTGGGAAATTGAGTCTCTATGGAAAGGTGTAGGTTGGTATCTTAATTGGAGAGGTTAAAGAAAGTGTTGTTTTGCCTATTTTGGGATGAATCTGGATGTTTATGTATGCGACATAATCACTTTACATGGTCTGAATGGGCGCGCAAAATTAGTGGGGAAGTAGCAGAAGGTGGTTTTCCAATAGACAAAATATTTTCCTTGTAGAAAAAAAAAGGAAAAGCGTTAATTTACATGCATATTTTAATTTGCGCTAAAATTGGATTAATGAAAGGGTTTCAAGAGACATCCTATGGAGACTGCATTAGTCATAGCTTCCCATGATTACATCTGGAAATCTTCGTGAATTCCGAGAAATCGGTAATTAATATATCTACTGTAAACATAGGAGGAAACCAAGCGAGGAGGTTTGCATTTCTTATGCATCGTGTCTCATGTAATTTGGGCCTCGTTCTCCCTTGGGAATTTTTGGCAGTGGCTTGCACAGTGTTGCTCACACGGGTCATCATTTTTAAGCAGGAACATGATTGAGTAATCATCTTTAGAGATGTGCGTGCAGAGCCACCCAATATGTGGCCCTACCCAGCACTAGGCGGTAATGAATCATTCTCTTACAAAATGTGGATTTCAAGCATCTTTAAAAAGTAATTACCATTAATCAGGCATCAGCGGTCATTTTGTAAAAAGTGCAGGACAACCAATTGCACATTTAATCCGGGAAGCTGAGAAGATAAGCAGAGATGCTGTCTTCCTATTAACCCACTTCAAGATGTGCCAAAGGGTATTACACCACATCTTTAATTAATCCCTTTTCTGCTTAATCTCAGATAGCTAACAGTTGATTGCATATGCCACATGCAAATCCCCACTTTTTGTCTATTACCAGGTAAAAGAAGATCTTGGATTAAGCGAGACAATCTTATCTATTAGTTCCAATGTGGATCTACAGCAAAGTGTAAAATGTTAATCATATGAAAAAAGAGCATTGTGGGTATGCAAATAAATGAAACGGTATGGTGAAGAAATAGGACTTTGAGCTGCTTAAGAAGTAACATGAGTCAAGCAGGATTCAGAGACAGATTGCTTGTTCTTTATTAACACCCTGGCAAATCCTCACTCGAAGTGTGCGAGCAGATGGTACACGATTAGTATCAAGTGCTATGGAAGATTCAGAAAGACTGTAGGTTTTCAGAAAATATTATAAAAGGAGTTTCCCTTTAGATGGTAGCAGCTTATAAACTCTATTAAGTATAATGTACTCGTTTGTACTGGACGACAAAATTGCAAATTACTAATGAAATAGATGTTTTAAGCCTTCCTCTCTCGTTAAGCATGGGTCTATGTAATGCATTTTATTTCCCTTATCCCCACTTTTGTGAGCAAGTACACAAAAATCAGCTAATATCTTACCACTAAAAAAGTATTTATCAATAAACAGGCCATGACTGTAAGCACGAGCACTTAGCAGGTGGACATACCACAGAGTACCACATAATTAAAAACCAGGAAACACGTGCTTAAAAAACTAAAAATCATACATATTCCTTTGGAATGTTCATGTCATCTGAGACACTGTGATCTGGTATGCGGCACTGATTTAACCGACACATATATCATTTGAAACCACACGTATTCTGTGAGTTTCAGTCCTGCTTGACCAAACCCCTAGATCACAATGGTGTCTATAAAGAAAATTGTGTGGGAATGTTTCATTCCCAATGGTGTGGAGTCATCCGATAAAATTAAAAGACAATTTAACAATGGTATAATTCAATGGCCCAAGAAGGTCAGATCCACACCAGAATTTCATGTTAGCCACTCTCTATGTAATTGAGTTACATTGAGACACATTGGCCCTAGCAAGTGGGAAGGCGGGCAGGGGTTGGGGTATTAATTTCTGACATGAACTTTCATGACACTGCTCCTATATGTTTCTGTATGTGTTAACATATTGCTTTATTCGTTAGCACTGTAATAAGACATGCCATGCTTTGTATTTTCAAACCTGCTAAATGTACATCTGGACTTATTTGATCGGACTTTGGAGTCTGACCCGCTATATTGAAAACCATTAAAGAAAGATTTAAAAAAAGAGATACAATAGCCCTCATTTCGAATTACACGATACTGGTTCAGTTGTAAAACAACATGCTATTTTACCATTCCCACCAGGTAAAATCACCCCAGTACAGTGAAGTTACAAGTTAAGCCCTATGGAATTGGGGATCACTGTGTGTGACCGATTTTTCCAGTTGTGAAACCACATGAAATTCCCTATTCCACTTGGTTTTAGGTTTTACCTCAGATATCCAGCACCTGCTCTGAGCAGGTGGTACATGAACGTGCGGGGCTGTGTTTGAGGGGAGGCGTGAGGTATGGGGTGGAAGGAGTCGGAGAGGGGAGGATACGTTTTTTTCTAGACGGGGCAATCGCTGTATGCTCCCCCCACCAGGAAAAATAAAAGCGGAATGAAGCTTGGCTGGTGCTACAGGCAAAGCCTCATGTGAGTTTCCCCTAGAATATCTTATTGGTTCTCCCACACCCGGTAAAGGTGGTGAGTTAGAAACAAACACCACATAATAAATTGACGAATAAAAGAATGCATTCAATTTGCTCCCCTTTACTTACAGTCAGGGCCTGTGCATGTAAGTGTATCTTGGGATAACTACAAAATTGGTGCATCCAGCCCAACTGGACTTACATTATCCCCACATTTGTTTGGACTTACTAAATGGCATCCAGGTGGTTGTTCCATAAATGTACTTCTACTGAACCAACGCAGCATGGCAGGCACTTCAAAAAAATGCTGTAATTAAACACATAAATAAAATACGCATCTAAATATCATGCAAATCTTCTGAGGCAATTAAGCAAGAGATTAAGCCGTTAATACATAAAGAATTAATTTTTAGAAAAGCGGCAGGATACATTTCCAGGTGTGTATGTATTTTGCGAAGATTAATATAAATAACCTAATTAGTTGTATTTGTGACAACCAGCTAGACTTTGTAGCCTACAATAGTGCACTATATAACTATCTTTACATTTTCCTATATTTTTATATTTTTTGGCACAATACTATTTATATGTTTGCAATATCCATCCTTCTAAATTAAAACTTCTTAGGACTTAATAAGGTGTTTAATTTTGTTTATCTATAAACCTCATTCCTTTCTGGTTAGACCAATAATGGTTTTGGCAGAATGCCCTGTGGTTTACTCAAATAAAAAACCCAATCGACTTTAAATACCCACAAAGCTGTCTTATTTCAACAGCACTTTCGCCAAGATAAACAATACAGGAACAATAAGGAGCTATGCTGCAGCCTGTGTTTCCTGCTCCTAGATTAAATGTGCGTTTCGTTTGCAGACGTTGCAACGTTTTTTTCGTGGGAAGTTGGCACTTTTCATCTCGATGTCAACTGTGTTCTGAGTAAATAGAGTGGTTTCACAAGATTGCTATAGCTGATACAGGGCAAACATGTTCAGCGCCTGTTCCAAGAAGGATATCATGTTGTTTCCTTTTCATATTGTATTAATTTGATTGAAACGTCCAGTTTGAGATCTGACAGACAGTCATCTAGTTTATGTCATGAAGAACAAAAAAATAAGCATTGACAAAGCCAATAGGTTTTGACTTTAACAGTTATTGGCTTTGGCAATGTGTTTTTGCCATGGATTGGAGTTGGATGGATTGTATTGGATTGGGGTGAGATGAATTGGATTGAGGTGAGACAGATTGAATTGTAGTGGGGTGGATTGGAGTGGGGTGGATTGGAGTGGTGCAGATTGTTTTAGAGTGGAGTGGGGCAGATTGTTTTGAACTGGAGTGGGGAAGATTGTTTTGGATTGAGTGAGGCAGATTGTTTTGGAGTGTAGTGGGGCAGATTGGTGTGGGACAGATTGGAGTTGGACAGATTGTTTTGGTCTAGAGTGGGGTGGACTGGACTGAAGTGGGATGCATTGGATAGGGGCGAGGTGAATTGGAGTGGGGTAGATTGGATTTGGTTGGATTTGGATGGATTAGATTGCATTGGTGTGGAATGGAGTGGAGTGGATTGTGGTGGACTGGAGTGGGGCGACTTGGGATAGAGAGGGGCATGGGACAGATTAAAGTGGGGCAGATTGTTTTGTATTGGAGTGGCGCTGATTGGAGTGAGGCAGATTGGTGATGGCCTGTTTTGATTGGAGCAGACTGTTTTGGATTGGAGTAGGGCAGATTGTTTTGGATTGAGTGGGGCAGATTGTTTTGGATTGGAGTGGGCAGATTGTTTTGGATTGGAGTGGGCAGATTGTTTTGGCTTGGAGTAGGGCAAATTGGAGTGGGGCAGACTGTTTTGGATTGGAGTGGGGCAGATTGTTTTAGACTGGTGTGGGGCAGATTAGAGTGCAGACAATTGGAGTGGGGCAGATTGTTTTGGATTGGAGTGGGGCAAGTTATTTTGGATTAGAGTGGGGCGAATTGGAGTGGGGCAGATTGGAGTGGGGGAGACTAGATTGGGGTGAGTCGGGAGGATTGGAGTGTAGTGGATTGGATTGGGTTGAGTGGTTTGGATTGGAGTGAGGAGGATTTCATTGGAGTGGACTGCTTACTTAAACCCCCCACAGCATAAGTGACACACTATAGACCATGAAGATCATCCACTCAGTAGCCCCCTCGGATCCTTGCCCGCACCACATCTTCCACAGAGCAGCCACCGCCATCATCCCCAAGCTTTGCCGCAACATCAACTACTCCATCGAGACTGCCACCTTTCCCAACAACTGGAAACACGCCAAGATCAACCCCCAGCGGAAAAAGCCATCCCCGGACCCGACAGACATCAAGAACTTCAGACCCATCTCCCTGTCTCAGCCAAGGTCATTGAAAAGGCTATCAATGCCCAGATCTCTGAGTTCATCTAAATGAACCACATCCTGGACATCTACCAATCCGGCTTCCAAACAAACCAGAGCACTGATGGATACACGGGAGGTTCAGCACTATATACTTTCATAAGGTCTCCAAGTACCTATACACTTTTGTATCTTTTCCAAGTAACAAATAAACTCCTGATAAAGCATACGACACATATAACATGTAAAGATGTTCTTCTTTATTGATTTTGAGTGAAGATTTCTTCCATGTCACATTTCATATTTTCATAGCCATAGCCAACGCGTTTCGTCTCCCATGAGACTTCTTCAGGGCTATCAAAAGAGCATACACGAAAGATTTTTAGGATTCAATGCTAGCATCTTTGAACATGGTTTGAAAATTATTTTTTGATTCCTTTAGAAAACAAAAACATAACATTTCTGTACAGTTCTACATTGACCATATCATTCACAAAGCATTTTACATGCACAGATGGAGGGCCTAGCCTATGGAAGGCAAGAGAAAACTTCAATGTTACTTTTTCTCAGTAATAACTATTCTCTACATTGTTGACTTCATAAATACATTCACAGGTGCTTTAACTCACAAATATGTGATATCATACTTAGTTACAAAACACATATTGGGTAAAGACTTTTTGGGTACATCTAGCTTCATTAAAAAGTACATAGTGTTGTTATCATCCAATGTCCCATCTTCATTGCCACTATCCTATGCTCAAATTGTATCATGTGCTGCTGAAATCATGCAGTGCGAGCTAACTCTATGTTATGTAATTCGATAAATCTGAATACATTGTATCTGCATTTATCTTCTGAGCAGCTTCACATTGTATAAGGTAATCTAACACCGGTCAGAGATACACATTAGCATCGCTATTACATGTCATCCTTTAAAGTTATATCTAATTTGCATACCTCAATAATATGGTGAGTATAATTCTTTTCTGTCTTGCCGTTCTTTTGGATATGGTTTCCACGATGCAGGTTTTATCTGGGTCATAAAGTATTCTATGGTAAATATATTTATATAACCTTTAAGTATTCATTCCATAATTGTTATGTTCCTAATCTTATACTTAGTGACGTCTTGCATCTTCATACCAAAATAGTTTTTGCTTGCCCATATTAATCAGTAGTGATATCCATTTATTGGTGGCCTAAACTTTTTAAAGAATAAAACCGTACTACATAATCACGTAGTTCCATTGCTAAGAATAAATATTAAAACATAAATTCCATTTTAAAAGCTATAATACATAACATATTTTATAAATGGGTCAATACTGTAGTTGCATTTAGGGCTTATGATATAGCCAAATTTATCTTTAAAGAAGTGACAATGAAACAGATACATTTCAAGACTAGCATAGAAACATTTTTTCTTTTTCTCATTCATTAACAAGATAACACAGAAAGAAATATTTTTCTATATTAAAGAATAAATGTCTACTTGTATACGTCATCGTGACACCAATTAAGAGTCTTCGCTCCATATATAATTGTAATGCAGGTGCTATGTAAATGTCCGCCTATGTGGGCCTCATGACACCAATTAAGAGTCTTAGCTCCATATGAGATCATATTTGCATGTACTAAACGATCTCATCATCTTTTCACATATATTCGGAATAAACTATAACCGCGTGTAACGGAGAGTCGCAAGAGCACAACCGATCATGAAGATCGTGCCTCTTTCTTGTATTTACACCCCACCCATCCCGTGTAGGTATAAAATACTCACGGAGTTAGTTGCGTCTATTTAGAATCGAAATGAAGCGCGTGCATCTGTTTAAACGAGTGCGCTAGTTAAACTGTAAAAAATCAAAGTGACACCCAAATGCTCCTCATTTAGATCTGCAACTGTACCAAGCCCATATTGCATTTCAGTTAGACAGGGGTTTTCTATCTAATCAACTTACTTGTGATGGTCTGGTAACCACCAACTCAGGTCATGATTTCAGCGAAGCCGTGCGCGTATTGACCTCGGCTTTTTAAATCCGGCGCCCGATGATACCAGTGTCACGTGCCCTGTATGTCATTTAGAGTGTTTGTCAAAAGTGTTGGTGCAACACTATCGGCCATCTTGGAATGGTGTAAAGGTCCCGTGTGTTGTAAACATCATCGCATACAATCAAATAAAAGGTGAAAGCTAATTAAAATATTCTGGGCAGCATTCAAGATATATACGTTTTCTTTTTATAATTAGTTGTTTAATTTCTTTCATTTCGTTTTATGACAGCACTGAGACTGCACTACTGGCCACCACCGACAACATCCACTCCCTCCTTGACCAGGGTGAAACCACGCCCTCATTCTATCGGACCTCTCGGCCACCTCCGACACCATCTCCCACCGCTCCCTAATCACAAGACTCCATGATGCTGGCATCTGTGACAAAGCCCTGGATTAGATCCTCTCCTTCCTCACCAGCAGAACACAGCGAATCATACTACCTCGGTTTCTCTCAGAACCCACAGAGATCAGCTGTTTAGTGCCTGAGGGCACCTCCCTGAGACCTACCCTCTTCAGCATCTACATGCCCCCCCTCTCTGTCATCATCAGGAACTATGTTCTCAACATTATCTCCTATTCCGATGGCACACAGCTGATCTTTTTCCTCACCAATGAACCCACAACCACCAGAGACATCTTCCACAGCGGGAGGAAGGCTGTTGCCACCTAGATAAAAGACAGCTGCCTCAGACTCAACTAGGACAAGACAGAAGTACTCTTCCTGGAACCCACCCCCTCAGCCTGGGGTGACTCCTGGTGGCCCGTTGCATTGGGAATCCCCCACCCCCATGGACCATGCTTGTGACCCCAGCATCACACTGGACTCCTTGCTCACAATGAACTGCCAGATCAACACCATATTCTCATCATGCTTCCACATCTCCGCCTGCTTCAAAAGACATTCAGACGGATCCCCATAGAATCCTGAAAGATGGTCACCCACGCACTCATCACCAAAAGTCTCGACTACCGCAATGCACTCTATGCCGGCATCACCCAGAAACTCCTCAGAAAACTACAGAATGTTCAAAATGCCACAGCCAGACTGGTCCTCAACGTCCCCCACCACACCCCACATCACTGAACACCTTTGAGAACTCCACTGGCTCCCAGTCGGCAAAAGAATCGGTTTCAAGCTCCTCACGCATGCTACAAAGCCCTCAATGACGCAGGACCAGCATACCTGAACCACTGCCTCGCATTCCACGTACCCGCCAGACACCTGCACTCCACCCAACTGGCCCGGGCCAACATCCCATGGATCCAAAAGAACAGGACAGCTCTTTCTCGTACCTCACCACCAAGACCTGCACCACTATGCCTCTCCACCTCAGGCAATCTTCTTTGTGGACCCAATTTAGGAACGATCTCAAGACCTAGTTCTTCTACTGAACCCCAGCATCCAGACAGATCAGCAGCCCCGCCCCCTCAGCACCTTGAGACCCTCACGGGTGAGTAGCTGCGCTCGATAAACCCTGATTGTATGGGGTGGTTTGGACTTGTCTGGGGTGGGGTGAATTAGATTGAGTGGGTGGATTGAGCTGGGATGGATTGGCGTGGATTGGAGTGGGTGGGTTGGGGTATACTGCAATATTATGTGTTAAAGCATCCTTTCAGAAATTACACATAAGAAAGAAACAATGTTGCTTTGAATAAAATAATCCTCATCTTTTCAAAACAGCAGCCACGCGCAAAAACAAAAGAAAACAGAAGTGCAAAGTGAGAAAACAAGACATGACAAAATAAAAGAAAGTTAACCATAGAAAATAAATCTTAGTAATTATGTTTTTCCTGTTGGGCACGTTTTTGCTAGTCACATGCCTTCTGTTTGCAGGGCGCTAAAAGTTAAACAGAGCATAATAGTACCTCAAACATGGGAGAAGCGGGCAGGCACTGATTACATTGAATCAATCAGTGCTTGGTCCGTGCTCCACAGAGAGGAACGTAAATGATGTTAGGCCTGCCTTGATGAATTATGAGGCTGTACAGAAGAGTAACAACTCAAAAAGGAGGGACTGGGGGCTTTTTAGAGGTCCAGCATACTTGCCCCAACAATAGTCAATACAAAAGGGTATTCAGTTCCTAACTGCTAAAGGGGTACAAGAGGGTTAGGTGGTCAACATTTACAGGGGGACGGGGAGTTCCTTCTGTTGGAATTAGGACTCTCACACACCCGGCTGGGTGTCATGCTTAAACAGAGGGCTTGCTCCTCGTCAGGTCGGCGCTGCAATACCTGACGGGTACCCTATGAGGGGCTCTTTAGCACAGATCTTTTATTCCAATTAGCCGTGTGGTGCCATGGGGGTGAGGGGCCTAAACGTGTAGATGGAGGGAGTGGAGGTGAATGAACCACAAAAAGGTAAAACAGGAAATGGAAGTACCAGAGAGAACAATTTTAATCAATAAGGCTTCCAACCTGATTAAAAACCTTCTGAGGTAATGTCTCAGGATTGAAGCCCCCATTCCCTGCTTTTTGAGTTGCTACATGCACGGGCTACCCCGAGCAATGAACGCAAGATGCATTTTCCCAAGCTCTTTGTGCACTCCGGCAATTCTGTATTTGCTTACCCCCACCTTGAGCAGTAACCTCCTGACTCAAAAAATCCAGAGCAATGGAGGATAATCAAGGTCTCAGTTTAGGGGATGAAATGGTGGCAGAAATTTTAAAAACACCCTCTTTGCTAGGAGCTAAAAGCAGTGCTGCCTCCGGCTATCAATCAGAAAACTGGCAATCTCTCACATCAATGAAACATGAATGGGTTAAGATCACATTACACGGAGCATGGATGACTGAGTATTTATGAGCTAACATAGCGCCTAATGGCCTGCTGGTGTCAGGTCTGATCAGATTTTCCCTAGTTCAGTGCTAAAATGTCCAGATCGTAAGTTTGGTAGGGTTTCTAGGCTAGCGCTTTCACCCTTTACATGAAGATAATTGGTGGCAAGACGCTTCATCAGGCAGGGAACACCCAACATGGAGGACAGACACTGGGAGTTAGCGTTCTAGTGTTTTTTCTCCCTTCAGCCTGGCAGCTGCTCTGCTCTTGCTCGCGCGCTTCCGCAGCTCCGCACACTTCAACTGTCATATTTTCAGAGGAGGCTGGTTCTGAACTGCACTCCTCAGTGACTAGATTTTTCTCTTCAGTAAATTAAATTTTTCCTGAGTTCCAGTAAGCAGCGAGGAGTTTGAGGTTTTTGGAGCATTGCAGAGTCGAGTTACCGCTGGTGAGGTTATTTATTTCCTGAAGTAGTTTGAATTCAGCGCCAGTCCTTGCGCTGACATTTCCATAGGGGCAGTTTTCTTCAGAAGGGTCCCAGTTAATTAAAATAGTAGCGCTCAGACTGAGTTTATGGAACAGTCCAGCTAATGACTGCTTGTCTTTTATCACAAGAAGGACAGAATCGCCAATAATTAAAAGGGGCAACATTTCTAATTATTGACTCACTGTGCTCCTGAACCAAGGAAAAGACTGAGACACACAAAGACTTTAAAGTTCGTTTTAGAAGAGTATTACTTGCTAACTCATCCACATTAGTTTCTTGCCTGAACTATTAAATAAGAGTGTACTACCAGATTTGCTGTGTTTTAAACCCTTGCAAATGTATATCTGCAAGCAGAGTAAT
The DNA here is from genome assembly GCF_964204655.1 of Triturus cristatus. Taxonomy (NCBI): domain Eukaryota; kingdom Metazoa; phylum Chordata; class Amphibia; order Caudata; family Salamandridae; genus Triturus; species Triturus cristatus. The sequence continues at coordinate 911,096,576 of NC_140581.1, read as the reverse complement.
TCTACAATCATCACAACTTGAATGTATGTAGAAATATATATATATATTATACTTACCAACCTCAAAGGCTACATCCATTTCAGTAGGAATACCTAAAAAAGAAGGAGAAAGCCAGTTTAATCATTTGGATTAAATCAACAGCACAATTCAAATGTTTATTTACTGAACTCCAGAAAGAAAGTGTTGCATTAGATTTCTAACAGAATAGAGAGAGGCTAAATCCACTATCAGACAGGTAAATGAGATGTTTAATGTGATGTTTATCTATTAGGTTCTCTGAGGGGTTCAGGACGTAGTAATTCTGTGCTTGTCATTACAGGTGCAGATATTCCCCTGAGGGATAGCAGCGAAGGCACCAGAGTGGCAGTCTCTCTTGTTATTTTCCCATTCCCCTTTCCCCCCCCGTTTCTGAGTTCAGAGAGTGTTCTGGTTCAGAGGTGTCGGGGAGTTGGGAACTATACACCAACAGAACTTCAGCCCTTCTGCTCCCGTGGATTCACCAGTCTCAGGTACCGATTGTTGACAGATTGAAGTGCCATCCATTTGAGTTCCACCTGAGCAGAATGGCTGAAGGTTTCGATGTCAAGGCTTTGGCTTCGGTTTTAGAAGAGTTACAGAAACAACTAAGTGAAACTAGGGAAGAGGTTCGTAAGTCAAATCAGGAAACTAGCTATCTGCGTCAAAGGATTGATGAGCTAACACTTAGTCCCAGCCCTAGTTTTAGAGAGCAAAAGACACAGGCTTTCTCCCCTTCTCCTTCATCTACATAACTAACCACCCAAGTTATCCATGCTATGTTGCCAACTATTCCTTTAGCACCCCCAGAAAGGTTTCAGGGAGATCCACACAAGGCCCAGATATTCCTGACACAGTGTTCCTTACATTGTTTATGTAAGCCCATTATTTTTAAGGAAGATCAGTCTAAGGTGGCTTTCATACTGTCTTATCTGAGTGGAGATGCTGCAGCCTGGTCCATGCCTTTAGTATCTACCAACAATCCTGTTTTATATAAATTTGAAGAGTTCAAGTCGGAGTTTCTACAAATTTTTGATCGTAGAACTGTTTCACAGACCACCGATAACGAACTGTTAGACTTGAAGCAGGGTAATCGGGAGCTTGTGGCTTATTTACCACATTTTAATAAAGTAATTGTGGAAACCAACTGGCTGGAGGCAAAAAGAGCAGCAATTTTTTACCGGGGCCTTAGGGATGAATTAAAAGATGGGTTGGCTCAGATTCCGAAGAGGCCAACCGAAGTTTCGGAGTTAATAGATCTTGTATTGCAAATTGATCAACGTCAATCGGAAAGGAGAAATGAACGACGGAAGGAAACACGGTCAATTCCACCCAGATTTGATAGAATCAGGATGGAGGTGACTAAAACTACAGAGGCTGGAACTTGTGAGGAACCCATGCAAATTGGTACAGTGCGAGGTCCTCTCACCAAGGAAGAAAGAGGGAAGAGACGTTTGGGCAAGTTGTGTATGTATTGTGGTGGAGCAGGCCATTTCATTAAGGAGTGCCCGAAATACCCATGAACAACGCATGGGTAAAAGACAGGCTCCACCAGTAGAAGGAGTTGCTCTGGTGGAAGCTGTAAAGGAGTCAACTTCGAATGCTCAGCTATTAGTGAACACCCTGCAATCGTAAGCCCTCATTTAATTATTTCCAGTCAAATCTTGTTTCGGGATATTGAGGTGTCTGTCATGATTGATTCAGGGGCTACTGGAAATGTTTGCGATTTAAAATTTGCTAAGACGCTGGGAATTCATTTCGTCAAAAAGGATAAGCCGGAACCAGTCAGAGCTGTGGACGGCACCAACCTTTCTTCAGGTCCCATCATCTATGATACCGAAGTGATAATCCTGATTGGTCCAGGAAGACATCGAAGTTGGTTAAGTTTTAACCTCATTGATGCCCCTCAATTCCTGTTGATCTTGGGTCTTCCTTGGCTGACTGAACATAATCCGAAAATAGATTGGGCCAGAAGAACCATAGAATTGAACTCGGAATACTGCTCAGAACATTGTTTTCGCTCAGAGATGATTGAGCTTCGACCAACTCCATCATCTTGTCTGTCAGAACAAGCGCGGATGATTTGTACTGTAGAAGTGCAAAGTATACCAGAAGAGTACCAAGATCTGGATGCAGTGTTCAATGAAAAAGAGGCCTTGTAATTACCTACACATCGTGAATATGATTGCAGGATTGAACTGGAGCCTGGATCGTCCTCACCTTGTAGTCGTATTTATGCATTATCAGAATCTGAGAACAAGCATTTAAAGGAATATCTGGATCAATATTTGGCCAATGGCTTCATCCGGCCTTCACAGTCTCCTTTCTCCTCTCCTCTTTTTTTTATTCCTAAAAAGGACGGGAGTTTGAGAACGTGTATAGATTATCGCGCATTGAACCTTGTCACCAAGAAGAATCGGTACCCTCTGCCTTTAATTTCTGAACTTTTGGATCAAGTCAAAGATGCCCATGTCTATACCAAAGTGGATCTGAGAGGAGCCTATCACTTGGTCCGAATGGCTGAAGGTGAAGAGTGGAGGACAGTGTTTCGTACTCATTTTGTCCTGTTTGAGTATCAAGTCATGCCCTTCGGTTTGTGTAATGCCCCGGCGGCATTCCAGCATTTTGTAAATGATATCCTACGATAATTTCTGGATCGATTCGCCGTGGTCTATATAGATGACATACTCATTTTTTCTGAAAATATGGAAGAACACGTTCGGCATGTACGAGCTATTTTGGAACGTTTACTCGAATACCAACTGTATGTCAAACTGGAGAAGTGTGTGTTCCATGCTGAGTTTTTGGGATTCATCCTGTCTCCTGAAGGGGTATCCATGGATGATGCAAAGGTGAGAGCGATTAAGGACTGGTCAGCTCCACGATCAGTAAAGGAAATCCAAAGTTTTTGGGCTTCGCAAATTTTTAGCGAAGATTTATTCACAACTTCTCTGAGATAGTTAGTCCTATCCCGCGTTTGCTCAGGAAGAAAGAAAGATTCATTTGGACGAAGGAAACTGAGGAGGCGTTTCAGTTATTAAAGGAAACCTTCATCATAGCACCAGTTTTGCAACATCCAGATTTGAATGAACGCTTTAATGTAGAAGCTGATGCTTCAAATCTTGCCATTGGGGGGATTTTGTCCCAAAGAAATAAGGATACTGGTCAGCTTCACCCTGTTGCCTATCGCTCTCGTAAGTTGTCAGCTGCTGAAGTAAATTACTCCATTGCAGATAAAGAATTATTGACGGTTAAAGATACATTTCGAGAATGGAGGCATTACCTCCTGGGTGCTAAACATGAAGTAACTGTTTTCACCGACCATCAAACTTTACAGTTTTTTAAATCCACCAGAACTCTTACCCCAAGACAACTCAGATGGTCGCTCTTTTTTGCGTATTATAATTTTGTCCTGACTTACAAGCCTGGTTCAGTAAATGGGAAAGCGGACGCTTTATCCCGTTTGAATACTGGTGATGGAAAAGAAAAGAAAGAAGAAGGTCATATAATCCCTGAAGAAAAAATTGTGAGTACAATTGTTTACCCAGAATTGGAAGACAAGATAAGAGCCAACCTTCCTGATGTAGATCTAGCAGTTTGGAAACTGGAAGGTCCAGATCGAGAGGTCAAGAATGGAAAACCATTTTTTCAAGGAAAACTCTTCGTGCCAAATGAAGATTTAAGCAAGGAGATCATTCAATTGTTTCATGACAGTCCATTGGCAGGCCACAAGGGAGTTAAGAAGACACTGGAACTTTTGAAACGATCATATAGTTGGCCAGGCATGGAAGCTCAGGTGAGGCAGTATGTAGCATCTTGTGAACAATGCGTAAAAGGCAAGGTGGCTCGACAGGCCCCCCAAGGTCTTTTAATGCCTCTTATCCCTGGCATACAGTGTCCATGGATTTTATAGAAGATTTACCTTCCAGTCAAGGCTACTCTGTAATTTGGGTGGTAGTGGATCATTTTTCAAAGATGAGCCACTTTATTCCCTTAGAGACCCTTCCTAAAGCTTCTCAATTGGCCACCTTGTTCACTCAACATATAGTAAAACTTCACGGAATTCCAAAGATTGTGATTACCGACCGAGGATTGCAATTTACGTCCCGATTTTGGAAATCTTTCTTGAAAGGATTAGGTGTGGTTTCTCGTTTGTCCACCAGTTTTCATCCAGAAACTGATGGACAGACTTAGAGAGTAAACCAAGACTTGGAACAGTGCCTGCGTCTGTATTTAATGGATCAGGAGGGTGATTGGCCCATGATGCTAGGTAGAGCAGAATTTGCTTACAACAATTCTGTCCATTCAGCTACTGGTTACTCCCCCTTCTATTCGAATTCTGGGAGGGTCCCAGTTAATTAAAATAGTAGCGCTCAGACTGAGTTTATGGAACAGTCCAGCTAATGACTGCTTGTCTTTTATCACAAGAAGGACAGAATCGCCAATAATTAAAAGGGGCAACATATCTAATTATTGACTCACTGTGCTCCTGAACCAAGGAAAAGACTGAGACAAACAAAGACTTTAAAGATCGTTTTAGAAGAGTATTACTTGCTAACTCCTCTACATTAGTTTCTTGCCTGAACTATTGAATAAGAGTGTACAACCAGATTTGCTGCGTTTTGAACCCCTGCAAATGTATATCTGCAAGCAGAGTAATTCTACAACCATCGCAACTTGAATGTATGTAGAAATATATATATATATATATTATACTTACCAACCTCAAAGGCTACATCCATTTCAGTAGGAATACCTAAAAAAGAAGGAGAAAGACAGTTTAATCATTTGGATTAAATCAACAGGACAATTCAAATGTTTATTTACTGAACTCCAGAAAGAAAGTGTTGCATTAGATTTCTAACAGAATAGAGAGAGGCTAAATCCACTATCAGACAGGTAAATGAGATGTTTAATGTGTGTTTATTTATTAGGTTCTCTGAAGGGTTCAGGATGTAGTAATTCTGTGCTTGTCATTACAGGTGCAGATATTTCCCTGAGGGATAGCAGCGAAGGCACCAGAGTGGCAGTCTCTCTTGGTATTTTCCAATTCCCCTTTCCCCCCGTTTCTGAGTTCAGAGAGTGTTCTGGTTCAGAGGTGTCGGGGAGTTGGGAACTATACACCAACAGAATTTCAGCCCTTCTGCTCCCGTGGATTCACCAGTCTCAGGTACCGATTCTTGACAGCTGGTGAATAACTTCCCTCGTCTATTCCTTGAGGATGCCGACTTAAAAAAAAGGCGGCCCTAGTGGTATGGAAGTGCACTAGAGACAGGCTGATTCTCATTATCAATACTACTAAGAGAATCGCCGATGCCTTATTAGTAAGGATCCAGATAGCCAAGGGCACGTTTAAGACAACCATCCAACTCTCCGCTTTCAAAACTAAATTGACAGAGATCAATAATGAGATCGCAGAGAATAAGGAGTATTTAATGAAGCAAAAAAATCACGAAATTTCAAAAAGACATATGCAAATTTGATAAAGAGAAAGTGTACCCATACCTCAAAGCAGATTTCACTCCCTCCACAACGAACAACTCATCCGATGAGGGCTCTCATACATCAAGGAGAGGCTCATCCTCCAACAGCGACTCTAGCACAGAGAGCTGGGGGAGTAACAATCCCAGACGGAGCACACGCCCTGGGTGTTCAGGATTCCATATGCCCCCTTATCAGGGACCTGACTTTTGACAATCCCCAATGTTCCAACAAGGCCCCCTCAGTTTTTTCCACCAGGCGACAACCCACCTTTTTTAGACTGAGGCTGGGGTAGAGGAAGAGGGCAAAGAAGAGGGAACCAACAAAAAAAAGAGTACAATGGTAGGAACCACCGCAACATACAGTGGAGACACGGAGTCAAACCAAGAAGAAAAATTGATTGTCAACCTCTCTTTTAGGGTACTCACAGACACAGAAACTAGGGGTCTGAAGAAGGGTCTGGGTTATGTACCCACGCCTAAAACAGACAGGTTCCGTGACAACTGTGAAATTCAGAACTATTTTAGTAAAGTACGCCTCAAGGCATTTTTTCATAACAAACCTGTACCTTCAATGAGTGACTCTGGCCTCCACAAACCTTCAACCTTCACTCCCAACAGCAGCATGGTACCCAATGAGGTACTTACTTTCGCACAAGCTGTACTTAAGGACTTGACCAGGGATGCCACCCCGACCCCCTTCCACAATCTGACCTCCTCGGAACTGACGGCTGTCAATTCCTTTGCTAATGACTAGGCTTGGGCGAAAATTTCGTTCCGTTCGCGGAAATTGCGATAATTTGACATTGTCGCGTCAAAATTTCCGGTTTCCACAGCTTGGCGATAATTTGTTTCTTGCTCGCGCTGTAAAATAATACATTCTCGCGCGCGCGCGATCGCCTTACCTGAATCCCTGCGTTCGCCGACAAGTTTTCTTGATCCGGTCGCGTTCTCCATGAGATGTTGTATTGTTTTTAGCCATTTGCACTGTCTCGCGACAGGTCGCGCCCGCAGTGACGTCATGCGTCGCGCGATCACGTCTTACTTCTCACGATCATGCACCGTGAGACAACTCAAAACAAGATGGCCGCGCCCGCAAGCAACCACATGGGTAAGTTGGCGACCCGCAACCATGCAGAAAATCTCGCGAACATGCGGGAAAAAAACTTCTGCATCTTCGCAATATTTCCGCTTGTTTGCGATAATTTTAAACATTTTCGCGATAATTTGCGAAAGTTAATTTCGTAAATTCCGCCCACCCCTACTAATGACCCCCACATCACTATCAAACAAGCTGATAAATGAGGGGCCACGGTGATCATGTCCACTACGGACTATGACACGGAATGCTACTGACAATTGGGCGATCGCAAATGCTACACACCGATTACTATCAATCCCACGGCACGACCATTACAGCTATGGTCTTTCCAGCCAAAACACAGGGTTGGTTAAGTGAAAAGGAAGCAGACTTCCTCATCAAAAAAGGACCCCAAGATATCTTACTTCTATATCCTTCCAAAGGTCCATAAAAGCACCATTCCAACGCTGGGCAGACCAACTGTTTCTGGGATAGATTCCCTCCTTGAGCCATTGTCCAAATTCTGTGATCACTTCCTACAGCCAATGGTCAGTAAGACACCCTCTTTTCTGAAAGACCTTTCAGCTGTCTTGTGCCTGATTGAAGAGACCCAACATACCAATGGCATTAGTTTGTTGGTTACCCTGGATGTAGAGGCCCTCCATACGAATATCGATAAAAGAGCCATCTTGAGTGTTATAGAGGATGCCTCCAGTAAAACAAATTGGGCTTCTCCAACCCCAGTCATTTTTTTTTTTTTAATGTGCCACACTCAAAGAGAATTTTTTTTATTTAAAAATCAATTATACCATCAAACCCAGGGTACTTCCATGGACAGTACTTTTGCTCCAAGTGTGGCCTGTCTGTACATGGCAGCATTCAAAGAGAGATTGATCTTCTACAACTCTAACCCTTACAAAACCAACCTACTTCTACAGAAGAGATTAATTGACAATATCCTTATCTTTTGGGAAGGGAAAAGAGCAATCTGTGAGGAGTTTTGTAAATGGATAAACACTCTCAACCCTTACTTAAGGTTTACGAGTACCATTTCCCACACCAACATCCAGGGCCCGAAATGAGTAAGTGCCTTCTGTGAATACCAAAATGAGTAAGTGCCTTCTGTGAATACCAAAATGGTAGTAAGTTTAGGATTTTGTCTTAAGTTAGTTCTGTGAATCGGGCCCCCAGTTCTTAGATCTGACAATCAGACTTGAAGAAGGCCAACTAAGTAAAACCATCTATAACAAACCAATCGACTGCAACAGTCTTCTCTTGTTTAGTAACCATCACCTGGAAGTACTAAAAGAGATTCTTCCTTTTAGCCAATTTCTTAGATTCAGAAGAAATTATAGCATCCTAGAGGATTATAAAGCTAAAGCAGACCGTCTCGCTAACAACTTAAGCAAACGAGAATACCCGCACAGGAGTATTGCCCTCTCTAACAAAAGAGCTTGGAATAACAACCTTGAGGCTTTACTAGAAACAAAACAGAAAGAAAACACAGAGACTCTGGCCTGTGTGACCACCTATACCCCTGATTCTAACAGAATTCGGAATATCATCCAAAAACACTGGGGTATTTTAAGAACAGGCACACTAGATCTGGAAAACCCAAGATTTGCATTTCAGCACACTAACAATCTTAAAGACACGCTAATCCACACCAGGCCCAAACTGATAGGTATGAACCCACAAAGACAACTATGGGCTCTTCCCCCGGTCAAGGAACACTTCCCTTGTGGGTCATGCACAGTGTGTGCACTGACTGAAGTTACCAAAGAAATCCAATTCTCCAACACATTTATGGTTTAAATCTTTTTATTGAATGTTTCAGAACAAAAAGCACCATCTACAACCTACCGGCCGCTGAGCAAAAAATGTCATAGAATAGCAAAGTAGTGAGAGAAGATTGATTTGAAGAGACACAGAGAGGAAGAGAATAGGGGGAGTATGGGGTCCAGCACTGATCACGATCTCGTGTCTTTTAGTGGGTATCATCACTTGGCTTGTGTTCCTGCTGCGGGTCTCTCTTTGAATCCTGTGGGGGATCTCTGGTTAGTCCGAGCACCCCTAAAAATATAGGGCATGTAAGTTCGTTAAATTCAGAGGATAGGAACTCCACTGTGGATTTCCAGGTTTTGTGAAAGCGGGGGAGCCTGTGCGATATGCTTACCGTTATATTTTCCATTCCTACCACCTCCCATAACTTATATAGCCAGTCTAACCTGGTTGGAATGCCTTCCCTACCCCACCTAGCCAGTAGTACTTGTTTAGCCACTCCCAAGTCCAGCGTAATAGCGCGCCCTTGGCACGATTTAAGGTGATATGTAAATGTGTTCGGAAGGCCTAATAGTATGTAACTTGGAAATCGTCGCAGGTCGGCATCATATGTAGTGTTTATGTCTGTCAGTATGGCTTCTCAGAAAGGCTGCATCTTGAGACATTCCCATAGCAGATGGGTCAAGGTGCCTACTTGGTCACAGTGGTGCCAGCAATGAGCATCTGCATCTGCCCCTGGTTTCCATCGCGCTACTCTATCTGGGGTATAATACCAGCAATGCGCTATTTTGAAGAACATCTCTTTACCTGCCGTGCTACAAGAGGAGGCTCTGGCTCTGTGTACGATGTCCTGCCAATCCTTTGGGGAGAATTCCCTTGTGCATTCTGTCTTCCACCTGTGCTGCTCTGGTGTTTTGTTTTGCTGTGTGAGTAATTAAACGCTTGTCTGAAGTTCTAGTTATCAGCCATTTCTTGAACTTCGTTAAAGGGCGCCACGCGTGTATGCTAACAGTCAGTTGTGTTACCCAGTGTCTTAGGGCAAGGTATTGCCAATGTGTTGTTTTAGGGAGACCAAATCCAGCCGAGAGCTGAGAGAAGTCCATCATCCCTTTTTCATCGAAGAGTTCTCCCACCCTTTTGCAATTGGCCTCTTGCCAAGTGAGGTAACTTTGTCCATGTTGCACTGGCAGAAACTCCAGGTGACCTACGATAGGAGTCAGTGGGGACGTGGGGGTGATAGACCCTGTGACACCTGAACCCTGTCCCACGCATTCATCGTAGCTCTCAACACTAGGATAATGTATACCCCCACCGGGCGGTGGCATCTAAGTAGCCATGGAACCTTCCACATGTAAACGCCCGCTATTGCCTGATCAATTAAGCACCAATGCTTCTCGGACATTGGCCTGTACCATTCGACCATGTATGGTAGTTGGGCCGCTTGATAGTATTGCACTAAGTTGGGAAGTCCTAGGCCCCCATCCGCTTGTTTTAGATAGGTTTGTTGACGTGCCATACAAGCTTTTTTCCCACCCCAAACAAAGTCCACAAAGAGGTGCTGCAGTTTGGCAAGAGCTGGGGGGTTGCAGTGGGGGAGTTTGCATTACATACAGTATACATTATACGGGGCAATAGAGTCATCTTGACAGCAGCTAACCTACCCACCCACGACAGTGTGAGTGGTCCGAGTGTTGCTCATTAGGGTATCATAATTCTCGCGTTCTGTGCGATCCAATGTGGAGAATATTTGGAGGCCCATATAAGGGACCCCCAAGTCAGCTCATCCAAAGGGGAAATCCACTTTTATTCACTCTAAATCACCACTAAGTATGGTGAGGCTTAGGGCTCCATATACAGAGCGAATACGAAGGGAGAGAGAGGACACCCCTGTCAGGTGCCCTTCCCGATTTTAAAAGGTTGAGACCTAGTCCCATTCACATTCATTCTTGCCTCAGGTGCCTTATACGTGCTATTTACCCACCTCAGGAACTGCGGCCCAAGGTCAAATCTTGTTAATACCAGGTGCAGATAGGGCCACTGGACTCGGTCAAAAGCATTCTCGGCATCAACCGATAGAAACAAGGTCGGTTTCTGAGAGCGTTGGGTATTGTGGATAAGGTGGCATGTCGTTTAGAGTCGTCGCTATAGCTTCTTTCGGGTATAAATCTTGATTGATCGGGCCCACCAGCCCCTTCATATGTGGTGCTAATCGAGCTGTTAGTATGCTGGTAAAAAGTTTAAGATTTACATTCAGCAGCGAGATTTGGCAATATGATGTGCATTTATTTGGGTCTTTCCCTGGCTTTGGCAGGACCACCACCGTAGCCATACGCATGGAATTGGGTATTTTTTCTTCAGTGCTGAAGGAATTAAAAAGTATCATGAGTATCGGAATTAAGCTTGGGGCTAGGATCTTAAAAAAATCTGAGGAGAACCCATCTTCCCCCGGGGCCTTGCCTGACGCCAGACCCTGAATCGCCCTCAGGACCTCATCTGGCTTGATATCCGTGTCTAGTTTATCTGCATCCATGGTCGAAAGAGAGGCAACCTCTGCTTGGGTGACATATGCCGCTGCTGCTGCTTCATTGGAAGGGTCCGCCCTGTAAAGTGCTGTGTAAGAGTTTTCAAACTAAAGAGCTATTTGGCCATACCCCTGTACTGTGTTACCTTGTGCTGTTGCTATCTCCACTATATGGCATTGGAGTTTGGGAACGTATCTGGCACGCCAGCAGCGTCCCTGCCTTATTCCCTCCTTCATAAAAGCATTGCTCCCTCCACGTGCCGCGGCTGCTCAGCCCTATCGAGATCCAACGCTTTCAGTTGCTTGCGAGCATTGGTAAGCTAGTGACGCACCCGTACTGCCCCCTCTCCAGCACACTTAAATGAGAATTGCGGACACACACTAACTGCAATAGTTTCAACTGCATTTGCATGATCACTTGCCCATGTGACCTGAGATACATAGGCATGGCTACCAGAACAATAAAGACAAGCATCACAGAACATCGGAGTAACATCAGATGCCACAGACTGAACACCAAAATGTGCACACATTTCAATGAACTACAGCATACACTAGACACTCTACGGTGGGTTGTACTTGAGGCATACCCAACAAGCATTGGCATAGCCAATAGGTCTCGCTTTTGGGACCTTATAAGTGTTTAGCCATGCAACAGTTGCATAACTAAATACTTATAAGGTCCCAAAAGTGAGACCTATTGGCTATGCCAATGCTTGTTTCTGTTTATTACTGCTCTGTAGTAATGGCGGCACCCGTGCTTTAGCTTAAACATCTAAAGTCGGGTGCCGAGAATGCTTCAAAAGTAAAGAATTGTCTATTTCTTTACTTTTGAAGCAATCTCAGCAACCGACTTTAGCCTAAGATGTTTAAGCTAAAGCACGGGTGCCACCATTACTACATAGAAGTAATAAACAGAAGAAAAAAAGAATTGGCTCACGGAGAACATCAAAGAGGCCGTGCGGCTGCGAAAGTGATCGTGATCAAGCGAGGCACGCGCGCCCACGCACATGCACTGTAGCTCTAGGCTGGCCATGGTAGCACTTTTTTGAGCCCTCACAAAAAGTCTCGCCAGACCAGCGCATACGCTGGGTCAGGCGAGACCTAAAAATGAGTAAAAGGTCACTATTCATGAAAGAACAGAGATGGGTCCACCGCCTCTACACTGACAGACAGGGGTTGAATGAAGACATCCCATGGAGTGACTTAAATAGATGATACTTGAAAGAGCTTCTGCACAGCTTATCTCACCACACCCACGAGATCCGGTGCACCCTTGTCTGCTGACTCTACATACAGTGTCACATAGAGCAGCTTGACCTATGAGCAAACCCGGAATACCCCTTTGTTGTGGGTCACTGAGCTTTGACATGGCACGACCTGTCGAGAGGCTCTATAGCTACCATAACACAATCCCCTCTATGACTAAGGAGGCTTGGTGGATCACATATATGATCTCCATTCCTCATTATTTACTTGTCTACACTTGGGGATTTACACTTTTTTAATAAATGATAATTTTTCAGAAAACCCCCTTTAAGATGGCGGCGGTTTTAGCATTGGGGAATTATACAGTTTTTAAATAAACAACCATTTTCAGGGGGAAAAAATCCCTTTAAGATGGCGGCGGTTTTAACATTGGGCAACACAAGATGACGGCCATTTTTTGCCACGAACAGTACCCCTTGTCTACATCCCACTGCTTACTGTAGACACGAGCGGGATCGCCCTGCCCACTCGCGCCGGACCAACGGTAGTACTTAGGAGCTGCTGGCATCAGCTCATTACTTCCTGGTCCCCAGCAGGGAGTGGGTAGGTCCTCTGGCTGTGTTGCGACTAAGCAAACGTGAGTACATGCATTGACTTACACGGCGTATGCCGTGGCTTAATTTACTCTTCTCCTTCGAGAGCCGGCACTAGCTGTGTTTCATACTCTCCTGCATTGACATGCCATGCCTTCTATGACTCTTCTCTTCCAAGAGGCAGCACTAGCCGCATTTCCTACTCTCTTGCAAATTGGTTGTGCAATTCTTACATACATTTGCCATGCCTCATTTTCCTCTAAACTCGGCACAATCCGTTTTTGTTGCACTGATACATGACGTACAGTGCCATCTGTCTTTTGCAAATTAGGCGCTTGCAATGTTCTTTTGCTTGGCCACACAAAATCACCCACAATTCTACTCCATTGCAGTGCCTATTTTTCTCTGTCTACTACCACCTGGCCTGTGCTAAATAAGACACTGGCCATGTCTTTTGTATCATGCAAAGAAACGGTTCTAAGCCGGAGGGTCAAAGGAAATTTTTAAGACCACACAGGGTTGGATCCCCAACTCAAGCACCTGAAACAACAAGAACCCTGTGGTCTAAACTAACCAAGAAAAGGAACGAAAAGGTGACGTATGAATAACAAACAAAAGCCCAATACGCTAAGTAGAAGGGCAATCCATTTTAAGGACGTAATCCCTCACTCACCCTGGGTGACATGCTTCATCATATGGGATTCTCCTCCCAGAGAAATATCCTAGTTTCTCTGGGGGCTACAACCCCCTCTATGAGAGGGAGGCGCTCAGGGATGTTTTGATAGTACACTAAAGGATGGACTAAATCCACATATGATGAGCTAATTCGTATGAGTGAGGGGTGCAGTGCTGACAAAATGATTGTGCAGTGGAAAAAGTGTATTAAAACTAGTCACGGTACAGCAAAGGGAAGTTCTCTTATCACAGCCGTGCCGAAGCTAGATTAAAATAGTGAACACCATTAGTCAACAATGTAGACTATGGTGATAAACAACAAAGAATGGTCAACATGTTTCAGCCAACACGCCTAAAGAGGCTCGGCTTTCATCAGGACCACAAGAGCTACTGCAATGTGAAAAAAACTGTGTGAATCCTACACAGAAAAAAGGATACTGTGAACACCCAATGACTGCTTGAAGGGTGTACGTCAGCTTGTCATCTCAACATCACCTAAATAAAGAAAACTGGGTATGAAAATAAGTTGGTTCTCAATGCAAAGTACTTAAAATACAGGAATTGTAATCTAGTAACTTATTGCGTAAACCACTCACCCGTAAGTACTGGGTGGGACCATAACCTCCACCTGGCAACCGCTCAGGAAGGGAACACCGCTCTGAAAAAGGATGTAGGACAACTCAAGCTTTGGTGCTTACATCTCATGGGCGAGTGTTCCAGTCAATTATTGGCTGTGTGAACTCAAAAACTTAAGACGAGGGAGACTGATATATTTGCTAATTTTACAGGGAAAAGCATGAGTTCTACATGAAACAAGAACTTTTGAAATACAACGTACTCCAAAGTGTGACTGTTACAAAAGGAAATACTTGTCAATGTCTCGCTGTCAATGACGTAAATATAGAACAAGCCAGGAAAACATCTATTTTGTGAAACTGCTTGCAAAAATGAAAAAAAAAGAAAAAGAACCACTAAACCTGGCACTCGATGTAGTGAAAGTTAACCATAAAGGCGCGTTAGCTGTATAACGAGTAGCCTGGAAACTAAAAAGAGGCATTAGACCGCCTTCTAAATAATTATATAGAACCTTTCGAAAATTAACTAAACAGTATATCAGAACGTGCCCGAGGGCTACTCCACTCGCTTACCTATCCGTCGGGGAACCGAGGCTAGAATGAGCCTGTGGCCGGAGGACCCGCGGGACTGGTAGACGTGAAATAAAAGCAGTCAGTGTCTTCAGAAAGTGGCCAATCGGGGAGCTCACTATAGGGAAACCAATCAAAGCTGCTCTACCGCCCGTGTCCCTGTTGCCTTGACAACGGGCAATGCAGCAAGCGATCCGGCTTCTTAAAGGAACGGTACGAGACAAACAGCAGTGCTGGCTCGTGCTTTGAGCTAGGCAGTGACTTAACTGCCAAAAAACGGAGGAATCCTCAGTCTGAGAAGACACTTGCTAAGCCAATAAAGACAATGTGGCGCACATGCGCTCGTCAAAAACACAACTCAAAAACCACCTAACTAGGTGTACAAACTGAAAAGAGCGTGCTATGATGAAAAATAAAAATAAAAAACAGATGTCTTGGAGTGGCGAGGAAAGCTCAGGCAGCTTAGAGAGAATATTAGATAGTGAAACAATCCAAGAATAGGACAAAATAGTACAATGAGGGCAAACACTAGGTGGCAATACCCAAGAGAAAAGTAGAAATCATATCTATCGAAAAGATGGCAAGGAGAGACAAGGGTGAATCTGACTCTCACACAAACCTCTCCCAGCTTCCCCTAGGTGCATAGTGTAAAAAAACAGATAAATTCGGGACTGGAAGAGGTCTAACTATATGAGGTTCACAGTAACAACCACGGTATATCGTCATTCAATCCTTTAACATGCGTGTTAAGTTTATGAACCCACCTTTGCTCTCGTTTGAACAGAAAGGAAGAGCAATCTGTCAGATGGGAGGGTATGAATGGTTTTTCAAGGACTGTCCAGTGTAAGTCCTTAGGGGCATGGTTGACTGATAGAAAGTGATTGGTGAGTTTGGTTGAAGAACGGCCACACCGTATGGTGCTTTTATGTTCCAAAATTCGGGTTTTTACCCGACGGGTGGTCATTCCAACATATCGTAACCCACATGGACATGTTATTAGGTAAATCAAATTAGAGCTATTGCAGTTACTGTGACTTCTAAGGGTCCACGGCCTACCAGTGCCTATTTCGATCTCTTTAGTCACAGAAGTATGGCAACAAGCCGCACAGGAACCACATGGGTAGTGTCCTACAACTGGCGGCAGGCCCCACAAGGTATGTTGAGTGTCTGCTTGATGAGTCCGAGGACGAGTGTGTACCAGTTGATCTCTGATGTTACTGCTACGTTTGAAAGCAAAGAGAGGTCTCGGCAACTTAACCTCTCCTATGTTCAAAATTTTCCAATTTGTCATAATGATTTTTTTGATTTGATTGGAAAATTTACAGTAAGTGTGTACACAGGTCAGCCTGTTGTCAGAGGATTTTGGGACCTGGGGTTCTAATAGAGCCTCCCGATTGTTGTTTGAGGCGCGTTTCGAGGCTCTTCGGATCAATTGCTTAGGATACTGCCTAGCCAAGAGTTGTTTTGATAAATTGCTCGCATGTTCCTCATATTTGTCAATTGAGGAGCAATTTCTTTTTAGGCGCAAAAATTGACCAAAAGGCAAGTTGTCCCGCAATACCCGTGGGTGAAAACTGTCGTATTTCAAAAGAGCGTTCACCGCCATAGGTTTCCTGTACAGTTCAGTACTTAAACCACCCTGAGAGGGGGTTATCAGAATGTCCAAAAAGGGGAGTTGGATCTTAGAGTACTCACAGGTGAATTTTAGAAAAATGTTACAATTATTAAGCCAGTTCTTGAAGGCCAACAAAGAAGTCAAAGATCCGTGCCATAGTATGAACACATCGTCTATATACCTCTTCCATATCCGTATTTGGTCTCTATATGGATTGTTGATACCAAAGACGTGCTGTTCCTCAAAGACATGAACATACAGATTGGCCAGGCAGGGAGCAAAAATGCTCCCCATCGAAGTGCCTGACACCTGTAAGAACAACTGTTCCTCAAATTGAAAAAAGTTTTCTTTCATGGCTAACTTAGCGCATGAAATAATGAAAGAGACTGGAGTGATGGAGTCCGGTGGATTGTCCAACAGGAGAGTTTCGATGACATCCAAAGTCTCATCCTGTGGAATGCACGTGTAAAGTGACTCTACATCAAATGAGACTAAATACTCTGTCTCACAATCAAAAGATAAATCTTTGAGTAAGATCAAAATGTCCTTGGTGTCCTTAAGGTACGTAGGCATTTTGGCAACCAGAGGACATAGAAAATGGTCTGAAAATGCCGATAAAGGTTCCAAAAGGGACCCTAGTCCTGAAACAATAGGACGACCTGGAGGGGGACTCATATTCTTGTGCACCTTAGGCAGAATATATTTCTCTATTAATCAAGAACTTGCTCTTTTTTTCAGAAAGATCCGTTTGAATTTTTTCTTCCGCACTGATCTTAATACTTTTCCTGATGATCAAGATCTAAACACGGGTTTGCGGAACAAATCCACTTTCAATCCCTTGCCCAGTCAAGTTCCTTCACAGGTACTCACATTTGAGAAAGCGGTGACTGCGCAGGTGTCGAACACTTGTGCAGCAGAAAGCCGTCAGTATCAAAACCTGACTAAATCTGAGCGACAAGCCTTAAGATCTCTCACCTCCGATGAGACGATTATGATTAAGCCGGCAGATAAAGGTGGTGCCACGGTTATCATGGACACCACCGCTTATCGGACCGAATGCCTGAGACAGTTAAACAACGTACACTTTTATCGGCCTCTAACTGAGGATCCTACCAAAAGATTACAACAGACCATTCAGATCATGGTGAATGAAGCCAGCACTAATGGTTGGATCAATGCAAATGTAGCCCAGTACTTGGTTAAAACCTCTCCGATTGTACCTTACTTTTATATTCTGCCTAAGGTGCACAAGAATATGAGTCCCCCTCCAGGTCGTCCTATTGTTTCAGGACTAGGGTCCCTTTTGGAACCTTTATCGGCATTTTCAGACCATTTTCTACGTCCTCTGGTTGCCAAAATGCCTACGTACCTTAAGGACACCAAGGACATTTTGATCTTACTCAAAGATTTATCTTTTGATTGTGAGACAGAGTATTTAGTCTCATTTGATGTAGAGTCACTTTACACGTGCATTCCACAGGATGAGACTTTGGATGTCATCGAAACTCTCCTGTTGGACAATCCACCGGACTCCATCACTCCAGTCTCTTTCATTATTTCATGCGCTAAGTTAGCCATGAAAGAAAGCTTTTTTCTATTTGAGGAACAGTTGTTCTTACAGGTGTCAGGCACTTCGATGGGGAGCATTTTTGCTCCCAGCCTGGCCAATCTGTATGTTCATGTCTTTGAGGAACAGAACGTCTTTGGTATCAACAATCCATATAGAGACCAAATACGGATATGGAAGAGGTATATAGACGATGTGTTCGTACTATGGCACGGATCTTTGACTTCTTTGTTGGCCTTCAAGAACTGGCTTAATAATTGTAACATTTTTCTAAAATTCACCTGTGAGTACTCTAAGATCCAACTCCCCTTTTTGGACATTCTGATAACCCCCTCTCAGGGTGGTTTAAGTACTGAACTGTACAGGAAACCTATGGCGGTGAACGCTCTTTTGAAATACGACAGTTTTCACCCACGGGCATTGCGGGACAACTTGCCTTTTGGTCAATTTTTGTGCCTAAAAAGAAATTGCTCCTCAATTGACAAATATGAGGAACATGCGAGCAATTTATCAAAACAACTCTTGGCTAGGCAGTATCCTAAGCAATTGATCCGAAGAGCCTCGAAACGCGCCTCAAACAACAATCGGGAGGCTCTATTAGAACCCCAGGTCCCAAAATCCTCTGACAACAGGCTGACCTGTGTACACACTTACTGTAAATTTTCCAATCAAATCAAAAAAATCATTATGACAAATTGGAAAATTTTGAACATAGGAGAGGTTAAGTTGCCGAGACCTCTCTTTGCTCTCAAACGTAGCAGTAACATCAGAGATCAACTGGTACACACTCGTCCTCGGACTCATCAAGCAGACACTCAACATACCTTGTGGGGCCTGCCGCCAGTTGTAGGACACTACCCATGTGGTTCCTGTGCGGCTTGTTGCCATACTTCTGTGACTAAAGAGATCGAAATAGGCACTGGTAGGCCGTGGACCCTTAGAAGCCACAGTAACTGCAATAGCTCTAATTTGATTTACCTAATAACATGTCCATGTGGGTTACGATATGTTGGAATGACCACCCGTCGGGTAAAAACCCGAATTTTGGAACATAAAAGCACCATACGGTGTGGCCGTTCTTCAACCAAACTCACCAATCACTTTCTATCAGTCAACCATGCCCCTAAGGACTTACACTGGACAGTCCTTGAAAAACCATTCATACCCTCCCATCTGACAGATTGCTCTTCCTTTCTGTT
The DNA here is from genome assembly GCF_964204655.1 of Triturus cristatus. Lineage (NCBI taxonomy): Eukaryota > Metazoa > Chordata > Amphibia > Caudata > Salamandridae > Triturus > Triturus cristatus. The sequence continues at coordinate 911,077,694 of NC_140581.1, read as the reverse complement.
CAAACGAGAGCAAAGGTGGGTTTATAAACTTAACACGCATGTTAAAGGATTGAATGACGATATACCATGGTTGTTACTGTGAACCTCATATAGTTAGACCTCTTCCAGTCCCGAATTTATCTGTTTTTTTACACTATGCACCTAGGGGAAGCTAGGAGAGGTTTGTGTGAGAGTCAGATTCACCCTTGTCTCTCCTTGCCATCTTTTCGATAGATATGATTTCTACTTTTCTCTTGGGTATTGCCACCTAGTGTTTGCCCTCATTGTACTATTTTGTCCTATTCTTGGATTGTTTCACTATCTAATATTCTCTCTAAGCTGTCTGAGCTTTCCTCGCCACTCCAAGACATCTGTTTTTTATTTTTATTTTTCATCATAGCACGCTCTTTTCAGTTTGTACACCTAGTTAGGTGGTTTTTGAGTTGTGTTTTTGACGAGCGCATGTGTGCCACATTGTCTTTATTGGCTTAGCAAGTGTCTTCTCAGACTGAGGATTCCTCCGTTTTTAGGCAGTTAAGTCACTGCCTAGCTCAAAGCACGAGCCAGCACTGCTGTTTGTCTCGTACCGTTCCTTTAAGAAGCCGGATCGCTTGCTGCATTACCCGTTTTCAAGGCAACAGGGACACGGGCGGTAGAGCAGCTTTGATTGGTTTCCCTATAGTGAGCTCCCCGATTGGCCACTTTCTGAAGACACTGACTGCTTTTATTTCACGTCTACCAGTCCCGCGGGACCTCCGGCCACAGGCTCATTCTAGCCTCGGTTCCCCTGTGGAAATGTGGATTTTTCTGATCAGTTATGTCCCCTATCTTGGACCCCAACGGTTCCATGTATGAATCACAAGTACATGTATGTTCCCTCCAGTTCCAGTTATGAAGACGCAAACACATGTGCGTCCACCGTCAACATGTCCTCTGTCAGATCCGCCATGAATAGGCCGGATATTCCATTCCTAAGTATGAAAGGCCACCGGCTTTATATGGTTCACTTATGCCATTTTACAGTCCAGGCAAGTAGGCCCTGATTCTGTCATCAAACTCTTCTTGCCTTCTGCCTCTGAAAGCTCCAGTCTGAGACTGCATCTGTGACCATGAACTTTGTCTCATTCTCTGCGCGGCTCACGAAGCCTGACATCAGCCTATTCTCTGCCAAAAACTGTATTTCACCTTCGAAATTATCTGCTCCGTTCCCTGGCCGATGCATTCCTGTCTAGTAGTTTAGATAAACATTCTTCCAGCTACCGAGCAAAGGCCCGGCTTCTCTGTCTTTATGCAAGTAAATTCATAGCCCTATTTTGTGGAAGATTTCCGCCCTCGCATCTAGTGTAGACACTCAGACGCTTGTACACGCACTGGCAGTCAGTATAGTCAGTATAGAATAAGATTCTACTCGAAGAGACCTCTCTTTTGGATAACATAGTTCTTTAAACATAGGATGTTAGATGTGATTTGGGATTAGGTTGACTTGACCCTCCAGATTTCTGTCGCCACATGTAGAGCTAAATGTCAAGTCCCCTTCACCCCCTAGTTGCACGTCAATTATACGTCATGCTGCTGCGCGCGCATTTCTGCCAAGTATTTCTGCTGACATTGCGAAATTCTTTCATAGAACCACCCTAATATGACATCACATCTAATGACGTTCTTTCATCACTCCCAGTTACGCCTATTTTTGCTACGCACGAATATATTATCCGTATTATCAATTGTTACGCCTCTTGTATTTGCTTCACTGTAATGCCTATTGTATAAAAGAAATTGATTGTCAATAACGTGTGTACTTCACTTCCTGAACCTTCGTGGTGATGGAACTTGGAGCAACCGATTATAATCGACCATTGGAATAAAGCCCATTCCGAACCTCTAATACCACGGATTCTGCCTCTTATTTACTGAGCTATTTTATTATGTTTCTGTATCAAATTAAGTCCCGGTAATTAAATTATTTACCACATGAATGGCGCCCGAATAGGGACACTTTCTCATCTCACGCGCCGGCGGTGCGTTGCAGGCCCGGTCTCCTGCCACAGCTGGACGGACAACAATGCGTACCAGCAGGATTTCCTGTATCTCCCTCCGGTCAAGCGGGGGCGACTGAGGCTGCGATCAACACCCAGACGAGGCGGTGAGAAGTGCGAAGTATCCCGACCAGAGCCTAGCTGAGAGAGCAAGATCCGAGGTATACAGAGGCCCACCAGTTTCCGAAGTCCCGAGTCGAGTCCAGTTTCCGAAGTGTTCGAGTCGAGTCCAGTCCGGTACAAGTTAAGTTCAGTTTCCGAGGCCTTCCGTTTCCGAGCTACCCGGTGAGTACCATTACTGGGGAGGCGTTCTGACGTGCACATAGGTTGTGCCGGTCAAGACGGGTTTGGGTACACAAATCCGGTCTGCACTGTTTCAGCAGTGTATCTGTACTGTTTAGCAGTATATCTAGTATATCAAGTATATAAATTCAGAATAATTCAGTTAATGTCGAGTATTATGTTTAGTGATTAAGTTTTCCTTAGATCGTCATCATCATTGTTGCTCAGTTAAAAGTTAAATGTTAAATGTTTTAAGTACGTTCTGCATATTGTGGTATGAATGACTGTTCATTATCGTGTTTACTGTATTAAGTTTGTTCAAAATCAAGTATCAGATCAGTTCTCAATATGCCGCTCTTTTCGAAACTAAGACAGATCACAACAAGAAAAGGGGTACTCGAAGAAGCCGTTCCTATTCCTCCTAGGGACACTCCAGGGTACTTCATGTATCATAAACATGGCTTAGATGCTATATTATTTCTTGATTTATGGGTAGACTACACCAAGGAATTACCAGAAAGTCAGAGGTGGCCCACAGCGGGAACCTGGGATGCAGAGTGCATCATGAAAGTAGAGGAAGAGTTATGGAAAAGGAAAGTTAGACAGTCACAGAAAGACGCCGTTGAGTTATGGCGTAAAGAATCTCATAGACGTACAGAAAAAGCACTCCGACAGGAAGAGAAGAATAAAGAGAGTTCAAATAAAATCCGAGAAAATCTATTAATTGAAGAAGGTATCAGAGTGAAATCAGAACAAGTAGACAGACAAAGAAATGCCCTTATGAATGGTATGTATCCCCTTCTGGCCGAAGGATACCTAAGGCTACTCCGGAGATACCAAAAGACTTGCCACCCCCATTGTTTCCAATAAAAGCACATCCTAAGGGGCATCCTAGAACCGCAGAAGATGTTTTTCTTTCCTCATATTTAGATGGCGCAGCTCCCGAGTATGCTAATTCCGCCCCACATAGACCGCCTGCCAGGGAGGTTCAACGGCAAGATCCAGCACCAATATCTCTACAGCAACAAGTCCTGACACAAGTTCCGGCAAGCACATCTGTTTCTACCTCTGCTCCTACAGCTACTTCTATAGCTGTGTCTACACCTATAGTTGCTGTATCACGTTCAACGAATCCTTTCACGCCCGATACCCCAGACGGGGCTACGGGAGGTGCTACCAACATTTTTTCTACGCCACCCAGAATAAATAAACTTACCTTTCAAGAGTCAGCACATTCACGTACCCCCAAACTCATAAATGCCCGTACGCTTAAGGAACTTCTTGTAGATTGTAGATATGACCCTGTGCCCGGCAAAGAGGACGAAATGATCATGGCATCATTACGTATTAGACGAGCCGCGGTGTATTTAGGGAAGTTACCAGGAATGACTGCGCATCTAGATAATATATATCATTTTGTTCAAACAGGGCGAGATTCAGAAAGTATTAACAGAGCTATGGAATACCAGAAAGTGGAGATACAGGGGGAACTGTTACGTTTCCTCATAAATTGTGTGATCAGAAATCAAGACCGACCGGGGGTAGACCCGGAAGCAATGCAAATTCTTACCAGATGGAGTCAGAATATATCAGAAGGGAAACATGATAAGCAAAATTGTATAATAGCCATGTGCCGAAAGATCCGTAAAGAAATAGAACGCCTACACGAAGAAAGATTAGCGGTAGACCAGTTCGAACAAGGCGAGGAGGAAGGATCAGGACTGCCCACAGGACAGTCAGACACCATAGCCTATGTAGGTAGAGGAAGATCTTGTAATAGTAATAGATGTCTTATTGACCCGATACGTCCGATATGTCCAGATAATAACAGAAATTTCCAAACACCTATAGTTCATATAAGGTCTAACGAGCATTCGTTCCAAGCCGCTGACAAATTACTCCGAGAACGAAGGGGCTATCATTTTCTCGATTCTATGGATGAACAAGAATTAGCCAGGTCAGCTGTTCATTGGGTTGACAGTCCCGGAAAGTATAGTGATGATACAGTAGCACGCACGCTTTTGAATCTCACCCCAGATAAACAGCGTTTAGCTGGGATTTATATGATTCAACAACTCCTTATACTATATCAGAGTCAGCATTCGGACCCTGGTCCCTTGCCTGATATATTGACTGAATTACTCATGAATAGATGGAGAGGTCCAGGTACTAAATTAATTAAAGAAATACTAGAATCAAGAAAGCAGTACATTCTTTTTGTATGCTCAGAACATGTCTCACAGCCCATTAAGGAAAGAACCACGTATTACATGGACAGACAGAATCCTTTACGAGAAGTGCACCCAACAAAAGGCGAGGACAATGAGTTTAAACGCGTATTTGTATATACGCCCATATCGAAAATAGAATTGTTAGAAATGAAGAAAGTGGTACCCAGTCATGACAAAGACCCAGCGGGTTTTCACCGAGAAATTAAAGATATGTTACTCATGGGAGAGTATACCTATCCCGACATTATGACAATATTAAAGGTATTGATGCCTGCTGGCATTTATGAAAAACTCAGGGAAAAAGAGTGGGAGGTAGGAGACCAAAAGATAGAATGGTCAGCATTAGAAGCAGAAGAAAAGGCCCGAACGGCAGGAGCAGGGCTTGGGGATAAAACTAAAGCACTACCAGGTTTACTAGTACAGGTACTGCCACGTTTATTAACTACGAAAAAGGAAGATTGGGGTACAATTTCAGCCTGTAAACAAAAGCAAGATGAAGACACTAGTGATTTCTATGCCCGATTTGAAAAATGTTTTGGTATAAATAGTGGCATAAAAGCAAGTAGCGAATCATACCCACACCTGTTTGTGACAAAATTAGTAGAAAGTGCCTTGCCGCAAGTGAAGAACAGAGTATTAAAATTCGAGAGTACCTGGCAAGGTAACACTCCATCACAAATGTTACAAATGTTACAGTACCATCACAATAGAATTAGAGAGGAACAAGAACCTGAACAAAGACGCATGAAAGACACGAAAATGAAAATGCTAGTTTCCCAGACAGTCCCAGCTGAAGGACATAAAAAGGGTACAACACATTCCAGTGATTCATCAGGACCTGTAAAAGGGACATGCAACTATTGTAAAAAGCCAGGTCATTACGTACACGATTGTCCAGTTTTGAAACATAATATCGCCATAGGTAATACTAAAGAAAGACCACGGCCACCTAGACAGGATCAGAATGAACAAGGAGCCCCGCAGAATGCACAGTCCATGCCAGCTCCACCACAGTCTATACAGTTTGTGCCGGCCGCACCAGCGCTGCCTGTTGCTGCCACCCAAACCACGACACGACAACTGTACCAGACCGCACAGTACGACTATCCTGAGTATCAACGATACGCATGAACAAGCCTAGAGAGGGAAGTTGACTTACCCCTTATCGAGGTCCCTGTAGACCAAGAAGGACCTTATGTACATAGTGAATTATTAGGCCAAGACAGAAAATTTTTACTCGATACAGGGGCAAGTCGAACAACCATAAAACGTAGTGAAGTTCCAGGGGCACCCCTCTCAGGCTCACAGAATATTTCCCTTGGTTTTTCAGGAAAACCTATTGTTAATGAAGTGTCACAACCTCTTCCACTTACGATAGGACCTTTGACCCGAACTACAGATCTATTGCTTACTAAATCATGTCCAGAAAATTTGTTAGGAATAAAAACACTGAAAGCTCTAGGAGCTATAATATGTTGTTCTCCGGAAGGAGTAAGATTGTTTCTACGTGATTTTAAAGGTCACTATGTGTCTAGAGACATGGATCCCCGACTGCAGACTTTACCTACACATCTATGGGCACAAGGCCCTACTGATGTTGGTTGCATGAATATTACACCATATCGAGTCACACTAAAGGCAGGAGTGGTACTACCACGAATGCGACAATACAAGTTACCACCAGATGCTGTAGTGGCTTTACTGCAAATCATTGACGAGCTCATTGCCCAAGGAGTGGTTGTGGAAACAGACTCCAATGTATGTAATTCACCGATAATTCCGATTCTTAAACGAACAGATCCAAAGGCCCCGCCAGTATATCGATTGGTTATTGATCTGCGCGAATTAAACAAATGCATTGTGCCACAATTCCCTGTGGTCCCAGACATCTCATCACTACTGACAGCTATTGATTCCGAAGCAACATTCTTTACTGTAATTGATCTCAAGAATGCCTTTTTCAGCGTCCCAATAGATCCGGAAAGCCAATATTTGTTCGGATTTAGTTTAAATGGACGTAGCTTTAAATTCTCCCGCGCACCTCAAGGATTTACAGAAAGCCCCAGCATCTATAGCCAAGCACTGAAACGAGAACTCGACAGTATCCATATGCCAGTTAACACTGCTCTGCTTCAATATGTCGATGATCTGCTGATCACCGCTAGAAGCGAACCAGAATGTGAGAAAGCATCACTGACAGTTTTTCAATTTCTGGCCAAAAAGGGGCACAAGGTGTCCCCTTCTAAGCTGCAATTCTGTGTCCAGCGAGTTGTTTATCTTGGACACTCGCTGTCCAAGGAGGGAAGGCAGCTTACACCCGACCGCATTCAGTTAATAGCTAACATGCCAATACCCAAGACACAAAAGGAAGTACGAGCTTTCATAGGCCTCACTTCATATTGTAGGCAGTGGATCCCTCAGTATGCATTTCTAGCTAAACCACTCATTCACTTGACAACACAGGAGGCAGCCACATCGACTGTTCTCCCTTGGACTCAGGAACATACACAAGCTTTTGAAAGCTTAAAGAAAGCTTTATGCCAAGCACCTGTCTTAGCAACGCCATGTTACAGGAAACAGTTTACACTTTTTGTTACAGAACGCGAAGGTACTGCCTTGTCAGTACTCACACAAGAACAAGCAGGAGCACACAAACCATGTGCTTATTTTTCTAGTACATTAGATCCCGTAGCTCAGGCTTTGCCTGCGTGCCTGAAATCAGTGGCAGCAACAGCTTTGGCAATCAGACAAAGTGATGCCATAGTGTTAGGACATCCATTGACAGTTCAAGTACCACATGCAGTAGAGGTTCTTGTAAATAGAACGCAAACACAACACTTGACTATAGCGCGACTTACAGGGTACGAGTTAACATTGTTTCAACCACATATAGAAATCAGACGTTGTAACACATTGAATCCTGCCACACTTTTACCTGTAATCGGAACAGACCCACTAGCCCATGACTGTATTGAGGTTATTACAATAACGACGAAACCCAGACAAGACTTAACCGATGTCCCATTGTCAGACCCAGACCTGACGCTGTATGTAGATGGCTCATGTATGAGAACAAGTACAGGAGACTTAGTGGCCGCTTACGCAGTCACAACAGATACTGAAATCATTGAAACTAATCGCATAAATACCTTGGCGGCTCAAGCCGCAGAACTCATCGCTCTGACACAAGCCTGTATTCAAGCCACAAATAAAAAAGTCAACATATACACTGATTCACGTTATGCATTCGGAGTTGTACATGACTTCGGCGTGCTGTGGCGAGAGAGAGGTTATTTAACTTCCCACGGTGCCCACATTCAGCACGGACCCCTCATTCATGCCTTATTAGATGCAATACATCTGCCCACTGCAATATCAATCATGAAATGTAAAGCTCATACGAAAGTTACTGATGTCATTTCTCAAGGCAATGATCTAGCCGACAGAACAGCTAAACAGACTGCTCAAACTCAAACATCCGACATGACAAAGACAATAGTCCCGATGCCAACACATTGTATGACCGTTAAAGATCCTACTCTTGACGTAATTGATATACAGACACATGCTACACCAGACGAAATAAAGAAATGGACTGAATCAGGAGGGATTCAAACGGATCAAGGATGGATGATGAAGGAAAAATCTGTGTGGTTCCTTCCTGATTCAATGGTCCAAGTTATAATTAACACCATACATAGTCCAGCACATCTAGGAGAAAAAGCTATGCTAGATAGCATTCAACACATTTGGTTCAATAAACATTTACGAGCAGCAGCTAAACAAAAAGTTCGTACCTGTATGATCTGTTGCCAGTTCAACCCAGGAAAAGGCGTTCCCGTAGAACAGGGTGGATTTCAGCCTCCTGATCACCCTTTTGAAGTCCTCCAGATGGATTATATCCAGATGGAACGATGTCGAGGATTCAAATATGTTCTCGTAGTTGTTTGTGCTCTTTCCCGTTGGACGGAGGCATACCCGGTTTCAGATTACACTGCCCCGACTACTGCCAAACAGTTGGTTCGAGAATTCTTCCCACGGTACGGTTTACCACGTGTTGTTCACTCAGATAACGGCCAGCCGTTCTCATCCGAACTAATGAAACACGTTTCACTTTTGTTAGGCTATCAGTGGAAATTCCACTGTGTCCGACACCCCGAGGCAGCAGGTCTCGTAGAAAGACATAATCAGACCCTGAAAATTAGATTGTCCAAAATATGCCGAGAGAAAGGTGTCGACTGGGTAGTAGCATTACCAGTTGCACTCTTTTACACAAGAATGGTAGCACACTCTCGAACAGGGCTATCCCCGTATGAAGTGATCTTCGGCAGACCACCAAATATGTGGGGGACGCCCATACCACGCAAAATAACTGATATTGACAGTACTATGCTGACAGATTACTTGGCTTCCTTGATGTCTGCACTACAATCTTGTCGTTCACAGGTAGCTGCAGCTTTTCCTGACAACACTGAGGTGAAACCCCATGACGTAGTCCCGGGAGACTTGGTCCTGGTGAGGAACTTTGATCGAAAGACTCAGCTGGAACCTAGGTGGAAGTCGCCTCAGCTGGTTTTGCTCACCACGAGGACAGCCGTGAAGATCGAAGGCAGAAAAGGTTGGATTCATTCAAGTCATATCAAGAAATTCCATGGACTACAATCAGATGTGAATACCACCCCTTGTGTGTCTTCACCCATTGACTCAAAACTTCCTTTTGTTGAAAAGAATAAATCCGAACTGTATAAAATGAAACTCAGATCCAATGAGTCAAAAAATTTGATTGTTTAAGTCCTCTCCAAGGTGAAGCGGTTGAATTGTCTCTGACATGTATCCCTTGGATCTGAATAGAGAAAACACCGGAAAAATGTTGAAACGACAGGCGTACTGTAAATCACTGCGTAGTCATTGCATAGTGACGTTATTAATTTTGTTTTTCTTAAGTCTTTTGATAATTACTGCAAGTATATTGTTGCACATATATTATCCCATTTCTAGACATGTTTATAATATTACTGCTGAACATTCTTTTAGTGAATTACCTCCGCTTGAGTTGTCTTATAGATTTGCGCTGCGCAATAACACGTTTATTAGTATGTTACATCATTCCCATCAGGTTAGCAATGCTACAAATTGTTGGATATGTGGCCGACTCCCTCCCTATCAGAATTATAAAGGAATTCTACCTCTCTTTCCATACCCGTTCACACACAACGGCTCCTGTGGAGCATGGTTTAGTTTAATTAATTCTCTAGATTCGAATTCTGCAGTTTATCAAGATAACTGGGTATGGGGAAATTTGAACTTAGTTTTGCTTAAGGTCTGCTACCCTAACAAGGAGGGACTTCCCCAGAGAACAGGAACTGACCTAGAAAATGAAGTGTATGGATTAGGTAATTTTACGCTTAATCTTATGATCCTAAATGTCGAATCCGAAGCTACTCCAATTTTGCCCGCCATGTCAATATTTCCAGTAAAGGGTGAACTATGTGTAAGAAAGAATGGTTCCATACATATGGGCCACAGTAGATGCACCACTGTAGTAGAATTTAGTGATCAAGGCAAGTCTACATTTAGAGCTTCTCGCCATTCCTATTTCATATGTGGTCAGACGGCATATGTACGTTTGCCTCTAGATTGGGATGGTACTTGCTATATTGGATTCCTTTTGCCACCTGTTTTCCTAGCTCCTCCTGATTATCACAGAAACACTCATTTAGTAAATAATAGAGTAAGGAGAGATCTCCCAATAGTCGATTACACTGAAACAGCATGGGAAAAATACACAGATTTCAATAAAGGTCTCTTTCCCTATATAGGTACCGTTACTAATAGTAAGCTGATACGTAGATTAACTAGAACCCTTGAAGCAGTAGTGAACGAAACTATTTCCGCCTTAGGCAATTTAACAGAAGAGCAGTCTGCTATGCGGATTGTTGTGCTTCAAAATCGTCTTGTCCTTGACGTCATCCTGGCCGATAGGGGCGGAGCTTGTAGGGTCATCGGATCAAGCTGTTGCATTTTCATACCAGAAAATTCGCCATCTGTATATAAAGCCATAACTCGCCTTCATAAGATTGTAAGCCAGATACATCAGAACCCAGGCACCTGGACTTGGTCCGGTTGGTTTTGGAGTGTATTATCTACCTTTGGATGGAAGGTCCTATCTTTCCTAGGTATTGGCCTTCTCATACTATTCAGTTGCTGTCTATGTCTACAATGTGGACCAGCGATCTGTGGTCTGTGTGCCACATCGTGTATTCCACCACCAAGATTTTATTCATCACGGAAAAAGAAAGAAGAACAAATGATGCTATATGAACAGATCGATGGATTGATGAAGATTGATATCTCTTAACGGGCAAGTAGGGGACAAGGAGGGAATGTGGAAATGTGGATTTTTCTGATCAGTTATGTCCCCTATCTTGGACCCCAACGGTTCCATGTATGAATCACAAGTACATGTATGTTCCCTCCAGTTCCAGTTATGAAGACGCAAACACATGTGCGTCCACCGTCAACATGTCCTCTGTCAGATCCGCCATGAATAGGCCGGATATTCCATTCCTAAGTATGAAAGGCCACCGGCTTTATATGGTTCACTTATGCCATTTTACAGTCCAGGCAAGTAGGCCCTGATTCTGTCATCAAACTCTTCTTGCCTTCTGCCTCTGAAAGCTCCAGTCTGAGCCTGCATCTGTGACCATGAACTTTGTCTCATTCTCTGCGCGGCTCACGAAGCCTGACATCAGCCTATTCTCTGCCAAAAACTGTATTTCACCTTCGAAATTATCTGCTCCGTTCCCTGGCCGATGCATTCCTGTCTAGTAGTTTAGATAAACATTCTTCCAGCTACCGAGCAAAGGCCCGGCTTCTCTGTCTTTATGCAAGTAAATTCATAGCCCTATTTTGTGGAAGATTTCCGCCCTCGCATCTAGTGTAGACACTCAGACGCTTGTACACGCACTGGCAGTCAGTATAGTCAGTATAGAATAAGATTCTACTCGAAGAGACCTCTCTTTTGGATAACATAGTTCTTTAAACATAGGATGTTAGATATGATTTGGGATTAGGTTGACTTGACCCTCCAGATTTCTGTCGCCACATGTAGAGCTAAATGTCAAGTCCCCTTCACCCCCTAGTTGCACGTCAATTATACGTCATGCTGCTGCGCGCGCATTTCTGCCAAGTATTTCTGCTGACATTGCGAAATTCTTTCATAGAACCACCCTAATATGACATCACATCTAATGACGTTCTTTCATCACTCCCAGTTACGCCTATTTTTGCTACGCACGAATATATTATCCGTATTATCAATTGTTACGCCTCTTGTATTTGCTTCACTGTAATGCCTATTGTATAAAAGAAATTGATTGTCAATAACGTATGTACTTCACTTCCTGAACCTTCGTGGTGATGGAACTTGGAGCAACCGATTATAATCGACCATTGGAATAAAGCCCATTCCGAACCTCTAATACCACGGATTCTGCCTCTTATTTACTGAGCTATTTTATTATGTTTCTGTATCAAATTAAGTCCCGGTAATTAAATTATTTACCACACCCCTACGGATAGGTAAGCACGTGGAGTAGCCCTCGGGCACGTTCTGATATACTGTTTAGTTAATTTTCGAAAGGTTCTATATAATTATTTAGAAGGCGGTCTAATGCCTCTTTTTAGTTTCCTGGCTACTCGTTATACAGCCAACGCGCCTTTATGGTTAACTTTCACTACATCGAGTGCCAGGTTTAGTGGTTCTTTTTCTTTTTCTTTCATTTTTGCAAGCAGTTTCTCAAAATAGATGTTTTCCTGGCTTGTTCTATATTTACGTCATTGACAGCGAGACATTGACAAGTATTTCCTTTTGTAACAGTCACACTTTGGAGTACGTTGTATTTCAAAAGTTCTTGTTTCATGTAGAACTCATGCTTTTCCCTGTAAAATTAGCAAATATATCAGTCTCCCTCGTCTTAAGTTTTTGAGTTCACACAGCCAATAATTGACTGGAACACTCGCCCATGAGATGTAAGCACCAAAGCTTGAGTTGTCCTACATCCTTTTTCAGAGCGGTGTTCCCTTCCTGAGCGGTTGCCAGGTGGAGGTTATGGTCCCACCCAGTACTTACGGGTGAGTGGTTTACGCAATAAGTTACTAGATTACAATTCCTGTATTTTAAGTACTTTGCATTGAGAACCAACTTATTTTCATACCCAGTTTTCTTTGTTTAGGTGATGTTGAGATGACAAGCTGACGTACACCCTTCAAGCAGTCATTGGGTGTTCACAGTATCCTTTTTTCTGTGTAGGATTCACACAGTTTTTTTCACATTGCAGTAGCTCTTGTGGTCCTGATGAAAGCCGAGCCTCTTTAGGCGTGTTGGCTGAAACATGTTGACCATTCTTTGTTGTTTATCACCATAGTCTACATTGTTGACTAATGGTGTTCACTATTTTAATCTAGCTTCGGCACGGCTGTGATAAGAGAACTTCCCTTTGCTGTACCGTGACTAGTTTTAATACACTTTTTCCACTGCACAATCATTTTGTCAGCACTGCACCCCTCACTCATACGAATTAGCTCATCATATGTGGATTTAGTCCATCCTTTAGTGTACTATCAAAACATCCCTGAGCTCCTCCCTCTCATAGAGGGGGTTGTAGCCCCCAGAGAAACTAGGATATTTCTCTGGGAGGAGAATCCCATATGATGAAGCATGTCACCCAGGGTGAGTGAGGGATTACGTCCTTAAAAGGGATTGCCCTTCTACTTAGCGAATTGGGCTTTTGTTTGTTATTCATACGTCACCTTTTCGTTCCTTTTCTTGGTTAGTTTAGACCTCAGGGTTCTTGTTGTTTCATGTCTTTTGTATCACCATCTTTACATTGCCTTAATTACTTTCAAAATTACTCGATATTATGGGTTCTGATACATTTCCTCTCTATGAGCCCCGTCCAGAACACTAGGAAATTCCAAGTGTCTTACCTGCTGGGTGTCGATGCTGTAAATTACCAACCTAATTAGGGTGAGTCATTTCTTTCTGCTACCAAGGTGGGTGTTCTACCATATTTATTCAAGAGCCATTGTAATATCTTAGGGATTGACACTCACTTGGCTCTCAATTTGTTGTCAATATTCACCACTGTGTGCTTTGAGCATGTCATTTTTATGGGGACATGTGTGCTTTGTTTTTGATTTGTCTGAATACTTGTTTTCATTCCATTAGGTTGGTCATCCCTTTACAGGTACTACACTGTAAGTTTGTTTAGGTTGGTTTATCCGGGCCATATCACCAGACAACCACCTTCATGTAGATAGATTTGTTCATATTGGTCCTGACGAATCGCCGCTAGATCGTATGACTATTAGGCGAGAAACATGTTGACCATCTGACAGAGCGCCAATCCTGAGACATTACCTCAGAAGTGCGCCACCCAGTTTTTAATCAGGTTGGAAGCCCTATTGATTAAAATTGTTCTCTCTGGTACTTCCATTTCCTGGTTTAACTTTCTTGGGTTCATTCACCTCCACTCCCTCCATCTACACTTTTAGGCCCCTCACCCCCAAGGTACCATACAGCTAATTGGAATAAAAGATTTCTGCCAAAGAGCCCCTCATATGGTGCCCGTCAGGTATTGCAGCGCTGACCTGACGAGCAGCAAGCCCTATGATGAAGCATGACATCCAGCCGGGTGTGTGAGGGTCCTAATTCCAACATGAGGAACTCCCTATCCCCCTGTAACTTTTGACCACTTAACCCTTTTCTCCCCCTTTAACAGTTATGAAGTGCATACCCTTTTGTATTGGCTGTAAAGAAGAGTACCACGCAAGCCAATATATGGTAAGCAGTGGGCTAGCTCAAAGCCCTTTTTGTTGTTAACAACAGCGTCTCACAAGCGAGATACATGCACTAGCGCATGCTCTCACAGACTCAATCCTAAAAACATAGAGAAGGGTTTTGGGTATGCTGCTCTCTTCAGCCATTAGTTTGTTTGTGTCAGCTTCCTTCCCTACTGTTTAAAGAAAGTGTCATTCACATGTTGATGAGTGCACAGGAAAACTTCAGTCCTACTGTTAAGCTACTGATTATTAGTCCGCCTCCAAATAAAGTGCATAGATGGTGAAATGAGGTATCCTGCACTGCAATAGAGTGATACCACACTATTGATTTTTTCCACTATGGATGTTTCCATTTAGGTGTGTTTGTGCATCTAAGTATGATTTTTACTTCTAAGTGAGTTTTTGTTGCTAAAAGAGTCTCCCACTTGATAGTCTTCAGTCCTTAACTTTCATCTATAAATCATTGATTTGAGGTGCGTTATTCTAATTAGTTCTATAGAAATGAAACAAAAGTACAGCATCAAGAATGTATTAGATTATCACACTAATGTCTAGAAATTGGAACAGGGCCTATAATACCCTTAAGGATGGTGGTTACCATAAATATCACATTGTTGTTTCCTTTCATCCAAAGGTGATTTTGTACCTAAAAGCAATTTTCGCCTATAAGAGATTTTATACATGAACGTGATTTGTGCTGTAAAACATGTGCTATGGTCATGATGATGTTGAGCAGCAAGTGTTTCATCAATTGCTGCGCAACATCATCATGACTTACTGCGCTGTCAATCAAATGTGATGTCACACTTGTGTAGTACCCAAATATCGTTGTCAGAATATTGCGTCCTAATCATACTTTAAAAAAAGAATTGCACCATAGGAGTTAATAATAGAGGATTTCCACCCAAAACGGCTATAGTTTTATAAGACAATATTTATGACATACAATATTTATGTATTCTATGTTGTGCCATGCTCCCATCATCCTGATTCTCAACTTTGCACTAATTTGACATTTTATCCTCAGACTCCTGCTGATGATGCACCAAAGGGGATTTTGCACCTGAATGTGTTTTCGTCCCTGAATTTGAGTTGTGCTCCTAAAGGTTTTTCCACACCCCTGTGAAGAGTGCATAAAGGACATGGGGAGGGCAGTTGCAATTAGAAGCGAGTTGCACCTAAACGTGTTTTTCCTTCGACTTGGTCTCCTAAATGTGTTCTCGACTCCTCCTCATGTTGTATCAAGTAAGATATTTTCCCATGTATGATACCACAACCCTGCTTACTTTGCAACAAGAGTGAAGTTGCCCCTAAAAGTGATTTCCGCACTTTGACATTATTTTGCACATAAATTTGATTTGTGTTCCAAAATGTTTTTCACACTCAAGCTGATGTTAACCAATAATGCTGTTTGTACCTCAGGCAAAATGTGGGACTATTGTTAAAACATTGTACTTATGCATTTTCTCTTTGTAATCGGTAATTCTCCAGGTCTGTGTATTGTGGCTGTCACATACTGTATATTATTCTCAAGATCAATAAACAAATACTGATAGCCTTCTATATCAGGACTGAACGATCTTAAGATAATTTAGACCTCATAAAGTCTGGATCCCAAAAATAGCATATTTTACAAAATCTCATCATTGCACATATCCATTCTGAATCAAATTGTCCTTGTTCATGAACTCTTGACATTATTTTAACCCATTCTTCAAATGTTTGTGACATTATTGATTTCTATTTGGTCTCAATGGAAGAGCTAGCCACATTCATTCTAATGAAGATCTGCTTAGTTTGGCTGCTAGATAACCCTGTTGTGTCTGGAAGGTGTACTGAGGGGAGTTAAAATTAGATCATGTACAAGTTCTACCTGGACCAGTTGGTTACCTGTATTAGAAATGATATGCCAAAATTCATACAGCTTAGGGCATGTCCAGAACATATGTACCCAATCGCCTTGCACCTGACGAGTACATCCTGGGCACCATAAAAATATACAAGACCCAATTTTGCATTAACATGGTGGTGATAAATAAAGAAACCATTTACAGTAATAATGCATGCCTATGAAATTGGTGCCCAGTCATAAATCACCTCTATGAAAACGGGAAGGTTATAATCTAGTCCTCTGCTACTTGTCCTCTGCTACTAACCTCCAAATCTTCACCACATTGTGTCAGACCCTACAAGCTCTGAAAGACACTACCATGTCTATTGAGTTTCTGACTGATATAATCTATGCCTACCATCTGAGCCACAAGCCTTCCCTCCCCTGCTACCCCATCTCCCTTGTATCAAGAACTTACCTCTTAGTAAATTAAGCCTAACAGCACGATGCCAGTTTACATGAAGGGGGCCTGAACCATAACCTGTAACAAAAACACACCAACACTGAGACAGATCAAACCCACAACCCCTTGGGTAGTCATCTCTGTCTCTAGATATAGTTTCTATCTGTCAACCAACCTACATATCAAATACAGCTACACCAAACCATTCACATACAAACTGACTCTACAAAGATGGATATGACAATACACAAGAGAGGTGCAACTAATCACCTCATTGCTCCATTACAGCAACTGACTACAGAGTAGAGCACACATCTTTATTCACTCCCAAAATGAATTCTTACTGAATCAGAATCACCTGCATGAGATGATACAAAATCTGCCTGCCACATGCTTGATGTTTCTCTCCCACACGCTCTCTTTCCAGGGACTGCTCGCCGAAATCCCTTACTCCTCACTTGACACACCTTCACCTTTTGTCTCCCACAAGCACTTTCCTCTCAGAGACTGCTGTCCTATTTCCCTTTCTCCCATACCCCCAACAATCTGTTATCCCAGGTCCTCTTACGTGGCCTACACAACCTCCAGAGCTAGACGTCTCAAACACAATCAAATATGTATCTGTATAAGTAACCTCAGATGGGTCACTTTCTCACAATACAGTGGCCTATTCCCTTCATATAACATAAAAGCCACTGTCTTGAACTGCTTGCCTGTAATCTCTAATTCAATTTCTATATCTGTGATCATCTAAGGCCTAACACTATTCTACTCAATGAAAACTTAAACATCCTTCATACTCCATACCATTATCACTAGCACAAAGATGTAACACCTTCCACCTTGAAAGAGGGTTAAAAACCTGCAAAGAAGTTGCCTTTAGTTACAATGAGTCCCTTAAATACAAACTGATATAGTCAATAGATCTCTCTTTTTTCCAATTTCTTATCGTGAAGATAAGAAACAATTCAACTAAATCAAGCAGGCTGAACATTATATACCACCCACCTGGCGGCAAAGAGCTTTATTGATGGCTAGGTTGATCATAGCCTCGATCAACTCACCTCCTCTTGTGATTCAATTTTACTTAGAGATTTGAACCTTCACTAGGAAAAAGTCAAAGACACTAAGACATCCATCCTCACATTCTTTCTATCAGACAAAACCTCCTACAACATTGCACCTTCCTACTCACAACAAAGGCTTTTCAATGAACCTAAGTTTCCCAAAGCACACTACATACACATCTCTAACTCTCTCAGATTGTTGGGCTAACTGTTCATTGCTTTCAAAATCCTTACCTTAACACACCCTCTTCATGCTAAACTGGAGATGGAAAAGGTAAACTCTAGTGAAATCAACCACATTAACAAAAGTGGCCCTAATTAAACAGAGAAAAGAAAGACAATCCACCGGTGGGAAGGAGGCACTCTTCGATTGCAGTCCCAGGACCATCATAATTTAGGTTCCCTTCTTTTCTCAAATCAGAAACAGCTCATGTGAGCCCTTATTGTTGCGGGCTTCCCTATGGCTCAACACTGTCCAGCACAAGCCCCCACTGCACCAGGCTCTCTCTCGTTGTGCAGTGAGTCCATGGTATCACCACAGCGTCTTACTATTTATCAGGTGAGTGCTTCCCCAACCAGTGGATTCTCTTTTTTTCCTATACTCCCAGCATGCTGACTCTTACCAATTCTCTGTTTAATTAGGGCCACTCTGGATTCCCCTGAATCCCTTCTCCCATCCTACTGAAGGGATCCTCCCAAATAGGAGTGACTCCTGCTACTTTTGTTGCCCCAGGCAAGTCACCATTCAATTAACTTGACATTAACCTTAAACAGGCCCATATGCTATATCCTTTTAATTCTTATGTATATGTTTTAATTTCAGATTTTGGGTGCTCAAACCCCATCCTGGGGATGACCTCACATTGCCAGAGCTCGAAACGCCGTCAACAATAGACCTATATAGACTCTGTTCCCTATACTGCAAAAAGTATTTGAAGGAGTTATGTGGATTTTTATGTGTGATGCACGTTTTTGCGCCTTTCTATCACCTACCACTGCACATCTCTTCACCTAAGTGTGAGCACTGGATCTTCCTTATGTAAAACTAAAATGCATAAAAATGAAAAAAGTATGCAATTGATTAATAAATTGCTATACATTATTGATTACGGGCCTTCTTTGTCCTTGCCTTGGGCAATTGGTGATGTTATGTCTCTAATGACTGAAGACATAGTGTAATTTTATTGGGATTAATGCCCCAGAGAACCATTGTTTTTCTAAATATAGCATTACTCCAGGTTCACTAATGTTTTGGTGTTACCCTTGTTCATAACATCTGCCAGAGACACAGAACACCTCATCATACACAAGGCCTTTGTCAAAGCTCCGGAATAAAGTTCACACCTCATCAGGGGAGCTATTCACCTTCTGGTTGACAGGTAATAGCTCATGCAAATGGTCTTTTAGAGGCTTTGGGCAGGCAGTAGGTAACTTTTCTACATTGCTACTATATGGATGGCACAATGAGTGCTGCAGTCCACTTGTGATATTTAACGTACAGGCTCTGAGTATTCTGAAGTAGCATATACTAGGGACCTCTGGCTCACATAAGTATAATGGCTTGTTATCAGGGTTGACCACAATCTCTAGGAGAACTCAACAACGATGCCCAACATATAAACTCCTGTTTGCAATAATTCTGGCGCTCCTTGCATGTGCCATTAGGGAATGTACCCTTTGGACAGAAGAGGATAGAACTGTCCCTATATGCAGATGATATCCTGTTATACAGTAGATTTCCAGAGAGGAATCTAGCCTTGCTGATAAGAAAAATGAGTAGCTTTGGGAGAATATTTGGGCTATGAATAATGGGAATTAAGTCAGAACTGCTGAGGCTTACTCCAATCACTTCCCATTTCATGGTAGAATTCCCAATAATAAGGACCAACTCACATTGCTGGATACCTCCTGGACCCTATTTTCACCACCTTCAACAACATAAGAGACAAGGAGTCCACACCTGTCGCCTTGAAAAACCAAACCCTCATCAAGTTCAGCATCCTTGTCGTGGTCTAATGCACCACTACCAGGCCAGCCTGCAGAAACAAGAACAGCTTCACTGGCAAGGAATGAAACGCCACTCTCAACACCCACCAAACCGAACACAGCAACAGCCTCCCCAAAGCCATCAAAAATGTAACAATTGGATCACTCTTGTGCCGACTCCCTTGCCCCTCAAATACCACAATACAACAAGATCTAGAACCCAGGACAGATGGTACACGGAGAAAGTCAGATTGTTGAAACGCCAATGCAAGTAACTGGAGCACAAATGGAGAATGAGCCAAGACAATACAATCATGAACACATTCAAATCTGCCCTGAGAGACTACCGCCAAATGATCCAGACCACTATACGTTCAGCTCTGGTGGACTGCATCAATGCCAGCACCTACAGAAAAAACGAAATCTTCACCATTGTGCAGGATTTCACCTCACCAGCAGCCACCTCAACCTTAATCACCCCTTGCAGGACCTCTGCAACAATCTCTCTCAATTGTTCAACAACAAAACCACCTTTACGGCAACTTCGACTCTCAACCAGACCTGACAGACCTAGCCAAATGCCTCTCAATCTTACCCAAATAACCAGTGCTAACCACATTACCTGTTATTACCCCAGAAGAAACTCCTGGAACTCTCCTGAATGTTTCACAAAGTCTCCCACCCTATTCTCATCCAACACCCACACAACATCAGAAGCCAAGGAGGCTCACTCCAATCGATCTGCTCCTTCCTGACTAAAAGAACCCACTCAGTCAGCCAGGCACTGTACACCTCAGACGCCCATGACCTCATCTGCGGAGCTCTGCAAGGATCATCTCTAAGCGTGACCTTATTTAACACAATCCCTCTAGTCAGTATCATCTGTTCTAACAATATCAACATCCTCTCATACACTGATAACACACAATTCATTGTCTCCTTCGCAGACAAGATGTGCAGGACACGGATCAAGTTCAAAGACTGCATGACTAAATCACTCATTATGTGATGACCAACTGTCTAAAGTTGAACACTGACAAGACGGACATCATGATCATCAGGATGAGCACTTCACTGTGGTACTCCACCTGGTGGCCAACAGAGCTAGAACCAACAACCACCCCCATACACCCACATCAAGACCCTCGGGATCATCATCAACAGAAAATTCAAAGTGACTGCCCAAGTCAATGCCGTCACTGTCTCATGCTTCCATACTTCCATACCCTGAAGATCAACAAAAATAATCATCAATAGGCTGAAGACCATTCAGAACTTAGCAGCCAGAATCACTCTCAACCACTCCCTCTGAAGTCACATCACACCACACCTGAGGGAGCTCCACTGGTCCCCCATACACAGCCATGCACAATTCAGACTCCTCACCCAAACCTTCTCTACTAAAAAAGTTTGACAGAGCTTTGAGCCAAAAATGTACATCTCCTTAAGGCATGCATAACGCTGGAGATAAATGGTATTTTCTCCAGACCTTTTCAACTTTGCATGTATGCTGTACTTTACAGCATACATATAAACTTGGATTTTTTTTTTTAAGTAGTTCTAAGCATAGTGTTGCGTGCTGGAGGGTTAGCATTGCAGTGCAAAACCTGTGGTAGTCATCATACACTCACTGTTGCACTAGGGTGCAATAATATGTGCACGACTCAAGACTGCCTAAAGTGTGCCAGTGCAGGGGGAGACAGGAACAGCCCTGTATCTTAGCAGAGATGGCACTGTTTTCTCTCTCTTTGATGCAATGCAGGACACCAACCTTGGTAGATGTGCTGTGGTGCATCAAATGTTAGTAAACCTGCCCCTATGAGACTATGTTCTCAAGTTTATTGCACTAATTTTGGTCCCTGGTATTTCCCTGAGCTGCATATCACAGTGCCGCCTGATAATAGGAGGAGCGGGCCACTTTTTAGGTCTCGCCTACGCAGCGCGCATGCGCTGTTAGGCAAAAAGACCTTTTCCAAAAACGTGCACGCGTTCCATTGCCTTCAATGGCAACGCGTGCACGTGTGGAGATTCACTTGCAGGAGCTCGCGGCGCCATATGGTAGCAATTATCACTCCTGACGCTGCACGCTCCCGCAAGTCAAACGCTTTCACTCGCCCCCTCCTCTCGCCCCTCCCCCTGCTGCCTCCTTTTGTGACGGAAAGGAACTCTTTCCAGGCAGTTTCATGGTAAACGCATTAATGTTTCTACCCGAAAAGTAAATCGCGCGTCTTTCTGAGACAATATAGATGTCAGTCATAATAAGGAGTTAACTTGTCACATCTCAGTGTGTTGAAGCGAGCATTATAATATAGATGGTTATTATCGACCAGAAGTCCCCGATGGGACAATACTGTGACTTTAGACAGTATTGGAAGAAGTGTGTTGTTTTAATTTGGAAGACAGCTTGTGGAATTTTTGAGAGTATGCAAATTGCACCCTATCAGCATACAATATACAGCTGTCTCACTACATGTATAATTCTATTTCTACCAGAGAGTGAAAGGTCAGGGGTAATGATGTGGACGATAAATTTTCTTTGTTAAATTGCACATTGTATTGGGTAGCTTATAATACCATCTTTCGGAGTTATGTGTTTGTGGAAGAGGAGCATTGTAGGAGGAAACATCCCAAGCTAGTTTGTCCTAATACGTTATATGACAGCTCCAGAAAAATAGGAACTAGGCAATGGATTCTGTGATATTAGGACCACTACTAGTCTATAGTTTCATCTGTGATGCACCAACGTTTTGGGGAATAATGCATTTTTATAATTGTAAACAAAATTCTAAAGAATACGACTCATGCCAAATTGGTCACGACATTTCGTTTTAAGACTTTTTGATGAGCAGTCTTCATGGTAAGCTCATTCAAACAATAAGTAAAAATGTATTTATTAGACATTTCATGACATTAGAAGTGTTCTTCAGAGGTGGATTTAGTGTGCATTGCTGCATTTTGTTACAAATTGCAAACTTCTTAAAATGCCCAACTTTTGCAAGGCACTTCGATGAATAAACAAGACGAGACCCAATACACTCTTTAAATTAGTAGGCTCGAGATTGAACCATGTACTGCACAGCACTGAGAAGAGAATCACCTCTAGGCACTGCTTGATTGGGGAGGGGTTAGCGAAATTCGTAGAAATGTTTTTTCAGTTTCTTTCGAAACATTATGTGGTTTTTGTCTGAAAGTTAATGGGTTTGCATTGTGTAGTCCGTGTCTACGAACTGTGATGCGTCACTAGAATTTGGAGATGTAGTGTGTTCTGAGGGACTAGCTTATGGTTAGAGTAATCGTCTGGGTAATAGCATTCATACTGTTGATATGTTAGAGACAATTCATGCTTAAGTATTTGTGAGTGAAACTAAGGATCTTGAAGGTCATATTCAAGGGGAGCCAATGGAGTGCTGTCAGGGAGGCATTAAATGTGCTCCAGGATGTTGATTTGTACATTTTCCTTTGCTCTACCGATAACATGGATATATAAAACAAGAATTTGCAATGCAATTGTACTCGCATTTGCAAGAGTTTAAGCTATTAGTATTGTAAATGACAATGTCTTTTATGCATGTCTTAAAACCGAAAACATAAATAAAAGGCATTGTCATTTACAATGCCAATAGCTCAAACTCGTGTAAATGCGAGACCTATTGCATTGCAAATGCTTGTTTCTCAGAGCAGTCTTTCCAAGAGACCAATATAAGAGAACACAGCTTCAGATTGTTATGCAAGTAGCATCTTTCTTTAGCAATGAGAGTTCAAGATTTCAATCAGCATCACATTTAGCTGTGAGCTCAAACCACCTTCAGATCGGAAGAAGAAAAAGAGCCAAGGGGCAAAGAATGTGAGCAGGAGATAAATTACTTAAAAGCAATGAAATGTATCTTGTAAGTTATGAGATGCTCTGTCAAGCCATGGAGATAAGCTGGAAGGTGACTACTTTTCCTCATCATTTCCTGACCACTATTTCAAGAAAGATGAGAGCAAATTGCCTTAAAAGCCTCCAGTTTTGTGAAAGTGAAAAGCTAAAGTCATAAGTAGATCTGTATCAAGAAAGGCAGAAAGACTGTGTGCTTGTGTGTGTGGTTATGTAAGAGATATGTGTGTATATCTCTGAGCAAGTGTGTGCTAAAGAGATATTTGTATAAGACCTAAATACTTGTGCGGAAAATGAAAATGCATGTGAAATATTTGTTGTGAAGTAGTAGTGTTTGAGAAATGTTCCTATTTTAGAGCGTATGGATTTTGTTTGACACTGTGTGTGTGCCTGTGAGGGTTGTATATGTGTTTGTTTGTGTGTACAAAATATGTCTGTGTGTTGCGTGTGTATTTTTATTAGAGATGATGGTTCATAGTCTTTACATATCTGAATTTGAATGTGAGCCATACTTGTGTAGGAGTGATTGTAATTGAGAGAGAGTTATGTGTGTACATGAGAAAGAAAAACGTGGGACTGTGTGAGTGTGAGGGAGAGATGGTTCAGTGCCATATTCGTAGTGTGTGCGTGTGTGTGTGCGTGTGTGTGCGTGTGTGTGTGTGTGTGTGTGTGTGTGTGTGTGTGTGTGTGTGTGTGTGTGGTGGACGTGTCTATTTTAAATGCATGGCATAAGCCTTGCAACACGTGTGTGTGTTTGTGTCTGCGCATGTCTTCGTTTGCTAGAATGAGACAAAGGTCAAAATTAAAATAGGAAAGGAAAAAAAATTAGACAGGGAATGTATAGAGTGAACGAGGGAAGGTAAGTGAGCTAGCTTCAAGCTGTATTGGCTTGTAATAATCCGTTCGACAGGGACAGTAAATAATTGACATATGTCTCCTACAGTGTCTTGGCTATTTACGGTTTTGGAGACGACGAGTTATCTTTGTGCCATCTCATCGTGTTACATCACTCGCTCTTCTTGCTCGAACGTTAATATCTGCCATCGGCATGTGATATGCAGTGGTGTTTCCGGGATAACACAAGACAAGTTTATCTCCAGCAGTCCAGGGCAATGTAATTGCCACTGTCAAGCCGACATATTACTGCCAGGCAGAGCAACGTTAATAATATAAGGTTGCAACCCCCTACCCCGGGCTTACACCGAGATATCTCCATAATTAGAGAGCTCTCTCCTCGAGCACACCCCCAGTGCATCATACCTGAAGACGAGCTGCGGAAAGCTAAACGCGAGGGCACAATTCAAATCAGCGGGATTGAGCTGCAGACACCTGCGCCGCTGTGATTATACATCTCGCGGCGACGAGGCAGGTGTGGGGCTGGCTGTGAAGAGCCAAGGAAGATTACAAGAGCGTTTTCGATTGGTGTGTCAGCCTTCTTTCATCTGCGTCCTTGTATGTGGGCGAGAAAGAAACGCGACATTCAATGTAAGCAATAATTTTTCCACGGCGTGAGATAATTGCCACATATCCATGGCGGCCTCGCACGAGGAACCTGAGTGCTAACTATTAAAGCCGGAGCTTTAAGGAAGGGAGGAGCGAGCCCGGAGGCTTGCCTAATGACACGCGAAAATAATGTGTTGTTAATGTATTAAAATGGGTCATCATCCCCGTGTAATCTGTGCCATACATATAAATCGCATCCAAACCAGATATTATATATTATGAAAGAGCACGTCCTGGCAAATGTAGGGCAGGATGTACTAAAGAAAGCACATTTGTGAAAGGCATTTTGAAATGGCACGCACAGATGTGCTTTCCCCAGGCATGAGCTTGCTGTGATCTGCTTGAAAGTAGATCATCACCTTTGGCTGCCATTAATAGCATTGGTCTTTTGTAAACTAACCCCAGGGATGTTCTTGTTCCAAAGGGACTGGATGAACGTTCCAGCTTTTGGTCAATTTGAGGGTGAATACTGTTTCCAGTGTTTTCCACTCAGAGGCACCCTTGAATTCATTGGGTACAGGGGTTGTAACTGAGACAATGCTATTCCCATCTCCTGTTGGAACTATTAGTGAGCCAAAAGATATATGTTGTCTGCCGCATTTATTGAATAGGCCTGACAGCACACCATCCCAAGAGCAAAAACAACCCACACCTACTGTGGACTCCTCCCTCAATTTATCCACATACTTCCTCTGATTTCATGATCTTTAATGTGGAGAATGGCGATTCTCAGATTAACATGAATAGAGAATCAGGATTTCATTATAGACAGGGAGGCTAGCATTATGCATACTTTTTATTGCCATTAAGGAACTTTTCCAAACAAGAACAATAGAGAATTAGAACTCAAACAAACCATAAATGTCACTGTAATAAAACAATCTTCCTCTTTTAAATGCAAAACTGTAAGGAAACGGAAATTCTTCCTTCAATCTGTAACGTCCATGATCCAATATCCTTAAGACTGCGAATCTGAAATAAAGAATAACATATGTAATAACATCTTGTTCTCAAAAGACAGCACCAGTAAATTACACATCCTCTTTTTCTTTTCTACTTAAATCATTTTTTTCTTTAAAAAAATATATTTTAGCATTATAATTATTTTTTATTCCTTATAGGAGAGGCGGTTGGGATAATGTTAGCCTCCGTGTGTTTAATGAAATCCTGAGTCTCTATTCGGGTTAATCTGAAAATCGCCATTTTGTTACAAGACCAGAGGCTACCATTATGAATGTTGAAAGCCCTTCAACACTGCCTCTGACGTGCACAATTGGTCTAAAATAATGCTTAGCAAAAGTTCCGACATTTGGCCAATCAGCTGCTTTTAAAATATATTGCAACTTACCTCCAGACCAACAAGCTTTGCTAGCCATAGCACCTTACAGAATGGGCGTTATAACATTCCACATTCACCCCTGCTTGTTCAATTGCAATTTGGACCCATTTTGAAATTCTTGCATTACTTACCGCTCTAAATGGTCTCCCATAAGAGATAAATATTTGGTGTTCACTATCCCTTCTATTCTCCAATACTCTAGACTCATATCCCCTCAAATAGTCAACCACACATAACTTTGGACTTTCATAATATTTTGGATAAAATATTGACGTAAGCATAGCTTTTGTCCTTTTCCAAATTAACCCCTTGAGTGCCCCGCCCTTTCCACGCCCTGTGCCGGGCGTTTCATTAGCGGGCGGGGCTCATGACGAGATAGTCTCGTCATGGGCACAGCGCAACCGCGGCCCATGACGAGACCATCTCGTCATGGGCACTCAAGGGGTTAAAAAAGAATACTCCACCTGGACTAAACATTCTGTTATTAACCTCTAAACATTTAACATCTGACACTTGTCTAAAAGACACCAAACACAAAAGCGTTGCCAGTTTAATGGAGAGATACTTAGTATTCAAATATGTGTTCAATGACCTTGAGAGAAATAACTTCAAAATCATATTCACATCCCACAACATATCATACCTTGCTTTCGGAGGTCTCTTCAGTCTCATGCTCTTCAAAATCCTACAAACCAGAACATTACTACCAACTGATTTACCCCTGACTAAAATATGACCTGCAGAAACTGCAGATCTCTAACAATTCAACGTCCTGTAACTCAATCCCTTTTCACATTGTTCTACCAAGAAATGTACAACTTCTACCACAGATGCCTCCAAGGAATCCACACTCCTTTCCACACACCAACTAACCCAAATCCTCCATATTCCTTTGTATCTACGTCTGGTACCTGGTACTCAAGAGTCCTTGAGCAATTCAGTAACCCCTCTGTAAAGGCCCTCGAATGCTCAGGATCTCCTGACACCCACCAAACAAGGAGGTTCAACCCTCTTCTCAACACCAAATTATGCTCTTCTTCTTATTCATTCGTCAGTAGACCATCCTCTGCCATAACTTAACAAGGGAATCACGCAAGCCAACTCCAGAACTGCTGGAAACCAAGCCTGTGACACCCAAAACTCACCTCTCCTTCCTCACCTTTCGAAGAACCCTCTGAATCATTGCAAAAGGTGGGAATGCATACCCTTTTATATCTATCCATTTCTGCTGGAATGCATCTACCGCTGTCGCACATGGATCTGGTAACCAACTGAAATACAGGTGAATCTAAAAAGTCAATCTGGTTGTAAAGAGATCCACTTCCAAAGGACCCAAAACCCATTATATCCTCTTGAAAAACCTTCAACCCAGTTTCCAGCCACTGAAATCTTTCACATGTTTTGAATTCCAATCTGCCACTAAATTCCTTACCCCTGGAAGATATTCCACTATAAAGCTTATCTTTTGTTCCAGACAGAATAACTAAGGTTCCTTCGCCATTTCTGACAGAGTTTTGGACCTGCATCCTCCTAAGTGGTCTATGTAAGACACCACTGAAACATGGTCGATTTTCATCAAAACTGTCTGACCAAGTGATATGTTCCTGAAACTCCTCAGGGCATATAAACCTGCTGTTAATTCCAGACAATTTATATGATTGACATTCTCTTGACCTGACCATGCACCACCTGTCTCCTTTTCTCCCAAATGAGCACCCCACCCAATCAAACTGGCATCCATCTCCAGAACAAACTCTGGTACACATCCAAATATTGCTCCTCCATTTAAAGCCTCCAGATTGTGCATCCACCAATCCAGCTCTACTTTTGCTTCCTGATTTAAAACAACTTTGTCCCCATACCATAAGCCTTCTCTCAAGGCCTCTGCTTTTTCATCTGCAAAGCTTGATAATGCAAAGGGCCTGGGAATGTAACTTGGATCGATGAAGAAAACAATTGTAATATTCTTGCCTAATCTCTCAGAGTCAAACTGCCCTTCTTTACAGCACGTGAAGCCCCCTTCTTTATCAACTTTCTTTTCTTTTCTGGTAACAACAACAATTCTCCAATTGTGTCTATCCTGAAACCTAAGAATTCCAAGCTCTTAGCAGGAATCATAATGGATTTCTCCTCGTTTATGGAATACCCACATTTACTAACCCATGAATTGTATCCTTCAATTGAGTTACTAACACTTCCACATCATTCAACATCAAAAGAATGTTGTTGAGATAAATAATTATGCATTAACCTCTTTCCCTCAAATAAGCCACTGTAGTGCGTGCTGTACATCACCTTTGTAAACACCAATGTGCTGATGAAACATCAAATGGTAGGCATTTAAATTGATATAACAGGTTTCTCCATCTGAACCGAAGGAATCTCTCACTGTTTTCCTCCATAGGTACTGTGAAATATGCATCATTCAGGTCTTATTTTACCAACCAGTCTCATCCCTGAAGCATATCCCTTAACAGATGGATGCCCTCCATCTTAAAATGCAGGTAAACTATAGACCGGTTTAAAATTCTCAGATTTATTACCGGTCTCCATCACTTGTTCTTTTATTCCACAAAAAATAATCTGCTTACAAATTGTTTTAAGTGATCTCCTACTAAACAAATTGCTCCTTTTACTAACATCGCATTTATTTCTAAATCTGCTATTTTCACTTGTCCCTTATTTGGACCTAACTTCTTTGGTTCCTTTATCTGACTCGGTACCTCCACAAATTCTGTTTTGAAACCTTGAATTGTACTCCAGATCCATGGTTTGTTTGTTATACATTTCCATTCCTTTACAAATTCTCGCAACCGTCCTCCTACTCATTTTTGGGAAAAACCAAAAGAAATCTCCATACTCACTGTGGGTACCAGAGGTTGACTGTCCTCTTCCCGGTACACTTCTAGATCTACCAAACCATCCTCTTTGATGGAAGAATCCCAAGGAAATTTTGAAAGCCTCTCCCACTACCTCTGTTGATGTAATTATATTTGGCCCCATGAAATTCCCAGCCAGTATAAGGTCCTTGCCTGCTGACCCCTTGAAAACCAACTCCAATAACCTTTCTCATATCATTCTGCACCTTGTCTAGTGCCATGAATGTGGCTATACGTTTCCCTAAACGTTTTACCAAACCCTCACCAAAGAGCAACTCTTTTGCACTGGTGCTTGCCTCCTTAGTAGCCATGTCTCCTAATTTAGGATTAATATTCATTAGCACAGATTTCCTATGTTCTGCCAGAAGCCCAGAATTGGCATTCCCCAAAAACACCATAGCCGTTTGGCTCCAACCTCACAATAACTCTACATCTACATGTTTGCCATTTAAATGTGCCTCCGCTGCCACATCCATAATTTTAGCCAGAAGACCCAAAACATCCAGTAGATGATCCTGGCATTGCTTTAGTGATCTTTCTAGACCCTTACATGGATCTCTCCACCCTCTTAAAAAGATAGGAAATCATGTCTGGATCCAGATTGGGAGTGTAGCATACTTTATCCACAATCTGAGGCCTTGAGCATTCTGCTTTTAGTACATTTCTCACCTCTCTCACTCCCAAGGCCTTCTTATCCATTCCATTATAAATTTGCTAACATGGTCCAAAGGCCAACAATCAGCGCTTCTTGGATGACGTATATTGTAAGGACTGAACATCTCTTCTCCCATAGGGTCTAGGGTCTTTTATCACAGCATTTACAGAAGCAGATGCATCACCCTCAATATCATTTATATAATCATCCTGATTTATATCCAAAATGTATTCATCATAAATTTGTCCCATTCATTGAATGACATTATCATCAGATTCCTTTGTCATCTCATCCTCTTACATTTCCTGTGGGTCTCTAAAGACACTTTTGCTCTTCATGTTGCTTCGGACACCCATCTTTCTCATGGAGTTTAATCCATCTATACTCCTCTTATTCATTGGCTTAGTTTTCTAAGCCTCTTACTCTTTTTACTTCCTATCCTATTATCCTCTTCCTCTGGCATTGACCAAAACTCCTCACCTGGGGCAAAATCCTTCCTTTTTCTTTCTATAACCAATTCCACAACCTCTTTCATAGAAGCCTTTACTTCACTTTTAATCAGCCTCCATAAACTTTCTTCACTCTCCCTTCTTTCAACCATATTCTGTTCCCCACAATTTCCTTCTGTAAATATGGCTGCCTATCCCTTGCAAAATTCTGCTCTAGTCAATTAAATTTAATCAAACTAAATGTAAATCTCCAATTCGGATCATAAAAAATCTTATTCCATATTTATACTACTCTCTTATCTATTTCTCTCTTTCCTAGCTCCTCCGAACAGCTGATCGTGATAATGTGTCACTTTTCTCGATTGCCATAGAGCTCTGCGAATAGCGTCAGCATATTCTCTATTATTTTAATACTTTTTTTTTTCAATCCAAGATGGCTCCCTCGATCTTGCGAGAACACGGGAACAAATACCTTAACCGTTTCTTTTTATTCCTAAATGCGTGCAGTTAGAAATCTTAAACCGTCACGCTGTTGTGTATTCATTTGAATGGGAGCTCACGCCTATCTTGCACCAACCTCCGCTCCCCTTTAGTGGCCCCTCGCAGCCGCACGCTCTGCAGCACGCATCTGACTTCCAGACGATAAGTTGCCTCAAATCCATGTAAAAAACTCAAATTAGCCTTCCTTCGATACCAAACGAAATTGGAGGAAGGCCAAAAGACATACGCTATGGGAAAAAAATACACTCAGACACCCAAGCGATCAATACATATTTTATTCCACTGTGCAGACCTCAAAATGGTATGCAATAGATAGTTAAGGTACTTATCTGATCAGAAGCAGCATTTAAAAGACGAAGAGTGTTTATTACAGTGACATTTATGGATTGTTTGAGTTTTAATTCTTGATTGTTCATATTTGGAAATGTTCTTTAATGGCAATTACAGAGTATCCCTAATGGTAGCCTCCGGTCTTGTAATGAAATCAAACATGTATACCTTACTAAGGATCATGAAAAGCATAGAGTTAATGAAGCATTATTAAGAAAATCTGACATTTTCAAAGTTGCTCCTGATTTTTCCTCTCTTGGTTACTAGTTTTGCCTGATAATAGGATTCTGTGAACTGTGACACGACTATGTGCTCGTGTCCTAAAATGTTGCTGTTAAAATTAGCTTTACCTAAATGAGCAATTTAATTTTCTTGCAACTCAATAGTAGATGTTGCAGAATGTACACCAGTGGCATGGAAGTTAAATGCCCTATCTGGGCGGAAGTGTGTATTTACCTACATATATGACAAAAATATTTTGCAGTCAGGAGCACCGCTGTGCTCTATCTGGGCTTCAGTTTGCCTTCAGCATGTGAGAAAATCTATTTTTATATATTTAGAAGCTATCCCTTAAGTGTATCTTGTAAGCCCAAGGTGGCACATTACATATTTAAAATAGGACATTTCAGAGTGACTAAAGGCCTAAACACAGGAAGTGGACAAAAACAGCTTGGAAAACAAAGGGAAGACACTCTATGACTACCACATTTAACGTGGAAATGAAAATGCCAGAGCCCTCCTATATCCTTTGACTCAAATTCTAGAAGTAGGGGGGTGCAGTATGGACCCTGTTAGAAAGGACAAGACATCATCTGAATAGGGGAGTGTTTCATATCAAAAGAAGGGTTCAGCAATCACAGACTTGGGACTTCTGGGAACTTTTGGAGTAAAGCAAAGTGGAAGTGCTGTAAAAACATGTGGACATAAGGCAAGATATTAGACAAGATTGGGTAAGCAAAAATTCCCAATCTCTGAATAGTACACAGAATAAGACTGGTACCTCACAGTGATCACCTGAGAACATCACTAAACCTAGGAAAGCTATAGTTAGAGAAAATCCTACTTGAGGAAGGGAAAGTCTTGTCACCTGACTTCTGCCTAGCACCCAGGGACTTGAACTGCTGTTCAAGGGACAGGTGGCCTTCTACCTGTTTGCCTGCAGGGTGGTGTAAAAAGTAGAAGGACCCCTGACTTCAGCAAGGCTCAACTGATGATTGAGAACTGGATCTTTAAGGAGCCTTATCTGGAGAGAAACCTGGTTCTCAGAATATTCCCTGAGGACCTTGGGGCTGCAGGAATGATCAGGAATACAGTTCCCAGCAGTTGTAGAAAAGTAGGCCTTATTCGTTTTTTTCCACCACTGATTACTGGGACATGGTGCTGAGGGAAGACCAGGGAGGTGAGCAAGAAAACCAGGTTCATCCAACTTCAATCTTTTTGCCAAGATGAAAATGAGTTCAGCAGGACCTTATGGTGATGGTATTTGGCCTCATGGAGTCCTACCCAGCTATAGTTTACAGCCATGTCTCACTGGAATTTGAAAAAAAAAAAGTGACTAAGTCTGTAGGTGTAACCTTGGACTAAGGCAAGATGGTAAATCCATCTCAATGACGAAGTGAACTCTGTGGCTGTGAAATCTAGTATTTGTTCCAACTGGAGGATTTGATGCCAAAACCAGTGACTTCAGCGGAAGCTCAGAAATGACTTTTTCGATTTTGAGGACCCTCACTGGCTTCATTCTAGGACCTTGCCCTGCTGAAGAACGTTGATCTCCAGAAAAAGGATTAAATCCTTTGACCAACTGCAACCTGCTTTGTGTATCTAGCCTCTGCTCCATTAAAGTCAGGCTGAAATCACCCCACTGACACCCAATCATGAGTGTCATTAATACCCCCCGAAGGGGTAGAGATTCTCTTACCGTGGTTGAATCTGTTACCAAGGCACACTTTCTATGCAAATGGGGATGATTCAAGGGTGGCATTATCTAGTTGCTTTTTTCCCCAGAGAATATTAGCCAGGTCCCATTATTTGTATCCTTTGAGGGAATAATGTTTTTTTCTTGGTGAAGCATATGACTTTATTAAAGTAGCAAAGCACAGGATGAGCAGAAGTACCAACAATGATGCCTTCAATGATGCATTCCTCAGGTTCTGTAATGTGCGAGAATTATATAATTTAGGTTTTTGATATGCATAGCTGTAACAGTCATTGTACAGTTCAAACTAAGGGGTATATTCTCAAGGACTTATCTCCGAGTTAGCGGCAGCCAAAGTGGTGATAAATTCATCGCACCATTCACAAGCTGGTGCTAACAGCTGATATCACCAATTTTCATGCAATAGTACCCGCAAAATACAACGCCACGGATGACACCGGCAACTAACGCTAATGAGATGCAGAGTAGGCGTGCCCGTGCAAAAAGCAGCGACATCACCACTTTGCAACATTCTCAACGACCAGCCCGATCTGCGATAAGATCCCAAAACATGAGATAAGGCGCATTAGCAGCAGGAATTTAACACCTGCTCCTACCTGGTGTTAAGTCGGCCGACAACCTGCACCATGAAAGGGAGCCCAGCACACAGCCACACCTGAAGAACAACAGATGCCATTGAGCCACTGATCAGGCTGCTCGTACACCCACGAGGGCCACAACATCCACCACCCCCAGGAACACCCTGGGGCCGAGGGCCCTAGCCCGCCCCACCGGACGAAGATAGTTCACATCAACTTTACAAGTTCCTGAACCAAACAATTCGCCAGAAGCCACTCAAGAACAACAATTAACATTCATGCGTGGACAGACAGAGGTAAATCATTCACTCACCTTTGAATTTCTCAAAAAGAATGATTCATTCAAATGTAACTCAATACTACTATTCGGAAGAGTCATGGCGGGTCTCCCATGGACATTCTGTAAGTCACAGCCTGCAAGACAAAATTCAAGATAAGAAGGTGTGTCATGCGCTCATCAAAGGACAGAGAGAGAGAGAAAGAGAGAGAGAAAGAGAGAGAGATAGAAAGGGGGAGAGAGGGAGAAGGAGAGAGAGAGAAACAGAGGAAGAGAGAGACAGTGAAAGAAAGAGAGGGAGAGAGAGAAACATCCCTGGGCCCTGTGCGTGGTTCATTTTTGGGCTGGACAGGATACCAACTGATGCGTGTGTCTCTGTTGCAGTGTCGGCGCCACACGGACCTCAACTGACAATGTCGCCCTGTTGATTGACCACGGAGGGGCGGCCACGCAGGAAGGGATTGTACAAGGAGCGCCAGGCCACACGGGGTCTTGGCTGATACATGCCAACTGTTGTGTGTGTATCGCTCTTGGTGCACCATAAGCCCATTTGCAAAGTGAAAGCCTCATCACATTTCAAGAGTGCAAGCAGTAGCCAGACTGACATTGTGGATGAAAGCTCCTTTGTCCCAATACAGAAGTCAGAAGGGCATCTGCGCCTACAACCTTGGCAATGCATGTGGCGGGCACCTCCTGAAAGATACACCATAGCAGATGATGACTCCCACACTCCACACAGCGCTAATGAAAGAACAACTTATCCACACCCCACACACAGAAGACCTTGCCCGAGATAGTCCTGCATGGAATGCCCTTGACACTTAAGCACAGCAAAACCCATACGTCCAAACTTTGGACACTCATACGACTCATTGCTCCGAGCTGTGGCATCTCAGCCGCAGGTCAGAAGAGTGCGGGTTCTTGAAGACCCAACAATGCAATGGCAGGACATCCCGGACACATGCGCAACCTGTGTCACGTGGAACTGTACCGTGACCGACTGCTATTCGAGTGGCCCATGGATGTCTGCCTATCCAACACAACGGTAGCTGAACTGGATTATGAAGTGTGTGCGCCCCCTGTTGGCCCACTACCAGGAGTGTAACTGTGATACCCATTCGTGGGATGCCTTGATATTTGGCGTATGTGCTGGCAGTTGGGTATGGGAGATTGCACACTTCCTCGTGTGCAGTGACCACATTGAGGCGCTCCCCTTTTGAGCTGTGTTGCGGATTGGTGAAACTGCGTAGACGGAGCACATCTGTCCGGACCAGCTAATGGATTGGCTCACCCTCATGTTTGTTGAAGTCGACAACTATGTACTTCTGGAACTGATTGCCTATGAAGCCTTGCTCGCTCTCATGGACGAGTAACTACATTCCTGCAGCCACAACTGATTGTGACCCATAGCACAGGTCCCAACACCCTTTTGCATCTTGGAAAAATGGTCACATATCCTACCATTACAGTGGACATGGCTGCATTCGCCTGGACTCAGAATGCATGTGCGAGCAACACTGCGGGTTGACACACACCTGTGCAAGGTGAGTGGACAGCGGTGCATGGCAACGTTCCTCAATTTGGCACCCTGCTGGAGGGAGTGTACACACATGGCAATGTAGTTCTACATGTGACCCTTTTGGACTCTGTCACCTGCGCACTGTCAGCAGAGCAGACAGTCCGCGCAGTCCGGTGGTACAGGACTATGCAGATCCGAAGGGCTGTGAGTGGTGTCCCCTGACACGGTGCATTGAGCGTATGCCAAACCTCACATGGCTTGTCTAGCAAGGCAAGGTGGGCTGAGACCGTTGTCATCCGTGATGATTTCTGTCCATGTTTGCATCCCCATGTCTTGCACCTCTACATGTTCCTTTGCTGCCTGTTAGTATATGATGCACTGGTCTGCATGCTGTGGCCCTTGTCTTGCCCGTACTGACACGCACATGCTGATAAAGTGTACGCAACTTCACTAGTGTTCAACTGTGATGAGTGTTGATTAGAATGCCAAATCGTGTGCCTCAATGAGCATTGTCCGTACACAGGGAGGGACTGACGGACGCATTTCACTTAGGGGTGAGTCCCCATTGGCAGCTCCACCTCTGTGAGCCAGACTTTGTGGTTGGTAAAGTTGCTGGTAGACCTGTGCGCTTACGTGTCTTCAGCAATGTGAGTATGGTATCCAACTTCTTGCCATGTGGATCAATGTGATCCATCAAAACAGGCTGTGTCCACACAGTTGAGTGTGTGTAGGTATGCAAAGAGATGTACTGTTGTCACATGTGATGGGGGATTGTACCTTTTGTGCAATCGATGTCCCTACATTCATCCATGCTTTTATTCTTGACTGAACTAGACATGACACATCTGTGTGACTTGGAATGTTTTATTCGGGGAACTACCTTTACAACGCAACTTTTACAACGCTATGCTATTACAACGCATTTTTTACAACGCAAAAGCTTTTACAACGCATGCTTTTACAACGCATGCTATTATATGGTAAGTACTTTTACAACGCATATACCATTACAACGCATTCTTTGAAAATGCCTTTACAACGCATGCATTTACAACGCATGCATTTACAACGCATGATGTTATATGGTAAGTACTTTTACAACGCATATACTATTACAACGCATTTTTTAATTTTTGGATTTTAACTTAAATAAATATATATCGTTTAATTTAATGTTTTTTTATCAACTATAAATATAAAAAAGTGAGTAGTTTAACAAAATATTAATACTTGAGTATTTTTGTAATATAAAAGAGTATGTTTTAAGTTAAATTAATACTTGAGTATTTTTCAAAATAGGAAGAGTATATTTTAATTTAAATTTAAAAATATAAGTGTGAGTTGTTTAACAAAATATTAATACTTGAGTATTTTTCTAATACAAAAGAGTATTTTGTAAGTTAAATTAATACTTGAGTATTTTTGAAAATACAAAGAGTATATTTTAATTTAAATTTAAAAATATAAGTGTGAGTAGTTTAACAAAATATTAATACTTGAGTATTTTTCAAATATAAAAGAGTATTTTTTAAACTAAATTAATACTTGAGTATTTTTTTTTAAAAAAAGAGTATATTTTAATTTAAAATTAAAAATATAAGATTTAAATTTAAAAATATAAGATTTACAAATGAGTATTTTAGTAATATGAAAGAGTATTACAAAAGTATAATAAAATAAATATAGTTTAAAAAATAAAATGATTTGGCTTTTGACAAATAAATAATTGAGTATTTTTATTTTAATTAAAATTTGTTAATAATTTAAAAAAAGATTTATTAATAATAATTTTTACTAGAGCTTTCTGAAAAATATATTTAAAAATTTATTTAATAATTAGTTGTAAGAAAGAATTATACACAGAGTATTTTTTAAATAATTTTTAAAAAATTTAATATTAATAATAAAAGAATTGTATTATGAGAAATTAATAATTGAGTAATTTTAATTTAAATTAAATATGTAAATAAAAGTTAAATAAGGATTATTATTAAATATTAATACTAGACCTATTATTTAAAATTAATAACAGTAAATTAAAGAAAAAATTAGTATTAAGAAAGATTAATACTAGAGTATTTTTAAGTTTCTTATATAAAGTTTAATGTTTGTCCAAAAAAAGGAAGAGTACTTTTGGAGTATTAGAGTAATAAGAAATGCATTTCAGAAATAATAATACCTAAAGAAAAAAGAGCAGGAAAAAAAGAACTTACTTTAAAAAAAAATTCCAACGCTTTTGCATTGAAGTCTATGAGCTTATTTGTCCTTCATTTATTTTGCCAGCTTCAAAATATACAACCCGCGGAACAAGAAAAGAAGGATCAGAAAGAGAAGAAAGAGCAAGTTTTGAAGGAAAAAGACAATAGAGTCGAGGTAAGGAACACATTTAGTAAATTTACATTAAAAAAGTTACATTTTTAAAGAATAAATAACAATTATAAAAATAATAACAGTAAACATATAATGTTTTCAAAATATTTATTTATTGAAAAATCCTGAAAAAATAAACCATATTTTTATTTAATTTTGCAAAGCAAGTAACATTTTTAAGAAAACATATAAATATTTTAATTACATTTTTAAACATTTATTTACAGATTAGTTAAATAAAGTAGTCCGTTATAAATATTGATGCACGCGATGACGTAATGACGTGAGCGTCGATGTAATGCGCCATTTTGAAGAGCATCGGAGGAGGAAGCAGCAGGAAGCTGATCTGCGTCCAGGTAGGAAATATTTTCACTTTAAATTATAGATTAAACCTTTAATAGTGATACATATATAATGAGGAAAGAATAAGGAGAGGTTGCGGGAAAACTAATTGATGTTTTAAATGTTTTTAAACATGTCCACAATAATGTCATTAATGTATGCCTATGTCGGGTCGCGAAAAGTTATTTGTTTATTTAAAAAATGTATGTAACTGTTAAAAAATTTAAAGTTACTGTTCACAAAGTTTATTTCTTTACTTCGGAAGTAAAAAAAGTGATTTTGATCTTCATTTCTAAGTGAAAAAAAATAGCGTACTCGTAAATTTTGGGAATTAATGATTGAATAAAAATTGGTGTTTATGCAGCAATGTGCATTTTGGATTATGGCTTGACATGTACAATTTAGATTGGTTTGAGTTTTGGTGATTTTTTAGGTCGGAAATTAAAAACGAAGTTTTCTGTAATTATATTAATGGCGTTCGGATGTTGAAAAATTGGTCAAATACTATAGGACAGTAAATTTGTTGACATTGGTAGTTTTGCTAGAAATGAAGATTTGAAAAAAAAAAAGGACCCGACTTGTTTGTTTGAAATTTTTTTTAGAAAAAACATTGAATGCCAATTGTAATTTGAAAAATATTTAAATTTGAAGCAAAGCAAGAAAGTAAGTAAAAAACTAATTTTAGAAAGAAAGAATGTTAGAAAGATTTTCCAGGTAGTCTATAGCCACACACAACGAAAATTGTTGTACAATAGCCAATAGTCTCTCAGACATTTCCCTTGTTTTGACTGTTACTCGTGGGTTTAGACTACCTGCGAGTGTTTGGGCTATTCTCATTTCTTGAAAACTTTGCTCCTTCTTCAAAGTTTCCAAAAAAGAGTAGAAGTTTGGATGAGGTTTGCCAATTGTGTGGTTGAAGGAGTTATGCCATCCCTCAATGGCATTGTTTGTTTTTGCTTCTCCCTCTAAACAGCTCGTGTAGCAGTTCCACCACTCCACATGGAATCGTGGCTTCCTCCTGCGACCCGATCTGCTTAGGTGTCCAATCCATGTGTCCTCGAAATAATTTAGAATGGGTGCCAATTTTTCCTCGTTACTCGTATAATAAACAGATTCTATAATTGCAGTGTAGTACTCGTCCACACTATCGGGAGCAACAAAACAAAGTGCAGTTAATTTTTTTAGTTCAAATTGTAGTTTGCTATCACGAGAATATTCTGCAACTAGGGATGTTTTTTGTAATTTACGCCAAAATGCCTGGGAAAAATGAAAAAAACATCCCTGAATTTGGGTATCCGTGTACGTTTTAGTGATCACAATGATCATGCTCAATTCAAAATCAATAATTATTTTCCGAGGACTTTGAGATGTTTTACTTTTAATCACTGATAAAAGTTCAGTGTATGTTGCAGAAGTCTTATCAGGTAGCAAACTATATACTAAGGGAATTACACTATTGTTAATTTTGGCATGTATAGTGTATACTTTCCCTACTGCTGCACCTTCCTGGAGTTGGAATAGTAAATTGCACCCCTACACCATCCAACACTTTCCCTACTGCTGCACCTTCCTGGAGTTGGAATAGTAAATTGCACCCCTACACCATCCAACACTTTCCCTACTGCTGCACCTTCCTGGAGTAGGAATAGTAAATTGCACCCCTACACCATCCAACACTTTCCCTACTGCTGCACCTTCCTGGAGTTGGAATAGTAAATTGCACCCCTACACCATCCAACACTTTCCCTACTGCTGCACCTTCCTGGAGTTGGAATAGTAAATTGCACCCCTACACCATCCAACACTTTCCCTACTGCTGCACCTTCCTGGAGTTGGAATAGTAAATTGCACCCCTACACCATCCAACACTTTCCCTACTGTTGCACCTTCCTGGAGTTGGAATAGTAAATTGCACCCCTACACCATCCAACACTTTCCCTACTGCTGCACCTTCCTGGAGTTGGAATAGTAAATTGCACCCCTACACCATCCAACACTTTCCCTACTGCTGCACCTTCCTGGAGTTGGAATAGTAAATTGCACCCCTACACCATCCAACACTTTCCCTACTGCTGCACCTTCCTGGAGTTGGAATAGTAAATTGCACCCCTACACCATCCAACACTTTCCCTACTGCTGCACCTTCCTGGAGTTGGAATAGTAAATTGCACCCCTACACCATCCAACACTTTCCCTACTGCTGCACCTTCCTGGAGTTGGAATAGTAAATTGCACCCCTACACCATCCAACACTTTCCCTACTGCTGCACCTTCCTGGAGTTGGAATAGTAAATTGCACCCCTACACCATCCAACACTTTCCCTACTGCTGCACCTTCCTGGAGTTGGAATAGTAAATTGCACCCCTACACCATCCAACACTTTCCCTACTGCTGCACCTTCCTGGAGTTAGAATAGTAAATTATACCCCTACACCATCCAACACTTTCCCTACTGCTGCACCTTCCTGGAGTTGGAATAGTAAATTGCACCCCTACACCATCCAACACTTTCCCTACTGCTGCACCTTCCTGGAGTTGGAATAGTAAATTGCACCCCTACACCATCCAACACTTTCCCTGCTGCTGCACCTTCCTGGAGTTGGAATAGTAAATTGCACCCCTACACCATCCAACACTTTCCCTACTGCTGCACCTTCCTGGAGTTGGAATAGTAAATTGCACCCCTACACCATCCAACACTTTCCCTACTGCTGCACCTTATAATGTTGTTTAAAAATACCTTGTTTTTTTGAAATTGGTTTTCTTGGTGAGTCTTCTGAAGTGGGAATGGCCTGTAGGCTGGAGTAGACACTTATGTGTTGATTGGAATCGTAAAACAAAAACAATTGTCTGCAAAAGTGATAAAAGGAAAAAATGAGAAAACTGAACGTTGTAGAGAAATGCAAATTTAGAATAACTTTTTGCAAAAATGATATTCCATTTAAATTATAGTACATAACACTTTCCCTACTGTTGCACCTTCCTGGAGTTGGAATAGTAAATTGCACCCCTACACCATCCAACACTTTCCCTACTGTTGCACCTTCCTGGAGTTGGAATAGTCAATTCCACCCCTACACCATCCAACACTTTCCCTACTGCTGCACCTTCCTGGAGTTGGAATAGTAAATTGCACCCCTACACCATCCAACACTTTCCCTACTGCTGCACTTTCCTGGAGTAGGAATAGTAAATTGCACCCCTACACCATCCAACATTTTCCCTACTGCTGCACCTTCCTGGAGTTGCAATAGTAAATTGCACCCCTACACCATCCAACACTTTCCCTACTGCTGCACCTTCCTGGAGTTGGAATAGTAAATTGCACCCCTACACCATCCAACACTTTCCCTACTGCTGCACTTTCCTGGAGTTATAAAAATTTTTTTTTCAAACTGCAACTCTTTTTATAATTATTTTGGGATTTTAATAACATTAACAATTAAATGGTTAGTCTAACATATTGAAGGTTTAAAAACAATGCTGTATAACAATACCTTGTTTTTTTTAAATGGCTTTTCTTGGTGAGGCTTCTAAAGTTGAATTGGCCTGTTGGCTGGAGTTGTAACGTATGTGATGGAAAGAATCTTTCAGCAACGAAACAAACAATTGTCTTTGGAAAAAAAAGAGGAAATAAAATAACTTAACGTTGTTTTAAAATGTAAATTCTGATTAACTTTTAAAAATTATGACATAGAATATAACTAATACTACATAACACTTTCCTAACTACTGCACCTTCCTGGAGTTAAAATAGAGAAATGTACCCCTACACCATCCAACACTTTCCCTACTGCTGCACCTTCCTGGAGTTAGAATACTTAATTGTACTCCTACACTATCCATCAGTTATCCTATTTCTGCACTTTACTGGAGTAACAATAGAAAAAGGAATGACTATTAAATTGTGGATATTATAACACTGAAAATGTAAAATACCTTTTTCAGTTGTTGTTTGTTCTCGTGCCTTTAAGGTAATGCTTGCTGCAGGATAAAGTTATTTTTTTGTAACCGATTTACTTTGGAAAAAAAAAAAGATTTATAAATTAATGTTACTTAGCCAACGTTGGTTAAAAAAAAATAACCAATTTTTAAAAAATATGATATTTGACAAATGAGTATGAGTAACAATTGGTTAAGCAAAACATAATACACATTGAATGCATTTTAAAATAAGAGTAATAATGGATACACCTACACTATCACTCAATTACTCTACTGCTGAACATTCTGGGACTTAGAATACTAATAGTAACCCCAGTAACATGAAACGCTTTTTCAGATGTAGTACCTAACTGAAGTCTTATTAGTAATTGTTACCCCTGCACCATGGTATAATTTCGTTTATGATGTAGTGAGAATGAGGAGAAAAAAAAAATCACCTTTGCCATACAACACTTTAGCTAATGCAAAAAATATATTTTTAAAGTAAAATAATTAAAATTAAATTACATTTACCTTCACAATAGTAAAGGTGAGTCGATTACGTGGAGGTGATGCAAAATTAGGTACACCAATTCTTGATTCTCAATGTATTGCAAGTTTCTGTTTTTGGAAAAGAAAGTAGTTGTTTTAAGTTGGTATATATGTTTAGTGATAACAAATTAGAAACAGTACATTTTAAAAGTTAATATTAAAAATTTTAAAATATATTTTGTATGGAAAGCAAACATATTTTACGCTAAACGAAGGTATAAAAATTTTTTACTGACTTACTAGTAGTTGCAAACTAATAATGCTTTTCCGAACGAATTCAGTGCTCTCTCTGAGGAGGTCGCAGTGGAGGTGACAGAGGGTCAGGTTTTGACGTCTGGTCTCTCTGGTAGTTGATAATCAACTGATTGCAAAATGGTGTCTTCCTGGTATTTATAAGTTTTACTCTGTGTCACTATGAATTTTTTTAAAAACTGCGTTCGTTGTGTTTTTTTTTATACTTTATTTTACTGTGGAAAATGATAATTTAAAAATGCATTTAAAAATGTATTGTTTTCATTCATTTGCTCCGTTTTGGCATCCATATTGGAACATGTCTTTTGGTATTGTTTTCATAGAAAGTGTTGTAGGACAAGTTTTACAAGTGAGATGGATAAAATGGCGCCTATGTGTATGTGTCTTCTGTTTTACTCTGTTTACTTACTTTCCGATGTAATCATGATAAAAATGTGTATGTACTGTTGTTAAATCTTTCGTTCTTTTTGTAAAACTTTGAAATGTGTGAAAACGGAATTTTATGGGCGATTTTGAGTATTAATTTTAATACTCGAGTATTAATTTTAATACTCGAGTATTAATTTGGTAATGCATTTCAGTAGATTTACGCTCAGATTTTCTCCACATTTTAATACACTTCCCCACCCTAAAACCCCTAATTTCCCTGCATCCCGTGCCAGATTTTATTGTACTTTTAAATAAAAAAAATAAAAATTTGCGTTGTAATGGTATGCGTTGTAATAGATTTCGTTGTA
This sequence comes from Triturus cristatus, assembly GCF_964204655.1. Taxonomy (NCBI): domain Eukaryota; kingdom Metazoa; phylum Chordata; class Amphibia; order Caudata; family Salamandridae; genus Triturus; species Triturus cristatus. Next base: position 911,033,955 of record NC_140581.1, on the reverse strand, counting down.
ACAGCACTTTTCAGTATTTTAATAGGTTTTGCGTTGTAAAAGTATTCGTTGTAAAGTAATGCGTTGTAGTAGTACTTGCGTTGTAAAAAATGCATTGTAATGGTATGCGTTGTAATAGCATGCGTTGTAACGTCATACATCCGTTTTATTCACATTCTGTGGAGTGCCGGAGCTGGAGCAGTACATGGCCATGCACACCCAGCATTACATGGTTGAAAAAGTGGAGTGGCAACCAGAGTCCTTTGGGGAATGACAAGTTAGTCAGAAGAGGAAGAGTCCAGTCCGCAGCCTGATTGCTGTGTCATTGGTAACCAGTGCAGATATGGCAGTCCATGTCGGGGACCAGGTGAATGTCGCAGAGTGTTTGGGGGGACAGTGGAAGGTGTTGTTCCAGGGCATGATGCAGAGGGCTGAACCAAGCAGGAACAGGCCATATGGCGGGGAAGAATGCTACAACCTCCTTTTTTGACACAGAGTCATTACCATCCACATCTTCGTCCTCTGATATATCTTCTGTGTCAGGTGTTCCAGGTGTGTGCGGTGGTGTTATGGGTCACCTCTATGCAGCTGAGCTGCACTGCTCCAGGGGGTGGGGTGCGGAGGCTGTCCATGAGCCGTTGGAGGGTGTCTGAGCAAATGTCCAGGGTGTCCTCTTCATCATCACTGAAGAGATATATGGTCTGCTCTGCAGGAGGTGTTGATTGTCCCTCTGCAATGTTAAGGGGAGATGAAGTTTAACAGTGTGTCCCATGTTTGTTGACGCATTGTAGATGTTTACATACAGACTGCATGACAATGTACATTGTGACTGTTTTGGAGGAGATGGCTGTTTGATGGGAGACAGTGGACATGTGGTTGGACTCGTACATTTTCATCTCACGGTGTCCTGCAATGCCAGATGTGATTGGCCAGTTTCTATGCACATGCGGCACCAGTTGTGTCCTCTGTTCTGTAGTGAAAGTGTTGCACCTTGTACCACATTGTCAATGTTGATGTGCTGTGATTGCTATGTGTGTGCTGCATTGTGGGATAGTCGCCCCTGCAGCTCTAATTTAGCGGCCCCTTATCCCTTTGAGGAGGTGTGCCTTTGACTTGTGTGCTTTTACGGTGCAGAGATGTTGGCGGCTTGGGTCATTTGTGCTCTTGGACGGTTTTTGTACTCGTGGGCATTGTTTGTCTGCAGTTTTGTTGTTGACATCAGGGATTGCATGTGCACGTGTGTCAGAGTGTGACCTGCTCATTGGAGGGTGTGATCCACACTGGGCCACCTCAGTGTTGTGGCGTGCACCATGTCATATTTTGACTGCAGCCATGCTATTGGTCATGCAGTGTCACTTCCATTGTCAGTGTGGCTCACAAAGCCGCTCCTTAGCTGGATTCAGCACATGTGCAGGGGTAGATTGTGAGATTGGTGATAGGGAGTGGGGCCCCTTTGGGCACATAGAGGAGGGGGGGGCTACTTGGTGTTTCTATGTGTGCTACAGCGTGGCAAGGGTAGCAGCAACATGTTCCACACTCTTTGTGGGTGTGCAGTGTGCTACACATGATTGTGCATGTGTGCCATTGTGCCCATCTCCCCTAGTCCCCCTGGTCCCTGGTCGTTACTCACCCTGTTGCTGTTGGGTCAGGTCATATCGAGCTGTGTCCGGCCCCCCAACTCCTTGCACCGTCTCCACATTGATGACTGTGGCCACCATTTCATCCAGATCATCCAGCTCCTCCTGTGGCGCAGGACTCCCACCTCCAGTTGCCGTTCCTGCCTTCCTGTTGTCAGCGACTTTCTGCTTGGTTTGGCTTTTCACGTCATGCCAACGCCTCTTGACCTCCTCCATTGACCTCCTCGACACTCCGACTGCATTCACGTTGCTCACGATGGACTGACATATTTCCGTTTGTGTTGCCAATGACACGTTTACAGTGCCGAACAGTTGTTGGTAGTGTCCTATCACCTCCGTAACGATGATCTGTTTTCCTGTGGACTGAACCACGTCTTCCTATTCCTCTTATCCTTGGCCTTCCCCGAGCCCGGGGTTCCTTGCTGGTCATCTGTGGGGCTAGTGGGGTTTGCGTTGTCCTCTGCACTTGGTCTGGGTGCATCCATGGTGCTACGCAGTTTATTTTCTTTTGACTTTTTTGTTGTTCTTCTTTTATAGTGCATTTTCCCGCATGAGGCGTGGGAATTGCAGGCCTGTCGCTGGTTATCGCTGATTTCTGTAACGCGATTTGCCACATCGCAATTTTTTTTGCGTTCATGTTTTGCGTTTTTTTGGCGTTGCGTTGGTTTTAACGCAGTCATTTGGCGCATTATCGTGTGCCTATCGCATGGTGCCACACAGTTGAGAATACTACATTAACACGGCGTTATTTTCCCGCAATAGACTGCGATGTGCAAAGTTGCGTTAAGCAAATTTTGCGACAGTTATCACACGTTCTTGAGAATATCCCCCTAAATGTTTTAGTCATTTAGCGACTGTACTTTGGGCATTAATATAGTATTTTGTATTTTCCTGTATCTGATATTGATGTTTTAAATATTAAAGCAAAATGCAAACACAAAACAACAAAATTGCATTTTACTTAATATTAAATTACACACATTATATTAAGTTTGCACTTTCTCAAACAAAGTTAGTTATACCATTTTCAATTATATAAGTATATTTTATATTAATCATACAAGTAAATTTAATAATGTCTACTTTTGTTACCTTTTTCCCAGGACCTAGAAGTTTGAACAATGTATAAAATGGGAAGGGTTTCTGTGATTCTGCCGCGGAATATTGAATGCTGAAGACGTCGATGCATATAGCGTGAACCCAGCTGCCACCCAGGTCTGCTTTCAACGTAATCTTCATTTTAAAAAGCAAAAACCGTCTCCACCAGGGAAAGGCGGTTCGAAATGTGCACGTGACCTGCAGCCTCAACCTATTTTGTGTGTTGACGTTCTGTTTGGAGATGTATGGTGAGCATTTCTAATGAATCTGCCCGGAACGCCTGCAATATTATGATTTATAGGCCCTTCCTTCTCCCTATCATAGCATTTTATTAGATGGATGGCAAGCCGGTAGTAATGAGGTTAGGAATGAGAAAACATCAATCAGGATGTGCAACTTCTTCTCAGGAAAAGCAACAGAGTACCTCGCATGTCACAAGCAGCCACCTCTGTCACGGTGATATAACATGCATGATTATATAGGGTCTGACACTAGATAATAGGCCCCCAGTCAAAAAAAAATATTTCCTGTAGTCTCAGCTTTCAAAGCATTCATAATATAAACGTGAGCTCTGCTAAATAGGATGTAGGTGAGGGTCTGTTTATAATCAGATGAGCGTAGCAATTACTCAAAAGACGACCTTCAAACACGGCACGTGACATTATGACGCCAAAGCTTGAACTAAAATACAAATGTCCTTTCAGTGGCGTCTGACTGACACCCAACCTTTCATCCTGCGTGTTGCCATTCATTTCTTTTCACCCTTCCCCTCCCCCATCGTGTCAGACACCCCTCGCCTTCCAGCTCCCTGCTTGCCTTATTCGACTTGTCGCTTGCTTCAGTGGTAATTGAAATAAAGCAACGCAAAATAGAACTCCTTTTAGTTTCAAGTATGGCGTGACTCTTAAATGAACGTAAATCTTGCATTTTCCTGTGCAATGCAACATAATGAATAAAGCAATATCACAGTGCAACATTTGATTTGACCGTCGAAAGCTGAGCAAAAAATGTACCGACATCTAGTTTGTATCGCCCGGCAATAAATATTACAGACATTGTTAATGCCCATGTGCACATAAATACACCTTTTGATGCACAGAAAAAAAAGAGAAAATCCTTGCTCAAGCACAAGACAGACAGATAATGTAAGCAGTCGAGTTATTTTAATCCGTAGCCATATTTCTAAAAAGTATACACCCATCCAAGCTGATAATTAGCTGGCACTCTTAGGGTTTGAGAATTCATTCAAGAAAATATTACATATGTTAAAGAAAAATGTGATGTGTTTTAATTGCTGGCATATGCCATGTAGACTACCAGCTGATTTATAGTCATTTTCAGTTATAAATTTTATAATTGCGGCACAACATATCAGGATTTGTGCCTGCTAGGTATTCACAAAAGAATATTTAGCATCCCTAAATGACAGTATACAACATCTACATGGGAGTAACTCCCCTGCAAGGGAGGATGAGTGGGAGTTGGAAGAAGTGGGAAACCTTGTGACTTTGTGAATGCCCCAAAACACTCAAGGTTGTGGCAGTTTACAAGTTCCTCTCCATGTCTTTACCACCCTGCAATTGTTCAGAGATTTACACCAGTCAAGGGTGGGAGTAGCGCTCTTTCCAGGAAGAGAATCAGACAGGCCCCCCCCCCAACGACATGTGAATATTGGCGACGGGGATTTTCTGAGGAGAACCATGTTTTCTATTTGGGAAAAAAAGAAAAAAATACAATTGCACAGAAGCACTGTTTTTCCCCAGTGTAGTACCTTTTCAATTCTTCTCCGATATACTATACTATTGTGTCCTCAACGAAAAACTTAAATCACCAAAATCCACGAGAGAAAGAGAGGAATAGGGCCGGGCCTATTTACATCTTCCCTAACATAAGGGGTGGTCAAGTTCCAACGTTGTCCTAAGACTATGTTTAATCTTACTATCACGGTTTAGAAATAAAGTTAGGCTAATGCGATAGTAAGCACCTCTATGCTCATTATGAGCGTCCCTGGTATTTCACGAGGATTGGTGTCACAGCCCCCATCAGAATTAGAAAATCACTTGCGATGAGTTCCTTTTTTATTGCATCCTGGGGCACGTGCAGAATATGGGTTGTGCTATCATTAATGCTGCAAATCCAGTGAAAAATGACTCGCATGAAAAGGATGTTCAGGGGCTAGTTTCAAATATTTCTAAAGAAAATGTAATTTTCCTTTCTGTCATGCACTCGTCAAGAACGGAGAAATGGTAATTTATTTGAAATAAAAACCTGATGAGAACGAAACTCCAACTGAAGGACTCTTTAAATCCCATCTTGGCTAAAGTTTATATCTCCTAAATTCTTGATTCTATATGGTGCCCTTCTTACTCCCCCTTCTCTAAAACCTCCTGTGCTGCTAAGTTCAGAATTTTAAAGTAAATCAAATTATGAGTCAGTAGCCATGGCCACTGTCCCATAGTATTTCCCCCAAGGAACGAATCAAGCGGAGTTCCTCCATGCATGTCTTTGCTTGGTGTTACTTTGCCAAAGTCTAACTGTAAGTACCCAACAATCCTACAAGAGACATTATATGTTTGAGAATAGTCTATTATATTTTTCATAAATTGAAGTCAGTTGATACACAGCTACCAAATCACAAGCATGCTTCTCACATTCCAAACTAAGAGATAACACACATGCCAAGATGAGTTACTAATAATGTGTTTTGTTGTCATGTGCAAGCCAGAATTTACAAGTATGTGTTCTGCACACAGAGAACATACATTTATGTGTTCCGAATTATCTTTCAAGATTGCAGGTATCATTCTGGGTTCCTCAACATTATTTGATTCACATCTTTTTATTAGAATAGAATCTCAGGTATATTTTCCAACTCAATTCCCAATGTAATTTTCACATTCTTATTATTGGTGTGATATGGGCAAAATGTAATTTGTTTATCAGAGTGCTTTCTCCTAAAACAATGCAATTCATTCTTGTATGGTTGCGAGGAATAAAACCAATCGCTGAAAAAAGCCCTCAACTCTTGTGGCTCCCACGTCGTGTTTCCTCTTCCTTTGACAAACTTGTAAGCTAGAAAACTCTCTGCGAAGGTGCCTCCTAACATGATAACTCATGTCAGAGTCTCGGATTATTCAAAGAGGTTTGTGGCACTGCCTGCTTATCAGATCATCACCAATTCACAGCATCTCCTTTATATACTGCAAGTCACTCAATCTCCTCTAAAAGCAGCTTCTCTTTCTTGTACTAAAGGTTACTCGCCTTCATTGCTGCACTTTACCTACTCTACGCTTATAACCCTGTTGGTTTTGTTATCATATATGATCTGTTTGTTTGTCCACGTCCTTTTCTCTGTTAGGTGCAGCTATCACTGGTAGGGCTTTCTGTATCCCCTTCTCAAACTGTTTCACATGTCAATTTTTCCGTGCCAAGTTTACTCATCCATTTGTCTCTTTGGGCTTCAGGGCTTTTAGAAAAATCCCATCATCCTCGCTTGGTCCAGCTTATATAACTCTTTTAGTTCTCTTCAGAAGACTTCCAAGCAACTCCAGAAGTGCTCTATCCTCTCAGATCCAATTTGCATCACATGACTCACACTTCAGAGACTCTTCGCTTTATAGGTTGTACTCTAGATAGTCCTCAAGGGATGACCTTTGTCCTACTCCATTAAGGAGGGTAAGCACTCAGTTTCGCTTTGCTTTCAGACCCAGCCCATCCTGTTGGGTGAGGTCCCCATTTTCTTTTTCAAATTCTTGCTAACACCCGGCAGGTGGTGACGTCCGCCAAAGCAATATTTGCCACCATGCTCTGGCACACTTGGAGCAGCAGTAAGCCAATGATCCCAGTCCAATCACAATACTTGTTCTGGGTGCTCTTCCACTGCCTCCAGTCTCCATAGCTTGTTGCCTCAGCCGAAGGACCTGCCTACCCTTGGGGATTTGGACCGCCTTCGACTTCGGATTCAGAGCCCTCACCTTGCAGTTCTCTGCTTAAGTGAAGGTCAGGGTAGCAGGACTATTTCACTTTCAGACACTGCAAGCTTCACAACTTCAAGTGATGTAATTTACCAGATCTTCTATTCATTCCATAAGCATGTCTTGCGTAAGAGGTTATATTGATATTGCTGAGGAATCTTGGGCACAACAGAAATGGAGATGAAGGGGGACACATCAGTCATGAAGATAATTTGCCCATGCCCTGCCCCTACATTTCAAAATGTTGGAACAAGATGAAAGTAAGTTTCAAGTCGCTAATGTTGACCCATCTTTTCAAGAATTATTTAAGCATACTACCACCTACTGGTGTAGGGAAGAAATAGGCGATGTCCTTGTTAATACATATTCTTAAAGAAGGTAAATCAGAAATGCAACGTAACTTTCATCATTATGCTAATGTTAAATTAAGAAAAAGCATGTTTGCGAGTTTTCCAATTATTAAATGTATTTTCCTCTACACAGAAAAAAGAAACAGTGTCCACGTTAAGCAAACTAAAAAAAAGTCAATATATGCATCCTAGCAGTCAATAGTTAGAAACATGCCAAGTTATGTCTACACTTCTGTCCTTTAACCCACATACCAATATATTATCATAGGAACCTCAAAGTAAATCATTATCTAAAGTTCCTTTAACTCTATGAATGAATCATCTTGTGAAAGCATGCAGTTTGCATTCTAATTTACATCTCATTTGCACTGCTGAATGCCCGAAATTACCTGTGCTTTTCTGTTGACATCAGAGAAATGTAAATGAGTTCATTATAAAGTCAAACTCATAATGATATGCTGGTGAGCTTTATTCATGTTTGGGCAATTAGCTACTTTGCTATTTTCAATTTGCAAAAATCAGACTCTGTGCACGTGAGACAACCCAGATTTATCAAGGGATGCTACTGCAAGAGCTGAATGTCTTTTTTTGGTTCCAAGTTAAGTTATGCAACTGTGTCAAAGGGAGGAGAAGATACAGCTTCACTGAGAGATTTATAGCTATTGCAGCCAAGAAGTGGAAAGTTTTAAATAATAACCTGTTGCCTTTACTCCAGTTGAAATGCTCAATGATTGCTTGCAAACCTTTTGTCTTTACTTTGGTTGAAAGGTTCATGGATTGTTGAAGTTACCTGGCAATGACAGCTGCAGTAACAGGGGATTCCCCCTTGTCAAAGCAGCGCGTGCAAGGAAATTTGTTGTATTTATTTGTTTACTTACCTCTGTTCGACCATATGCCGTAGTTTACTATCCCCCACCCTGCTCCCCCTCACTCCGCCCACCGCCCCGCAGCACTCCCTCCATGTGCCGCTACTGCCCTCTATTGTTTTGTTAGCAACGCGAACACCCACATTACAATACCTCAAGTGGAAATTGTGTGGTGTTACTAATGGGAGTTTCTATTCCATAATCTCTGCTCTTGAACATGATTACAGTCTAAGGGCCTGATTTAGAGTTTGGTGGATGGTTACTTTGTGACCAATGTGATGCATATCCCATCCTCCTTTTAACAAGTGCCATGGGATATAATACACTTGTAATAAGGTAGATAGAATAATCGTCAGGCTTATGATGGGATAATCCACCAAAATACACTCTAAAGCAGTCCCTAAATACCATGTTCTAACTAAGTAACTACCAATCAGGCTGCACTTTTCATATGAGCTAGGTGTGGCTAACAACTCCTCTTTTGGTAATCACTACAAAGTGGTTATTAGATGTGAAGAATGTTTGTTCTTCACAAGTAATAGGTCTGTAACCTTTTACTGACAACCAAGTATCACGTTGTAGCACCTGCTCTCTCAGGGTAGGGAGGCTGAGTGGTCCAAGGCCAACTCAGGTGAGGCTATGTAGGTTAGTACCATAGACCACAGGCAGTCAAAACAACACCCAATAATTCAACGTACAGCCACTGCTTTTACTTATAAAAAAGGAAAAGTACTTTCAAGTTCAGCTGTAATTATGTGCTAGACAAAATGGTGTTATGTAACCCATCTAACCTCACCCTACCTAATCTAATCTACTTAAACCCATTCTAATCTAATCTCTAATCTAATCTAATCCAGTCTAATCTAATCTAATCTAATCTAGTTTAATTCAGTCTAATCTAATCTAATCTAATCTAATCTAATCTAATCTAATCTAATTCAGTCTAATCTAATCTAATCTAATCTAGTTTAATTTACTAGTCCAATCAACACTGAGTTATTGTTGAGATGCTGATACACAGTCTAAGTTGCTATTGTAGACTGATTTAGGCATACCCTCCTTGTGACTAAGATAAAACTGACTGGTGGTTTTATTTCAATGTTTTATTTAATTGCATGGATTATTACACCACATTCAATCATTGGACTGAAGCACGAAAAGCATATAACGGTCCCGTTCTCATTACATTGACAATCAAGTGCGTAGTTCTGTGCATAATTAAGTTTGTATATTGTAGTTTGAATGTGTGTGTGCACTGGCATAGCTAGGTCTTAGGCCTCCGTGGCGGCCCCTGCGTTTGCCGCCTGTGGTAACCTGATCAAAGAGGGGGGTGTTGGAGATTCATGTGGCCATGACGGCCGCAGGTAAGAGTGGGAGGAGGTGAGGGGGGTTGTGGGGTGCTCCTGATTCTTGTGACGGCTGTGGGTAAGAGGGGGGAATGGGGGCAAACCGCCGCACCCAAAACTCATGCCGCTTGGGGCAGTCTGCCCCACCACCCCCCCAGCTAGCCCACTGTGTGTGTGCTTGTATAAAAACCCATATATCACAGGGAATCATGAAAAATGAGAAATATTTCATGGTTGCCAGTGAAAAACAGATTTCAACATCATAATGACAACTTCGAAAAAACTCTGCAGAGCTATAATAATGTCAAGATTACTAGAATGCTATATTATACAACAAATACATGCAAATTATGTGGCACATTCTCTGGCAGTATACTTTCCTTCTAATGAGCTACAAAAAACATTATTGGTGAAAACTTCAAAGTTTGCAATGTTTTGCAAATTATCCTGCAAATAGGGTTCATTTATGATTGTGCAGTAAACTCTGCAGCCAAAGAATTGCCTAAATCCACTAACCCCTACAGACACTAGGCATGGGCAGTGTGGGCAGCATTGGGCCCTGCACCAGTACACCAGAGCAAGGTGTCTTGTTGCAATCGTTCCTGGAGCAGGGTCATCTATAGAGATGCGAACAGCCCTGAATGTGTCAGGCTGTATGCAAATTAGAGGGGCCTCACAGATTCCCTTTCTGCGCAGGGCCCCAAAAATTCTATAACCACCCATGCTTTGCCTGTTGCAGGCATTCTGCCCAAGGACAGAACTATGATTAGGATTATGTGACCTTAGTGTGCAGGGACTCAGTCATCCTACCACCTTAGTACTAGGGGTGGGCGGAATTTGCGAAATTCACTTTCGCAAATTATCGCGAAAATGTTAAAAATCTCTGCAAACACGCGGAAATATCGCAAAGATGCGGAAGTTTTTTTCCCACCCGTTCGCGGTATGTTCTGCGTGGTCGCGGCTCGCCAACTTACCCATGCGGTTGCTCGCCGGCATGGGCATCTTGTTTTCACTTGTCTCGCGGTGCACAATCGCGAGAAGAAAGATGTGATCGCGCGACGAATTATGTTACTGTGAGCGCGAACTGTCGCGAGACAGCGCAAATGGCTACCAACAATCCAACATCTCGTGGAGAACGCGACCGGATCGGGAAAACTTGTCAGCGAATGCAGGGATTCAGGTAAGGCGATCGTGCGCACGCAAGAATGTATTAGTTTACAGCGCGAGCAAGCAAAATATTTCCGGTAAGATGCGGATTGCGGAAATGTTAACATTTTCGCGCTCTCCGCGGAATGCGAAAATGTCAAATTATCGCAATTTCCGCGAGCGGAACGGATTTTTAGCCCAGGCCTACTTAGTACCCATGAGCCCAGGACCGACTAGCTATAGTATCTCACTAGTCCTGCTATGCAGTCAAAGAGAAACAAGTGATTAGACACCCCAGAACACAACACTCCCGAATCTCTTAGGACTCGCAGTTGCAAGACATGCCCTTTTGCTCACAATCTTGTTCTTGTGCACAATAAGATATGACAGAGATACGGACCAGTTTAAAATATTTATTTTTACTAATGTGCTCTAACATGCAGTATATGTGCCACAACAAGCAGAAAAATGCATAATACAAATACTGTCAGCATAGCATCTAGGCCATAACTCATGAGAGGAGATGCCATTATAACAAGCATTTGCAATGCAATTGGTCTCGCCTTTGGGACCTTATAATTATTTAGCGATGCACCACATTATTGCACATTACTGCAACGAGGCTGGTTTTGTTCGTGCTTGCCAACTGCTAAGAAGGACTATTAATGACGGCATCTTCAGCTGTGACAACGCTACGTGTTGGTCTGGTAATGACATATTAATTATCTCTAAAGTCAGGTCTGTTCATGTGATATCACTTTCGGGGAAGTAATAATTAATTTGCTAGCCTGCATAAACAAACCTCTTTTGGGGCACAAATATTGCAACTATGCGTATTTAAGAATCAAACCATTAGAAGGACTGCCATTGTAATAGAAATTGCATTTTAACCCTAATGGTTGTTTTCACTTCCGGAATAATTATTTTTGCTGCATGGTTGAGAAGACACCACCTGTCCGGGTTCTCATTACTCTTTGTAACCTTTGTAAATAGTATTGCTGTTATCCAAGCAAACCAATAACATTCAGGTTACCTGGCCAAGTATGATGGGATTCCAGCAGTATGCCAGAATCTTAAGTGACCGGGCCTCAAGCACTTGGTCTGTAGATGACAAGGTATACAAGAAGAGGCCAAGCACACCTCTCACAAAAACAAATACTTAAAGCAGGGTGAACAAACAAACCAACCAATATATACAAACTCTAAGCAAAATACGCAGCTCTACACACACATACATGCAAACACTTTCAGGAAAGCAGACACACACAAGCAGACAAATAGACACACACACCAAAAAATAGGGAGGAAAACAAACACAATCAGAAAACCAGTGAAACGCAAATAACAAATGTAGAAACATAAACAAATGGAAGAACACATACACACAACAGTTTCTCATTCTCTCTCACTTAATCACACCCAGATACACAGGCTAACACACATAAGAAGACCCAGAGCAACTTTGTGTTTCACACACACACACACACACACACACACACACACGGACAGATGGCCACAAACAGGAAGAAATACAGTTACAAAAGTACAGACCAGCATAGAAAATGATTCAAACACTGTGACATGTAGATGCGTAGCAACAAACAAGGATAAGCGCATACACTAACTGAAACACACTAACACACCAAACATGCAATTCATACACCGACAAAAACCAACAAATAGACAGCAGAACATACACACCAATGCTATTGGCAGCAAATAAATGCTGACAAATGCAGTTACTGTCACAACCAACTACAAACACATACCAAGAGAAACATGGAGACCGCCATACATCCAGGGAAATGAAAATCTGTGTAAAAAAATTAGAAACACCCAAACTCACACAGCAACGTGCAAGCACACTTCACACAGACAGCCACATACACATCAAAACAATATACGTAAACTTAGACAATTCTGCAGCTAGAATCGCAAATACCTCTACGTACAAACATTTACTGAGAGCCACACAGAGAGAAACAAAAACAACTTCGGCCCTCCCTTCCATGTAAACACAAACACCAGCACATAAATTATCCCGAGTGCAACGGAGGAACCTTACAATATGAGAGCGAGAATGGGACAAAGAGAAAGGGAGAGCCAGACTAAACATGGGCTAGAACATGGCCTGGAGAAAGGGAGAGGGAGAGAAAGGACGACCAACAGAGTAAAACATGGTCCATGAAGAGGGAGAAGAAAAGGGGGAAACTGTGCAGTGAGAGCAAAATGATAGAGCAACAGAATAAAGAGGGGACTGAGGAGAGGACGAGTGAAAATAGGGCCACTGAGATGGCATGAGGAGGGGTGATGAGAGAGATGAAAGGAAAGAATGTTAGTAAAAGTGATGGGGGAGTACAAAATAGAATAAAGGGAGAGAAAATGTGTAATAGACAAGAAGAAAAAGAAGGCGAGAAAAACTGCTGAAGAGCGATTGAAGAGAGGTTGAGAAAAGGAACAAGAGGAAGGTGGAGATGGGGAGAATGAAATAAGGAGCAACAGCGGAGAAAAGGCAGGCTAAGGGGAGAGATAGGGTTGTGGGTTGAAAGTGACAAGGGATAAAGACAACCTGAGACATGTGAGGGAGGGGATACATGGCCTAGAGAGAGAGAGGGGGGCGGAATAAAAGATGTAGTAAATGAGTGAAACACTGCAGCAGAGAGAGGAAGAACAAAGGACGAGAAACAAGGACCATGACTGCGATGGGCGGCAGGACAAACCAGGTATGTGTCAGAGATGTAGAGAGTTGGAGAAACTGGCTAAAAAGGATCAGGCAGGTTAGGAGAGATGAAAAAGCATGAGAGTAGAAAGAGGGTAAAAGGTGGAGGGAGAACTGAAATGCTGTGAAGCAATAGTGAGAAAAACACGTTTGACAACAGATGAGATAAATTCTAATATTAAACTGCCGGGTTCATGGTCATCTGCAATTATTGTGCCCATTTTCAAGAAAGGGGACAGGGACAATCCACAATGTCACCGCCCAATATCTTTGATTGATTTATCAGCAAAGGTTTTGGGCCGGGTGATTTTAAATAGGCTGATGGACTGGGCTGAATCCACTAATATAATCACTGATGATCAATATGGGTTTCACCTCGGGAAATCCACGGTCGCTCAATGTTTGAATCTTTACCTCATCACGGCCAAATATACATTAGCGAAGGAGGGGGTCTTCTATCTAGCATTTATGGACCTCACTGCGGCATTCGACCGCGTGAACCGGAAACAATTGTGGTCCCTGATGGCTAGTCAGGGTGTAGACATAGCTACAATTAATATCCTGCAGTCTCTGCACAACAAAACCTTAGCTGCGGTAAGGTACACTCAGGAGGGGGACATCACAGATAAATTTGCATGCTCCAGTGGGGTCAGGCAGGGGTGCATACTGGCACCTTTCTTGTTTACGCTGTATATCAACGGGTTGGATGCCACCCTGCGCGATATCAAGACAGACCTGCCGAGGATAGGGGAAAGAGCAGTTCCTGTTCTGCTCTATGCAGTTGCTAATCGATGGCTTTGTGAGGTTTATGGAGAGTCTGGATATGTCCCCGAACCTCACAAAATCATACGTGATGGAAATGGGGAACAAGAAAGGGAAATCGTACAATTTCTCTATTGGGACACACACTAGGTAAAGTTCCAGCATTTTCCTATCTAGGAATAATATTTGACGGCCGATTAAACTTTAAGCATCTACTCAACGACAAAGCCCTGTCACTGATCAAATCTACAGGTGCAATTATGAATTATGGCCAAAAACTAGGGTATTGGACTCCGGACGTGATTTTAAAATTGTATATTTCAATCTGCTGTGCCAAGGTCTTGTACGGAAGTGAGGTCTGGGGATTTGTAAAGCTTAACAATCTACGAAGGGAGGAAAATAAATGCATGAGGCGCTTTTTAAGGATACCTAGCAGCACCCCTGCATTTATAGCGCACGAAGAACTGGGGACCGGGTACATCTCGGATACTATAGCAGTTAAACCCTTAGCATTCTGGTTAAAAATTTGGCTAAGCGAAGAGCTTGGACTGACAAGGATGGTGGTCCAGGATTGTCTCACACTGGACCACGTTATGAAAATCCCTCGGCTAAAATATGTGAGGGATGGTTTTCATAACCTGGGCCGTTCAGCCCTGTTCTCCGATAAAGTCACTATAAGTCAGAAAGACAAGACGGACATTAAAACACTGTATTTAAAGTTCAGTCAGTCACAACGGGAGACTACCGAATTAGAAAAGGAGTCTGTTAGAAATCATATTTTAGTGAAGTTTACCCCAACTATAGCACCTTATTTAATCCTTTTGACCAGTCCACATGAGAGGTTCTTAATAACTCGTTTAAGACTAAATCTGATTGACCAAATCCTGGGATTTCCAGGGGGTTTTATGAGAAACGTAGAAGAGAGAGGGCCCTGTGGCTGCGACGACCTGTCTCCACAGGATACCTCTCATTTTCTTTTTATTTGCTCATATTGTACTTACCCATGGAGAAGGTTTTTAAAGACTTTACTCAGGAATACTGGTATTAAGCTCCAGTTATTTTTAAAAATGTCCTCAGATGTTATTACCCTTCACTGTGTTGTAAACTTTTTAAGGATTGCATTTAAATTAAGAACCTCGAGAGGGATTTGTAATAATTAGCATTGAGCGTGTTGTCACATCTGATCTTTGACAATTTTTATGGTGTTTTTAGAGTTTTTTATTTTAAAACGTGTATGTAATGCCTTTTAACCTAGGTTGTGGACTATAACATTAGCGGAGATATCGATATAGGGGAGTAACTTTGATATGTTTAATTCTATTTTAACATTATGAACACTTTTATGATTTGTGTCAAATCGAATAAAGAACTATAATAATAATAATAATATTAAACTGATAAAGCAAAATGGATAAGCCTGTGGATGCTTATCAAACTAGAGGTGCAAACACTGGAAAGTGTTCACGTTACAGTCTGATTGTGTTAACCCAAATGTAAGATTAAACTGAAGAGTGAGTTGAAACCCTTATTTGCCATCTTCAAGAAACTGTAAAGATGCCCTAGCAGTTCAAACATTTTCATTCAACTAAAGGTGCACAAATAAATACTAAAGTATGCACATATATGTACATTTTCACCACGAACTAAAAATGCAAATTTCGTTCCAAAAGGTATGATTAGTACCAGCCTTTGGTTTAATTAACTGCACTTGTGTATGCATTAACTATAGCCAATTGAAAGCTTGCAATGTAATTAAGAGATAACTCATTTGCCTTTGTATGGCGCATGTGCCAGAAGGTTGCACTGGAACGCGCTGCATATATGTGGAGAGATCAACATGTCCCAATGATGCATGTATTCACACTTCAAAGTGAAAAAAACACCACATTCCAGTTGATGTAATATATGGAAACACCTGTTATGGGCCGACTTGGTTCTATTAAACAGTGCCAAAATAGAAAGCTTCTGGCTACATTTTAGCTGAGCACCCCTGTTTGCCAATTGCCACCCCTTTTTGCAGTTTAAATAAAAGAGGGTGAGGAGTTGTGACAGTGGGAACACAGCACGGGATCACAACTTGTCTTTGTCAGTGTACAGGGTAGGCTCGGCTCAGAAGGGACTGCTGTGATCTGGGCCGATGTTTGTTGATCAGACATGCAGTGTGGAAGTAAAAAAAAAAAATAAATAACACAACTTGGCGATGAGCAGATGGCCGGCTAGGGGGGAGATGGCAGCTAAAGGCTGTCTCCGCCCCCATCCTCCAACCTCAGCCTTAGCTCCCCTAGGGGTGACCTTCGTTTCTGCAATAAAAAAATAGAGTGCAGAGACAAGATGAATGGTTGGTGCTTAGGTCCCCTCTGTGTTACTCCCAGCTATAACACACACAAATTCCAAAATATATTTTATTGCAAAGAACTGCAGACGAACAACGAAGCCAAATTTGTCTATAGTAAACGTCCAAGAGACAAAACATTAGCGAACACAAGTCCACTTATCGCATCTAAGCAGGAATGGGATTGATTTTTTTTTTTAAATGGGTCCCAGTTTAGCAAAATACTACTGAGCCACTTTCTTTTCTACTTTTAAACATTTCGGTATGAGCCCCACTCAAAAGAGCGCTCTCTTTTTCAATAAAGAGTGGTGAATGTGGAAAGTCACTGCTCACTGTGACACAAAATAATACGCCATTGTGTTAGGCAGTTAACTCCGAGAAACAATTATCTGCCTGTACCTGATATGCAGACCCCTATTATACCCGAACAGAAATACATCCACACATATAGTCTCGTGTAGGTTGACATGCTTTGAATACTTACAACTTTATGCTACTGCTACTACCCGCCTGTGCACCTTTGTCACCTCATTAATGTAAAGTGCTGCGCTACATGGCCAGTTCCTCGGGCAGTAGAGACGCAACGATCGGGGCAAGCTGCATCGTGGGGAGCAAGCAAAAAAAAAAAAAAAAAAATACTCCGCTTAAACCGTGCCCCGGCCCTCGCCGCAGCTGCACATCTCTCATCTCTCCAGCAGTCTCCTGCCCACGAGCCCTGTGCAGTGCTGACGCAACGATCGGGGCAAGCTGCATCGTGGGGAGCAAGCAAAAAAAATAAAAAATGTAAAATACTCCGCTTAAACCGTGCCCCGGCCCTCGCCGCAGCTGCACATCTCTCATCTCTCCAGCAGTCTCCTGCCCACGAGCCCTGTGCAGTGCTTTGTGCTTCCTCAATCTTTATGGCTGAGGCCTGGGGAGCTGTCCCGGGAATGGGCGCGCCAGGGAACGGATGACTGCTCAGGTAGAGCGTGACTCCTCTGAGCCTTGCAGTTTCAAGCAGAGAAGTAGTGGGGAATTAAATGGGAACATGATGTGATTTACAATAAACATGAAACACTGCAGCCGGAGCCACGAGCAGAGCCCTCCATGCGCCGGAGCCAAGCCCGCTATGAAGTAAAACTGCTGGCACGGCTACGCCTACATATGATGACTCTACAGTGGTTGCCATGGCAGCTGAGCACAGACAATTTTTGAGGACAGCCCAGAACTACTTCTTCCTCTTTGTGCGCTGGAGCGGCTGCTGGACGCATGCGCAATATAGCCATCTGGACAGGTCAGGCAAAATAAAGTGCGAGCCAGCCAATCCCAGGAGAAAACAAGCATTTACAAATGCAATAGGACTCGGATTTACGTGAGTCCTATTGCATTGTACACAAAAGTGCGGGCGTCCAAGAACGTAGGAACGGAAGTGGGGGTGGGGAGGGTGGTGGGCAGAGAAGTTACAAACTGTGGGAGGGAACAGGGGGAGGCAGGGGAACAAAAGAGTTTTTAAAGTAAAGGGGCTGATAGCCATGGAAGGAGAATAGTGACGACATGGCTGACAGGAGGAGGGACTAACAAGCTGAAAACCAATGAGAATGCAGGATTTACAATTTAAGCCAATGAAAAAGATGCTCGGAAAGTAGGCGGAGCTTCCCTCCACTATACTGTATACTGCATGCCTCGCAAAGCGAGCAACGCGTTGCGTTGCAACACTATGCGAGACCTAAAAAGGAGTATATAGCCTAATATCCCTCCCCTCAGTCAGAAGTGGTGTTATTATATAGTAGAAGATCTCTGGGTTTTGTCAGCAGACCCCATACCTCAGACTATAGATGGCCGTTCTACATCATAGGTGCTGTCTCGCTTTTCTCCCTTCAAAGTTACCTCTCCAAGTGTCTTTTCCCTATGCATGTATCCCCCTAATACCAAAGTACGATTGTCACACAACAGCTGCATTGGTATGTTTTGTCTAGGTGCAGGGGGCCTAACCAGAACAGAATACCAAGGGGCTTTGTTTATCAAACTTGCTCATAATGTTCAGAGTGAATCCAAGGAACTGGCACAGAATGCACACAGCAAGCAGTTCTCATGTGAAAAGTCTGAAAAAAGTATTTGCAAAAATAAAGTGCACTGTCCGCAGAGCTCATGCTAACTTAGAGAAAACGACAATGTCCCCATGAGCCATATGACATGCCTATTGTTTTATGAACAATGTATTCAAGAAAGGTAAGAAAATCTAAACATTCTAACTCCAATCAGAGGCTATAGTAAGCTATAATGAGCTGCACTTTGAAGAAAACATACTTTTCAAGCTAAATAATAAAAAAATGAACATGTAATATATAAATTGTTACCAGAACCACCTAAAGCCAATATTAGGCTATATTACACAGTTACCTATTATGTATCCTACTACATTTAATGTAGTTTACAGCTACACCTTTTATTGAAAATTGATTTTTTGATTTATCCGTAACATCTGACCCCATGGCCAGATTTGCAAAAAATGTAGCAATCTTCTAACTCTATCAACTAAATTTCATCATACCAATTACAGATTCATCCATGGGAAAAATTAAGGGTTGGGGAGAAAAGTGTAACTTTTCCTATTTATGTGCCATAGGAGATTTTGCAGAAAAATAGATGAAGGACTGCTGAACGGATTCACACCATACTTGGAATGAAAGTAGAACGTAACTCAAAACAAAAATGTGTTTTTCACAGTTATTTGGGGGCCAAGCTCAAGAAAAGTTAAAAGGGGTATCTAGATGCTTGGAAATTATAATGAGAAAAAGTGCAACTTTTGGAGTACAATTCATCTATCGGAGTTGATGCGCCCATCATTTTGTCTTTGACTCTTGAGTCAGAGCAACTTGTGAGTTTCCTGTACTAAAAAAAAGCATAGGCAAATCCAAATACTATATTGAGTGTCTGGCTTTGCTTGGCAGGTGCAAAGTAGGGCACAGGTCCTGACTTCTGGTGACGCCCTGTTTCAAACCTTTGCTGTGCAGCACCCACCAAAGGTTAGGTGCAGGGTCTAGCCACAGGCCAGGCCCTCTGCCCAACTGCTGCTGTGTGAAAAGGGGATTGAAAAGTAATTACATCATAACATGTTATTCACTGAAATAAACACACTTAAAAACTGAGGGCCCAATTCACAAAAGGACTGACGACATGTAAAGTTACGAGTGCAGAGACTCCGCACTCAGGACGCAATCTCCGCACTCGAGGTGGAATTTCCGCATTCATGGCAGAATCTCCACGCTGCAATACTCAGTATGGAGATTCCACCACGAGTGAGAAGGTTCCGTCAAAAGTGCAGAGACTTTGCACTCATAACGTTATGATTCATAAGTCCCTTTTGAATCAGGTCCTGAGTTCTGGTTCTGGATCAAACACATGAAACCACTGACATTGGCCAGTTACGGTTACGGACACACAAAACACATGACATAACCTTTGGCATCCACCATGCAAATAAAACCTAAATGCTTGTGGGGGAACAGACACACGCAAGTGTTAACCGGAGAACATCATGGTGGATGACATGAGTTATGTCATGTGTTGTGTGCCTTTCTAATAATAACTATTGAATTTCAGTGGTTTTACATATTTGGACAGCTGTTTTATATATATATATATATATATATATATATATATATATATATATATATATATATATATATATATATATATATATCTATATTATATACTGGCGGTCGCCAGTAGATAGTTATAGTTAGGACCGTGTTTCCATAGGAAATCCGCAACATTCTATTTGGAATAACTTTGGCGCCGGTCGACGAATCCTCGCGAAATTTTAAAAACTAATGGGGCGCTACGCTCCGCTCCTACCCTGAAAGTCTCCGGGGGATTCGTCAAGCGGGGGCTGAGAAAAAAGGGGGGTCCCAAAACGCGTTTTCCCCATGCATTTTTCCATAGGACCTTTAGACACAGCTACAGCCCGAACGGCTGAACAGAATTACTTGAAATTTGGCAGAGAGGTAGTCCTCAGGTCAACGATGTGCCTTTTGTAGGTCTGGTGTAAATCTGTTCAGTAGGTCCTGAGAAAATAGCATTTAAATCAATATATATATCTGTAAGCGCGCTCCGTGCGCTTACCGTAAGCTTACCGTACGCGTACGGTGCCGTGCGCGAGCTCAATTCTGATTGGTGGTTACATGACTGTAAACATTCGAATCGGTCGAAATCCGGAAGTGTCGGCCGCCATTTTCTGTCTCTCGCACTGAGAAACAAAGGTGAGGAACGTGAAACGGGGGCAACGAAGAGAGTTGCAGACCCCCTAGTGTTTGTCAGGGGGTCCAAGAAGGACCCAAAAGTACGAAAAATAAATTTAATAATTTTTAAAAAAAATCGCGTGGTACGCTTACCCTACCCTACGCGCACGGCCAAAAAATAAATAAATAAAAAATAAAGAAGTTACAATCACATTTATTAAATAAATTAAAGGACCCACAAGGGAGAAAAAAACAAATGTTACTGCGTAAAAAATGGCGAGGCGCGCACGGCATGGACTGCGCAACGCACTGTGCGCGCAGGGTGTGCGCATAGTGAAAAACCAGAAAAAAAATACAAAAGAAATACATAACTTAGCATTTAAAAAACCGTACAAATTCACTGAAAAAACCATAGGTTTCACACACGTTATAGTTAGGAATTATCATTTACAAAACCTTGCAAATTCACTTAAAAAACCATAGGTTTTACACATGTTATAGTTAGCTGTACATTTCACTCGTAAAAAACCAATGAAATTCCACGTTATAGTTAGATCAGGTAACTATAACTTGCGCGACCGCAATCCACAATGTGTAATTTCAGATGTCATCATTGATGTCATGAGTGATGTCACTGACCATGTCATGAGTAATGTACTATGTGACGTCATCAGCAGTTTATTGTGGGCGCGCAAGTTATAGTTACCTGATCTAACTATAACGTGGAATTTCATTGGTTTTTTACGAGTGAAATGTACAGCTAACTATAACATGTGTGAAACCTATGGTTTTTTAAGAGAATTTGCAAGGTTTTGTAAATGATAATTCCTAACTATAACGTGTTTGAAACCTATGGTTTTTTCAGTGAATATATATATATATATATATATATATATATATATATATATATATATATATATATATATATATATATATATATTATCTACTGGCAGTCGCCAGTAGATAGTTATAGGTACAACCTAGTTTCCATGGGAAATCTCAAAAAAAAAATGTAAATAGCTTTGGCGCCGGTTGACGAATCGTCGCGAAATTTTCAAAACTAATGGGGCGCTCCGTTCAGCTCCCACCCTGAAAGTCTCGGGGTGATTCGTCAAGCAGGGGCCGAGAAAAAAGGGGGGTCCCAAAACGCGTTTTCCACATGCATTTTTCCATAGGACCTTTAGACACAGCTACAGCCCGAACGGCTGAACAGAATTACTTGAAATTTGGCAGAGAGGTAGCCATAAGGTCAAGGAAGTGCCTTTTGCATGTCTGGTGTAAATCTGTTCAGTATTTCCTGAGAAAATAGCATTTAAAAGCATATCAATATCTATACACGCGCACCGTGCGCGCACTGTGCGCGCACCCTGCCGTGCGCGAGCGCAATTCTGATTGGTTGTTAGATGTCGGTAAACATTCGAATCGGTCGAAACCAGGAAGTGTCGGCCGCCATTTTGTCTCTCGCAGTCTGAGGGGGTGAAAAACATAGGTGGAGAACGTGAAAAGGGGGCAGAGTGGACAGTTCCTGACCCCCTAGCCTTGGTCAGGGGGTCATAAAAGGACCCCCAAGGGAGAAAAAAACATTTTTTTTTAAAAAAAAAATCGCGAGGTGCGCGCACCCTTCGTGGACTGTGAACCGTGGGTGCCGCGCACCGAGAGCCCACAGTGCGCAGCCGGTGCGCGAAGCGCACCGTGCACGCACGGTGCGCGCACGGTGTAAAACCTGAACAAAAAAAAAACCCCAGAACTTAGCATTTAAAAAACCGTACAAATTCACTGAAAAAACCATAGGTTTCACACACGTTATAGTTACGAATTAGCATTTAAAAACCTTGCAAATTCACTTAAAAAACCATAGGTTTCACACATGTTATAGTTAGCTGGACATTTCACTCGTAAAAAACCAATGAAATTCCCCCGTTATAGTTACTGCAGGCAACTATAACTCACGCGACCGCAATCCTCTGCTGATGACGTCAGATATTACATCACTGATGACATATGTGTCTTTCTGAAAAATAAATATATGTAATATATGTATAGCTAAAGATTAATGGAAGAAGACATGGGTAAATAAGTGTCTAAATACAGTGATGTAATATCTGACGTCATCAGCAGAGGATTGCGGTCGCGTGAGTTATAGTTGCCTGCAGTAACTATAACGGGGGAATTTCATTGGTTTTTTACGAGTGAAATGTCCAGCTAACTATAACATGTGTGAAACCTATGGTTTTGTAAGTGAATTTGCCAGGTTTTAAAATGCTAATTCGGAACTATAGCGTGTGTGAAACCTATGGTTTTTGCAGTGAATATATATATATATATATATATATATATATATATATATATATATATATATATATATATTTATTTATATATATATATATATATATATATGAAACACCAATCCCGCCTTTCATTAAAAAACGGGTCCGACACATGCTTGGGATATCCTCAGGGGAAATTTATTCGCCACCATCCGGATAAAAACAGGAAACACCTGGCAGACGCGTTTCGGCGAATGCCTTAATCATTGCCAGCTATGTGTTTAGTTTTTGTTGTTTTGCACGGGGCTTTAACAAACTGCTAGATGTGTTCCCATTGGAGCATAGATAATCCAATCAGAGGCTCGATGTTTCTACCTCTGTATGCAGCATGCGCTAAGGTTGCTGGTAGATGT
This sequence comes from Triturus cristatus, assembly GCF_964204655.1. NCBI lineage: Eukaryota > Metazoa > Chordata > Amphibia > Caudata > Salamandridae > Triturus > Triturus cristatus. The sequence goes on along the minus strand of NC_140581.1, from coordinate 911,010,846 downwards.
AGTCCCCACAATGCTTTGCAGTCCGAGGAGTTTACACTCACAGAGAGCATGTAGGCAGTCCCACGTCGCGAGCTCAGGTTCAGTAACCGGTTCGTGCATTAAGTAATGCCCTGACAATGTCAGCTTGCGAGTCCACCCACTCTCTGCCGCGTGAACATATGGCGGTAATCGTCCTCTGAAGATGTCCCAATCAGCAGGAATCTGCTGCTCTCTCCCCGATACCATGAGCATTGTCTTGGGCAGGGGGGCGCCGCTGTGTGCCTTCAGCACGTCACACCAGAAGAGATGCCGGCTTTCAGCGGAGCTCCAGAACGAGAGGCGCATCGGAAATGCAGCGCCGACTGCTGCCATTTAAACATCAAACACCAATCCTGCCTTTCATTAAAAAACGGGTCCAACACATGCTTGGGATATCCTCAGGGGAAATTTATTCGCCACCATCCGGATAAAAACAGGAAACACCTGGCAGACGCGTTTCGGCGAATGCCTTAATCATTGCCAGCTATGTGTTTAGTTTTTGTTGTTTTGCACGGGGCTTTAACAAACTGCTAGATTTGTTCCCATTGGAGCATAGATAATCCAATCAGAGGCTCGATGTTTCTACCTCTGTATGCAGCATGCGCTAAGGTTACTGGTAGATGTAGTCCCCACAATGCTTTGCAGTCCGAGAAGTTTACACTCACAGAGAGCATGTAGGCAGTCCCACGTCGCGAGCTCAGGTTCAGTAACCGGTTCGTGCATTAAGTAATGCCCTGACAATGTCAGCTTGCGAGTCCACCCACTCTCTGCCGCGTGAACATATGGCGGTAATCGTCCTCTGAAGATGTCCTAATCAGCAGGAATATATATATATATATATATATAATATATATATATATATATATATATATATATATATATATATATATATTACCTACTGGCGGTCGCCAGTAGGTAGTTATAGTTAGGACCACGTTTCCATAGGAAATCCGCAACATTCTATTTTGAATAACTTTGGCGCCGGTCGACGAATCCTCGCGAATTTTTCAAAATAGGTGGGGCGCTACGCTCCGCTCCTACCCTGAAAGTCTCGGGGGGATTCGTCAAGCGGGGGCTGAGATAAAAGGGGGGTCCCAAAACACGTTTTTCCCATGCATTTTTCCATAGGACCTTTAGACAGGGCTACAGCCCGAACGGCTGAACAGAATTACTAGAAATTTGGCAGAGAGGTAGTCCTCAGGTCAAGGAAGTGCCTTTTGTAGGTTTGGTGTAAATCTGTTCAGTAGATTCTGAGAAAATAGCCTTTAAATCAATATATATATCTGAGCCAGCTTACGGTGCGCTTACGGTACGCTTACCGTATGCGTACGGTGGCGTGCGCGAGCGCGATTCTGATTGGCTCTTAGATCTTAGTAAACATTCGAATCGGCCGAAACCAGGAAGCGGCGGCCGCCATTTTCTCTCTCGCACTGAGAGTGATGTTGAAATATAAAGCACAAAAACATGTAAAGGGGCTGTTTAGACAGCTCTCACACACATAGCCATGTTGAGGGAGTCCCCAAAGATCCCCCAAGGCCAAAAACAGAATTTTTATTTTTTCGCTAATTTCGCCGATTACTCTTACCGTACGCGTACGGTAAAAAATTATAAAAACAACAAAATTATCCACACTCTCCCCACCCCGTGTGCAATTGGTGGGCGAAGGCCACCAATTGTGCATTGCTTTTTACACATGAGATAAACTATAATATTTTAAAAAAAAAAGAATAAAAAAATAAATTATCCACACTCTCTCCACCCCGTGTGCAAATGGTGCCCGAAGGGCACCATTTGTGCATGGCTTATAAAAATTACGAAAAATTAAAATATTACCTTTCAAAACGAAGTGCATCATATGTCCTCCATGTGCGCACGGTGCGCGAAGCGCATCGTGCGTACATGGCCCATCTAGCGTAACGTGGGCACGCGGTGCACGTAGCGCACCGCGTGCCCACCGTGCGTGCACGGCACTAACTGCGTAAAGTGGGCGCGCGGTGCGCGAAGCGCACCTCGTGCTTACTGTGCGCGCATGGTGCACGAAGCGCACCGTGCGCGCACGGAACGAACTGCGTTAAGTGGGCGCGCACGCCACGAATGGCGTAAAGTAACTTAGCATTTAAAAAACCGTACAAATTCACTGAAAAAACCATAGGTTTCACACACGTTATAGTTAGGAATTAGCATTTAAAAAACCTTGCAAATTCACTGAAAAAACCATAGGTTTCACACATGTTATAGTTAGCGGAAATTTTACTGATAAAAAACCAATGAAATTCCCCCGTTATAGTTAGTGCAGGCAACTATAACTCACGCGACCGCAATCTTCTGCTGATGACATATGTGTCTTTATGAAAAAAAAAATATTTGTAATATATGTATAGCTAAAAATGTATGGAAGAAGACATGGGCAAATAAGTGTCTAAATACAGTATTAGCATCAGCAGAGGATTGCGGTCGCGTGAGTTATAGTTGCCTGCACTAACTATAACGGGGGAATTTCATTGGTTTTTTATCAGTAAAATTTCCGCTAACTATAACATGTGTGAAACCTATGGTTTTTTCAGTGAATATATATATATATATATTATCTACTGGGGGTCGCCAGTAGATAGTTATAGTTAGGACCGTGTTTCCATAGGAAATCCGCAACATTCTATTTGGAATAACTTTGGCGCCGGTTGACGAATCCTCGCGAAATTTTCAAAATAGGTGGGGCGCTCCGCTCCGCTCCTACCCTGAAAGTCTCGGGGGGGATTCGTCAAGCGGGGGCTGAGAAAAAAGGGGGGTCCTAAAACACGTCTTCCCCATGCAATTTTCCATAGGGACCTTTAGTCCAAGGTACAGCCCGAACGGCTGAACAGAATTACTTGAAATTTGGCAAAGAGGTAGTCCTCAGGTCAGGCATGTGCCTTTTGCATATATGGTGTCAATCTGTTCAGTAGTTCCTGAGAAAATCAAAAGTAAAATCACATACATATCTGGGCGGAGCCTAACCACACATCTCATCGTGAGATCTGATTGGCTGTCAGTACTTCATCCAAGAAGTGTTGGCAGCCATCTTGGGACCAATATACATGATAGCACCTCATTAAAAAGCATTGCAGTTAATAGAAGGTTTTAAGACTTTAGTTACATTATAAATCATTTGTTGATGGTACCATACTCATTTTAGGAATTGTGGTGTGTTCTAAGGTGATTTTACCATGTGAAAAAGCCTTCTGCTGTGATATCACGAACCATGTTTGAGAGAAAACTATTTTCTCATACTTTTCCCACAGAGGTTTGGAAGGTGATCTATAAGCTAAACTGCGAGCATATTTTCTGTAAATTCACATTATCTTTCTCAGTCATGTAAGAATGAAGTCTGACATTCTCAGTAAAACATGTACATCCAACAAGGGCAGAGACTGTCAGTTGATTCCTTTGTGTTCTACTGCAGCTTCCCAGAGTGCTCTAAAGAACAACTAGAGCGCTAACAGTATTACTTATGACAAAAGTATGGCACACCTGAAGCCATCTTGATTGGAATAAAGTGGTAACACTTAAAACATTTAATTTACAAAGGAACAAAATGAGGGGGTTAATTTTGCCAAACTAGGGCACAGTTTGACTTCTGAAATCCTCTTTTATTTCATAAAAACATTCTGACATGCAGACTGAAACATGCACTTTGAATACCGGCAGCAGACTTGCCTGGTGAGCAGTAGCTTTACTACAGTGATCTAATGAGCAACTAGAGTGCTAACATTCAGAATTTATGGAAAATGTGTGACACATCTGACTGCCTTCTTGATGGAATCAAAGTAAAAAACTGAAAGTATTTCCTACTGAGGAGACTGCAGTAAATGAGGAAATTAGGAAACTTCATAACAAATAAATCTCCCATGATGGCCACCAGAGACAAAAGAGCCCAAATGTAGCCCAAATATCACCCAGATGTAGCCCAAGTATAGCCCAATGACAGAATGTCCCAGAGTGTTCTTAAGAACAACTAGAGCACTTACTGTCTTACTTATGACAAAAGTATGGCACACCTGAAGCCATCTTGATTGAAATAAACTGGTAACACTTAAAACATTTAATTTAAAAAGGAACACAATGAGGGCGTTCATTTTGCCATAGAAATTATGATTAGTGCTGAAGAAAGAAAAATTAGGGCACATTTCGAGTGACTTCTCAAATCCTCTTCTATTTCATTAAAAAATTCTGATATGCAGACTGAAACATGCACTTCTAATACTAGCAGCAGACTTCCGTGGTGAGCAGTAGCTTTACTACAGTGATCTAATGAGCAACTAGAGTGCTAACATTCAGAATTTATGGCAAATGTGTGACATATCTGAATACCTTCTTGATGGAATCAAAGTAAAAAACTGAAAGCATTTCCTACTGAGGAGACTGCAGTAAATGAGGAAATTAGGAAACTTCATAACAAATAAATCTCCTAAAATGGCCACCAGAGACAAAAGAGCCCAAATGTAGCCCAAATATCAGCCAGATGTAGCCCAATTGTAGCCCAATGACAGAAGTGTGCAAAACACTTATTTTTTGTGTATTTGCAGTTTTATATAGTGCAGACTTGTCAGGTATTGGAGTGCTTTACATGAACATTGGTTACATCACACAAGATCAAATTCATTTTGGTTGTAGACATGGGGAGATTAAGTGATTTGACCAGAATCACAGAATGTTGAGCTGAAGCAGAAACTCCAACCTGGTTCCCCAGTTACAAAGACTGCAGCTCTGGAAGTAACACCACACCCTCTCCCCTTGGATGCAACATTTAATCAAGTGGTCGACTGGATAAAAAAACTAAGATTACAAATAATTTAAAAGTTCTTTGTCGCTATTTGAAAACTCAGAAAATATGTCCTCATTTTAGTTTTTTAGAGCACTAACCATAATTTTGATGCAAATAAGACCCTCTCATATATGTAATTTCTAAAGGAAATGCTCTAGGCATTACAGTTTTGATTACATCAAGATGACGTCAGGCATTCCACACTTTTGTAATAAATATAGAATGTTAGCAATCTAGTTGTTCATTGGGATACTGTTGGGCCCCTGGCAGAGGCCAGGGGCACGGACTCTGAAAATTGAAGGCAGGTAGGAGAGTGCAGAGGCAACAATTTGACCACACTAGGCAGGCAGGAAGGGCAGTGGCAGCACAACAGACTATGGAGGGCAGTGGAAAGGGGGGCAGGGGCAACAAACCAACAATACAGGACTGGCAAGAGAGGCTGTGGCAATATAATAGACCATTGTGGGCAGAAGGAAGAGGCAGTGGTCATACAACCATACATGCCAACAGACCCGTTTCAGCCTGGAAACGTCCAATGTTTTTAAGCTCAAATGGGCTTTACTTGATCTGTTTCCTGTCTACAATCTTCTCTTTTTCAATGTAACTCAAAGGGGAAAATCAATACCCCAGTTTTATTTCAAAATCTCCCTCTTACCAAGTTCAAAATGTTCGCAAGTATGGTACATTGGATCAAGGTAGGCAGGAGGAATTGGGGTAGGGACATGGACTCGGATAACAGAGGACAGGAGGGACATTGAGAGGTGCACCAAACTGACCCTACAGGGCAGGCATCAGGGTTTGCAGCAGCACAATACACCACACAGGGCATGCGGGACGGGAGTGCAGCACAACAATCCATAGAAAGCAATAGGGAGGGGACAGGACCATGCACATGGACAACAGACAACAGAGGGGAAAGAGGCAATGGTAGCTAGCTGACCATAATGGACAGACAGGAGAGAAAGCTGCAGCATAACAGACCATAAAGGGTAGGAGGGACGGATCAGGGGCATTACAATGGAACCGACAAGCCAGGAGGGAGGGAATAGGGGTCTGCACATGGAAACAGAGGGCTGGGGGCAAGGGGGCAGGAGCAGCAAGATGACCATGGAGGTCAGGCAGGATGGGCACTAGAAACAAGACACACCATGGAGAGCAACAGTGAGACTATGATGGCATACACACAGACCATGGAGGGAAGGTGGGAGGGGGTCAGGAGCAGCTAGCTGACCACACAGGGAAGGTGGGAGGGGCCATGGCAGCACAGAAGACCATGCATGGCAAGCGGGAGGGTTAATGGCAGCACAATGGCTATGATGGGCAAGAAGGAGGGTGCAGGGGCATGCACAAAGGACCATGGAGGATAGACGGGAGGGTCAGGACCTGGGCACAGACAAGAGAGTTCAGGGGAAGGGGCCTCACAACAGACCGCGCGGGGCAGGCAGGAAGAGCAGTTGCAGCACAACAGACCAGGGAGGGCAGAAGGGTGTGGCAGTAAATGGACCATGGAGGACAGGAGGAAGGGTATAGGGGCATGGCATGTGGACAGGCAGGGTGGAGGTGGCAGGGACAGGTTACAGTCATCTGACAATGCTAGGCAGGTGGTAGGGGAGTGGCAGCTCAACAGAACACTCAGAGTAGATAGGAGTGGCATGTCCATGGAACATGGTGGTCAAAAAGGATGGAGCAGGGGCATGCACAAAGACATCGGAGGGCAGGGGGAAGGAGAATAGGGGCAGCAAGCAAAGCACAGAGGCTAAGCAGGAGGTCAATGATGGGCCATAGAATTGGGCAATGGAGGGCAGGATGAGTGGACTGGTACATCATGCTAAATGCAGGGCAGTGGCAGCACATCAGACCATGCATGGCAGGAGGGAGGAGGCTAGTCCATGGATTCAGACAACAGAGGATAGGGAAGAGGTAGATGGGGCAGCAAGCTAACTGTTCATAGAAGGTGGGTATTAGGAACTTTATTGTTTTTAAAATGTGTGTCTGTGCGAACTACTTAAAATATGAACAAGTATACAGCATAATCTCACTTTTATTCAGGAAGAAGAGGACGTTTGGGACTGTGACTCCGGGCTCACTTGGCAGAAACATCCCCTGACCCTCCACCCCCCCATCGCAAAATGTAATGCCCGTGAAAAGGGTAGGTGGACGCAGTGTTATATAGAACATAATCCTGAGAGCACGATTGAAAATGTAAACTAGATATAGTATATGGTATAAACTATGCACCAAAAAGTGTGATATAAGATGAACCGGGGCGTGAAATATAATATGCAATACATTGTGCACAATGACAGATTCATTGGAGAGCGCGAGATAGCACAGGCACTAGCGCTTGCTATGTGATATGCGCCTTGGAGTGTTATATGCACAGGGCAGTGTTGTGTAACCTAAGTAGTCTCTAAAGTTGTAATATAAAATATGTACTGGGTAGTGTAATATTGCATATGCACTGTGACAAAGATATGGATCCCAGATTGTAATATGTATGGCATAGCACTGTGCTTTATAACATAGGCATCGAGGAAGGCACGTTAGATGGGGCAATATAACCCGTGCGAAGGCAAGTGTGGCATGACATATTCACGGGGTGGTGTTACGGTGCACATGGGCTAGAGAGTGTCATAGCATACGCACTAGCTGGTGGAATACAACACAGAGGTGTGTGGCACTCGGCGGGCACTGGTGGGTGTAACACAGCATTGGGCTCAGCCAGGAGCACGCTGTGACTCTCAAGTGAGGTTTGTCTCCTTTCCAGAGAGTAAAATAAAAAGTATTACACATCCTGCGGTGGATGTGTGTTTTATTAACCGTGAGGGGGTTTCTTGCATAGTTTGGTCATATGTTTGTTGAATCCCCTTTGAATGGCTTGGTGTGCATGTGTATTAAATGTGCCCGTCAATAGCTACCCATGTTTGTATAAATAAACGACAAGGGGGTCTACTTGGAGAGTACCCACCAGCGGGTGCGCCGGGATTAGGCACGGTAGGGTGTCAGACATGTCAGAGCTTCACTAGCGGTGTGAATACATTCTACGTGGATTCATTGTATGCATAGTCGCCTTTTAATGAATATCACGCAAATCGTCATGGTGATAGGTACATACGGTTTGTCCAGCATGTCCTAGGTGTTTCTATAAATATATATATTTTTTTAAAAATAAAAAACAAAGGCCGGCCCCGGGGGATGGGGTCCCCGGGGCCATAAGTGGCCTGAGGAGGGGGGCAGCACAGCCCCCCTCCTAAAGAATAACATTTTTTTAAAAAGGCCATGACCTGGGGGTTGGGGTCCCCGGAGCCGATTAAGGCCTTGGGAGGGCCAAATTAATTTTTTTCAACAAAAAAAATTAGGGTGCAGGCCCTGGGGGATGGGGTCCCCAGGGCTAATGAATTAGAAAAAGAAAGGGGGCCACACAGCCCTCCTTCTTAAAAATAAATAAATAAAAGACTGGCATTGCGCCGGAGGCCATACCCCCTCCTTGCAGCACTCTGCAAACGCGCCCCCTGGCCAGTTGTAAGTTGAGGAATTAATTCCCCTTCAATACTGAGGGTCCCTGAGGGCCAACTAGCCCAACAGGTATCTCCAGTATGCGCCAGGGAGCTGCGTTGCAGACAGGTGTTCCGAGGCCATGCCCCTTTTTACACCTCCATGCAACGCAGCTCTGTGGCGCTTACTGGAGGTACCTAGTGGGCTAGTTTGACCCTAGGGTCCCTTAGGATTCAAGGGGACTTAATCTCTCAACTCAGAACGCCCACATGCCCGGTGGCGCGTTTTTAAGTTGGGGAAATAATTCCCTTTCAATCCTGAGGGACCCTGGGGTCCAACTAGCCCACCAGGTGCTTCCAGTAAGCACCACTGCTCTGCGTTGCAGAGAGGTGTTGCAGGCCGTGGCACTTTTTACACCTCTCTGCAACGCAGCTCTGTGGCGCTTACTGGAGGTACCTAGTGGTCTAGTTGGACCCTAGGGACCCTCACGATTCAAGGGGACTTAATCTCCCAACTTAAAACGGCTACAGGGCGTGTTTACACAGTGGGGAAGAGAGGGGACGGGGCATGAGGTGACATGTTCAAACACGCCCTGTGGTGCGTTTTAAGAGGTAGTTTTAATCCCCTGCTGATATTATATACTAGGGGCTTACAGAGGAGGTCATGCTAATCACAGGGGGACCCCAACACATAGTGCGCCCTAGTGTATGTAGGTGTTTTCACTGTATTCTGAGTGTCTTTTAACATAGCACTGGCTCTAGGACTGGTTAGTCAGACTCAGTTACCACCAGTATCCATCTGAAAAAGTTGAGGGTACAGGATGATTTTGCAACAAGGCTTGCTTCTGCTCTTCTGTTTGTTCTTTCTGCACGTTATACTTCTTCCTGCACTTTTCTTCGTCTTTGAGGACTTCTGCATTTCTTTTTTTTCTTTCTGTGCGTTTTTCCTTCTTTATTCACATGTCCTATCTCTGTAGGCATAGCTAGAAATTAGCATTTAAAAAACCTTTGAAATTCACTGAAAAAACCATAGGTTTCAGGGGCGTTATAGTTAGCTGGACTTTTCACTCGTACAAAACCATAGAAATTCCCCCGTTATAGTTAGTTCAGCTAACTATAACTCGCGCGCCCGCAATGCACTGCTGATGACGTCACATATTACATCACTCATGACATGGTCAGTGACATCACTCATAACGGGGGAATTTCTATGGTTTTGTACGAGTGGAAAGTCCAGCTAACTATAACACCCCTGAAACCTATGGTTTTTTCAGTGAATATATATATATATATATATATATATATACATACATATATATATATATATATATATATATATATATGCACCAAATCCTACGAAAGGAGAGTCGACGCCGTGTCGTTCAGCTAATTCTCTTTATTGTCAGCTGGTGATGTTAGACGCGTTTCGCCTGTCCTGCAGGCTTGCTCACTAACATTGCAATAAAGTTTTACCTTCAATTTAACTGAAAAATATGCCGTGTCACGTGAAAACTACAAAGTAATGGAGGGTGAAAACAGACTCGTAGTTTGTATTACATTGAAGGCATTATTTACAAATTGCATAAATTATATATCATTTCATTCAAAATTATTCATCACATAGTGTGTCGTTACTTTCACAAATATATATACTTGCAAGTGCAATTTATACAGATGTATCTATAATTTGTCTATCTGTTACTATGATTGATTTCCGTTTGATTACAAACTGGGTGGTTTCAAATTCATTAAACCATAAGTGAACAGACCAAGCTATATATAGTAAGACTCAAATCAGAATTACTACAACTTGTCTTATACCTTTATGCCTGCTTTTGCCTTTTTACCTTTTGGGTCCGGCCCCAGTGGGCTGTAATTGCCTGTGGCGACAAAATAATTAATAATATCTTTAAACAGACAGGTGACCTATTGTGCCCAACACCCAATCTTAAAGTAACAAAATACACAGCTAATCAAATGCACATGGTTTCAGCCCTAGTGGGCTATTGACCAAAACATACAATGAAAGAAGGGACAGTTGATATAACAGCTACCCACAATGCCTTTTGGTTGATCATTCTTACCCTCCTACTACTGGTGTGAACGTGATAAAATCAAAACAGTTAAAAATAGGAACTCGAGGAAAATTACAGATACGTATGGAGATCCTCTTCCATATTTAACTCCATCGGGGTTTTAGTATTCAATTTGATAATATAGCTGGATTCCAGCTTGCGAAGTGTTTTTTGGCGATCACCTCCCCTACTATTTATTGGAACAGCATCGATAACAAAATATGACAACCCTTTGACATCACTGTTGTGGCAACTTGCAAAATGGCGAGCAACTGGATAGGTTTTGTCTGCATTCTTAATAGCTCGCAAATGCTGCAACACTCGCTTGTGGACTTGGAGAATTGTACTGCCCACGTACTTCAGCCCGCAGGGGCATTGAAGCACGTAGACAGAAAATTCCGTTTTGCAGGAAAATTGACCTTTGATTTTCTGTTCTTTCTTATTGAACCCAGGAATATAGCTGGAGGTATTTTTACCAAAGGTACACGCCTTGCACTTAATGCATTTCAGAAACCCATCTTTTTTCACTAGCCATGATTTGCCTGAGTTAGCCTGAGTTTTGTTAGTTAGCATATTGCTGACTAGAGCTTGCTTAAGAGATCTAGCTCTTCTAAAAGTAATGAGGGGCCTCCATGGCAATACTTTCTTTAGAATTGGATCATTATAAATGATGTGCCAATGTTTCTGCAGGATTTGTCTCAGCTCTTTTTGTTGGTTATTGAATGTCATAATCATCCTGCATTGTGAATTATCACTATTGTTGTTCTTATTTTTATTTTTATTTTTGTTATTGTTCTTACTAGGGTTAAAAAGTATTTCTTCCCTAGATTTTAAATTGGCCTTCCTCATTGCTTCTTGAATGCACTCTTGAGAGTATCCTCTCATGGAGAATATTCTCTCGAGGCATTCCAATTCTGCATCCAAGTCTTGCTTGGTGCTGCAATTTCTCATCGCTCTAAGACATTCCCCATAGGGGATACTCCTGACTAGGTTGGCTGGATGGAAACTTGAAGCGTGAAGTAACGTGTTTCCATCGGTGGGTTTACGGAACAGTTTGGTGTGCAACTGCCCTTGATGTATGTAGACTGTTAGATCTAAAAAATTCACTTCTGAACTACTAATGGTGCTGGTAAACTTCAAATTCAATTGGTTAATTTGTAGCTTGTTGACAAAATCCTGAGCACTGTTCTCATTTCCTTTCCAAATAATAAAAAGTTCGTCGATAAATCGACTCCACAAAATTATCATTGAAAAGGAAGAAATTGTTTTCTAAAGGAAGGAAGCTCACTGACATCAAAGTTTGTTGACTCGTTTTTATGTCCTCTAGTCAGTGAGCTTCCTTCCTTTATCCAGGATACAGGAGATTTTTTACGAAGGATATATGATGTACCTTGGGAATCAGATTATCTTCTGATGACTATAGACGTTACAACTCTGTACACCAGTATACGCCATTCGGATGGGCTGAATGCTGTCAAATTCTTTCTGGGGGGCAGACCAGTTAAGTTTTGGCAGCATACTCAGATGCTGTTAGACATGATCACTAGTTGTTTAGAAAACAATTTCTTCCTTTTCAATGATGTTCTTTACCATCAACTATGTGGGACAGCTATGGGTACCTGCTTCGCCCCCAGCTATGCTCATTTGCATATGGGCTGGTGGGAGGAGCAGGTAATCCAATCCCTTTTTCACCAAGAACAACAAGAAAATATAATTTTGTGGAGTCGATTTATCGACGACCTTTTTATTATTTGGAAAGGAAATGAGAACAGTGCTCAGGATTTTGTCAACAAGCTACAAATTAACCAATTGACTTTGAAGTTTACCAGCACCATTAGTAGTTCAGAAGTGAATTTTTTAGATCTAACAGTCTACATACATCAAGGGCAGTTGCACACCAAACTGTTCCGTAAACCCACAGATGGAAACACGTTACTTCATGCTTCAATTTTCCATCCAGCCAACCTAGTCAGGAGTATCCCCTATGGGGAATGTCTTAGAGCAATGAGAAATTGCAGCACCAAGCAAGACTTGGATGCAGAATTGGAATGCCTCGAGAGAAGATTCTCCATGAGAGGATACTCTCAAGAGTGCATTCAAGAAGCAATGAGGAAGGCCAATCTAAAATCTAGGGAAGAAATACTTTTTAACCCTAGTAAGAACAATAACAAAAACAAAAATAAAAATAAAAATAAAAATAAGAACAACAATAGTGATAATTCACAATGCAGGATGATTATGACATTCAATAACCAACAAAAAGAGCTGAGACAAATCCCGCAGAAACATTGGCACATCATTTATAATGATCCAATTCTAAAGAAAGTATTGCCACGGAGGCCCCTCATTACTTTTAGAAGAGCTAGATCTCTTTAGCAAGCTCTAGTCAGCAATATGCTAACTAACAAAACTCAGGCTAACTCAGGCAAATCATGGCTAGTGAAAAAAGATGGGTTTCTGAAATGCACTAAGTGCAAGGCGTGTACCTTTGGTAAAAATACCTCCAGCTATATTCCTGGGTTCAATAAGAAAGAACAGAAAATCAAAAGTCAATTTTCCTGCAAAACGGAATTTGCTGTCTACGTGCTTCAATGCCCCTGCGGGCTGAAGTACGTGGGCAGTACAATTCTCCAAGTCCACAAGCGAGTGTTGCAGCATTTGCGAGCTATTAAGAATGCAGACAAAACCTATCCAGTTGCTCGCCATTTTGCAAGTTGCCACAACAGTGATGTCAAAGGGTTGTTATATTTTGTTATCGATGCTGTTCCAATAAATAGTAGGGGAGGTGATCGCCAAAAAACACTTCGCAAGCTGGAATCCAGCTATATTATCAAATTGAATACTAAAACCCCGATGGGGTTAAATATGGAAGAGGATCTCCATACGTATCTGTAATTTTCCTCGAGTTCCTATTTTTAACTGTTTTGATTTTATCACGTTCACACCAGTAGTAGGAGGGTAAGAATGATCAACCAAAAGGCATTGTGGGTAGCTGTTATATCAACTGTCCCTTCTTTCATTGTATGTTTTGGTCAATAGCCCACTAGGGCTGAAACCATGTGCATTTGATTAGCTGTGTGTTTTGTTACTTTAAGATTGGGTGTTGGGCACAATAGGTCACCTGTCTGTTTAAAGATATTATTAATTATTTTGTCGCCACAGGCAATTACAGCCCACTGGGGCCGGACCCAAAAGGTAAAAAGGCAAAAGCAGGCATAAAGGTATAAGACAAGTTGTAGTAATTCTGATTTGAGTCTTACTATATATAGCTTGGTCTGTTCACTTATGGTTTAATGAATTTGAAACCACCCAGTTTGTAATCAAACGGAAATCAATCATAGTAACAGATAGACAAATTATAGATACATCTGTATAAATTGCACTTGCAAGTATATATATTTGTGAAAGTAACGACACACTATGTGATGAATAATTTTGAATGAAATGATATATAATTTATGCAATTTGTAAATAATGCCTTCAATGTAATACAAACTATGAGTCTGTTTTCACCCTCCATTACTTTGTAGTTTTCACGTGACACGGCATATTTTTCAGTTAAATTGAAGGTAAAACTTTATTGCAATGTTAGTGAGCAAGCCTGCAGGACAGGCGAAACGCGTCTAACATCACCAGCTGACAATAAAGAGAATTAGCTGAACGACACGGCGTCGACTCTCCTTTCGTAGGATTTGGTGCATATTGGGGCCGAGTCTCGGAGGTCCGGAACGCCGACGCGCCCTTCGGTCTGGAGGAGGTGGGATTACCGAGGCACTCGTGGATTATATATATATATATATTCACTTAAAAAACCATAGGTTTCACACATGTTATAGTTAGGTGGATATTTCACTCGTAAAAAACCAATGAAATTCCCCCGTTGTAGTTAGTTCAGATAACTATAACTCGCGTGCCCGCAATCCACTGCTCATGACGTCACATATTACATCACTCATGACATGGTCAGTGGCATCACTCATGACATCACTGATGACATCATCCTTGTGATAGAGTGGCGGTCGCGCGAGTTATAGTTATCTGAACTAACTACAACGGGGGAATTTCATTGTTTTTTTCCGAGTGAAATATCCACCTAACTATAACATGTGTGAAACCTATGGTTTTTTAAGTGAATTTGCAAGGTTTTTTAAATGCTAATTCCTAACTATAACGTGTGTGAAACCTATGGTTTTTTCAGTGAATTTCTACGGTTTTTTAAATGCTAATTTATTTATGTATTATTTTTTTTTATATATATTTATTTTACAATAAACTACAATAAACCGCGATTTTCTACAAAAAAAACAAAAACATTTTTTTTTTTTTTGAGTTTTTCAGGGTGCGCGCACCCCCGCGATTAAAAAAAAATAAAAAATGTTTTGCCTTCGGTGTCCTTCAGGGACCCCCTGACCAAGGCTAGGGGGTCAGGAAGTCTCTACCCTGCCCTCTTTTCACGTTCGCCACCTTCCTTTTTCACTCTCGCACTGAAAACAAACAAAATGGCGGCCGACACTTCCTGATTTCGACCGATTCGAACGTTGACTAACATGTAACCACCAATCAGAATTACGCTCGAGCATGTTAGGGTGCTCGCACGGTGCGCGCACGGTGCGCGCACCCTGCGCGCGTATAGATATATATATGCTTTTAAATGCTATTTTCTCAGGAAATACTAAACAGATTTAAACCAGACCTGCGAAAGGCACTTCCTTGACCTTATGGCTACCTCTCTACCAAATTTCAAGTAATTCTGTTCAGCCGTTTGGGCTGTAGCTGCGACTAAAGGTCCTATGGAAAAATGCATGGGGAAAACGTGTTTTGGGACCCCCTTCTTTCTCGGTCCCCGCTTGACGAATCACCCCGAGACTTTCAGGGTAGGAGCTGAACGGAGCGCCCCATTAGTTTTGAAAATTCCGCGAGGAAATGTCAACCAGCGCCAAAGTTATTCAAAATAGAATTTTGAGATTTCCTATGGAAACACGGTCCTAACTATAACTATCTACTGGCGACCGCCAGTAGATAATATATATATATATATATATATATATATATATATATATATATATATATATATATATATATATATATATATATATATATATATATATATATATATATATATATATATATACACTGAAAAAACCAAAGGTCACAGCAACATTATAGTTATGTTCAGCAGATTTTACACACACAAAACCATATAAAATCAGCAGTTATAGTTACCTGAGCTAACTATAACTTACGCCCCACAATGCACTGCTTATGACCTGACATATTATTACATCACTCATAACATGGCCAGTGACATTACTGATGACATCTCAAATGACATCACTGATGACATCACTTATTACATTATCCAGTGAGTCTACGTTTTTTCTAAGAGTTTATGTTTGTTAAACATATATAAGCTACTATAAAATGTAAATTAGTATATTAGGTGCACAACAAATGAGAGTATAATACGGCACTGGGCGTGACGTCTACTTCCAACATGGATACTGCTGATGGTCCAGGTAGTACAGTCAACCCCGCGCAAGTCATGCAGATCCAATTTCTTGCAACCGCAGCCTGCTTAAAGGAAGGACTAGATATTTCCTGGCATGACGGATAGAAGGAGGAGAATGTGACTGAGGAGGAAGATGAAGAAAAACACCAATATGAGCCTAACTGCGAGATGCAGCGCAGGAGAGGACAGGGAGACTCGGGAAGAGGAGCCTGATGATGGTACAAGAAGGAGGAGGTGACCGCACTTGGAGCACTGCGCACTGTTCCAGCGAGCCCCAAGGAGACATGGATGCTGTGACCCCCGAAGCCATGACCCAGGAAGGCTGTGGCCCCAGGCAAGTCAAACCTCCACATGTGGGTGTTTTACAGAGGTGGTGGGCTGGGCTACAGGGTCACAAGTGATGCATGTGATGTAATCACAGGGAGAGGAGTCACTAACCCCGTGAGCACACAGTGAAGGGGACAAACACCAGAGCACCTCTAAATGCCCAAATACCAGAACATTGACCGAACCTGTGTTGTGTATTTTCATTTGAGGGTCAACACGACACGTCAAGAGGGCTTTCAAGACAAAATTATACAGAAGACTTCTTTTTGGGAGAGAGATCTTGAGAAGCTGGAGGAGTGGATGGAAGAACGATATACTGTTTTGTGGCATGGGCTAGACTTATATGAAATATTGTGAAATGTTAATAAAATCTCCAGCTCAACTACCGTCTGTGCACATCCTTCAGATTAGTGGGCCAAAAAGACCACAGAGTGATACTATTTCTAACATATATTATGTGAGTAGCTGTGTGACTGTGTGTATCTGTGTGTGAGTGGGTGTCTGAGTGGGTGTATAGGTGTGTGAGTGGGTGTGTGAGTGGCTGTATGTCTGTATAAGTGGGTGGTGTGCAAGTAGATGTGTGGGTGAGTGAGTGGTTGTGTGAGTGGCTGTATTGGTGAGTGAGTGGGCATGTCAGTGGCAGTATGAGTGAGTGAGTGAATGTGTGATTGGTTGTATGGGTAGGTGAGTGACTGTGCGAGTGACTGTATAGGTGAGTGAGTGGGTGTCTGAATGGCTGTATGAGTGAGTGACTGGGTGTGTAAGTGGCTTTATGGGAGTGTGTGTGGCTGTTTGAGTAGGGGTTTGGTTAAGTGAGTTGGTGTGTGAGTGGCTGTATTGGAGAGTGTTTCTTTGTGCTTATGGCAGTATGAGTGAAAGAGTGGGATTGCTTGTATGAATGTTTGAATGGGTGTGTTAGTGGGTGTGGGGGTGTGTGAGTGAGTGCATCTCAGGGCTTGTATGGGTGAGTGAGTGGTTGTGTTGAGAGGCTGTATGGATGAGTGAGCAGGATTGTGAGTGACTGTATAGGAAAATTAATGGATGTGTGAGTAGTTGTATGGGTGAGGGTGTGGCAGTGTGAGTGATGTTATAGTTGAGTGATTGGTTTTATGAGTAGCTGTATGGGTGAGTAAGTGGTTGTGTGAGTGGCTGTTTGAATGAGTGAGGGAGGGGGTATGCAAGTGCCTGAATAGGTGAGTGAGTGGGTGTGTAAGTGGCTCTTTGGTTGAATGATTGGTTGTGTGAGTACTTGTGTGGGTCTGTTAGTGGTTATGTAAGTTGTTGTATGGGTCTGTAAATGGGTATGTGAGAGGTTATATAGGGGTGTGAATATGTGTGTGAGTGGTTGTGGGCATGATTTTGTCACTGATGTCATCAGTGATGTCAATTGGGATGTCATCAGTGAAGTCATCAGTGATATCACTGACTGTGTCATCTATGAGGTCATAAGCAGTACATTGCTGTTGGCAATAAATCTTCCGACCCTCCTCAAAGCGACGCACAGAAAACACAGACACCAGGCAGGCTCCGAAAAATATTAAATGTATTTGCAGCTTCCTTGTTTATTGTCATGCCAAGGCAGAGGACAGATGCACATCCCAGTGTTACGTCTTGGAACAAGCTTCTTCTGCCCTGGTCTGACTTTGTGGAGAGCTTATATATGTAAGAAAATGCTGTCACCAGTGAAAACCACAGAAGGGGACGAAGTCCATATATAGATATATAGAAAATAGATTTGCCATGCAAGCACAAGACACAGAGCAAAATATACTTGTTGTAGTATAAGCAAACAAGGGAACACAAAATAGGCTGAGCTAAACTTGTAAGAAACAGAGGCCTCAGAGTGTGTATGTTGACAGTTGTTAACCAAGGGCGTGTCACAGAGGGCAATAAAGACCCTTGGGTCAGGCTGGAATAGATTTGTAAAGGAGGGGTATTTTGGAGCACAGAGTAAGCAGTTTGTTCAGAGACAGACATAGCTAGCTCAATGGGTCTGAGATAGTGCAGGGGAGAATTGGAATTGATTTCTCTATCTGAGGCATACATATGGATATATATTGTTCTTCACAGTTTTGGGGGTGTATAGTTAGCTCAGGTAACTATAACTGCTGAATTTCTCTGGTATTGTATGATGAAATGTGTGCCTAACTATATCGTTCTTGTAACCTTAGTTTTTTCAGTGAATTTCTAAGTTTTTTTAATTAGGTTTCATAACTATAACATCCCTGTACCCTTTGGTTTCTTTCAGTGATCTGCTATGCTTTTTTTAAATTCTATTTCCTAACTCCAACGTCCCTGTAACCTTTGTTTTTTCAGTGAATTTCAATGTTTTTTAAAATTGTATTTCCTAACTGGGTGAGTGAGTGGGTGCATGAATGTCTGAGGGGGTATTTGAGTGGTTGTGTGAGTCACAGAGTGAGTCTGTGCATGGGTCCGTAAGTGTCTGAGTAGGTCTGGGAGTGGGTGTGTGAGTCTCTGAGCGGATCTGTGAATGATAACCAGGGCCTGGGCATAAAATTGCACTCTTCTCATGGAGTTTGCAAAATGCAGCACCTCTGTGTTCCACAGGAAAGCAGAGTTACCGATAAACTCCGTACTCTGCAAAGGAGCAGAATAATTTTTTTCCATAGGTCAGCGCAATCAAGCATGCGCGACCACGTCTGAAACCTATAGTGCACCAGGAGGCTCATGCAGTTCGCAGAGTGGTTGAGAAATGGGCGGGGCCTCCAAAAACATCTCAATAATCCGGCTATGTGGGACTTACTTAAGGCAGCAGTAGGAGTTCTTGGGCCTCAACTAACGACCCTCAACAGACAAGGGAACTTCATACTCCAACCAGTAGTGCACCAGGAGGCTCCTAAGCAGAGTGGTTGAGAAAGGTGGCAGAGCTTCCAACCACGTCCCACCAATCCAGCTATGGGGGACTTACTTGTGGAAACAATAGGGATTCCTGGCCCCCAACGACCCTCAGCAGTTATGGGGACTTCATCCCCCAACCAGTAGTGTGGCAGAGAGCTCCTGTGCAGACTAGATGAGAAAGAGGGCAGGGCCTCTGATGATGTCTCAGCAATCCAGCTGGGGGGGACTTACTTGTCACAACAATAAGGGTTCTTTGCCCCCAACGACCCTCAGCAACCAAGGACTCTTCATCCCCCAAGCTGTAGTACGCCAGGAGGCCCCTGTGCAGAGTGGATGAGAAAGGGGACGGGGCCTCCGACAACATCTCAGCAATCCAGCTGTGAGGTACTTACTTGTCAATACAATAAGGGTTCTTGACCCCAACAACCCTCAGCAGGCAATGGGACTTCATCCCCCAACCAGTAGTGCGCCAGGAGGCCGCTGTGAAGAGTGGTTGATGTCTCAGCAATTCTCATCAGCCTTGTTTCTCACCTTTATACTGCCGCTTTTTGCTAATTTCTAACCTTTATTCTGCCTCTTTCTGCTTGTTTCTGACATTTATTTTGCCTCTTGCTGCTGGTTTCTGAGCTCTATATTGCCTCTTTCTGCTCGACTCTGACCTTTGTTTTGCCTCTTTCTGTTTGCTTCTCACCTTGATTTTGCATCTTTGTGCTCGTTTCTCACCTTAATTTTGCCTCTTTCTTCTCGTTTCTCACTTTTAACCACCCTCTTTCTACTCATTTCTCACCATTTTTTGCCTCTTTCTGCTTGTTTCTCACCTTTATCATCCCTCTTTCTGCTCATTTCTGACCTCTAATCTGCTTATTTCTGCTCATTGCTGTCCTTTATTTTGCCTCTTTCCGCTTGTCTCTGATCTCTATTTTGCCTCTTATGTTCATTGCTGGCCTTTATTTTGTCTCTTTCTGCTCGTTTCTGATCTCTATTTTGTGTCTTTCTGCTCATAGCTGGCCTTTATTTAGCCTCTTTCTGCTAATTTTTTACCTGTTTTTTGACTCTTTCCTGCTCATGGCTGATCTCGATTTTGCCTCTTTCTGCTCGTTGCTAGCCTATAGTTGACCTCTTTCTGCCTGTCGCTGACCTTTATTTTCCCTCTTTCTACTCATTGCTGACTTTTATTTTCCCTCTTTCTGCTAGCATCTGACCTTTATTCTGCCTGTTTCTGCTCATTTCTGACCTTCAGCTTGCCTCTACCTGCTAATTGCTGACCTTTATTTAGCCTCTTTCTGCTCATTGCTAACCTTCATTCTGCCTCTTGCTGCTTGTTTCTGACATTTATTTTTCCTCTTTTTTCTCACTGCTGATCTCTTTTTTGCCTTTTTCTAGCCATTACTGGCCTTGATTTTGCCTCTATCTGCTCTTTGGTGAACTCTATTTTGCCTCTTTCTGCTCATTGCTGCCCTTTATTTTCCATCTTTCTGCCTTTTCTGACCTTTTTTACCCCTCTTTCAGTTTGTTGCTGATATTTATTTTCCCTCTTCCTGCTCGTTTCTGACCTTCATTCTGCCTCTGTCTGCTAGTTTCTAACCTTAATATTGCCTCTTTCTGAACTTTATTTTGCCTCTTTCCACTTGTTTCTCACCTTTATAATGCCTCTTTCAGCTTATTTCTCGCCTTTATTTGCTCTCTTCCTGTCAATTCTTACCTTTGTTTGGCTCTTTCTGCTTGTGGCTGTCTTGTTTCTCGCCATAATCATCCCTCTTTCTGCTCATTTCTGACCTCTATTCTGCCTCTTTCTGTTTGTTTCTCACCTGTATCTTGCCTCTTTCTGCTAGTTTCTGACCATTTGTTTTGCCTCTTTATACTTGTTTTTCACCTTTATTTTGCATCTTTCGACTCGTTTCTAACTCTTGTTCACCATCTTTCTGCTTGTTTCTAACCTTTTTGTGCCTTTTTCTACTCGTTGCTGACCTTTTCTTTTGCCTCTTTCTGCTCGTTTCTCACCTTTATCATCCCTCTTACTGCTTGTTCCTGACCTCTATTCTGCCTCTTTCAACTAATTTCTGGCCTTTATTTTGCCTCTTTCTGCTTGTTTTTTATCTCTATTTTGCCTTATTCTGCTTGTTGCTGGCTTTTATTTGCCTCTTTCTCTCAATCCGGATCTCTATTTTGCCTCTTTTTGCTCATTGTTGACCTTTATTTAGCCTCTTTCTGCTCATTTTTGACCTTTAGTTTGCCCATTGCTGGCCTCTAGTTTTCCTCTTTTTGCTCATTGCTGACCTCTATTTTCCCCTTTTCCTCCACCCCCACCCTGGGAAGGTGGTGGACCCCAGGATTGGGGGTCTGTAGTGAAATGCCTTCATTATTTTATTTTAGCCTTGGGGAGATGGCGTTCTTCAGGCCCACTGCTTTGAAAAAAGTACATTTGCCTCGGGTAACTAGAGGTCCCCTGAGCTACAGGGGGGTCACGTGGCTGATTCAAGTGAGATTGTTTTTAAAAATAAAAGCTTATTATCCATGGCAGGGTAGCTGGTGGACCCCTGCACCACGACAAGGGGCTCAGGATGTCCCTACCCTGGCCTCTTTTATTAAAAAAATAATAATTGTGGGATTCGGCTCAAGCCGAGTCTCAAGATGGCTGCCAACACTTCCTGGTTGACGTGTTGGCAGCCAATCAGATTTCAGCACAGGGACTGTCGGATAATGGAGGCTCTGAGTCCCTATACCTCTATATTTTTTTTACCGTTAATATCTCTAGAACTACTGAACCGATTTACAAACATGCAAATCACAGATTGACAGTGACTGCGGATTTATCACTACCTACAATGAACAACACAGCAAGATTTGGCAAGCCTTACATAAACACTGCCATGTTATCCGACAAGACCCAGTAGTAGGTCATGAAATCAGTCCTAACCGTTGTTGTTTAAGTGAGGGCCTTAGTCCCACCCAGGAAATCTACAACTTCAAAAACATTGTTGAGGGCTGCTAGAGAAGGCCGATGGCCCATGCAGCACCACCGGCTCCCCTGCCAGCACCCATTTTGGGACTGGTGGGAGCCAGCATTACTCCTGCTTTACAGAAACAGCTTTAGTTTCTGCACCTGCTGGACTAGAGCAATTCTATGTTTCCCTGCCTGTGAAAATGTGAGCGGGGAAAAACATTTGTGCTCCCACCTGGTAGCAGCCTTTTTGCTTCCACCCAATGGGATCATTGAAGATTCCCCTGCCTGTGCTCTAGCAGGCAGAGAACAATGTCCCATGTGGTGAGATCCCCGGGACACCCGCATGGAGCCGGCCAGATGGATGGAGTCCCCAGGGCCATACCATGGCTTAAGAAGGAAGGTCCCAAGCCCTTCCTGAGAAAGAAACACTGCAGGCCCCGGGGGTGGGATCCCTGGGGCAGTGCAATGGCTCAGTTAGGGGAGCCCCAAGCCACTCAAAAAAGACAAAAAATCGCAGTTGACCTGGAGTATGGGGTTCCTCTGGCTGCTCAATGGCTCACGGAAGGGGGTTTGCAGTAAGGGTGGGCGTAGTTCGCGAAGTAGCACTTCGCGAAGCTACGCAAAGTGAAGTTCGCACTACGCGAGCTACGCGTAGCACTTCGCGAACTGCGTAGTAACATGTTCGCACTGTGCAAGATGTTGTTTTCAATGATTGCACAGTGCGGACAAGCAACCGGCACTGTGCGATCATTGAAAATGGCATCTTGCACAGTGCGAGCTGTAGTTTTCTGCTGCTCGAGTAGATTTTTACACGAGCGGCAGCTTTCTCAACGCGAACTGGTAGTTTCTCATCGCGAGCGGTCGCGAGCATACGCGACCCCTCGCAATGAGAAACCTGACCTCCTCGCGTTGGGAATCTCGCCGGGAGGTTTATTTTCCATGCTCGCGATCGCGAACAAGGAAAAAGTCTCGCCAGGATGTCATTTTGCTTGCTCGCAGTCGCCAACTTGACGTTGAGGACCGCGAGCAAGCAAAAAATGACCGCAGCACTACGCAACTCTACGCTACGCGTGTTCGCACTGTGCTACGTGCAGTTCGCGTAGTGCGAAGTTGCGCGAACTTCGCAAACTACGCGAGCGTAGCGTAGTGCTTCGCCCAGGCCTAGTTTGCAGGCTCCCTCCCCATTAAAAGGTAAATTGGCCACAGGGGATGTGGTCCATGGGGGCCGAACAATGAACCAGGGAGGGGACTGCATGCCCTTTCCCACTAAAAATTGAAAATAGTCCCAGGAGAAGGGGTTCCCGGGACCCTACAATGGCTTGCGAAGGGGGATTATATATATATACGACAATTATAAAAATAATTTCTCAAAAATGGATATAGATCTCATATCATTGCCCCCTGCACAGTATTCATGCACTTTCCCTCCTTTAGTTCATTCTAAGGAGGAAAGGGTTCTCAGATGGAGCTGTGAAGAAGGAAGCAGGCCATTATTATTAAAATGCCAGAGTTTTCCAAGGAGCTCATGAAGGGCAACTGCCCAAATAATACATAATATAAATTACAGCCAACTATCTCCTTTCATAATCTTACAATTCATTAAACTACCAGAGTATTCTATAAGGAAACTTTGAAGCAAGTGCTCAAATAATATATGTTCTAATTTTCTTTTTAAGTTGTAAGGTTAGGCAATGTGACAATTGGTAGTAATTCAGAAAATATATTTTCTCACTTCTTCCAGAAAAAACATTGAGAAATTATTTTGATAATTGGCTGTCTCCTATGAAAAGAAAAGAAAGAGGATGTGTTTTTAATTATCATGAACTGTTTTTAAACATGCACGTGGTGTTTTAAGAGTTTTTTTGTGTGTGTATATAGTATTTTTTCTGTCTTTGATGACAAACATATTTATATCTGTGGACAGAGGCTTTTGCTGAAACACGTCAGTATAAACATTTATTTAATACGCTACCTAGAGAGCCCGCTGTCTTTTCAGTAGATTGTTCAGAGTTCGAATCACACACACACACACACACACACACACACATGCAAAAGATGTTGACCAGGCAACCAGGAGAGTGAATCTGACATCCAGGACGGATGTCCTATAGAATAGTCAGATCACCCCTAGTCTCATTGATAATCAAGCCATAGAGCCAACCAGATTGATATTGACATACAATCGACAACACCGTGCTATCCGTAAAATTATCGGACATAATTGGAACCTCATTCGCAATGACCCTGTAATTGGAAAGCAAACCACATTGGTCCCCAATATTACTTTCAGAAAAGCGCGTTCCATGTCGAGTGACTTGGTTAAAAGCAGTCCAGAGATTATTTTAACCAAAAACTGGATGGATTCTAGGAAATGTTTCAATCGTTGCACAAACTGCAGAGCATGCAAACATGGCGTAAGCACAACAACATACAGGACTCCATTTCATATGAAAGAGAGAAAGATAAGCAAATTTTTAACCTGTAAAACAGAGTTCGCTGTTTATGTGCTGGGGTGTC
The DNA here is from genome assembly GCF_964204655.1 of Triturus cristatus. Classification (NCBI taxonomy): domain Eukaryota; kingdom Metazoa; phylum Chordata; class Amphibia; order Caudata; family Salamandridae; genus Triturus; species Triturus cristatus. Next base: position 910,986,302 of record NC_140581.1, on the reverse strand, counting down.
CCTGTGGCCTGCAATATGTTGGTAGCACCAAGTTGCAGGTCCACAAGAGGATACTCCAGCACATTAGAACAATTTCCAACAGTGACCCTGCTTATCCAGTCGTGAGACATTTCAAAGAAAGTCATAACAATGCCATTGAACATTTGAAATACTTTGCAATAGACTGTGTATTGCCACTCAGACGAGGTGGCAATCGTGAAGACATGTTGCGCAAACTAGAAACACGATATATTCTAGAATTAGACACCAAGTCACCTAATGGTCTGAACGCTAATGAGGATTTTTATACGTGTCTATGAAATTAATATCACGTACTGTTACTGTTCAAAAAGGAAAATTTCGAAACACAAATGATAGACGACATAACGTAGTATCATTGACAGCCCCTTCCCCTTTTTTCTTTTATAAATTCAGTTAAATGTTTCAACTTTTATGTATAATTTTAACACTGGGTAGCACTTTAAATCTGCACAGGCACCTTTATTCTTAGAAACAGTTTTAAATCGCAACAAGCAAGCGAGATTTTAGGTTTAAGCATTAGCACTTTATTCATGAATCTATGTGAAGGCAGTTCGGATATTTGTTTATTGGTAAACTATTTATTATTCATTTTAGATTTTATTGAATAATGATAAGTGATATAAAATTTTAGAGTATACCCACTGGGGTTTTATTCTTTTATCATATTTATGACATGAACAAGAACGTATGTTTATTTATTTATATATTTATATATTTATATACATGTATTCACATTTGGTTCTTTTAAGATCTGAACTAAAGTATTGTCCTTCATCAGCAATGCGACTGAAATTTTGTCTGCTATATTGCTCGATTTGCACATTCAAATCACAAGTTCCTAAAGATGTTTTTCATTATGATTACACAATAATGATGTGACGCTCCATGTTCTTCTGATACAATGAAAACATACCAATAATTCAGAAAGATCGGAGAAAATTGTTTCTATGTCTATGGTGACCTATCAAGTATATACCACGTGATTAGGCACTAGCACTTTAAATATGTGAATGTTTTCCTCACATGTCATGTGATCAAGGCCTCTGGCAGGCCGAAACGCGTAATGGCGGCAGTGCTGGGTGAAAATAAATAAGATATTCCTGCACTGATACCTGGGTCTGTGTTCGTCTTCTCTGAAGCAACGTGGAAGTTGGTGACGAATTTTGCATCATGTATATATATATATATATATGCCCTCCCACCAAAGGCTAATACAGGTAACTTCAGTTATCGCCACCATTGCTTAGCAGTTACAATCACAGATACCACAATGCATTTCAACACTCTGGGCCATATTATCAAGCAACCGCGATAACATTATCTCCGCTTTAGCGGCAGGAAACTGCCGCTAAAGCGGCGATAATGGGCTTGATAATATGCCCTTGTGAATTCCCATAGAAGCCCAGGTTCACACCCTATACCTGAAAGGGTATTTTATTTACTTACACTGGGTGCTCCCTTGTGTCTGGACAAAGCTATACCTCTCTGAAGAGCTCTAATTAGAGCGAAACATGATGTCAGGGGTTGCTTTTACTCATTTCAGGTTGGCTTGGTTGGTATTTGACCAATTCAAAGCTGTAATTCTGTGCCTGGAGTGATAAATGGCTTTTGTCCTTTTACAGCTCGACAAGCACAGCACTGTGCTAGTCCTATGCTTAAAGACTTTGCTGTAGAAATGGCAAAAGACTTTGTCCATTTCTATCTCGGCGTGGATAGCAGTGTGCTAATCCTATGCTTAAAGATTTTGATAGAAAAGCAGACATTTTAGGTGAGCAGATCTAGAGTGTCGCTGGTGTTGAGAGTGCTCTATACAGGAGCTGCTTTCCACCTAAACTTTAGAACAACCCAGAGTTCTCTGCTTCTTTTTTGCATAATTTTTTCGTCACTCTATACCTGAAAGGGTATTTTCTTGACTTATACTGGGTGCTCCCTTGTGTCTGGACAAAGCTATACCTCTCTGAAGAGCTCTAAATAGAGCGAAACATGGTGTCAGGGGTTGCTTTTACTCATTTCAGGTTGGCTTGGTTGGTATTTGACCAATTCAAAGCTGTAATACTGTGCCTGGAGTGATAAATGGCTTTTGTCATTTTATAGCTCGACAAGGACAGCACTGTGCTAGTCCTATGCTTAAAGACTTTGCTGTAGAAATGGCAAAACACTTTGTCCATTTCTATCTCGGCGTGGATAGCACTGTGCTAATCCTATGCTTAAAGATTTTGATAGAAAAGCAGACATTTGAGGTGAGCAGATCTAGAGTGTGGGAACTCAGTACTGTAAATAATAATCATTTTTTGCACAAAATGAGAGCGTTACAACTGTTTACAATGAACTGGCATTTTATAGTTAACTTAGAATTAGGGTCCTGTATGCAACTTTTGCATGAACTAGAAGACTTCATTGTTTACAATGAAGATGCACTTTAACTTTGACACATTTGTAAACCGAATGCAACTTTTGTACGAATTGGAGAAAACTTATATTTCCAGGTAACATGCACTGTACTATTCAGAATAGATTAAAGCTGTAATACTGTGCCTGGAGTGATAATTGGCTTTTGTCATTTTATAGCTCGACAAGGACAGCACTGTGCTAGTCCTATGCTTAAAGACTTTGCTGTAGAAATGGCAAAACACTTTGTCCATTTCTATCTCGGCGTGGATAGCACTGTGCTAATCCTATGCTTAAAGATTTTGATAGAAAAGCAGACATTTGAGGTGAGCAGATCTAGAGTGTCGCTGGTGTTGAGAGTGCTCTATACAGGAGCTGCTTTCCAACTAAACTTGAGAACAACCCAGAGTTCTCTGCTTCTATTTTGCATAATTTATTCGTCACTCTATACCTGAAAGGGTATTTTTTGATATATACATATATATATATATATATATATATATATATATATATATATATATATATATATATATATATACTTATATACATACATATATATAATATATATATATATATTTATATACTGACTTTACCTGAGGCAAGCAACAGCAGCGCACCCAGGTACCAGTGCCTTGTAAGTTTTTTAAAAAATTTAATTATCACCATCGGTGTGGAAATGAGACCAATGCATTTCAGCCGTAGCCTTCAAAAGGGTCATAGAGTTCAAAAGTGCAAACAGTACTTTTAAAGGGACCCACCCTGTAAAACACCACCATTAAAAATAATGCTTGGACTGCTGTACATTCAGGTCAGTGGCACAGTTCTTCTACTATATAGAATTTTATCTCATACATAGCTTACATGATATCATTGAAATTGTATATAATCATTCTCAATTCCTTAGCATTTTTTATACGTATGACACTAAAATCCATTTACTTTCCTACGATCTGTAATTTTTGTATTTAAATCTAAATTGATTTGAGGCTGGTATAATCAGTCTTGGTAAAGTACCCTTATTCAATTTGTATTATTGCTCAATTTAATTTCCTTGTAAAGTACAATTTTCCTCCCAGATTAGATCCTAATGTCAAAACGTAAACGTCTCAGATACAAAGGTGGAAAAAAGAAAAAGTGAAAAAAATATAGTTATATTAAAGGAGAAAGACAACAGTAAAAATGTTTGGAGGGGCTGTGTATGTTTTACTTTAGATTTTTCTTTCTCTTGTCTTTTATTATAAAAAACAGTTATGAAATGTTTGCTAACCATAAAAAAACATACTCATCTTCTGTATGAGAGAAATATATACAGTACTGAGTTCAGAATAATCTATTCTGAATAGTACAGTGCATGTTACCTGGAAATATAAGTTTTCTCCAATTCGTACAAAAGTTGCATTCGGTTTACAAATGTGTCAAAGTTAAAGTGCATCTTCATTGTAAACAATGAAGTCTTCTAGTTCATGCAAAAGTTGCATACAGGACCCTAATTCTAAGTTAACTATAAAATGCCAGTTCATTGTAAACAGTTGTAATGCTCTCATTTTGACCAAAAAATGATTATTATTTACAGTACTGAGTTCCCACATTCTAGAAAAAGAAAGTAAAGAAGATTTTGAAAAAGATATTACAGGAACGGAGAAAGGCAATATGACAGGATATAATCAATTAGCACATAGCATCCATTCCTACTACTTATTATAATAAAGTGCAAAAAACTTATAAAAAGGGATGGGGGTTTGGGAAGGGGAAGAAGGGAAGGGGGAGAAGGGGGAGATAAGGGAAAGAAGGGGAATACGTTTTAACCATAGTTCCTTGTTTAGGAAAGGATAACTGATTCAGAGTGGGGGGAAGAAGTCTTCACCATAATTCCTTTGTCTGTTAATTTTCTCTTCATCTCCTTAAGATTTCTTATCTCTATCCAACAAGTAAGAATAAAATGACAGAGAAATACATAGTTACATTTTCGACTTTCTCTAAAGATGAATGTACAGTTCGGCATCAGTGTTCAAACAGCTCAGAATCTCCATACCCATTAATAATATCTTTTTAGATTGTTCTCTGCATTGTTCCAATTCCTGATAGCCTCCTTGAAGTCATTTCATAACATGTTTGATGCCATAATATTTCATATTTTCCAGTCCTCCATCATGTATTTCCCATATATGTTTGGCCATGGCATATTGGAAATCTCATTCTGTATAACTCTCAGATGTTGCAATATACGGAGATTCAATTTATTGATAATACTGCCCACATATTGGATTCCACAGATGCATTCCAAAACATTCACTACTGATTCTGTTTCACATGAAATTCTCTCCTGTATTGTATTTTTCCTTCCATATTCTATTTTGTTTTGCCCATATCTACAGGCTTTGCATTTAACACATTTAAAAAAGCCTTTCGTTTGAATCAGGAGCCAAGTATTCATATTCTCTTGCGCATTCAATGGTTTTATATACCTACATGTTAACACATCTCCTAGAGATGGAGGTTTTCTGTTAGTAATATTCTGCGCTTCAGGAAATGTGTCCCTCAAGTCTTCATCCATTTGTAGAAATTTCCAATTATCCTTTAGTAAATTCCTTACTTTTCTACTCAATGTATTATAATCTGCAATATATCTGATGATCTGAGTTTCATTCTTTGTTTCTTCGTCTTTCTCTTAGTTCTCAGTAATGTTTTCAGTTTTTTCAATCCAACTCTCCTTAAGGCATCATTCAGGATCATTTCTGGGTATCAGCTCACTTGGAATCTTTCAAGCATTTCACTGGGTTGTTCCTTAAAATCAGATTCCTCTGAACAACATTGTATTATCCTAAGGAACTCCCCATAAGGGACACTCCATTTAAGTGATCGGGGATGCCCACTATTGGCATAGAGTATACTGTTGGTACATGTGGGTTTCCTGTACATCTTGGTACAAATTCCCTCTTCTTCGATATAAATATATCCCTCTGGCGGTCACCAGTGGGTAGTTATAGTTAGGACCAACTTTTCCCATAGACAAAAAGTTTTTGGTTTTGCTAATAACTTTAGTGCCTTTTTTCTGATCTTGGCAACATTTTCAAAACTAATATGCCAGTTAGTTCAGCTGCTGTCTGGAAAGTTTCAGGGTCATTCATCATGCGGGGGCTGAGAAACAGGGGGGTCCAAAAAGGCTTTTTTCCCCCATGCAATATCTATCGGGATTTTGTTGATTTTAGACATGACTACTGACCGAATCGCTAACTGGAATTACACTAAATTTTGCAGACAAGTAGACCTTGGTCTAGAAAGAGCCCTATTTAGCTTTCGCCTGTGCTTGTGAAATCTATTGTATTTAATATATCTTAAAGGGGGTAACATCCCACCTTTGCTTTTCATTGGTTGGTGTGCTTGCCACTTACTTTTCCTTTGGTTCTATTGGTTGAAGCACATCATTTCCTGTTGTTCTTTGTGTGTTTTTCTTATCAGTATCCCACGGCCCAAGTGATAACTACTGTGAAGAAAATAACTGTATATTGTTTTTAACTAATTTTTATGATTTCATAGGACTCGTGCAGGATTGTGAACAGTAAAAAGGAGTAGATGAGTTCTCAACACACTTTACTAGTAGGAATGCATATTGTGGTCCTTGTTTTTAGAAGAAGTGTATAACAGATAAGTTCTGTGATGATTAGAGGTGGGCTTCCACTTCGAAGACAAGTGGTGTACAGATCAAGATGTCTTTGTATGCAGCAGCTGACAAACAGGGAAGGAAGGAATGGGTTTGGAAAGCAGAAAAGTAATTAAAGTTCATGTTTACATCTGTTCTGTAGTAGGAGGGTACGCGTGAGAATTAGGCATACATACATTTGTGTGGCACCTGTATTGGTTTTTATGAATGCGCAAGAGTATTTCTGTTCCACTTCCAGTGTGGATTAGGCTCCTTCACACAATTTGCTTGCTGCTGTTAGGCAGTATTCGTGAAGCCTCAGGAAGTCTTGAGTCACCTAGCTTCATCAGCGCTTTTCCAAATGTGATGCACCATTCTCATCATTCTGCTTACATGTCTGTTCCCAATTAGAACAAAGGATGGACTGTCTTTTATTGATGTGCAAACCTGTCATTTGTTTGGGAGTGACAGAGGTGACAATTTGTAGGCTTTGTGGGATGGGTTTCACATAAAACGTAGGTGCTTGTGTATGAAGGGCTGTAGCAGTCGTTCCCTCAGTTTTTGTAAATCAGAGGGTTTGCACCCTTTTTCCAAATGCACTAAACTTGCTTGGTGATTTGGGAAATGTTTATAACATCTCTAAATGGGTTTAAAAATGGTTTCAGAATTACTATTTAGAAGGGGGTTGTCTTGGGCGTCCCTTTCAAATATTGATTCTGACCCTGATGTATCAAGTTTTCCGACCATAATCCAGTCGCAAAACATTCAAAACTTACCGGCTTCCAAGATGGGTGGTGTTAGACTTGGCTTTTTCAGTGGGTTTACCGCCAGACTTTTTCCTTTTTGGCCTCCTGGTTTTGACCCTTTTTTGGGGAGTTTTAGGACTCTGGGCACTTTACCACTGCTATTCAGTGCTAAAGTGCATATGCTCTCTTGGTACATTATGAAAATGAATTAGTGTTGCCATGGTCAGCTTGTTTGATTTACTACTAAGTCCCTAGTATTGTGGACGGTGTGTGCCCAGGGCCTGTAAATCAAATGCTGCTAGTGGGCCTGCAGCAATGAATTGTGACACCCAAACAAGCAGCCTTTCAAAGGGTTCTCAGACATGCCACTGCAGTGTCTGCACACAGTTCTGACTGTCATGTCAACTTGGCAAGTGCACCCACTTGCCAGGCCCTAACCTTTCCTTTTCTTACATGTAAGACACCACTAAGTTAGGCCAAAGGTACACCTGTGGACAGTGTGCAGTGTTTGTGAAAGGTAGGACATGTAGTGCTCTGTGTGACATCTCCTGCTACTGAAATACAGTGTATTTTGTTGTTCTCCATTGAAAGGCTATCTGTCCCATGTGATAGAATGGGAGATACTTTGTAACATCTTACAAATATAACTTTCCATTGGGACAAGATAGAGAAATGGGGTTTATTATGTCTGAACTCAGAATGTAAAAATGAATCCTTCAGTAAAGAAGATTTTCATTTGTGTGTTTGAAAATACCTCTTTTAGAAAGTGGGTATTCTCTTGCTTAGCCATCCCGTGTGCCTCTGCTGGGTTGTGGATTGAATGTCTGGCTATGGAGCAGGGGCTGGGGATATGCATTCACTGTAGACTGCCACTGGGGGATTTGAGGTGTGTCTTGCCTTTCCTGGATGAGACAGGGCTGGGCTGAATAGACCTGGGCTGCATTCAGAGTAGTGGGAGGAGTTTCACTAGCACCTGAATAGGCCTAGTCTGCATTTAGAGTGGTGGGAGCAGATTTACCTTGCACCTGAATGGGCATGGCCTGCCTTGGACAATGCTGTCTCCACCTCCTGACGGGAAGCTGGACTAGAGAGGACAGAATTGGTTTGGGCTAAGCACAGAGACACACTGCCCAAAAGAACAAAGAGAAACTGAGTATAACTATTGGAGCCCAGAATGTTAGATTACTGCTGAACTGAGGAACCTGCCAAGAAGAAGAGCTGTAAAAGCTGTCAGGAGGAACTGCTACTTTGCTGCGTGCTCTGCTGTGTTGGCCTGGTGCTTGCTGCTTCTGTCTTGGGCAGGAAAAGGACTGGATTGTACATTCATAATCCTGCGTTTAGAATTTTCTCCAAGGGATTAAAGTAGAGTTTGCCTCCTGTTGAAAGTCTCAGGGAGATAAAAGACTTCAGAGAACTCCATTGGAACAAGGAACCTGCCAAGAAGAAGAGCTGGAAGAACTGCTAGGAGGAGTACTGCCCCTTTGCTGTGTTGTTGCTTTGCTGGGTTGGCCTGCAGTTGCTGCTTCTGCCCTAGGCAGTGAAAGGACTGGTCTGAACTTTCTTCACTTGTCACTGAGTATCTTCAAGGGCTGTAAATAGAGTTTGCCTCCTGCTCACGAAGTCTCAGGGACAGCCAAGACTTCACTTACCTCTGGGTACCGCCTCTGGAACTGTCGGTTTCAGTTGCCACAGAGGGAGAATGCAGCTGACACTGTCACCAACACCACTGCAGACTCCGTGTTCTGAAGGCACTGTAGAGGCACCGCCGCACTTCCCACCGCAACCCTTGTCTCACCGACAACTGCCGCCACCACGAGCTGCCGCTTGCACCGTAACCTGTGGGCACCGCACTCTGCACCGCCCTGCTTCACTCTGCCACACTGGTCTCACTGACAAAGTCGCTGTCCGCTGGCCTCGACACCCGTGACCGTCACGTGGCTTGGGGGCACCACTCGTAAGTCACATGATGCACCACCCCATCCCACACCACAGTCTGGGCTGACCAACGCCAGCTCTCATCAACCGGCACTGTCGCTTGCACCATGAACTGTCAGCCCCGCCACGAGTATCGCCTAACTCCGCACCGCAGCCCTGGCCTCACCAATGCTGCTGGGTGACCGTATGCAAGCCGCTGCCTGCACAGCAACTTGGCACCGCACGCCCCACCACTATGCTTCACATTGCAACTGTGATGGTTGCCACGACACAAGTGGTGTACAGATCAAGATGTCTTTGTATGCAGCAGCTGACAAACAGGGAAGGAAGGAATGGGTTTGGAAAGCAGAAAAGTAATTAAAGTTCATGTTTACATCTGTTCTGTAGTAGGAGGGTACGCGTGAGAATTAGGCATACATACATTTGTGTGGCACCTGTATTGGTTTTTATGAATGCGCAAGAGTATTTCTGTTCCACTTCCAGTGTGGATTAGGCTCCTTCACACAATTTGCTTGCTGCTGTTAGGCAGTATTTGTGAAGCCTCAGGAAGTCTTGAGTCACCTAGCTTCATCAGCGCTTTTCCAAATGTGATGCACCATTCTCATCATTCTGCTTACATGTCTGTTCCCAATTAGAACAAAGGATGGACTGTCTTTTATTGATGTGCAAACCTGTCATTTGTTTGGGAGTGACAGAGGTGACAATTTGTAGGCTTTGTGGGATGGGTTTCACATAAAACGTAGGTGCTTGTGTATGAAGGGCTGTAGCAGTCGTTCCCTCAGTTTTTGTAAATCAGAGGGTTTGCACCCTTTTTCCAAATGCACTAAACTTGCTTGGTGATTTGGGAAATGTTTATAACATCTCTAAATGGGTTTAAAAATGGTTTCAGAATTACTATTTAGAAGGGGGTTGTCTTGGGCGTCCCTTTCAAATATTGATTCTGACCCTGATGTATCAAGTTTTCCGACCATAATCCAGTCGCAAAACATTCAAAACTTACCGGCTTCCAAGATGGGTGGTGTTAGACTTGGCTTTTTCAGTGGGTTTACCGCCAGACTTTTTCCTTTTTGGCCTCCTGGTTTTGACCCTTTTTTGGGGAGTTTTAGGACTCTGGGCACTTTACCACTGCTATTCAGTGCTAAAGTGCATATGCTCTCTTGGTACATTATGAAAATGAATTAGTGTTGCCATGGTCAGCTTGTTTGATTTACTACTAAGTCCCTAGTATTGTGGACGGTGTGTGCCCAGGGCCTGTAAATCAAATGCTGCTAGTGGGCCTGCAGCAATGAATTGTGACACCCAAACAAGCAGCCTTTCAAAGGGTTCTCAGACATGCCACTGCAGTGTCTGCACACAGTTCTGACTGTCATGTCAACTTGGCAAGTGCACCCACTTGCCAGGCCCTAACCTTTCCTTTTCTTACATGTAAGACACCACTAAGTTAGGCCAAAGGTACACCTGTGGACAGTGTGCAGTGTTTGTGAAAGGTAGGACATGTACTGCTCTGTGTGACATCTCCTGCTACTGAAATACAGTGTATTTTGTTGTTCTCCATTGAAAGGCTATCTGTCCCATGTGATAGAATGGGAGATACTTTGTAACATCTTACAAATATAACTTTCCATTGGGACAAGATAGAGAAATGGGGTTTATTATGTCTGAACTCAGAATGTAAAAATGAATCCTTCAGTAAAGAAGATTTTCATTTGTGTGTTTGAAAATACCTCTTTTAGAAAGTGGGTATTCTCTTGCTTAGCCATCCCGTGTGCCTCTGCTGGGTTGTGGATTGAATGTCTGGCTATGGAGCAGGGGCTGGGGATATGCATTCACTGTAGACTGCCACTGGGGGATTTGAGGTGTGTCTTGCCTTTCCTGGATGAGACAGGGCTGGGCTGAATAGACCTGGGCTGCATTCAGAGTAGTGGGAGGAGTTTCACTAGCACCTGAATAGGCCTAGTCTGCATTTAGAGTGGTGGGAGCAGATTTACCTTGCACCTGAATGGGCATGGCCTGCCTTGGACAATGCTGTCTCCACCTCCTGACGGGAAGCTGGACTAGAGAGGACAGAATTGGTTTGGGCTAAGCACAGAGACACACTGCCCAAAAGAACAAAGAGAAACTGAGTATAACTATTGGAGCCCAGAATGTTAGATTACTGCTGAACTGAGGAACCTGCCAAGAAGAAGAGCTGTAAAAGCTGTCAGGAGGAACTGCTACTTTGCTGCGTGCTCTGCTGTGTTGGCCTGGTGCTTGCTGCTTCTGTCTTGGGCAGGAAAAGGACTGGATTGTACATTCATAATCCTGCGTTTAGAATTTTCTCCAAGGGATTAAAGTAGAGTTTGCCTCCTGTTGAAAGTCTCAGGGAGATAAAAGACTTCAGAGAACTCCATTGGAACAAGGAACCTGCCAAGAAGAAGAGCTGGAAGAACTGCTAGGAGGAGTACTGCCCCTTTGCTGTGTTGTTGCTTTGCTGGGTTGGCCTGCAGTTGCTGCTTCTGCCCTAGGCAGTGAAAGGACTGGTCTGAACTTTCTTCACTTGTCACTGAGTATCTTCAAGGGCTGTAAATAGAGTTTGCCTCCTGCTCACGAAGTCTCAGGGACAGCCAAGACTTCACTTACCTCTGGGTACCGCCTCTGGAACTGTCGGTTTCAGTTGCCACAGAGGGAGAATGCAGCTGACACTGTCACCAACACCACTGCAGACTCCGTGTTCTGAAGGCACCGTAGAGGCACCGCCGCACTTCCCACCGCAACCCTTGTCTCACCGACAACTGCCGCCACCACGAGCTGCCGCTTGCACCGTAACCTGTGGGCACCGCACTCTGCACCGCCCTGCTTCACTCTGCCACACTGGTCTCACTGACAAAGTCGCTGTCCGCTGGCCTCGACACCCGTGACCGTCACGTGGCTTGGGGGCACCACTCGTAAGTCACATGATGCACCACCCCATCCCACACCACAGTCTGGGCTGACCAACGCCAGCTCTCATCAACCGGCACTGTCGCTTGCACCATGAACTGTCAGCCCCGCCACGAGTATCGCCTAACTCCGCACCGCAGCCCTGGCCTCACCAATGCTGCTGGGTGACCGTATGCAAGCCGCTGCCTGCACAGCAACTTGGCACCGCACGCCCCACCACTATGCTTCACATTGCAACTGTGATGGTTGCCACGACACAAGTGGTGTACAGATCAAGATGTCTTTGTATGCAGCAGCTGACAAACAGGGAAGGAAGGAATGGGTTTGGAAAGCAGAAAAGTAATTAAAGTTCATGTTTACATCTGTTCTGTAGTAGGAGGGTACGCGTGAGAATTAGGCATACATACATTTGTGTGGCACCTGTATTGGTTTTTATGAATGCGCAAGAGTATTTCTGTTCCACTTCCAGTGTGGATTAGGCTCCTTCACACAATTTGCTTGCTGCTGTTAGGCAGTATTCGTGAAGCCTCAGGAAGTCTTGAGTCACCTAGCTTCATCAGCGCTTTTCCAAATGTGATGCACCATTCTCATCATTCTGCTTACATGTCTGTTCCCAATTAGAACAAAGGATGGACTGTCTTTTATTGATGTGCAAACCTGTCATTTGTTTGGGAGTGACAGAGGTGACAATTTGTAGGCTTTGTGGGATGGGTTTCACATAAAACGTAGGTGCTTGTGTATGAAGGGCTGTAGCAGTCGTTCCCTCAGTTTTTGTAAATCAGAGGGTTTGCACCCTTTTTCCAAATGCACTAAACTTGCTTGGTGATTTGGGAAATGTTTATAACATCTCTAAATGGGTTTAAAAATGGTTTCAGAATTACTATTTAGAAGGGGGTTGTCTTGGGCGTCCCTTTCAAATATTGATTCTGACCCTGATGTATCAAGTTTTCCGACCATAATCCAGTCGCAAAACATTCAAAACTTACCGGCTTCCAAGATGGGTGGTGTTAGACTTGGCTTTTTCAGTGGGTTTACCGCCAGACTTTTTCCTTTTTGGCCTCCTGGTTTTGACCCTTTTTTGGGGAGTTTTAGGACTCTGGGCACTTTACCACTGCTATTCAGTGCTAAAGTGCATATGCTCTCTTGGTACATTATGAAAATGAATTAGTGTTGCCATGGTCAGCTTGTTTGATTTACTACTAAGTCCCTAGTATTGTGGACGGTGTGTGCCCAGGGCCTGTAAATCAAATGCTGCTAGTGGGCCTGCAGCAATGAATTGTGACACCCAAACAAGCAGCCTTTCAAAGGGTTCTCAGACATGCCACTGCAGTGTCTGCACACAGTTGTGACTGTCATGTCAACTTGGCAAGTGCACCCACTTGCCAGGCCCTAACCTTTCCTTTTCTTACATGTAAGACACCACTAAGTTAGGCCAAAGGTACACCTGTGGACAGTGTGCAGTGTTTGTGAAAGGTAGGACATGTACTGCTGTGTGTGACATCTCCTGCTACTGAAATACAGTGTATTTTGTTGTTCTCCATTGAAAGGCTATCTGTCCCATGTGATAGAATGGGAGATACTTTGTAACATCTTACAAATATAACTTTCAATTGGGACAAGATAGAGAAATGGGGTTTATTATGTCTGAACTCAGAATGTAAAAATGAATCCTTCAGTAAAGAAGATTTTCATTTGTGTGTTTGAAAATACCTCTTTTAGAAAGTGGGTATTCTCTTGCTTAGCCATCCCGTGTGCCTCTGCTGGGTTGTGGATTGAATGTCTGGCTATGGAGCAGGGGCTGGGGATATGCATTCACTGTAGACTGCCACTGGGGGATTTGAGGTGTGTCTTGCCTTTCCTGGATGAGACAGGGCTGGGCTGAATAGACCTGGGCTGCATTCAGAGTAGTGGGAGGAGTTTCACTAGCACCTGAATAGGCCTAGTCTGCATTTAGAGTGGTGGGAGCAGATTTACCTTGCACCTGAATGGGCATGGCCTGCCTTGGACAATGCTGTCTCCACCTCCTGATGGGAAGCTGGACTAGAGAGGACAGAATTGGTTTGGGCTAAGCACAGAGACACACTGCCCAAAAGAACAAAGAGAAACTGAGTATAACTATTGGAGCCCAGAATGTTAGATTACTGCTGAACTGAGGAACCTGCCAAGAAGAAGAGCTGTAAAAGCTGTCAGGAGGAACTGCTACTTTGCTGCGTGCTCTGCTGTGTTGGCCTGGTGCTTGCTGCTTCTGTCTTGGGCAGGAAAAGGACTGGATTGTACATTCATAATCCTGCGTTTAGAATTTTCTCCAAGGGATTAAAGTAGAGTTTGCCTCCTGTTGAAAGTCTCAGGGAGATAAAAGACTTCAGAGAACTCCATTGGAACAAGGAACCTGCCAAGAAGAAGAGCTGGAAGAACTGCTAGGAGGAGTACTGCCCCTTTGCTGTGTTGTTGCTTTGCTGGGTTGGCCTGCAGTTGCTGCTTCTGCCCTAGGCAGTGAAAGGACTGGTCTGAACTTTCTTCACTTGTCACTGAGTATCTTCAAGGGCTGTAAATAGAGTTTGCCTCCTGCTCACGAAGTCTCAGGGACAGCCAAGACTTCACTTACCTCTGGGTACCGCCTCTGGAACTGTCGGTTTCAGTTGCCACAGAGGGAGAATGCAGCTGACACTGTCACCAACACCACTGCAGACTCCGTGTTCTGAAGGCACCGTAGAGGCACCGCCGCACTTCCCACCGCAACCCTTGTCTCACCGACAACTGCCGCCACCACGAGCTGCCGCTTGCACCGTAACCTGTGGGCACCGCACTCTGCACCGCCCTGCTTCACTCTGCCACACTGGTCTCACTGACAAAGTCGCTGTCCGCTGGCCTCGACACCCGTGACCGTCACGTGGCTTGGGGGCACCACTCGTAAGTCACACGATGCACCACCCCATCCCACACCACAGTCTGGGCTGACCAACGCCAGCTCTCATCAACCGGCACTGTCGCTTGCACCATGAACTGTCAGCACCGCCACGAGTATCGCCTAACTCCGCACCGCAGCCCTGGCCTCACCAATGCTGCTGGGTGACCGTATGCAAGCCGCTGCCTGCACAGCAACTTGGCACCGCACGCCCCACCACTATGCTTCACATTGCAACTGTGATGGTTGCCACGACCGGCCCGTACCGACGTGGTCGGCCAGAACTGTTTGCAAGTCTGCTGTTACTAACGCTGGTCTGCACCGACGTGGTCAGCCGGAACTGTTGGTTTCTTTTGTTTTCAGCAAGATGGAGCTACCAGCTTCAAGGAACTGCATTTTAAAGTTATTCTTGCAAAGTGCATATTTTTGATTACTGTATGTTGGTCTTTTATCGATTTGGTCTTGTTTGCACAGATACATTTTGGTTATTATTCTAAAACTGGTGTGGTGTCCTTTTGTAGTGTTTTCACTGTATTACTGTTGGTTATGTGCAAATGATTTACACACTGCCTCTGAGATAAGCCTGATTGCTCGTGCCAAGCTTCCAAGGTGAGCAGGGGTTATTTCAGTAGTGTATCCCCCTTATCCTGACTAAAAAGAAGGGTCCTTATTTGGATAAAGGTGCAAACTATTGCCAACTGAAAACCCCATTTCTAACGGGTGGCAACTAACTTGCAGAGGGGAAAGGGTTCCTCTTTGGCCCTCTTCCACTTTGTGATTCTTGAAAAAGTTTCAGGGAGAATAGGCAGTGAGGTCCACAAGACCAGTGCCAACCTTTAGTAAATTGTTTAAAAAAAAAAAAAAAGCTTTTTGTGTTAAACGCTGTCCCATTTCCTTTAAGGAAAATGGGCTGCATTTAAAAAATATTTATTTATTTATTCAAACACAGTCACAGACATAGTGGTCTACTGACTTTTGCAAGCCACCATTCCTATGATTGTGGCCAATCGCAAAGGTTGTAAATTGTGACCTGCAAATTAATAATTAATACAAAATAATATTAACTAGGCAAGTTGTTCTGTGATTTCCTGCGATTTAAGATTTTGTGACTTGGCCTGTTTGTACATAGGTCAGTTTGCAACATGAATTCCATTTGCAAAAAGTTGATGTGCAGTTTGCGACCACTTTGTGTGAATGAAATAATAGTACATGACTCCCATAGTAAGAATTTTTAAACTGTGTTCATTTTTTCACAAGTCAAGAGGGGCCTCACTATCCAAAGGAACAGGGCACCGTGTGAGACTGTCTAGTCAAAAAAGACTCCCTTTGGGTTTCTTTCCAACTCTCACAACTGTTTCATACTTGTAACATGATATCATTCATCACTTTACATACACCCCCGTTAACATAAAAATAGGACCCCACATTCATATATTATGTCTATTCTGCAAAATAATTGAGCTGCAATAAATATATAAGAATTATTGTACGACCAAGGCTGCAATAATTTAAAAAATGAACATAAAAAATAAAAACACTTTCCTCTATTATCCCACACAATAGTGAAAAAATCACTTTTCCTTTGTCTCCTGTTTCTCAATCACAAAAAACAATTCTTGATACAAATACATAAACAATTAATTACTCAACTACATAAAAAAAAACATAAACATAGACAGGGAAAATACAATAGACAATCACGTGTCTTTCTGCCTACTAATCAGTTCTGGTCATTATTCAAAGCACAGAGTATCTTCAAATTAATAATATCTAGAGTGTCACTCAATGCCTGTCCGATTTAGGTCCTCATTACGATGAGACTCAGAAGCCTCCGACAGCTTTCTGAGTCTCACTGTGGGTTTCACTTTCGACTGACGCATTACGATGCATGTGGTTGAAAGTGAAACTGGCTGGTCATTTTGGCTGTATTCCGACAGGCACAAGGAGCTCAAGGAGCCTGTCAGCCAGTCGGAGCCCTGACCTTAATCACAATGGACGGCGTTTCCGGCAGCGGGATTACGATGTTTGATTCCGACAGGGTTTTCATGTCGGGCTTTCTGACAAGGAAAGCCTGTCGGAAAGTGGCTTTTGGGGCCCCTAGCAGGGACCCCCCTCTCTCTGCAGCCTTCGGTTGGGGGCCGAGGGGACACCTATGGTGTCCCCTAGTTTGATCCCTGCACCATGTGGCAGGCACATTGACGTGTCTGCCATGCAGTGGCAGGGATAAACAGATTCTCCCATTTCTCTATGGGAGCTTGTGCTACAGTTGGTTTATGGACGCAGCACAAGCTCCCATCGAGAAATGGGAGTATGCAGCCACACCATGTGCGGTCTCACTATAATGCTGCAGTCGGGACTGCCGACCGGAGGTTAGTCGGTCCTGATTCCACAACGGTGTTGGGCGGACGTGATTCCGTCTGACATCATAATCAGGCCCTTAGTGTTAAAATTGCATTGACACACTTCGATGGGTTCCCAATATTTAGAGCCACCTTTTTCAGGAGAAGTTAACTTCTCCCACAATCGCTCTAAAAACAATAATTATGCTTTTCGGTGTAGTTTGACCTCCAACATTATGTTCCCATTTGTTTATGTTCGCATACAAACCCAAATTAATGTGGGCCAATAGTGTTTCTTATGTTGTTCCTTCACTTCTTAACATGTGGGGTAAGTCAATCACCCAGTATTCTTTGTTTTCAGAAACGATATCACACCGTCCTGGGCTCTTCTTCATTTCTTTCTTACTCCTAATAGTGGGATGTAGGACTTATTCTTGTGTCAGTTTTATGCCAAACGGGTGTTGGGACGCGTTCATAGTCCTCACCGCATATTATGTGTTTTCACAAGCACAGGTACTATTTGTTGTGTTAAAACATTTAATGGACCAACTTGAGGATGCCAGCAGGTTTCAGGAGACCTTAGGTTCACTCATTCCACTTTATTACTAGTATAATTGTTCAGTCTCTATATTCAGCAATGTTTTATATGGGAGAGCCCAGGGAATTTACAAAGGGCATTTATGAGTGCTATCTTTATGTCTGCACTTGGGGCGGAGATCCGGCCCGAGTTTGGACATAAAGATAGTACAAGCGCCTATAATGTATTCTTTTGAATGTCATATTTACAGTGGTGCGCAATAACACAGTGCCCGATTCACAGAATTAACTTAAGACAGAATCCTAAACTTACTACTTTTGGTATTCACAGAATGCACTTACTACTTTTGGTATTCACAGAATGCACTTACTACTTTTGGTATTCACAGAATGGATTTACGACTACTAACTTTACGTCCGCACTCGGGCCGGAAATTCCGGCCCAGAGGCGGAGCTTCCGGCCCGGAGGCGGGGCTTCCGGCCCGGAGGCGGAGCTTCCAGCCCGGAGGTGGAGATTTTGGCCATGGCTAAATCTCTGCCACTGGCCGGAATCCCCACCTCTGGGCCAGAAGCTCCGCCTCCAGCCCGGAAACCCCGCCTCCGGCCCGGAAGCTCCGCCTCCGGGTCGGAATTTCCGGCCCGAGTGCGGATGTAAAGTTAGTAGTCGTAAATCCATTCTGTGAATACCAAAAGTAGTAAGTGCATTCTGTGAATACCGAAAGTAGTAAGTGCATTCTGTGAATACCAAAAGTAGTAAGTTTAGGATTTTGTCTTAAGTTAATTCTGTGAATCGGGCCCACCGGGTTTTAGCAGGGTGCAAGGATGTATAAGTGTACCATATGCAAGATGGGCTCACTAGTCCAAAATGCATAGTTTGTTCCACAGCACAAAAGTCATTGTATGTGCATGGATCAGTTTCACTCTAGGCTATGAGACAGGGGCATGTGTTACGTTCTTTCAGATGGTGGTGTGGGGGTTGTGTGAATAGTAGGAAGAGATCATCCTATGACAGCGATGGGTTTATGTGTTTGCGTGGCATCATGAATTTATGTAATACCCTATGATGGTGTGAGTGCACTGGTGTAAGCACAAAATGCTGTGTAACTTTATGAGTGTAAAACAGCAGAATGGCATGCGGAGTGTAGGAGTATGGAAAGCATTGAGAGCTCTATGGTAGGGTGAGTGCAGAAGTCTATTATGCACAATGCTCTATGACAGAGATGAGCATGGTGTATATCGTGCCACTAGACATTTGGGAGTTGGACTGCATAGAATGTTGTATGACAGTGACGAGTGCAGTGATATATGTGATAAAGAAAGCCACAGGGTGAATGCAGTTTTAGCTGCACAGGCCTTTTATTTTACCGGCCATACACCCAGCAGGCTGGAGCTCTTTGAGCTGGTTTTGAAATCATAGGGCCACTTCTGGTTCCTCAGTTTTGAGGTCATTTTGAAGAAGAGAGATATGCTATGTATGTATGTATGAATTTGTTTTGAAAGGGGGTGATGTTTTGCGAACTGTTCCTTCCATGCCCTTCTTGGCCTGCTGCCGTGCAGCCCGGATTGTTAGTGGGTTATAGAAATAGGGATATTAATCTGCATATGAAGATAAGTTGGAGGAGGAGGCTGAGGAGGAAGTTACCCAGCTGCTGATAGGGCATCTAGAAATCTAAACCCATACATACCATTATCTGGTCTTTAAGACTACTAAAGGAGCTACCTAAAGGTACACTGCAGTCCAGAGTCCATGTGCATCTCTACAGTAAGTTAATTTCGCGCCAAGAAAATCACTTTTATTATTTCCAGAAATGTTGACTGTATGAATATATTTTAGTTTCCATTGTTAAATGAAAAGTGCCAAGCACTGCATCTGTATGTTCATGCAAGACCCTGCTCTGATCCAACATTCTCGAAAGTATTGAAATAAGAAATACATTTTGCATAATAGTTCATGCCTTCGATGTAACAGTTTACTAAAATGAGAAAGCCATCATTGTAATTCTGCTATTCCTTATCTATTGTTCGAATCGTAATTGTTAGACCAAATCTGTCTGTTGAGTGCAGACTATTTCTTGCCGTGCAACCGTTGAATCAACAAAACTCTCCAGGGCTTCTGAATTCTGTCACCAAACTAAGGGAGGTATTTACAGTTTGACAGATGCGAGCAACAGCCAATTATTTCCCGACGTCCCTTTCACCAGCACCATGCATTATCTGCCAAAATTTGAGTTACCTACAATGGTGGCATCCCCACATTGGCAGCCTGTACATCTGCTACCAAACATAATTTGTGTTGTTGTACGTGATTCCCAGGGCTTTAAGTGGGATGAAAAAACTAGGGGGGGGGGGGGTCTCTCAAAGGGGTGTGGCCGATGTAATTAAGGGCGTGGCTTAAAAACACTTAAGCTAAAAATCTGTGGTTAGCATAGTGAGCCATCCGACTGGTATTTTGCTGCTTCTGTCATTGCATCCAGATATATAATACAACAAGTAACATTATACCTACAAAAAGCAGGGTCTATTGGCTTTGTCAATGGCTATTAGTTGCATAAGATTAAAAAAAGCAACAACTATGGCTTCATTGTATATAATATTGAAATGCTTCAGTTCTAAAATGATGAGACTGCGAAATAACTATAACCAGTCACTTTTAAGTTACATCAAAGGCATTGAAGGGTGGTACTGCTGCAGAGGTAATGTTTTTTTCACAGAGGGTGGGGGCAAATATGAGAGCCCGTTAGGGACAAGGCTTCAGCACCTGCTTTTAAGAACTGCCGATGCTGAGTACCGGCAGGACCTGGCCCACTTAAAACACTGGTGGACAGTGGCGTATGGACGGCCAAAAGGGACCTGGCCCAGCTACCCAGTTAAAGGTGCCTGCCGGTCAGCAGATGGACAGTGGAAATAGCCACCAAGAGCTCATACCACAAGCAGGAACAACACTTGCTGCAAGCACTCGCAAGTAATCAGTTGTGCATTTTAGACTAAATGGCAGTTGCTGCCCAATGGTATCGGATCACGTACCACGAAAGCAATACACACTACTAATTGTACACATCTTCCAACATACAACACTTGAAATGAACAAAGCATGTACCCTACACATGTAAAAGTCACAACAATTTTTCAGTTCAAACATCATTTAAATACAGATGACGTGTTGTGTATGGCATTTTATGGCATGCACAACACGTGCCGCAAGGTGCCACAAAAACATTAAAATGTATAAAATAAAACTTTCATCATAGCATGTGTATAGTGGGTTTATAACTCAAAAGCATGTAAATGAAATGACAGTGTGGTGTAGGAAGTTGCCACCTCATTTGTCTTGGCTGTCAGGAAAACTGTTGGATGACGAACGACCTAAAATTGTTGATTAAAGGCAATAGAGCAGATTTGGAAAGAGAAAAATAAGTATGCAAATATCACACGTTTATTTGTAAAGCAAACTACCCAATAACATTTCTACTACAAGGTATATAAAATCTGAGCAGCTATCATCAGTACTATTTGAGTGCAATTCACAGCATACATTTGCCACACTATTTTCTATAATGGGATCCTTCCCCAATAAAACAACCACAACAACTAGGGTGAGAAGCGGGCCCGAAGAAGAATGCTTGGTCTTTGGGAGAAGATCCAGCATCCTTTTAAACAAGCAAGCTGTGGCTAGTTTTGATATCAATATTGGGAATAAAAATACAAATTTTGAAAATGGCACCATTTATTTTTTTGTGTTCATATCTTCTCAAGTCTATTCTTGGACCATTTAAAATATGATGAACACCTCACCCCATGTTCCCGTTTCTAGGGGTCTGGCGAACAAACATTTCCATCAGCTGTGTTTTTGGTAGAAAAGCAATTTATCCAAATGAAAGTGAAAATTTTAAGAGCTTGGTTGTTTATAGAAATTGCTGTATTTTTTATTTAAAAAGTTATAAATGTTTAATTTGAAATGCTTTTTAGTAATTTTGAATGCTGTAATTTTAAAAATCTTTTGTATTAATTATTGTATCGTTCTTCCAACATGTACCTCCTGTTGCTTAGTTTGGAGTTGGAATATTAAATTCCCCCCCCCCCCCTATCCAATGTTTCTATGTTTTTACTTAGATTAGACAAGGAATAATACAACTGCACCCCCTCCCAAGTCAAACACTTTCTCTACTGTTGCCTAGGTTGCAATGAATATAGCAAATTTGACCCCTCCAAAATTCAGTGTTTTCCCTTCTGTTGCTTAGATTGAAGTGGGAATAGTTATTCTGCCCTTTCTTAAATCCAATACTTTCACCAATGTTGCTTATATTACAGTGGGAATACTTAATCTTTCCTTTCTTAAGTCCAATACTTTCACCAATGTTGCTTGGTTTGCATTGGGAATAGTAAATCTGACCTCTTCAAAGTTTAAAGTTTTCCCTACTGTTGATTAGATTAGAGTGGTAATAGTAAATCTGACCCATCCAAATTCCAATGCTTTCCTTCCTTTTCTCAGGTTGGAGTGGAATAGAAAATAAGATCTCTCCAAAGTCCAGTACGTTCACCAATGTCGGCTAATTTGGCATGGAAATAGTGAATCTAACCCCTCAAAAGTCTAACACTTTTTCTACAGTTGCTTGGATTGGCTTGTAAATAGTGCATTTTGTTCATTCAAAGTGTTACACTTTGCCTATTCTTGCAAAGGTTGATTTGGGTGTTCTTAATTTTGTTGCCCCAAATTGCAACATTTTATGAGGAATTTGGTTTGTTACCTTTGTTTTATTTATGTTTTTGGATTAATTTTTATTTTAATGGTGTTTAACTGTTTGCATGTTTATTATTTTCTATGTAGAATTGAAAATATGTTTCCCTTTTTGTTGAAGATATATCTAGTATTATTAACTTTGAAAGAATTGGTATATTAGTGTTTTTGAATTTTGGTTATGTTTTTATTAGAAATGTTTGTTGTGTCATTATTTTTTATTTTTAATATAGTTTTGTGATTGTACTATATAGTATATTTCTAAATACATTCCGTAGCATTCGAGAAATTAAGGCTGCAAATATATAAATAGTTCATGCCGTGGTACCACCATGGATCGTTGTGTCCTCCGTCTAGGACTCAGAGACTCAGTCCTTGAGTGCTACAAAATGAATTTAAATGAGATATAATGGAGCAGGGTAAGGGTACCCCTACCCCCGGGGCCATGTGGAGGATCTCCCTGGGCCCATATTAAACTTCAAATCCCAGCGATGCTTCCTAGAGAATAGCGGCAGATCCACAGATCCGTGCTGAAACAAAATAAAAAAAGGAGGTTGGGTGGCTGCACTTGGTTATTAACTATTTTTTAATTAAATAATAAATATGTATTAGTTATATATTTTTTGAACATTAATTTATATTTATTTGTATATGTAACTTTTTAAATAATTTAATTTAGTATATCCTTATTTTCTACAGTGTTTTATTTTAAGTCCCTACCTCTGTTAAATTCTATGGGAGGGTGCTGAAAACAAGTGTTGACCATGTGAACTGCTGGACTACAAAAGTATAAGCAACAACAAAAGTGCAGTTTGAGAATACCGAAAAGGAGTAAACCTACTCAGAAGTGCAAACTTACTCAGGTATAAGTTACCTTTCTGAAACAGGTCATTGAGTTCCCATATTCCCATTTAGAAGCCTCCAATGCATATGGGTTTGTAATGTACATTTTTTCAGAATCTTTTCCACTGTGTATGAGCTAATTTAACTATAAAGGGTTTGCTTTTATCTGCCATACTGTCATTAAGAACAAATCAGTGCAAGTCACGATCTTCCACTATCTCACTTAAGGCCTGATTACGCGTGGGCTGGTTAATTTAGACCTGTGCATAAATCCATGTAATTATTGGATGCGTTAATAAATACCTCAAACCTCATAACATTTCTGAAGGTCAAACCTGGCAAAATTTAACGGGGAGGGGAACATGGTATTTACAGTATCATGCAGATTTTATTGTGTTAAACAACTAAATCTGTGTTATTCCTCACAAACTAGTATTGTTTTTTATCAGGAGCAATAAATAGCACCTATACTCATAGTCAGGGCCCTTATAGCGATTTGTCCAGTCGCATTGCTGCCATGAACCATTACATGTTATATTTCAGCTTGGATGCTGAGTAATATCACTTTCTTGTCTGGATATACATCCTGCCCTCCTCTCTTCTGTTTTGTAGTACAGAAATACTCATGCTATCTCTCGCTCCCAAAAATACATAAGTCTCTGCAGTAACATATCTGTTCTGCTAAGCACTTCTCCTGATAGAACAGACCAGCAGACGTGACTAGAAGTGAGCTAGTTGAGTGCACTCTGGTGGAAGCTGTTCCCCTGGGTTAGTGAATGCAATGTGGTTTTGTGCACACCAAAGAGTAATTGGGAATGAGTAAAGCTGTCCTGTTCAATTTAGATATTGGATCAAAATGTCAACAATATAAAGTCAACAGATTTTGACAAACTTATGTCCTCTGCATCTATACTGTTAACTCTTATTTTGTGCAAATCGTTTTTAATTTGACTGTTGACAGCAATACTTCTCACATCACACATTGTCACATGTGCTTTTGCACTATTGTTTCACTTCTGCACTCTTTCTAACATAAGGTTGTACATTATTAAAATAATTAATCTTAAATTCTATGTCTTAACTATCTCACATAGTCTATCTGTAAATGTTGTTAAATACTTTCCATCTGAAGCACTGTGCCTTATGTAGAGACAGCCAGTTCTCACATAGAATACTGAGTTACGCATCTACCTGATATACGGAAACAGGGTAGAGGCATCTTGGAAGAATAATAATTTTTGTGAAAGCCACTCTGTCCATCAGCAACAGCAGGACCAACAGCCAAAAGTCTACCTCCTTTTCTAGTGAAGTCAGTATTTTCAATAGAATAATCTTATTTTTCAGTGTTCCTTCTGTATTTATCATTTTCTCTAGGTAATGGAATGTGCAATTTTATGTGCAATAGCAGGCCCATAGCCCACCTCTAAAAAACCCTTGTGTTCAATGGGTGCAAAAGTGATTTTTCTCAATTCTACCTAAATCTAGCGATCCTTCCAAATGTTTCTACCCACTCCAACAGAAGAGGCATGGAAAGCACAAGAGTACTGATGAATAGTAGCATGTCATCATCATTTAATGGTACTTCATGTGCGGGTTGCCCTATTTGGATGCTACACTGTCCCAGTTTAGCCTACAATAGGCACACCAATGGTTCTATCACCAACATAAACAAAAGGGTAGCAGTGGGCAGCCCTGCATGGTATCTAGTCTAGTTCTCACGGCTCCAAGAACTCTTAATCACTTTTTATTCTCTCGTCGTAGAGGTTCTATCGACCAATTTTACCAAAGATATGCATTGTTGGCAAAAGTTTAATATTTCCTGTATCTTGAATAGGTACTCCCAGTTTATTGTGTCAGTCTTTTACTGCATTAAATAATGTTAGTACATATTAATTGCTTGCATGTTTCTTGCTTTCTTTCATGACGTCTTCTAGGATCTAAAAGACAAAAAGATGTTCCAGAGCAAGGACAAGGCAGTTGAGCCTGTAAGCAACAATTCTCATTAACAATTACAAAAACAATGATTTAGAGTCCGGTAAGTCAAACAAGCAAATTTCTTCTTTTATTTCCTTAGTCTTCTTTATTCTTTCTCAGATCTTCCACAGTGACATATTGGCATCATTAAAAGCACCAAAATAGGATCAGTAGCCAACACGTGTTTCGTCTCGGGTGAGTTGCCCGGCGACTTCCTCAGGGCTACAACAATAACAATAAAAATTGTTCTGTTCAAAATATTTGTCACTTTTACATAATATTCTCACAAAGTCTGAGTACAAAAAGGTCCAAGCAATTAGTGCAAATGTGACTCAGATAGAATAAAATAAGCAACCATGAGTAGGAGAGAAAGATATCCACCCAGTGCTACCCTACATCGGAAAAACCAAGAAAAAACACACAACAGAGGACCACCTTAAAAACGAAAGAAGACTCCAAACTACGAGTTTAATTAATTCCCAACGTTGTGAAGTTTAAGGAAGGAAGAATAAAACGGACCTAATGTGCCACAAAAAAGTAAAGTGAATTCCAGTTACATCCATAGGATCTCCCTAAAGGACTACTCACCATGAAAACAAATCTCAAGCAAAGTATATATCTTTAGTCCGCCACACTTATAATATATTCTTAGAGTGGATCCATACACTTTCATACGTGTATATAAAAGTCTAAGGGGAAAAAAACATGAGAATAGACATCATATTGTGTCTTGTTCCACACAAATCAAATCACGACCTTATGAAGCACGTACGACTTCCCTAAGCAGCACTCTAAACAAGAAGGGTCCTTACTGTGGAAGCGTAATATTCCAAACAATTTAGAAGTATCAATATAATTGAAAGCGATTAAGGAGGACCAAAGTAAGCCCTTATTACTCAACAAAAACCCTATGACAAGTAGTGTTCTTAAAAAATCACTCAAAAGGATTGAGTGTTGGTCATATTAAAAAATCATTAAACAGAGGTTACCTTCACTGATTTTGCAGTCCCGATCAAGATATCAGATGAAGGGGAAATTAGTATTTCTAAAAATAAAAGACCAAATATAGATCAGACACATCTATCACAAATTAGTCCCACTAGTCTAAGACAGAAATTCGTAAACGTAAATATATCAAGAGCTTAATTTCGCTAAAAGCCCGCATGGTCTATATGTAATTACAATCAAATAAGACATATCATGTCGGGCACGCCATATCTACGTGCCTATACCAGAATAAAATCAAGCCTAATAGTCGCACTGAATAAACAAGAAAGGACCAGAAAGCCGTACGAGTTACTGCAGTGTCCAAAAAGTGCTCCAATGAGCACCAGCACAAGCTTTCGTTTCTAAACAAGTGCTTACCTAAAATAGAGAAGTAGAGAAAGGAGAGTACTCCGGTCATCACCAATGTGTTGCTAGTGTATCAAGCCGAGCTCCCCCCTGGATTTCAATTCATACGTACACGCGCCGGTCAACAAACGCGGCTCCTTCAGATATTTAGAAGAAGGACTAGTCATTTTAACATCTATATTGGCCGCCATCTTGTAACGTGCAAATACCCCATGTATGACAGCCGGAAAGTCTACCGTCATGTTGGGAACCCTTAGCATTATCAGTCCTAATTATCACATATAGTTCCCAAAATTAAGATTATAGTTACAAATCAGGAATCAGCCTATCAAGGTACTTTTATATTTTGATTATTATATATTAAGTGTTAATACAGCGTATTTATCGCCGCCATCTTGGTTAAGACAATGTCGACAGCGTGTATACTTCTTAATACTCAAATTTATTTCTATAGAAAAAACCAGTACTAAACTTATCGGATAAATAATCAGCCTCTCCTATATCCCAGAGGTGAGCTACTAGTTACTACATGGCACTAAAACGAGTATGTTATCTCTATTTGACAAACAGGAAACCCGGCTTCCTTCACGACACATTAAAAAACTTCAAGAGATGACCATCAAAACCTTTCAACAGCAGTATAAGGCTGTTGTGATGAAGTCAATGTCAGACATCATACTCACTTTATTCCAAAAATGTCAGGAGGGCGAACGGAAGGAGAAGAAAATTGGACCGATTCACAAGTGGGAATAAAAGATAGATGATAACACTCCCATCAGATAAGGGAAGGGAAATCAATAAGGCTATGAAACAGTATTTGAGTTATGTGAAAGTAATTCAAGAGACCAAAAGACCCCAGAAGTGAGTTAAAGGATCAAATTCTATTGTATAAAATAATACATTGGGTCAATTACAATCAACCACGAGAAATAGAGGTTTACATCAGAAAAAGGCAAAATAAGTATGGAAGAATATATATATAATGCCTCTAAAATGTTACAGTCAATAAGTGCATATATTTGTACCCACATAACAACAGCTGTGGAATAAGACATATAGCTGTAAACAGGGACATATATTGAGACACAGCACAATATGTGTTTAATCATGAAGAAAATAATGTAATTCATGGTCAACATTGATCCCACATTCCACCGCCCGTAATTTGAGAATCCATCGGGCCTCACACTGGCGTAATCTTAGCTCCCTATTGCCGCCCGAGAGTCAATCTTGACAGCCTCTATACCATGAAAGTGGAAGCCAAGTGATTTGTCCTGGTTAGGGCAGATAGATGCATGATAACCTAAAGGATATCTAACATCCAGATTCTTTAATACATGGAAGTGTTCAGCCATCCGTTCTTTAAGAGGGCGAATGGTGCTACCCACATATATTTTCTTGCACTTACATTGAATAACATAAACCACATATTTCGTTAAACAATCTATGTGGTCATAAATCTGATATTTGCGTGAGCCATTATAGTCAAATGTTTTTATACCTCTTATGGCCAATCTGCACATATTACAAGTACCACAAGCAAAAGAACCAATATTCATCTGTCCCAGCCAGGAGATTTTATTTGGCAATTGTTTTGGATAGCTGGGGCTAATGAGACTCTGAATGGTTCTGCCTTTCCTGTATACAATATTAGGAGATTTGGTAATTTACTGTTCCAAATGGTAAATAGACATAATATCGAAAAAAAAATATCGAGTGGACAGAATATCGAGTTTTAAATATAGAATGGACAGAATATCGAATTACCAAAATATAGTGGTGAAAAATATCGAAAAACAGGTAAGAAATATCGATTGCAATAATATAGAAGTAAATAATATCGACAGTCATAATATAGTTGTTAAAAATATCGAATTTTTTATAGTGGTTTAAGTGTTAGTATATGTGTTAAAAGTATGTATTAATATTGTAATGTATGTTAGAATATTTTTAAAGTAATGAATTTTATGTTATTTTATTTTTGTGTAATTTAATTCCGTAGCGGGTTGTGGGTTTATAGGGGAGTAGGGTGGGAAGTAATTTAATTATAATACATTAAATAATAATTTATTGGAATTATTAATAATTTTTAATTTAATTTTGCGTTTTACTTCTGTAGCGGGTTATGGGTTTATAGGGGAATAGGGTGGGAAGTAATTTAATTGTTATTAGTTAATTATTAATTGGTATTGAAAATTAATTGGTTGTTGATTAATTATTAATTGGTAAATAATTAGTATTAATTGGTAATTAATTTGTATTAATTGTTTAATTGATAATTATGTTAATTGTATTTATTTAATATTTGTAGTGGGTAGTGTGTTTATAGGGGAATATGGTGGGAAGTAATATAATTGTAAATAATTAATTATTTAATTGATGTGTGTATATTGTTAATTAATATATCTTTAATTTAATTTAGCGTTTTACTTCTGTAGCGGGTTGTGGGTTTCTAGGGGAATAGGGTGGGAAGTAATTTAATTGTTATTAGTTAATTATTAATTGGTATTGAAAATTAATTGGTGGTTGATTAATTATTAATTGGTAAATAATTTGTATTAATTGGTAATTAATTTGTATTAATTGTTTAATTGATAATTATATTAATTGTATTTATTTAATATTTGTAGTGGGTAGTGTGTTTATAGGGGAATATGGTGGGAAGTAATATAATTGTAAAAAATTAATTATTTAAATAATTTGTGTATATCGTTAATCAATATATTATTAATTAATGATTAATTGGTATTATTAGCATTTATTAATGTTTGTTAATGAAAAACAATTGGTTGTTAATTAATTATTAATAGGTAATTAATTAAACAAAAATATATTGGTATTTATAAATAATCAATTATTAAATCTTGTGTGATTGGTAATTAATTGTAATACTTGTTTTGGTATTAATAATTAATTAATTGTTAAAAAAATATTAATTTATTATTTTCCCTACTTTTGCACTTACTTGAGTGGGAATAGTAATTTTTACTCTACTGCTTTGCAACGCTTTCCCTACTGTTGCACTCTCTGGAGTGGGAATAGTAATTTGTATCCCTACGCTATCCAATGCTTTCCCTACTGTTGCACTCTCTGGAGTGGGAATAGTAATTTTTACCCCTACGCTATCCAACGCTTTCCCTACTGTTGCACTCGCTGGAGTGGGAATAGTAAATTTTACCCTCCCGCTATCCAACGCTTTCCCTACTGTTGCACTCTCTGGAGTGGGAATAGTAATTTTTATCCCTACGCTATCCAACGCTTTCCCTACTGTTGCACTCTCTGGAGTGGGAATAGTAATTTTTACCCCTACGCTATCCAATGCTTTCCCTACTGTTGCACTCACTGGAGTGGGAATATTAATTTTTACCCCTACGCTATCCAACGCTTTCCCTACTGTTGCACTCACTGGAGTGGGAATAGTAAATTTTACCCTCTCGCTATCCAACGCTTTCCCTACTGTTGCACTCTCTGGAGTGGGAATAGTAATTTTAATCCCTACGCTATTCAATGCTTTCTCTACTGTTGCACTCTCTGGAGTGGGAATAGTAATTTTTACCCTCCCGCTATCCAACGCTTTCCCTACTGTTGCACTCTCTGGAGTGGGAATAGTAATGTTCATCCCTACGCTATCCAACGCTTTCCCTACTGTTGCACTCTCTGGAGTGGGAATAGTAATTTTTACCCCTACGCTATCCAATGCTTTCCCTACTGTTGCACTCACTGGAGTGGGAATAGTAATTTTTACCCCTACGCTATCCAACGCATTCCCTACTATTGCACTCACTGGAGTGGGAATAGTAAATTTTATCCTCCCGCTATCCAATGCTTTCCTTACGTTTGCACTCTCTGGAGTGGGAATAGTAATTTTTACCCCTACGCTATCCAACGCTTTCCCTACTGTTGCACTCTTTGGAGTGAGAATAGTAATTTTTACTCTCCCGCTATCCAACGCTTTCCCTACTGTTGCATTCTCTGGAGTGGGAATAGTAATTTTTACCCTCCCGCTATCCAACGCTTTCCCTACTATTGCACTTACTGGAGTGGTAATAGTAAATTTTACCCGCCCGCTATCCTACGCAGAAAATATTGAATAATTTTAAATAAATATTACGTTAATATATATGCATGAAATTTTTTTTTTACTTACATTAATTAATTATTAATTTTAATGTTATTTAAGTATTTTTAAGTATGTGTCAGTTAATTATATGTATTATTTCATTAATTTTACATTACTTTTAAAACATTTAAAAAATTCGATATTTTGACTAACTATAATATTTACAACGATATTTTGGATTCTATATTTTTGTAGTTTCCTGTTTGGAGATAGGGAGTCGATATTTTGGTATTCTATATTTTGGCATCGATATTTTTGTAAGTCTATATTTTTGTAGTCGATATTATGTCAGTGATCCGTTCCAAATTACTATCGGCAGTTAGTAATGGCCAATTTTTCTTAAATATTCCATACAATTTGTGGGACCAAGGATGATAGTTAGTCACCAATCTCACATTCATGTGTAGTTTCTTTGTTGTCTTATGAATGTTACTCAAAGTGTCTGATCGCCGGAGTCGCATGGCTCTATTTTTTGCCTTACAAATCGTATCTTTTGAATATTCTCTGACAAGGAACCTGGTCTCAATATCCCTCAAATTCTTGTTAAAATCCTCCTCTCTACTACAGTTTCTACGTGCTCTCAACATCTCCCCAAAGGGGATTGCCTTAATTTGACTCTTTGGATGTGCACTCCTGGCATGCAGTAAAGAATTGCACGCGGTGGATTTCCTATACATTCTGCTCTGTATTTTACCCTCATGATGGAAAAGTTCTAAGTCAAGAAAGATGATCTTCTCCAAATCCGACGTCATAGTGAATGACATATTGTGGGTATTGTTGTTCATATGTTCAAAGAACTCCCTAAGGTCCTCATCGCTGCCTGTCCATATAAGTAGACAGTCATCGATATATCGTCCAAAATACAGAATGTATTCATGCCATCTCGCTCCCAATGGGCCCCAGATGTGCTCCGCCTCAAACCATCCCATAAAGAGACAGGCAAAAGACGGAGCAAATCTGGAACCCATCGCAGTACCGCAGATCTGCAGGTACCACTCTTCATTAAAAAGAAAGGCATTGTTCTTTAAAATAAGGAGTGACATCTCAATCAACATTTCTGAATGTTCCAGCAACTCCACAGGCCGTCGGTATAGAAAGTGTTTTAAGGCTTGTATACCATATTCATGCATGATGTTCGTATATAATGAAACAATGTCCATCGTAACAAATCTCATGCCATGGTCCCATGTGAGGTCATTGAGGATATTAAGCACATGTTTGGTATCCTTAATGTAGGAGGGGAGGCTATTCGCATAAGTTTGTAGAAATCTATCTACAAATTCAGCAACTTTTTCTGTAGGTCCTCCAATTCCAGATATTATGGGCCTACCTGGAGGTGCGGTCATGCTTTTGTGAATTTTTGGGAGGGTGTACATACAGGGATATCTTGGTTTGTCTATCTTTAGGTAAGCAAACTCATCAGGCGACAAAAAGCCTTGTTCATACCAGTTAGTTAGTTTAAAATTGATGTCTTTCACTATAGCGAACATAGGGTTGTTATCGATCTTTCTGTACCAGGTAGGATGATTAAGTTGTGACAAAATTTCCAAATCATATTTAATTTTGTCCATTGCGACCATATTGCCCCCCTTGTCAGCCCCTCTTACTATAAGGTCAGAGTCCTTAGATAGATCATTGAGGGCCTCTTGTTCTTTAAAGGTCAGATTACGTGACCCCGGGGTAAATTTATTGTTGATCATATGTCTATCCCACTTGTCTATTTCTATGTTAACCATTTTATGAAAGAGATCGATATTATTCTCTGGTGCCAATTGGGGAGTCCAACGGGACTTGTTCTTAAGTCCACTATCCACACTCAAATTTGTGTGATGTTGTAAATCAGAAGCCACATCAATTATTATATATATTCTTCCATACTTATTTTGCCTTTTTCTGATGTAAACCTCTATTTCTCGTGGTTGATTGTAATTAACCCAATGTATTATTTTATACAATAGAATTTGATCCTTTAACTCACTTCTGGGGTCTTTTGGTCTCTCGAATTCCTTTCACATAACTCAAATACTGTTTCATAGTCTTATTGATTTCCCTTCCCTTATCTGATGGGAGTTTTATCATCTATCTTTTATTCCCACTTGTGAATCTGTCCAATTTTCTTCTCCTTCCTTTCGCCATCCTGACATTTTTGGAATAAAGTGAGTATGATGTCTGACATTGACTTCATCACAACAGCCTTATACTGCTGTTGAAAGGTTTTGATGGTCATCTCTTGAAGTTTTTTAAAGTGTCGTGAAGGAAGCTGGGTTTCCTGTTTGTCCAATAGAGATAACATACTCGTTTTAGTGCCATGTAGTAACTAGTAGCTCACCTCTGGGATATAAGAGAGGCTGATTATTTATCCGATAAGTTTAGTACTGGTTTTTTTCTATAGAAATAAATTTGAGTATTAAGAAGTATACACGCTGTCGACATTGTCTTAACCAAGATGGCGGCGATAAATACGCGGTATTAACACTTAATATATAATAATCAAAATATAAAAGTACCTTGATAGGCTGATTCCTGATTTGTAACTATAATCTTAATTTTGGGAACTATATGTGATAATTAGGACTGATAATGCTAAGGGTTCCCAACATGACGGTAGACTTTCCGGCTGTCATACATGGGGTATTTGCACGTTACCAGATGGCGGCCAATATAGATGTTAAAATGACTAGTCCTTCTTCTAAATATCTGAAGGAGCCGCGTTTGTTGACCGGCGCGTGTACGTATAAATTGGAATCCAGGGGGGAGCTCGGCTTGATACACTAGCAAAACATTGGTGACGACCAGAGTACTCTCCTTTCTCTACCTCTCTATTTTAGGTAAGCACTTGTTTAGAAACGAAAGCTTGTGCTGGTGCTCATTGGAGCACTTTTTGGACACTGCAGTAACTCATACGGCTTCCTGGTCCTTTCTTGTTTATTCATTGCCGACTATTAGGCTTGATTTTATTCTGGTATAGGCACGTAGATATGGCGTGCCCGACATGATATGTCTTATTTGATTGTAATTACATATAGACCATGCGGGCTTTTAGCGAAATTAAGCTCTTGATATATTTACGTTTACGAATTTCTGTCTTAGACTAATGGGACTAATTTGTGATAGATGTGTCTGACCTATATTTGGTCTTTTATTTTTAGAAATACTAATTTCCCCTTCATCTGATATCTTGATCGGGACTGCAAAACCATTGAAGGTAACCTCTGTTTAATGATTTTTTAATATGACCAACACTCAATCCTTTTGAGTGATTTTTTAAGAACACTACTTGTCATAGGGTTTTTGTTGAGTAATAAGGGCTTATTTTGGTCCTCCTTAATCGCTTTCAATTATATTGATACTTCTAAATTGTTTGGAATATTACGCTTCCACAGTAAGGACCATTCTTGTTTAGAGTGCTGCTTAGGGAAGTCGTACGTGCTTGACTAAGGTTGTGACTTGATTTGTGTGGAACAAGACACAATATGATGTCTATTCTCATGTTTTTTTCCCCTTAGACTTTTATATACACGTATGAAAGTGTATGGATCCACACTAAGAATATATTATAAGTGTGGCGGACTAAAGATATATACTTTGCTTGAGATTTGTTTTCATGGTGAGTACTCCTTTAGGGAGATCCTATGGATGTAACTGGAATTCACTTTACTTTTTTGTGGCACATTAGGTCCGTTTTATTCTTCCTTCCTTTAACTTCACAACGTTGAGAATTAATTAAACTCTTAGTATGGAGTCTTCTTTCGTTTTTAACGTGGTCCTCTGTTGTGTGTTTTTTCTTGATTTTTCCGGTGTAGGGTAGCACTGGGTGGATATCTTTCTCTCCTACTCATGGTTGCTTATTTTATTCTATCTGAGTCACATTTGCACTAATTGCTTGGACCTTTTTGTACTCAGACTTTGTGAGAATATTATGTAAAAGTGACAAATATTTTGAACAGAACAATTTTTATTGTTATTGTTGTAGCCCTGAGGAAGTCGCCGGGCAACTCACCCGAGACGAAACATGTGTTGGCTACTGATCCTATTTTGGTGCTTTTAATGATGCCAATATGTCACTGTGGAAGATCTGAGAAAGAATAAAGAAGACTAAGGAAATAAAAGAAGAAATTTGACTTACCGGACTCTAAATCATTGTTTTTGTAATTGTTAATGAGAACTGTTGCTTACAGGCTCAACTGCCTTGTCCTTGCTCGGGAACATCTTTTTGTCTTTTAGTTTTTTCCTTCTGTTACTTTGTGACGAAGGAACATTGGGGCATAGGTGGCTGTTCCCCTTGATGTTCCCTAAAGCACTTTCCAGATATTGATTTATATAACCGACAGGATATTGGATGTGCGCAAGATTGTAACCCTGCCATGGTTTGAAGTGTTATTGTCTTCTAGGATCTGTGCGTTCTGCCATGTGTTTCTATCCTCAATAAATCTGCACTGATCTTGACAAGAGGTGCTATTATCTGCTTTAGTCTTGTGGTAAATAATTTAAATTACCGGGACTTAATTTGATACAGGAACATAATAAAATAGCTCAGTAAATAAGAGGCAGAATCCGTGGTATTAGAGGTTCGAAATGGGCTTTATTCCAGTGGTCGATTATAATCGGTTGCTCCAGGTTCCATCACCACGAAGGTTCAGGAAGTGAAGTACATACATTATTGACAGGTAACAATATATATATGAAAAGCATTTACATTAAGACAGATGCAGGAGGCGTAACAGCTGATAATACAGATAAGAATACACATACGTAATGAAAAGAGGCGTAATAGGGCGTAACAGAGAAACGTCATTGGTTGTGATGTCACAAATGGGTGGATCTATGAGATAATTTCGCAGTATCAGCAGAAATACTTGGCAGAGATGCGCGCGCAGCAGCATGACGTGTGATTGACGTGCAACTAGGGGGTGAAGGGGACTTGACATTTAGCTCTACATGTGGCGACAGAAGTCTGGGGGGTCAAGTCAACCTAATCCCAAATCATATCTAACATCCTATGTTTAAAGAACTATGTTATCCAAAAGAGAGGTCTCTTCGAGTAGAATCTTATTCTATACTGACTATACTGACTGTTAGTGCGTGTACAAGCGTCTAAGTGTCTACACTAGATGCGAGGGCGGAATCTTCCATAGTAACAGGGCTATGAATTACTTGCATGAAGACAGAGAAGCCGGGCCTTTGCTCGGTAGCTGGCAGAATGTTTACTTAAGCTACTAGACAGGAATGCATCGGGCAGGGACCGGAGCAGATAATTTTCGAAGGTGAAATACAGTTCTTGGCAGGCAGCAAGCTGATGTCAGGCTTTGTGAGCCGCGCAGAGAATGAGACAAAGTTCATGGTCACAGATGCAGGCTCAGACTGGAGCTTTCAGAGGCAGAAGGCAAGAAGAGTTTGATGACAGAATCAGGGCCTACTTGCCTGGACTGTAAAATGGCATAAGTGAACCATATAAAGGCGGTGGCCTTTTGTACTTAGGAATGGAATATCCGGCCCATTCATGGCGGATCAACAGAGGACATGTTAACGGTGGACGCACATGTATTTGCGTCTTCATAACTGGAACTAGAGGGAACATACATGTACTTGTAACATGCACATAGAACCGTTGGGGTCCAAGATAGGGGACATAACTGACCAGAAAAATCCATATTTCCACATTCCCTCCTTGTCCCCTACTTGCCCGTCAAGAAATATCAATCTTCATTAATCCATTGATCTGTTCATATAGCATCATTTGTTCTTCTTTCTTTTTCCGGAATCTTGAATGAAAATCTTGATGTGGAATGCACGATGTGGCACACAGACCACAAATCGCTGGTCCACATTGCAGGCATAAGCAGCAACTGAATAGTATGAGAAGGCCAATACCTAGGAAGGATAGGACTCTCCATCCCCAGGCTGATATCACGCTCCAAAACCAACCGGACCAAGTCCAGGTGCCTGGATTCTGGTGTATCTGGCTTGCAATCTTATGAAGGCGGGTTATGGCCTTATATACAGATGGCGAATTTTCTGGTATGAATATGCAACAGCTTGATCCGATGACCCTACAAGCTCCGCCCCTATCAGCCAGGATGACGTCAAGGACAAGACGATTTTGAAGCACAACAATCCGTATAGCAGACTGCTCTTCTGTTAAATTGCCTAAGGCGGAAATAGTTTCGTTCACTACTGCTTCAAGGGTTCTAGTTAATCTACGTATCAGCTTACTATTAGTAACAGTACCTATATAGGGAAAGAGACCTTTATTGAAATCTGTGTATTTTTCCCATGCTGTTTCAGTGTAGTCGACTATTGGGAGATCTCTCCTTACTCTATTATTTACTAAATGAGTGTTTCTGTGATAATCAGGAGGAGCTAGAAAAACAGGTGGCAAAAGGAATCCAATGTAGCAAGTACCATCCCAATCTAGAGGCAAACGTACATATGCCGTCTGACCACATATAAAATAGGAATGGCGGGAAGCTCTAAATGTAGACTTGCCTTGATCACTAAATTCTACTACAGTGGTGCATCTACTATGGCCCATATGTATGGAACCATTCTTTCTTACACATAATTCACCTTTTACTGGAAATATTGACATAGCGGGCAAAATTGGAGTAGCTTCGGATTCGACGTTCAGGATCATAAGATTAAGTGTAAAATTACCTAATCCATATACTTCATTTTC
The DNA here is from genome assembly GCF_964204655.1 of Triturus cristatus. Classification (NCBI taxonomy): domain Eukaryota; kingdom Metazoa; phylum Chordata; class Amphibia; order Caudata; family Salamandridae; genus Triturus; species Triturus cristatus. The sequence continues at coordinate 910,949,171 of NC_140581.1, read as the reverse complement.
TAGATCAGTTCCTGTTCTTTTGGGAAGTCCCTCCTTGTTAGGATAGCAGACTTTAAGTAAAACTAAGTTCAGATTTCCCCATACCCTATTGTCTTGATAAACTGCAGAGTTCGAATCTTGGGAATTAATTAAACTAAACCATGCTCCACAGGAGCCGTTGTGTGTGAACGGGTATGGAAAAAGAGGTAGAATTCCTTTATAATTCTGATAGGGAGGGAGTCGGCCACATATCCAACAATTTGTAGCATTGCTAACCTGATGGGAATGATGTAACATACTAATAAAAGTGTTATTGCGCAGCGCAAATCTGTATGACAATTCAAGCGGAGGTAATTCACTAAAAGAATGTTCAGCAGTAACATTGTAAACATGTCTGGAAATAGGATAATATATGTGCAACAATATACTTGCAGTAATTATTAAAAGACTTGAGAAAAACAAAATTAATAACGTCACTATGCAGTGACTACGCAGTGATTTACAGTACGCCTGTCGTTTCAACATTTTCCGGGTGCTTTCTCTATTCAGGTCCAAGGGATACATGTCAGAGACAATTCAACCGCTTCACCTTGGAGAGGACTTAAACAATCAAATTGCTCGACTGATTGGGCCTAAGCTTTAGTTTATAGTGTTCAGAGTCACTTTTTTCCACAAAAGGAAGTTTTGAGTCAATGAGTGAAGACACACAGGGTGAGGTATTCACATCTGATTTTAGTCCATGAAATTTCTTGATATGACTTGAATGAATCCATCCCTTTCTGCCTTCGATCTTCACGGCTGTTCTTGTGGTGAGCAACACCAGCTGAGGTGACCTCCACCTAGGTTCCAGCTGAGTTTTGCGATCAAAATTCCTCACGAGGACCAGGTCCCCCGGAACCACGTCATGGGGTTTCACCTCCGTGTTGTCAGGAAAAGCTGCAGCTACCTGTGAACGACAAGATTGTAGTGCAGACATCAAGGAAGCCAAGTAATCTGTCAGCATATTACAGTCAATATCAGTTATTTTGCGTGGTATAGGCGTCCCCCACATATTTGGTGGTCTGCCGAAGATCACCTCATACGGGGATAGCCCTGTTCGAGAGTGTGCTACCATTCTCGTGTAAAAGAGTGCAACTGGTAATGCTACTACCCAGTCGACACCTTTCTCTCTGCATATTTTGGATAATCTTATTTTCAGAGTCTGATTATGTCTTTCTACGAGACCTGCTGCTTCGGGGTGTCGGACACAGTGGAATTTCCACTGATAGCCTAACAAAAGTGAAACGTGTTTCATTAATTCGGATGAGAACGGCTGGCCGTTATCTGAGTGAACAACACGTGGTAAACCGTATCGTGGGAAGAATTCTCGAACCAACTGTTTGGCAGTAGTCGGGGCAGTGTAATCTGAAACCGGGTATGCCTCCGTCCAACGGGAAAGAGCACAGACAACTACGAGAACATATTTGAATCCTCTACATCGTTCCATCTGGATATAATCCATCTGGAGGACTTCAAAAGGATGATCAGGAGGATGAAATCCACCCTGTTCTACGGGAACGCTTTTTCCTGGGTTGAACTGGCAACATATCATGCAGGTACGAACTTTTTGTTTGGCTGCAGCTCGTAAATGCTTGTTGAACCAAATATGTTGAATGCTGTCTAGCATAGCTTTTTCTCCTAGATGGGCAGGACTATGGATAGTGTTAATAATGACTTGGACCATTGAATCAGGAAGGAACCACACAGACTTTTCCTTCATCATCCATCCTTGGTCCGTTTGGATCCCTCCTAATTCCGTCCATTTCTTTATTTCTTCTGGTGTAGCATGTGTCTGTATGTCAATTACGTCAGGAGTAGGATCTTTAACTGTCATACAATGTGTTGGCGTCGGGACTATTGTCTTTGTCATGTCGGATTTTTGAGTTTGGGCGGTCTGTTTAGCTGTTCTGTCAGCTAGATCATTGCCTTGAGAAATGATATCAGTAATTTTCGTATGAGCTTTACATTTCATAATTGATATTGCAGTGGGTAGATGTATCGCATCTAATAGGGCATGAATGAGGGGTCCGTGCTGAATGTGGGCACCGTGAGAAGTTAAATAACCTCTCTCTCGCCACAGCACGCCGAAGTCATGTACGACTCCGAATGCATAACGTGAATCAGTGTATATGTTGACTTTTTTATTTGTGGCTTGAATACAGGCTTGTGTCAGAGCGACGAGCTCTGCTGCTTGAGCGGACAAGGTATTTATACACTTGGTTTCAATAATTTCAGTGTCTGTGGTGACTGCGTAAGCGGCCACTAACTCTCCTGTACTTGTTCTCATACATGAACCATCTACATACAACGTCAGGTCTGGATCTGACAATGGGACATCGGTTAAATCTTGTCTGGGTTTCGTCGTGATTGTAATAACATCAATACAATCGTGGGCTAGTGGGTCTGTTCCATTTACAGGTAAAAGTGTGGCAGGATTCAATGTGTTACAACGTCTGATTTCTATATGTGGCTGAAACAGTGTTAGTTCGTACCCTGTAAGTCTTGCTATAGTCAAATGTTGTGTTTGTGTTCGGTTCACAAGAACCTCTACTGCGTGTGGTACTTGTACTGTCAATGGATGTCCTAACACTATGGCGTCGCTTTGTCTGATTGCTAAGGCGGTCGCTGCCACTGATTTTAGGCACGCAGGCAGAGCCTGAGCTACGGGATCTAATGTACTCGAAAAATAAGCACATGGTTTGTGTGCTCCTGCTTGTTCCTGTGTGAGTACTGACAAGGCAGTACCTTCTCGTTCTGTAATAAAGAGTGTAAAATATTTTCTGTAACATGGTGTTGCTAAAACAGGTGCTTGACATAAAGCTTTCTTTAAGCTTTCAAAAGCGTGTGTGTGTTCCTGAGTCCAAGGGAGAACAGTCGATGTGGCTGCCTCCTGTGTTGTCAACTGAATGAGTGGTTTTGCTAGAAATGCATACTGAGGGATCCACTGTCTACAATATGAAGTGAGGCCTATGAAAGCCCGCACCTCCTTTTGTGTCTTGGGTATTGGCATGTTAGCTATTAACTGAATGCGGTCTGGTGTAAGCTGCCTTCCCTCCTTGGACAGCGAGTGACCAAGGTAAATAACTCGCTGGACACAGAATTGCAGCTTAGAAGGGGACACCTTGTGCCCCTTTTCGGCTAGAAATTGTAAAACTGTCAGTGATGCTTTTTCACATTCAGGTTCGCTTCGGGCGGTGATCAGCAGATCATCGACATATTGAAGCAAAGCAGTGTTAACTGGCATGTGGATACTGTCGAGTTCTCGTTTCAGTGCTTGGCTATAGATGCTGGGGCTTTCTGTAAATCCTTGAGGTGCGCGTGAGAATTTAAAGCTACGTCCATTTAAACTAAATCCGAACAAATATTGGCTTTCCGGATCTATTGGGACGCTGAAAAAGGCATTTTTGAGATCAATTACAGTAAAGAATGTTGCTTCGGAATCAATAGCTGTCAGTAATGATGAGATATCAGGGACCACAGGGAATTGTGGCACAATACACTTGTTTAATTCGCGCAGATCAATAATTAATCGATATACTGGCGGGGCCTTCGGATCTGTTCGTTTGAGAATCGGAATTATCGGTGAATTACATACATTGGAGTCCGTTTCTACAACCACTCCTTGGGCAATGAGCTCGTCAATGATTTGTAGTAAAGCCACTACAGCATCTGGTGGTAACTTGTATTGTCGCATTCGTGGTAGTACCACTCCTGCCTTTAGTGTAACTCGATAGGGTGTAATATTCATGCAACCAACATCAGTAGGGCCTTGTGCCCATAGATGTGTAGGTAAAGTCTGCAATCGGGGATCCATGTCTCTAGACACATAATGACCTTTAAAATCACGTAAAAACAATCTTACTCCTTCCGGAGAACAACATATTATAGCTCCTAGAGCTTTCAGTGTTTTTATTCCTAACAGGTTTTCTGGACATGATTTAGTAAGCAATAAATCTGTAGTTCGGGTCAAAGGTCCTATCGTAAGTGGAAGAGGTTGTGACACTTCATTAACAATAGGTTTTCCTGAAAAACCAAGGGAAATATTCTGTGAGCCTGAGAGGGGTGCCCCTGGAACTTCACTACGTTTTATAGTTGTTCGACTTGCCCCTGTATCGAGTAAAAATTTTCTGTCTTGGCCTAATAATTCACTATGCACATAAGGTCCTTCTTGATCTACAGGGATCTCGATAAGGGGTAAGTCAACTTCCCTCTCTAGGCTGGTTCATGCATATCGTTGATAATCAGGATAGTCATACTGTGCGGTCTGAGACAATTGTCGTGTCGTGGTTTGTATGGCAGCAGCTGGCAGCGCTGGTGCAGCTGGCACAAACTGTATAGTCTGTGGTGGAGCTGGCATGGACTGTGCATGCTGCAAAGCTCCTTGTTCATTCTGATCCTGTCTAAGTGGCCGTGGTCTTTCTTTTGTAATACCCGTGGCGATATTACGCTTCAGGACTGGACAATCGTGTACATGATGACCTAGTTGTTTACAATAGTTGCATGTCCCTTTTACAGGTCCTGCTAAATCGCCAGAATGTGTCGTACCCTTTTTATGTCCTTCAGCTGGAACTGTCTGGGAGACTAGCATTTTCATTTTCGTGTCTTTCATGCGTCTTTGTTCATGATCTTGTTCCTCTCTAATTCTATTGTGATGATACTGTAACATTTGTAACATTTGTGATGGAGTGTTACCTTGCCATGTACTCTCGAATTTTAATACTCTATTCTTCACTTGGGGCAAGGAATTTTCAACTAATTTTGTCACAAACAGATGTGGGTATGATTCGCTACTTGCTTTTATACCACTATTTATACCAAAACATTTTTCAAATCGTGCATAGAAATCACTAGTGTCTTCATCTTGCTTTTGTTTACAGGCTGAAATTGCACCCCAGTCTTCCTTTTTCGTGGTTAATAAGCGTGGCAGTACCTGTACTAGTAGACCTGGTAGTGCTTTAGTTTTATCCCCAAGCCCCGAACCTGGACCTCGGGCCTTTTCTTCTGCTTCTAATGCTGTCCAATCTATCTTTTGGTCTCCTACCTCCCACTCTTTTTCCTTGAGTTTTTCATAAATGCCAGCAGGCATTAATACCTTTAATATTGTCATAATGTCGGGATAGGTATACTCTCCCATGAGTAACATGTCTTTAATTTCTCGGTGGAAACCCGCTGGGTCTTTGTCATGACTGGGTACCACTTTCTTCATTTCCAACAATTCTATTTTCGATATGGGCGTATATACATATACACGTTTAAACTGATTGTCCTCGCCCTTTATTGGGTGCACTTCTCGTAAGGGATTCTGTCTGTCCATGTAATACGTGGTTCTTTCCTTGATGGGCAGTGAGACATGTTCTGGGCATATAAAAAGAATGTACTGCTTTCTTGATTCTAGTATTTCTTTAATTAGCTTAGTACCTGAACCTCTCCATCTATTCGTGAGTAATTCGGTCAATATATCAGGTAAGGGACCAGGATCTGAATGTTGGCTTTTATATAGTATAAGAAGTTGTTGAATCATATAAATCCCAGTTAAACGCTGTTCATCTGGGGTGAGATTCAAAAATGTGTGCGCTACTGTGTCATCACTATACTTCCCGGGACTGTCAACCCAATGGACAGCTGACCTGGCTAATTCTTGTTCATCCATAGAATCGAGAAAATGATAACCCCTTCGTTCTCGGAGTAATTTATCTGCTGCTTGGAATGAATGCTCGTTAGACTTTATATTTATTATTGGTGTTTGAAATTTCCTGTTATTTTCTAGACACATCGGACGTATCGGATCAGTAAGACATCTAATACTATTACAAGATCTTCTTTTACCTACATAGGCTATAGTTTCTGACTGTCCTGTGGGCAGTCCTGATGCTTCTTCCTCGCTTTGTTCGAACTGGTCTACCGCTAATCTTTCTTCGTGTAGGCGTTCTATTTCTTTACGGATCTTTCGGCACATGGCTATTATACAGTTTTGCTTATCATGTCTCCCTTCTGATATATTCTGGCTCCATCTGGTAAGAATCTGCATTGCTTCCGGGTCTACCCCCGGTCGGTCTTGATTTCTGATCACACAATTTATGAGGAAACGCAACAGTTCCCCCTGTATTTCCACTTTCTGGTATTCCATAGCTCTGTTAATACATTCAGAATCTCGCCCAGTTTGGACAAAATGATATATATTATCTAGATGTGCTGTCATTCCTGGTAATTTCCCTAAATACACTGCGGCTCGTCTGATACGTAATGATGCTAGGGTCATTTCGTCCTCTTTTCCGGGCACAGGGTCATATCTACAATCTATAAGAAGTTCCTTAAGCGTACGGGCATTTATGAGTTTGGGGGTACGTGAATGTGCTGACTCTTGAAAAGTAAGTTTATTTATTCTAGGTGGCGTAGAAAAGATATTGGTAGCACCTCCGGTAGCCCCATCTGGGGTATCGGGTGTGAAAGGATTCGTTGAACGTGATACAGCAACTATAGGCGTGGATACAGCTATAGAAGTAGCTGTAGGAACAGATGCAGAAACAGATGTGCTTGCCGGAACTTGTGTCAGAACTTGATGCTGTAAGGGTACAGGTACAGGATCTTGGCGTTGAACCTCCCCGGCCAACGGTCTATGTGGGGCGGGGTTAACATACTCGGGAGCTGCGTCATCTAAATATGAGGAAAGAAAAACATCTTCTGCGGTTCTAGGATGCCCCTTAGGATGTACCTTTATTGGAAATAATGGGGTTGGCAAGTCTTTTGGTATCCCTGGAGTAGCCTTAGGTAATCCTTCAGCCAGAAGGGGATACATACCATTCATAAGGGCATTTCTTTGTCTGTCTACTTGTTCTGATTTCACTCGTGCACCTTCTTTAATTAATAGATTTTCTCGGACTTCATTAGAATTTTCTTTACTCTTCTCTTCCTGTCTACGTGCTTTTTCTGTACGTCTATACGATTCTTTACGCCATAATTCAATGGCTTCTTTCTGTGATTGTCTAGCTTTCTTTTTCCATAATTCTTCCTCTACTTTCACGATGCACTCTGCATCCCAGGTCCCCGCTGCGGGCCACCTCTGACTTTCTGGTAATTCCTTAGTGTAGTCTACCCATAGATCAAGAAATAATATGGCGTCTAGGCCATGTTTATGATACATGAAGTACCCTGGAGTGTCCCTAGGAGGAATGGGAACAGCTTCTTCGAGTACCCCTTTTCTAGTTGTGATCTGTCTTAGTTTCGAAAAGAGTGGCATATTGAAAACTGATCTGATACTTGATTTTGAACAAACTTAATACAATAAACACAATAATGAACAGTCATTCATACCACAATATGCAGGACGTTATTAAAACATTTAACATTTAACTTTTAACTGAGCAACAATAATGATGACGATCTAAGGAAAACTTTAATCATTAAACATGATACTCGACTTGAACTGAATTATTCTGAATTTATATACTTGATATACTAGATATACTGCTAAACAGTACAGATACACTGCTAAAACAGTGCAGACCGGATTTGTGTACCCAAACCCGTCTGGACCGGCACAACTTATGTGCTCGCCAGAACGCCTCCCCAGCAATGGTACTCACCGGGTAGCTCGGAAACGGAAGGCCTCAGAAACTCGACTGAACTTGAACCGGACTGGACTCGACTCGAACACTTCGGACACTGGACTCGACTTGGGACTTCGGAAACTGGTGGGCCTCTGTATACCTCGGATCTTGCTCTCTCAGCTAGGCTCTGGTCGGGATACTTCGCACTTCTCACCGCCTCGTCTGGGTGTTGATCGCAGCCTCAGTCGCCCCCGCTTGACCGGAGGGAGATACAGGAAATCCTGCTGGTACGCGTTATTGTCCGTCCAGCTGTGGCAGGAGACCGGGCCTGCAACGCACCGCCGGCGCGTGAGATGAGAAAGAGTCCCTGTTCGGGCGCCATTCATGTGGTAAATAATTTAAATTACCGGGACTTAATTTGATACAGGAACATAATAAAATAGCTCAGTAAATAAGAGGCAGAATCCGTGGTATTAGAGGTTCGAAATGGGCTTTATTCCAGTGGTCGATTATAATCGGTTGCTCCAGGTTCCATCACCACGAAGGTTCAGGAAGTGAAGTACATACATTATTGACAGGTAACAATATATATATGAAAAGCATTTACATTAAGACAGATGCAGGAGGCGTAACAGCTGATAATACAGATAAGAATACACATACGTAATGAAAAGAGGCGTAATAGGGCGTAACAGAGAAACGTCATTGGTTGTGATGTCACAAATGGGTGGATCTATGAGATAATTTCGCAGTATCAGCAGAAATACTTGGCAGAGATGCGCGCGCAGCAGCATGACGTGTGATTGACGTGCAACTAGGGGGTGAAGGGGACTTGACATTTAGCTCTACATGTGGCGACAGAAGTCTGGGGGGTCAAGTCAACCTAATCCCAAATCATATCTAACATCCTATGTTTAAAGAACTATGTTATCCAAAAGAGAGGTCTCTTCGAGTAGAATCTTATTCTATACTGACTATACTGACTGTTAGTGCGTGTACAAGCGTCTAAGTGTCTACACTAGATGCGAGGGCGGAATCTTCCATAGTAACAGGGCTATGAATTACTTGCATGAAGACAGAGAAGCCGGGCCTTTGCTCGGTAGCTGGCAGAATGTTTACTTAAGCTACTAGACAGGAATGCATCGGGCAGGGACCGGAGCAGATAATTTTTGAAGGTGAAATACAGTTCTTGGCAGGCAGCAAGCTGATGTCAGGCTTTGTGAGCCGCGCAGAGAATGAGACAAAGTTCATGGTCACAGATGCAGGCTCAGACTGGAGCTTTCAGAGGCAGAAGGCAAGAAGAGTTTGATGACAGAATCAGGGCCTACTTGCCTGGACTGTAAAATGGCATAAGTGAACCATATAAAGGCGGTGGCCTTTTGTACTTAGGAATGGAATATCCGGCCCATTCATGGCGGATCAACAGAGGACATGTTAACGGTGGACGCACATGTATTTGCGTCTTCATAACTGGAACTAGAGGGAACATACATGTACTTGTAACATGCACATAGAACCGTTGGGGTCCAAGATAGGGGACATAACTGACCAGAAAAATCCATATTTCCACAGTCTGGTTGCCATTACTTTAATAAAGATGTTAGAGTTAGTGTTTGACATTGAGACCAGGCTGAATGCTAGTAATCCGCAGGTATTTCTTGCCTCCAGCATAGTGTCAGGGAGTATTCCATTTTTAAAAAAATATCTCCAAGACCTCCATCAATTTTTCTACCAGCAAGTCTCAATATTCCATACAGGTAGACCATCTCCCCGCAGCATCTTACTCCAGTGTTGGTCACTTTTAGGCAAGAGATCCTTCTCCTCCAATATTGGCTTATCTAGTGAGTCTTTCTGATAATCTCTGAGCATCCTCAAGACAGCACCATCCATCAGATTGCCCAGTAAGTCAAAGTGTTGTTGCAGCATGTACACTGTACGACCCTTGCAGGTAATCACAGATTTTTTGTTAATTCCTTCTTGTTTATGTACTATCCTGCCTAATGTGTGAATCAGCACTATTATGTATGTGTGCATGGTTCTTCTTTTTAAGTAACTATGTGAGTAGTTTCTCAGGCTTACCACCTTCTCGATATAGTCACTTTATGTCTGACATCATTTGATTTATCTAATCTTCACATTATTGTAAGTGAATCAGCTTCTAATGTCACTAATTGTTCTGTAACACTTCATCCTTTCATTGTTCAATCGTTTTTCATTGTTTTTATGCATACTTATTTTAGATCCATTTCTTTCATCAGAGTTTGTCTTAAGTCTACTATTTTCCCTATCACATACCCTCTGGCTACTATTTTCAGTGTCCCATTCAATTTCAATTCAAAAAAACTTTATTCGGCACGAAGCCATAAAAGAATAAATATAATACGTGCAAGTTGTTAAAATAAATGAAACAATTCAAACAGTGGAATCTCAAGCCATTGACAGTACCATTATCAATATCCCATCAGCAATGCAGAATAAATAAACTCATTAACACAAATAAGACAACACAGCATTAATCATTAATAGAGGTCGCAGACTTCCTGATTTTGAGTGTTTGACAAACATAGCCTAATAATGAGGCACAGCAAAATGCAGACTTTAGCAGTTAAATGCCAAGCAAACAGACAGAAAAGGAGCTAGAAACAAAGCAGTGCAATAATGGACATAAAAATACCCTTCGTCTGGAGTAAAAACGACAAAAAAACATAAAATAGGCAAGGTTTGCTTAGAACACCCTTCACTAGGATAGGGTGGTAACAAAGAAAACCACAAACCCTGCTTAGTCTGGGCTGCCAGGACCCAATCTGACATGAGACAAATGAAATCTGCTTTCCAAACTTGTAATCCAGGTATGGTAACATTCCCCACCTTCAGTCTGCTTTCGATCTAGATAGATAGATCAGACGAAGGAGGTCATAGACTTATGTTTTACAAGCCTTTATGCAATCTTAAGGAAGAGAAAAAGGATTTGAACAGATATTTCAAGCTTCCGTTAATTTCTTGTGGGTTATGAAAGTACCTTGACAGCCCTATAGTTATAAAAGATTTTTGGACATAAGCAAGCCAGGGGATTGCGACCACTTGATCTAATTTAAAACAGTCTGCAAGAATCATTTAACTAAACACTGTGTGGGGCGAGTGCCAAATCTTTAACCACAACAACAATGGGGCAACCTGAACTAGATCCTCCAGAAAGGTCAATCTGGCTTCAAAATGAGTAATAAAAGGGGACATGTTCCTTGGCACAACAAGTAACCTTCAGAGGAATTGATATACTAATGTTTGAAGGTTACCCACCAGAGAGTAGCCCCAAACACCATCCCCATAAGTCCCCTGGGAAATGCACTTGCTCTTATAAAGAAAAATAAGTTCTCTGCTGGATTTATTTCCAAGACTTTTTGAAAACCTACAACTGTAGTTGATTGCATCCTTGAGTTTACCTTCTCTCTGGGACAAAAAGATACCCCAACTAAAATTCGACGATATGAAGACCCCTAGATGATTCAAATTGTTTACCTTAGCTATGTGAATCCCTACTATGTGGTAGGAGCGGGAGCGAGTACTCTTGGGACCACATGTCATGATATAAGACTTTTTATGATTGATTTCCAGGTTAAGTCCCTCCATAAAATCATTAAAAATATCCAACAAAAGCTGGAGGCTCTTAGCTGCACGAGCAATTAAAACTGCGTCGTCTGCACATAATTAAACTTGTACCATGCAGGATCCAACTCTGGGAAGGTCTTTTTCTCTTGCCACTAACTCCTTCTTAAGTGTGTTAATATGAAAAAGAAATAAAAAGTCCCATTCATCACTCTTTCTTGTTCTCGTCCTTCCAATTAATTCAAAGTATGTTCGTAAGTCTTGTCGATGTTCATTTCAGAATGAGGTATCAAGCAGTATACAAGGTAGAAATCACCATGTCGGTAAGCATGGTCTACACCTAGGTAGTGTAAATAGTGCTCTGCATTTGGAATCATCAGACAAAAGCCAGTAAAAGTAGTCCATGTGCATGAACCTGTCTGCAAAAGATGCTGGGACATATACAGTATCCAAGTCTGAGTATGATTATGTATAATATGAGAAGGCATGCAGTTCACCATATTGCTGTCCTTATATGTCTGTTGTGGCTGGAAAACTGTACCCCAATTTTTAAGAAACCCCAAACTTTTGAAAACTCAAAATTGCACCTTAGACAGTTTTCCCACTATAAGCAATTGTATGAAAAGGCACCCTTTCTAAAATCAATTTGGTTGAGTAGCAAAAGCAAGTAACTGCCACCACTTAGTATTTGAGTTCTAAATCAGGGGAAATGTAAAAGATTTTATTACAAAAATCTCAAAATCAAGCTATAATGAAGAAATTTCATAAGGCACAAATACAGATGTATACAGAATAGTCTAAAATCTGAAATCATTTTAAGACCCAAATGATCAGCAAAAATCAGAAAAGAGCTACAAAGCATCTCTAGTAGAACAGGAAAGTCTTCAGAAAAATCTTACTTACTCCCAGAATCAATGGGTTCTTATGTGCAATTCTTGCATAACAGGTTAGTAAAAAAGCAAACTAATCATGGTATGATCATAAGTAACGACTCTTTAGCAAATCAGAATCACTATCCCATTTTAAGAAACCTTTCCGCATCTTCTGTATTACTGTCCTCCGGAGATGTTAGAACAAAAAATTAAACATTTCAACAATATTACTTCACACAAATGAATAAGACATGTCTACACAGCGAAACTGCAGCAGAAAGTCCTTGGAAGTTGCAAAATATTAGGAACATTAGAAGATTAATTGAAAGCTTTGTATTCATAATGGTAGGAATAAACCACCTCATCAGTTGTCTTCACTCTGCAGAGCTTGTGAGAGAAGATGCGCTGGAGGAAAAGATGGGAGGGGGTGAATCTAGGAGTAAAGGACAGAAACACCATCCATTTTACCCAAGATGACATTTTCACATAAATGTGACATATCTAAATCATATTAATAAAAACACTGCCATACCTCTTATTAAAATCGTTGCAACTGTAATCATGTGAACTCATCCTTTGCATATTAGATCTAAAATAAAAATAATTTATTTTCAATAATATTTATTGCACATAAATATAGGTTAAAAAAACGTATCCACACTGTCATATCTAAGTCATAGAAAGCTCATTTTAGCCTGTTCACCCTGGATGTGTATGATCATACTACAGGATGCCTGTCCAGTTTATCATTGCAGGCATGGTTAAAAACACCAGCCCACATTATCAGTGCTTCCAGAAAGGCAGTGCACAAATTTGCGAATTTAACAAAAACTGGTATTCTTTTGTCAGATGTAGCACATCTGTCCCATCTAGTTTGCCCATCAGAAGTATATAGCTGCCCTCAGTGTCCAGGATATATATTGTGATCTTAATATGCATCCCTAAGGTATAGGGCATGTGATACGGGCTACCTTTATTTTCCTTTTAATTTTGAATTATCCTCACCTACCAGATGCATCTCTTACATAAACACATGTACCTTTTACTTTTAATGCACACCCCTACCCTCTGTCTTTTACAACTGAAGTTCAACTCTCTGATATTTCATGCATAAAATTAACTCCTGCCCTGCCCCACAATGGTAATATCCTGTGGCCTTGTCACCTAATACCTTGAATTCCACCCATGCCTCTTACAATATACTAAAGATCTGCTTCTGCTGGGTATGCCAATGTCTTGTTTCTCTGTTGTGTCCTCTCCATTATTGCAGTTCCCCTTTCAGCCATAGTCACTGATGACTTTGTGTTGCATTATAAATTGTTGCAGAGTCCCAAATGAAGCCCCCTTGAAATCTGCACATAGAAATGACAATGTACAGAACCACATCATCAGAAAAATGTCAAAAATGTAGTTTGCACTGGAATCCCTTCCATCCAGTCCCCATTTACTAACAATGGTACTTAAATAAACTGTTGAACGGCCTCCACCAAAATGCTGGTGGACGAGACAACCCCAGGTATTATTCAACAATCGGTTCTGTGTCCTTTTCACTTTTTTCTCTTCCCCAATCCCTCCACACCTGCCTGTATCCTATGAGTACTTAGCCAGATCTGGTTACCTCATGGTTGTAAACTGTAGACACCTATAGTACTTGGTTGCTTTCTTGTCTATCTCCTTATGCATCTTGTGCTGCCAGGAGAGATTGTTCATCGACCAAAATAATGGACACAGCCAAGTCTGTGTCCATATCCCATCTAGTCATGCAACATTCCTGTCACTGCCTCATTGTCTGCTGTCAGCGTGGCTCCTTTCGGTCACTGTTGAGTCAGAGCCTATCTCTCGATGTCATTCTGGGGTTCTCCGGGGCTGTGCCATAAATGATTTGCCTCCTTGTTTCTCTTTAATTTCAATCCATTCACACACCCATGCCGAGTCTGTGAAGAACAATGATTTCTTTCTGCCAATCATCTGCAGGGCTCTCTAGGAATAGGAGCAGGTATTTGTATCCTGGGTGTCTCCGTTTTTTTTATTTCCTTGAACCAACTTTGTTTTTGTACAGTCTGGGTGTAATCTGGTAATGGGATCAGTAACGTACGTAGTGTCATATTGTATACAAGCTGATCTTCTTGATTCCTGCAGTATGACACCTGGGTCTGTATAATTATTACGTAACCTGTGGGTGATCACTCACTGTGGTACCCCTGGTTTCAATGGTGGGACAGGTGAGCTATGTACACTTCCCACCTTGTTTCTCTTTAATTTCAATCCATTCACACACCCATGCCGAGTCTGTGAAGAACAATGATTTCTTTCTGCCAATCATCTGCGGGCTCTCTAGGAATAGGAGCAGGTATTTGTATCCTGGGTGTCTCCGTTTTTTTTATTTCCTTGAACCAACTTTGTTTTTGTACAGTCTGGGTGTAATCTGGTAATGGGATCAGTAACGTACGTAGTGTCATATTGTATACAAGCTGATCTTCTTGATTCCTGCAGTATGACACCTGGGTCTGTATAATTATTACGTAACCTGTGGGTGATCACTCACTGTGGTACCCCTGGTTTCAATGGTGGGACAGGTGAGCTATGTACACTTCCCACCGAGAACAGCTCGGACAGCCCTTTCAGCTCCATCTCTTGCAAAATCCAATTTTCCATAAACCGTTCTATGTTTTGACCGTCAACCCTTCCAGGTGGCCTCCCCAATACCAAGAGTATTCTTCTATATTATTTGCCCTCGCCTCTAGTAACTTTAGCACCAGTTCCAGTCAGGTAATTTTCCGTTTCAGTTTTGAGATTTCAGAGCTGACCTGCTTTGATGTGTTTTCCACCTCTCTTACCATTTCAGACATCGTTCTAAAATCTGCCTGGGCCAAATTCAGATCAATTGCCACTGTGTCAATTCTGGTCTCCATGGAAGTGTTTGTATCTTTATTTTCTGCCACTACATCCTTAATGGTAAGGTCTCTATGAGATCCCTAGAGTAAGCGTTTCATTTGTAGACATCATACTAAACTCCTTTCTGATGAGTTCAGTATTTTGCGTAACTGTCTATTTTATTTACCTGGCTTGTGTTAATCAGTTTGTGTTTCATCATAATTTCATAATTGCCTTACCCACACAGATCCGCATAACCTTCTCTATTCCATGTTTGTCTGTGAAGTATTCCTTGAGTGAGTAGGGGATTTCGTCTTCCCATCTTCCACTCAACTATAGGGCCTGGCAATTCACTAGTAGCAATAGATCCCAGAGCATCCCATTCTAGTTGTGTTTCATTCAGCTTATATGTATTCAATCAGTTTTATACATAGGGGCCCCTGCAACTTCCAGGCCAATTCCCTTTCACCCTCAGCAATTCAGGCCAGAGATAATGCTCTCACACATTCAGTATGTATATGCACTCCAATATAAACACCCCATGTGGCAATTGGTCTCTTCCCAAAGCTAATTCGCTAGCACCACAATCACTGCAGTTTCTTACTTATCTCCAAGAATGAATGCAGAATTGCACAGGGCACAAGGAAAGGTCAGGAAACATGACATCCTTACATAGCACCAGTCACAAAACCCATACATTTTTTTATTCTTAACATTTTTATTTGTATATTCTGGTGACCTATTGCCATTACTTTAGATGTATCCAGGATTGTTTTAAGGCTCACTGTGACCTATGTTTCCATAAACTTGACCTTCACCTTTACAAGCCAAGTCCAATTATTGCTTTTGATATCGACACAGTGTATTATGCCTGGTATGCGGATTACGTTTAGTTTTAGCCCAGTCATACTGGATTTTTAACATTTCTTCCAACAGGGCATCTTAGAGGGAGAGAAGAAAAGCATAACAAGCATACATCACTGCCTCACCCCCTTCCAAACCTAATATTGGTAGATTTACCTCTATTTCAGTATAGTATGAGTACTCTTGTGTGGAAGGTAAGAAATAATGGCACAAGTAATTCACCTACCCCTCCCTCATCACTTTTGCCCACAATTTAGACTTGTTCACTGTATCCTATTTATTTCAGCACATGCCAAAGACATGTAAGACTATGCATGGTTGTAAATCAGAGCTCTTTCCTGAAGGTGGTTTACTCTATGTGTGAATGTCATTGTCTCCCCCTTTGACACATGTGGAATACTAAAAGGGGTAGGAAAGGTCTGTTGGTCTCTCTGGAGTGTGTGTGGTTCCAAGATCTAGCTTGAAATTAGCATGGAAAAGGTTAAGCAAATCATGTGACTGAATGGTTGTTTGGGGTTATTTGAGAATGTTTAGTTTTCTGGACCAGGTCTCTATTTTGGGTGCGTAAAACCCCCCAAACAAAGGTAACAAAATAGAGGCCAGGTAGGTGGAAGGTGGGCAGACAGCCACATCATCTTCTACCCTGAAGAAAGGTCTGTTGTAACACAGTATCAAATGCAGCTTACAAATCCAGCAATACCAGAAGTGTTTGCTACCCCTCATTTGTCCGTTTCATGGTGTCATCCTAAAAAGATAGTAGTGCACTTTCACATCCTGCTGAAGTCTGAAGCCTGCCTGAATGATAACATTTTTTTTATAAACATCCAGGTTTTATTTGAAGTTTGTCAACTGCTAAAGCCACCAACATCGTGAGAAGAAAACAGCCAGGTTGGCAATTGGTATAACATTTTACAGAATGATCTTTTACCGAATGATCCTGTCTAAGGGGCTCATTAGGACGGCGGAAGCCCACCACCGTGAGCCGTGCGGTGGCGTGCCCTCCTCCATCTGAATGCCTATTTCCCCCGCCACATTAGGATGGCATGGGGAATCGTTCTGCAAGCGTGGCGGGCGCAAAGACCGCCCACCACACTTCCGCCACAGGCAATCATTACAACTGTCTGCCGGAGCGGATAGGACCGGGGAAATGGTAGCTGTGCCTAGCAGGCACCGCCCACCAGATTACAATGCTGGCATCAGCTACCCTTTCCATTGCGGTGAAACCGCCATGGAAAGGCTGGTGGAGGCTGGATTCGGGGGCCCGTTGCCGCCCCCTTTGTGTTGAGGAAGGTGTTGCTGCACTCGGGGGAACTCATGGTTACTTCTGCATTTCCCTGCACGTCGTGGCAGGCACTGCATTGTGCATGCCACGTAGTGCAGGGAAATGCACAGCATGACATTTTGACTTTGCGTACGGTGCTGCAGCCAGCAGCGCCGTCTGCAATGTTAAATGCCGTGGATGCGCCTGCCAGTATGGCAGGCGCATCGTAATTGCAGTGGTGGGACTGCCGCATGTCTGGCGGGCGGTCCCAAACACTGCAATGATGGTGGGTGGACTCAGGTCCGCCCGCCATCGTATTGAGCCCCTAAGTTTCTACTCTATTAGCTAGCTATGCCATCTATAAGACTAGTAGGTAACACTGCCTGAATGCACTAGTTAGCATTCCAGATCCAATGCAAGCGATGTGTACTTCCACACTTCTCAAAAGCTAGTGCCAAACACACATTGAACAATTTGTTGGTCAGAAATAAACCTGGGAAAAGATGAATTGGATAACAGAGAGAACCAGAGTCACTGGATATCATCACTCCGCCCAGCAACACAGTTGGAAATCGTCTTCAATGTGGGAGCATTGATGTCTAAAGTCAAGAAAACATTTTTAGTAATGTTATTGCTCTGACTTCAGCACCTAATTTCTTATATTGTGTATGATATTCCTTTTGTAAATCTCTGTATATTCAACTCACTATCATCTGGTAAAACTTTGTGGGTGAAATACAATTATAATCTATGTTACATATTCAATGAGTATCAGAAGTAGTATGTGTTTCCTGCTAAGGACAACTACTTTCAGTGTTATATTAATTCTCTGTGTGATTTACATTATATTCCACATGACTGGTTTGTATACTGCAGTATACGAAATGCATGTAAGCATTATAGAGGTCTAATACCAACAAACAATCACTTTGCTATTTAATTTGATACCTTAATACCAAATATGTTTCAACAGAAAGGTTATCCATGTCTGTGTGGATGCTTTCTGCTTCTTTTCTGAAACATAATTGTGCAAATGTAAGAGTTCATAATCTTCAAGAGATGACGCCTGAGAACAGTTTTCAGTCACAAAGTCTAAGAGACTTATTCCAACCATCGCCACAATGCGGGACAGCCTGCAGTATTATAAGTGTGGCGGTCAGACAGCCACTGAACCACTGCTGCTGCAGTGGATCAAGGATCCTGCAGCGGTCTGGCAGTGGTTCGAGGCCAAAATATGCTGGTGGTGCTGTAGCACATTTTGGGCACATTTTGATTTGCCTCACTGTCACCCTTTTCATGGTGGTCACACTGCCATGAAAAGGGTGGCATTGAGGCAAGAAAGGGGGCTCTACAGCACCCCCTTCTGCCTCTGTGCACGGGGTGCATGCAGGGGGCACCTGTTGCACCCCTCTGCAGTTGTACACCCCCAGTTCCTGCATGGAAAGGAATGCACAACATGGTTCATTCCTTCCCGTGCAGGAACATGCACTGGCAGGCCAGCGAGGGTGCTGTCTAATGCTCACAATGAGCCTTTAAACAGCACAGCCATGGGACCGCCTGAACGCCCGCCAGGCCACAAAACTACTTGTAATCTGGTGGGCCGATGGTGGTGAGTTTTGGCGGTCCTAGAGCAGAATGGTGGCAGCCCGCCCGCTCCAGGACCCACAAAACTCATAATCAGGCCCTTAATCCATGAACAAATGTACTGTCCTAGAATATTTCAGTGCATCCAGTTCAGTCTTTAATTTCTAGCTTCGATTAAGTAGTCACTCCTTCAAAAGTAAAGTCAATTATACAAGGCTTTTTAAGAATTTCTAACTTAGGAGAAGGTGGGAACGGAGAACAGGTAATATTAGATAAAGTTGATTATGATATGTTCAGGCCAGATCACCAGACAAAAGTTATTTCTCATATGCATTTTAACTGTGTTACCTTGAATGCATGTCCGTTATAGTTCACTACATCATATTCATTTCAATAGTAGGCAAATTCATTTCAATGTGTTCTAGATGGTATTTTGTGTTTTATATTTGCATGTTTACATACAAAATTTTAAAGTCAAATCAAGGATTTTACCATTAATTTTTTCCATATTATTTTGAATGCTGATCAGATTTATTTTATCACATTCAAATTTCGAACCACAGACCAAATGTATTTACAAAATTATTTATTATTTAGTATAACATATATTCATTTAAATGTGTGTCATATTCACTTCAATGCCTAACCCTCATTTTATTTTTTTATCATATATTTTAATGAGTGCTCTATTTGCTCTGATCTACATTATGTTTATTTTAACACATCATGCAAATTTCAAAGATGTTATGCCAATTTCATCATGTGTCATATTAATTCAACACGTCATATACCTCTTGCACATGTCAATTACCTCAATGAACATTATATGTGTTTTGTTGGGTGTCATATTGATTTCAGCATTTTGTATTTATTTTCAGTAATTGTGTTCTAACTTTCATTTAGTTTTATTCCATTCTGGGCATGCAATATTTAGTTATTAACTAAGTAGCATAACTATTCAACAATATATCTTATTTGTTTTGACACCTATTAATTCAGTTATGTGGTTACATTTGTTCTGGAATCTCTTAAGTTGATTATGGTGTATGTTGTTAGCATTTTGCTTCATACAATCGGTTTCAGAATGCATCATATTCACGGGGTTGTAATGGGGACATCCATTCCAAACAATCATATCAACATATAATAATGGTAGGAAGAACCTATGCCACGTCCCTAAATGTGCTTGCAACGTTAAATAAAAATGGGCATCAGCATCAACCTGAAAACGCTTGCTAACAGCCTTTCATCAAGGTGAGGTTTTAGAGTTTCAGAGCTTTAGACACTCAGCAACGAATTGTTCTGCACACATTATGTTAGGTTCCTTTTGAGAAATATGTTCTATGCCAGAGGATGATGTAATATAGTCTTGGTTTTGTTTTAAATCACATTGTTGGAGCCATGTATTTTTCTCAAGTTGTTATTGAATGGAAGTCAGTAAAAAAGCAGTATTGTGCACTGGCACAAAAACTTACTCTCTACAAAATGATTCAAAAACAGAAACATGAGAACTTCCATTAATCATCCTGTTCCATAGTTCAATAAAGATGAGAGGTTCTGTACTTTAGATGAACCAGACAATTATAATTATTTCACTGTTTCAAAAACATACTTAACAGTTTTTGCTAAGCTTAAAAATCCACATTTGCTTATGACACATTATAATTGTCATTGCTATTTGGAAAAGAACAGTCTTATAATTCGGTCCAAACAACATGCATAGACACATTGTATTACAAAGTTGATACAACTGTAGGCCAACTGAAATAACTCCTGCTTTACGACCTTCACTGTGGACCATGCCATGTCTAATTAGAATTACAGCTCTCATTAGAAAAGTAGGGCCCAAGAGATGGTACAAACTGAAATGTAACAACGCATCATTTGATAAAATTTGAAATGTGGTAGCATTACCTGATCTTAATTTTAAGTGTATGTGGTATAAAAAGTGTAAGAAAAATAACTGAAGAAGCTGAAAAAGAGGCTGCAAAAAGATACTGGTACAAAGGAAATCACCAGTCAACACTCATGTGAGTGACCATATAAAAGGATATGTTTACATATAAAAAGCTCATACTGACTATGCAGCATGGTAGTATAACTATCTTCAGTGAAAATGGCCCAATTCACAAAACAAGTGTATGTGCAATTTTAGCATGTGCCCTTACAGAATTCTACAAATGCCTAACATTTTTATTTTTTAAATTAAGAAACAGAATTAAAGTTATGGAGTTGTCCAGGTTAGATTAGGTAGACCAAGACTTGCACCCGCAAAGGAGGAAATCTCACAGCAGATTTGATGCTTCACAAAAAACTGATGCAAACAAAATGCTTGTGGTTTCCTGGAACTAAAACGTACCCTGGTGAAAGTCAAGAATTTTACATTGGCAATTAAGAGAAAACAATTACGACTATTTTATCAGTTTTGATAAAAGAGTTACTCCACCCATTTGCAAAATCAGCATGGCAATTTTTCTTGATCATATGCTACAAATGTTATGAAGGGTGTCACTGTCAATTACAAGTGAGACTTCCGGCAAAATCTTTGATCCCTTGGTACTTCAATCAATCAATCAATCAGGGAATTGTGAAGTGCGCTACTCACCCATGAGGGTCTCAAGGCACGGGGGGCAGCTCTGGGTCACCCAAAGAGCCAGGTCTTGAGGGTCTTCCTGAAGGTGTGCAGAGTGGGAGAGCATCTGATGTTGATCGGGAGCTCGTTCCAGGCCTTTGCCGTGATGTAAGAGAAGGCTCTTCCACCCGCTCTGGTTCTGCGGATGCGCTAGGTTTCTGCGAGGTCGGCAGAGCGGAGGTTTCTCCTGGGTCTGTGGAAGGAGACTCTTTCGTTGAGGTATTTGGGTCCGGTGTTTTGGAGGGATTTGGAAGAGTGGGTGAGTAGCTTGAAAGTTACTCTCTTCTTGATAGGGAGCCAGTGGAGGTCTTGCAGGTGTTGGCTGATGTGTTCATGTAATGGGATGCCGAGGGTGAGTCTGGCCGCGGTGTTCTTAATGGTCTGGAGTTTGCGTAGCAGGGATTTGTTGATTCCAGCATAGAGGGTGTTTCAGTAGTCCAGTCTGCTTGTTACGAGTGCATGGCTGAAGGTCTTCCTGGATTCGGGGGGATCCATTTGAAGGTCTTGTTAAGGATGTGGAGGGTATTGAACAGGTGGAGGTGAAGGCATTGATTTGATGGGCCATGGTGAGGGAGGAGTCGAGTATGATGCCAAGGTTCCGGGCGTGGTCCGTGGAGGTGGGTGGGTTGCCAAGGGAGGTGGGCCACTAGGTGTTGTCCCAGGCTGAGGGGATGGGTCCGAGGATGAGGACTTCTGTCTTCTCCAAGTTGAGCTTCAGACAGCTGCTGCTCATCCAGGATGCAAAGTCTTTCATTCCTTCCTGGAAGCTGAGTCTAGTGGTGTTGGGTTCCTTTTTGAGGGAGTGGATGAGCTGGGTGTCGTCGGCATAGGATCCTATGCTCATTCCATGCTGTCTGATGATGGTGGCGAGGGGAGCCATGTAGATGTTAAAGAGCGTGGGACTGAGCTACGATCCTTAGGGTACTCCACAGTTGACCTCTGAGGGTTCGGAGAGGAAGGGCGGGAGTCTGATCCTTTGGGTTCTGCCAGTGAGGAAGGAGCTGAGTTAGTCGAGGGCGGTTCCTTGTATGCCGGCATCATGGATTCTGGCAGTGAGAGTGCGTGGGAGATGGTGTTGAAGGCTGCGGAGAGGTCTAGTAGTGTGAGGGCCACAGTGTGGCCTTGGTCGAGGAGCATGCAGATGTTGTCTGTGGCGGCGAGGAGGGTAGTCTCGGTGCTGTGGTTGCTGTGGAATCTGGATTGGGTAGGGTCGATGATGGCGTTCTTCTTAATGAAGTTAGTCAGCTGGGCGTTGACGAGCCTCTCGGTGACTTTGCTCACAAAGGGAAGGAGAGAGATGGGTCAGTAGTTTTTTAGGTTTGTTGGGTCTGCAGAGGGTTTATTGAGGAGAGGCTTGACTTCTGCGCATTTCCAGTAGTCGGGAAATGTGCCAGATTCGAAGGTGGCGTTGATGGTGTGTCGAAGCTCGGGCGCTATGGCAGCGGCAGCTCTGTGTAAGATGTGCGGCGGGCAGGGGTCTGTGGGGGCTCCTGAGTGAGTACTCTTCATGGTCGTAGCAATATCTTCGGTGGTGACCAGGGTCAAGGCGGTGATGGTAGGCTGGCTGATGTCGCTGGGGGAAGGGATGGTTTCTGGAGTCCGTTTGCTGAAGTTGTCGAAGAAGGCCTTGATTTTCAGATGGAAGTAGGAGCCGAGCTTGTTGCAGAGGTACTGGGAGGGTGTGATGTCGTGGCTTCGCTGGGGAGTTTGGTGAATTCCTGGATGATGTTGAAGGATTCTTTTGAGTTGTTGGTGTTGGCAAGGATTTTGTTCTAGATGAAGGTTCTTTTGGTGGATCTAATGAGTTGGTGGTATTTTGTCATGGATTCTTGTAGGTGGTATGGTCTTCAGGGGTTTTGCTGTTCCTCCACTGCTTCTTGAGACGTCTGCAGGTGTGTCTGGTTTCTTCGAGGTCGGTGGTGAACCTAGTGGCCTCCACGGGGTGCAGTCTGTCAGGGATGTGGAGGGGGCGTGAGCTTGTCTGAGCAGTTGGTGATCCATTGGTGTAGTTCTGTGGCTGCAGAGTTGGCATCGAACGAGGCAGGAGGGGGCTCATGGTTGAGGGTGGAGTTGAGGTGCTCCTCTGTGACCTTGCTCCAGTTCCTTTGCAGTGGGTGTGGTGTGGGTTTGTGAGCAGTGTCAGTGTTGAAGGAGGGATAAATGTACCCAGTGGTGGTCCGTCCAAGGGGGTTGGGTGGTGTAGCTGAAGTAGGTATTGTTCCCTCCTGCGAAGATGGGGTCGAGGGTGTGTCCTGTCTTGTGGGAGGGGATGGCAAGAGCTGTTTCAGTCCGAGGTTGTCAAGGTTGTCCAAGAAGGTGGCGGAGTTGGGGTCACTGAGGTTGTCAAAGTTGAGGTTTCCGATGAGTATGTAGTCCATGGAGACGATGGAGTGGGGAGCGATGAGGTCGGCGATGGTAGTGATGAATGAAGTTCAAGGTCCAGGGGACCTGGCCCTCTCTGCATGGACACCCCCAGACATTTTGCCTTCACTCCTCCTATTTTGTTGAATTCGTTTTTCTGTGCACTTTACCACTGCTGACCAGTGCTAAAGTGCTTGGGTTCTCTTTGAAAGACACTGTAAAACTGGCTTACACCTGATTGGCAAATAAATTATCCAGGGTCTGTAAATTAAATGCTAATAGTAGTCCTACAGCACTTATTGGGCTATCCACTTAAGTAGCTCCTTAAAAAATGTCTGAGGCCTGCCATTGCAGCCTGGACGCAGTTTTAAACTACCAATTCGACTTGGCAATGTAACCCGCTTACCCATCCTTAAACTTCCCTTTTATTACATATAAGTTGCGCTTGAGGTAGGCTGTAGGTAGCCCATAGACAGGGTGCATTGTAATTAAACGGTTGGACATGTACCTTTAAGTTTTACATGTCGTGGTAGAGGAAAACTCCTAAATTCAGTCTAGCTCTCCCATAGAATAACATTGGGTTGCCTCATTACATTTAAAAAGTGCTAACTTTTGATTGGGAGCATGTGAACATTTCATATTTGGTGTCTGAGAAATGGTAAATTCGGATTTTAAGTTCAATTTTATAAATTCCACTTTTAGAAAGTTTACATTTTCATGTCCTAGCTATTTGGTGTCTTCAGCATGTTCTTGGGTCACATAAATGGGTATAGTTGGCAGTTGGACTTGTCTATTCCTCCCAGACAACCACACAATAGAGGGATTAGGTATGTCTGGATGGGCCATCACTGGTAGGGTGGGGTAGGCAGAGCTCGGCACCGGTCCACTTGCAACTAAATAGGCTGTGCCCTGCCTTCACACAAAGGACGTGTCACTCCTGCATTGTTCATGAAGCCAGCTTGGAGCCAGGACAGTCTGGAAACTTCAACCACCTCAAAGGGGTCTCTCTAGAAATTTCTCCTACTTCAAAGACCGTGCCAGGTATAAAAATACGACCCTCAGACCCAATATTCAGTTCACTTTCTAGACCTGTAGAAGGACTTTCAGAGGACTGTGTCCTGCTGTGGCCTGTTGTACACTTCAGAAGACTGCTTTGCTGCACCTGGAAAGACTTTGTTGCTACCTGAAGGCTGCCTTTAACCCTTAGAGGCCTGCTCTGTGGCTTAAGCCTGTTCCACTGCTTGAACACAGGACTATCATAGTGATTCCAAGGGCTAGTTGGCTGGCCTCTTAATCAGAGCAGCTGGGACAGAAAGGCTCCAACTATCTTAAACCCACACTTGGACCCATCCTTAGTGAGTCCTAACCCCTCAAGTGGTGCCCCTTCGGTACTCGATCCTTGATTGTGGTGTTAAGGGTTTGGGATTTAGACATTTTTGAGCTAAAAGCTGTTCTGAGACGTGACTAGGCCGAACCTCTTGTCTATCTGCCCAAGGTGCATTGCTGGTCGGCCTGACTTTGTGGCAGTTCCTGCCACGTTCTTCTCTGCAAAAGCAAATCCTGTAGAGCAGTCCTTTGCCAAAGGGGTATCCATCCTCATGGAACTGTTGTTGGCTACAGCCTCCAGCCTTGTCCCCCTGGAGATTTTTGATATCCAAAAAAAGAGACTAAGGGTCTGATTACAATCTAGGCAGATGGGATACTTCATCACATAGATGACAGGCATACCGTCTGCCGTATTACAAGTTCCAGAGAATCTAATGGAATTGTAGTTTGGCGGACGAGATATCTGTCACATTATAATGGAGTAATCCCGTCCCCCAAGATTGCAATCAGGCTCTAAGTCTGAATGTTGAAACTTTTACTGCAACTGTGAGGACTCAGTCTGGGACACTGGCATGTGTCAGGGACTCTGGTAGGTGCTGGTGGCAAGGAAGACAAAGTAAGCAGAAAATTAGGTACCGAGCTGCCCAAGATCACACAGCAAGTCAAAGGAGAAAGGGAATCCAAAGGGGAAGCGCTGTACATGCAAATTAAGTTAAGGCTCAGAAATGACCTTGTGCAGTGCACTATGCCAAAGTGAAAGGGCAGGAATGCACCATATTTATCCAATACTGTGCATTCTTATCCTTTCCCCCTGCACTGGGGCCATTTACGCAGCCTAGCACCAATGTAGGTTATGTTGTCAGTAGGATTGTTTTCGTGCAGGAAGGGGCACCTTCTTGTGCAGAATGCAGCACACCTAGAAAGAGGAAACAATGGCGAGAAATAGATCTATTCCTCCTCCTTATGCCTCACCTCGGGAGGCAAATGAATTTGATGTATTTTCAGGTTTACAAGTTCTGCTAAATCTGGGGTAAAAAACCATGTGAGCTGCGTGGAAACACCCTCCAGAACTCCCATGGAATGCCTCCCTTGCAGAGTAAGGTAACATATCGATAGACTTCAAGGCTATTTGCTTAGTACATAAGGCGGTATTTGGAGGGGGAGCCAAGGATGTTCAGAAGCTTTTAATTCCTTACTCTCCGGGTCGGGTACTTAGGTCTACTACCCAAAGCCTCATTAAGATTAATCGGATAAGGAAAGCTAGATGGGGCGGTAGAGCGTTTTCTTTCCGTGCTGCTGGTCTCTGGAACAAGCTTCCTTGTTCTTTGAAATCAACAGATAACCATCAAGCGTTCAGAAAACGGTTAAAAACATGGCTCTTTGATGAGATTCGCTGCTAAGATGGTGTCTTTTCCTCTCTGCTTACCAGCGCCAAGACGCTTCGGCATTCGTTGCGCTATATAAATGATGATCCTATCCTATCCTATCCTATTTGTGCTGCGTCGCCTTACTCAAGATTCATGAGGCCATTCAAAGCCACGCAAGGTGGCTTGGCGTGGCTTCATAAATCTGACTCAGAGCCTTATGTCACACATGTACCAATTTTTATTGTGCAAACATGACACAAGGCTCTCATAAATATGCACCTAAGATCTGCTTTTAACTAATTGGATCACCAAAATATTAGATTTTGACAAATACAGATACTTTCAAAAAGCACTTGTTACACAAACTATGCTGAGCAAACTAGCACCCTCTACAATACAAGAAGGGAGCGCTAAACACTTCAGTAAAATTTAGTTGGTATAAAAAACATAATCAACACCAAGCCTAAAGCATCATTGCCTTTTTGAAACAGCATACGAGATGTATGGTATATAGTTCTATGTTTCTACAAGAAAAAATACCTCTTTTCATTGTGAATGCCTTCCTCAGCACCTTCAAATTGAAGATGATCCATTTTCTTTTTTAAATCCAAGTATTTCCACTTTCACTTACTGCTCTATAAAAATAGAATATTGAGTTGAGAAGTGGGCTTTCTAAGAGGTGTGTGTGAAAACTGCAAAGCACAGTATGAGCCACTCGAAAGATGCTCAGAGGCACACGTCTGGGTCCCTAATGGAGAATCTATAGATGTCAATTCCCATAGTGCTTTGTGCTCCCACTCTTGCAGTTGAAGACCTCTGGAGAGGATTGCAATGTCGGCATGTGGGTTGTGGCTCGTGCAGAGTTCAGGAAAATGGTTTATTTCTATTGCATGCTCTTGAGATTGAACACTTCATTCTCTGCAAGTGTAAGCCGCCTACTTCAGGGCTCTGCTGAACAATCTGGTTCATTAAGTGGCGGCTGATGGTGTAAACCAGCATATTTCATGAAAACTAAGTGAGAGCAAGTAAGAGATGCAGCCGAGTGGATACTAAAAACAAAAAATTATCGTTCAACGCAGATAGTATTAAACAAATCTCAGTCAACTACAGCCCTCATTTATGATACTTATAATATCCATTTGTCAATGTTATTAGCCACAAACAGAGGTAATAGTAAACATTTTAATTGGACTCTAAGCAAATTAATACAGCGTTTTTTCATGATAATGCTTGTTTGGAAGTGTGTGTCTGTCATATGATCTCAATGGGTGATGTGAATGGTGTGAATAAGGACCAGAGGTGAGCTCTGTTTTTCTTTTTCACTGTGCTTATGCATGAACAGACAACACATGGGCAGTGAGGGTTATTAGATATAGCAACATAAGCTGCTACATTGAGTTGTCTGAAAGGGACAGAGTAAAACTGCACCACATTTACACAGATATGGCACAGTTCTGCTCTCTTCTTGTGCTGGTGCACTTTGGTCTGCTTAGTGGCAACTTGGGCACCCTATCCTCAGAGGTCTATTCCTCTTTGTTTACAAACTGCAGAATAACATAAATATTTCTCCTTATTACTCTAGCTATGGGTAGGTGCATCATTTTGACACAAACCTATGTTTACAAGTCTTTGTAAATATGAAGTTGCGTCAAAATATGTGGATGGATGCACAGGAACACCAATACTCCACCCATGAAACACCTACCCGACACAAGGTAATTCATGGCAGCACTAATAAGTGGTGTGGAGTGGAGTGGTGTGGAGTGGAGTGGAGTAGAGTGGAGTGGCATACAGTGGATTAGCGAAAAATGGAGTGTTGTATAGTGGAGTGACATAGAGTGGAGTGGCGTAGAGTGTAATAGTGTACAGTGTACAGTGTAGTGGCGTAGAGTGCAGTGGTGTTGAGTGGAGTGGCATAGAGTGGAGTGTGGTAATTGAAACAGACATAGCATGAAAGTGTGTGAAAGGATGCAGATTTAATGTGGCAGGAATTTACATTATGAGTTGTAAATGGTAACTGTTAGTGTGTGTGAATAGTGTAAGTAATGTTAAAGGCATACGTTTAAAAAAATGAGGTATGAGAAGTTAGTATGTGATTAGCTAATGGGTGTGTTTACTAAAGATAAAAAGCATTCATTTGGTTCTTATCACAGTCTAGATGCATTCTGTGTTTTACAGCGTTGTGGGTTACTGTCTTAGATGTAGGTAAAAAGTAGGTCTTATAGCTGTTCACTACCTATTACTATTTTATTAAAATGGTAATAGGTAGAGAAATGCATTCTTAATTTTCTATACAGTTTTACAGCAGTTTAGAGAGAACTGCGACATTTTGACAAAAAAAGTTTAAGTAGCGCAGTAATTTGTAGGTACTATCACAGTACTCTGTAGACACGTTTGTGCATATTCAAATATTTTAAAGTAGAAAATACACTGTAGTGCACTATATTTGTAAAATATAGTGTATTACAATGTATTTGTAATTTTTTAACACTTTTTTTAAAAATCGATTTTAAGTATTGCAGTACTTCCTAGGTAGTACAGCAGCACTTAAAACAATTCCCTAACTATTACCACTTTAATGATGTTGTAATAGGGAGTGGAAAAATATCAAAACTAATATTTACATATATCTGCAAGCATAATGCAGAACACAGTGAGAGTGTACCTACAACCAACGTGGCTGCCTTTAATGTTTGTAAAGGCATGCAGTAGCCAATCATGTAATGACTTGTCATCAATATGTAGTGCAGTACTTCATGAAACTACCATGAAAGTTTGCAAAAGTACAGTAACAACAGAAATCACTAAGTAAAAAGGCCTTATAACTTAAAAATTACTTCCCCGCCTTACCTGTAGTACCCAAAAGAATCATCTGTGCACCATAATGTGCAATTCTGCCAAATTCCATTCAAGTCTTTCCAGTCGTTTTCACACTACGCATGAGTACAAATTCTATGTTAGATGCATTGGTGCATTGGTGCCCAAACACGTTGTTTGACCCCCCTTTTTTCTGTGCACCCCTTTTGAATCTTAGTTAAACTTTGCATACTCCGCCAATGTAGAAAGAGGAGTAGGTATGCAATGTTTTGCGGATATTTGGCAAATGTGCACAAAGTTATTAGTGTCTGAAATTCCAAGGATTTCCTGGAACTGGTAATTCTAACTATTACCACAGAGTGGTTTCACCACTCCTTAATACTATTTACAAATTTGGGAACTGTTAGGCAACTGAAAAGATGGGTAGGCAGAGTAAACCAATCTGGACAAGGGATGCTTTTCTTATTCAGATGTCCCTCTCTATTTTTAGCCCCTTTTAAAACACATTATGCCCCAAGTTACAACAATGTATACACTAAACAAGGACAAGCCTACATTACCACTGGAACTAGAGTAATACTTCCCCTCAAATTTTGAACCCAGTGATTTCGTACCTTCATTAATTTCTCAGTGCTCCTTTATTTCAGCCTGCTCCACAGGAAATGCTTTAAATTCAATAACGTATATTCTTACCAAATTAGGTTCAGAAATGCCTCACTTTTGTCTTGAAAACAAAATGTCTTGAAAACAAAATGTTAGTGCTCTAGTTATTCATTAGATCTCTTTGGTGGCACTGTAGTTAATTACTGGAATACATGCCTGATTCTGATAGGAGATTTTCGATTTCTGAAGCCAAAAATGGCTTTGTTTTGGCTTTCTCCCACCAGAAAATGCCTTTGCTTCATTTAAAGTTGTTGGTGCTACTTTTGGGAGTACACATTTCACTCTGCATGTCAGATATGGATGAGGAAGATATTTGAAAAGTCATAGAAAATGTGTCCTCATGCTAGATCTAACCACAATTTCTGTGACAACATGAACCCTCCCATCTTGTTAATTTCTAAAAAAATTGGCCTCCATTTTATAGCTTTTAATCTTTCAAGATATGGTTCAAGTGTGCCCCACTTTTGTCTTAAACTCGGAATGTTAACACTCTAGTTGTTCATTAGGGCACAGTGGGAAACTGGGGAATCAACTGACAGACCTCTGTTGCTGTTGGACATACACGTTTTACTTTACGACTTCCGGCGGTGCATGTTCTGATTTGGCAGCAGGTTAAGTGTGCTCTGTGCAGCCCGAACTCTGATAATGTTTATTTGAAGACTAGAACTGAGGAGTTTTTCAAATTTCTCATGAGGCAGTGTCTGAAAGAATTGTCTGTTATTTGGCAGTGTTTGCATAGTCTGCAGCCTTGAAACAGATTTATTGAAGAGATTTTGTCAGGCTGTTAGTTTGAAGCAAGTGAAAATGGTGCCATCGCATCATTTTCCCTCAGGCACTGTGTGCATGCACTTTAAAGAAAGCCTGATTCATGTAGGAGTCCCAGTCCTGCCATGCAAGTATTTAAATTGATAAAGCACATTCGAATCATTTCAATATTGTGACTGTTTCAAGAGATGCTCAGAATTTTGCGCATAAGCAACGTTTTGAGGAAGTTATGGGAGTGCAGTACAAAGCATTTCAGATTAGCGTTAGGTCTGGTATTTAAAAGGAAACGATACAGCTAAATGTTATCAGTGTTTTCCACAAGAGTCATTAATTTGAACTGCATATTTATTGGAAACAACAGCATGAATTCGTGAAGAGACATATTCCATATTCATCTCGTCTTACTTCTGTGTCATACATATTTTAATTTTACTTTTTCAATGCATTATTTCTTTGGCAGAATTACCTGCTGCTGTATCTTATTTCCTTGAGGAATCGAATCATGACAACTGCTACAAATAATCTTTTTGAGTAAAAAAAGTTTGCATTGATGAAAGTACATTAATAACTATGCTGAGGAAAGAAAATTTCTACATTTGAATAGGACTTGTCGGTTTTGTTTGCCAGTGGACTATATGGTAAAATATTTTGTAACAACGTCTTTTCCGTGGAAAATTGCATTTTTAAGAGGTGCTGCTGATTGTGCTGAGGAATTATATTGTAAAATCTAACACTAACCTTTTAGTGCAGTAAAAAAAACGTTCGCATTAACAAAGGCACATTGCTGAGGGATGTGATTCTCTTTTCATTCAAATTAAACGTTTTGATTTGGTTTCCTTGGAATTATATTGTGAGAAGTGCTGCAACTAACTTTCTTATTATGAACTATCTTTTGTTGAGAGATCATTTTTGTTTTTAAGTCAAATAGTATTACAGAATGTGTCAGCTTTCAGAATTTTGCCAAACAGGCAGTTGCTGTATGAAATGAATTCAGGGATATCAAAACCAGACTGAAAGAGTTAAAGTAAAAATATGGTCTTCATAGTCCTGCAGTTATAAAAAAAATGGTACTTCCAAATATTTATCTTCCTCCTGGGACTTACTGTGAATTTATACCATATTCTGCCATTTCAAATGGAGCAACTGGTGTGACCACTCAAACAGAGCTGAATAACTCCTTGAACACCCTGATTAACACAATTACATTATCTGATCTTTGGCGTCTAACTTCTTTTACTACTAAAGATTTTACTTTTTTCTTAAGTACTTATAAATCTCAGTCACATATTGATTACCTGCTGGTTTATAGATATCTTATACACTCTGTATCTCCTCCAACTATGGAACCACTCAGTATTTCAGATCATGCCATTACATTAATTCATCTAATTCTATTGTCTTTAAAGAAAATGGGACTATACAGATATGCTGCTCTGAATTGGGCTGCATTTAAGGCGAACATGAAGTTATTATTTCTTTAATGGCTAACGACAATAAAAAGCTTAATGTTTAAAGTTCTCAGTTAGAAAAAATAAATTCAATCCATCGAGAGACTCTATATTAGAGCTAAAGATAATTGTTACTTATTTTTCTCCAAAACCTCAGATATGACTATGATTCCATTCTACTTCAAGTGGCCTACTATTTCAATACTAGTGACGAAGCAAAGCTTTCATAGACTCAAACACTGGAGAAGAAGAGCGGACTGAAGTCCTGCTGCACTTGACCTGCAGGAAGAAAGACTTCGCCATTGAGAGGACTGCACCTGCTGCACTTTTGGGATATTAAGACTGGGACTGTGCATGCAGCTCCTAACACAGGAAAAATTCCCACCTTCTCCCAAAGCAGTGACTTGAAGAATCAGTTGGCTGATCTCCTGGAACCTGCTCCAGGGCTACAAGTGCTGAAAGGGACCATACTAATAAGTTGGCATCCACTGCAGACATTTTGCTACTACCAGTCACCGGGCATGACAAGAGGCAAATTTGACTTAGCTCAAACTTGCACCTGTGTCTGCAGGACCCAGAAGTGCTAACAAAGTCTGGATTCGTACACTTCAAAGGACATCAGCCCCCACCAAGGAGTTTGCATCCAACTGTAGTGCAGGAAGACCAGTAGTCCAGCATCAGCTGTTCAACTACTGCAACGTAGAGGACTTAAAAGGACCTCGATCTCCATGGCCAATGTTGCCCCACATCACCCATAGACCAAAGAACCACCACAGAGAAACCCCTGTCAACCACAACACAACCAAAGCATCCTTTGAGTATCCTTCGTCTGTATTCTCAGGGCCACTCGATTTAAGTCTATGGCGGTAATCTTGTAAAGTTTGGAATTTGCTTCAAAAACACCCCGGTGGCCAGGTAACTGTCCAAACTATCCTTTGTGCTCTCCTACAACATTTCCCTGCCAGATGTGTTCACCCAATCCAGGCTGGAGTAGCCACACTAACACTTTCAAACTTTTGAAACGTTTACAAACATGTTGTTGACCAATGCTTGTTAGTGGTTGTATTTAAAAGTGATAAAAACTTCTAAAATCTGTATCTCCGGAACAGTCAAGGTCTGTATTTTTCGAAATTGTTTTCATGTCTCTTTATTAGTGTGTGTGCTTTTCTTCTTCTGTTATTTAGTGCTGTTAAATGCTTCACACTAAGTTCCTTTGCCAAGCCTACCCAGGGTTGAGCTATGGTTAAGTTAACAATACTGACTGGAGTCAAGATGGCATGTGTAAGTGTACTCCATGATGAGGCCACACAGCCATATTATATCATACACCCAGATCCTCACAAGACCTAAAAGGAGAAATATGAAGTTCTTTCAAAGAAGCATAGATTGTACCTACACCTAAAACTGGCAATATTTTAAAACTATTGTTCAAGTTCATTGATCAATTTGGATGGTAAAATCCATTCTAAAATTCTTGCCATTTGTTTTACTGGATTCTTTTAGTCAATAATGAACGTTGATCAAACTTTCTTTTTGAAAGGTAATTTCTCTTTGTATGAATATTACTACTGTGTCATGTTATTATGAATTAATCACAATTTGATGATTCATGTGGTATGTTAGCTTTAGGTGCCTAAAAACTATTCGATCAAGCTTCTTGAGATTTTTTATTTAATATGACTTATAAATGTAATTTTGGTTAAATATTTCTTAATAGGATCAATGGCTTATATGTGATTTCTCGTATGTCCATTTACATAAACAAGATGGCATCTTCCCCATTTAGATGATAGCGGGATGCTAAAGAGGGTTACCCCCTTTCTCCACTACTATTTTGAACCTTTATAAGATAAATTCGGGATTAATGATGAGTTTAAAGGTATATATCTCAATTATATATTGAATTATCAGTTCATGCTCCTCATATCTTATTATTTGCCTCAAATTATTTCTCTTCAAATCCCCTCTATTTTAAATATCATATATAATTACTCTAAAGTATCTGGATATGTATTAAATAATACAAAGTCATTTTTTTCTCCAATAAATAAATATATATATTTCATCTATGCTAATTTGGGTATTTTGTTGGCAAGCTCATCTATTAGATGTCTAAGTAGATAATTCACAAAAGATATCACAAGTACCATTAAACAAAATTGTGGGAATATATTAAATACTACTGAAAATGATATGTATTGGGGGCTCCCCCACAGCCGCCAACATTGTGTTTTGTGGCTGCCATAGGTGGGCACCAAAGCACACACATTAGGCTCCGGGGATAGGGTCCCCGGGCAGTAAAGACTCGGGAGAGGAACAAAATTTCCTTTTTCCTCTTGCAGACTTTACATTTGGCTGCACTGTCCTACCCTCTAGCCTTAAACCTTGTAACCATCACATTCTGCTCCCTTTCAAACAATTAAGCAGTTCTGCAAGTGTGATTAGCTCTCAATAAATCCCCAAAAGGTATGCTTCTCTTTAGAAGTCTGGGGTTTGCACTGTTATAATGGAGTATGATGTTTTCTGCCTCTTCTTTCCTAACTGGAAAGTTACAGTCTTATTCTCCATTTCCTCCACTTTTATATCCAGATATCCAGTTGAAACATTACTAACCGCCTCTGTAAGGATGATATTAAGATAATTCTTTTTCAAGATCTCAATACATTCTTAAGGCATACATCCTAGTCCATTCCATATTAAGAATGGGTCATCAGTGCATCACAACCAGAGAATCACATGCTGAGTTTCATGATACATCATTTTGCTCAAGGCCACCTGTTCCTCTGATCATTCCATGAATTAAATTGTGTAACTGGGGGGCAAAGCAGGTGCCATTGTGGTTCCTTATACTTGTCTATATAGTGGAGAATCAAACAAAAAGATGTCTTCCTTCACACATCATTTAATCATTTCTAAAATCATGGTATATTGATATAAGTGGTTTGGCAGTCATGCTCTCAAGCCATCTTCATGTTTTATACTGGTAAATAGGTTCTGAACATCCAGTGTAATGAAGTGAAAAATCTTCCTTTCATATAATGTTAGACATTGGGTTTCTGGTTGGCAGAGGTATGCACCCTGCCCAAGCAGGAACCATAATCCTATTCAGGGTAAATGTAGTACACACTAAATGTTTACCTGCGCTCACCCTCTGGTAGCTTAGCACAGAGCAGCCAGACTAAACTAAAGAGGCAATGTGTAAAGTATTTGTGCACACATATACAGGAACACAGTAAAAACACCACAAATCTACTCCACTCCAGTTTAAAAAAAAACAACAATATTTATCTGAGTAAAACAAGACCAAAATGACAAAAAGCTAACCTACATAAGCCAAGATATGAATTTTTCAAGATTAAATAAAAATTCAGTGCTTAGAAGTCAATAACTCCAAATGGGGCTATCTGGTCACGCTTGACCGGGGCAAAATCAAAAGTTCAGTCTGACTGCGATGGATCACAGGCTGATTATAGGAGTCATGCATACCCGCTAACAGTACCTTGGATGCATCAATGGTTGGAGACGATGCGTTGAAATACGGAGGTGATGTGCCGTGATGTGCAGTCAATGGTGTCCATGGCTTCAGTGGAGGCAGCGGCAATGCAACAGTTTGGCAGGGAATGTGGTGCTTTGGAGCTGATATATTGGTTTCTTGAGTTGCAGCACCAAACACTCACGTCCAAGGGCCCAAGACTGGCTTTGGCACCACATGGCAAAGCAGGACTCACAGAAGAGGAGCCCAGGTGCTAGTAGCAAGATGCAGGTGAAGTCGTTTATATCCCTGAGACTTCAGAAACAGGAGGCAAGCCCAAACAAGCCCTTTGAGAAGATGTAGAGAGTAAAGTCCAGTCCTCTCCCTCTCAGGCAAGAAACAGCAGGCCAGCACAGCAAAGCAAAGAGCAAAGTGGCAGTCACTCCTGGCAGCACAACAGTTCTTCTTTCTGACAGAATGTCCTCAGTCCAGAAGTGTGCTGAGTATATGGTGTAAGAGGTCCAGTACTTATACCCATGTTAACCTTTGAAGTAGGGAGACTTCAAAGAGAAATCCTTGTAGTGCACATGACCCTTCCCTGCCCTGGCTCCAGACACTCTCCCCAGTCCAGAAGTGTGCTGAGTATATGGTGTAAGAGGTCCAGTACTTATACCCATGTTAACCTTTGAAGTAGGGAGACTTCAAAGAGAGATCCTTGTAGTGCACATGACCCTTCCCTGCCCTGGCTCCAGACACTCTACAGGGGGTATGTAGCTCTTTGTGTGGGGACAGGCACAATCCTATTCAGGTGCAAGTGTTAGTTCCTCCCTCTCACTCTAGCTCAGGGACACCCATCAGCCTGAACTTGGGCCATCGGGATATGCAGGGCACACCTCAGCCTTCTTTGTATGCAACTGTCTAGAAAGTAAGAAAATGCTAACTTTCCAAAAGTGGCATTTTCAGACCTGCAATTTAAAAACCAACTTCACTTAAAGATTTCCTTTTAAATTGTGAGTATAGAGACACCAAAATCCAATTTTCTATCTGCTTCCACTTGGAAGTAACACTTGTAAAGTGTTACAAAGAAAATCCAATGCTAACCTATTGGAGAGATAGGCCTTGCTGCAGTGAAAAATTAGTTTAGCAGTTTTTCACCACCAGGGCATGTAAAACTCAACATCACATATCTTACCTTTTAAATAGACTACACCCTCCCTTAACTCAATGCTACATTAAAAGGGCACTTCACAACACCCGCAACCGACTTCAGCAGCGACCCTAGTGTTGTGTATTTGCATCTACTTTCTGGTGGCGTCATCCCTATGGTAAAAGCAGCTTGGGCAGGACTCCCATTTAAAGACCTCTGACAGCCAGGACAACCATTACACCTGAACTCCACAGGCCAGGAAAAATTTAACTGACTGTTGGGCTGTGATCCTGGGACTCCAAGGACCTCTTCCCTGCGAGAGTACAACGTAACTCGACCCCTAAGTGACCAATTGTCATCAGCAGATTTTCCCATTGACCACAATGTTAAATGTCTGCACTTTTGAAAGCATTTATTTTCTAATGCTTTGAAAATCCATAACTCTTGTTATGTGTATGCTATTTAGTTTGTTTTAGTGTCTACATTTGCGTAAAAATATCCTATATTTTTATAAATTGATATTGGATTTTTCTTGAGTGTTGTCAATTACTTATGAACCCTAATGGTACTGTAAAATACTCAACACA
This sequence comes from Triturus cristatus, assembly GCF_964204655.1. Classification (NCBI taxonomy): domain Eukaryota; kingdom Metazoa; phylum Chordata; class Amphibia; order Caudata; family Salamandridae; genus Triturus; species Triturus cristatus. The sequence continues at coordinate 910,911,963 of NC_140581.1, read as the reverse complement.
TGTTCCTCCAGTAAATCTTGACTACTTTTTGCCACACTATCAGGACTGAGCTAAGGATTATTGTTGTGAATCCAAGGATCATCTTTAAAGCATTGTGATAATATTGCATGATAAGAGCACACACACATACCACATAATATTCAGTTTTCCTATAATAGCACTTCAAGGTATCAAACTAATCGGCGCATTAAACCTGACTTTTTATAAAGTAGAATTTAAAGCAACTTTTAATGCAAACATGACTTTAGTAAGTCAGCACTTTCTTGCCCCAAAATTCTAATAACCATTTCTGATTAACTGCAGCAGTTGTCACCTGAGACAGCCTGCTGTCCTCCTGCCAAGAGATGTGAAGTGCTCTCAGGATTTGGGAACAAAAGGACTATTGTTGGGAGAAGGTATGACCTCCTCCAGCAGCATGGCAAGGGGGCTGTAGCCATAGATGACCCATCTTCAAAGAGGCTACAATTTCTGATAGGTAAATGTGAATCACACTACAGTCTGCCCTTCCCTGTGTTCAGGTAGACAGGCTGGCATCTCTTCTAATGGTGAAAAACCCAGTGTGGAACCAGCTTTCACAGGGAGTAGCTATTATACTTGACACACTTCAGGCGTGTCTCCATGGCTCTATCTCAGGGAAGAAGGATCCAGACAGCTTGGATTTTGTTAGAGAGATGCAGCTGTGTCATTGTTCAGTGCCAAGCCCACAGGAAATGTTGTAAAGGTTGGTAGGTTTGACGCCCCAGTGGCTAGTGATTCCTCCCTCCCAAACAAATTTGAAATTAGCATAAAAGTGAAATCCCTGTCTCCCAGCCTCAAAACACCATTGGACCCAAAAGGAACAGAAGGACTGCACCTGCTAAACCTGCGGGCCTCAGAAATAAAGGCTGTGCCAAGAAAGACTGCACCTGCTGCACCTATTGATCCAAGACAGAACTTAAAGAAAGAAATGGGCTGCTCCTGCTGTTGAACCCATGGACAGAGACCCCTCGGGCTGGACCTGCTTCCACATGTGCCAAGGGCAAGTGAGTGGATTTTAGGGGCTAGTTGGCAAGCTTCCTTTTAAGCTTTAGGGACACAAAAGCTAAAGCACTCCGCTGGTGTAGCCAAGAGATCAAGTTCCAGCCCCCAATAAGTCACTCTGAGGTCTTGGACCCTTGGATAGTGCTGGAGTGTACTCTTTCTTGCCACAGAACTGCAATTTGCCTACGTAAAGCCAAAGTTAACTGTTCCTGAGCCCAGAGTTCAAGAATCATAGACTATTGCTACTGACCAGTTGGTAGGTAGCCTTGAACACCATTGAGAACCACGAGTTTCAGCAGACCTCTGGACTTTACTGATCCATTGGCTTAGAACCCAAAGCCTGACTCAAGCTGCAGAGGATCTCGCCAACCTCACTGTCGATGAGAAAAAAGAACCAGAAAAGTTTCTAAGTGCAAAGGTAAAATCTTGATCGGAACCAACCCGGCCTGAAACTTGGACTTTGCCCTGGACCCTTGCATTTGAGGCTCATAAAATATCATTATGAGTGAAAAATAGGTATTTACAAACTTTTAAAAACTTTTCCAAACTTTTTGGAATGAAAAGCAATGATTCAGGAAAACCTTTCAAAAAACATAACTCTGGTTCCCTACATGTGATTTCTGTCATTGTTGTGAGTCACTGAAGAAAAAGATATACTCTATTTAGGAGAGGGACTTTTACTGTGTTGTGTCTCTTATTTATTCCTGTGAAGGCATGAATCTCATTGAACATATTAAAGTGCCCACTCATGTAGGTGGACACACTCTGGACATACATTTTGCCTCCTCAGACACGGTAACAGTTAAAAACCCTATCCCCATTAGTTGGTCAGACCACGATTTGGTCACATTTAACTTTAAAATACCTACTAAAGGAATCAAAGTTAATTAACCCATTAGAAACCCGCCACTGAAAAGACCATGGGATAAACTAAAGAAATTTGACAAGGAAACAATATTTGACACTGCCACTTGTTTTCTAGACTCTAACACAGTAGAAGTAAACTACGCAAATTACAAAAAGTCTATTGTAGGCACCTCAGATAAGCTAGTCCCATTACAAGCAATTAGACATAAACCTAGAAATTCAGCACCATGGTTCATAGAACCCCAAAAGACCTAAAATCAGTGCAGAAAACTTGAGAGACCATGGAGAAAATTCTACACAGATAATGAAAAAGCCCTACTAAAATTGGCCCACTGGGAATATAAAACAGAAATAAGGAAAGTCAGAGCCTCATACCTCTCAACAACTATCCTTGAAGGGCCAAGTAAATCAAACAAAGCCTTTGTAAAAGAATTACCCACCCCTGAATGCATAAAATAAAATATTGTACCTTCACAAGAACTATATAAAAATCTCTCAGATTATTTCCATGACAAAATTAAACAGATCATAGCAGATATAAAAAACAAGGGCAATCCTAATCAAAACTAAATATCGATAACAAGACCAAAAGGCTAAACCCAAATCAAGACTGGCCCAGGGTGGCAAGCCTAGAGACGTCTGATCTGCTACAAGAGACACAGTTCAGTGATCTTGTTGCATCAATCTCTTCAGGCTTCTCCCTTAGAACTCATTCCAACAAGATTATGGATAGACAGAGCGAATTAACTCCTCCCCACTCTACGACTAATCTGTGTTCAATCTCTTGCTACTGGGAGGTTTCAAATAGTCTGGAAGAAGGCTCTGGTGACCCCTTTCCTGAAAAGAATCCTGGCTCATATCCAAGAACCGAGCAACTACCTGCGGCATTTGACACGGTCAACCACCAAATCTTGTTTGTATGCCTGAAGGAGATTGGTATGAAAGGCACAATGCTCAATTGGTTTGAGTCCTACCCTTTGGACAGACGACAGGCAAAAACCCTCCCACCTTTTAGAACCAAATACAATAAAATACAAAATTGAGCATTGGGCCCTCCCAAGATTTTGCCCTAAGCCCTATATTGTTCAATGTATACCTAATATCACTGATAACCCTGATAAAATCTTTTGGGATATCGTTTGTAAATTATGAAGACGATACTCAATTAATAATATCCCTGAACAAATCTAACCCTAACCAACTAAATAACTTCCACTCCTATTTGAGATGACCCAATGGTTGGATGAAAATACAGAGTTAAGACAGATGTTTTGTGCTACTCACCAGCAAACATACAACTGCAACATCCTGCACACATACGGCTGTGGGTGTATAATTCAGATTTAGATAGAACAATGACAGTACATAACTTGGGAATTCAATTTGACAATAAACTTTCAATGGAAACCCACATCAACAAAACAGTAGCAACCTGTCACGGACTCCTCAGAAAATTTGAAAAAAATAGTCCCATTTCTCCCTCGGCCCTATAGAAAACTTGTGGTACAGGCTTCAATTTTAAGCAGACTGGATTATTGTAACTCTCTGCTACTATGCAGCTCCAAAATATCTCTTAAAATAGCTCCAGAGGATCCTTTAAACAAGGGAAGAAGGGACTTAGCATAAGAAACACTACATAAACTCTACTGGCTGCCAGTAATGGAAAGGAGAATCTTTATGGTGCTGTGCACTACACATAGGGCAGTAAATGACATAGGACCTAAAGCTCTTCAGCAAATAATAGAGCCATATAAGACTTCATAAATCAGCCCATGTTGCCCTCTTGCCCATTCCTCCCTTCAAAGAAACAGGAATGTGAGGTAGAACCTTCCAGGTACAATGTGCACAACTTTGGAACAACCTTCCTCTCTCCCTTAGAACTAACACTAATTTGTTGAGCATCAGGGAGAACCTGAAATCTCTACTCCTAGACATAGACGGCTAACAGAAAAGACATACCAACTCTAGCAATAATTATCTCTCTTCTTTACTGATGAACTACCAGCACCAACATGCCCATTGGGTGATAGCTACACCTTACAAAACTCAAAACTCATCATAAAGAAAAACAATCACAGTGGAGAAGTATTTTTCAACTTGCAGTTGCACCAATGCAGTGCATTTTTCAATAAATGTAGTCTGTGTACTTACATGGAAGAAGCTTGCAGAATATTTTTGGCAGTATTTTTGCTTCTGTTTAAAATTTCCTAGTAGTGTACTGAACAAGTAAATTGAATTTAAATTGACTTCTTGTAATGGCAGGTTGATGTTTTGTTTAAGGCACATTAATCACTCTTATTCAGACTCAGGGCAGTGCCCTAAAGCACAGAAGTGTTCAGCTGCATCTTAGGAATTCAGTCATCCCCATAGGACAAGAGATTTTTAGCAGTAGGGATTGATAAATAAAAAATTGCCAATATGCATGTCATATACCTTTTGCATTGTAGTATACTTTGGACTATGATCATTGTTTTACTTTACATGTTTCCCTATAATAAGCACTATATGCTTTGCACATGTTCTGCACTGCAAACACTGAGGGTATTATACTGCATTATAAATGAATAGCTTAATATCCTTTCTGCTAGTCAGTAGCACACTGCTTCCTAAACTGGGATGTATTGTTCTACTTTGAGCATCATCATCTTGATGCCAAGCAGGCTTCTCTACCTTCCTTGTTTATGGCTTTTTACGTTTGTATCTTTAGGCTCTCTCCCATGTTTTTATGCTTACAACTTCTCACATTTAAATCTAATTTCAAATGGAATGTCCCTATGCATCAGAATTTAAACCTGCTCAACTCTACTGTCTCTAGATTTATGGTACTTCAAATTATAGCTCTATTTGATAGAGGTGTGTAGGAAGTATTACGTTTGTGGAGTGCTTGTCATCTAGCTATTCTGGCTAGTTTTCCGTTAGCCAGTAGGAAGTAATTATGCCTAGCACCACTTTCACTATAAACAATGGCATTCCATATTTTGTTTGCACCTTATTTATTCTTTTGATTCCATTTGTCGAATTGAGGTATTTCCCAATTTCACATTTCATTGTCTTGTTTTGGGAAGCTGAGAAGCTTATGGAAATTCCTGCACCTATTGCTGGAGGAAAGCCTCAGGATCATAGTCCATGCTACTGTGACCTCCCAGCTGGACTATGCAAACAGTCTGTACCTAGAGCTGCCTTCCTACCTGATCAGTAGACTTCAGATGGCACAGAATGCGGCAGCAAGATTAATTAGACGGGTCCCGTTCCCTCATCATATCTCCCCTCATATTAGACAACTTATTTGGCTCCCTTCTGTTAAAAGGATAAAGCTAAATTCCCCGACCCTGGTCTTTCGTGCCCTGCCTGACAGAGGACCAAGGTATCTCAGGCGCAGGCTATACCCATACCAACAAAAAATCACACTGAGATCCAACTCCCAGGACCTGCTTTCTGTACCTCGTTATGCTAAGTCCCTAATGGGAGGCAGGTCCTTCACAGTGAGGACTGCCAGTCTGTGGAACGCCTAACCCTCTTGTATGGGCTTGATTGAATCAGAACTCTTGTTCAGGAAGACCTCGAAGACCTGGCTTTTAAGTCAAGAGTAGCTCCTCTGTTGGACCTGATCCTCACTTGCATCTACCGCTAAGAGCCAGGAAACCTCTGCATGAGGTAGCTGTTGCACTCTTCAAATGCCAGTATTATTATTATTAATATGCCTCATCACAATGTTTCTACTAAGATCTATTCTTCCTCGCTCTTTTCTTGCAATTTTCTGATCTTGTCCCTAAGAAGGGACATACTCCTCATGTCCTCAATTTTGTCTCATAAGGCTAATGTTCTGACGTCTTTAGGGTTATAATCCCTATTTGATGTGTTAGCAAGGTGTGCATAGATTTGTTCTGTACTCCATTACCTTATTTTCTCTCTTGCGGCATTGATTGAGGATGCTGCCTGTTTCTTGTGTTTGTATTCATTGGGTAATGTTTCGTTGAGTTTGTAGACTGCACTATAATTATTCCCCCAAAGTGATTTCTCTGATACTAGATGCTGTCCCTTAGGTGGACAACTCAAAAAAGTTGATGTATTCTTCCACCATGGAAGATGATGGTTGGGTGCTTGGCAGAGGGTCTCTCAACACGTAGTCAGCCGGGTTGTGTTCTTTCCCTGGTTGTGTATTATCTTTAAGTCATAGTCCATCAGCCATATCCCCCACCTCTCAATGCATGGTGGAATCTTGGCATTTGGGTTATCTTAGATTGTGACCAGTGCTTGATGGTCCGTTATTATTGTGAGCGGCTTTCCATACAGGAATATGTGATAGTGCTCACAACTGCTAGGCTTTCTTTCTCCGGTTGTGAGTATGCCTTTTCCAAGTCTGTAAGACTCCTGCTCGCAGATGCGACAATTTGGCTAGGGAGTCACGCCCCGGCTTGTGTTCAGCCTGTACTGCCCCCAGCCCTATGAGCCTGACAACTACAGTGAGTTCAGTGCACAGTGACACTTTGAAGTAGGAAAGGTGATCTGCCAATGCAACCACCTTCCTGATGTCTGAGAATGCCTTCTCGCACTCTGCGGTTCATGTGAATGGCTGTCCTTGTTATGCGAGTTCTTTCAGCAGAGTGATTACTGTTGCAACATGTTTGATGTAGCGGGAGCAGTAGCTTGCTAGCCCTAGAAATGACCGTATGTCTGCTACATCAACTGGGGCTTGGGTTCTCGTGAGTGTCTCCACCTTGCTCGGTCTGGCTGCATTCCATCTTGGGAGAAGATGTGGCCAAAGAAGATGAATTCTGTCTTCTCTAGTTCACATCTATCTTTATTTAGATTTAGTCCAGCTTCTTCCAGACAACTGAACACTCTTGCGGGGCTTTGTTGTGTTCATCTTTCATGTAGCCGAACTCCAGGATTTCATTGCTGTCGTTCAGTTTTTTACAGGCTTTATCACTCTCCTCACCATTTCCTGAAACATGCGATCTGAGGACGACACCCAAAAGCTTAACTGCTTGTATAGGAACAGTCCAAAGTGTATGGAAAATGTTGTAATGTATCATGACTGGGGGCCGAGTTCTAGTTAGTGGTATCCCTTGAAGCGATCAAGCTTGGGAAATATGGCGGCTCCATTTAGGCGTGAACAAGGTGTGGACAAGGATGTCTCTCTCTTTCTGTGGCCGTGTTTGGTAGATGCATGTTTATGCAGATGCGTATTTTGTTTTATTTGATTTCTTCTTTGTCACAGCAACATTGGGAGACCCCCACAGAGTCAAACCATTAGCCGGTTCAAAGATGTCTTGTTTAAGGAGGCACTTGAGCTCTTCTTCCACCTGAGGTTGGAGATGTACTGGGACTCAGTGGTGGATTTGCGCCACAGGCTTGATAGCTGCATTGATGTAAAGGGTGACCTGCATATCTCTTGGCTTCCCCAACCTTTTGAAGAGGGCTTGGTGTTCTTTTCAGATGCTGTGGTGTGCTTACACATTGTCTATCATTTGCGATGAGTCCCATGAGTTGTGCCGTGACATTGCTCAGGAGACTCGGAGCTGGGACGTCTCCTTTCAGGATGTCTATCTCATCTTGTAGTGACACTTCTTTGTATTTGAGCATCTCTGTGAATTTAGCCAGGTTTGTCACTGGGCGCCCTGCGCCCATCAGAATACGTCTATGCTGGATGGGCACAGGTCGGATTTCTGTATAATTTTGCTGTATTCAGACGTGCACATGATGTTACATGTGGCTCCACCCTTCTTACGAACAGAGCTGTGTGCCTTTCCACTACAAGATCTTTTGAGGCAATCTTTTGTATCTTTTTTCTTTCTAGTAGTTGTACGTGTTCTGAATGATTTTCCTGCACCGCCACTTGAGGTATAGATGGTTGCTGGTCACTGGTGCTGGGGCAGAATCCGAGTTTACTGAGGAGCTTCGATTATCCGCTTCCATGTGCCTTGCATGATGATTCGAGTATGTCCTTACCCTATGCGGTCGTTCTCTATATATGGCTTCCAACAATCCCCTCCTCTGCAGACGCTGGCAAAGAGGTTGTCCATGTTGCATTTTCGACACCGTTGTCCCATGGCCGAGCAGGTATCAATGTGCTGGCATGTTTGTCCACATCAATAGAATGTTCTTTCAGTCTTGGTGGTTGTGGGTGCTTGTAAGTCAAGTCTGTTGCTTCCTCCTGCCATCTGATGGACTTGTTTTAGTGTTCCTGCTCGGCCGCTTTCCATGTTCATGGCGTGTGATGTGGCTGTGGTGTTTGTCCTTGCCATGGCTAGTATTTTGTCCAGCGTGTATGTTTCCTTCAATATTTTCCTGCAAAACGCGGTGGAGTAGCACCCTTTATGCTGTGCAGTCGTATTGTCTCCTCGTTGTTGAATTTGTCAAATATGCAGTAAGTAACAAGTTTTCGCAGGCCTGTTGTGATATCATCTATTGATTCGTCCACTTTCTGGCATGCCTTGTTGAATGCATACCATTCATAGTCAACGTTGCACTGTGGATCAAAACTATCTGTGAAGCATTTTATAAGGACATTGTACGTGGTGATGGACTCTGGCAGAAATGTTACCAGGAGATCATCTACGCCATCTCTGACTAAGTTGAGGAACCGATCTTTGGCCTGTGCATCCGAGTGACCTTTGCAGGTGCCTCGCAGGTAGTGCCTGAATTGTCGGATCCATTTTTACCACCTCACTCCTTTTGTCTGAAAGGTAGAATGGCAGAGGGTGTTGAAAAACTGTGCTGGTAATGCCTTATTTGGCTATCGTGAGAGCTGCATAGCTGTCCTGTGGTCACAATCGCTTTCTAGCTAGTTATGTTACTTTCTTGCTTTTCCCCCACTTCGCCAGCTCTTTCTCCTTCTTTTTATGTTGTCTGTGTTCGTTCCGATGAATTGCCGGACTTAAAAATGGATGCTTCCATTGACTTGCAGGAGGAGATTTGCCTGACTCAAGTATGGCCCCAAGTTCTCGTGAGATTTTGCGTTGTTTAGTGCCTGCTATGCTTTCTGGGGCACTTTTTATGCTGTATGCAGTTGCGCTCACTTCTGAGCAGCTGTGAGGGCTTCTCGAGCGTGCTCTGTGGATATTTTGAAAATGCATGCATTGGTGCACATAGAGTGGGGGAAATTTGGTGCGGGAGGTCGCGCTCACCTGCAGGTGGACTCGTTGTGTCATGGGTTGCTCGTCACGGGTCCGGCACAATGAAAAAAATGCTGAAGACACACCTTCTGATTCCCCCTTTGTCACCTGTTGTCATGTTCATGACCCAGTAGACAAAATACATGGATGCAGGTTAGTGTAGTCACACTACTTTATTCTTCTTCAGTCTTTGCCATGAGGATACATCCTCATCCGGTTGTGTGCATGGAAGTAATGCCTGGGAATGTGCGTGTTTCTTGTTCCTCCCGACCACTTTCCCGGAAGTGGTGGTCAGTTGCCCAGTGTGTGTGTGTGTGTGTGTGGCAGGTCCTAGTGCCCTGCTACTTCTCTCCCGCTACGACAAGCGTGATAATTTACAATTCTATATATTAGTCTTTAGACTGTAATGTAGGTTGTCACCTTATGAAGATGATGTGGGGTGCATATCTTCCAGTTCTACAAATTCTCTGGGTTACTTTTACTTTTATTGCAGTGGTCACTTTTCTCCATTCTCTCAATGTGCATGTGCTTGAGTGGTATAATCTTGGAATGGGTTACCTGCATTTTAAGGGTATAGTTCCAGAATATTTTAGTCCAGCTTCTGACTTAAATATTGTGATATAATACTGTTTACATAAGTATTGAACACTTCAGTTAATAATAGAAAATATGCGCCAAATTTAGGAGACAATTTTTATGTCAGACAATATTTCTGACTATAATATCTTGACTTCCACCCCCTCTTGCTTTCCAGTTCAAATTCTACTCCTTCATATTGCATATAAAATCTCACCGGTGGTATGTCAAGGGTATATCCTTGCTCTATGGTTTCATCCTTTACATGAAGCCACTGAGATACATTGTGGCCAATCATACTGTATCCATTGACATGAACTCTGATCATACCCAAATTTATTGTGAGTTCTCATGTCATGCTCTTACACACCACCTGAAGGATTGTCTCTCTACTATTGAATCTTGATTGATTTCTCACTTCGCACAGTTCAAGTCTTCTAACAAGGGTTCCCCTGAAAATAAAGAGTGACTACTCTGCAGCATTTGACTGTGTCAACAGGAACCTGTTGTGGTGGAAACTACAAAACTGGGGGATTCCGACTACGCTGTTGAAAGCAATCATCGCCCTCTACAGCGGAATCTGGGTACGTGAAATTATCGACAAATTCTGCAACAAAAAAAATCTACACAGAGGGCTAAAGCAAGGATGCGTACTGGCGCCCCTGCTCTTTAATCTCTGTACCTCCGACCTTGGTAAAACAATATCCAAAGCCAACTTGCTATCTCCGAAAATTGGGTCAACTAGACTATTTCTAATGCAGTATGCTGATGACATGGTGCTAATGGACCACACTAAAATGGGCATGCAACGAACATTGGACGCACTAAATACTTACAACAACGAAAATGATTTAATAGCAAACGCAGGAAAAACAAAGGTAGTAATTTTCGGGAAGTATGCAAATAAACTTAAACAACAATGGAGAATGGGCAATTTGAAAACAGTAACAACAACTAAATACAACTGCTTGGGTGTATGGATTATGAGTAATGGGAAGTCTGCAGAATATACTGCATCCATCGAAGCAAAGGCCAAGGCTGTGACATACGCCCTATGCAAATTGAACTCCAAACTAAGCAGCCCGACAACCGAACCCCTTAGAAAGGTTATAAGAGCTAAGCTACTCCTTTCAATCACATATGGTCAACTTGTATTTCCTGCGGCATCAATTACCATTACGGAACGTGCCAACTGCTGAGTGTTCAAACTGATTTTTCACATACCCGCTCATGCCCGGAACGTCTTGGTATGACTCGAATTCGGGTTAAATAAACAATGTTATGAACATTGGGCATCGATCGTTTGATACTATCGAGGGGTATGTGCTGCACCCCCGAATACAATGAAGGCTACTCTGTAGGAAATTTTTGTGAAAGGCAATAATCCATGGGCTAATGGCCTTCTTACTGCTTGCACTGACCTGCACCTTGACCTGTCCAAATGGCAGGATTTTATCCATCAACCCAGAATTTTAAAATACATTTAAAAAAAAAAAAGTCAGACTACTATCTAAGGAAGATGACATGAAGGAATTAGAGTCATCCAATAGTGACATCAGGCTATTAGCCAGTTCCTTCCATGAGACAGCCATACCTTGACTTTGCCTTAAACAAGACAGTTTTAGTGCAAATTCTGGCAGTGAGGCTGACGGTATTGCCAATAAAAGATATGAACTCCCACTGGAAAACATTACAGGTGGTCACCACTTGTAGACTGTGCCATCAGTATGAGGAATCTATGGCTCACTTGGTTTGCACATGCCACTGTTTGGATTACGCACGTCGCACTTTATTGAAACCTCTGTTTTTAAAATATGGTATACGTACCTGCACAGAGGCCATGATATTTCTCTTCAACTTGGAGATTCCAATGGAACTGGCCAGAATAGCGAAATTTGCACATCAAGTGAAAGAACTTTTAAGTAAAGACTCAAAGAAGGACTAAGGGTAGATTGTAGTTTTAATCGAGTGTTCCTCACTGCTACCTTTTCCTCATTATTTAGTACTGTGGCCACTAGATGTATTTCATGAAATGACCATGTTTTAGATTTAAATATTAGATTTGTCAAAGGAAATGATTATGTATTAACCTTGATTGAAGAAAGCAATCGGATGGAGAGATTCCCACCCAGTCTCTCTTGTAACAATTTTAAATAATTGAAACAACAAAAATTCATTCATTCAGAGCACATAGCCAAGAAATAATGCAGCCCATTGAATGCCAACTTCATGTCTTCAGATGTTTCTCGTGTTTTCTTCCATCTGACATTTCATATATGCAGTCCAACCTTTGGTGTGGTTTATTTAGTTAGGAACACTGCCTCATTGGTGGAATCTCCAAAATAGCGTCATCCTCTGAAAACCTATCTCTGTTCTGCAGCTCCCTTGATAGTGGGAGCTATGAGGTTTTGACTAATTTCTTCCATTATCTGCTTCCATCTCTGGCTCCCATGCAACATTTTCATTCTTTTTAACCTAGTATGTTTTTTTGTACATAAAACCATCTAATAGGGAGAAGACCACATTTTTTACCTGCGAAATTGTGTATGCAATAAATATCTGAGCAACCATGTCCAGGGTTGGTCAGATAGTCTTGTAGATTTTTCTTGGAGCACAGAATATTGAATGAAATACATTGTTTAGAAATATTGCTGGTAGAGGCGGCTTTTTTGCCTTTTATTTTATTATGGGGTTTTTAGTCAGGGATTCATCTCCAAGAAGTCACCTCAGGCGATTCCAACTTCCTACCCTTGGGTAGGTACCATAGGCACATTTAAAAAAATATACAGGGTGTACCAATGTATAGAATGCATTGCCAAGTTATGGTAAATGTATTTTACTGCAAGCATCACTTTCTGCAGGTACTTAACTCTGGTTTGATATTAGAAATTGTATATGATTTCTCCTTCAATTCTGTCCAATAATGGCCGCAGATGGCCGTGTATGGTGGGAGGCTGCCTGCCTGTGGGGGCTGGGTGCAGTCCCTGGCCTAAGGTCAAGCCATGCAGCCAACACCACACTGCACACTGCTGAAGGCTGTATGCAGCAGGGGTTAGGTGCCTGTAAAGAGTAAGCTCCAATTAATAAATAGAATAAGGAGATCCAGGCAGCCTTAATCCATGTTCAAGTAGAAGCTTTAATTCAGAGGTTAACAACCCACGACTCTTCCAGGACAGATCCCCAGTCTGAATGCTTACTTACAAACTTGCATTCTAAACTCTAGAACAACATGAAAATGAATGTTCTCTTCCTTAAAGAAACAAGTGCATATAATACATCTAGTAAATACTACATGTAACATATCCCCCTTTCATACACAAACAAACAAAACAAACACACAATACTCCACATAACAACAAAACACACAATTTGCCAAAAGACACTAAATTAATAGTACACGGAATCTTCACTTCTGAATGGTGAAACTCTAATCCTAGAACTGTGCCTAACCACAACATTGTCACCACCACCTTCAGTCCCTCTACCAACATCTGGAACAACCCTGTCACTAGAAGACATTATCTGAGAAAATCTGGTGTTATTATCACCTTCTCCCCTATTTTGCAAAGGAATGGAATTGCCAGAATCTACAACTACTTTGTCACTCTTACTATTCAAATCACACAAATCAAACCCATCCGAATGATCTGAATATCTACTTTGAGAACTCATCTTATCAAAAATTATCTTTGCTTGTTCTTCATTGAGTCTAATTACAGCATTGCGATTCCACCATCCCCTATCTTGCAGCATGACCGCCATCTCTGAGACTCTTAATACTTTGGCTGGCTTAGAAAATTTCGAATGGCCTTTCACCACTCTAATAGGTTTCTTAATAAGAACCCAATCACCAGGAACTAATGAAGTAACTTTGACATGTTTCCTTGCATCATAATTGGCCTTACAAACTTGCTGTTTTCGTTTCACAAATTCCCTAACTTTACGCAAATCAATTTCCTGATAATCACCTTGTTCAACCTTTCCCTTCAGTCACGATGGACTGAACCTCGAAACAGGTTTCCTACCCCTCAACAACATGTAAGGAGAGATGTTAGTGGTTGAATGTGGAGTAACATTGTAACTCCACACCTTATCACAAATATACCTTTGTACCTCCAAACCATTATTTACAGCGGTTTGTACACCTTCTTTCAACATTTTGTTTGCCCGTTCTACCAAACCATTAGAAGCAGGGCTGTACAATGGTACCAAAATGTGTTTAACTGAAACCTCATCTAAAAAACATTTGAAATCATTTGAAGTGAAATGGGTGCCATTGTCAGTTACAATTTCAGAAGGAAGACCTTCAATCAAAAATAGACGCTACAAAAAGGGGATAGCAGCTCTTGAATCTGAATTTTTAACAAATAAAAAATATAACCATTTTGAGAAGTAATCAATTGCAACAATCAAAAATCTGCCATCATCACCTAGTATATTGAAAGGACCAGAGAAATCTAACCCTAGCTTTTGCCATGGACCCTTGGGCCACTCCACTGGACACAAAGGAGAAGTGGAAGTACGCCAATGTTTATCCGAACATAAACATTCCGGACATTTATCAACATATCCCTTGACCTGACCGTCAATGCCTGGCCACCAGTACACATCCTTGATCTTCCTTACCGTACTGGAAATCCCTAAATGTCCCTCATGGGCCATACTAATGATTTTACTCCTCAAACACTCAGGTGGAACTATTTTATCATCTCTTAACAAAATGTCATTGACAATTGAAAGTTCAGCCGCAACTTGCGAAAAACATTTGTCTTGCATAGATAAACTTCTGTCACATGGCCATCCTTGAACCAAACATTTTTTAACACGCTCCAAACAATGATCTTTTTGTGCACACTCAATCCATTCTTCCTCTGATAATTTACTAATCTGTGTAACATCGTTGATAGTGAAAACAACATCTGAATCACTATTGTTATCAAAATCCGCAATTTCCTTATCCAAAGGAATTCTAGACAGACAATCTGCCCTAATGTTTTTTCCACCTGGAATATATTTAATATCAAAGTGAAATTCTTGTAATCTAGCAAGCAATCTGATCAACCGTGAGGAAGCCTTGTTCGAGTTGCTATTACCCAACATATATATTAAAGGCTTATGATCTGTGAACAGTTGAAATCTCGCACCCCAAATATACATTTTGAATTTTTCTACAGCCCAACAACATGCCAGAGCCTCACGTTCTATGGTGCTGTAATTCAACTCTGCCTTATTTAAAGTTCTTGACGCAAATGCTATGGTGTACTCCTTGCCCTCAACCAATTGGCTTAACACGGCACCTAAACCCTTTGAACTGGCATCCACAGTAACCATGCATCAGTGACCATGAGAAAAGGCTCTAATAGCTGGAGCCTCTAAAATTAGTCTCTTGACAGTATCAAAAGATGATTGGGTTTCTTCAGACCATATGAATTTTGCATTTTTCTTGAGCAAGTCTCTTAGAGGTTGTACCGTGACAGCATAATTTTGCACAAAACGAGCATAATATTCGCTGAGTCCCAAAAAAGCTCTCAATGCATCTTTGTCAAATAGTCTTGGAGCTTCCTTGATAGCATTGATAAGGGATAGTTTTGGTTTGATACCATCAACCGAAATATTATGCCCCAAGTAGTCTACTTCTTGTGTCACAAATTTACACTTGCTTTTGTTGATGGTCATACCTATTGCTTCAAGTTTGTGTAACACTTTGTCTAGTAGTGAAAAATGTGATTCCATTGTGGATGTGTGAATCAATATATCATCCTGGAAAGCTTGAATACCTTCTATACCAGCAAACATCTTATCCATTAAACGTTGGAAAACGCTGGCCGCCGAAGCTAAACCAAATGGCATACGCTTATACATAAAAACCCCAAATGGTGTAACAAAGGTGGTAAGCGGTTGAGATTCTTCCGAGAGTGGGATCTGATGGTATGCTGATTTCAAATCAATGGTACTAAAAAATTTGCTACCACCCAAATTCGCCAACATCTCTTGAATTCTGGGAAGGGGATGACAATCCACAACAATATTCCGATTTAAGACTCTCAAGTCTGCACATAAGCGGATTTCACCTGAACTTTTGCGGGCTACTACAGCAGCCGAAACCCATTCTGATGATTCAACAGGTGTTATAATGTCCTGTGCACATAAGTTATCTAAAGTTTTCTTCAAATCCTCCCTGGCAGACAAAGGAACAGGTCTACACTTTTGAACAACTGGGAACGCATCCGTTTTAAGTTTGATAGTGTGCTGAAATTATTAACTAAACCAATCTTATCTGAAAATACCTTAGAATATTTTGATAATATACTGGTCAAATCACCTAAGTCATGCTTTTCCTTTCCCACCTCATGTACAATAGTAGATATAGGTAAGTCACCCAAGGTAACTGGTTCTGCATGTCCAGGTTTTAAAATTATGCCAAGACCTGCTTGATCTTGCCAACCTAAGATATCCCTACCATTCACAGCGACATAGATTTTTGTGTGAATTACTCTCCCTTTAAATGTGATAGAATCCAAAAAACATCCTTTCATTATAATGTCAAACCCCCCAAAAGCTTTAGGATTAACATCTGTGTGCTTTAGAAGAGTTTTGGACCAATATTTACTGAAGGTTTTCTCATCTAGAATTGTGATGGGAGATCCGGAATCAGCCATGACGTTTACATCAATAGGACCAATTGCGACATTGCATAAAGGCCCTTTACATTTTCGTATGTCCCCCTGTAAATTATTTATCTCAATGGTGGACAACATATTGCTCATCGTATTGCATAACTCTTCTTGTTCAATATCAATCGAATTGATTTTACCTATGTTTTTCCTAAATCTGCATACTGTGTAAAAATGCCCCACTTTCTTACATGTATTGCATCTTTTCCCTTGTGCCGGACAATTAGCATAATTTCCCATATGATACTTTGACCCACATCTATAACATGAGCCCTTTTTTTCTGTTGAACTAGTATTTTTGACTCTTGTAACCACAGCACTAACACTGGTATCATTGTTAGTAGAATTGGAATCTACCTGCATCACATTCGACTCTACACTATTGGTGGGATTTTGCGTTAAAATTTTGGACGAGACTACAGAACGTTCAATGCTTCGAGCAATGTCCATAACCTCGTCTAAAGAAGGATTCTTACAAGTAAGAATACGTTCTTGTATTTTCTTATTATGACAGTTGAACACCAACTGGTCACGCAAATATGTATCTAGTTGAGATGCAAATTGACATTTGGCTGCTAGAACTCTTAAAACAGCCAGATAATCTTCAATGGACTCATCCTGAGTTTGTTTGCGTTTAAAAAATAAATGACGTTCCACCATAACAGAAGGTTCATCTACATACTGTCTACCCAATCTAGCTAATGCCTCATTATATACATTCCACCCCTCCTCGCCTGACGGAGCTGGCGCTACAGGTAAGTTATCGAACACATCCTGCCCTGCATTGCCTAAATGATTGAACAAAAGTGCTTTTTTCCTAGCTGCAGAATATTTTGTAGCATCAATCGCTTCTAAATAGTTGTCAAAAATCCTGAACCATCTATGCCACGGCATAAGTGGTTTCCCTGGATTGGGAAGAAAAGGAGGAGGTTGCATAACAGTGTTGGGTGAGTTAGACATACTAGTATGTAGTGTATCTGCTATTAAAAGGTTGAAACAATATACACAAGCATGCAAAACTGGACTAATACTATACCTAAATAAATATGTTAAATAGACTTTCACTAAAAAATATATATATATAAATTCACAGGCAGTTCGTGGAAAATAAGGACACCTTGCAAACTAAATTCAAATAGTACTTTTGATGTTCTCTTGTGCAGCGCTAAACGCAATATGGAAAACAGATGCTTGTTCACGAAGAAAATCCACCAGGAAAGACGCTCGTCGAAATGAATAAACAAGGAATTGTTTTTCAATGCATTCCAGTCAAAACAATCCCTTCAAGATGGCCGACACTACGTGATCCGACGTAGTGACGAGTGGACGTGATGACACTCCTTGCGCGTCAGAATTGCCAGTGATTCCTCAGTGCGCGCACAGAACGGTGAAGTTTTCTTCCAACAGCAAAACTAGAAACCGAGACACAGGTTGTTTTGATTTAAAGTTAATCAGGTATTTTCAATGTAAAATGACACTAGCAGCCCTCGCATATATCCGCGCCACAACCAGAGTACAATCCGAGAGTCCAGAAGTACTTGCGATCGAAAACCTCTTTCTTCTCCGATTTAGCGCTAATTAGTGACATCCATCAAAGTCTCAGAGACAGCTTTGCAGTCCATTCTTTTTAAATGAAAATCGACACTGTCCTTGAAGTAATGTCGTTCGTAGTGCAGGCTTTGTTTAACGCATTGGGATCCAGAAGTTCACCGAGTTACTGAACCTTGTAATGCATATCATTAAACACGGGTCGGTGGGTTCCTCCAAATTTTCAAACGTCGCCAATAATTGTAAAGAGTAAGCTCCAATTAATAAATAGAATAAGGAGATCCAGGCAGCCTTAATCCATGTTCAAGTAGAAGCTTTAATTCAGAGGTTAACAACCCACGACTCTTCCAGGACAGATCCCCAGTCTGAATGCTTACTTACAAACTTGCATTCTAAACTCTAGAACAACATGAAAATGAATGTTCTCTTCCTTAAAGAAACAAGTGCATATAATACATCTAGTAAATACTACATGTAACAGTGCCCTTGGAGGTTGGGCACAGAGCCATGTCAAAGGCCAGGCCCTCGGTGCAACCCATTTCTGGGCACTGCCAAAAGCTCAACAGGGGCGTTGGTTGGATATGATAAAAAACTGAAAAATAACCAAAGGTTAAAGTGGTGTTACAGTTTGTTATGGGAATAAGATCTAACCTTATATTAAGAAAAAACTAAAACTTCACTAAAGAGACCAAAGGCTATAGTGACATTGTAGTTAGGTATAGTGATATGGTTTTAGATAACATTAAAAACAACCCTAGAAATTTACTGAGAAAAAGAAAGGTTAAAGTGACGTTAGAGGTAGGCATTGAAATAACACAAAAACTAACATGTAAAAATATAAACAACACTGACATTCACCAGTTATATTTTACTGCGCTAACTATAACTTTCGTCACCGCATGCACTGTTTATGACCTCACATATTACATCACTCATGAAATGTTAAACGAAATCACTAATGACATCAGTGATAATATATTAGTCACTTACACCATAGAATTAAATCCATTGATCGTCACTATTGCCCATTGTTTAATTAACAAATTGTTTAAGAAAGGTAAACAAAGCCTGCAGTATCGGTACTGAGATTGTTGACTATGAGTCGGGACATGGGAGGTCTACTTCCTGTTAGGGCCGGTGGTTCCCTCTATATGGTCATATTTTTTATACATATGAGGGGACCCTTTGGGGCCCCCATTTAAGCCAGGGCATCAGGGTTCTTGCCCTGCCCCCTAACATGGGTTTTCTTAGAAATGTACAGTGCTCTGGGAGTGTGCACTGAATTCTGTAATGGTGATCAAAAGAGAATTTTTATTCTTTTGACCAACCAATCATGTAGTTGGGGTTTGCAGACTCTATTTTGCATCTACAGAACCCAAATGAATGACAGGATAAAAAAACAAAACATCCTTGCCCCAAAGGATTTCAGTATTTTTTGAAAATTTGGGTGGACATACCGCACTCGAAACTGATTCAAGGACAATCATGCACTGACACTCCAAGGGCAGTATTATAAAAAGTGTCCTGGGGACACAACGGGGATGTGAGCCCACTTTGTGCACCCCAGGGGCACTTTGGTATTACAAAAGGGGCCACAGATGCTTGTGCAGTCCTTTCTGGAAGTTAAAAGCGCTGATGCACATGGAACACCAGTGCAATCTCAAAAGAGCGTTCCCTCAATTGCATGATGGCATAGCCCCATGCAAATGAGGCAATCTCTTTACCTCTGTGCCAGCGCCATATTATAGATAATAATAATAATGTTTAAAGAAGCTTTCTGGCGGTACCATGACAGTGTCCCACAAAAAGGTGGTGCACTGTTAGTGCACCCCCTGATGATCTGGAGGGGCTCAAGGGGGTCCAATAAAACCCCCAGACACCCCCTTGCAGGCAGGTATAGCCACTCACTGCACTGCACTCACCTGAATGGGGATCTCTCTTCCCTCTTAAAAGTGCAGGCAAGTGCCGCCTGCATTGTGAAACACGGAGTGCCTAGGGCAGTGCGGGTTCATGACTACCCGAGGGCAATGCATTCAACATAATAGGACATACATTCTCTGTTTGGGCACTGCACCCCTGTTCAAAAGTGAGCTATGGTGAAAATAGGAAAAGTGCACCCTATATGTAATACAACCCAAGATGTCTTATCTTGATTGACAGCAAAGTTCAATTGAAGTCTACAAAACAGTGCTAATTTCTCAAATATTAGTGAATAGATTTACACCAACCTAGGCAAAGCCATTTTCTTGAATAACGGTCTACTTTCATGTCGAGTTTGGTGTAATTGCAGTCAAAAATTTCTCTGTATAAGAGGTCAAAACATGCTATGTGAATTAAAATGGCAGATGTCACCTTTTTGACACTCCACCCCTTTTTTGCTCTTGCTTGATGGATCTACATGAAATTTGCTACACAGGACCCATATCCTATGAACATTTCTTTGGAAAGTTTCATATAAATATGTCAAAAGGTTATTAAGAAAAAAATATATATTTTTTTAATGGATCAGGACTTAATCATAAATATACCTTGGTGAGGTTTGGAGTAGGACACCAGACAAGAGAGTTAGAAAACAAACCACAGGGCGGAGATATCGAACGGGGTAATGTAGACTACAGTCATGGAGCACAACATCTTCCACAAGGGGTTTGGAAAAACATTGTCCCAGCTACCAGAGGAATTGTAGTCGACTTTCAAGTCACAGAAAGCAAAGCTGTATAAAGGGTTCATGTACGTAGAAGTGTCTGGCAACATTTATTGTTTTGACTCTGTTTTGACATTACAGGTCACACACATAATTCTATTCCAACACCTTTGTTGTTTTTCTCCTTTGTTGGTTCCCTTGGTCTCCCTTCTATTAATTCTTTGTACTGACCCCTGTATTTGTTTTTGGATGTATCTTGTTATTTTGACTCATATACTGATTTTTGATTTGCTACTTTTATCTATCTGCTGTGATTTGGCATAGTTAACTAGGAACTTTTTTTTGACCTGGCTCTGGATTTTCCCTTTTGGTACGGTTTTGGTATGGTGACTACAACTCAGATTGTCATTGCTACTTGTTTTTGAGTTCTGGGTCAAGTTTCCATGTTTGCCTGGGAGCTAATTACAGAGATGCGACACCTCACACAGGTGAGTCGCATTGTGCCTTTGTGATAGTGTGCCGTGCTGCTGGAAATAAGCGGGTTGTCTCTCTCTAACCAAACAGCACCCTGTATCCCTTTTTAGGTTTCACCTAAACAGCACTTGCGCTGTGTTTGTGAGACCCTTTGTATTTAATATATCTCAAAAGGGGCTTACATCCCGCCCCTTTGCTTTCCTTGCTTCTCATTGGTTCCTGTGCTTGCCCCTTAATTTTCCTCTGTTTCTATTGGCTGTAGCATACTGGTTCCTGCATTTACCAATATTTACTGTGTTGTTCTTCATGTGCTTCTCTTATCAGTTTCCCATCGCTGAAGTGCTGTTTCCATATGCTTTTGTGGGACTATTTTTTTTTTTAAGGTTTTGCATGCACATCACTTGTGCTTTTATTTTGTTTGAGCACATGGTATTTTTTTTTGCCCACCATCAGCTTCTGTTCTCATCTCCAGTTTGCCTTGTTTTGAGGTCTTTTATACCTTGTATTTTTCTTTTCCTGCCCACGTTCAGCTGCTGTTCCTAAATCCAGTTTGACTTGTCATGAGGCCTTTTATGCCTTCCAACTTTAGTAGTTGTAGACTGCTGTGACACATTGATCGTTCTAAGACATCATACCACTACAGCATGGCACCTGCACTCAGTCTGCTGTCTATGATAAATACGCTTCTCAAAAGCACATCAAAATGGCAATAGCACTGAATGCCACCAGAGATGCGCGGTAGGCGATACGCATTTCGGAAAGCCTTACTCACACACTCATTTACTGCTTTCACAATTTGAGTGATCTTTTAAAAGGCATGGCATGCTTTTTGTCACACTGCCCGACTATCAATTAACATATCTGATATTTTGAAGGCATGCTCACGTTAGATTCATTTCAATATTATCACCTCTAAAGAGTGACCTTTAAACATGCGTGACTTGCTCTCTATTGAGCTGCCTATTTCGGCAGATTGCATGCCCGCGTCAAACTAATTTCAACATTACTACTTTTGCTAAGCACAGTATTTGAGCAAACCAGTGCACCAGGGGACACACCAAGTTAAGGATTTTTTTACCAATCATATCAATTTGATTTGCAGTCATATCTAGGCTGTTTTGAGTGATCTTTTAACAGGCATGGCATGCTTTGTGTCAAAACTACTGACTATCAATTAACATATTAATCAATATTTTATGCCCTGTTATTTACTGTGTTATTCATTGTGCTGCTGCAACGATTTACGAATTTTAAATATTTTCTCTGGTCACTACATTGTTTGCTCTACTTACCGTGTGGTTCTTGGATGCGTGGGGAGGGTTGTAGTTCGCTCCTTACGCCGGCTTCACTTGCGGAAGTCGGGGGCCGCCATTTTTGTGTGCTTCTGGTTAGCGCTCTAGTCTCTTAGCGTGCAGGGACAAAAGCGGTTGCTACCACGAGAGCGGAGCGGATGCGCGCAGCGGGCGCACCGTGGGCACGCCGAAGACGCGCCTAAGGCAAGCCTGTCTGCGCCCAACCGCGCCTGGACATTGCCAGACGCCAGACATGCTGATGGTTTCTATCCAGCTGCGCCAAGCTATACCAGGGAGTCTTTGCTATCTATCGGTCAGCGACTAAACCCCTGTGGCTCACACCAGGGGACTGCGGTGGAAGGCCCTTTTTGCTGCTACAAGTGTGGTTACAATTCCTACCCTTTATTATCCACACCTTCCTCGACCCCCTCAAAAGCTCTGTAAATATTTTATATCTGAATGTACGCTCTCTAGTTAAACACTACATTGAGATCTATGACCTTATTGAGGATGAATCTCCTGATGTGTTTTTTATAACTAAAACTTGGCTTACTGATGACACAGTGGCCGAACCAGGCCTTGCACTCCCTGCGGGGTTCAGCATTCTGACTCTTAATAGAGGGACCAGAGGCGGGGGATTAGCTGTTATTTTTAAATCTCACCTCCAGTGTACTTTTTATAAGGAAGACGTAGTAGGATGCGAATGCGCCCGTTTTGTCATCTCCTTTAGTGCACATTCCTCTTTCACCGGTTTATTAGTTTACCGCCCCCCTGGACCCATCTCAGAATTTAAAACAGCCATTATCCAGGCTGTGCACTCCCGTGCACTGAGAGCTGCAAATTTCAGCCTCATTGGAGATCTAAACATTCACTTTGATCGTCCTTCTGACTCGGAAATTGGCAGCTTGCTTGCGGATTTTGCGGCGTGTCAATTAAGACAGCTGGTAGTGGGAGCCACTCATATTGCTGGACACTTACTCAACCCAGTTTTTTCTAACATTCCCTTCCTCACTGTCAAGACCCCTAGCGCAGTATCCTGGTCTGATCACCACCTCATTTCTATCACCTTCCCCTCTCCTGAGGGAATGGCCAGAGCTACCTTTAGACGCTGCTGGCATAATCTCAAGTTGGAGGATCTTTTGGCCTGTCTGGCTTCTTGTCCTCCTACTCTTGACATTAATCCGGAGCACGCGTATAAAGTGATCTGTGAATGGATACTTCGGGGTTTGGATACGCTTATTCCGGCCAAATGGTCTAAAGGCCGTTGCTCTAGCTCCAACCCCTGGTACAACAACTCTTTAGCTTCTCTGCGTACTTTTTGTAAACAGCGGGAGCGGGTGTGGAGAAAGGAATATGACCTTATAGATAAAAAGCGTTATCAGGACGCAATTAAATGCTACCATAAAGCTATACATTTGGCTCGAGCAGCCTACCTCGCTAACGAGATCAAATTAAGCAAAAATCTGATGAAAAGTATTTTTAACTTACTTAACGATTTTAAAAGAAGGAAGGATCCTTTTATCTCGATGATTACATCTGGAAAGCAATGCGATGATTTAGCCACCTTTTTTGTCCAGAAGGTTGAAGTTATATATAAATCCTTCCCTATTCCTACCACGGACCTGACGATTCCTTTAGCTCCCAAGCCTACCGCCACTTTGGCAGTAATACCTTCCATTTCTCAGGATGATTTTCTCACATTAAGCTCGAAGGTTAGATCGGGCTCCCCTCAGGACCCTATGAGGCCGGCCCAATTTAGAGACTGTCTACCCATACTTCTTACTCCCTTACTGCAGACGATCAACTCCTCTTTCAACATGGCAGTGGTCCCTTTGGCATGGAAACAGGCAAGGGTGCTCCCCCTCTTAAAAAAACTTTCACTGGACCCCACCAAGCTGGAGAATTTTCATCCTATTTCTCTTTCGGACTTTCTAAATAACAACAAAACTCTATACCACTCCCAGAATGGGTTCCGCCCCTGTCATAGTACGTAGACAGCACTTTTAGCTGTGAGTGAACATCTACGGACCATTATGGATGAGGGTCAAATGGCGGCGCTGATATTGTTAGATCTGACCGCCTCGTTTGACACAGTCTCCCATCAGATCCTCCTGCATTGCCTAGAGGAAGCAGGGGTAGCCGGCCAAGCATTGGAATGGTTTCGGTCTTTTTTGTCCGATAGATCCTTTCAGGTCTCCGCCCCTTCTTTCCCCTCTCTTGCGCTCACTCCATCAAGCAGGGGGTCCCCCAGGGCTCGGCGTTAAGCCCGGTTTTATTTAATATTTATGTCCAACCCCTGGCACAAGTTTCGCGGGACCACGGTTTAACCATGGTCTCCTTTGCAGATGACACCCAGTTAGTGGTGGCCCTTTCTGATGATCAGTCTCGGGACGCCACTCAGTTTCGGAATGGCTTAGAGGCAGTCGCTGGCTAGATGACTACAAACTGCCTTCAGCTTAACGCTAACAAAACCGAAGTGTTGTTGGTGGGAAAGGACAAGGGGCTCTGGAATACGCAGTGGTGGCCAGTATCCTTGGGTTGTGCTCCCACCCCTAAGGTGGTGGTAAAGAATCTAGGGTTCTGGCTTGACTCCACTCTTGGATTCCAAGACCATACAAAAAAGATTGCTGGCACGTGCTTTGGACTCCTGCGGGGTCTGAGTCCTATATTAGGGTTTTTTGATCCAGCTACTCGTCGAGACTTGACTATGCCAACTCTTATTGTTGGGTGCCAATAAGGCGGAAGTCAACCGCCTTCAACGAGTTCAGAACGCAGCCGTCCGAGTTCTGCTCAGACTTTCCAGAACCTGTTCTGCATCGGGCGCCCTACGTCGCCTTCATTGGCTCCCCATTTCCCAAAGGATCGAATTTAAGTCCCTGTGTCTAGCTTTCAAAATTTTAAAACTTTCCACCCCTGAGATCTTATCCAATTTGCTGGCCCCATATGTGCCCACCCACCAGTTACGCACCGCTGAGCAATCTCTGGCCACTGTGACGCGAGTGAAACATACCAGGGCGGGGGGCAGGTCCTTTCACTATCTAGCCGCTAAACTATGGAACTCCCTTCCTGTGCAGATTCGTCAGTTAGACTGTCTGTCATCTTTCCGCAAAATCATTAAAACTCATTTGTTTCCTACAGCCTAGTTCTCGCTTTTTTTGGACTCTGCCTTCAGCGCCGGGACGCCCCTTCGCTGGGGCAGCTGCGCGCTTTACAAAAGGTTTTAACATTAACATATTCAGATATTTTTGAAAGCACGCTCACGTTAGATTCATTTCAATATAATCACCTCTAAAGAGTGACCTTCAAACATGCACTACTTGCTCTGTTTTCGTCAGATTGCATGCTCATGCCAAACTAATTTCAGCATAACCACTTTTATTAAGCACAGTTTTTGAGCTAACCAGGGAACAGGGGGATGCACCAAGTTAAGGATTACTTTACCAAGCACATCAATTTGATTTGCCGTCACATGTATTATCATCGCTGTTTGCCAACACAATTGACATCCATCCTGGATTTATTAAACTTGTGTTTTCTGGATATTTTTGCCTTTGAATAATCACACTTAACTTCAGTGAGCCTTTTAACACAGTGGGTTGTATTTTCCATTTTGGATACCAGTCAGTGATTCACTGGAGTCATTTGCTCACTAGAAGGGCTATGCCCAAAGTGCATCAGGATTATATAAAAACATAGGATACTAGAAAATTAAGTGTGATGATAAAGCACTTTGTTTTCTGGAAAATGATCCGATTTACAGATAAATAAATCAGGGATATAATTTCAAACCCTTGCAAGTGAACTTTTTGAATACATGTTTTTGAACACATAGTGGAAATAATTAGCAAGGAAAGTGCACACTGGGACGTTAATCCCTACCAGCGGAATGCATCCGATATCAGTTTTGACCCACGCCAAAGATCAGAAGACCATACCCTGGTGAACCCAATTAACTTTAAACAAAGGGACTATATTTAAACCTCCAAAAATTCAGAAGTGCTAGTGTCAATCCCCCAGCTACTTCTGTCCAATGAAGCACATTCAAATGTTTGCTGTTGTGAGAAGCTCTTACAATGTGGATAGCAGTAGGTGGATGACATCGCTGTACATGAATTATTCAAACCCAAATAAACCAATCTACCTTTTTGAGGTTTTGCCTGGAGTGGTGGCTTTGTTGATGTTATTCATCTGGGGTGACAAGGCTTGCTGTTTGCGTGTTCAATGTTTGCTTGTATTCTCTGTTTTCTTCGAGTATAAGTGACTTTTTAAAGTAGCAGACCCTATTATTTTAGCCATTACCTTAACAAGTGTTAGCGCATGATCAGCGTGCCAATGTGTGTTATCGTGTTTAACAGCTGCTGGCTTTCAACAGAAAGAAAAGTGGACACAGTGGCGGCAGAGTGTGTAGTAATCCTAAAGCATAGCACAGCTTGGGGAGCAAATGGAATAATGGCATGTGTTGCCATTGTTAATATTTATATTTGTACAGCTGTCTCCGGTATATTAGGACACAGCACGGCTTTGACTCATTTTGTAACATTTCACAACACTTACATACCTTCCACCTACTCTCAGACAGACACCACTCACCCTGCACACTCACCAACCATTTACTCTGCACATTCACCCTGACATTGCTCTGGCAGTCTTACTGCTCACCCTCCAAACACAGAGTGCTGACTCTGGACTCACACAACATTGACATACCTCTCACCCAGTATTTATTTTCCTCTCACCCTCCACACACATCTCTCACCCTGAACTCAAACTGCTCATCCTGCACTTATACTATTGACATACCGCTCACCCTATACTCGCACACCTCTTGCCTTGCACAGGGTAACATCTCTCACCCTGTACACTTAAACAACTCTCATTCTGCACTGATCACACATCAATCACCTTGCATTGAAGCACTTTCACCCTGCACTCAGACACTTATCAACCTTCATTCATGCACCACTCGCCCTGCAAAAAGAGCACTCCCACCATTCTCCCTGCACTCATACACTGCTCCCACACCTCTCAACTTATTATTGATCCCAGAGGCGAAACCTAATGCATTTACCAATGCTTGTTATAATTAGGTGAAGTAGGACCACCTAGAATATATGACAAGGATAGATTACCTTTATTGTCCTTTGGCCTGAGTTGTAAAGGTCATTACAGGCACTATCCCACCTATTTGTTCTCATAGTCAAGACTTTTCAACTCAGTTCACTATTTCAGGTTTTACATTTAATAAGATCCTTAAATAACTCCATTTCTATAATCTTGTATTCCAATTTTAGGCATTTTTGTACCTTAACGATGGACTGCAGTAATGAATTGGCTTACCAAGGATAATATAAATGTTTGAATTAATTTCATCTTATTTCATTTCTGTTCAAATTCGTATCCAGCAATGTTATTTAGTATTGCTTTTTGATACTTTTGAGGTGTAAATGTAGTTGAAAATTATAAACACTGATTATCAGAATGATTATGTTAGTAACATACAATGTATGGGTACCTGCAGTCGCTGTGTAAAACCCTTCTCTAACTTCTTTATTACAGGTGACTTGGGAAGTCTATTGTCACCTGTAATTAAGCTATGACATAACTGCTCAACTGTAATAAGTAATTACAGGTGTGTTATGACTTCACAATGCCTGATACCAGCAGACAAGGTGAAAAGCAGGTCACAACGCATATTAACAGCTGCAGTTTAAACAAGAAGATAGACACTGGCTGCTGCTTTTCTAAAAAGAAAAACTTTATCAGTAGAAAATAGATTTTTATGGCAACGTGTTTACTTTTTTCATGCTATAGGTCATATTTCTACACAATCTGATCCATGAATTTTTATTCTAATTTACATTAAACTGATTCTTATATAATTTTGCAAAAATTACTAGTTGATTTTTGCTGTTTGTTAATTTTGCCATAGAGATTCTGCATTTATTCTTTGTGTCTACAATGAACATAAAGGAGCAGGACAACAAGCATTTAAGTGGCTTATGAGAAAGGTGATGGTGTGACTATGTATTATAAGAAATAAAATACCATTCCCACACAGTAAAAGCATAGTGCAAGACACCACGAAGTTCCATGACCTTAAAAAGGAACTCTGATTTTGGCCTTGTTTCTTTATATGGTCATGGAACTCTTCGGTGACCTGCAATATTCTTATTATGTTCAGCTGTCAGTACCTTAGCCTATAAAGGATTTTTTGTTTATTCTCACGACATGGACTTGCAGGTTGGGCCGTACCTGTACGTTCACCAGCGATTCACTTTCACCTATTCATGAAATGATAATTTAATAAAACCATTTCTTCCTCTCATACAATTAGTTAAATTGTTTTTGCAAGTCTCTTGCACTTTTTGGGCCTCATTTACAAGAAGTGATGCATTGCTGCGCTGCGTCTGCGATGTGTCAAAATTAGTTATATGTCGCTACGTCATTTTAAAAGGCCATGGATGCACCATATCTAAGGTTCAGCTCGCCATAGCATGAGCTTCGAGCTATGTGAAAAAAAAAGATGCTGGCATTATGGCGCAGTGAAAACTGACAAAACAGCCAGAAAGTAATGTAAGGCAGATTTGTGTCACATTACGCATCACAAACCACTCTAGCATTACTTTTCAGTGAGTGAAATATGAAAAAATAAATAAAAGGTGACACTAAATAAAAAACAAAAATGACACACTTCATGGAAGGCATCCATGGAGCGAGAACAAAACAGCAGCAGTCAAGACAACAACCCCAACAACCCCAGCATCAGCCAGGATATCCAGACAGACTCCCAGGGTAAGAGAAAGTGCAACTTCAGTGAGGAGGATAATGAGATCCTGATCATTGAGGTGACAGACAACCAACAACAGCTATTTGTCACCTCAAAATAAATTGCCATTAGGAAAGAAAGAGGCCATTTGGCAGTCCATATTGGCCAAGGTCAACAGCATGAGACAAGCAAAGAGAACAGTAACCGATTTGAAAAAACACTGACACAACATAAAGCGCAGGACGAAGGGGAAACTGCCCAACAACCTGGAGGTAGCAATGCAGATCGGAGGTGGAACCCCGGGTCAACAGGAGGAGCTGGTGGTAGCTGTCATCCCAGAGGAGTTGGTGGCCAGGTTTCCGGGACAAGACCGTGCAGCCCATGATGAACAACAAGACCTACAGGGTATGTCCCAACAAGAGACATTGTGGGCAAAAAGGTCATGTCGTGCAGTGCAGTTAGTTAAGTACAGGTGTGCAGGGCAAAGGGTCGGTATGTGGGTCATGTACCATTAAGCATCACATAAATGTAAGTCACACAACCCAGATAAATGTTGCAAATCACACTCCAGCTCCGTCATGTTTCTCCCTTCCATGTGTGAAGCGCAGCACCAGTTCACGGTCACCTTTCTAAACTGGCATTTATAGTTGAATGTACAACACGAGTCACCAGAGCTACAAATGCTACAATGCCAGGCAAAAAACATGGGACCTCAGTTACAAGAGGCCTGTGTTGCTGGACACCCACTTATAATGATACTTTGGTGGCACAGGCCTCTCAATCACATCTATGAGGAGACACAAAACCACCATCCGTGGCTTTGATTGGCCTCATAGGCATGGATTAAGACAAAGCAGTGCAAAGGGCTGCCTTGCCTTACTCTATGTCAATGTGGTTTTACATGATCTGACAGATGTGGGTTTGCACTGTGAGCCTCCGGAATGTCAAGAAAAGTGATGATCTAGCAGTGCATAGGGTTTGTAAATGAGCCCTGATGTGTTTTGAAACAGAAGATGGTGTGTGGCCCTGGTGGGTCTCTGGCAGTGCACTACTACCATGTGGGGTTCAGGTTGACGCAGAGACCTTAATAAAAGGCTGCCATTTCAGTCTCCTGGATATGGTCACACATATTGTTGGTGTTGCAGACACATGTGGGTTAATGTAGGATCTAGATTCCATCAGTGTGTGGCATTAAGTTGTGTCCTTGGTAAAAAAAATAAGAATTGCCAGAGGAGACATGTACACTTACAAGTGAGGGTGCCTGAGTCAAGCAATGTGTGATACTCTGAAGATAAACTGCTCTTGCAATGATGAAAAGGGGTGAGCATCAGTGCTAGTAATCTACTTAGTTTGTCTGGGCCCATCCCCTCAGAGCCGCGCATGCGCATTTCTTGTGAGAAATGCGCATGCGCAGGCGTCCGCGCATGCGCATTTGTCACAAGAAGTTGGAAACGAGGAAGAGGGAGCACCAGAGACGCCGCGCTGCAGGTAAGTCTTTACATTTCATTATTTTATCATGCATGATATTATTTTAAAAGGAGGGCAGGCGGGAGGCGGGAGGCGGGTGGCAGGCAGCTACGCTTCGCCCTGGAGTGTGCGTAGCGCTGCCTGCTTCGCCTAATTTGAAAACTGCGAAGCAGGCAGCGCTACGTACACTAGGTGGGCGAAGCGTAGTATAACGCCCAGGGTTAGACATAATCTCCTTGTAATTTCCTTGTTTTATGTTTCCTGCATTCAGCAGCACCGCACAGAAAGAGGAAATCGCCTGCATTGATTGTTTTTGTGCAGGAAGGTGCCCCTTACAGCATAAAAACAATGATCCCTACAATGGAGACACCCTTGCACCATGGTGCTAGTGTTGGGTTCCCCAGCATTGTGGAAGAGAACAGGAATGTGCTGTATCTCAGAGATATGGCACATTCATGCACTTTTCATTTGTGTGGCATCCATATGATCCGCCTATCACCCAACAAACACAACCTGCCAGCCCACCCCCAGCCTTGGACTGTGAGGACCCTCAAATAGATGTCCAACATCAGTCGGAGCTGATAGATGAAATGTGGGTGGGGACAGAGACTGCTGGGCAACCTAGAGGGAGTGCATAGGTGCTTCAGTCCCAATAAGGATACCTTGGAGGCTGTAAGATGAACCTACCCTCTGTTCTATGGCTTTGAACAGTCCCCGGCTGGCATCGCTGATGTCATGAGCCAGAGACATAAGCAAATGCCCTGCCAAAGTGGCACCTGTGAGGTTGCCAACCAGCTGGGGGGCAATACGTAACATCCTGGAGTCCATGGAGCGGAAGCAGGACTCCTACAGAGCAACAATGGGTACCTACCACCGCGATGTTGGCACAGGAAAATGCTGCTGGGAACAGGGGATCCACATCTTTAGCCCCTGATGTGTGTGTGTTCCTCTGTCGGCTCCAGGACCCTCAACACCACCCTCACGGAAGGCAACAAACACATTAGAAGATGAAGATGTGGACTGCAGCTCTTTGCAATGAAAATCTGCACAGTAGCACATCTCTGGGCCACATGGCCAGTTTCTCCAATGATCTGTGCTTATAGTACCTCTCAAAAGGTGCTGTCCTCCATTTGCTTTCCCACCTGTTGATCTCACCCGTGTGTAGACAAGCAGAGAAGCAGTTACTTATTACTAACCTGGGTATCCAACCATATTTGAAACTAGTCCCCAGCTGCTATACTCGTATGTTGTTGTCTCGTTTTAGGGCTGACATCTTTTTTAGAATGGTCACCTTCCCTGAGAAGAATTGTTGGCTCAAGGAACTTATTCCTTGTCCTTGTGATCTGGTTTCTGTCCAATCTTCCCTTCACTGTATTCTTTTTTGTAAATTTTATTCAGAACCAAGAAAAAGTATTCTCCGACCCGTTTTAAAAAAGTTAGGGTTGAGACAATGTAGAGTGGCGTTGGTCAGATTACAAATGTTAGATGATGAATTTCTTATTTCTTCGGTCTCTATGTTCCTAAAAACCGTTATTAGATTCAGGATCTCCATGAATTAGATTATTTTTAATATGTCGATATTTTTAACCTTTAAAGTCTGTTTCATTGAATGAAATGTGATACATGTCTGCTTTTATGGTTTTGTCTTTTAAAAATCGAATAAAGCTGCTTCTGCTTCTGCGTGTGTAGACTATCTATGTAGACTTTCTTTACTGATGGCAGTAATCTAGTGACCCCCCTAAACCGGACACTCCTCTCCTCAAAATGTCCCATGACATGCATCCCCGATGGACTCTGTATGGATATCCAACGGCTCACAAACTATGTTGGGTTTGTTGCCCCAAGGACTGCCACTTGCTCCTTGCTCCTTGGTTCACATGTGAATAAATCTACTTTCTTGAATAAGCATTTTATATTTCTGGTCTTGATTGGATTAAGTAGGCCATGGTGGATGTGCTGACTTTTAAAACACTACTGAACATTTAAAGGAAAATATGTCTCCATGACCCAGAGGTAAATATGTACAGTGCATGCTAAGTCATTTATTTGATCTCAATCTACTACTAAACTAGCAAGTAGTACCAAAGGTCACATGCATGAAGTGCAACAATTGTCAATCAGTCAATGGTAAGACTGAATGTTCTTTCTGTCCAGGTGGGTGATACTTCCATGCATACTAGCCATCAATCAACAGTAATGCTACTACATAATGGTGCTAGGGAGAGTTTGTAAGTGGCTACCATCAGTGTGGCACCAAAAACATCCTAGAATAGCCATAATGGTTTGACTCTATCATTGATACAAAACATGTAGCATCACGTACACACACAGTGCTTCATTAGTTAATACCTGCTATAGGCTTTGTGCCAATTCACAGCAAGAGTGTCACTTACAGTGACCAATCACGTTTGAAGATCCCTTAAGTGACTCCATTGTTAATTTGAAATGATTGACTCCTTATGTGTTCCACATAGTAACACACGTATACAAACACAGCAGGAACTCATACAGCATCTGCTTTACCCAACCTAAGCAGATGTAACAACTGGCAAGCAAGAAATAAGTAAGCAGTTTTGAAAGTGTAAAAGAGATATCATTATTTAACACACTGCTAAACTTAACATCTGAAAGCTACAACCTACACTAATTACACCTATCTAAACTATGCCTAAACAAACCTAATCTAACTTACCTATACTGTCCTAACTTAAATCTAACCTAACCTACCTAACCTTAGCTTATCCTACTCTGCACATATACCACAACAAACAGTTTAAACATCAATCCCCCACAACCCCATTATTACACTTTTGCACATACGACTAACATAAACTACTGCTATACACAAACTACCTAAACATTAAAACCTAAAATAATATATATATATTTTTGTATTTTCTAAATGTTTTGTTTTTTTGTACACATACTAAACATTAACCCCCGCCAACTTAACAATCTACCCACCCATATCCCCACCTAAAAACTGTGAAATAGAAAATATATAAAAACACTAAAACAACCCTAACCTACCACTGTGCTAGCAACCATCCTAAGCTATGCTAAAAGACCTGTTGGATACTTTTCCAAGAATGGCACATGGACAAACCTGGGACACTATAACATAGATCACCTAATGAAAATCAGACAAGGGCATGTTCTCCTTGACATACCCAATAATTTGTCCCAACCTTCTTGTATGTATTGTTACCTAGAAGCACACCAACTCAAACTCACTCCATGTGATTGTGTAAATGCATGCTGCAGGGCACAGATGTTTGAGTGTTTTGAGCTGTATCTTTTAGTTAATTGGCCTGAAATTGTTCAATGGAGAGAAATCCTGAGGATAAAGTATGGATATATACACCATTTGGTGGAATGCAGAATGGCCTGTGTGCTAACAACACAGTGCAAACATGCTTGTGGTACTTTACACATTGCTCTTATGTATCACAAAACACTACAAAAGTTTGGAAATGTATCTAATACAGGCCATTGCATATATGGGGCAGGAGCTAGGCATATAACAGCACTGTCATCTGTGGACTGGTGACATTTCCCACATCCACTCATACCTATTCAGTCTGTACTGGTGTAGGATTCATCACAGCTTGTGTGGACCTGCCACACAAAAGAGTTCCATAAATTACCACGTGTATATATACAGTAGCACTGTGCAGCAGACATGCAAAGAGAAGTTCATCCTTCCGATTCCATCTTCACATTGAGTTTAATCACAAATTCCTTTGTACCACCATGCCATGTTACCAATCTCTCCTCTGGTAGCCCATCTCACATGTCACCAATATGCAGTACTCTGCGGGATGCACTGGTAGCCATGATGCGGGATGAAGGTTGTCACATATCATGATCAATGTGGGTTAAGGGGGTGAACCCAAGTAAGTCTCTTGGGGAGAGGAGTTGGCCTAACGACTAGGGTGGCTGACCTTGAACCCGGAGAACTGAGTTTGAGTCTCGGCAATGACGCTGAACATCATGTGATTCTGGGCAAATCACTTAATCTCCCCGTGCCTAACAAAAAGAAATTAATGTGTCCTCATGTAATTAAACTGGTGCTATGTAAAGCACTCTGATACCCGATTCAGGTCAAGTTCGCGCTATATAAAACTCTGTAAAATAAAAAAAAGGTCACTGGCATGGATTTATGCATGCACTGCAACAAATGGGGTTATGTAACTTGCCCGTTGGGTTTGCTATCTTGAATAATACATGTTAAATAGGTCACCTCTTAAATACATATGCAGCATCTATACTTGGAAGGAATCATGTTTCTGTATGGGGAGCCTGTTCACATGGTCACCCAAGTCGATTGGAATCCAAACATTTGGCTAAACGCAGTACTACAGATGCATGTATGGAACACCAAACAATATGCTGTTTGAGTGGCATAAATGTCTGCCATGCCTACAATCATTTAGACTATATCAATGTTGGTAGAGTAGAGGACAGTAATCTGCCGGTAATCTGCAGGCATGTGCTTGGTATGATGAGAACACACAATATGAGGACATGTATACTAGTAAAATGCCCATTGTGCACCTGCCAACATTCGATGTGCTATTGACAATTGGAAGTTTGGTCTGGGATATGTGTTACACCCTGACCACACCTCTGTCATGTTCGAATTTGAACATGTACAAACATATTGTCTCAGGGAATTCACAGCCTATACCATGGGGTGACATGCTGGCAATTTTAGTCCATACTATGGGTTGAGACCTTATAACTACTTACCATCAGTAGGTTTTGGGGCATGTGATGGTAGATGTCCATAAGCATTTTCATCGTAGCTGCCACAACAGTAGCACAGGATATTAAAAGGCTTTCATCATGTCGGCCTGCATGCATTGCTAATGATTCCACATGGAAATTTGGCCCTGTCATTTGCACATGCAACTTTGACCTCCTTCAGCAGTAAATCCACATATAAGGTGCAGCTTGTTTCTGCAGAGTAGGAGCGGGCAGTAAACTCCCTCCGCCTGCGGAGTTTGCAGAAATTTGCCCCTCCATGCTCTGCTTGGAACAAGGAGTTCAGCAAAAACTCCTCCAACCCGCCTGCGGAGCGCAGTTTACCAGCACGCTTACCCCTAGTCTCAGCAATTCCACTATGGGGGGCTTACCTGCGGCAACAATAGGGGTTCTTGACCCTCAGCAGCCAAGGGGACATCAGCCCCCAACCAGTAGTGCACCAGGAAGCCGATTTGCAGAGTGGTTGAGTAAAGGGTCAGGCCTTTAATGACATCTCAGCAATGCAATCCAGCTATAGAGGACTTACTTGTGGCAACAATAGGGGTTCTTAGCCTCCAGCGACTCTCAGCAGTCAAGGGGACATCAGCCTCCAACCAGTAGGGCGCCATGAGGCCCCTTTGCAGAGTGGTTGAGAAAGGGTGCGGGCCTCCAATGACGTCTCAGCAATCCCGCTGTGGGGAACTTACTTGTGGGAACAATAGGGGTTCTTGGTCCCCAACGACCCTCAGCAGCCAAGGTAACTTCATTAGGGGTGGCCGAGCAATACTGTGCCCGCTCATGGAACTTCACAGAATTTGTCGGAGTTTTTCAGCAACTTCGTGGAATTCTGTGGAGTAAAACTCCACAAGCTCTGCCCATGCCTACCGCAGAGTGATGCTACCCTTTGCACATCTCACTGCAACCCCTTTCAGAAAACACACACAATCCTCACAGAAACAATGAGGTGACACTCACTTGTAGCATTGGGATCTCAGAATGTTGCCACCTCACCAGTGGTGTATCGATTTGGTCCACCTACATGACAAAAAGCATGGTACATAGCTCTGTGAATGTTGCACATGTACACTGTGTACATATGAAGCACTGTACATTGACTTCACAAAGGCCTCGTATTGTCTGCACATTGGACTCTGTAGCATGCGGCACAGTTGGAATGCCCTCATGATGGACATATATATGACATATTGCAGAGTATTCAGATGATAGCATTGTTAAAGAAAACAATGGTTCTAAATTGGCCAATAGGTCCAAAAAATACATACGAACAGTTACGTTTGTAATGGTGTTAGTCAATATGCCTATACCACGTAAGCATACAAGGCAATTACTGCCAGATGGAGCAATAGTGGCAAGTTATTTAACAGGGACACAGAAGAGCTTTTAAACGTACAGTATTTAATATTTTCAACAATATATTTGAGACTATAGTTCAAGAGCTCAAAAAAAAGTGACAGCAGGTGTGATGTGACGAGTGAGGATGACTTTATAATATATACATCACATTAACAACAATGAGAGAAACTCCTAGGTGCAATTTCAACAATAAAAGGAGTTTCTGTTGTATAAGAGGTCGACGGCGTCTTGATCTCACTGATTTGAGATCATCATCAGGACAAAAAGAAGTTGTGAGCAAGAAGAATCTATAAAGAATAATAAAATAAATAATATTAAGCATAGTCCCTGAGTTACTAGTACAATACATATAATGCTGATCAAGTGCTCCCAGTGGATCAGTTCAGATGAAGGATTCATCAATTACAACTAAGGTCAAATGTGATTGGAAAGGAGATGAAGAAGCAGTGACTTAGTAAAAAACCGTGAGCCTAGTATTCCGCCTCTAAACACATTGTAGCGCGTACTGACCTAGGTAAAGAGCAAGCAATTTAATTATAATATGCACAATTTTATTAACAATATTTAGTGCGCAGAAGGAAGTCAGAAAAAGGAATCAAGAAGGAGCAACCACATGAAGAGACAGGTGAGGTTCAGTGTGTGCCAGTCAGCACACTGTAAAGGGGGGACTTACTTTGCAACCCGGATGAATCCGGTTCCTGGACAATTCACTGGAAAGACAACTTGCGGGAGCTTGTTGTTTATAAATACATCACTGTAATCAGGGATGGCCGTATACAGCTGGCATCTGAATTAAATGCCGGGCCTCAGCCAGGGGCCTAGAAGACTGGGGCACTGTTAAAAAATGGACACACTAGTGAGGTCTAGAAAGTGAACCATGCAGGGCAAAAGCTGGCGTATAAAGTGATGATACACTTTGCAGGAGACACACACAATCCTTACCGATCACAGAAAGAATGAAGTGACCCTCACTTGTAGCATGGGGATCGCTGAATGTCTCCACCTCAACAGTGGTGTATGGGTGTGGTACCCTCACTTGTAGCACTGGGATCTCTGAATGTCGCCACCTCAACAGTGGTGTGTGGGCTCGGTCCACCTACATGACAAAACACATGATACATAGCTCTGTGTACATGTGAAGCACTGTGCATTGACTTCACAAATGCCTGGTATTATCTGTACATTGGACTTTGTAGCATAAGGCACAGTTGGAATGCCCTTATGATGGAGATGTATGCTGTTTTGCAATGTATTCAGATGATAGCAGGCACATCACACTTGAGTTGCACAGAATGCAGACAAGGTACAAGACAAGCCTAGATCGCAACATGGCGCATGGGTTTCAGACTTTGATGCCTATGTGAACAGTCCAATTTGATTGTCCACACACTTCATAGTATGACAATGCTGGAGCCTTCTCAAGTTCATACATGTACTTTACCATGCTACACACATCAGACAATACCCATGCTTGTTTGTCTCCTTCACTCAGCTCCTTACAATGGACCAGTGCACTGCAAATGAACAATGACCAATCAAGGCCCATACAGGCTCATAAAGGTATGATGCAGTTTTTATGTAACAGAGACATATATGTGACCATTTGGGAGAGACAAATACCCTGTCCAACCCTTGGCCTGATGACATGTGAGTGTGCTCCCCTGCAACATACATGGCAGGTGGCCCACACAGTTCTAAGTCAAAAATGTACTAGCAGGCCAGGTGACAATGTTCCCTCCACAGTGCGGGATAGGTCGCACATCACTTATGGGCCTTCCCTGCACTGCATGGTCTGTATTGGCTATTGTAATGCCCCTTTGAATAGGCCCCTTTGGCATTTTCAGTCGATGTAAGGGAGTTAACCCATATCATGCCATAGTAAGCTATTTACTTATCAGGCCCTTCCAGAAACAAAACCATTAGGAGTATTTTGCTACAGCCACACAGCTGCCAGCTCATGGTATATAGGAACTTACCCCCACCATTTATTATCCACAGGTGATCCTTCTTCTGGCTGACGATGTCTGCCCACTGGTGCTTGTATTTGTGGGCGGTCCGCTCAACACCAAAAACTTGGCTCATCTGATATTGCACCTTCTCCCACTGGTGCCACATCTCACAAGCTGTGTAGCCCTTGCTAACCCTGACTCCACTTCCAATCATGTTGGGCAGGTACTTGACCAAAACCCACAGCAGGCCCCCAAACTCCTCATCTGTGATGTTCTTGGCCCTGCCCCTGCCTGACTTCTCCCAATCCCCAGTAGCCAACCTAAACGCAACAACAAAAACCACTATTGCTTCCCTCTACCCCTATAACTACCGACCCCTATGGAGACTAACCCCACAATACACTACACAAAACAACATTAAACACAATTACAGGAAAGATTTGACAGTTTTGGGACATGACAGGGACAGTGCAGACACCAACAAGACCAAGAAACAGCACCAAACTCTCCAGCAAACAACAAACAACTCTACCAGCCGGCACAGACAAAAAGACATTTGGTGAAAGTGAAAAGAACTTCACACTTTCTGGTTTGCAGCATGGCTGAGCCATAGCATCATTTCATGTGTGGAAGCATCACGTTTCCTACAAAAGCATTGTTTTTCTGATGCTTCGCTAGAGAAATAGCCAAGTCATGAGTTACACTATGCCCAATGCATTGTTTTTGATGGATTGGCGTTGACGCATGGCTTACGCCCAACTCTCTTTCCACTCAAGCATCACGTTTAGTGGTAAAGCATCACTTCCTACAAAGCGTCATGTTTACTACTGCAAAGTCAACTTTCCTAGAGTGGCACC
Organism: Triturus cristatus; assembly: GCF_964204655.1. NCBI lineage: Eukaryota > Metazoa > Chordata > Amphibia > Caudata > Salamandridae > Triturus > Triturus cristatus. Next base: position 910,872,591 of record NC_140581.1, on the reverse strand, counting down.
TTTCCTACTAGAGTCTCACTTTTCCTACTCAAGTGCCATGATTAGTGATAAAGCATCACTTTTCCAACAAAAGCATCATGTTTACTACTAAAAAATCCCCTTTCCTAGAAAAGTGTAACCTTTCCTACTGGAGTCTCACCTTTCCTACTCAAGTGTGTTTTTTACTGGCACATTCCTATGGAAATGGTCAAGGCGCAAGTGACACATAACACATGACAATGCAGAGTGCAAAGCTTCTGACGATTTGACGTTGATGCCTGGCTTCCGAACTGAATGTAAACTTCTGAGGGCTGCTTGTATGTGTGTAAGTAAATGTTTCCTGGAACTGTGACATAAACACAAAGACAAGTAATGGTTTCAAACATCTATTATCATGCTGAACCTTTATGACATTTTGGTTAATGTTCCATTTCTGAACATCTGGATCAAGTAATAAATTGTTTCACAATGTGTATGCATCTGCGATTGCCAGCAGCAATGTTTTGGATGTCTCTACCATCGGCATCCTTCTCCTACTCCTCCCTCGGGTCCTGCTGTTGTTGATATTTTGTGTCTTGCTGAGTACCTGGTTGTAGGCCTTCTTCATCTTGGTATGAGGGTGTGAATATGAGGTCATGACCCATGTATGTATCCCATATCTCTGGTCAGCTGAAAGGACAACTGTCAATAATTTTACTAACTGTTACTGATACATGGCAGGCTATGTGTGTTATATGTAGTTACATTGGCATACAGCTTTTCAACATTGTTTTCACAATATGTGTTAGTCAGACAGCTGTCCATAGGTTGACACATTTTCTTCCATTACTCTGTGTTATAGCAAATGCTAAGCATGAACTGATACATTTTCCACTTCTACATCCTGACTGCCTTGTTGATCCTGTAGTTTTATGTGATGTCTATTTAGAGATGCTACTGACTAGTCTATTTTAGCGACTCCCACTACATGTGTGAATTGGCCAATTGTAGATCAAATATTTGAGTAGTTGGTCCAACCTAGGAAGGTACTAATGACATAGAAGACATGCCTTACACTGATGCATGCATATGTCTATGGTAAACCATAGATATCGGTGGTGGGATACATTACATGCCTGATGAACCATGGAAAAGTGGCATATAGACACCCCTGCAACCCCCTTGGTGCCCTTCCCTTGCACACAGTAATGCTACACAGCATGCAGCCCAGAAATGCATTGCTCTGTACCCTTCCACCATTAAACGGCCACCAAAGTGGCTATGCATATTTTAACACTGGTAACTTGTGGGTTTGCATGACACAAGTAACATGATGCATGGTGCATGTATGAGCCACACCCCTCTTACTTATGTTCCTGTCTGCATAAACAGAGACAGTGAGGAGTATTATGTCTTTTCTGTTAGCGGGTGTGTTAGATATTTGAGTTTTGCTTACCTACAAGTAGGCCATTCCCATATTGTCCATTCTGGAAGTGGTCATTTATAATGGAGTGCCTAAATATATATGCACACATCTAGGGTATTTGGCCAGCATGTTAGTGAATGGGCCCCGATGGTCCACGATGGCCTGCACATTGATGGAGAGGGTATGTTTCCTGTTCCAGTAAAGGTAGGATGTTGCAGCAGGGAGAACCAGTTGCACATGTGTGCAGTCCATGGCACTCAGCTCGTGGGAACCCAGTGATGTCATAAAATCCTTGATTTGTCTCCATCTGCAGTTCGTGGGTGTTGGGGAAGAGGAGGTTGTGGGGTGTAAGATGGATGATGGCATCCAGGACGGATGGTAGGAATGAGGAGAATGATGGCTGGAAGATTCAGGCCACTCTGGCAGCTGTTATCTGGAAGGACCCCGATGCCAGCATGTCTAGTACCACAATGAGCTTCACCAGTAGAGGGATGTTGGTAGATCTTTCAGATGTTGGCTGGAGCCTTGGCACAATCAGGTGTAGCAGCTCTACAATGGACTCTCTCCTCAGCCCGAAATAGGTGGTTACCTCATCCTCCCTGAGTCCTATTAGAGTAGTCCGCTGGCGATGAATGCGCTCCCTTCTCCTGCGTTGCCTTTGTGGTGGTGACGGGGGTGGGTTCGGTGGTTGGGGTGGTGAGGATGGTTTAGATCCTCTCCTTACGGCGCCCAGATGTAAAATAAGCATCTGATGTTGTTGTGGTTGCAACACTGTCTTGTCCTTCTTCTCTTTATGTGGCAATGTCAATGCGTTATTTCCAACACAAGGGTTTCACAGGCACAAGATTTTTGCTGTTATCGGACCTCTCCGCCACTCAAGCCAACACTGCCTCACTTTGGTTAAATCTCATAAATAACCATGTGTCAGTTTTAAGGTGGAAATTAAGATGGAACGCATACCTGCATATTTTAAAAATTACCTGACGCAGGCGGTTCCGAAGCAAGTTCCTTTTGATGCAGAACTCCAAAAAGTGACGCATCCGCCAAGATGCATCACCTTGTAAATGTGGAGTACTGACAGCACCTCCAACATTTTTGATGCATTGGCAGCCTAAACTCCTCGTAAATGAGGCCCTTTTTCTGCCCTACAACTCTTATCTTTCACTTTGTTACATGTCTGGTCCTATTTTTGATAAAATATTCCCAACAAATTTTAGTACTATCATTCAATATTTCTGACAAGTATTGCTATGTCGTCTTTCGTGCAAAACCCTGCCACTCTTTCCGGTAAAAGTTGTGGCTTATTTAAATTAAAACAGTTAGCCACACTTTCTCACAAAGTTGTGTTACACAAAAAAATATTGGCCCAACTTTCAGACATTCTCTTCATAATGGAATGATGTTGCACATTTCTTTAGCAAATGACTCTGTCTTTTTAAAGGTGTATAGCAATAAAATACAAATAGCATTAAAACAAACCAAAGTAAAACGTGGAACACCATGACAATAAATTACAAAGCTGATTTCAAACTATCAAGAAGCAAGAAATACATTTTAGAAAAAGAAAAAAAGTGCTTTTTCAAGTATTGAGCTGTTACTCCTGCTAGTAAGAAAAGATAGCGTGAGATAAAGTGGTGGATGTCAGGCAGGCAAAAAGATGCGACTTGAAAGTTTCTTATTTGAAAAACAAGGTAAAGAAAAGACAAGAACAAAAGTAAAAAGTAGAGTTGTGATGTAGCAGCTATTTGGCCACCCTTCAAGACATGATAGTAACCCCTAGTATTACCACCACTGTATTGTACAAGAACCCTGTGATGAAAGAGAAATCCTGGTAATTACCACTGATTATGCCATCCAAGGATTTCCTCTTGTTTGTACCCTAAGGCCCTCAGAATCTTTATGGGCAGCTATGAAAAAAAGACATCAACTGATGTCCACTACTGCTTGGCTGTATGTATATGCTATTTCTAAAGTGCGACTCTAGCCAAGTGGCAGCAGAGCGCTGTATATGGTTAAGGACAAGCTTATGGTCAATGGTAACAGGAGAGGAATCTGGGTTGTGAATGGTTAATGCATTGTGACTAAGGTCCTGATATGGATCTCGGCGAATGGGTTACTCCATCACAGCGGTGATGGATATCCCATCCACTGAAATATAAATCTCATAGGATATAAAGGGATTTATATTTTGGAGGACTGGATATCCATCACCGTTGTGACTGAGTAACCCGTCTGCCGAGATCCAAATCAGGCCCTTTGAGTTCTTTAAAAGGGTGAATCCTCAACTCTTTTCTAAATTAGAGCAGCATTGGGGCAGTTCTGATAGATATAGGGAAGTTGTTCCAGGTACTGGGTGCATAGATGGAAAAAGGCTACTGTCTTGTTTATTTTCTTTTTTATACTTTTAAGTCTGCAGTTCAATGGTGTCCTGACTGCTGGAGTGCTGAGCACCACCAAAGTGGGGTTCCAGTAGTGAAAGCTTTGTAAATGATGCAGCTAGATTTGAATATGGTGTGGTCCAGCAGGGGAGCCAGTAGAGCTGGATCACAGTAATGTGATAGAGTAGGTTGCACCTAAGGGGTGCAAGTGTTGAGTACAAGATGCCATGGAGGAGAGAACTACCACCATCCAGATGTAAAAGTACAAGGGTTTGAACAGCAGAAGTCGCTTTCTTAAAGAACCGGTTTGACTTTATTTAGAGGAGAGAGCTTGTAACAGGCCGTCTGTTTTTTTGGCAATGTTCTCCTTGAGAATCAGTTTTGTGTCCAGGATGAATTCAAGTGACTTTACATTTGTTGGGTCTTAAAGCTGTCAAGAATCATGTTATTGCACCAGGGTTATACTGTATCTAATTTGTTGGTCTTGGCAAATAACAGGAATTTTGTCTTAGTTGGTTTGAGCTTCAGTTAGGTGCTCTACACACAGGTCTGGATGATGTGCAAGCTCTGTTTGAGTCTTTGGCTGCCTGAAGCAGAGGAGTCTTTCAAGTAGAGTTGAGTATCATGAGTATCATCAACATATTTATTAATACTGATGCTGTTATCTTTAAGTAGAGTAGCTTCTCTTGATTACTCATTAGGCTATGCGTGAACAACTTACTAATTAGATGCATGAATGAGCTTTCCTAATAATAGAATCTTAGCTGTCCAATTGAATACAATCTTATACAATAGCATTAACCAGCCACGTTCATCGGCATGAATCACATTTTATAGTCCTTATTTAATCACACTTTGTAAGCAAATGCCTCTTATTATATGGACTCTTCAAGTTTTTCGACAGATGCCGCTTGTTTTCGACCCTGAAAGTGCACTGCGGCCTCCTAATCACACCTCATTGTCAGTGTCCTGCCCCTAAATTGTATGTCAGATTGGCTGTACCCAATTGTAAATGGCTAACTTACCTGTAAGTTCCTGGTATATGGTACCCAGGGCATGTAAGTTTGATAAGTACCTCAGGGCTTGCAGCACTGGATGTGCCACCCTGAAGGTCCCCTAAGTAAAACAAGTCTGCCACTGCAAACTGGCAGAGCAGGCATGCACTGCTGGCCCTACTTTTCCATTGAAAGCAATGGCAAAGCCACTACTCCCCCAGTACATCTGTTTAAGTCACCCTTCTGGCAGGCCTACTGAGTCCTAAGGCAGAGTGCAGTATATGACATGGGAAGGATATGTATTTTACATGTCCTGACAGTAAACACGCAAACCACCATTCTTACTGTGAAAACAGACTTGGGCACTGAGTTGACAAGTACAGGATTACAATCTGACCCCTCAGCTGTGCTAATTCCTGAATGATGTGGTAAAAGTGGGCACTCCAAAGTATCAAACAACTCATTACATTAAGCCCAATTTATATCTCAAGTTGAAATTAATGTAACTTGTTGCAGTGTGCAGCTTTTGTAAAGCTGCTACCTTATGATCTTTAAAACTCCTGTGCCGTCCCAGGCACACATATAGCCAGTTCCACGAGATAGCTTTCTACCCTCCTGGTGAGATGCATCAATGACTCTCAGGAAGAAGAACAATGAGTGACTGCAGGCCAGGGAAGTGTTGCCTCCCTCCTTCAAGAAGTCACTTCGGTGTTAGCTCCAAGAGGCAGGCTTCAAAGGAGAAGCGCCTTTGAAAGCCACATGTGTCACACTAGGGAAGAGGGTTTCTCCATTGTTCAGGCAGACAGGCTGGCATGGAGAGCAGAGAGGGAAAACCAGTTGCCAAACAGGGGCCGTATTATACATGACTGCGCTGACGCTGTGCGACAGAGTATGTTTGTGTTTATGTGCACTTGCCTGAGTGAGTCAATACAATATGCACACAAACGCAAATGCACATAAACACAGAGAACAAAGTCTGCGTCAACATCATGCCGCATTACAAACAAATCTTCTGTAATGCCATCAGGTGCATACTCTGGCGCACTGCAACAACTAGCGCCGGTGCAGTCATGTGTAATAAAGCCCCTATTTTCCCCATGGGAGTGTAGCCCTGAGGTAGCCACATACCAGGGCTGAGTTTGGGTGGTCTGAACACTGAGACAGGGGTCTTGCAATCTTGGGAGTGGGCATAATGGTGCTTCCTGGCAAAGTAAGATGCCGTACTCCACAGGAAGCGGTAAACAAGTGGGAGGGAATCTGGTAGCCCATTGGCTATCAACTTTACTGCTCTGAGGGCATTTTCAGGGCATAAAAGGGGCACCCCTGTTACCCAGATCTCAATAATATGGAAGAGGGGTGGCCCTGTGGCACCGAGGGACCAGTGAAGAGATGGAGCAGCATCCAAGACTGCTCCTGCTGCACCTGGTGGCTAATAAAGAGACATACTGTGTCCGTCATGTCTGCTCATGGAGGAGCTGTTTCCAGAGCCCAGTCAAGCAAAGAGACTCCAAGGGCCAGACGACTGGCCTCTTCTTCGCAGCACAGGGACACAACAGCTGAAGAAGCCTACTGTGGCAAGTTGGTAGTTCAAAGCCTTCAAGCTGCTACCACTGCTGCCATGCAGCACCAAGGACCAGAACTCAATGCACAGAGTTGTGCCTGAGTTTTCTGAGCCCAGGAGTGCTGTGGGAGATTTGGCAGGACCCTCATAATGTGAGCTATTGGCCCAGGGAGGATTGGCCAAATAGAAGTCCAGTGGAGACTGGACTCACCCATACCAGAGTGGACCCCGTGGGAATTCGACCCTGCAACCAGGGCCCCTTCGCCATCTTCGTGGACTGAGAAATCCCTGTAGGAAGACCCCCATAAACTACGTAGCATCCACAGCATCCATAGATCATCTTCAGCATTCTTCATCCCATGCATCAGGACCCACTCCATAGGAATCCATTGCAACACAGACAAAATACCTGGAACCGCTGGAGGACTGCTTCTTTTCTGAAGGTAACTGTTTCTAAGGACCTTGCTGTTCCCCCTGACAAGCTCCCTGCCGGAGTTGGTCGCCTCAAGGACTCCCAACTGACCGTATTGAAACTTCCCTAGGGGTTCTTTGAAAATATTTCGAAGTGTGAAATTCATTGAATTAGCCAAGGCTTGTTCCTGGTCGAGGGAAAATGCTGTGATTTATTATTGCCTGTAAAATCCTTCAACACATCCAAGAAGCACAACATTGGGGCATGGTAGGCTGACTAAATGGAAAAACTCGACAAGTTCATTTACCCTTTTGAACTTTGGACAAATCTGATGACACCAAAGTGATTCACTACCTCAAAAACCTTGCAGGGGATGGCGTTAAAGGTGCTCTCAAGACAATTCTGAAGAAGACAACATGTGTCACAAGATAAAGGACAAACTTGCCAAGAAATGTGATCCTGCCACCAATGTGGACTGTGAACGGTTAATGTTCGGAAAAACTCGCCAACAACCAGGAGAGTCAATGGATGTCTTCATCGAATGCCTAGAAAACCTTATCAAACAATGTAGTTTCTCCAAATTTTCCAACGAGGATCCCATGCAACTTAGGACATTGACTGGTGTCAGTCTGCAGCCTTTCGAAAGCAAATGCTTAGAGAAACTCACTCTCTAGCCAAGATGCTTGCCGCGGCCCGCACAGAAGAACGTGCTGATAAACAGGCAGCTGACATGGAAGTGAGTGCAACCACTACAAGGTCGTTACTGACCAGTCACTGGATATGCCGAGACAAACCCAGACCACGGCCTCCAGAAATCCTAGGATCAAGCTACAGATGTGGATTGGCATAGCTTCATAATGGAAAGTGCCTAACCCTCAGAAAGGTTTGCAAGGGTTATGGCAAAGAAAACCACATTAAATCCATCTGCTGCGCCCCGACAAAGCACCAACCCTCTGATCGCAGCAGGCAAAGAGCAAACCAAGCAGTGAGAACTGATGTCATCCCAGATCAAGCGACAGGCCCCACCAACACTTACGGTCTGTTCTCACTACACCCAGAGGCCAGCCGCCTACATCACTATCCTCTCAATCCACCACTTCGCCAGCCAGTAATAGCAAGGAGGAGGGATCCTCCAGGGCTGCATACAGTTAGTTAACACTCGAAGGAGAATCCATGTCTGGGGAGAAGACATGCCCATACGCTGCCCAGGGAAGTTCACAGCATCTCTCACATACATGGTGCAAGATACCTCTGCCACTTTCTACATTCAAAACTGCTGAGTTTCTTTTCTCAGGGTTCTGTGTCTGCTTAATGCCACCAGTCTAGGGCTTATGCAGGTACGCAAAGAAACCAAGATCATCCACCAAGTACACCTGCTGAAAGCCACCTACACCTGCCTGGTTGTTCACCTGGACCTGAATGGACAGTCCATACCCTTCATAATTGACAATGGGGTGTCAATCAACATGATGTCTTTCAATCAAGTCAATGGGCTTGACAGAGTCCCAAAACTCTTGCACTCACCCGTCAAGGTCTACATGTGGGCTGCATCTATGAGTTTTCACAGCTGTGGCTGATTCAATGCAACCTTATCAGATGGCACACACTCCATCATGGCTCCCATCCATGTGCTACAAGGTAAGGCATTGGTGCCTATACACAAAACAAGACCAGCCCGGTAAAAAATGTTTTTATTAGCACAGTGAACACGTTATTATCAGTGACCCTTGCACTTTCAAAGCTGTTGTATTTGATACTGCATGTGCGGCCAATTTTTGCCATTCACCAACCGGGTCTGATGTCACTTGCTTTTTGAGAAAAGACTCCTGCGTGTCTGAGTATTTGTGAAGGTGTTTCCATAATAATCTATCTCCCAAATATTGTGTTTAAGGAAGAAAACCAGACAGAACCAAATAGTTGTGGTACCTGTTCAAAAACCACAGAGATAGAAAAAAGGTGGAAAGGGACTGGCAGTGCCTCACGGACGTAACCCCAACGAGGATACGCAGACAGGTACTCGCCTGCTACCTCACGTTCTCATCATAGGCAACTGCAGCCCAAAAAGGAAAAGAAGGAATAAATCAAGAAACTTCAAATCAATCCCAAAAACTGATGTCTAGTGAAACTTATATTCTAATTTGTGTCTGTGTTCAAAAATGAGAATGTCGACCCAAAGGAGAAAGACTGAGTCTGATCAGGACCCACGTCAATCCAAGTTAAAACCGAGCAAGACTACACTGGCTGCATGATTCTTTATTCTGTGCTGTGTGTCTGCTCATTAAAACCAACACGTTTCATTGCCTGTTTAAATTAGCGGCAACTTCTTCAGGGCTAGGGTCGACTGGCCTCTCTGCGTTGCTAGTTCAGACCAGTGATCTATCTGTCTGCACCGTGAAGATTGCTCTCGTTCAGCATACCTCAACCCTTCATATAGATAGGTATGTGCTACATCCAATAATCCTGGACTGCTTGCCCAGTGGCCGCGGATTCGCGTTTCTCGTCAGCCCTATAGTCCGGATGCTACTCAGCCTTCAGCACAGAATAAAGAATCATGCAGCCAGTGTAGTCTTGCTCGGTTTTAACTTGGATTAACGTGGGTCCTGATCAGACTCAGTCTTTCTCCTTTGGGTCGACATTCTCATTTTTGAACACAGACATAAATTAGAATATAAGTTTCACTAGACACCAGTTTTTGGGATTGATTTGAGGTTTCTTGATTTATTCCTTCTTTTCCTTTTTGGGCTGCAGTTGCCTATGATGAGAACGTGAGGTAGCAGGCGAGTACCTGTCTGCGTATCCTCGTTGGGGTTACTTCCGTGAGGCACTGCCAGTCCCTTTCCACCTTTTTTCTATCTCTGTGGTTTTTGAACACGTACCACAACTATTTGGTTCTGTCTGTTTTTCTTCCTTATACACACTATTTGGGAGATAGATTATTAGGGAAACACCTTCACAAATACTCAGACACGTAGGAGTCTTTTCTCAAAAAGCAAGTGACATCAGACCCGGTTGGTGAATGGCAAAAATTGGCCGCACATGCAGTATCAAATACAACAGCTTTGAAAGTGCAAGGGTCACTGATAATAACGTGTTCACTGTGCTAATAAATTTTTTTTTTACCGGGCAGGTCTTGTTTTGTGTATAGTTTATGAGTGGGGGGCGACCTGCCTATTGACCCCCTGAGCTCCATATTGTTGAGAAAGGCATTGGTGCCTGTCTTCTCAGATTTGCCATGGCAGCCTCAATGGGTCTCATCTCCGTCAACTTCCACCTTGATACAGTTCCAGATATCACCCATCCTATCCCAACCCTCTTCAGTGGCCTCGGCAAGCTAAAAGATGTCTGTGTATGCCATATTGATGAGAGTGTTCACCCGGTGGCAGAGAGGCACAGTTGAGTTGTATTCCACCTCCAAGAAATAGTGGAAAGAGATATCCCGAATCGACTCAGTCTCAACATCAATGAACCAGCCAAAGACCCCACCATGGGGGTCTCCAATCTTCGTTGTACCAAAGAAGGACAGGCATAGGGATGTCTGCACATGTGTTGATATGCGCCAGCCGAACAAGCCGATAGAGCGAGAATGTCATCATGGTTCACATACCGCGGGCACGATCACCCAACTCAACGGGGCGAAGCTCTTTTTCAAACTGGATCTCAACAAAGGCTACCATCAGATTGAATTGGTGGAACTGTGCAGATATATAACGATGTTTGCCACTCACTGAGCCTTTATCATTACAAGAGATTGAATTGGACCATCTCGTCAGCAGCTGAAATCCTCGAGGTAGCCATTCGCAGGATCATCCAACCTGTACTTAACACATTGAGGGCCTGATGTATGACCAATTTTAGCGGTTGCAAATGGAAAATCAGGCCATTTGCGACCACTAAAAAGGGTTGTAGCATGTACAAACCCAATTTTATGAGTCGGTAACCTATTACCGACTCACAAAATAGGGTTTGAGAGTCGCTATTAGGAAGAGGCGTGCTATATCCTAATAGTGAGTCGCAGGGGGATGTATGATTGTTTTGCAACTGCAAATGTGGTAGCAAAACAATTGTAGGTATCGTCAATTTTAAATTGGTGGTAAGCCACTCACAAACGGGAAGGACCCCTTTGTGTTTGGTAGCAAAAATATTTTTTAAGAGCAGGCAGTGGTCTCACGGACCACTGCCTGCCCTTAAATATGAAAAGAAAATTTTTCATTTTTTTCTTTTAAACGCATCCCATTTTCCTTTAAGGAACATGGGCTGCATTTGAAAAAAAAGTTGCTTTATTTAAAAAGGAAACACAGACATGGTGGTCTGCTGTCCCCATGAGGCCACTATCCCTGTGTTATTGCCCATTCCCAATTCCCTATTGCGACTTGCCTCATGAATATTGATGAGGCAGGTCATTTGTGACCCCATTGGGAATCACTAAATGTGTCTGAGACACATTAGTACATTCCGTTTTGCGAGTAACAAATTGCGAGTCACAAAAAAATCTCAATTTGCAACCCACAAAATGAAATGGTTGTACATCTGGCCCTAAATTACAGTGACAACATTCTCATTTTTGGGGCACCCACGAGGCACATGACATTGCACTGAACAAGGTCTGTCATTTACCTTGTGAAGCTGGCCTTACCCTCAATGCCGGAAAATATGAGTCCGACAGAACCAAGTTGAAATTCTTCAGACATTTGTTCTCAGAGGAGGTTATGTCCACACAACTGCTAGCCCACCAAGTAATGTTGCCATGCTCTGCTCCTTTTTAGGCATCGTGTTGTAAAGAAGAATGATACGTAGGCCAAGTGATGTAGAACTGTCTCACAGCTTTATTCATAAGATCACTTCTTAGTTACAGCTTGCAAGATGTCAGTCAGATCCTTTAAAGTGCCCCACCAGGAGCAGCCTCCTCGCTGCTCAGCCCTTCACACCAACTGATTCTCCCTTCTCATACAAACACAACCAACATTCTATATGACCTCATCATAGGCTGAGCAGCAAGGCAGAGAACTTCTGTAGGGAGAGTGCATTGAGTAATTAGTACATTACAACACATCTCCCCCCTTATAGTGAAAACATTCAAAGTGTGTGAAGGTGATAAAACACACATCTCAGCAAAGGAGGATGCATTAACAACAACATAGTTATACATCACCCCCCTGCTATAATGATCATAACAATAAAATGCATGGGGATTGTGAAACATACAAATGAGTGTAAAGGAGGATGTATAAAAACAACAAAATTACTATACACATCTCCCCCTTATAATGATCATAAACAACAAAGAATGCAGGTTAAAGAAATACATTCGTAAAAACTTAAAAACAGTGGATGCTATCCACCATAACACACACCTCAAACTGCGGGTACAATACCGTCACACCTCACAGAGTACCCATTGCGCCACAAACTAAGGCACAAAAGTGTGGCAGAACAGGGGTCTACAACCCTCAACTGCACATATTAATAACAGGACAGGTCTACCTCAAAGAAGAGGAATAAGATTCTACCCACACTAAAACAAGGTAAATATAATACAAAATACTCTTGAAACACTGTTGCATCTCAATATGGGTATCATTAGCCCACACATAACGCATAGTCCAAACACCTTCCATGGGGAAACAACCACATACAGGGTATTACCAAAACCAATACGTCAAAGAAGCCACACAAGAGGTAGACTTCTCACGTGCGCACCCGTAACGCACAGTCCAAGCACCTACATGAGGCAACAACCACATACAGGGTATTACCAAAACCAATAAGTCAGAGAAGCCACACGAGAGGTAGACTTCTCACGTACGCACCCGTAATACACAAGCACCTACATGAGGCAACAACCACATACAGGGTATTACCAAAACCAATAAGTTAGAGAAGCCACACGAGAGGTAGACTTCCCACATGCGCACCCATAACGCACAGTCCAAGCACCTCACAAGTGGTAACAACTATGACAGAGTATAATTAAAACAAGTAAAACAGAGAAGCTTGGTAAGAAGAAGTCTTCTCACGTGCGCAACACCCGTAACGCACAGTCAAAGTACATACTGAAAATGCAACCCTCCAAAACCAACCTCATACTGTAAGAAAACATTTTGCAAGATGAGATACACAACACCGTAAAGCATCATATAAAAAAAAATACTGAAAAACGAAACATCCCATACAAGACAAAATATGAACTGTCACATGAAAACAATAAACTAAAAAAAATGAAGTAGTCACCGTGGTCATGCTTGGAATCTTGGAAACGTGTGAACAGCAACATTGAAAAACAGTTCCTTGGTTGAACATTACCCTTAACCACACTCGGTTTCCTTTGACATCATCCATAACCAAAGTCCATGGTGTGGTGCTCGAGTGGAGAAGGCAGGAATCCATAATCCGAGAAGACCTTGCAAAATGTGGAAAGCAGAAAGTTGCTGCCGCAAGAGAACATGAAGTCAACGTTAGCAATGGAATCTTTAATTTAACAAAACGTGGTTGGCAAATCAGGAGCATAAGCAAAGGCACCAGCAAGGAAAAGGAAATAGCGGTCGCCAACCACAAGATGGCGGCACGTTTACATGAGGGGTGCCGGGTGGCTCAAGGCATAAACATGCATGAGATGTTGTCGGGCAGGAGTCTTGACGCGGAAGGAGAGTCACCGAGTCACAAGGAAGAAGACAAGAAGACGCGCGTGAGGCCACTTTCAAATTGGTAAGGCTCGTGCTGACAGCAACGGATGACACAAGGTTACTTTTTTTTTTTTTAAAGAGAGTTAACATCTCTTGAAATCTTAATGTGGCTAGTAAATCAAAATTGAACACGGCACAAAAGGCGCTCCATACCTTTGTGTGTAAATGTGGACAAAGTCGACAAATACCCAATGTGGTGACTTTGCCAGCACGCAACACCGGAGCTTGAATTTCAGCACTAGCAATGCGGAGGGTAACATCAGTCTCTGGGGCGCTTGACAATAGAAAGTTGCCAGTAACAGGAGAGACTGTCCCAATGCATGAAAACATAAATAGTCTATCCAAGGCAGCAGTTAACAATTAAAGTAACCATCTCACTCTCATTTCAAAGGGTCACACAGAAGACTCAGGAGATTATGTCCCATGGCAATTTGACTTTTGAGGGTTCAACAGAAAAGAGGGAACGTCTAACAGGAACTAGCAGACCCATGTTAGGGCTGACCGTTCACAGGTGATGAGGGACACCATCAGGAAGTTGTAGTAGATTGATATCCAGGCCACAGATGATGCTCACCCAATGCAGGTTACAGCAAGTTACAGCATGCCAATACAGGGATAATACAGTAGGAACTGGCACCTTGAGTTGTGGGCGACCGATGGCAGGGTCACTGGTGGGGCTCCGGTGCCAGTTAGCTTGAAATACACAAGTTTCACTCTTGAGAGAAATTATTTTACCTTAGAGTCCTTAATGTCTTTGGTTCCTTTGGTCTTGCTTACTCCACGCGTAAGGTTCTTCCAGATCGTCGCCAGTATTGTAAAGATGAATCATACGTAGGCCAATTGATGTAGAACAGGATCACTGCTTTATTCATAAGATCACTTCTTAGTTACAGCTTGCAAGATGTCAGTCAGATCCTTTGAAGTGCCCCACCAGGAGCAGCCTCCTCGCTGCTCAGCCCTTCACACCAACTGATTCTTCCTTCTCATACAAACACAACCAACATTCTATATGACCTCATCATAGGCTGAGCAGCAAGGCAGAGAACTTCTGTAGGGAGAGTGCATTGAGTAATTAGTACATTACAACACATCGCTAGCTATTGTGCCAGATATATTCAGCACTATGCCACTGTTAGTGCATCACTTCGCCACCTCACAAAGCAGGGGGTGGCCTTCAATTGGTCTCCAGACTGTGAGCACAGTTTCCAACAAATAAAGGATTCTCTCGCCATGGCGCCGGTATGGATTACTTTGAACCCAAGTCATCCATGGAAGTAGCTGTTGATGCTAGTCCAGTGGGTCCCAGTGCTATTCTGGCACAACCCTCTCGAACCCCGGAGGCGAAGAATCAAATAGTTGACTATGCTAGCAGAAGTCTACTCTCAACCTGTGAAAGGAAGGCCTACAGTAGTGTGGACTTGCGAACACACTTCATGTCTCATACAGCAAAAGGTTCACTATCAGAACAGATCACCAGGCCATCCTGAGATCACCAGGCCATCCTGATCATCTTTGGGAACCCCAGAGCCAAAATGCTCCCTAGGATTGAACGGCAGGGAATACACTTCCAAGAATATGACTACGTCATTGCCCATAAGTCAGGCAAAGAGCTCAATCCAACTGATTACGTCTCGAGGCAGCCACTGTACTCACCAAAAAGACACTCATCCATTGCCGAGGAATACCTCTAGTTTATAATCAGTACAAGCATCCCCCCTGCTCTATCGATTCCTCAATTACCAGAGGCTACTAAAGATGACAGCATTCTGACCCTCGTCATACACCTCATTGATTAAAGCAAGTGGAAGCACAGCAAAGAGTGGCGAGATAATTCTGAGGAGATCAGGGCCTTCTACAACATCAGTGATGATTGGCGGTCACTCGGGAGGGATTTTCCCTGAGAGGGTCATGCATCAGAATCACTAAGAACCTCTGCAAACAAGCCATTGACCTAGCCCATGAACGATGCCAAGGGAAAGTTTCCACAAAAAGGGTACTCCAAAACAGACTCTGGTTCCCTGGGTTGGATGACATGGTGGAGACAGAGCTGTGAAAATGCCACCTATAAATCTGCCTGTCACCAGCCAAACGACCTCTACCCCTCGCAATGCCAGAAATACAGGAAGGTCTGGGGGAGAGAATAGCAGTCGACTTCTTTGGCCAGCTAGAGTCTGGCAAATACCTTTTAGTAGTGATAGAAGAATACTGCCAATTCTCACTATTCAAAATAGTCTCATCCACTGCTGCTGCTAAGGTTCTCAGAGTTCTGAAGGACATCTTCGCAACTTGGGGATTTCCCATAGTCTTGAAATCTGACGATGGGTCGCCATTCACCAGTAGTGACTTTGGAGACTACTTGAACTGCCTTGGAATTGAACATCAGCAAATAACCTCATTCTGGCCTCAAACCAATGGAATAGTAGAGTGATTCAAGGGGACCCTCAAGTGGACAGTGCAGAGAGCCACCTAAGAGGGACCTGTGCTTGAGGAAGCTCTCTGTCAAGTCCTGAGAGTGTATTGGACAACTCCGCACCCAATGACTGGAGAGTCCTGCCACACTCATATTTAGCAGATCTGTTCACACTACCCTGCCACAGTGAACTCATGAATGACTCAAGGCCACAGACCTCGAAAAGAAAAGAAAGATGAAAGCTCATGCTGATGACAAGCAGCGAACACAGTAAGCACTCCTTGAAGCAGGCAACTTGGAAGTAGTCATGCAAAGACAACAGAAGAAAACAAAGGCCATATTTAATACCCAGTAACAGCAGTCAAAGGTAGCATGGTCAGAGCGTGTTGCCCTGGAAAATCCATTACCCAGAATGCATCACACTTTAAGACCACAAACCCCAGTCACAACAAACACAACTTCTCTTCTGCAGCAGTGAACTCAGAGGCATCAGTGTCCGTCTTGAGTGATTTGATGCGCCCTGAATCAATGCCTCCAGGTGTGATCACGCGGTCAGGCCAAGTTGTGAACAGACCTCGATGGCTTATCAAAGACATTTGAACTCAGTAAGGACATCAGGGCCGTGTTTAAATGGGGGGAAGTATAGAGCCGGGCTTTTAGGACCCTGACTCTGCCTCTGGCCGGCTGTGTCATCACAGCCAGAGGCGGGAGGATAAGCGTAGGGGCCCAGAAAGGATGTTCAGATGCTTGCTGCACCGCGGAGGTACAGCGTGTTGCTGCCTCACACCCGTGCATAATAAAGAAAAAACAGACACCGCTCCTTGTGTCATGTACCATTATTTCCAGAAGACACAACATGTACTTTTGTGCAGTGACCGATTACATACACCTAGCATTGGGCTAAAGTTCAGTTCAATGGTACATCGCAGCCGCTTGATGCACTTCAATGTGCTGTAGAGCAAATTATTAACATTCCGAAATCTGCCCAATATGTGGATCAGTTCTTCTACCTGCACGAGTTTTCTCTCAGACTCAATGCTATCAATTGGCATATACAGTTATTGCTGTAAAAGTTTTACAAGATTTTATTTCTTTCAGAAATGGCTGCTTTGGTGTAAGATTCATTTTTTCTTGCAAATCTGCATAATGTTAGCCTTTCTCATAATTATGGAAAGTTTAGAATCATCCATTTGTGGAGGATTTTGCAACCATTCATTCAGGAACTCTAAGTATAAAACGGCGGGGCCGGGATCGGCCACGCCAAAAGTATGACGGTCGAGCCGGCCCCCTCCGCTACAGCTGGGGGCGTGCCTATCGCGCACCTGGTGACGCAGTGGGCGCGCCCCCTACCCCCATTGGCCTAGGCGCGACCCGGAAGTGATTGGAATCACTTCAGGGTCGCGACGATGGGCAGACATCCGGCCAGTAGGTCTGGCCGGACCAGTAGGGTATAAAGGGCTGGGGAGCCCAGGAACTGGTCTCTTGGTTCCTGATCCCCCAACTTGCCCCCCACGCCTCGCTAGGAGGCGGTAACCCTGTAATTTCTTTATTTTCCAGGTGGTCATGAGCGGGATTCCAGGATCGTGAACGTCGTGTGCCTTTACTGCGGGCTACAGGGGTCAAGCTACGCTTCAGGACCATCGCTGCGCATGCTGGTGAAGGAGTGGGACTCCGGATCCGGAACGTCGCGTGTCTCTTCTGTGGGCTACGGTGGTCAAGCTGCGCGGCAGGACCATCGGGTTCTACTGACATACTCTTGCACAGGTAAAAGCATAGGTATGAGTTAGATTGTGATGGTGGAGGAGACTCAGCATGAACACACAGGGATGCCCACTAATCCATGCCAGAAGGAGGGATATTTTGTGAACAGAGTAAGAGCCCCTTCAGCACTGAAATATGCCCTAGTAAGTACTAGGGGTTGGTGCATACTAGCTGGTGTTTATTTAGCCAGATGGCAGGCTTTTCTAAAAGAGAGCATTACTGGTATATTTAGACTGATCATTTGACCAAGAGCTGCAGCAGACTTATTAGCTAGCATGTAAATTTGGCCCTGGACAAATTTAAATTATGTTGGTGTAATTCTCATAATTTCAGGAATTTTGCATTACGCTTGTTACATGAAATTGCTAAAATGATGCCTTTTGAGTGATATCATATAATTACACGGCATTCACCTTCAGTGCATGACAATAACACAAATGTCCAGAACACGAGTAGCTGTTGCAAATGCCACTTGTGTCTTATGAGCTTTTTTTTTACAGTGTAAAGCGTCCTTGATTCAAAAATTAATCTGAGTTCACGTTTTGCTCTAAAAATAGTGCCAAATGATGGATTCGCATTTTGAGTAATTACACACCATTTTGCAGAATTTTCCTGAGATTTAACGCAATTACGCACACCCCTAGAATAAACCAAGAGGTAATTGAAGCACTTCCCTTCTCTTGGAAATTTACAGGAAGGGGGCTGGGCAGAGACAGGGTCATGGTGTCTATGCAACATTGCATTCAACGGAGTGAATATGCCAAGAGAGCTCCAGAGATTAACCCTTGCTGGACATTACAAATTCTAAACATTGTTTTGATGGCTTCTTCTGTTTTCCATATTTGATAACCGGAAGAATTTCAAAGGAATGCACACCATTAATTTAGGTATTTAGCAATTTGTACACTGCCTTCTGTTTTTTTCTATTTTTGTCCAAAGCTTTGTAGGATATTTTACAATCTGTCATTGCCAACCATCAGATTAGTTTCATCTTAATCTTCCTTAAATAGATTTAGAGAATCTAAGGGCAGAAGGGAAATGAGACATAAATCAATACCTAACAGACAACAGCACCATTGCACTGATAGTAAGGGAAATAAACTAACATCAAAACTGATTAACATCCATTTAGCCCACAACCATGCCGTTGACAACTAAGACTTCAACTTTCAAAACACAAGCCGCTCTATATGTGTGACAAAAACTTTGCTCGCACGCATTCAACTCTAATGGCTGGTGATGATCTATAGCCATTTGGATTCCATTTTATTAAAACAATTTACATTGAGAAACTTCAGAGTGTAAATGGCATGGGCAGATGACATGGACTGGTATCCATTCATCAACATGCAAGTTGTTCCAATGTTTGACCATTAGTAGCATAGTAGGCTCAAATCTCTCATCATAACATTTGTCAGACATGCAATGCGATATGCTAGATTACTCTTTCCCAAGTCTGCGAAACATTTAGCAAAACATTTGAATAATTGAATATTTTATCTTAAAGGGGGACACCACTAGAAACAAACGAATAACCAAGTTTCAACCAAGACTCTAGGAGACTTATTACACATCAATTAATAGGCTGAATATGGTATCTACACACAAAAAAAGTAAACAACCAGCATAACATATACAATCACACTACTCCATGATCACTCTCAGCCTCTCACAAGTGCTACATAATTCGTAACCCAGAAAAACAAAGACATGCTACCCATTTAAATTAGAACACAGACACAAGCAGTTGAAATCTGGCATGCTAACAACTTCTACCTCATTTCACTAAAAGTTCACCATCCCTATTTAAGCACAGAGCTAGCTTGTTTTTCTGTTTCACAATATAATTAAGATGTTTAAAAGAACCAACTTCGTTCACAGAGAAAACGCAAATGAATGGATGAGAGGACTGGACAACTGGTTAACAGAGAATGTGCCAAAATAAAAGGATTGGTATATGTTTGGAGGGAGGACTACCGGGGAGTCGGGGGGACTACTCCGGGGCCCCTTCCTACCGCAAAGTTATAGCCGAGCGCCGCCGAGAAGCCTCCTAGGAGAGGTCCTTCTCCTGTGATCGTACTAGGCCCAGTAACACCACTAAACAGGACTCCGTATCAGTTGCTTATCTTGGTACTTTATCAATGGTAGCACATTCAATATATTTACAGGGGGATCGAGTGATCCAGAAGAGTCTCAATGTCTTTGTGGGGGTAGGGTAGCGGGACAGTCTTAGTACCAGCCTGGTACGGGAAGGCTCTGCGCCAGACCTTGCGTGCTGGTCTCAAAGCAGCTCGGACGTGGGGAGCCGCGACGGTGTCTGCAGGGCTCGGGTGGTAGTTCCGCTTGGGTCGAGCCGCGACACAGTCAGCAGGGCTCCGGTGGTAGGTCCGCTTCGGTCGAGCCGCGACGAGGTCAGCTGGGCTCTGATGGTAAGTTCAACAAGGTCGGGCCGCGACAGCGTCAGCAGGGCCCCAAAGGTTCGTGAAGGTCTTTTAAGCACGATGGAGCCGCGACGTCGTCAGCAGGGCTCAGAGTGTAGTTTCAGGATGAGTCTTTCTCCGTAGGGTCAGCCGCGATCCGATCAGCAGGGCTCTGGACTCCGGGATACAACTGTCGTCTTGTTGCCGGGTCGCCCCAGATATAGGTCTGGAGCCCTTTGATGTCCGGACCCTTGCCCCCGGGGGTCGGAGAAGCCGGGTCGGGAGAGGCCAGACGCCCAGCAGGAGAGGCGCCAGGCCCAAGAGAGCTGTGGGCCGATCGCACCTAGGTGTGGAAGGACGGTTGGGGGTCCCATCGATACTGCCCTCTGCCGGGAGTGGGGAGGTGTTCACGTGGTATCCCCCTGGCCAGGGGTTGGCGCCCCGATGTCGGGCCTTGCTGGGACCGAGGCCGGGTGGAGCGGGGTCACGCAGGTGGTTACGTAGAGTCACGTACAATCCAAAATGGAGGAGCCCCGAGGTGCATGGGACCTCGTGCGGCTTAGCGAGGGGGAAAAGGACCACGCCATGAGGCCGGCTCCAACACGCGTCCCCCCCAGCTGAAGGCAGGGAGAGTCACCCATCTCCTTGGGGGTTCTCCTCGCCGAGGCGGAAGAATCTGGACAGGCCGTCGGCATTGGCGTGGTCGTTGCCGGGCCGGTGCTCCACGGTGAAGTCCATCCCTTGCAGCGAGATGGACCATCGCAACAACTTGGGGTTCTCGCCCCGCATTTGCATTAGCCACCGCAAGGGCCGGTGGTCAGTTTGGACTCTGAAGTGGGTGCCGAAAAGGTAGGGCCGGAGCTTTTTGAGAGCCCATACCACGGCGAAGGCTTCCCGCTCGATGGTGCTCCACCTCTGTTCTCGTGGCAGCAGTCGGCGGCTGATGAAGGCCACAGGTCGGTCGTGGCCCTCGGTGTCCATCTGGGAGAGGACCGCCCCGACCCCGTACTCCGAGGCATCGGTCTGAACCACAAATTCCTTACTGTAGTCAGGGGCCTGTAGCAGTTGGGCAGCACACATGGCCGCCTTGAGGGCTTCAAAAGCGGTCTGACAGCGGGGCGTCCAGTGCACCGCCTTGGGCTGTTTCTTGGAAGTGAGCTCTGTGAGGGGCCCCACAATACTGCCATAATCCTTAATAAATCGCCGGTAGTAGCCGGTGAGGCCTAAGAAGGCCCGGACAGCGGTTTGGGTCGCGGGGGGCTCCCACGCCTGGATGGCATCGACCTTTAACTGGAGGGGCGCCACCTGGCCACTCCCCACCTGGTGGCCCAGATAGGTCACAGATCCTTGACCGGTCTGGCACTTGCTGGCCTTAATCGTGAGCCCGGCCCTTTGGAGAGCGGCCAGGACTTCTCCGAGGTGTCCTAGGTGCGCGGCCCAGTGGTTGCTGAAGACGGCAATGTCGTTGAGGTAGGCCGCGCTGAAAGCCTCTAGCCCAGCCAGGACCTTGTTCACCAGCCTCTGGAAGGTCGCTGGGGCGTTCTTCATAGCGAAGGGCATCACCCGAAAGTGGTAGTGCCCATCGGGGGTGGAAAAAGCCGATCGTTCCTGGGCGCCGGGGGTGAGCTTGATCTGCCAGTACCCAGCGGTGAGATCAAAGGTGCTTAGGTAGCGGGCGGCCCCTAAGCGATCGATCAGCTCGTCTGCCCGTGGCAGGGGGTGGGCATCGGTCTTGGTGACTGCGTTCAGGCCCCGGTAGTCTACACAAAATCTGAGTTCCGGGGGGGTGCCGGGGGCGGCGGCCTTCGGCACCAAGACCACAGGGCTGGCCCACGGGCTGTCGGATGGCTCGATGACTCCGAGGGCGAGCATCTTGGAGACCTCAGTCTGTATGCAGGCTCGGACTCGGTCGGGTACTCTGTAGGCGCGGTGTTGCACAGTGGGGCTGTCCCCGGTGTCCACGTTGTGGACGCACCAGGGGGTCACCCCGGGCGTGAGAGAGAAAAGGGCAGCGAAGGGTTGCAGCAGCTTCCGGCAGTCATGGCGCTGTTCTGGTGTCAAGGTGGCAGAGAGGTGGACGCCCTCCAAGGAGCCGTCTTGGCCCGAGGACCCCAGGAGGTCTGGTAGGGGCTCGGAGTCGCTTTCGCCCCCATCGTCGGTAGCCAGCAGCAGGCTTAGTTCAGTTCGGGTAAAGTGGGGCTTGAGCCGGTTGGCGTGTAGGACCCGGAGGGGGTTCCTCGGGGACTCCATGTCGAACAGGTAGGTGACGGGGCTCTTCCTCTCGACCACCTTGAAGGGCCCGGTCCACTTGTCCTGCAGGGCGCAAGGGTCCACGGGCGACATGACCCAGACTTGCTGGCCCGGCTCGAACTCGATGGTCGAGACGTTTTCGTCATACCAGCGTTTCATGTCTTCCTGGCTGGCTTCGAGGTTGGCTTCTGCCAGGGCCCGGAACTTCCGGGTCTGGTTCCGCAGGGTCAGGAGGTACCGGTAGACGTCGGGGGGGGCATCTTGGACGTTCGCCTCCCAGCCCTCCTTGACCAGGCTGAGGGGCCCTCGGACGGGGTGCCCATACAATAGTTCGAAGGGGCTGAAGCCCAGGGATTTCTGTGGTACCTCTCGATAGGCGAACAGGAGGCAGGGCAGCAGGACGTCCCATCTCCTCCTCAGGGGCTCCTCCAGGCCCTTGATCATCCCCTTCAAGGTTCTGTTGAACCGCTCGACCAGTCCGTTTCCCTGGGGGTGGTGAATTTGTAGGTGACCCCACATTGTTGCCAGAGGGATCTCATGTACTTCGAAATAAAGTTCGTACCCCTGTCGCTCACCACTTCTCGGGGGAACCCCACCCTGGAGAAGATGCCCATCAGGGCCCGGCCCACCACTGGAGCTGTCACAGTGCGGAGTGGGATGGCCTCGGGGTATCGGGTGGTGTGGTCGACCAGTACCAGGATGAAGCGGTGTCCCGGGGCGGTTCGGGGGTCGAGGGGCCCCCACGATGTCGATCCCTACTCGTTCGAACGGGGTGTGGACGGCTGGAAACGGTTGGAGGGGGGCCTTGACTCGACCCCCAGTCTTTCCGCTAGCTTGGCAGGTCGGGCAGGACCGGCAGTGGTGGTCCACGTCTTTCCGCATTCGGGGCCAATAGAAATGGGTCACTAGGCGGCTGTAAGTTTTGTCTCGCCCGAGGTGTCCGGCGAGGGGCACGTCATGCGCCAGGAACTCTCGGAATCGAAGGGGAACCACCAACACTCGGCCGGCTCCCAGTTCGGCGACTTTCTGCTCGCTATACAATAAGTAATTGTCCCAATAGACCCAGTGGGTTCCCGGGGGGTCCCCCGAGGCCTGGGCGGCCGCTTGCTGTCGGGCCCCCTCGAGGGACGGGCAGGCCTTCTGCTCTTGCTGGAATTGTTCGCGGGTGGGGCCCCCGTCGTGGCGCCACTGGGCCAGCTCGGGGATCTCGCTGAGGGAGGCGGCCTCGTCGGGGGAAAGTTCGGAGGGTCCGGCCTCATCGTCAGGTTCCTCCGTGCCAGATGAGGGTGGCAGTTCTTGACCCGTAGGCTCGTTGGGGGCCGCGGCAGCGGCTGGTTGGGCGGTCATGGAGCGGGTGGTGGCGCAGGCCCACTCGGGCAGCCCTGGCATCCCCAGATGCTCTCGGCGCTCCACCTGGGCCCAGGGGGAGCTCTCTAGGTTGTTCCCCAGGAGGCAGTCCATCGGGGCGTCGTCGCGGACAGTTACTTTTAGAGTGCCTGACACTCCTCCCCACTCGAAGGGGATCCTGGCCATCCGGCACAAGCTTTCGGTGTTGTCCGCGGTCCGGACAGGGCATAGGACATGCGGCAGGATTTGTTCTGGGGTCACCAGGTGGCAGCGGACAGCGGTCACACTGGCCCCAGTGTCCCGGAGGGCTTCGGCCCGTTGTCCATTGATGGTGACCCACTGCTGGTACTTTTGGGTGTTGCTTGGGATGGCAGCTCGGGGCACCATTTCTCGGGGGCCCAGGCATACGAGGGACATAGCAGCTGGTTCCCACTCGGGGGACCCGTCCTCGCGGTTTTCCTCCTCTTCCTCTCCTTCCCCCAGGGCTGCGGCGGCTATTTGTCGGGGAGGGGGCCCAGCGGTCCCGTTCCGTCGGTTCACGGGGCAGGCCGGGTCGCTCGCATAGTGGCCCGTCTGTTGGCAGCCGAAGCAGGTCACTGTTGGTCGGGGCCCAGGCCTGGCGATGGGGGTCCCTCTTCGGACCATGGTCGGGGACGTGTGGTTGGCGGCTTGGCCTCGTGGCGGGCTTCTGGGCGGCCCGGCCGGGAATTCTCGACTGCGGTGGGACCCCCCTCCTCCGCCTCGATGGCGAGGAGGTCCCGTGGCACTCCGTTGGTAGTCCCCCACGGGGTACCGGGGGACCCGGGTGTTGACCCATCGGTCGGCTTCGGCGGCGAGCTTCCGGGGCTCGGTCAGCTTACTGTCCAGGAGGTGTTGCCTTAGTTCCACAAAGCAGTTGTTGGCGAGGTGCTCCCAGACAATGAGGTCGAACAGTTCGTTGTACGAGGTGACCTTGCTCCCTTTTATCCACCCTTCAAAGGCCCGGCTGAAGAAGTCCACGTATTCGACCCATGTGGTACCGGGGAGCTTCTTACAGTCCCGGAAGCGCTGCCGGTACATCTCGGCTGATAGTCCGTAGCGTGTGAGTAGGGCTTCTTTCATGTGGTCGTATGATGTCATCACCGCATCGGGGAGTTGCAGCAGGGTGTCCCGGCCCTCGCTGAGGAACCTCCCCCATAGGCCGGCACCCCAATCCTTCCGGGGTACCCGATGGGAGGTCATGGCTACCTCGTAGGCTCGGAACCACTGCTGGATGTCGTCGTTTTTGTAGTATTCCTTGACGACATCCTTGGGGATATGAACCTTTGGTTCGGTCAGTGGCAGAGCGTCCCGTGCCCCGGGGGTGCTGGTCTCCCCCGTTTTGGATTTTAGTTCGAGTTCCTTGAGGCCCCTCTCGTGCTCGAGGGTTAGCCGTTTCTCTTCTAGTTCTCGATGCCGTTTCTTTTCTTCGATTTCCTCCTGCAGCCGTAGTTGCTCCAAGGCTAGTTTCTTCTCCGCCAGCAGGAGTTCACCGTCCAGCCGGAGTCGTGCGAGGTCCATTTCGTGTGTCCGGACCCTCTCCCGTTCTTGCATTTCTTCGTGGGATAGGACGGCTTCCGGGATGCTTCGCCCCCCATCTGTCGGGGTCATGGTCTGTGGCAGGTTTCCGTCCCGGGCCGAGGTCTCTTCGGCTCGGGGTGGAGGGGTCTCGGATTCTGCCCAGGCTTTCAGGGCTTTCTGCATTTCTTCCTTGGTGCCCAATCCTGTGGTTGGGATCCCTTTGTCCTTGCAGAATTGTTTCAGTTCTTTGTGGGTGTATTCTTCCAGCCTTTCCGGCTGGAAGGTTGCGGCCACGGTTGCTTCTTGGCCGTTCATGGTTCCCTTCTTTCCGCCTGGTTAGGTAGTGGGTGCGTTACTTGCCTGTACGATTGCGTCTGGCTCGGATCCTGTCGCTGGCCACCAAATGTTGGAGGTAGGACTACCGGGGAGTCGGGGGGACTACTCCGGGGCCCCTTCCTACCGCAAAGTTATAGCCGAGCGCCGCCGAGAAGCCTCCTAGGAGAGGTCCTTCTCCTGTGATCATACTAGGCCCAGTAACACCACTACACAGGACTCCGTATCAGTTGCTTATCTTGGTACTTTATCAATGGTAGCACATTCAATATATTTACAGGGGGATCGAGTGATCCAGAAGAGTCTCAATGTCTTTGTGGGGGTAGGGTAGCGGGACAGTCTTAGTACCAGCCTGGTACGGGAAGGCTCTGCGCCAGACCTTGCGTGCTGGTCTCAAAGCAGCTCGGACGTGGGGAGCCGCGACGGTGTCTGCAGGGCTCGGGTGGTAGTTCCGCTTAGGTCGAGCCGCAACACAGTCAGCAGGGCTCCGGTGGTAGGTCCGCTTCGGTCGAGCTGCGACGAGGTCAGCTGGGCTCTGATGGTAAGTTCAACAAGGTCGGGCCGCGACAGCGTCAGCAGGGCCCCAAAGGTTCGTGAAGGTCTTTTAAGCACGATGGAGCCGCGACGTCGTCAGCAGGGCTCAGAGTGTAGTTTCAGGATGAGTCTTTCTCCGTAGGGTCAGCCGCAATCCGATCAGCAGGGCTCTGGACTCCGGGATACACCTGTCGTCTTGTTGCCGGTACGCCCCAGATATAGGTCTGGAGCCCTTTGATGTCCGGACCCTTGCGCCCGGGGGGGCGGAGAGGCCGGGTCGGGAGCGGCCAGACGCCCAGCAGGAGAGGCGCCAGGCCCAAGAGAGCTGTGGGCCGATCGCACCTAGGTGTGGAAGGATGGTTGGGGGTCCCATCGATACTGCCCTCCGCCGGGAGTGGGGAGGTGTTCACGTGGTATCCCCCTGGCCAGGGGTTGGCGCCCCGATGTCAGGCCTCGCTGGGACCGAGGCCGGGTGGAGCGGGGTCACGCAGGTGGTTACGTAGAGTCACGTACAATCCAAAATGGAGGAGCCCCGAGGTGCATGGGACCTCGTGCGGCTTAGCGAGGGGGAACAGGACCACGCCACGAGGCCGGCTCCAACAGTATATTACTTTGAATACAAATTATGTTGATCTAAGAATGATGTCGCAGAGAACATTGTGAAATGACAGACAAAAGTACTTCGGAGAAGTGAAGAGAGAAAAAAAGATATTGTGCCAAGCACATCAAAGGAGCTCCCACACAACCAATAGAAATATTACATTTTCTGCAAATGACAACTGAGAAGCAAAGCAAAATACTCCTTTTGCAATTGTGGCACTTGGTGAACATGAAAGAAGAAATTGAAGTCTGCTGTTCCTTGCAGGATTCCATCCCTGAAGCCAGGCTCTTTGGAGTGTGAAGAATTGTAACTAATTTAAAAATGATTCAACTCAGATCATTGATTTAAACAAGCTGTCCATCTGCCTCGATTTAAAGGAATCACTTCTCCCAGTGCCATTATGCAACTGAATTCTGCTAGCAATTCAGCAACAGCTGAAACGTTCTACTCGGTTCACCTTCACTAAACTTAAAAACATTTGAATCTAACTTCTACAATAGTTAAAATAACCCTTTGTTATCCCAAAAAGTACAAGCAGCAGGCTCACCATAAGCTCCATGTTAAGTAGTTTGATCATCAATTTACAAATCATTGGTTTGTATTTGGTTAAACCACTTCACAATGGAGTAGCGAAAGTAATAAATGATGGAATGGAATGCTCCACGGAGAAATTTCTATTTGTTTTAGATATTTCAAGCATCTCTATGCATTACCTTTCATGTGGTTGAATTTGCCTTCTTAACTGTGAGTGCATTCCTTGCACCAGAGGGTCTTTTGCTGCATCTCATTGAAGCGGCCAAAATGGGTGAAATAGGTCTGGGATTACTTGTGCTTCCATTCAGAGGGGAAGTGGTGTGGGGTGGACTTTCCATATACAGAGTGAGAATCAGAATCAGTAATAGCACAGACAAGCTAAAATGCCATGGCATGGATTGCTACAGAGAGCAACAGTATTGTGTGACTGTTTAACTAATTTGGGTTGCATGCCCCTGGTCATTTTCCAGACATATTTCATGCAACGCCCACTGGTTAAACTAAGATAGTGTGTAATATATTCAAGCAAAGCATTTAAGGGCATTTCAATTTTGTGTCTGTAAATCAGATTTTAGTCTCACAAAAGCTTTGCGACTCGAACCTGTGCACTGTAGATTTTAAAAGCATAAATATCAAAAGTATGTGACTAAAAGCCAAGGCTCGACAATTGATAAAAGACTAATTAATTACCTAAATAGAAAGAAAATTATAAAATAAAATGTTCAGAAATGGTAAACAAGCATTGGCAAAGCCAACAGTTCTTGCTCTGCAAATGCTGGATGCCTTTATAATGCAGTTTAACTAAGTGGAACCAGGAGCTTTTGAAAAGGACCAGCACACGTGCTCCTTTCAAAAATATTTGAAATATAGAGGTGTGCAGTTCCTAGAAAGGGATAAAGTACTAATTAGATAACAGTTCAGTGGAATATGCCCCAATAGGAGCAAGTACCCTCACACACCACAAGAGGTGTCATGCTTCATCATCTTAGCATGCTCCTCATTGGGCTGGAGCTGCACTGCCCGACGGGCACCCGCAAGGGGGCTTTTGTCGGACTTCTTTTGATTTGCCGATGGATGAATTGTGGGTATGTGGGGTATGATGTGTTTGTGTAGTGTGGAGAGAAAGAAAAAATATTAAAATAGGTGTAGGGATGCTAGGTTTTAGTAAACCTTATTTGTGTCACTCACTACCCTAATTAAAACATATAGTGTTGCTCGTGTGGGATTCAATGGTCCTAGGGAGGAGACGTGGTTAGATTCTAAAGAGTATGGTCAACATGTTTCTTGCCTACTGTAGCCCAAATGGGTCTTTTGGCAATTCGTCAGGACCGGAGAAAAAACAACCTACACTACTGCGCAACTGATTCGTAAAGTGTACTTGAATTTCTCGTAATCAGTCACAACATGTGATACAAAGCATAAATCTACCTTGATAATCCAACTGACCTGAAAAGCAAAAGATAAAAAATAAACAGTGCATGTGATACTTGAATTCTTATCATGCTTCTGACCAAAATAAGGCTGAGATCGCAACATGTAGAAAATAGATAGACGTTTCATAGCCCTCCAAGAAATAGATGGAATTTGGCCACTTGGCCTCATTGTCTATTGTGAGGTATTATGGTCAATTTATGATCTCTGGTAAATCCCAGTGGGTTTGCTTCTAGTAAAATCAGATGTAATCCACATCAGAATGATGCAGTTTTTATTTATAAGAAACAAGGAACTTTCAATCAATTTTATTTCATTTAGGGACCTGGCTAACCCCCATTCCTCTGTCAATTTGAGACAGTTTTTGAAGTGTTTGATCTTAGCAAGAGATAAACGCAGAAGGCATGACCTCATTTCATCAGCACACTGTTCAGCCTCATAATTAGATCATCCAAAAGCCTCACATAAAGTTTTAAATATTCAAGAGAAAGGACTATCCAGTTGGCGATGCTAAAGAGAATTGATGCAAGCTTCAACTAAATTACCAGAAAACATTAATATATTAGACCCAATGACTTGAGAAGGAGGCAAAGCAATACTAGATATGATTCATAATAGCCATTAACTGTTTGGGACATTCAACAAACATACTTTATTTTGGGCAAAACCCAGACTTCAGAACAGCCTACTGATAACCTGAGGCTGGTGAAATTCCACTTTGAGGAATTTCAGAAATGAGGAAAAACATTTTCTTTGAAAAAATTGATGAAACTCCATACCAACAGATTTACTATAAAAACAGCATGAGGGAAGGAAAGTAACACAAGAAAAAAGAGAACGAGTCGAAGGGACAGAAGTAATGGTCAGGCATGGGTAGAGGTATCAAAGTATAATTAGTGGAGCAAGGGTATAGGTACTTAGGAGCCAATTACGATGACCGCCATCCTAGCGGGATCAGGACCTGTCATGCGACGGTCCCGCACCCCTAATTATAATGCGACCGCCAACGCGGCGGTCGCATCTGGCAATTTACCATTGTGGCGGGTGCTGCTGGCTTCAGCACCCACCGCAATGTTAAATGGCCATGTTGTGGATCTCCCTGCACAACGTGGCAGGCACCGCGCGGTGTCTGCCACCTTGTGCAAGGAAATGTAGGGGGTACCATGGGTACCCCCAGTGCACAACTGCCCCCCCGAGGGGGCCCGTAATAGGCCCCCCTGAAGCCAGCCTCCGCCAGCCTATCCATGGCGGTTCAACCTCCATGGAAAGGCTGGCTGACACCAGCATTGTGATCGTGTGGGCTGTGCCAGCTAGGTATTCACACCCATACTATATTTAATCTTTGGTAAAGAAATATAGGTCGAAGGGGGAGCATTTTTATCCTAGTTGTCCTGCTAGGTACTGCCACCATATCCCCGGTCAGATCCGCTCTGCCAGGCAGTCGCAACGATTGCCTGTGGCAGAAGCGTGGCGGGCACTCTTTGCGCTCGCCACGCTTGTGGCACAATTCCCCCCGCATTCCTAATGTGGCGGGTGGGAATGGGAGCCAGATGGCGGAGGGACCGCCTCCGCTGGCCCGGTGGTGGTGGTCTCTCCACCATCATAATGAGCCCCTTACTCTTGTAAGGGAAAAAAGGTACATGTAAGGGTTGAGGTACCAGGTTATACATAGAAGTAAAGATATACCAGTATAGATAGGTGTGGGCAGTGGTAGAGATACATGGGTAGAGGTGGAGTTAGTAGAAAGAAAGTAGGTTGTAGGTGTAGGTGCTCAGGTATAGATAGGGGCTTAGGTTCGGGGTACAAGTAGGGTATGAGTACTAAATTATAGGTATGGGTACAGTTACTAGGGTGTTGGAAAGAATAGATGACAGGGATAAATAAAATAAAAATTAGATGAGAGCGAAAGGGGGAAGAACGGACAGGTACGGAAAGAAGTATGAATAAAGGGGAAGAAGAAAAAGGGTCCTGTTAGGTAGCTCTTTTCCACCAAGCAATAGAAAAAGAGAGGTGAGAAAGGACGGCTGAAGAAGAAGTGAGAGCTTGTTTCCCCCATGAGCAAATAATAAACGAAAAGCATTTAACAAAACATGTGTGCCTTCTTGCAAAGTCCATTCATTTGAAAAAATACAAGGACACAATTTAGTGAATAGCCTCCTGCAGTACAGGTTTCCACAAGCAAATGGTTCTCAAGATTCACCTGCAATAAAAGGCATATGGCCTACTAATGCTTAAGGGTGGGCGGAGTTGGTGGAGTGGCACTACGCGGGATTCCACGGAGTTGCTTAAAAATTCAATGGAATTCCGCTCTGCCCTATGGACGCAGAACTGGAGGGTTCCTGACTCCCAGACTGCCACCTGCAAGTAACCTGATGATGATGAGCGAAGAGGAATAGACCTGTTTGATTAACATTGGTTTCAGCAGGACACAACCTCTTTGTGGATTATCATCCCATTGCAACACTCCCCTCCCCACCCCCGCGTTATTGCATTAGTAGTAGTTTACCAGTTAGATTACCTTACACTTGGTTATCCTCAGTACCACAGCCCACCAGTCTCTCTTAGCCTCCTGCCGTCTGACTCCTGCTCTGTCCAGAGCACACTGCGCTGGGAAGAATCCTCCGAGCTCCGATGCCCCATCATGGATTCGCTGTGGGAACTTCCAACTACCGACTCCAAGGACAGCAAGAGAACTGCAGTGCGCATGTTGCACTGAGTGAAGACAAGCCTGTCTCAGGAAACCCCATGACAGGGTCAAGCAAAATCTAGTTGGCACCGGCAAACTCCGCTCTGCTGCGGGTGCCAGAGTTTTTGCCAAACTTCGCGCTCCAAGTGTTAGCCACCCACGGTTAGTAATGCAGCAGACATCTCATAAAGAAATGGCTACGGTAGCATGAAATCAAGGGCTGGTGCCAGTGAACAAACATGGCACAGAATCGATCGATTGCTGGTGTCACTCCGGTGGATCTCGGCAATGCTTAGAGACTACCCCTAGGAGTTACAATGCACACTTACCTCCTAACATGATGCTTGCACTGTGAGAAAGTCAGGTAAGTGTTTGTCTCCTCATGGATTTTGTGATGGGTGTTACACACTGTAAATTACAAGCATTTCATAATATTATCAATAGTGAAAATATGGCCCTGTAGGCCCATTGTGGGAAAATGAGAAATGATTGAAGAAAGACCCTTCAGTTGTAGAGCACAGTAGGCCTGATGGCAAGTCAACCCCATCACCAAAGTAGCATTTCATGTTCATGTCTTTGATGATTCTCTATCATATGCCAGTGCAGAGTGCTGTTCAGAATAAAAATAGTAGTGTGCAGCACACTCCCCCACGCCTTCTTGATTCATGGTCAACAAATGACCATCTACTGAATGTGCACAAAATAAGATGGTATCTGTTTGTATTCAGCTTTGTGGAGGTGGATGAAGAAAGACAAAATAAATGCACTTATCAATGCCAGGCTTGATTTCAAGTAAGGACTTTTGTATTTGAAACACTTCTGCTAGCACCTTTGCATTTCAGGGAGGGATCCCTAAAAAGATTTACCACTTTCCTTTGACGGGTTTTTCATTGTGAGAAGCATTTCTCAAGAAGTAAAACAATAGCCTGCACATTCTAAATTGTGCGCTTTAGTGTATATTTTTTGCATTGTTTCATACAAATGGATTTCTCAGCAATACTCTGCATCAACATTACGACTGCTCAGTTGCATGTGAAATGGGTGTGTGATTTCTGGTTTCACTTATTTCGGTCAGCATATAAACACATAAACTTTAATTCTTTACCTTAGCTATGGCACCTCTGCTCTTGACAAAACAACACACCTAAAGCTGGCAGCTTCATCTTCAGTGCCTGTTTCCTAAAAAATGTACATTTAGAATCCCATCACTCAACATCAGTAAATATGGATGATTCAACCGTTGCTCAAAAGGATTCCCTTGCATGTCAACAATTTTATCCTCTTCTATAGGGCATTTCAAGATGATATATGAAACTGTTAACGTTTTCTGCAATTCTACATATAAAATAGCAAAGAAAGACACTCTAGTGCCAGTAAAATCTATCTCTCCCATTTCAATGGAACTGCTGCTGAAAGAAATCAGAGCACTAAAACCCTACATGGAAAAAACGAATTAACAGCTATAAATCCTAGATGAAAAAGGGACCCATACGGAAAATGGGTTCACTGAGTTTGAGCAATATTTTGGAGCTCTCAGAGATTCAATTCGCATGCTTAACCAATTGCAAATAGAAGTTTCATTGTAAGAAAAAGTGGAAGATCTTGAAAATGAAATAGGAGGAATAACCGTAGAATCAATGGCCAACCAGAAGGTTTGGAATGTGATGACCCTGTCTCATTCAGTACTAACTTGGCTCATTGACTTGGTCACAAACTCCATCCCTCTGCTACCTCATCTAAATTCAGAAAAGTCATTATCCTTTTTATGAGTACACTGATTTGCTTAAATTCATTATGGCCACCAAGAGCAAGGGTCAAATCTAAAGTCATTATGGACACCCAGAGTAAGGGTCATATTTCTTGGTTGAGAAGCAAAGTTTTTTTCTTAAGATCTTGCAAAATCCACTGCTGGCACAAGTAAATTCTTGGATATGTGCCCAGTACTTAGCGCTATAACTGCTAATATTAGCCTTCCAATCCATGTCCCTTTAATGTTACTTCCAAAATTAGATTACATCACAAGGTTATCCAGCTGTTCTAAAGACATTTCTGTATAATTGCAAAGAGGAAGAGATGGACACACCAAGACTTTGTAACATCTAATATTCATATTGATGAGGCCATTTAAATTATCTCTCATAGAACTGAATCTTTTTATGTTGTTTGTTAATTTTTACATTGTTTACATTGTTCTCTAAATCAGATAATATATTTCCAAACTTTCTACTTTTGTCTTCATTTAGGTATTGGTATCAAATTTGCTGTTGTTTGTTTATCCTCATCTTTACGTTTTTGGTCTTCCTCTAATACCACCTGTTAGATTTGGGGGTCTCTAGTTGGCATAGGTAGGTACCTGTGACAAAAAGTGACCCTTGCGTCTAGTCAGGGTAAAGGCGTACACTCCCAAAATAACCCCTGCTCACCCCCTTGGTAGCTTGGGACGAGCAGACAGGCTTATCTCAGAGGCAGTGTGTAAAGCATTTGTGAACCCATACAGTAATCAAGTGACAACACTTCAGATGGACACCACACAAGTTTTTTATCAAAAATCAGTATTCTGTATATAGATTTATCACAAGACCATAAACGACAAAAATCCACAATACTGTTACTTTAAAATGGTAGAATTTAGCTTAGTTCTCTTAAGAGGGTAAATGCGACACTGAGAGTTCAATGTACCTTCGATGCGACACGCAGGGCAATGAAAGTGTTGCAAAGACGGTGATGTGTTGAAGTGCAAATAAACAAAGATGGCGCTTTCTTCTTGATGCGACAAGCTTCCCGGTGATGCGGCAACGCCTGATGCAACGTCGATGCCCTTCACCGGTGATGCAAGATGTTTCCTCACGATGCGAGCCACGACAGGCCCTGCGACACGCTTCCCAGTGATGAGGCGGCATCTGCGGCGACGTCGATCCTCTCCTCTGGCGATGTGAGTTGCTTCCACAACGATGCGAGCCGCGACAGGCCTTGTAATACTCTTCCCGGTGATGCGGCGGCGTCTGCGGCAACGTCGATCCTCTTCTCCGGCGATGAGCCGCAACAGGCCCTGCGACACGCTTCTCGGAGATGCGACGGCGTCTGCAGCGACGTCGATCCTCTTCTCCTGCGATGAGCCGACACAGGCCCTGCGACACGCTACCCAGTGATGCAGCGGCGACGTCGATCCTCTCTCCTGGCAATGCTTTTGTGGACCTGCGTTGACTCAACGATTCTTCTGCGACGCGCTTCCAGGAGATGCGACGGCGTCTGCGGCGACGCCGATCCTCTTCTCCGGGGATGTGAGGCGCTTCGTGTTGTGAAGGGGCAGTGGCAGTTCGGCGACACACTTCCTGAGTCGCGCTTCCAGCTCCTTGCGACACGCAAGTCCTCAAAAAGTCCAGCACAACTGCAGGCACTTCAAGAGAACTCTTGGGGAGCTGGTGGGTGAAGTCTGTTGGCCCTGAGACTTCAGCAGGAGGCAAGCTCTTTTCCAAGCCCTTTAAGATCCTTCACAAGTTGAATGAAAATGCACACAAAGTCCTTTCTCCTTTCTTTGGCAGTCAGGCAACCACTGCAGGCCAATCCCCCAAGCAGCACTTCAGCTTAGGGATAGTCTCTCCTCAGTTTCTTCTGGTTCCACTCCTCAGCAAAGGTTTCTTCTTGTTTCCCAAAGTGATCTAAAGTTCTTGGGTTTGGGTCCCAATATTTATACTAAGATGCTCTTTGTTCTGTGAAGGCAGAGAGGCCTTTGCCTAGTCCAAACCAGTTCTGGTCAGTCCTGGAGCACTTTGTTTACATGACTCCTTCTTTCCTTTCAGAGTGCAGGGCAGAGACATCAGACGCACCACAGGAGGTGGAGCCAGCATTGTGGATGAAAGGCACAGCCCTATTCAGGTCCCAGGTGCAACTCCTCCCTCCCATCTAGATGCAGATCTCTCTATTCTCCACTGGGCTATCTCACCCTGTCTCCTGGAATCCCCCAGCCCTGTCACTCAAACTCCAGACAAGGAATACACAGCCTAACAGAGGCAGGTTTGAATGGTTAGACAAGAAAATACCTACTTTCTAAAAGTGGTATTTTCAAACACAGAATGTTAAAACCAACTTCACTAAAAGATGTATGTTATCATTCTGAGTTCAGGCATAATAAATTCGAATTTCTACCATGTTCCCTGAATCAGCTAGGATTATAGGATGTAATAATCAAACTGCCCATTCGGGCCTATGGAGAACAGGTAGCCTTGCAATAGTGAAAAACGAAAATTGCTGTAATTCACTATTAGAACATGCCACACACACCAGGGCATGTCCTACCTCATCCTTACAATGCACCCTGCCCTTGGGCCTACCATAGGGGTGTCTGATATGAAGAAAAGGGGAGGTTTAGGGACTGGCAAGTGGGTGTACTTACCCAGTCAGCATGATAGTACCAGACTGCACGCAGGCTCTGCAATGGCAGGCCTAAGACACACTTTTACAGGCTGCTTCTGTGGGTGGCACAACCAGTGCTGCAAGCCCACCAGCAGTATTTGGATTACCAGCTCTGGGCACTCCTGGTGCACTGTACTAGGATCTTACAGGTAAACCAAACCAACCAATCACGGAATCACTAATTTATACATTAATTTACAATAGGGAGCACTTGCACTGTGGCACTGGACAGCAGTGGCACAGTGCTCAAAGCATCTAACACCAGCTAAGACACATGAGGCAACAGCAAAAATGGAAGGGAGACCCACGCCAAGGTGCCAGGTCTAACACCACCCCAAAGTACAGATGTGTTGTCTTCATCATCTGGTCCCCACCCTCAACTGGCTGCTTCCTATTAAGGCGTTTCCCTAGTTATTTATTTTTCTATTTAGTTTTTTCTTCTTGATTCTTCTTTTTTCCTATTTTCTAAGGGTAGATTTTATTTTGTGGCCTTTCCTCTTCCATTTGGCAATCAATGTTTGCTACATCAAACTGTTTGCCGTTTTTGCTCATGAGATTGTCATATATATTTCTTCATGTGTATACTGGTCAAGTTAATTGCATAATTCAACTATAGCTTTTGTGGTCATTTCTCTGAATAGCAAGGCATTTGGTTCTCCATTAAAAGCCAAATAGTCTTATCACATCTATCTAATTTGAAAACTGAAATTGCATTGCTGCAAGAAACATTTAGTTGATGCAGAAGCTTTAAAAATTAAAAAATGTTTGGTAGATAATGTGTTCTTTTAAACAGGTTCAGAGAAAAATAATAATCTGATAATTTAGTGAAAAAAGTAATTAAGGGGGTCATTAGGATGGCAGGGGGATCGCCACCGCCGAGCCGGCCATCCCAACTTGATTTACCCCCGCCATATTATTATGGCGGGGGTATCACAGCGGACGCAAAGTGCGCCCGCCGCTTTTCCGCCGGTCGGCAATTGTTACGATTGCAGGCCGGGCGGACTTGGCCACTAATATGGTGGCGGTGCCTACCAGGCACCGCCATCCATATTAGGATGGGTGAGGTAACCGTCCTTTCACCGCCATAGAAAGGCTGGTGGGGATGTGCTTTGGGGGCCTGTTGAGGGCCCCCAGGGAGGTTTGGGGGAGCACCTGGGGTGGTACATTCCCATGCACAAGGTGGCAGGCACTGCGCGGTGCCTGCCACATTGTGCATGGGAATGCACAACATGTCTATTTGGCATTGCGGCGGGTGCTGCTGTAAGCACCCACCGCAATTTCAAATATGCGGAATGCGACCGCCAGGGTGGCGGTCGCATCATAATCAGCGGTTCCGGACCGCAGCTCGTCTGGCGGCCGGTCCCAGCACCATGAGGATGGCGACCGGACTGAAGTCTGCCCGCCATACTAATGGGCCCCTAAATGTCAAACTAAGTTCTCAAAAAATTGATGGCAATGGAAGATGGGTTGGAATTTATCTAATTGTTAACTATATACCATCATTTGTTTTAAATGTTTATGGTGCTACTCAGCATGATAAATCCATTTTGTGTAACATTACTGATAAACTAATGGCAATTATGGATGGTTATAGAATTTTTAGAGGTGATTGTAACTTGATTATAGATCCTATTTTAAATAGGAATTCTAAAGTCACCTATATTTCAACCAATATGCAAAACAGTTTACCAGTGCCATAAGTCAAAGATCTCTTGTGGGTGCTAGGAGACTTTGTAATCCGAAGCTGAGAGAA
Organism: Triturus cristatus; assembly: GCF_964204655.1. Lineage (NCBI taxonomy): Eukaryota > Metazoa > Chordata > Amphibia > Caudata > Salamandridae > Triturus > Triturus cristatus. Next base: position 910,835,169 of record NC_140581.1, on the reverse strand, counting down.
TTTACTTTTTTCTCTCCAGTCCATATTTCCCAACCCAATCGATGATTTACTTGTCACTAAAGCTTTCTTTCAACATATTCTTGAAGCTGAAACTGTTGCAATTCTGATATCTAATTCTTGCCCTGTTATTTTGGATTTAGATTTAATACCCATCTCTAAAAGTCTCAAGGGATATTATTTAACAAATACTTTATATTAGACACATCCTTCACCCAGGACTTTGAGTCCTTTAGTAATTAATTGTTTAGTTTAAATAGTACCAATGACATCTCTAAACAGATCGTTTGAGACTTAGGGCCTGATTTAAATCTTGGTGAGACTGGTACCTTTGTTGCTTTTTTGACAATCTTCCTGCATGCCGCCTTGGCGGTCCACCATCCCAATTTAGATATTGACTGGGCACTGGAGGGAAGAACACCTGGTCCTGCAACTCTGCCATGAATCTTGGACCTTGTCAATGACGGTACAGCAAGGATTGGCTGGTGGTAGGACTTCAGCCATGACTCCAGCAGAGCTGACAACGATGTGCCACCCAGTTCGCCCAACTATGGTGGGAAGACTCCTACTTTCAGTTAGTGGAATGGAAGGTAATGAGGCAATAACTTACCTATTTTCTGCTCCCTCTTCCCTTTCCTTTATCTACGCATTCGTCCAGGTCCTCCCAATGCTGCACTGACAACACCACCACATCAAATGAATCCATTGTCACCAGGTGTGCCACAAGGTAAGCCACTCATACATTTCACCTATGTATCATGTGGGGATCATTCAGTGGTGTGTACATTTTGTGTAAGTGGCATGCAAAATGTGACAAAAGGGGACATATCATATTGCCTACATATGCATTGCAATCTAACATGACACATGTGTATTTAGACCCATAAATAAGTTGTACTTGACTTCATGCACTCTGCTGATAATCCGCCACTCACAGACTGCCAGCACAGTGGTAACATCCAAATAAAGTCAGGACATCCCGTTGGCCTGAAGGCGACGGAGTACTTTCAACCAGAAGAAAAGATCGCTGAGGTTTTCTGCCTATTGCCGCAACATTTAAATATGGCAGGCAAAAGACAGTGATGTAGCGGACTACTTGGGACCGCCACCGAGGTGGGACAGCGGTAAGACCATCAAGAACTAAATCAGGTACCAAGACATCTGTCTGAGATTTTATCATCAGCTAACCATCAAAGAAAATGAAGATGTAAAATAAGAAAATAATGGATAAAATGAATGATGTTAAGAATTTAGACAGGTCATATTTCTCTTCTAAATCAAAAACTTGTTATATACATTGATAAATGCTAAAATCCAATTTAGTAAACTTTCTACAGAAAATGATACTTCTTATCTGCTGATTCAGGGCTAAATATTATGAGGCCTAGGAAAAAGCTGGCAAACCTTTGGTCAATTATCTCAAAATAAGGAAAAACCTGATAAAAATAGACTCAATTTAAAAATGTAGTACCGTGACCATTTTCAAAGATTCAGAAATTTAGTTTGAATTTACAAAATATTATGAAAAACTATATAAACTGATATAACCCCTCCATCAAGCTAGCATATAAAAGTATTTGTCATCAGTTCGAATGATCACAATTTCCATATCATTTTTTTCCTGAGAAAATAATATTTAACACAAGATATAGTTAGTTTAATTAACTTTAATAAAAACGATAAGTCACTTGAACTAGACATTTTTCGCCTCAATTTTATTACATCTTTTCAATTTGATACTCTTGAAATTACATTAGGTATTTATAACTTTTTCAGATAATAAATTAGCAGGGGGTAACTTACAGGATGCTCTTACATGTATTATCACCAAAAAAGGCAGAGTACAAACTCCTAAATTATGTAAAAAGTATAGGGCTATTTCATTAGTAAATACGATTACAAAATATTAGCTAAAATTATTGCTCTTTGTCTCTATCCTTTATTGCCAAACATGTTAGGGAAAGATCAATCTGGTTTTATCAAAGGTACCTTTGTTTAAGATAACACTAGACTTTAAAGTTTTAAGCAAGTCTACCCTTTTTCAGCAAAAACCCTTAATGATAAGAATGCATTTGATCATATGGACTGGACTTTTATTTTTCACATTGTAAAATGGTATAGTTTTGGCTCTGAATGTATTAATCTAATTTCACTCTTATACTCTTCCCCTGAAGTGTCTATTTGTGTTAATAATTCAATTTTGGTGCAGAGACAGAATATCGGCGCTGAAATATCGAATTGCATGAATATTGAGTCAAGAATATCGATGGTGTAAAATATCGAGGTACGTTTTTTCGTTGTTAAAAATATAGATTTTTTTGTAGTGTAGAAATATCGATTTTGTAAATATTGATGGCAAATACATAGTTGTAAATAATATCGATTTGTTTTATTTTAGTTTTTGTTTAATGTTGTAAGTTTTTGAATTAATTTGGTATTAGTTATTTTATATTTTTTTAATTGATTTTTTATGTTAAAATTTTTGTTTTTAATGGTTTTTAATTTATTTTTAGGAGTGGGGTGTTGGGTTTTTAAGGGATAATGGTGGGGAGTAATTTAATACATTTTGTGTGAAATGTAAATACTTTTCACATATTTATAATATTTTAGGAGTGTGATGTTGGGTTTACAGTGGATAAGGGTGGGGAGTAAATGTCTAGTGCTCGAAGAACCTGTTGGGTAACTGTGCGCTTTATAAATGTAAATACAATACAATACCATACGATTAAGACTGTCGGTTAAAAAGAAATGAATATTAAAAATATTTTTGAAATATATCAATACTTTTTAAAAAAGAAATGTAAATTTTTAAAATGTAAAACATTTTTAATGTTTTGGGGGTGTTAATATTTTGATGGAAATTGTGTGAAATATTTTAGAAATATTTGTTTAAATTAAAATGTGTATACATTTCTTTAAAAAAAACATTTTATATAATTTTTTTAGTAAAATTATGAAATATGTATTTTACAAAATTATATTTTGTACATTTTATTATTTAGTATATTGAATATTATTTTGAATACAATATTATTCAATATATTATATAATTTACAATTTTTTTAACACATTTATTTTGTAACATATTTTTTCATTCAACATTTTCATATTGGTTGCACATTTACAGAATATGAAACAAACATACATTTCAATATATATTAAGTATTATATTTTTCCTTTTTTGATAATATAATATTTAATGTATATTTTACAATTTGTTGTATATTTTTTGAACATTTGTAAAAAGCAATTATGATAAATAAAAATATACATTTAATTTGTTGTATTTTTTAAAATTATTTCTCCATTTTTGTCTATGGGGAGTCAGTCTTTTTTCATTTTTATTACGTGGGCATTTGTTTCCCATTCCCTCACTTTTCTGTCTGTCTGTTTCGTTTTTAGGTCATTTTGGAAGACGGACACGGTTAGGAGCTGTATTTCGTCAGTTAAGGTAAGTTTAACTTAGGGTAGGGGCGAGGTAGTAGCAGTGTCATTAGATTTGTTAGGACGTTATTTGTTCACTTTTGGTGTAGTTAGGTGTTGTTTTGGTAGATAGGTGTTTTGACATAGTGTTGGATAGAAGTAGAGTGCTATGTAGTGTTAGTTATGTGTTGTTTAATTCTGTTATCTTGCATTTAATGTTGATAATAATGTGTGTGGGTCTGTACATGTTATTGTGGAATGGTGTTCTTTTTTAATTTTACAGGTTTTCTGTTTTGTTAAAGGATGATGCTAACAAAACTTTTTTTTTTTTTTTAAAGGAAAATGTATTTTGTTTTTTTTAAACAAGTAACTTTACATTTCCTTTTATTTTTCGTGTTTGGTGGAGCATTTTTTTTTTAAACTACTTTTTGGCATTTTGATGGTTTTGCTATTGAGAAGATTGGGTAGTTGGAGCCTTTTTTCAACACTTCCCTTTTTTGTGTTTTTTAAAAAACTAATTTTCAGGTTTTTGAGGGCTTTGTTATTGAGAGGATTGCATTGTTGGAGCTTTGTTTCTACAGTTGTGTTTTTTCATTTTTCTGGGGGGCTTTCTTTTTTAATGGATTTGTATTCCAATTTATCTTCTATGGATTTTTTCATTTTTGAGGATCGTCTACTGCAACATAACTGTAAGTTATTTTTCATTATTTTGGGTGGGAAATGTTTTTGGTTAAATTGGTTTGTTTCTTTTCTTATTTTAATAATTATATTATGTCATATATTTTTGTGTTCGTTTTTAAATTTTAAATGACGTAAATATAATTATTAATTTACAAAGATTAGAATTATGTTGTTTAAATGTTTTGTGATTTTAAAATGCTTATGATGTTCAGCTTTATTTTCTGTTTAAAGTACAGATTCAGCAATCATGTCTAGGTATTCTAGCCCTTTGGTGTTTGAAAATAGTCGAGTTTTGTGTTTTAGGTATTCATACATTGTTTTTGTTTACTGAGTTTAGGGCCGATTTTAGTTAGAGATTGCTCTAGTCTTAGCTCTTGACAGCTCTGTTCTTTTTTGATAGTTTCTATTAGTTTGTGTAGGTTTGGTTGTCCTCTACCTATTGTGGCTTGGAAGGCATTATGCCATCCTTCCACTGCGTTGTTAGTTTTAGCTTTTTGAGCTAGAGTGCTATTGTAGACGTTTCCCCAGGGTATTTGGAACTTTGGTTTTCTACGGTGCCCTGACCTATGTAGCCTTCCCACCCAAGTGTCTTCAAAGTAGTCTAGGAAGGGAGTTAGTTTTGTTTTGTTTGCTTGATAGAAAGGGCTTTCAATAAGTATGTTATGATGGTTGGCTAGTTCAGCTGTTCGTACATAGGCCAGGGCTATTACATTTTTAATTTGTTAGGCAAAGTTTCTATTGGTGGCGTAATCTATACTTACGGCCCGATTCCTATATCGTTGGGAAAGCAAACCGAATGACTTGTGTCCGGAATGCTTTCCATACGATTTATCTCAGGGGAGCATGACCGAACAAGTACAATGCATTTGAATGCATCCGGATACTAATCGGTCGAACGAGCACAGGGGCTTCCATTGACAAAAGGGGTGGTAGGGGATCATCGTGCACCCTGTGGCGGGCACCCCTTGGTGCCTGCCACACTATTCATGCTTTGACAGGGGGGACACATGGGTTCCCCCATGGGCATGATTTGGAGGGCCCCGGGTGAAGGGGGGCCTGCTACAGGCCCCCAAAAACCGATTCTGACAGCCTTTTCAATCCAGAATAAATGAATCGTAAAGGCTGTCTGAATCATGCATCGTACTTGCTCGTTTGGAAACCCTACTCCACAGAGCTGTAGGATTCAGCTCCGGAGGGCTCTATGTCTCCGTATGCCTTCTGGAACCGATTCAGTCTTTCACGCTTGATGGTTGTCCATTGAAATTTTAACTTGTTTTTCTTTCTTTAAAAACTAAATCCAAAAGCATGATTTTGTTTTCAAAAAACAAAAACTAATGACCATCAAACCATGGGTGTTTTCCCATGGTGTGGGGGTGATTTTGATGCTCTTACTGTCTCTTACCTCCAGGTTTTTCAAGTCCGTAAGGGATAGTAAAAACTGGCCATTTGACCTCCCACTCTAAATTGAGTGAGTGGTCAGATGGACAAACGTCCAAAAGCCCTTACTCCATTGAACTGACGAAGGAGTACACCAGTGATGGAGTCGCAGTATGCTTTGTTGCTAGCATACTTAAGATCTAGCCAACTGTAAATCAGGCAGGCAGACCTTCATTTCAGCAGAGAGGATACTCCATCACTGTTGTGATGGAGGTCCCTCTCCCCCAACGTTTACATTGGCCCATACTTTATGCTGTCATCATTTTTATGGAATAAGAAAAATTCTCATATGTCACTTCTTAAATTAAATAAATAAGAAGACAGGTTTAACTTTTCAGATTATCAAACGTATCAGAATGTTTTTTTCTTAAAGCAAACTTCACCCTGTTTAATAGATGGTACTGCTGTCTCTACTTCCTTCTGGTTTGATATAGCGAAACCATGAATTCATCTCTACTCCTTTAAATCATTCTGATATGTTTCACAAAAAACGACTTTCATGTCCTGTTTCATACCAAGGAATGTCTGCAGATTATTAAGGTCATTACTTTTTTCACAAATTGGAGAAAAGAAATGCTTTCTTAATTCATCATTATAGCATAGCAATATCACTCAATAGATTAATAGAAAAATACGTTAGGACTTATGGAGAAAATGGTTTACTATGGGTAAATCAACTTTTACAAGAAAAAAGTCTCATTTCTTTTTTTCAGGAAACATGGGGGTCGATTCCAATCCTGGAAAAAGGCTGTATGAATCGTTGTACGGAGCGTTTTCTCCGTACGACTCGTACCCGGTAAACTTTCCTTACAACCTAGGAAGTACGATTCGTACAGAAAGCCTCTTTCCGTACGAATCGTACAAAAGACCGTACGAGTAAAAAAAAACAATGATTCGGATCCGGAACAGCCTGTACGTGACGTCCAGACGTATTTAAGCAGTGGTTTCCGGCCCAGCAAGTACGATTCGTCCCTACGGCACCCCGTACGGCGCTTTTCTTACGGGAGCCAAAAACAGCCGTAAAAGCAGAGTCCTACAAACGGAGCCCCGGTACGCGACGTACACGCCATGAACCCCATCGTACGTGTCATCCCAGTCCTCTTAGCCTACGACCTGGTGCACCGAAACCGATGCACACGCCACAGAAGGTGAGAACAACACCCAGGGGCCAGGGTGGGGGTGAGGGGCAGGAAACATACCCCATACCCAAAGCCAAACCTATAATATGGAGCCCATACATTACCACCAGGATCTGATCACTTGGGGGGGCGTGTCTAGCAACCCCTGCATACCGCAACAACGGAAGTGGACGTGTACGGTGCATTGCACACGTACCCGTACGGCACTAGTACAATAGTGATACGAGGCGTACACACGCAATGAATGCGTATGTACGGTGCGTACATATGCGATGTTGTTGTAAGGTGCATACATATGCATGGGGGGCCCTGTACGACTCGTACGCCTGTACGACTCGCACCCCGGGAACAACTTTTCCCGGGATACGAGTCGTACAAAGTTCGCTTCGTAGCCGGTAAAGTCATTCCCCGTGTACGGGACGTCTTCCGTACGATTCGTAAATCGGAAAGCCGATCCGGATCGTACTTGTACGGTCGGACTGTATTTTTACGATTCGTACAGAAAAGTGTCCGGGTCCGTCTCGTACAAATTTTCCCGATCCGATTCGTACGGATCAGGCTGATCCGTATGTATTTTTCCCGTACGAATCGTACTTCACGGGTCGGATGGGACTTGTACGATTCGTACGGAAATAATTACGGATACGAGTCGTACGGAAAAAAAAAATACAGGATCGGAATCGACCCCATAATGTCTTTTCTTCCGACTATTTCAGAAATGTGATATATTACAATCTAATAGTAAAAATGACAGAGAAAATATTTATCTTTCACAGGTTTTGTCTTCATCTCCAAAAGCATCTAATATCTACAAAGCCTTTGATATACCTATCAATACGTGACATAAAACAGAGATTGAAGTATAATGAGAACACAATCTAAATGTTTCATGATTGATAAATTTGAGAACTAGTTTGAAAACAAAATATGGCTTAAAATTCAGACATCATCTCAAGCCGCTAATGCAACCCAAACTTTATCCATTATTTATAAAAGACTTGCGAAATCTTCTACAGTTTTACATAAAACAAATAGTAATATTCTTCCTACTTGTTGATATGGCAATGCCAAATGTTCTGACAAAACATTCATTATTCACTTGTCATTATAGTCATGAGTTCTGTTAGAAAGTTGGGAAACTAATACATTTGATCTTGGGTGTAACAGTTTATTTTGGTAAGCAAAATTAATTCTAGGATGCCTCTGTGATTACTAGAATGCTCCATTTTAAATGTTAATATTATAGATTTAGTGGCAGATTTCGATGTCTGGGAGTACTGAGGGATTTCCGGACGGCAGACGGTAGTCTGTCGGAAGCCGTCCGGTAATCCGAGGTGGATTCCTTTCCGACCGAGCCCATCGGAATGGCTCGGTCGGAAAGGAATCCGAACGGCACCTTCCGATCCGGACAGAAGGGCTCCGACTATCGGTCGGAGCCCTTCCGTCCGAGATTGGAATTGGCACCTTAATATTTGCAATTACTAAGAAGTGGAAACATTCTAATAATATCTCCTTCCAAGCTTGACAGTATGGTGTATGCTACAATAATAGACTTGATAGAGGATATGTAAATCCTAATTCACTTGCGATCAAAAGAGAACCTATGTGGTCATGCATAACTGGTTTTCTTAATGTATTGTTTACATGTTCTAATCTACATCAGCTGAAGTATGAAGAAGTTCTCAAACACGCTTGAAACCTACATTTTTCATCACCATATTATTGACGTGCTTAGAATGTAGTTATCATTATACTTTACATTCTACTCACTGTATTGTTTAGGACGATGATATACATAATTTTTGTCACTCATGTTATATACATGAAAATGTTGCTATGTAATTAAATTTACTCTCCAATATGATTCCTCTTTATGCCATCATCTCTTTTCTTGCTCATCTATCTTTTCTTTTTGTCCTTTTAGTTTGTTTCTCATATTCACTTGTCAAAACGTGATACCTTTTCTCTAGTGTTACTTAATTAATCTTTATAACTATATGCATTTGATGATTTCCATGTGTATTATTTCTCAATTTACTTTTAATAATTTGGCATTTTTTTACACTTCTATATGATGCAAAAATTGTTAAAACAGTTATTTCATTAATGAGCCAAGTTATCTTTGTTGCGTTACTATCAAGAAGCAATTAGCTTTGTTTATGTTGATTTCATATTTCCCAGCATTCGTTTTTTTATGATGCATTCTATTAGTTTTGCTTGATTGCAGTGTACACCACTATGCCTGCTGACACACTACATCCTGTATTGCCTCCTGTCTATTATTTACAATTTCACTAAAAAATGTTATTTCATTAGTGAGCCAAATTACCTCTTAGGGCCTAATTACGATGAGAGTCAGAAAAGCCTCTCACCGTAGGTTGAAGCCTTTCCGATTCTCATCGTGGTTTCAGTTTCAACCGTCCGCATTATGATGCAGGCAGTTCAAAGTGAAACAGGCCAGTCATTCTGGCTGGATCCCAACAGACTCCTTGAGCCAGTCGGAGGCCTGCCCGTAATCCCTATGGACAGCATTTCCACCGTAAGGATTAAGATGTTAGTTTCGGACAGGCTTTTCATGTCGGCCCCCTTCACCCTGCGGGCTCTGTTTGGGGACCAGGGGGGGCCTATGGTGCCCCCCTGTTAATCTCTGTACCGCATGGCAGGCACCCTGAGGTGCCTGCCACATGATGCAAGGATTAACAGATTCTCCCATTTGTCTATGAGAGCTTGGCCAACGACCGGTTTACGGCCACAGCACAGCTCCCATAGAGAAAAGGGAGTATGCGACCGCACCATACACGGTCACATTGTAATCCCGAAGGTCCGTCATTCCTGAGACTGCAACGGTGTCAGGCGGACATATAGGCTCTTTGTTGTGTTACTAACAAGAAGACATTAACAACGTTACATGTTGATTTCCTATTTCACAGTATGTAATTTTTTTCTTATACATTGTATTTGTTTTGATTAGTTAAAGTATACACCATTGTACCCAATGTGACACAACATCCTGTTTTGACTCCTTTCTAACTACTGCTCTTTAGAATATTACTATGAATCTGTGTTGGCCTTAGTGTCCCAATGCCTGCCATGGAGTACATCAAATCTGAGTTAAAAAAGAATATATACAGGAGTATGCATTGTCTATATGAAGGGGTATACTGTGTGGCAAGAGACAGAGCAACCAGAGGTCCTTCCATCACAAGAATTGACCATACAAGTTCATTTTAATTTCATACTTGTTCTGTTAATGTTTTCCAGTTTACTAGTGAATTACCTAAAGGGGTGTTTAGATGTGTATCCTATTCTATCCAACTATATGGTAACTGTTGGAGGGAGGACCACCGGGGGGGGTCAGGGGGACCACTCCGGGGCACCTTCCTACCGCAAAGTTCTAGCCGAGCGCCGCTGAGAAGCCTCCTAGGGGAGGTCTTTCTCCTAAGATCGTACTAGGCCCAGTAACACCACCACACAGGACTCCGTGTCAGTTGCTTTATCTAGGTATTTTATCAACAGTAGCACCTTCAAGATATTTACAGGGGGATCGAGAGATCCAGAAAGAGTCTCAGTGTCTTTGTAGGGACAGGGTAGCGGGAAAGTCTTAGTACCAGCCTGGTACGGGGAATGCTCTGCGCCAGACCTTGCGTTAGGCCGAAGGAGGCTCCGGGGACCGGAGCGGTAGGTACTGGTCTCAAAGCAGCTCGGACGTGGAGAGCCGCGATGGTGTCTGTAGGGCTTGGGTGGTAGTTCCGCTTGGGTCGAGCCGCGACACAGTCAGCAGGGCTCCGGTGGTAGGTCCGCTTTGGTCGAGCCACGACGAGGTCAGCTGGGCTCTGGTGGCAAGTTCAACAAGGTCAGGCCGCGACGGCGTCAGCAGGGCCCCAAAGGTTCGTGAAGGTCTTTAAGCACGGTGGAGCCGCGACGTAGTCAGCAGGGCTCAGAGCATGGTTCCGGGATGAGTCTTTCTCTGTAGGGTCAGCCGCGATCCGATCAGCAGGGCTCTTGACTCCGGGATACAACTGCCGTCTTGTTGCCGGGTCGCCCCAGATATAGGTCTGGAGCCCTTTGATGTCCGGACCCTTGCGCCCGGGGGGGGGGGAGAGGCCGGGTTGGGAGCGGCCAGACGCCCAGCAGGAGAGGCGCCCGGCCCAAGAGAGCTGTGGGGCGATCACACCTAGGTGTGGAAGGATGGTTGGGGGTCCCATCGATACTGCCCTCCGCCGGGAGTGGGGAGGTGTTCACGTGGTATCCCCCGGGCCAGGGGTTGGCGCCCTGATGTCGGGCCTCGCTGGGACCGAGGCCGGGTGGAGCGGGGTCACGTAGGCGGTGACGTAGAGTCACGTACAATCCAAAATGGAGGAGCCCCGAGGTGCATGGGACCTCGTGCGGCTTAGCGAGGGGGAACAGGACCACACCACGAGGTCGGCTCCAACACCCGTCCCCCCCAGCTGAAGGCAGGGAGAGTCACCCATCTCCTTGGGGGTTCTCCTCGCCGAGGCGGAAGAATCTGGACAGGCCGTCGGCATTGGCGTGGTCGTTGCCGGGCCGGTGTTCCACGGTGAAGTCCATCCCTTGCAGCAGGATGGACCATCACAACAACTTGGGGTTCTCGCCCCGCATTTGCATTAGCCACCGCAAGGGCCGGTGGTCAGTTTGGACTCTGAAGTGGGTGCCGAAAAGGTAGGGCCGGAGCTTCTTGAGAGCCCATACCACGGCGAAGGCTTCCCGCTCGATGGTGCTCCACCTCTGTTCTCGTGGCAGCAGTCAGCGGCTGATGAAGGCCACCGGTCGGTCGTGGCCCTCGGTGTCCATCTGGGAGAGGACCGCCCCGACCCTGTACGCCGAGGCATCGGTCTGGACAACAAATTCCTTACTGTAGTCAGGGGCCTGTAGCAGTTGGGCAGCACACATAGCCGCCTTGAGGGCTTCAAAAGCGGTCTGACAGCGGGGCGTCCAGTGCACCGCCTTGGGCTGTTTCTTGGAAGTGAGCTCTGTGAGGGGCCCCACAATACTGCCATAATCCTTGATAAATCGCCGGTAGTAGCCTGTGAGGCCTAAGAAGGCCCGGACAGCGGTTTGGGTTGCGGGGGGCTCCCACGCCTGGATGGCATCGACCTTTAACTGGAGGGGCGCCACCTGGCCACTCCCCACCTGGTGGCCCAGATAGGTCACAGATCCTTGACCGATCTGGCACTTGCTGGCCTTAATCGTGAGCCCGGCCCTTTGGAGAGCGGCCAGGACTTCTGGGAGGTGGCCTAGGTGCGCGACCCAGTGGTTGCTGAAGACGGCAATGTCGTCGAGGTAGGCCGCGCTGAAAGCTTCTAGCCCGGCCAGGACCTTGTTCACCAGCCTCTGGAAAGTTGCCGGGGCGTTCTTCATACCGAAGGGCATCACCCGAAAGTGGTAGTGCCCATCAGGGGGTGGAAAAAGTGGATCGTTCCTGGGCGCCGGGGGTGAGCTTGATCTGCCAGTACCCAGCGGTAAGATCAAAGGTGCTTAGGTAGCGGGCGGCCCCTAAGCGATCGATCAGCTCGTCTACCCGTGGCAGGGGGTGGGCATCGGTCTTGGTGACTGCGTTCAGGCCCCGTTAGTCTACACAAAATCTGAGTTCCGGGGGGTGCCGGGGGCGGCGGCCTTCGGCACCAAGACCACAGGGCTGGCCCACGGGCTGTCAGATGGCTCGATGACTCCGAGGGCGAGCATCTTGGAGACCTCGGTCTGTATGCAGGCTCGGACTCGGTCGGGTACTCGGTAGGCGCAGTGTCGCACAGGGGGGCTGTCCCCGGTGTCCACGTCGTGGACGCAGCAGGGGGTCACCCCAGGCGTGAGAGAGAAGAGGGCAGCGAAGGGTTGCAGCAGCTTCAAGCAGTCATGGCGCTGTTCGGGTGTCAGGGTGGCGGAGAGGTGGACGCCCTCCAAGGAGCCGTCTTGGCCCGAGGATCCCAGGAGGTCTGGTAGGGGCTCGGAATCGCTTTCGCCCCCATCGTCGGTGGCCAGCAGCAGGCTTAGTTCAGTTCGGACAAAGTGGGGCTTGAGCCGGTTGGCGTGTAGGACCCGGAGGGGGTTCCTCGGGGACTCCATGTCGACCAGGTAGGTGACGGGGCTCTTCCTCTCGACCACCTTGAAGGGCCCGGTCCATTTGTCCTGCAGGGCGCAGGGGTCCACGGGCGACATGACCCAGACTTGCTGACCCGGCTCGAACTCGATGGTCGAGGCATTTTCGTCATACCAGCGTTTCATGTCTTCTTGGCTGGCCTCGAGGTTGGCTTCTGCCAGGGCCCGGAACTTCCGGGTCTGGTTTCGCAGGGTCAGGAGGTACCGGTAGATGTCGGGGGGGCATCTTGGACGTTCGCCTCCCAGCCCTCCTTGACCAGGCTGAGGGGCCCTCGGACGGGGTGCCCATACAATAGTTCGAAGGGGCTGAAGCCCAGGGATTTCTGTGGTACCTCTCGATAGGCGAACAGGAGGCAGGGCAGCAGGACGTCCCATCTCCTCCTCAGGGGCTCCTCCAGGCCCTTGATCATCCCCTTCAGGGTACTGTTGAACCGCTCGACCAGTCCGTTCCCCTGGGGGTGGTAAGGGGTGGTGAATTTGTAGGTGACCCCACATTGTTGCCAGAGGGATCTCATGTACTTTGAAATAAAGTTCGTACCCCTATCGCTCACCACTTCTCGGGGGAACCCCACCCTGGAGAAGATGCCCATCAGGGCCTGGCCCACCACTGGAGCTGTCACAGTGCGGAGTGGGATGGCCTCGGGGTATCGGGTGGCGTGGTCGACCAGTACCAGGATGAAGCGGTGTCCCAGGGCGGTTCGGGGGTCGAGGGGCCCCACAATGTCGATCCCTACTCGTTCGAACGGGGTGTGGACGGCTGGAAATGGTTGGAGGGGGCCTTGACTCAACCCCCAGTCTTTCCGCTAGCTTGGCAGGTCGGGCAGGACTGGCAGTGGTGGTCCACGTCTCTCCGCATTCGGGGCCAATAAAAATGGGTCACTAGGCGGCTGTAAGTTTGATCTCGCCCGAGGTGTCCGGCGAGGGGCACGTCATGCGCCAGGTTCAGGAGGAACTCTCGGAATCGGAGGGGAACCACCAACAACCATCCGGCCCCCAGTTCGGCGACTTTCTGCTCGCTATACAACAAGTCATTGTCCCAATAGATCCAGTGGGTTCCCGTGGGGTCCCCCGAGGCCTGGGCGGCCGCTTGCTGTCGGGCCCCCTCGAGGGACGGGCAGGCCTTCTGCTCTTGCTGGAATTGTTCGCGGGTGGGGCCCCCGTCGTGGCGCCACTGGGCCAGCTCGGGGATCTCGCTGAGGGAGGCGGACTTGTCGGGGAAAAGTTCAGGGGGTCCGGCCTCATCGTCAGGTTTCTCCGTGCCGGATGAGGGTGGCAGTTCTTGACCCGTAGGCTCGTCAGGGGCCGCGGCAGTGGCTGGTTGGGCGGTCATGGACCGGGTGGTGGCGCAGGCCCACTCGGGCAGCCCTAGCATCCCCAGATGCTCTCGGCACTCCACCTGGGCCCAGGGGGAGCTCTCTAGGTCGTTCCCCAGGAGGCAGTCCACCGGGGCGTCGTCGCGGACAGTTACTTTTAGAGTGCCTGACACTCCTCCCCACTCGAAGGGGATCCTGGCCATCCGGCACATGCTTTCGGTGTTGTCCGCGGTCCGGACAGGGCATAGGACATGCGGAAGGATTTGTTCGGGGGTCACCAGGTGGCAGCGAACAGCGGTCACACTGGCCCCAGTGTCCCGGAGGGCTTCGGCCCGTTGTCCATTAAGGGTGACCCACTGCTGGTACTTCTGGGTGTTGCTTGGGATGGCAGCTCGGGGCACCATTTCTCGGGGTCCCAGGCATACGAGGGACATGGCAGCTGGTTCCCACCCGGGGGTCCCATCCTCGCGGCTTTCCTCCTCTTCCTCTCCTTCCCCCAGGGCTGCGGCGGCTATTTGTCGGGGAGGGGGCCCAGTGGTCCCGTTCCGTCGGTTCACGGGGCAGGCTGGGTCGCTCGCATAGTGGCCGGTCTGTTGGCAGCCGAAGCAGGTCACTGTCGGTCCGGGTCCAGGCCTGGCGATGGGGGTCCCTCTCCGGACCATGGTCGGGGACGTGTGGTTGGCGGCTTGGCCTCGTGGCGGGCTTCTGGGCGGCCTGGCCGGGAATTCTCGACTGCGGTGGGACCCCCCTCCCCCGCCCCGCTGGTGAGGAGGTCCCGTGGTACTCCGTTGGTAGTCCCCCACGGGGTTCCGGGGGACCCGGGTGTTGACCCATCGGTCGGCTTCGGCGGCGAGCTTCCGGGGCTCGGTCAGCTTACTGTCCAGGAGGTGTTGCCTTAGTTCCACAAAGCAGTTGTTGGCGAGTTGCTCCCAGACAATGAGGTCGAACAGTTCGTTGTACGAGGTGACCTTGCTCCCTTTTATCCACCCTTCAAAGGCCCAGCTGAAGAAGTGCACGTATTCGACCCATGTGGTACCGGAGAGCTTCTTGCAGTCCCGGAAGCGCTGCCGGTACATCTCGGCTGATAGTCCGTAGCGTGTGAGTAGGGCTTCTTTCATGTGGTCGTAGGATGTCATCACCGCGTCGGGGAGTTGCAGCAGGGTATCCCGGCTCTCGCTGAGGAACCTCCCCCATAGGCCGGCACCCCAATCCTTCCGGGGTACCCGATGGGAGGTCATGGCTACCTCATGGGCTCGGAACCACTGCTGGATGTCGTCGTTTTTGTAGTATTTCTTGACGACATCCGTGGGGATATGAACCTTTGGTTCGGTTGGTGGCAGAGCGTCCCGTGCCCCGGGGGTGCTGGTCTCCCCCGTTTTGGATTTTAGTTCGAGTTCCTTGAGGCCCCTCTCGTGCTCGAGGGTTAGCCGTTTCTCTTCTAGTTCTCGATGCCGTTTCTTTTCTTCAATTTCCTCCTGCAGCCGTAGTTGTTCCAAGGCTAGTTTCTTTTCCGCTAGCAGGAGTTCACCGCCCAGCCGGAGTCGTGCGAGGTCCATTTCGTGTGTCTGGACCCTCTCTAGTTCTTGCATTTCTTCGGGGGATAGGCCGGCTTCCGGGATGCTTCGCCCTCCATCTGTCGGGGTCATGGTCAGTGGCAGGTTTCCATCCCGGGCCGAGGTCCCTTCGGCTCGGGGTGGAGTGGTCTCGGATTCTGCCCAGGCTTTCAGGGCTTTCCGCATTTCTTCCTTGGTGCCCAATCCTGTGGTTGGGATCCCTTTGTCCTTGCAGAATTGTTTCAGTTCTTTGTGGGTGTATTCTTCCAACCTTTCTTGCTGGAAGGTTGCGGCCACGGTTTTTTCTTGGCTGCTCATGGTTCTCTTTCTTTTTCCGTCTGGTTAGGCAGCGGGTGCGTTACTCGCCTGTACGACTGCGTCTGGCTCGAATCCCGTCGCTGGCCACCAAATGTTGGAGGGAGGACCACCGCGGGGGGGGGGTCAGGGGGACCACTCCGGGGCACCTTCCTACCGCAAAGTTCTAGCCGAGCGCCGCTGAGAAGCCTCCTAGGGGAGGTCTTTCTCCTAAGATCGTACTAGGCCCAGTAACACCACCACACAGGACTCCGTGTCAGTTGCTTTATCTAGGTATTTTATCAACAGTAGCACCTTCAAGATATTTACAGGGGGATCGAGAGATCCAGAAAGAGTCTCAGTGTCTTTGTAGGGACAGGGTAGCGGGAAAGTCTTAGTACCAGCCTGGTACGGGGAATGCTCTACGCCAGACCTTGCGTTAGGCCGAAGGAGGCTCCGGGGACCGGAGCGGCAGGTACTGGTCTCAAAGCAGCTCGGACGTGGAGAGCCGCGACGGTGTCTGTAGGGCTCGGGTGGTAGTTCCGCTTGGGTCGAGCCGCGACACAGTCATCAGGGCTCCGGTGGTAGGTCCGCTTCGGTCGAGCCGCGACGAGGTCAGCTGGGCTCTGGTGGCCAGTTCAACAAGGTCGGGCCGCGACGGCGTCAGCAGGGCCCCAAAGGTTCGTGAAGGTCTTTAAGCACGGTGGAGCCGCGACGTAGTCAGCAGGGCTCAGAGCGTGGTTCCGGGATGAGTCTTTCTCTGTAGAGTCCGATCAGCAGGGCTCTTGACTCCGGGATACAACTGCCGTCTTGTTGCCGGGTCGCCCGAGATATAGGTCTGGAGCCCTTTGATGTCCGGACCCTTGCGCCCGGGGGGGGCGGAGAGGCCGGGTCGGGAACGGCCAGACGCCCAGCAGGAGAGGTGCCAGGCCCAAGAGAGCTGTGGGGCGATCGCACCTAGGTGTGGAAGGACGGTTGGGGGTCCCATCGATACTGCCCTCCGCCGGGAGTGGGGAGGTGTTCACGTGGTATCCCCCGGGCCAGGGGTTGGCGCCCTGATGTCGGGCCTCGCTGGGACCGAGGCCGGGTGGAGCGGGGTCACGTAGGCGGTGACATAGAGTCACTAACAATCCAAAATGGAGGAGCCCCGAGGTGCATGGGACCTCGTGCGGCTTAGCGAGGGGGAACAGGACCACGCCACGAGGCCGGCTCCAACAGGAACCCTATATACACTACCTTCAGTAGTGGCGGTCGAGGACCTAGCTTTTCTAGGTGTAACACCATACGTCACTTCTTTCAAATCCTCCTGCTTTGGTCACTGCTGCCACAAGGGTGTTGGATATCTATTTTCCCTATTCCACAAGTGTTCCCTTTGATGAAGGATGCCATACTGCGGCCTTGAAGTCTTCATTCTTCAATTTATACTTTCTCTGCAGCATATCCATTTCCAGACGTCATGGAAAAGGTTTCCAGACACGTGGAGTCCCATTCGGGTACAGCCTACAGCCTTGCCCCACTGGAGAGGCTCCAAAAAAAAGTGACTAAAGATCTGATTTAGATATTGGTGGACGGGTTACTCCACCACAACGGTGAAGAATATCCTGTCCACTGAAATATAAATCTTATTATACCCAATGGGATTTATATTTTGGCAGATCAGATATCCATCAGCTTTGTGATGGAGCAACCCGTCCGCCAAGATCTAAATCAGGCCCTAAGTTTGAAGGTAGAAATTTCAGTGGGCAAAGGCACCAAAATTATCCAGCCGGCGAGGGACCTTCCTCAGATGTGAATTTTGAATTTCTCCTTTTTCTAGCTTTTCTTCCAAAAGTATGTGGCTACACAGGGACTTTGTTGAACAGCTATCTGGACTTGTGGACTCGTCGGCCACAGCATGCTTCCTGGCCCTGCTCCGGATTTTTTACTTCCATCTCAGAGATAAAGTCAGAAGGAAAAACTTTCAACCAGGACAAACCTGGTCCCACTATCTGACCCGTGTTCCATTGCAGTTGACTTTAAACCTTACCGATAACCCAGTCTAGCTCGACCAGTTGCTTGTGCTTGGCTCTTTGTCTTTTTTTTGCATTTTGTGGCACTACTTTAATCCAAAACTTAAAAGATTCATATCCCTGGTTCACCTTATTAGATTTTTGTTGTTTTGGTGTCATTCTGTATATTATAACATTATCTAATTTTATAAACTGTGTGAGATTTTTATTGTGTTGTGCTTCTATCTATTTAACGGGCTTTGTACTTCTAAATGCTTTACACATTTACTTAAGTTAAGCCATCCTTCACTGCCCCATAGCTACCAAGGGTTTAAATTACTGAAAACTTTACTGAACCTAACAAGAATAGTCCCATTATTTCTTGTGGTGGACACCATCCACCCCAGCTAAAAATTGATTTTTGCACAAATACTTACACATAATATCTTTCACTTCATAGATTTGAATGGCCTGATGACAAAAATAAATGTGACCGATCTAACCCACATGTAGTCAGAGTATGGTTAGTAGTGAGTGAAGAGAGTTGTAAAATCATACATTGCTCCCTTTGGATGGCAAGGTTAGTGCATCTTGACAATGCTTACCAATGATGCTGCTGAAAAGCTATTAGATCTTTGACTTGATACATAAACCGATCATGAGACATTTTGAGGAATAAATGTGAGAGAACTAAGGCCCTCATTATGATGGTGGTCGGCTCGCTGTGGGCAGGTGTTAGTTCGACAATAAGTCAGCGGTCACACCTGCCCAATTAAGATGGCACCACTGTACAGGCTTGTGCTGCAGCACAGGAAAAGGGCCGTAGCACAAGCCGCAGTAGGAAAAGGCACTTTGTGCACATCCATGCACCGTGTGCCAGGCACCGGAAGGTGCCTGGCACACAGTGCATGGATGTGTGGGGGGGCACTACATGTGCCCCCGGGCCATTTAGCAGTGACTCATGGGGGACTTAGGCCCTGCTTGGGGCCCCCAAAGTCCCTTTCTGACTGTCATTCAAGGGTGGTGAGACTGCCATGGAAAGGCAGTCTTAAAGGGACATCCTAATCCCTACGACAGTGCCTACACAGGCACTGCCCACATGGTAGGGATAGGAGTCCAACCGCCGCCCTGACAGGATCCTTGATTCTGTCAAAGGCAGCAGTCTTTCCCCCAGACCACTGCGGTACGGCAATCCGCATCATAATGTGGTCCGACCGATGGCCTGGATGTCGGTGGCACCATCACAGATGGCCTGTCACTGACATCAAAATGAGGCCCTTAGTTACTGCATCGTAAAAGCATGCAGATGAATGTAGAATAGACGAAATTATATTCACTGAATAATATAGGTTGCTAATTTATTAACCAGCCTTGGTATGTTATTTTAATATATATTAGGGTGTTAAAGTATGTGCTCATGTGTTATGAAATTCCTACGTATCCTCATCAAAATAGTAATGTGTGTAAAGAATTTATTAAATTTAATGCAATCTAGTTATATGTACCCGTGAGATACAAAGGTTTTCATTCTCAATTTCATCATTGCATATGTGAAATTGTGCACCAAATGAGAAAAGAGAAAATGGTACTGCATAGACATATTGAATGCAAATAAGACAATATCTTCAGATTATGATCTTCAGATATGTACTAATGTAAAACACTTGAAACAATATTAATATTTTATGATTAGTTATAATTTTACAAATTGGCACTTTGAAAATGCAGTAATATGTCAAAGTTTCCATGTAAGTCTTGCAACGCAGTTAATGATATATATTCTGAGTGCTTATAAGTTAAAAAGGATATTAGAAATTTGCCTTTTCTTTATGAAACGTATGTTTCCATTACTTTCTATCCTGCACAGTACTAAATTAAATTCAATAGGCCTGCATTTTCCTACTGTGCTTTGACTTACGCGCATGAGAAAGTTTCATAAACTTACAATGTGAAGCGAAGCTGTGTCTTACTAGAACAGTTCTCACTCGCTTACAAGGACTGATTGAAACAAAGTTGATACTTTTGGGAAGATTCGCTCTGGGAAACTGTTAATTTGAACTCACTCATGTGCCTACTACCAAAGGCTCATTGTTTGAAAGTTTATGTATACTAGATGATCTGACAACTTAAGTGATCAGCACTGCCTCTTTTTACAATATGTGTCTTTTTTATATCTCAGGACAACCATCCTAAAAGAACTGACCAATGGACTGAGTGGTGTGATACGATGAGGTGACCAAGGAGGTGTCACCACCGGAACTGAAGGATTATATTACACATTGATTTGAAGGAGGAGAAATACGTTTTCCAGATTTGAACCAGATCTGATCCCAGAAACTGTTTTTTGATTGGGACCATTTGCAGACTCCGTGTGCTTTCTTTTTGGGTTGATGCATAGGCTATGTGGTTATTCTTGGACTCTTTCTCTCATGGGTCACTGCCCTTGAGCTTTTGTGGATTATGTTCTTGCTGAACTTACCAGAGCTTCCTGTCTTATTGCACGCCCCTAACTAATTAGACTGTCTTGCACTCCCTAGATCTTAAATGCTAAATAATTATGCACTTGCCCTTTTGAATACTTTTGAAGAAATCTAACTTTAACTAAATTATAAATTCTGTCTCATCATGATTTGTTTCCTCAAGATGATTGTGCATTGCTTTAACAGAATTATTGGTTTGTATGAGTCTGGTCCGACTAAATTTCTTCACAAGATTCAGACTAGCAGTGATAATTTTATACTTGTATAGCCTGGTTTTACGAGTCACATACATGAATTTGATTACGAGCTTGAAAATCAGTTGTTCAATTCGGTTCCTCATTGGGTAGCCGCATATTGGTTCCTCTATGTCCAACCCCCCACCGGCACAAAACAAGGTCTATCTAATGACCAAATGAGTGTCAGAAGGCGATAGAGATAAGAAAACAAAATTAACCAAAAAGGGCTCAGTAACGCTGGAACAAAAATCTCAAAGTGAGTCGGATGGTTTCTTTCCGATGAAGTTAGGCTATAGGGGGGGGGTCCCTACTGAGATACCTATTGAGATGCCTATTTAAGAATTGCCCATTCCAGGCAAGTTCAAAGCCCCATGTTCAACTGAAGGAGATCAAGTAGCAGTACTGGTGGAGTGAAAAAAAGAAGATTTGAAGCAGTGGTGTGAGAATCAATAGGGTTATGCATTGCGAATTCTTAAGCTTCGTTGGCAGTATTGTGAATTGGCTGTATGATGTTATGCAAAGTGGTTAAAGTCTATGTTTGTTTGATGCTCTTGATGCAAAGAAGTTTAAGTTGTTATAGGGTCTGATGTCACCTAAGATCCCGGGATATACACTTACTGGTGGCCTCAGTGTAGCATACACTGAGTAAGTTGTCTGCTGTGTTTTGAAGGTGCTGTTCGTGAGACATTGTCTGCAGTACCACTAAGAGAAGGGAAATGTCTTTGTGAGATTGAAGGTCACAGTTGTTACAATTGCTTTCAGTGCATGGGGAGTAATTGTTTCAGCCTGGGTGAGATCACGCTGGTCGAGGTTTGTTATGTTATGGGGTACTTCTAAAGCGCACGGCTACTCAAAAGAGTGCCCCGGCAGTGTATCTTAAATTAGATTAGGCAGTTGTGTCTAGTTAGATTTCTTGTGTGAAAGGATCTGTAATTTCGTTAGTGGAGCAGACAGAGTTCATTGAAGTTGGCTTGCATTTTGTGAGGATTTTTGCTTAAAGGAATAACACGCGTGAAGGATTGCAAAGGAGAGGTAGCTGCTGCAAGGAGTGTGTTTAATGTCACAGTGTGTCACGCTGGTATTGGTCAGTTAAAGTAACGCCGCACTGTGATAGTTTGACTACATCACCGTGTGCCACACTGGTATTGGCTGTGAAAAGTAAACAAGGAAATGCAGGGAGAAATTGTTTGCAGACAATCATTTGTGAAAGACAAAATTTAATTTGAGAAAAAATGAAAATCCTGAAGAATTTGAAAAGCCTAATACAGGGAGATGTGCCCGTACCTATTAGAGGAGGAGTACTGATACTAACTGAGGTTACGCCAGCATTGCATATGTCACAAGAGAGAGGATATCATACATGTACATGGCTTGAAAATTGGATGAAATGCACTGAGAAAGATGGACCCTTTAGTTTTCCACAGTATGGAATATTTAATGTCAGAATTCTTGAAAATTTAAGGAGACAACTGTATGAGATCAAACCACCTCCTGGACCGATGCAATTTGAAGCAATTTGTGAATGGGAGCACATAGCTCACCAGAAAGAAAAACAGAAATATCAGGAAATGGACAAGAATACCCTAAATAGATATGTTGAGGCTGGATGGGATGCACAACAAATGGCTCGGTGAACTGACATCGCAGGAGGAACTGTATCCTGTAATAGTTGCAGAGAAAGAGAGGTGGAGGGAAGTGAAAGGAAAAGAAAAAACACCTTGAAGATACGAAAACACTAGCTCTGGTTGGAGATAGAGGTAGTGAATTTGATGATGAATTTTTAATTATTGTTAAATTGCCCACCACTTTTCATAAGGAGAGTCAGCCCCCGAATTTAACAAACTCATATCTTGGGAAAATTACTGATGCACCTGTCGTGCCTATAGATCTAGGGCCAATGTACAACTATTTTTGTGGTTGCAACCTTGAAATCAGGCCCGTTTGCGACCGCAAAATAGGTCTGTGCAATGTACAAACCCTATTTTACGAGTCGTAACCTATTACCGACTCGCAAAATAGGGTTTGCGACTCGCTATTTGGAAGGGGTGTGTCAAGGGTGTCTCTTCTATTAGCGAGTCACACTTCTATGTACAATTGCTTTGCGACCGCAATTGTGGTTGCAAAACACTCGCAGTTTACCAACTATTTCAAAAAGGTGGTAAGCCACTCACATACGGGAATGGGTCTCCAGAGGACCCCTTTATGACTGGCAGCAAAAATATTTTTTAAGAGCAGTCAGTAGTCCCATGGACCACTGCATACTCTTAAAAAATGAAACAGAAACGTTTCATTTTTCTTTTTCAAATGCATCCCATATTCCTTTTAGGAAAATGGGCTGCATTATTTTTTAAAACCTGATTTATTTAAAAAGCAGTCATAGACATGGTGGTCTGCTGACCCCAGCAGGCCACCATCCCTGTGACTGCTGGCCATTCCCAATGGTGTCACAAATTGTGACCTGCCTCATGAATCTTAATGAGGCAGGTCATTTGCGACCCCATTGGGAATTGCAAACAGTGTCTAAGACACTGCTGTACATTCCATTTTGTGAGTCGCAAATTCTGAGTAGCAAAATGGAAGGGTCGTACACCTGGCCCCTAGTTCCACGCACACCCTTCACGACAAGGGAGGTAATACAGAAATACCAAACACTACCAATCAGACTGTTAACAATGCACCAGACATGTTAACTGTTCCAGTAACTATGGGTCCTGTAGTCCCTTTATATCAGTCTGGAAATGGGGGAACCATGTACATACTTTGTGTGTCCCTGCTGAGGTTAATGGTCCAGCCTCTACTTCTGTTGACTTGAGACCGAGACAGTCTACACAGATGTCATTGGCTCCAACTCCAGCTGACGTTTCTAATGGAATGAATGCTGGTTCAGTTGTGCATTCAACCCAACTTAATTCCTCAACAGAGAGGTCAAGGCAAACTCAACCTTTCTACATATCTGAGAATGATGTGGTTACTTCTCCACGAGTAACTCAGAGTGCCATGGGAAACACTTTTCCCTTGGGAACACCAGATTCTGATGTGCCCCTTTTGTATTCAACACCTACTTCAGGAAAGGAAGATTTCCATGGGGATTTATTTCTGAATACACCAAAAGAACAAGCAGGTCCCACTTATTTGCCTACTGCTAAAGGATGAGTGTTTGAAAGTTTACATATACTGGATTATCTGTCAACTTATGTGATCAGCACCACCTCTTTTTACATATGCTTTTTTCTTCATGTCTCATAAAAAACATCCTATACGAACTGACCAATGTACTGAGTGGTCTGACACGATGAGGTGACCAAGGAGGCGCACTGCTGGTGGGGCAATGAGGTCCTCTTGTGTGCTGAGGACCTCAGGACAATAGTGGACTTCATCCCTGAGCAGCAGTGCGCCAAGAGGCGTGTTAGCAGAGTAGTGTAAAAAGGGGGTGTGGCCTTGGACCACCCCCCTGCAATCCAGGAGTGTGGCACTTACTGGAGGTACCTGGTGGGCTAGTTGACCCCCAGGGACCCTCAGTATTCAAGGAGACTTAATCCCCCAACTTAGAATGTGCCAGGGGGTGTGTTTGCAGAGTGCTGGAGAAAGGGGGCATGGCCTGTGTCCACCTCTCAGCAATCCCACTGTGTGGGGCTTACTGGAGGTAAGAGGTAGGCTAGTTGGCCCCTATAGGACCCCCAGCAGCGAAGGGGACATCAATCCCCATCCAAGAGCTTGCCAGGGAGCGCGTTTGCAGGGTGGTGGTTAAAAGGGGCGTGACCTGTTATGAGAACTTAGCAATCATGCTGTGTGGTACTTACTGGAGGTAACAGGAGGGGTAGTTGGCCCCCAAGGATGTCCCACACAGTAGGATTGCTAAGACGTCTTTGGAGGCCATGCCTCCTTTCTCTACCGCTCTGCAAATGTGCCTCCTGGCAGACTACGGGATGGGGATGAAGTCCACTTTACTCCTGATGGAATTTGGGGGTCAAGAAGCCCTTCTGGTACTTCTTGTAAATCCTACTCAGCGGAATTCCTGAGCGCTGGTTGGAGGCCCAGCAACCTTTCTCCACCACTCTGCAAACGCGACTACAAGTTAAAGAATTGTTTGTAATGTAATAGGTTTCGCATTTGCGAGAGTGTGAGCTATTGGCATTGTAAATGTAAACGTTTATTACTAATGTTTTTTGGAGTGGATGTACGTTATGTGGAGTGGAACTATGTGGTACGTTGTGCAGTGAAATTATGTGGATAGAAAGTATGTGGTATTTAGTGTATAGGAATTATGTAGAGTGGGATTATGTGTTATGGAGAGTAAATAATAATGTGGTATGGTAGTCTGTGTTGTGGAGTGGTAACCTCAGGTTTAATCTTCCTCGTTTCCATAGAAGTTCAACTATGAACTCAGGGAGATAACAAAAGAAGGAATCACTGAGGAGCACTTGTGGACCTAGTCAGAGGTATGAGCAGGGCCACTGGAATTATGCGACTGTTTGGCTGCACCGACTTTTGCACAATTATACATTTTCTGCAATAGCCACATAATTCATAATCTGCTCCCTAATCTGCAGATTTGAACCCAAAAAGCCTTGTTTCTAGCTCAAATGGCTCAAATGTTACCAAAAATGCCGCAACAAGTGTTACAGTGTGGTGGAAGGCCCTTTGCAAACCTAGAATGGTCACCTGTTACTTATTGCTAAATGTGGGTGTTAAATTGGTACTAATGGTGTGCAAGCCACATTTGCTTCCTTCTGCGCCTCTATTGCCTCTTTCTGCATTTCTGTTCTTTCTTTCTGTACAAATCTTAATTTTTCTGCACTTCTCTTGGCTCGTTCTGCAAATCGCTTCTACTTTCTGTACCTCTCTTCCCTCTTTCTGCACATCTGTTGCCTCTTTCTGCATCTCATTTGCTTCTTTCTGTACCCTTCTTGCCTCTTTCTGCACCCTTCTTACCTCTTTCTGCACTTCTCTTGCCTTTTTCTGTATCCCTCTTATGTCTTTCTGTACCCTTTTTGCCTCTTTCTGCACCCGTTACTTCTTTCTGCACTTCTCTTCCTTCTTTCTGCACCTCTCTTGCTTCTTTCTGCACCTCACTTGCCTCTTTCAGCACCTCTGTTGCTTTTTTCTGCAGATCTATTGCCTCTTTCTGTACCTCACTTGCCTCTTTCAGCCCCTCGGTTGGTTCTTTCTGCACTGCTCTTGCTTCTTTCTGCACCTCACTTGCCTATTTCAGCACTTCTCTTGCTTCTTCCTACATCTCTGTTGCTTATTTCAGCAATTCTCTTGCTTTTTTCTGTACTTTTCTTACTTCTTTCTGTACCCCTCCTGTCTCTTTCTGTACTTCTCTTGCCTCTTTGTGCACCCCTCCTACCTTTTTCTGCACCCTCTTGCCTCTTTTTGCACCTCTGTTGGTTCCTTCTGCACTGCTCTTGCTTCTGTCTGCACCTCACTTGCCTCTTTCTGCACTTCTCTTGCTTCTTTCTACACTTCTGTTGCTTCTTTTAGCAATTGTCTTGCCTCTTTTTGGACTTCTCTTCCTTCTTCTTTTTGCACCCCTCCTGCCTCTTTCTGTGCCTCTCTTGCCTCTTTCTGCACCTCTCCTATCTCCTTCTGCACCCCTCTTGCTTCTTTTTGCACCTCTGTTGGTTCTTTCTGCACTGCTTTTGCTCTTATTGCACCTCACTTGCCTCTTTCTGTACTTCTCTATCTTCTTTCTAAACCTCTGTTGCTTCTTTCAGCAATTCTCTTTCCTCTTTGTGCACTTCTCTTGATTGTTTCTGTACCTCTCTTGCAACTTTCTGCACCTCTGTTGCCTCTTTCTGCACTTCACTTGCTTCTTTCTGTACCTCTCTTGCCTTTTTAGCACCTCTGTTGCTTCTTTCTTCACCCCTCCTGCCTCTTTCTGCAACCCTCTTCCCTATGTGTGCAACTCTCCTGCCTCTTTCTACACCTCTCTTCCTTCTTTCTGCACCACTCTTGCCTCTTTCTGTACCTCTGTTGATTCTTTCTGCACTTCTCTTGCCTCTTTAGGCACTCTTCGTGCCGCTTTCAGCATCTCTGTTGCTTGTTTCTGCACTTCTTTTACTTCTTTCTGCACCCCCTGTGCCTCCTTTTGCACCTCTGTTGCTTCTTTCTGCACTTCTCTTGTTTCTCTCTGCACTGCTCTTGCCTCTTTCTGCATCCCTCTTGCCTCTTTGAGCACCTCTTTTGCTTCTTTCTGCACTTCTCTCGCCTCTTTCGGCGCCCCTATTGTCTTTTTCTGCACCTCTCTTGCTTCTTTCTGCACCTCACTTGCCTCTTTCAACTCCTCTGTTGTTTTTTTCTGCAGATCTCTTGCCTGTTTCTGTACCTCACTTGTGTCTTTCTGCACCTCTGTTGCTTCTTTCTGCAGATCTCTTGCCTCTTTCTGCACCTCTGTTCATGTTTCTGCACCTTTCCTGCCTGCTTCTGCACATCTCTTGCCTCTTTCTGTACCTCTGTTACCTCTTTCTGCACTTCTCTTGCTCTTTCTGCACCCTTCACTCCTCTTTCAGCACCTCTGTTGGTTCTTTCTGCACTGCTCGTGCTTTTTCTGCACCACATTTGACTCTTTCTGCACTTCTCTTGCTTCTTTCTACACCTCTGTTGCTTCTTTCAGCAATTCTCTTGCCTCTTTCTGCACTTCTCTCCCTTCTTTGTGTACCTCTCCTACCTCTTTCTGCACCCCTCTTGCTTCTTTCGCAACCTCTGTTGCTTCTTTCAGCAATTCTCTTAGCTCTTTCTGCACTTCTCTTGCTTGTTTCTGCACGTCTCTTGCGTCTTTCTGTACCTCTGTTGCCTGTTTCTGCACTTCACTTGCTTCTTTTTGCACCACTCTTGCCTCTTTCGGCACCTCTGTTAATTCCTTCTGCACCCCTCCTGCCTCTTTCTGCAGCCCTCTTCCCTATTTGTGCAACTCTCTTGCCTCTTTCTACACCTCTCTTCCCCCTTTCTGCACCACTCTTGCCTCTTTCTGCACCTCTGAGTTAGAGGTAGTTTTTATCCCCCTGCCCTATTATGTACTAGGGCCTTACAGGGGAGATCCTGCCAATCATAGGGATACCCCAACCCATATTGTACCCTAGTGTATGTAAGTGTTTTCACTGTATTCTAAGTGTCTTTCAGCATAGCACTGGCTCCGGGCCTGGTTAGTCCGAGTCAGTTACTACCAGTGCCAGTCAGCAAAAAGTTGGGGGCACAGGATGACTTTGCAACAAGGCCTCTTTCTGCACCTCTGTTGGTTCTTTCTGCATATCTCTTGCTTCTTTCTGCTCCTTTCTTCGTCTTTCTGGACTTCTGTTGCTTCTTTCTTTATTTCTCTTGCTTCTTTCTGTGCCTTTCTTCCTCTTTCTGCACATGTCCTACCTCTGTAGGCATAGTTAGAATTTAGCATTTAAAAAAACCTTGGAAATTCACTGAAAAAATGATAGGTTTTAGGGACGTTATAGTTAGTAATTAGCATTTAAAAAACCTTTGAAATTCACTGGAAAAACCACAGGTTTCAGGGACATTATAGTTAGAAATTAGCATTTAAAAAACCTTTGAAATTCACTGAAAAAAACATCGGTTTCAGGGACGTTATAGTTAGTTGGATATTTCACTCATACAAAACCAGAGAAATTCAGCCGTTATAGTTAGTTTAGCTAACTATATCTCGCGCCCCCACAATGCACTGCTGATGATGTCACATATTACATCATTCATGATATGGTAAGTGACATCACTGATGACATCTCAAAAGTGCACAACCAAGGTCCATGTAGACAAATCAAAATACTGCTGCTCATATGCTCCTGTGCATTCCAAAATATCACTCAATTACCTCACATGTATCCTATCTTTGCTGTCTGTTAGTGAGCACATCAAGTTCAAGGCTCTTTGTTTTGCTTGTCACGCTTTCGCAAATACTGGTCCAATCTTCCCCAGAAAGCTGATCGAACCCGATACTCTTACAAGAGGCTATCCAAGGATAGACTTGCTCTGGTACCTTGGATTACTAGGGCCAGACAGGGAGGACAACCCTTTCTCTGCTTAGGTTCAAAGCTTTGGAGTTCCCTCCCATCTCACCTATGAATCTGCCTCAGTGAAACAATTTTCAGAAAACAATGAAAGACCTGGCTGTTCTAATTTCCTCTGATTTGTCTCCATTTACAATTTATTGCAGCACTGGAAGCCTTTCCTGGGCAGCCATGCACCTTATCACAAATATAAACTTGGTTCTAATAGAACATCACTCCTCAACTGCAGAATACATTTTGGTGGATAGCACTAGGGTGTTTTAATATGTATATAGATTATTTTTACCCTATGGTAGACTGGGGTTTGTTTGCTTACAAAATTCAGATTTTCATTGAGCTCTTGACTATTTCACAGAACCGTAACTGTGAATGCTACCTCATGGAAAATGAAAGCCTCTTAGTCCATCATTCACCAATTGGTCAAATATGTCATGAGATGAGCTTTTGTGCATTCTGATCCAATAAATGTCCTGCAAAGCTATTCTTTGTATGTGGTATAAAAGTCTACTACCGTTCTACAGGAGAGGTACAACTTGTTCAGGATTCTCAAGTAAGATACACATCTTTCTGCTCCTCAAAATTAAAAGGAGGTCGAGCACCAATAACATGCTAACAAGTATTACATTGCTTTATTACCTCCTTCATTACAGGCAGTCTATAAAGGATTAAGAAATAAATCTGAAATAGTGTATTAGAAATGTAGCAGCCATTGCATGTTGTCATGAGATTTGAAGGACTTGGTGGACATTTTTATCTCCTGGATAACACTGTTACAATGTTAGCTTACATCTTGGGGTGACTAAACTGAGCTGTTCAAAGGAGGTTCAAATGGAGCACGGTTAAGCTAGGTAGTATAGTCATGGTCAACCCTACCTATAATAAGCCAAAACCTGAACGTATCAGGTACTGCAATGGCCTAAACTATAAAGACAGCCATCTAGATTAAATCAGTATTTTGATTCTCTTCAATTAGGGAAAGACAAGGATTTCCTAATATCCAGATAAATCCACCAACAGACCCCCAAAACTTGCATTGGTTTTCAGACAAAAGTTCATCATTTACAGGCAGAGGCCACACATTACTCTTTCTTTAGATACCTAGGGGGACCCTGCACCTCCCACTACCCATTGCTATGACACCACCACCCTCCTCGCACTCAACCCTGGAAGACTTAGAGAATGCCAACAGGCCTCGCCGAACACGACCCATGGCCAGTTCTCCTGCCTCCACTGCCGCCAGACCCACACCGCCACCCCGGCCTCCAACACAGCCGACACCAGCACCGGTGACACCCTAAAATGCATCCTCCTCAATGTACTCTCCATACACAAACATGCCATGGAAATCTGGAACCTACTCGACTCTCTCTCGCCCGACATCGCCTTCTTCAAAGAGACCTGGACCAACGCATCCTATGCCCCCGATATCAGCACCGCCATCCCAGATGGATACAAGATCCAGAGGAAAGACCGCCCCAACCACCCAGGAGGGGGCCTCACCTTCGCCCACAAGAGCACCCTCCGCCTCACCACCTCCAGCGAAACCTTCGCCTCGGCCAAACATCTGCACTTCCAGATCCAGACCACCCCCAAAGCCACACTCCGAGTAACCCTCGTCTACAGACCCCCCGGCCCCCGAACACCCTTCGCCACCACCATCACCGACTTCATCGCACCCCACGCCATCGCCTCAACAAACTAAATAATCACTACCTCGACAACCCCAGCAACCCCACTGTCCTTTTTGACAACCTTGCCAGCATCGGACTTAAACAAATCGTCAACACACAGAGCAGGACACACCCTTGACCCAATCTTCGCGGCAGGAAATAGCATCCAATTCAGCCACATATCTCAGCCGCCATGGACTGACCACCACTGCATACACTTCGCCATCAACAAACCCAAGGCACCCAAACCAGCCCCGCGCCCACCACGAAGGAACTGGAGCAAGGTTACCGACTAGCAACTTAACTCCATCCTCACCAGAGACAACTACACCTGGGCACCCGATGCAAACGACGCAGCCAGAGAACTCCACACCTGGATATCCAACTGTGCAGACGAGCTCACCGCGCTACGCAATCCAGACAGACACGCCCCAGGAAAGCCGCCTGGTTCACCACCGCTCTCCAAGAAGCCAGATGCACCTGCACATGCCTGGCAAAGAACTGGAGAAACACCAAGACAACCGAAAACCACACCACCTACAAGGACGCCATGACGGACTACCACAACCAGGTCAGAGCCACCAAGAGGAACTTTACCCACAACAAAATCCTGGCCAACTCCACCAACTCCAAGGAACTTTTCAGTGTCATCCAAGAATTGACTAACCCACGCAGTGAAGCCGCAGACATCACCCCATCCCAAGACCACTGCGACAAGCTTGGAACCTATTTCCACCTCAAGATCAAAAACCTTTACGACAACTTCATCAACCATTTACCAGGCGCCACAGATGGACCCACCCCCCTAGAAACACCGGCCAGCCCACCATCTCCGACTGAACACTGATCACGGCCGAAGACACTGCCTCAACCATGAAAAGCATCCACTCAGAGGCCCCCACCGACCCCTGCCCCCCTCACATCTACCACAAAGCTGCGGCCGCCATTGCACCTGAACTATAATGCACCATCAACACCACCTTCAAAACAGGCACCTTACCAGATGACTGGAAGAGCGCAGAAGACAGACCCCTACTCAAGAAGCCCACAGCTGCCTGACTGACCTCAAGAACTATCAAGCCCATCTCGCTCCTCCCCTTCACAGCCAAAGTTGCAGAGAAAACAGTCAACAGGAAACTGACACGGTTCATTGAAGAGAACGCCGTCCTCGACCCATCCCAATCCGGATTCCGAAGCAACTACAGCACAGACACCGCCCTACTCGCCACCACAGATGACATCCATACCCTCTTGGACCAAGGCCACTCCGCAGCCCTCATCCTACTCGACCTATCAGCGGCCTTCGACACCGTCTCCCACTGCACACTAGTCGCCAGACTACACGACGCAGGCACACAAGGAACAGCCCTGGACTGGATCCGATCATTCCTCACCGGAAGAACCCAAAGGATCAGACTCCCACCCTTCCTCTCTGACCCTACGAAAATCACCTGCGGAGTCCCACAGGGTTCATCCTTGAGCCCCACCCTCTTCAACATCTACATGGCCCCCCTCGCAGACATCGTATGACAACACAGCTTCAACATCGTATCCTACACTGATGACACCCAGCTCATCCTCTCCCTCACCAAAGACCCCACCACTGCCAAACTCAACTTCCAGAAAGGAATGCAAGACGTTGCAGTCTGGATGACCAAAAGGCTGCCTGAAGCTCAACACAGAGGAAACAAAAGTCCTCGTCCTCTGTACCACCTCCTCTGCATGGGATAGCACCCGGTGGCCGACTGCCCTCAGAAGCCCACCTACCCCTTCAGACCACGTCAATAACCTCAGCATCGTACTCATCTCATCACTCACCATAAACCGACAGGTCAATGCACTTACAATTCCCTGATTGATTGATTGATTGATTGAAGGGGCCTACAAGGTTTCTAACTTCTCAACCAGTATTTCAGATAGTTATAATCTACTGCTTAATAGAGTATCAGAAAATCTTAAATTTGTCTTGTTCTGACCCAGGGAGACAATGAAACCTTTGTATCACTGGAATGATATGTTCCTACCATTTCAAAATGACCTATGGCCTTTTTTGAAGTGTTTTAACTTTTATGTAGCTGGCCGAACAATTTGAAAGTGCAAGCGACTAAAAGAAAAGTTGAATAATTCCATCTGAATCCAGTTATAGCTCTAGCAAATTTAGCTCTCTCCTCTTCTAGAAGGTAAGGCTGCAGTTTCAAGATCAGCCTAATACACTGAACGCAGGACTTAATCAAATAGCTGGCATTACCATTCAAGCTAATGTTGCCATCCAATATGACCCCAGGGGTTTGACTTACCAAAAAATCTCATTTTATATTCCACTGAGTTCCAAGAGCTGTGAAGATCACCCAGATTTGAACGGCAATATTAGGGCACAGCAACAGCTCAGTTTGTTAGTATTAAGTACTGACTAGCCTTTCTAAATTCATATTTGTATCATTTTGATCAGATGTCACAGTGCGCAGAATCCATATCACACTCTGATGTCACTGGAATCAACAATTGTGTGTCAACTGAAAATATATGGACCTACCACCCAATCAGCCAAAAGGTTGTTTAAAGGCTTCAAGCAAAATGTTAAACTGCACAGGGGTAGAGTGGCCAATCTGGGCAAACCACGTGTGAAATCTACAATCACCACTGGCACCCACTCAATTAATACCTGAGTAGATGTCTGGAAGAAAGAATTCAAACCATTTGATAGCGATAAAGGAAACTGACTATTTACTGCATATGATCAATCAGAATACCATAGTGTTGTCTCGATGGTGTCAAACACAGCAGAGTTCTTTAAGGTCTTAAATCTTTATTTCCCAGTGTAATAATGATAGTCATTGTGTGTGTGATCACTTATATATGCATTAGTTTTCTTATGTTTTCACTCTTGCCCAAGCTAGGTCACACTGGTCCATTTCTTTCAAGCATACAAGTTTCAGGCTCGACCAGTGAAGAAGATCATGAGACAATTTTGGGGTGCATTTGAGAAAATAATTGCGCTGGAAAAAAGCATTTTGCCTGTTAGTACTGAGAATCTCAGCAGATTGTGTTTACCAGCAATGCAAGCTGAGATTAAAATTGATACTATGATTACTAATGCAACTCAATTCAATTCAAATAAAGTTTATTCGGTTTTACAGCAGAAAACCATAAAAGTTACACAGATACAGGTATATAAGAACAATAATACATTAAAACATAGTTAAGAAGTCAGAACCTCTCACACACTTTATAGATAAAGAACCATTACCCACCCGCCTAAATTTATTCGAGGCCTTAAAGTGCAAGGTGCTAAAAAAAAAAAAACATGACTTCCAAATGTGTTTATCATATACCGCGAGCTAGATCAGCTAAAAAAACCCAAAAAAAAAACATACTTAAATCAGCTAATGTCTACACATCCATACAGGCCTTAGATTTCACAAATGCTTTTAAAAACCCTACTGTAAAAATGATGCAGTCCTCTTTCAACAATTGAAGGTACATAAGGGCAGGGCGGGCCTGTCTAAAATTCATTCTTTTTAAAATAAGAACCAGAAAATGCCTTCCAGGGATTTCATATAACTTACATAAAAACATAAAATGCAGCAGATCCTGCGGAGACTGTCCGTCGCAACCGCAGGGAGCTAGCACTTGGCCTCTACTGTATTTAGGCCTGGCTAACACGAGGTGAAACAAATTCAGCCGAAACCTAGTTAGTAAAAACTTCTCGTATGTTGATAAAAACCCCATAAGATAAGGTTCCGTAGTCGGGTTGTTTTAAGCATTACAAACATACAAACGCTAGGTTTCAGCATCTCCTGCGCTTCCCTGTCCACTTTCCTTGAGGTCAAGAAGGCTCCCCTGATTAATTCCACGTTCTTCTTGACAATAGATTCAGGTTTATAAAATAAATCGCCACGCCCTTCCCCTTCCAGGTTGCTTTTAATGTACTTAAGCCTTGGAATTCGGGCTGCGTTGTCGAGAGACATACACTGTCTTAGAATTAAATAGTTGAGAGTTAAATCTTATTCAGCCAACACTTCAACCAGAAAACCAAGGGGCGTAGTGCAAGAACATTGCTTAAGTAGGGAACCCCCAGTTCCTCATGGACCACTAGGTTAGAGGTTCCACACGGAACTAGGGGTGGGCGGAATTTGCGTAATTGCGTTACGCAAATCTCCGCGAAACGATAAAAAATCTCCGCGAACATGCAGAAATTCCGCGAACACGCGGAATTGCTTGTTCGCGATGATTTTTTCCTGTTCACAGTTGCTGTTTGCGTGCTCGGGGAGAAATATCTCGCAAACACGCATTTTGAGAACGCGAACAAGAAAAAATTTCGCAATGTCGCGGAAAGCAGAATTTTGGTCAATTTCGCTTTCTCCGCGCAACGCGAAATTACCAAAATTCCGCAAATTCCGCAAGCGGAACGGTATTTACCGCCCAGGCCTACACGGAACACACAATAGGCGCTTCAGAAAGTCATTTTCCGCCACCTGAAGAGCATCCGCTGCAGTGTATCCCCAAATTTTGCTACCATAGTTGGCTTGATAGACTTTCAACATAGCTCCTGTTGGTTTCTTCCCCATTTTGGAGGAACAATTAAAGATTGCCGCATTTACCCTGAGCCAGGTCTCCTTTTTTCCTTGAGATTAAAGGACCCCATTTTAATTGGTCATTGAAAAGGACGCCTAAATAGGAAAATACGTTGGTGCGGGGGATCTTAGCAGGGCCAACGCTGAATTGGAAACTCTTTTTGGAATGTTGTCCCACTTTCATTACATAGGATTTAGAATTATTTATTGCCAGGTCACGATCAGTCATGAATCTGGAAAATGCTAATAAAAGAGATTGCAAACCCAATGCAGTCCTAGATATAAGGACGGCGTCGTCCGCATAAAGCAAGACGGGAATACCACGCCGCCCTACACATGGGTAATCAACTCCAGTTGCTCTTAGTAAGTGTCAGAACCAGCTCTTCTCTTGCTGGCCGTTGACACAGGAGCAGAATGACGCAAGCTCCCAATTCCTTCTCCGAACTCCCCGGCCTCCACACAATCTAAATGCGTAGCCAGAAGAGCCCCAAGGGGGAAAGGGGAATTGGACAGAGAAGAGAATGCACACACTGGTGGTCTTCCTTTCTTCTTCTTCTTATGTAGTCTATCTTTTCTCTGGCTCTTACTGTTGCTCGTGAGCTGTAATAAACAATTACATATAATCACTTTCTACTTCCCTTCTCTTCCTACCTTGATCTTTCCTTATTCTCTATTGTACCCACCCTGGTGCTGTGTGCCTTTGCTTCTCTTCTAAGCTACTCGTTCTTCTGTTCTTAATGTTTTTTCACTGTAAGATAATAAACTTGTGTTATTATATTTCTTTCTCCCTTCCTGACCTCTCTTTTGTCTTTTCCTCAAGACTCACTTACAGGACAGAGAACGGAAGCCTTGGTTAATTTTCTTATTCTTCTTCACCTTTTATATGTATTTCTTATTCTCTAACTACTGTTGCTTCACTGTAGTTGTTGTCCCATACTATTCTGTGTCATTTGTATTCTTTCCTCAAGAGTTTCCACTCCCTAAGGTATTTTATTGTCAGGAATCGGAATTCACTCGGAACGGCTATAGTGTACCTTATACCTTTTATATTCTAGACTTGAGCTGACTCTAACTCGTACTAATAGCTGGCGCTACTCTTGTACTGGTGCTGACTTCTTCTTTGAATGCTGCGCACTCGTTCACTAGAACCGGTGCTTCTGCCAAACTCACGCTGTTGCTAAGTTCGGAATGTTTTCTCTGGTAGAAATTGGAACAGTCTTACTTGGGTTTGCTGGCTGCCTTCGAACTCTAAAATTCTCCTCAGAATTCTCGCGACGCGTAGCTTCTTTTCCCTGACTAACGCGATGCGTTGAAGTAACCTCCTACTCCTCTCACAGTTCAGGTGAAGTGCGCAGCTCTCCGCGCGCCTCACCTGTATCACGAAAATCTGCCAAATCAACTAGAGCGCTAACCCGTTTCTGATTAAGGAATGCTCTGCCGCCATGTTGCATTCGACCTAGAATCAAATGCTTTTTACTCAGTTTTGACAACACGGCCACCATCATTCCTTTCTTCTTATACTGGATACCTTTCTTGACCTGTGACCTCTTTGTTGGGGACCTGACAGTACCCTCCCTCAAAGATCTTCCTTCCTTCTGGATCTTGTTTGGAAATCTTCTGTGGTATTCTGCTACTAGTTGTGGAGCATTAACTTCAGACTCTGGCTCCCAAGATCTTTCCTCCGGACCATAACCCTTCCAATCTAGTAAGTAATACAACTTTCCATTTTGCAGTTTAGAGTCTAAAATCTGTTGAACTTCAAACTCATCTCCCTTCTCAGTTTGAATTGGCTTTGGGGTCTTACTCAATCTAACTTCAGGTTCTGCCTTCTTTAATAAAGAGACATGAAAGACTGGGTGTATACGCAACCTCTTAGGTAATTTTAGCTGATAATTTAAGGTGCTGAGTGTTTTCGCAATTGGATAAGGTCCAATATATCGTGGTTGGAACTTCCTAACCCCTTTTAATCTGATATTTTTTGTATTTAACCAAACCTTGTCTCCCACTAACAATTCTGGTTCTTTTCTTCTCTTTTTGTCTGCGTAGTGTTTATATTTTGCCTTCGCTACTGTTAGATTTTTGATAGCTCTACTATGGACTTGTGTCAGTTGTTCTACCCAATTGGATACTCCTGGAACACCCACTTCTTGGAAGTTTAAGGAATGTTGTGGATGTCTACCAGTATTCAGAAAGAATGGAGTGTAACCAGTCGAAGCATTTGTAGTGTTATTATGTGCAAATTCTGCTGCCCATAAATAATCGGGCCAGTCTCCCTCCTGTTCTAAAAGACACAATCTCAGATACTGCTCCAGTTCCTGATTCGTGCGTTCTGTTTGTCCATCTGACTCTGGGTGGAAACTAGTGGTGTATCGATTCTCTATGTTTAAACGCTTGGTGAATGCCTTCCAGAAATGAGACAGAAACTGAGAGCCCCTATCTGACACCAAAACCTTTGGTATGCCATGTGCACGAACTACATGCTGGCTGAAAGCATCCGCTAAACCTTGGCAGATGGTACCCCCTTCAAGGGCACAAAATGCGCCATTTTTGTAAAGGCGTCCACACACACTAGAATGGAATCATAACCATGACTAGAGGGTAATTCTACTATGAGATCTAAGGTCACAGTGTGCCAGGGAAAAAGAGGGGTGGGCAAGGGCTGTAACAGGCCTTGTGGACGTTTCCTTTCTGATTTTCCTCTTGCACAAGTCTCACAAGTCGCTACATACTGATGTATATCCTTGATCATGTTTGGCCACCAGAATCGTCTGCGCACCAATTCTTTAGTCTTGTTAATTCCCTTGTGTCCTGATAAGATGCTATCATGACATTCTTTTAAAGCCTTTAATTGCATCTCTGGAGTAAGCAAGTATAATGCTCCATGGTGATAGGGTAGTCCTTCTCGAATTTCTCTTTTGGAATCTTCTTTTAACCAACTCCTCATCTCTTCGCAACTCAAAGGATCTTCTTTCTCTTGATTCTCAACGGTTTCTTGTAAAACGGCATTGATCACCTTTTCCGCTGGAATTATTGCCTGATCCAAAACCTTTTCCGTGACTCCTTCCGTCTCTAATCTAGATAAGGCATCTACCTTTCCATTCTGGGTTCCAGGTCGAAAAGTAATTACAAAGTCATATTCAGAGAAATACAAGGACCAGCGTAGCTGTCTGGGAGTTAAAGTTCGGGCTGATTTTAAAAACTTCAAATTTCGGTGATCAGTATATACTGTTACTACATGCCGAGCTCCCATCAAATAATGCCTCCACTCCTTGAAAGCATCCTTAATGGCCAGTAATTCTTTTTCAGTGATTGTATAATTAATTTCTGGAGGTGTTAATTTTTGAGAGCGGAAGGCCACTGGATGGAGCTGGCCCGTAGTTTTGTGTCTCTGCGATAACACTCCTCCCAAGGCCAGATTCGATGCATCCGTTTCAACAAAGAATGGTTCTGCAGGATCTGGATGCAACAAAATAGGCGCTGTGGTGAAATCCTTTTTTAATTGTACAAATGCTGCCTCTGCTTCAGCAACCCACTGGAAAGGAACTCCCTTCTTCAATAAACGTGTGATTGGGATTAACTTTTTTGAGAAATCCTGAATAAATCTTCTATAGAAGTTGGCAAATCCTATGAAACTTTGGATTTCTTTAACTGAGGTAGGGGATTTCCACTCAGTCACAGCCTTTATCTTATGTTCATCCATGGTGATTCCTCCAGGAGCAAGTACAAATCCCAAGAACTTGACTGTGGTTACATCAAATGCACATTTGTCCAATTTGACAAATAACCCAATCTCACAAAGTCTTTGTAGTACCTTCTTGACATGTTCTTCATTTGTCTCTACTTCTGTCGAGTAAATCAGTATGTCGTCAATATATACGATTGCTATTTGATCTATGCAATCCTTCAAAACATAATTTATAAAATGTTGAAATGCAGCTGGCGCGTTGCATAGCCCATATGGCATCACCTGGTATTCGAATAAACCTTGCTTAGTTCTAAATGCCGTCTTCCACTCATCACCTTCTCTGATTCGGACCAGGTGATAAGCTCCTATCAAGCTTGGTATAGGTTTTAGCTTCTTTCACCTGGTCCAGAAGAGTGGAAATCAGAGGTAAAGGGTAACGGTTCTTGATTGTTATTCGATTTATTGCCCTGTAGTCTATGCACATGCGTAATTCTCCATTTTCTTCGGAATGGAAAACAAAGGGGAAGACACTGGAGACTGCGAAGGTCGAATGAATCCATTCTCTAGGTATTCCGCCAGATACTTCTTTAAATGTTTATCTTCTTGTTCGGTCAAAGCATAAATTCTACTGCAGGGTAAGTTCACTCCAGGTTCCAAGTCTATTTTACAATCATACTCCCTGTGAGGAGGTAATTTCTTTGCTTCAACTTCATTAAAGACATCCTGATATTCTCCATATTTTTTGGGTAAGGTCACTGTGTCTATCAAACAAACTGAATTTTCGTTTTCACTTAAATGATAAGCAGGAGATTCTTTTATTCTAATTTTGCAGTCTTTGAAACAATTTTCCTTGCAGTAATCCGAGTTCAAGGTTATCGTTCTTGCTGTCCAATCTATGGTGGGGTTGTGCTCCGTGAGCCAAGGTAACCCTAAGATCAATTGGAACTGTGGGGCGTCTATTAGATTGAATTGTAATATTTCATGATGACCTTCTGTGGTTTCTAGATGCACTGGTTCTGTGTGACTCACAATGGGGCCTGATGACAGATTGGTACCGTCTACTGCTCTGACGGGCTCACTCTTCTCCTTTTGGATTGCTAGTAATCCAATTCTCCCTGCGAATTGTAAATCGCAGAAATTACCTGTCGCTCCCGAGTCTATCATCACAGCTATCTGATTCCTCTTTTGTTCTCGATAGCTCAGAGTGACAGATATCACCAAATGAGGAGCGGCTGCTTGCAAGGTATTTGCCAAAGCATGATTCTTTGGAGCTGAATTTGTTTCTGCAACCACCAGTCCAACTCCAGCTACTGGTGGCGCGTGGCGTTTTCCGCCGACTGCGTCTTGGGCTTTTTGGGGCAATCTCGAACAAAATGCCCACTTCCTCCACAATAAGAGACACAATTTATTGTTCCGCCTTTTCTCCTTCTCCTCCTTTGTAAGAGGTCCACGGATAGTTCCTATTTGCATGGGCTCAATTCCGCGATTTGTATCATGCTCCTTGTGAGG
The DNA here is from genome assembly GCF_964204655.1 of Triturus cristatus. Classification (NCBI taxonomy): domain Eukaryota; kingdom Metazoa; phylum Chordata; class Amphibia; order Caudata; family Salamandridae; genus Triturus; species Triturus cristatus. The sequence goes on along the minus strand of NC_140581.1, from coordinate 910,795,061 downwards.
CTCATATCTGGCTCTATCAAAACGCGGTACACTGGGACGATAATCTCGTTTCTTCTCGCCCCTTCTCTTGCTCTGGCGAAAATCAATCTCCAACACTAGATCCACCAAAGCGGAGATGTCTGTTGGACGATTGGGAACTTGCGCTAAGGCATGTTTTAATTCATCCTTTAGCCCCCGATAAAATACTGCTGCTCGTTTGTTCTCTGGCCATTCCGTCTCTAACATCAACTTGTTGAATTGTGCCAAGTATGCAACTAACTCTCTGTTTCCTTGTCGGATCTCTAAAAGTTCATTGTCGGTAGCTTGAGACACCTTCCGACGGTCAAAAATTTGCATGAACTCTTTCTTGAAGTCTTCTAAATTGAATAACACAGGGTCGTTTCTGGTGACCAAAGGCATTGACCAAGCTGCGGCATCCCTACTTAGGTAGGATAGGATAAATGCCACTCGAGACTGCGCATCCGGAAACAATGCTGGTCTGCACATAAAGTGCAAGGAACATTGTGTTAAAAAGACTTGGGCCTTCTGGGGGTCTCCACTAAAGCGTTCTGGGGGTGCTAGGGGAATCACCGGGGATAAAGAATGTATTACTTGTGTGTTTACCCTAGACTGGGACGGAGCTGCTTCCTCAAATGAACCCAAAACTGGGGAAGATATCTTATACTCATCTCCCGCAACCAAACTCCCTATTCTTTGCGCCAATTCTGTGGTGTCCTTTTTGAGTTCCCTGTTTTCTTCTCTAACGGTAATTAATTCTCTTTGTATCTCATCCAAAATGTTCCCCAGCTTCTTTAAATCCAAACCTTCCGCCATTCTGCTCAGGTGCCTTATACCTCGTGGGCACTTCACTCTGTCAGAACCAGCTCTTCTCTTGCTGGCCGTTGACACAGGAGCAGAATGACGCAAGCTCCCAATTCCTTCTCCGAACTCCCCGGCCTCCACACAATCTAAATGCGTAGCCAGAAGAGCCCCAAGGGGGAAAGGGGAATTGGACAGAGAAGAGAATGCACACACTGGTGGTCTTCCTTTCTTCTTCTTCTTATGTAGTCTATCTTTTCTCTGGCTCTTGCTGTTGCTCGTGAGCTGTAATAAACAATTACATATAATCACTTTCTACTTCCCTTCTCTTCCTACCTTGATCTTTCCTTATTCTCTATTGTACCCACCCTGGTGCTGTGTGCCTTTGCTTCTCTTCTAAGCTACTCGTTCTTCTGTTCTTAATGTTTTTTCACTGTAAGATAATAAACTTGTGTTATTATATTTCTTTCTCCCTTCCTGACCTCTCTTTTGTCTTTTCCTCAAGACTCACTTACAGGACAGAGAACGGAAGCCTTGGTTAATTTTCTTATTCTTCTTCACCTTTTATATGTATTTCTTATTCTCTAACTACTGTTGCTTCACTGTAGTTTTTGTCTCATACTATTCTGTGTCATTTGTATTCTTTCCTCAAGAGTTTCCACTCCCTAAGGTATTTTATTGTCAGGAATCGGAATTCACTCGGAACGGCTATAGTGTACCTTATACCTTTTATATTCTAGACTTGAGCTGACTCTAACTCGTACTAATAGCTGGCGCTACTCTTGTACTGGTGCTGACTTCTTCTTTGAACGCTGCGCACTCGTTCAATAGAACCGGTGCTTCTGCCAAACTCACGCTGTTGCTAAGTTCGGAATGTTTTCTCTGGTAGAAATTGGAACAGTCTTACTTGGGTTTGCTGGCTGCCTTCGAACTCTAAAATTCTCCTCAGAATTCTCGCGACGCGTAGCTTCTTTTCCCTGACTAACGCGACGCGTTGAAGTAACCTCCTACTCCTCTCACAGTTCAGGTGAAGTGCGCAGCTCTCCGCGCGCCTCACCTGTATCACGAAAATCTGCCAAATCAACTAGAGCGCTAACCCGTTTCTGATTAAGGAACGCTCTGCCGCCATGTTGCATTCGACCTAGCATCAAATGCTTTTTACTCAGTTTTGACAACACGGCCACCATCATTCCTTTCTTCTTATACTGGATACCTTTCTTGACCTGTGACCTCTTTGTTGGGGACCTGACAGTAAGATCTCCAGATCATTGATATAAAAATTAAACAAAAATGGAGCCAAGATGCAGCCTTGCCGTACTCCCCTCTCAATCTCAAGATCCCTAGTGACCCGAAGGTCCTGAGAAAAACTGACATCAGCTTTGGTTGATTTATGCAGGTCCTCTAGGAAGTTAACAATATAGTTATCCACCCCCATTGCAACAGTATATTTGCTCAGTATCATGGATAGATTGAGACACTGAGCAACAGTAGAACGTCCCGACCGGAATCCATACTGGACATCTGACAGGATCTCGTGCTCCTCCGCCCAAGTTGATAGTCTCTGCAGGAGAATACGTCCTACCACCTTAACCACTGAGTCAATGAGGGAGATTGGCCTATAACAGTGGGTGCTGTTCCTGTCGCCCTTCTTAAAAACCGGGACTATGGTGGAAGAGGCCCATGACTGAGGACAACCATTCTTTGCCGCTGTGTTAAACACAGCCTCCAGTATCGGGGCCCAGAGAAGGATGTAAATAGCTCCGGGGGAATCCCATCTGGGCCCGGCGCTTTGTTAATGGATAGCCCTGCAATAACAGACATAACCTTACCCTTTTCAAAAATGATTACAGGGACATCTCTGTCCCGACTCTCTTGCGAAGTCTGCTCAGTAGGGCAGTCAAACATAGATTTAAAGTGAAGCACCCACTCCTCCTCTGTAATATGAGAGTCTAAGGCCCCCCCACATCCTGACCAAAAAGGGGTCGATGCACCACATTCCTGAAACTGGAGCTGTTCCTCAGAGTGCATGAATCAATCAGCTCCCTCCACGCCTCCTCCTTCAAGGCACCCTTCCGTCTAACCAGAACTGACTTGTATTCTTTGCGACAAGCGCAAACCTCGTTTTGAATTCTTTATTTGGCTGACAGAGCTTCCCTCAGCCTCTTTGCTGCCTTGAAGCACTGAGAGTCAAACCATCTGGGGCCGTGAAAAGCCGATCTACTAGCCGGGACACTTAAGATTTCACCAACTTTATGCGCTATTGATTTGTATGCGCAAATGATCTCATTAGGGGAGGAACCTGCAGCTGTGCATAGTGCTAACTCGAGGGCACAGGTTACATTTAATTCGCTGTAAAATTGATCTGGGGAAATCTGGGACCATTTAAGTCTTCGCTTGCCATCAGTCAGTCTCAGGGCACCCCTGGTTGAGACATCGCCAATTCGTACTGATAATGGGCCCAACATGTGAGCACATACAGCCTCATGCATCAACCCAAAATCCAGTCGGTAAAATACCGATTCGCTAATAGCTCCCGGTATTGAGTTAAAAATACCCAATCCCAATGCATCAACCCAAAAGCAAAAATCGCTATTTAAGGAATCCTTAAATAGCGATTCCTTAAATAGCGATAGCATTTAAGGAATCCCAAATTGAGATTCCTTAATTTAAGGAATCTCAATTTGGGATTCCTTAAATGGTATGCATGAAAGTTAAAAAATTAGCGAATTCGCTAATAGGGGAAGCAAATTACCATGAAGATGAACTGCATGGTAATTTGCAAAAACTTTGAAAAATGCACTTTTGTGCATTTTTCAAAGTTTCATGTTGCGCACACACATGCCCTTAGAGCATGTGTGTGTGCAACATGAAACTTTGACATTTTGACACCCTTGCACCCTTGAAATTGCATGAGCAATTTGCGAGAACCTACTGGTACTCGCTATTTGCTCATGCAATCTCCAATTCATTCCTATGGGCCTGGAGGCCCATAGGAATGATTGGGATGGCATTCCTTAATTGCTACTCGCTATTTGCTAGTAGCAATTAAGGAAAGTTAAGGAATCGCTATTTGAATAGCGATTCCTACATGCATAGCCTTTTGCTATTCCTTATTAGCGATTCCTTATTTTTCGCTAATAAGGAATCGCAAATGGCATTGTTGATGCATGTGCCCCATAGTGGGTTGTGGTCACTAAATTCACTTTCCATAATATTAAAACCGTGAAATAAGGATTGCAAGGAAGAGGAGATTAGAATAAAATCTATAAATGACCCACTACCTCGGCCTTTAAAGGTTGGCACAGGGAATTTAGTTCGCGGGGCAGTTAAGGACATCAAGGACACCATGTTCAGTTCATTTATCATATGATTCAACAATTCCCCCTGGGCATGGTGTTCAAAGTGAAACCCCCTCATAAGGGGGCAACCCAACTCACGCAACTGAAATTGTTTCTTAAAAAAGTCATAAATTATACCTTACAATTATTGAGATAATCTGACACATTCTCAAAATAGTGATCTAAGTATAATTACAAAACAAAGAAAAAAGAAGTCTTTAACATTCAATAGAATAAAAGAAAAGACTTTAGAAGAATATTTTGGACTTGATTGTCAAAGGATTTTGTGCATCTATATTCAATTTACGTTTGTAAAATGTTCATCTTGTGCTTGGAAAATTGTGGTCTGTTTAATAAATTTAGAATCAGCTGTTTGTTTCCACATCCAAAGTGTATTTTCCCATTTAGCAATTCTGCCAGTAGGTGAAATTTTCACCATAACAAATATGGCCGCATATTGCAGACCAAGCTCATCTGTAGATGTTGATAAATAAACACAAACATGCAAGTTTGTTGGCATTCATAATCACTTTGCAGGGATGGCCAAACAGAAGATAATCCAATCTGGAAGAAGTTCAGGGGAAAGGCGGATCAAAACGAAGAGGCACCAATAGCAACAACGGTCTCAGACGAAGCCGATGACTCAAAGAAAGTTGTAATTAGCTCCAGCTCGACGAGAAGAAAATGTGCAAAAACTGAGAAAACTGCGCGGATCCAGTCTGGTTGAGTTCCCAAGTCGCCAAAATGTAAGTGTAGTGAATACACTTGAGCATTTAATGAAAAGTAATAAGTTTAATTATGTACTCAACCGGACGCAAAGGAAATGCGTCCTGCCAGGAGCAAACAGAAAAATCCAGTACCAAGTATCGTTAAGATTTTGAAATATAACACACAGTTTAACTTATACAACAGGCAGCTCATACTAAGTTTACACGAGCTTAGTATTTTAAATAAAAACAGGTTCTCGTTCTGCTTTATCCTTCTGATCACTCTGAAGAACAAGGGACACGAGACAAAGCAGAACGAGACATAGAACACTACAGATGGTGAACTAATTAGCTTGATAGGTAGGGGTGCACATCATGATGGCTTTGTAGATGATTCAACTGCCATTGAAGGTGAATGTGGACAAGCAAGATGAGCTAGTGGAGTTCCATTAAGGAGAGGAATGTGACCATATTTTTCAGGCCCTTGTTGAGGGGAGCTGTGGCATGTCAGATGCCCTTGTAGGGGCCTGGATAAAGACTGGGAGGCAGGGCACCGCTACCACCTAGATCCCAGAGGATGACAGCTGAATGACAAATTCTGAAATCACTTTCTTTAATTGGTAATTAGAAATCATTACACTATAAAAACCCAAAGACTACAATTTAGGTTAATTAGTACAATGGTCCTTTAGATGAAAAATCATGGTTTACATAATGCAACAAAAAAAAAAAGAAATCGAGACCTACAGAGAAGCAGAATATATCTTGCACACTGTCATTATGCCCTTTGTATATTTGTAGGGAATGTTTTTAAAAAAAATCTATTCTCTTACTTTCCAATACACAAAGGTTGGTTGATAGATTCCAGTTACTGTCTACAGTTACTGTCTAGGAGCTGAGCTGGAAGAGACATTGGGCTCCAAATTGCACCAAGGCATCTGTCAGCTACATGCGATCAGAGGGAAGCAAATGATTCACTGAGAAATCTCTCTTCTGGTCTAACATCTGCTTTTCTTCTGCCACAGTACAGTCCACTTCCATTAACACCACTGACCTGTTAACATTCAACCACTATCTCTTGTATTTTTTCATGCATGATATTTTGATTCATAGGTCCAAATTTGAGGGATATTTTCCCACTATCAAAATGTTCTCACACCCTGGCTAACTTACAAGCTGGTCAGTCAGCTGGTCAGTAATTGGCGCAATATTTATTATGACCAATAACATTTGATTCTGCCCAGTAGTCATTTATTGGGTGCAATATATACAAACCAGTAACGAGTTTTTCCTGATTTAAGGTATAATGTGCAGATTTTGCTGCTTACCTCACCACAATCCACATATCCTGAATTTAGAATGCATTTTCCCCCCAATAAAACTTGGCAGGTTTGAACTGCAGAAATGTATTTGGGGTATGCAATTTTTAATGTAATGCTTGAATTTCCTGGATAACTGGAGCTACTGTACATATCGTAATTTAACAGTCAACTCGTAATGAAGGACAAATTAGTGATGGCAATGTTCACATCTTATGGGCAAAACTTGAAAATTCCCCCAATTACTGAAGCGCATCTTGTAGAGATGTTGGCCAGTGAGAGGGTCCAAACTGAGTTGGCATGGTGGACGAAAAACAATGAATGGGACGCTTCTTGTGCGATTGCCGCTAGAATCAAGCTATACTTGGCCGATGAGCCCATAATAAGGATGAAATTGGTCCTGGGTTGCTTGTTTTCTGTTTCAGGGAGGACATGGTCTGACAGTTCAGATTGTAGGAAGGGGGTTGAGCTTATTCTTACCTGGCCCTCTTCTACTGGAATCAACTAACCTCCCACCTACGGAATTGCCAGACCACCTACATTTCAGAAAGCTTCTCAAAACTGAGCTGTTCCAATATTAGTGCTGCCTGCCTATGGTTTACTGTGGTGCTTAGATAGCTCCTACGGGGTGATTCATGCACATTATAAATTAAATAAACATAACATAACAGCAGGAACGAGGTTTTGTGATAGGGTTTTGAGGGCGACGATAGTGGCAGGCAGGGATGATACAAGTGCAGAGACTGACCCTGAGGGAGTGGGGCAGGTGAGAGGAAGGCCTGGAAGAGAGGAGGGCTGCCTGTAGGCCCCACAGATAAGAAACCCAGTGACCTAAAGTCACCCAGGAAAGAGAGACGACGAAGGGGCAGGCACAATCACTTCCAACTAAAATGCTCAGGAAACTGGAGACAAGGTAGAACTTGAGGGAGCGGCCACCGAGAAGAGGTTCTGTGAGTGGCAGTTACGAGACATGTGGAGAGGAGAGTGGCCGCCAGGAACCCAGTTCTTGCACTGGCTAGATCCCCTTGATAGGCCAGTGCTTGGGACGGAGGCACTGACATCCCAAGAGCTCAAAAGAAAAGCAGAGGGCTTTCCAGAACCTATAGCTGGGGGAAGAAGGGATATGGAGTGTCGATAAGCACAGGAAGCAGCAGGGGACCCTGACACATCTATCTGGTCATATCGAAGCCGCGGGGCACTTACAGCACTACCCATAAGAGAAACGAAGGGGAGAGCTATCCATGAACTGTTCGAGAAAGGAGTGCCAGTAAACTGAGGTGGTGCCGTGAATGCACTGGAACCTGAGACCATTGGCCAAGGAAGTGAACAAAACTTGGCCGTACCTCTGACTGGACTAAGACACATCCCGCTGGTCATTGTGAAACACCTCCCTAATAAGAAGCAAACCCCTTGAATCACACAAAGCCAGGAGGGGAAAGGCAGAGCTAGTGCCTCGTTGCATTGTCCCTCTGGGCCCCAACTCCTTGCCGTCACCAAGCACTCAGCCACCATGGCCAAACACAAGGACTCAAAGCAACTGAAACAAGGAAAAATGGATTGGTATATGAAGGTGGTGGCCCCGAAGAGACACCTAGCATACCAGACAGCGCGGCGTTCCCACACTCCTCACGAGAAACCCTGGAGGGAAAAATAGGTGAGGTACATTCTGAGTTTACCCTAATTGGTCAAGACCTTCAAAATGTCTCTGAAAAAGTCACCCAGGCTTAAAACAGAAGATCAGAAGTAGAAGACGTGACACACAGCCTGCACAAATAAGTCACATAACACAAAGCCACCGAGAAAGATGTGCCTGGAGGATGGTTGATGCTGAAAATTGTGCAAGGAGGAACAATCTGCGCTTGTAGGCTTCCCAGAGGGAATTGAGGGTTCAAACAAGGGGACCTTCCTGGAAAAATGTTTGAGAGACTCCCTCCCTACTGGGCAATTTTCATTATGCTTTGGTATTGAGCGGGTTCGCAGAAGACTAGGAGCTAAACCATCAGCAGGAGCTCCCCACGACCAGTAATCGCATGTTCTCTTAACCTATCAGGATAAGGACATGATTCTACAGGAGTTGCGAAGAATGGGTGATATCGGGAACGCACATTCTAAAATCATGTATTTTCCTGACTACTGTTGTGATATACAAAAGTAAAGGCAAACCTATGACTCTGTCAAAACAAAACTATGGGCCCTAAACATACAGTACATGTTGATATTCCTGGTAGAACTCAAAGTTATCTTTTAAGGTAAAGCAATCTTCTTGCAGATGCTGGAGTAAGCATGGGCCTGGATAGAAGAGGGGGAGGGTTACAGACCTCTCAGGCTTAACCTGTGACACAATTGGCACGTTGACGAGAGGGGTAAGGTGCACAAGGAGCGAAAGAGGTTGGGGGTGTGGATGGATTTGTTGGGTTGTTGGATGGGGGTACATTGTTTTCGCATGAGAAATAGAGTGAGAGTGAACACAGGCAGAGATCACTACACAGGGTAGTCAAACACTATCACACTACATGGATGAGCGGAGCTGACACACAAGATGACAGGACATGATCCATTCTGACCTGGAACGTAAACGGGCTAGGAAACAAGATTAAAAGAGGGTTGGTGGCCACATTAGACGGATTAGATTCTGATCCTGACCACACAATGCTGCCTATATGATGCAGGCAATAAAGCGGGCGGCTACTGGTATGACTGGGCAGAAAAGAGACGGAGACAATGGGTACATACTATACAGAGAGATAATGGTGACTGCTATATCACAGTCCAGGAGATTGGCAACACATTTTCACAATACTACGCTGACTTCTATAAGGCCAGGTCACTGGTGGCACTCCCCAGATAAGAGACTATCTAGGTAGGGTGACAGCCCCAACTCTAATGCTTGACGATCGTCTGGCCCTATTGGAAGAAGTGACTCTTTGAGAGGTATTTGCAGCCACAGGCAAACTAAATAGAGGGAAAACCCCTGACCCTGATGGAATATTAGCAGAGCTCTTTAAGAGAAACGCTGGACTACTGGGCCCACACCTACTTAAAATGTTCATGGAGTGCCACAATAGTGGTGATTCATAAGCCCGGGAAGCCAAAAGTGAAATGCAGCTCCTATCACCCAATCTCAATTTTGAACATTGAGACAAACATTTTGGCCAGTGGGTAGAGTCAAAGTGAATGGAGAGATGTCTGTGGAGTTCCCAATTGAGAGGGGCATTCGAGAGGGATGCCCCCATGCCCCCTATTGTTTTCCCTCACATTAGAACCGTTGGTTTGTGTGGTTCGAGCACACCCAGACATCACAGGTTTTAGATATAGGGAGGGGGTGATGGAGGACAAACAGATCTCACTCTATGCGATGTCATACTTCTGTATGTCACAAGCCCGAATACAACGTTCCCAGGTGTGTAAAAATATTCAAACAGTATGGAGCAGTTACGGGCTACAAGATAAATTGGAACAAATCAAGCTTATATCTGGTCGGAGGCCACCTCGATGCACCAGACTTCCCAGGACATGCGTATAGACAGAGTGGGGTTCCAAATATTGGGGCAAATATTTGGGCTGTACATGACTTCGAACATGGATTATAGCCTAGACCGTAATATTCCGAGAATAATGACAGACTTCCACTGAGACATGGAAAGATGGAGATCACTGTCCTTAATGCTCCTAGAGAGGGCCACCATGCACAAGATAACTTTACCAAAACTCCTGTACATCTTCCAAAATGCATATTATAAGATCCCAGAGGAAATCTTTGTCAAAATTGAGGGAGAAGTCCAGACATTACTATGGAATGGGAGAAACCCATGGGTGGCACTGCTGACACTACAGCGCAATCAGTACAAAAGGGGAATAGCTCTTCCAGACATTCAGGCATACTATTGGCCAGCATATTTATTATTGGTCAATGATTGGGGTCATCTACCTGGAGACCACCCAATCTATGCACTAGAGAGACTCCAACAGGACTACCAATTGAATAGAACACACCATTTCAAATACATACATCTTAAACACTCCTTGACACAGCAGACATCCCTAATACACACCACTATAGGGGAGACTGCTCCAAGGAGAAATAGCAGAGAAAGCAATCTCCTGGACAGTTAATAACAACATGCCCGACTCATTAACGAAACTGAGAGCTAGATGGGAAAGCGCAGTGGGAGAATTGGATGACAGAGATTGGGAGACGGCCTAATGCACCCGGAAGAATTAGCAATCAAATCAAGATTAAGGCAGCTCCAATTTAAGATCCTCCACAAGACATACTATAACAGAGTCTGCTTGCACAAATTCCGCAGGGCAGAGTACCCCAATTGTTTGCGATATGGAACAGAAAGTGGGTCGTTCATGCGTACACTATGGGAGTGCCCTAGCATACACTCGTAGTGGACCATCATATTGGAGGAGCTCAACAGGGTAATACAAGAAAAACTACTGATTGAATAAAAGTTTTTTTGTTAGGGATACCCACAGAAGGTGAAGTCCCTTGAGCCAAACTCCTTTTTAGTAATTTGGGCCTCTTAGTGGCAAAAAGGGACATAGCTAAGTATTGGGGTCCTCAGAGCTGCCAGCCCTCCAGGAAATGGAAAACGGTGATGGACATCTACATGGCCGCTGAAAATGTCACCAACAAGGCCAGAGGGTGCCCAAAGAAGTTCTACAAGGTTTCGGGTCCCTGGTTGAAATACTACAGTATATATATGGAAGAAAGTGAGGAACAGCCACATCCGACACAGCCCCTGTGATGTGTGAGAGACACTTGTGTAATGCATTGAACTTATTAATGAATGATCACTACGAAAACATTGGCGCTGTACTGAGCTATTGCAAATATGAATGACTGTGCTTCCACTCCCATGTAATTGTGGTTCTTGGTGCATTGTTGAGCATCATGTATTGTTTACAGTGCCGGTGTGGATACCCAGCTCCACTTTCAGACTATTGAAATCGATGGTGGTATCTTTTCTCTGGGGTGCGGGAAGGCGTAGAGTAGCGCAGGCAACGCTTATACGACCCAAGGCTGAAGGAGGACTGGCGGTCCCAGACTTTGAATTATACTATTTAGCGGCTCAATTGCAGATCTTCACACAAAACGTAGCGCGGGTATTCCGGGGACCGGAATCCGGGAGGAGAGGGGGAACGCCGCGCCACGTCCTTTCATATAGTGCCTTGCAGCAGAAACTAGAGCCCAGGGACCTTCTCACAGAGGAGATAACTTTCAGACTCTGCTGGAATCGGACCCAACACAGGGCGGGAGTGCTGCATCCATATGCGCCTGAGATACCGCTGGGAATGCTGACGGCGTTACCGCACGGCGGAGATTGGTCGCAATTACAACTCTGAGAAGAAGCGGGACTGCAGGTGGTTGGGGATCTATATGAAGACGGGGTTCTGCTACCCTACCAAACTTTCCAAGAGAGATTTGATCTACCAAGGGGAGGTTTCTTGTTGCACGCAGCGCTTACTAGAGCGATTCAGGCGCACTGGAGAGAGGGGCTGCTGGAGCCTATAACGTCGATGGCCTGTCAGTACACCATGATGACGGCAGGGACCTTCAAGGCGGTCACATGCTTATATTCTAGAATGCTTCTTGAAAACCTCCCGCCCCTGGCTGTATTGAAGGGCAAATGGGAAACTGATCTAGGTAAAGATATCCCGGAGACGGCTTGGGCGCAGATAGTACGACGTGCCTGGAAGAGCACGAGGATCGCAAGGTTTCAGCTAGTGCACTTCTATATCCTCCACAGAGCATATTTGACACCTGGGAGAATCCAGAAATATTTTAAAGACAAAGAGGCAGCGTGTCCCAGATGTACGAAAGCAGGGGTGGAATTGGAACATATGATGTGGCCTTGCCCGGCGCTGGGTCTTTACTGGAAGGAGGTGGGGGATACCCTGAATGAGGTGACAGAGAGGCGACTGGAGTTTGATATGGCCGTCAGTATACTACACTGGTTCCCCCACACGCCCAAGAATAAGATTACGAGTAAGTTCATAGATATGGGACTTCTATTAGCAAAACGAGAAATTACGAAACGTTGGAAAGCAACAGTGGGTCCCACCAGTAAAAGATGGAAGGGTGAATTTCTCAAATGGGCCACCAGTGAAAGCATGCTGCGGTATCAATTGGCACGCAGACGGAACGATGATAAGGCGCTAGAGGCGGCGGCTGCATGGGAGGCGCTAGTACAAACATTACGAGACTCTGAGTCAAACGATGACGGAGAAAGGCAGGTCATGGACGGGGGTATAGCCCCGGAACAAGAGGGGTACATCGCATAACTCAACACATAGCTATTCCTAGGACTGCATGATACGAGAGGACGGAGACGGCTACCTGCATTGGTTGGTGGGGACTGAGGGAGGGGGAGGGAGGGAATGTAAAGTTTTCATAGTGTTTCAGTGTAGGGACTTAGTTACGAAGGTTTCTTGGTTGATTTGACGCACAGCCCTTGAAGGACTCACATATCCTCGTACTATGCACTATATAGTTGGTGGGGGGCTTTGGATTAATCCTCAGGGAGTATGCTGAGGAATATTGAGTATGGAGTTGTATGTGATTGTACAAAAAACCAATACACTACGTGTTAAAAAAAAATCATGTATTGTTTACAGAAAACTCAAATAAAAATAAACAATTTGAAACTAAAGACATTAGCACTTATTAAATGTAATAAGACAACCCAATGTTATCCCATGGCAAGGTAGGCCTTGTAGTAGTGAAAAATGAATTTAGTTTTTCAGTAGCAGTACATGTGAAAAACAAAAAGTACATGTACATTTTTAATTACAATGTAACTTTCCCTATGTGCTACCTAAGGCTGCACTTAGGCCTCCTTTGGGTGTGACTTATATTTAATAAAAGGGGAGATTAACGCTTGGCAAGAGCGTTATTTTGTCATGCAAAATTGGCAGCTTAAAAATGTATTCAGGCAGGAATGGCAGAACTGGGAAAAGATTTAAGGTGCTACTTATGTGGGTGGTACAATAAGTGCTTGAGTCCACTAGTAGCATTTAATTGACAGGCCCTGGACATAGGGTATACCACGTTACTAAGGACTTATAAGCAAACTAACTATGCCAGCTAGGTGCAAACAAGTTCTCTCATGTTAGGGAGTGAGCGCACACACTTTGGAACTGGCTAGCAATGGCACCGAGTCCTAATGCCAGCAAAACCAAATGAAGAAAAATAGGAGGGGAAAAGCAAAATGTTTGGGTAAAGACCACCCTAAGGCTGACAGGTCTTATCATTTCCCCCCATCTCAAAGTGGGGAGAACTGTACAATCTCACCACTATAGCGGAAGAACATGGATACTGAAGTGGTCTGATCCAGGGCGGTGTTCCTCCATGAAGTCTATTCCCTGAAGTTTTGGATTCTTACCCCTCATCTGCATAAGCCATCTTAGGGGCTTGTGGTCTTTCTGAACTTGGAAGTGAGTCACAAACTGGTATGGTCTCAGCTTCTTCAGTGCCCAGACCACAGCAAATGCTTCCCTTTCAATAGCACTCCACCTCTGTTTCCTGGGAAGTAGCCTGCTAGAGATGAAAGCTACAGGTTGGTCTAGGCCCTCCTCATTTAACTGTGATAATACTTCCCCTACGCCATGCTCTGAGGCATCAGTTTTCACAATTAATTCCTGGGAATAGTTGGGGACCTTGAGTACAGGAGTTACTTGAGGGTGTAAAAAGCTTTCTGACAGTCCTCCAACCAGATCACCTTTTTGGACTTCTTTTTTGAAGTCAGCTCAGTTAAAGGGGCAACAATAGTGCCATATCCATTAACAACCTCCTGTTGCAACTAGTGAGGCCCAGGAAGGCCCTCACTGCTGTCTGGGTTTTGGGGGGCTTCCAGGCTATTATAGTCTCTATTTTGGCATGTAGGGCAGCCCCTTACCTGCACCCACAAGGTGTCCCACGTACAACAAAGAACCCTGCTGTAGCTGACACTTACTGGCCTTTATGGTCAGGCCTTACTGTTGCAGTGCCTGAAGCATTTGCTGCAGGTACAACACATGGCCCTCCCGGCTGCTACTAAAGACAGCTAATGTTCATCCAGGTAAGCAGCACTGAAGGCCTCCATCCCAGCAAAGACTGACTCACCAACCCCTGGAAAGTGGCAGTGGCATTCTTCTGTCTATCACCTTAAATTGAAAGTGGCTCTCTGGGGAAGAGAATGTTGACATCATTTAGACTACTTCAGTTAGGGTAGTCTGTCAGTACCCTGAATTAAGTCAAAGATACTCAGGAACTTACCAGCCCCTAACTGATCAATGAGCTCATCAGCTCTGGAGATGGGGTGAGAATCTTTTGTGGTGACTGAGTTGAACCCCCTATGGTCCACGCAGAAACTGCATTTTGGGGTAGTGCCCGGTGGGGTAGCCTTGGGTACCATCACCACAAGGCTGGACCAGGGACCACTGGAATGCTTAATCACGCCCAGTTCCAACATCTTGGAGACTTCCTCCTTAACCCCTTCACTGGTAGGCCTTTCCCCCTGCTAAGCCTTTTTTGGCCACTGGGGGTAGTTCGGGCTTAGGCCGCCATTAGTTCTTGTTGACATAAAGTATCCACAGCAAATGTGCGTCCTTTTTTTCAAGCTTCATGGGGATCCTAATGGTACCCAGGGTTTGTGGATTTCCCTGAAGGGGACCGAGTAATTAGCCAAAATATAGTTTGATTTTGGTTTTGGGGGGAAAAAAATGGGAAAAAGTGTTGCAGAAGAGAGCATTTGTTTTTTATCCTGAAAATTGAAAGAATGAAGGGTTTGTGGTGCTAAAATCACCATCTTCCCAGCTTTTGGGAACAGGCAGACTTGAATCAGAAAACTATAGTTTTCAACACAGTTTTGGCATTTTATTGGGACATTTTCCCAATTTTTGGTGTATTCAACCTCTTTACAGTTAGTGGTATAAATGGGTGTGAAGCCAATGGTGGATCCTAGAAAGCTATACAGTTCTGAAACGCTTATAAAATTCTGAATTCAGCAAGGGGTCATTAGTGCAGCTCCTTCCAGGTTTACACATAGACAGTACCAGCTGAAATTAAAAAATATTGTAATTGAGTTATAAAAAAAAGAAATTTGTGTCTACGTTTGCATCTGTAACTTCTTGTAACCTGTATATTCTTGTAACTATGGCAGATTAAAAACAATATACCGTTACATCTCCGGACCCTTATGGTTGCAAGGATATATGGAGCTTGTAGGTTCTACTAGAAGCAAAAATACCCAGACCCAATAAATGAGCAGCACCTTGCAATGGTTTTTCATTGTGTGCTGGGTATACAGCAAATCATTGCGTACAGTATAAATAGTGAAAAATAGGTATCAAGGAAACCTATGTATTTCCAAAATGGACACAGCATATGGAGTTTAGAGGAAGTGCATATTTGCACATCTCTGAATTTGTGGGTACCCATACTAGCATTTGAATTACAGGACATTTCTCAAAACAACTTCTTTCTTACACCCTGTCTTATGTTTGGAAGCCACAAATGCAGAGAAAGACAATTGGCAATAACAGTTGTTCTACTAATCTGTGTTCCCCTAATTCTCCCAAAAAATGGTACCTTACTTGTGTTTGTAGGCCAAGTGTCTGTGACAGGGAACGACCCAAAACTCAACATGGACACATCACATTTTTCCACCGAAAGCAGAACCTTTTTTTCCAATGTAGTGAGCTCAAGGTTTTGGACCCTTGGTCAGCTGGCACCTATAGAAACCTTGCCAACCTGTAAACTGGACACCTAGAGTTACACAGGATGAGCTGACTTGTGTTGCTGTCATCACATTTTTTTACCCAGAATCCTGTGCAACCTCAAAATTTGACTAAAAAAACACATTTTCCTCACCTTTCTGTGATGGAAAGTTCTGGAATCTGCAAGGAGCAACTAACTTCCATCCAAATGGCATTTTCCCAAGTCTCCCAATACAAATGTATGTGACAGAAAACATCACAAAACGCAACATGGATACATCACATTTTTCCACCGAAAACTGAGCCTTTTTTCTCAATGTGGGTAGCTTTAGATTTTAGACCCTAGCTCAGCCAGCATCTATGTAAACCTGGCCAACTTTACATTTTTGAAAACTAGACCACTAGAGGTATCCAGGGTAGGCTGACTTGTGTGGTAGTCACCACATTATTTTACCCAGAATCCCTTGCAAACCTCAAACTTTGACTAAAAAAACATATTTTCCTCATATTTCTGTGATGAAAAGTTCTGGAATCTGCAAGGAGCTACAATCGTCCATCCAACTGACATTTTCCCAAGTCTACTGATAAAAATGGTACCTCACTTGTGTGGGTAGGCCTAGTGCCCGTGACAGGAAACGTCCCAAAATGGAACATGGATGCATTGCATTTTCCCACCTAAAATTGAGCCTTTTTTTCAATGTGGGTAGCTTTAGATTTTGGATCCTAGCTCAGCCAGCACCGGAATAAACCTGGCCAACTGTACATTTTTCAAAATTAGACACCTAAGGGTATCCAGGGTGGACTGACTTAGGTGGCTCTCACTAGGTTTTGTTTTTACCCAGGACCTCTGCAAAGCTCAAACGTTGCCTAAAAAAACATAGTCCTTGTAGTTCTGTGAAGAAAATTTCAAAAATCTGCAAGCAGCCACAAATTTCCTCTCACCCAGCGTTCCCCCAGGTCTTCTGATGGGGAAGGGCCCATAACGTATTGTGGACCCATCAAAACTATCACAAAACAACCTGTTGTTGCAAGGGGGTACCTGCGTTTTTGGACCTGGGCTCTGCAGCCATCTAGTGATACTTGTCAAACCCATACATTTCTGAAACTCTAGTGGTAAGTCTAGGGAGGTGTGGCTTGCACGGATCTCCCAATGTATTCTTACCCAGAATCCTGTGCAAACCTCAAATTTAGCTAAAATGTCACATTTTCCTCATTTTGTGTGCAAAAGTTGTGAGATCAGTAGGCCAGCACAAGTTTCCTACCACACAGTGTTCTCTTCGGTCTCCCAATGATACCTCACTTGTGTTTGGTGGGCCTAGTCCCTGCGACAGGGAAGAGCCATAAGTGTGTAAAATGGGAATGCTTCAAAGGCTTCAGAATGCTACTGCACAGATGCTTCTGAACATTCCAAGACATTCCTCTACAGGTACAGCTCTTTAAAAGCTCCACTGGCTTCCCATTCAAGATAGAGTTTCTTTGAAAAGCATTATGTTTCTGTCACAGAATTCTAAATCAGAAAGATCCTCGCTACCTTTTTCTTATGATCAAACCTTC
Organism: Triturus cristatus; assembly: GCF_964204655.1. Taxonomy (NCBI): domain Eukaryota; kingdom Metazoa; phylum Chordata; class Amphibia; order Caudata; family Salamandridae; genus Triturus; species Triturus cristatus. The sequence continues at coordinate 910,777,640 of NC_140581.1, read as the reverse complement.
CAAACAGATGCCTCAGATCTTCAGGGATGGCTAGGATAGTGATTCCAAAAATACAAAGAATGCATCTGGAAGGTGGTTCCTTTAGCTTTTTGACTGCCAGGCTTTGGAATCTACTCCATGTAGACCTAAGAATGAATACATCTCAAATCACAACTCTTTGAGAAAGAGCAATGCTGGGTGTTCTGTTTGAAGACACACCTCAATGGCCTGAATGAAAATATCCCATGGGGCCAGTTCATCAAGTAATGATCTATTTTTTATCTTATGTGTCCTGCATCATTATTAATATTATTATTATATTTGTATTTCTTTCCATTTCATCCAACATTGAAAACAAGAAGTTACATACCACCCTTGTAACTCACATGACACTATTTATGTTATTTCATAAAGTCTCAAAAAGATTTTTAACATTTACTAAATTTTTTCATCCCATTTACCATTTTTACTTTCAGCAATTGTTCCTCCCCCTCAAATCACCTTTTCCTTTCCCTCAATCCGGTGACACGAGGTTTCGCCAAAGAACCAGGAAGTGGTTCTATTAACGGTAGCCATTTTGTGCAATCAGCGTCCGAGTCTTCCACAGATACGAGGCCGCCGTTGCTCCAACAAAATGCCTACAGAAGCACAGTACAGGCACCTACGGAGCCACAGACGGGTGCTACCTCTAGCAAGGGAGTAACCTTGACTCAGTAAGTACAGCATAGCTGTTTCCTGACAGGAACAACCGCCGGACGCAGACCCGACTCAGACCCGACGCAGCCCCGCTCTCTACCATATTTGACTTTTTTGGGTCTATTTTCACGCACATTGGCAGCAAAAGATATGTATGTTCATTGAAACTACATTATATGTTTGGTTTGTTTCGTGTCCTGTGTATACATCATGTTCTCCGCTTAGTACAAAATATATTGTGGGTGCACTAGAAGTTTGTCACTATTACTGCTAGAAATATATCACGTTTTTTTCTCATGCAGGTGATGATGGCATGCAAATGCGCGTTTAGGCTGAATACCTTTACAACCTAACTTTTGTTTTTCTTTCCCATACAGTATTTTCTACAGAATATCCTGATCAAAACACCATTTGGAGCTGTATGTAGCTTACTATATATTTCTCCCACTCTCTGTTTCTCTTAATTAGGAGAGTATATCAGAGTGGTATCCGGGAGTATCCTTTTTTGGTCCTGAACAATAGCCTTGAGGTAGGGCTAGAAATATGTCGACCAGTGGAACTAAGTCACATTGTTCCCCCTAAGTTCCCCCATTTCCCCATATTTAAATCAAACTGGCTGGAGGTAAAATAAAGAGTTTTCTCCTACAAGCCAGGTATTTTTAATTTCCTCCCACTCCCATTTTAATTTACTTCATCTGAATATATCTTTTACCACCTATTGGTGCTCTCACGTAACTCATAGGTTGTAGCATGCTCGTTCCGCAGTGGAACAGGAAGAACCCAATGATGAAGCATGCCACCAAGGGGAAACCCTGGTGGGTGAGGGTTATTTAACAAAAACTCACAATTTTCCTAACTAACTTCTTGATTAACAAAGACCTAAGAATGGAACCTTCTAAAGCCCTTCTTCTAAAAAAACTGAAGACTTGGTTCTTCAGGCAATTTTCAGCCCATTGGTTAGTTCTGGTTGGTTTCTGTGATGCTCTAAGTTGGAATCCAGCACTGGGACATTCGGATGCTAGAAACCTTTGACGACAGTCTACTGGCATCCTGAATCAGAGCAGAGTGAACCGCTCATTACCTGTCCCTGTTTCACTTCTCTGCTTTATTCGGATGTGCAGGGGGCTCTGTGAGGCCGAGGCAGACGCAACGCTGAAGATTGAGCCGCTGACGATCAAGCCGCAGCCGCTCATCGACACTCATCACCGAAACTGGCCTGTAGGCTTCCAGCCATCAGGACCTATTTTCTAGGAATAGCCGGGAGCATCCCGCAAACGGTCGTGGAGGCTGTGGGCCATGGGCCGCCATCACCATCACTCCTGTTGTTGCCTTCACAGCCCAGATCCCTAAATCTGCCGGGTTGCAGAGTGGCGCTCCATTAAGTGCGGTAGGTGCGGTTGGCGGCAGTTGGAAGAGGAAATGGAAGTGGCGTGCGGTGGTCAAGGAGATTTCAAAAACTCATTTATTACCAAATCACAAAGCACTAAATAAAACTCCCTGGAAATTGACTTTGATTTTCATATGTGAATTGAAAGGGATCATGGAGGGAGCGGTTTGGCGGTGCAGAGCTGCGAGCTGTAAGCTGAGCCAAATCGAAGGAGGAAGGGGAGTAACTGCAGCCGTATGTAGAGTGAGGAGCGAGGGTCAGAGAGGAGAGGCCCGTGGAAAACTGTGGGGTTCGGCTGTGGCCGCAACAGCCGGATCTGCAGTTAGCAGGTACAGCGCGGCCACTGCAAGTTCAAAAGTCTTGTGTAGATTCATCCAGCTCAAACAATACATATCATAGCCGGCATTTGCAGCTTTTCAGATCACCTTTGACTTTTGATTGCCGTTGGTACTAATTGTGTCTAACCCCCACAATTGTTGTACTGGGAGCATAGGAGCGGCTCCCTTTGAGAGTGTACCCGTGGGGGTGGGCAGTGGTTTGCTTAGGAGTTTCAGATCCCAGTCTCGCTGGCACATGTTGTACTTAAAGGAAGTTCATTTCCATTAGAAGACATTTTGAGTGCACAGTCCATATAAGAGGTTTGGTGAGGCTCGGTGTGTGACATTAAAGTGGGTTGAGCTCCATTACCCAAGGAACATGCGATCTGGAAAAATTCGACAGACGTCTCTGAACAAATCAAAGAGGAGTGTCTCAATGAAAGATTCAAGTTCTATCCCAAACAAAAGGAGAAAGAGAGAGAAATTAACATTGCAAAAGGAGAGGCTAGTGCCAGCTCCCACTCCGGAACGAGCATTCTTCAAATTTGGAGAGAAAAACGGCAAGCAGCGATTTCATTTCTGAAAAAACCCCATGGCTGCAATTTATGCTCTAGACGGAGGTTTAGGTCTGCCAAGCCCAATTATTCCTAACAAAGCAAGTGAAACAAGTCCTCAGGTATTGGGATGCACACAATTAGAGGCAAAATCAACTCAATTAGATCAACTAGGGGAAAGCCCCATACTCAAAAGGAAAACAGGCCAAGAAATAAGCCAAGTAACAAGTACAAGGGAGCTTGATAGAGAAGAGGAGCCTACACAAAAAGGGTTGATAAAAATAACAACGCAGGTGCATTTACCTAAGGATTCGCTTGATCAAAACAAAGAAGAGAAACGTAGAAAAAATCTTAGTAAAAAAGGAGCCTCAGGTAAGATAGGAGTACAAGACAACGTCCAAATGGATGAATGGATCAGTTCCTTTTCCATTTCCAACTATGCAGACCTCATCCAAGCTCTGGAAATAAACACTCAAAAAAAAAGGTCGCCCTCACACAAAATAAAGAGGATGCTCATTTTCAAGACCAAGGAGATTTTCCTATCTTTAGTTCACCTCCAGATCAGCAAGACAGGGAGGAAGGGGGGCAAACTCCACCCCAATCAAAAGTACAGCTTGTGTGGAGCAGCAGGAGGGTAACAACATTTCCCAAAATACCCAAAATGGTAATCTTTTGGAAAGCCAAAAGGCTTTATTTCCCCGATCACAATTTCATCAGTCAGTGGGTTCAAATCAATCACAGGGATGTCGGCGCAATCAATACATTCAGCCACATGGAGTGAAACTCTGTTAAGAACCCTACAGCAAGCTATTAACGTTTTAAATTTCCAATCAGACAAATTAGAGGTTCAGATTGATTTAATGAATCTAATCGCGGTACACATTGCAGGTATAAACTCAGTACATATTTCAAAAGATTACAAAAGTAGTGATCCAGGCAGTGGACATTCGTCAAACTTAAACTGTTGATGTGGTTGAATAATTGATAAATTGGCATCTCTTCCAGAAATACTAACAGAAATCTTATGTGTTGTTAAACCTGCACAAAATATGGAACGATTAGCCACGAAAGAATCAAAAGATGTAAAAAAAAAGGCAGCACAGGTCCAGAAAGGAACTTATGTAACCTTCAACTTGATGGTACTACAAAATACAATGAACTTATGGATAAAAACGGAACAGAAAATCAGGAAATTATCCAGCAATCTACATCATTACTCAGTTCATCAAATGGTTTTCAAACGAAAAGAGAACGAAAACGAGCAAGTAAGGCCAGGAACAATGCATGTAAACAAGCCAGCCAGGAAGCAAGACAGATTTACTATTTATTCTCCCAACGGGCAAGGTTTAAACAAAGTCAACAAAGCAAAAAACCGCCAACGAGCAACAAAGTAGCCTTACGTTACATCGGCAAGTCTCTATTGACAGTCGTAGTAAATCCCTCCAAAGTGTTTCATCTTCATGCGATCAAGAAAATAAAAAAGCACATCAAAGCGCAGGCATTAAAAAAACTAAACATGATAAAGAGCACCCAGTAAATTTACTAGAGCGAGTTGTCATTCTTGATATATCTTCTCATCGTATCACATCTGGTTGTAAAGCAGAAAATAACAAAATTCCTCAAAACGAAGGATTCAAACGAATAAAATATGACAAGAAGCACATTGTAAACACATCCGGTTGTGAACAAGAAATCAACAAAACCCTCAACAGCAAAGGACGTAAAAAACAGGAAAAGGAGCTTATTGTAATCACGAAATCGATACTTAATACTACAACTGCAATAAAAAATCAACATGGAGAAAATAGCACTTGTATGAATTAACAAATTACACATCCAATTTCTGAAGGAAACTCAAATGTATACCGAGTGGTAAGATCAAACATAAAAACACAAGAATACCATAAAACAAGGATAATAGGTCATTAACAACATCAGCAAAAGTGCTGGGAAATCTAATGGATATAACGGAAACGGACACTAGAAGTCAAATAAAAATTTCCCTTGGAAAAAACGGACGAGTCTATAAATTACCATTTGAAACATCTACCACTTAAGAAACCGCAAGGATAGTAATAAGCCAAAATGTAGTAAAACCAGAAGGAGAATGCACCAGCGAGGGTAAACCAAATTTATACAAACAAGAAAGGACTGTATTCAACAACATAGCCCAGAACAGAGATATGGTTTACGAACCCCCAAATGCACAAATCTGTATAAACTCGATGGAAATACAACAAAGAGATCCAGTAGAAATATCTCATAAACTGATTTTCGAGCCCAAATATGAAACAAAGGGCAGATCGGACACCCTAAACAGGGGAAATGTATTGAGACTGTTCAAAGAGATACCAAAATTATGCAATATTGTATCTGCAGATCTCCTAGCAGTAGAATTTCTCCAAATGGAAAATAGGCCAGAAAAAGAGGTGACCCAAACAACCTGGTCATCAAATGAAATAACTGCTCTGATATACTCAACAAGAGAGGACTTTGAATCCTGGGGCATATTATTATTATATCCAAAACGCCAAAATATCCGTATCCATTACTATCAGATACAGTGGCCCCACATTTATCAGGACATGAGTTATGGCCTACTTCATGTTTAAGGGGGGCAAGAAGCATAATTCCTAAAAATACAGTTCTATCAGGCAAAAAGTCGGAAAATCCAGGTCAAAGTCCACTACAATTAAAACAACAGACAGAAGAAGTTCAAGATTGGTCGTGAGTTTCTCATTTTTTGAGCCAACAACTATCCTGATGTAATTAATGGCCTACAAAGGAAACAGCATTTAGAGGTACCTTCAAGCCCGCCTAAGGAAACCCAAATAACTTTTTGTTCATGGAATATCCATGACTTTAGAGAAATGGGTCAAGACCCAGAGACCTTCGCTTTTTTTCAAAGTTTTGATATTATCCTACTGCAAGAAACGTGGAATCTGACTCCAAAAACTATCGTTGGCTATTAGGAATGCCACGTCCTGGCAGAAAAAATTTGCAATTATGGGCATCCAAGGGGGGGATTGTCAATATATGTCACAGAAAAATTAGACTGGCAAATGGAAGAACTCGATATGGGTGAAAATTGGCTTCAAGGATTAAGAATGGAGAGGAAAACATCTGTAATTACAAAGCCTTGGCAGCTGTTGATTTTAAACATATATATTCATCCTAACAAAAAGCAGAAGAAGGACAAATTGTCCCACCTGACTAACTTGATAAAGGTCTTGCAAACCAGCAACCAAGGTAGTGAGTTGATAATTTCAGGCGATTTCAATACCAATATAATAGGGACCAATTTGAAAAAAAGAGTATGTCAAAAGGAGCTTGAGGTTAACAACCAAAAATATGAATTGGAAACCCTTGGTTTACATTTTCTGAATGGAAAAATAAAGGGAGACCGGCCAACTGGCATTACCTTCTTAAGCCTGAAAAAACAATCCACCATTGATTACACAGTGGTTAGTAATGAATTACTCCATTCAGTTGAATCATTCCATATCCAATCCCACCCTGAAAGCGACCACCTTCTGCAAGTTCTAGTTTTTCACGCAAATCTGTTTCAGAAAAAGATCACCACAACTTTAACAGCAATGCCTGTAATATACAACTTAAGGAAGTTAAAATGGCGCGGCAAAAACATCAAATTAATTATGGACGCCGCGCATAAATATATAAATAATATTGGGTCGCAGAGTGTTCAATCATTAGAAGAGGCTTGGGAAACTTTAGGGATAACCTTAGTTAATAAATTTCTAGTACTCCCAGGATGCCCAGGCCCACAGGGAAGAATATATGAACCATGGTATAATATTCAGCTCCGTGACCAGAAAATGGAAATAGCAAGGGAGGTGAGAAAAAGAACTGTCGCAGCAAGAGCAGGAAAAATAGTAAACAAGCGACACATCAAAGATATGAGGAAGAAATACAAGGAGAAGTGCAGGAAGGCAAAAAAAGAACATATGGAAAAACTCTGGGAGCATTTACTTTGGGCGAGCAAATTGCCAAATAGCTGCGAATTTTGGGGCATAATAAACAAGTTAATCAAGGGAACAAGAACGTATCAAATGGCAGGAATAAGCGAGGCAAAATGGGCACAACATATTCAAAACTTATATAACTTCACAAAGAACGATAAGCAGCCGAGGCTGGAAAGTGATCTGGAAGCCTTGCAGGAGGAAAAGGAGAGTGCAATCGCAAACTGTTCATCAACTCTGGAAAACGTGCAACCTGAAATATACCTTAATGAATTATGCCATAATGGCTCCAACCCTTTAACCAACAGTACACAACTAAAAGAAGTAATACAAAAACTGAAAACGGAGAAAGCAGCAGGGCCAAACGGCCTTCCAAACGCACTTTTTAAACAAGAACCAGATTTTTGGGCTAATTACCTCACGCCACTGTTTAATTATCTGTACTTCCAAAATAAGTCTCTATATTCTTGGAAAGGGAGTCTATTTCACCCCATTTATAAGAACGGAAGTGGCAATGAGCCCGGGAATTATAGGCTTATAGCCTTGATGGATGTGGAGGCAAAACTTTATGCATCTTGCTGTATCTACAAGCATGGACAGAGTCAAATGGTATAATCCCCAAAAATCAAACTGGTTTCAGACAAGGAATGGGTACAACCATAAACCTGGCGGCGTTAGCAATCCTTACGGGAAAAGCCACATTTAAGAACACAGGACTTTTTGCATGTTTTATTGATCTAAAATCCGCCTTTGACCGAGTCCCGCGAGAACAACTCTGGACGAAACTAAAGGAATGGGGATTACCGCAACAACTAATCAACGCCATAGTAGCTCTCCATAGTGAAACTTGGGCAAGGGTGAAGCTGGGAGACGGTAGCATTATACCGTCCAAAATAAAAATTTACAACAGCCTGAAACAGGGTTGTGTTTTGGCCCCAAGCCTTTTTAACCTGTACCTCGCAGACCTGCAATCTTATTTGTTAAAAATAAACGGTCTTCCTCCAAAGTTGGCTGAAGACCATATACAGTACCTGCAATATGCAGATGATAAGGTGATCTTGAGCCAAACTCCGATTGGCTTGCAAAGAGTCATTAACCATCTGATAAATTATTTTGACCAGCAAGGGCTAGAGATAAATAAGAAAAAAACAAATGTTGTGCGATTAGCAGGCCCTAGTCCAGGAAAATTCAGATGGTTTGCCAAAAACGAACAAATAGAGGAAGTTTGTACCTATAAGTATCTAGGGATTAGCTTGGGTCGAGGTATGTCCTTTACTGAACAGAAAAGAGCAATAAGAGCAAAGGCCCAAACACTAATCTTTGCCTATAAGCAATTGAAACAAAAACTGAGTTGCCCATCATACAGTCACCTTTTGAAAATAATAGCCTCTCAATTACTTCCTGCACTGGCATACGGTTCGGAAATATGGTATGGCCGGGAATTTGAAGTCTTAAACGAACTACAGATAAAGGTGTATAAAGCTGTTTTTAATCTTCCGAAAAGTGCTTCACCAGCACAGATCCGCCTGGAATTCGGCTTACAAAATCAGGATTTCCAGCGACAATCTGTTTTTGTGAAACTGTGCTGGAAACTCCGTTCCTCAGATCCTTGTTCTCTGAACAACCTATGGTGGACTGAAATAAAGGCTCAGTTTGATCTGAATACATTTTACTCATGGGGCGAATACTTACAATCAGCATTGGCTGCACTAGACATACAAGAGGCATGGGACAGTAAGATGGAAAGGGCGGCATTTAATAGAGTGTGTAATTGCGTAGCAAAAATTCTGTCCTTTTTCGAAGACAAAAAATAACTGGTAAAACGCAAGCACTCTTGGAGGGTCATAAATTCTTACGAAAAACCGAAACATCAAGCATGTTTAGTGGCACATTTTTGATTGGTTCTAAAAAAGAGTTTCATGCTGTACTAGCTTGCAAAATATGAAACCAAGTACTTGCGACAAATATGGAAAGAAAAACACCTAAATGCAAATTGCCGTTTATGTGGATATTATAATAAATCTTTATGCCATTTGATGTGCGTCTGCCCTAAAGTGAAAGAAGCAAGAAGGTGACTTTTAAAACCCATTTTAAAAGAACTTAACATTCGTACCTGTAGACAAACCGTAACTTGCTGGATGGGGAGAACACCAACCATCTTAATCTATCGAGGGGCGAAGTTTCTTACCTTGATTGATACACTTTTAAGAATAGCGGACAATAAAAAATGAATTAGGTTATAAACGAGTTGGAAACTTTGCATGAATTGTAAAAATGTTTTGATAAATGAATGATCTTTCATGAAATTTTGTTTTAAATCTTTGTAATTGATTTTTTAAACACATTTTTAGTATCATACTTTATGGTTCTGAAAACCAAATAAAGTTTTTCTTGACTGACTGACTGACACTCTGAATAGAGTTGCCAGGCACTTTTTAAGCTTATAACAATAACATAACAGAGAGATTGCCCTTTGGTCCCCCCTCAGTTTTTCATTTCATACGTTTTAAGGTTGACTCTGCTTTGGGCACCCACACAAGTGAGGTATAATTTTTATTGGGAGATTGAGGGGAACACTGGGTGGTAGAAAATGTGTGCCGGCCCTGTGATCCCACAACCTTCCCACACAGAAATGTGAGGTTTGCAGGGCATTCTGGGTAAGAAAACTTTGGGGGATCCCTGCAAGCCAAACCTCCCTGGACTCCCCAGAGTGTCTAGTTTTCAGGACTGTCTGGGTTTGGTAGGTATCCATAGATGGCTGCCGTGCCCATGACCAAAAAACGTGTGTGCCCCCCTTTCAAAAACAGGTTTTGTGATAGATAATTTTGATGTGCCTACAATAAGTTTTGGGCCCTTTCCTGTCATGGGCACTTGGCCCACCCACACAAGTGAGGTATGATTTTTATCAGGAGACCTGGGGAAATGCAGGGTGTAGGAAATGTGTGGTTTCCTTCAGATTCTGGAAGAATATGGCACAGAAATGGAAGGAAAATATGTGCTTTCAGTCAAATTTTAAGGTTTGCCGGGCATTGTGGGTAAGAAAACTTGAGGGGATCCATGAGAGGCACACCACCCTGTCCTCGCGTGGGTGTCTAGTTTACGAAAATATCTAAAATTGGCACATTTTCCCTACAGACAATGTACACCCTGGCAGAGAAATACAGAAATGACAAATATTACTTCACAACCACCTATTCCTCAAATACACACACATACTGGTTGAATTTGGTACGAGGGTGAGTGAAAGGTCCAAAATGTAAATTTTATTAGCAAGAGATTTCACAAAAATGAAATACTCTGTTAATAATTGAAAGGTCAAAAACTGAACTAATGACTCACAGCTCGTGAGCTTTAAAGCCTCGTCAAGGTACCATTCACTTTACAGGCCATTACCACACCTTTTGTGCCATGACACACACAAGACCATTCACACCCCCAGCCGCAGGACCAGCAAATTACAACACTGACATCAACAGACAGCCCCATTCAAGGGCCCATCACTGTAATACAGCAATCACACCGGCTGGCGGCTGACAGAGTGTGGACTAGAGTTTGGCTAGCAGTGTGTTTAGTGACCAGCAGCAAGTCCCTACTCTCACGCTGCGAAATGCTAGCTCACACACATTGCCAGCCAAGCACCAGTCCACACACACCTCCTGTCAAGCACCTGTCCATGTACATCGCCAGCCAAGCTCCAGTCCATGCACAGCACCATCACATTTTTTTCACACAAAAAACCACAAACCAATTGGAAGTAGATGCAAAGCTATACCTGCATAATCATCAACTCTAACTAAATGCATCACTTTAATGCCAACCATGACATAAGAACAAAAAACATAAATGATACAGACCAGTCAGTTCACTTTTACGCTCACAGTTGCTCCCAATAACTATGTTGCATGTGGTACAATTTAAAACATGCGGGTACACATAGCTCAGGATTAGAAGGATACTGGGGGCACTACATATGACTCTCCTTCCGCACACCTCTTCAGACACAGACTCTACATCTCCCACCGGGAAAGCTTTTTGAAGGTGTAGGAGGAATACAATCAGGAAAGTGGCAGTTTCAATACAGCCACATACTCCACCACTCCAACTCTAGGAACACTTGCCTGTTCCACTACATCAAGGCTGTCTATTACAGATGCTGAAACTGAAGAAATGTCATTTTTCCATCTTGAGAACATTCCTTGATTACAACAAAAGCATTGAGGGTTGATAGATTAACAAATGCATAGCCAACTTCTCATGCCAAATGTAAGCCTTACGAACAGCAGTGTAAGGCTCCAACCTCTGGTATACTCTTTCAATACCACCCATAAGCTTATTGTAGTCGAAAATGCACACAGGCTTGTGCACTTCAGCAACCTCACCCTAAACAGTCACAGGTGAAGTACTTTCATCATGAATGGTTGTCGGAATAAGAACGTCACTCCTATCTGAAAACTTCACAGTTAGAAATTCATCACTATACAAGGCACTGCACTGTCCCCTCTGAAGCTTTTTACATACAAGCTCTTTAGGTAAACTTTATGCTTAGGAAGCAACACTGTCCACTTTGAACAATCCATGAACAATTGCACATCAGTGCAGAAGGTATCTATGTATAAATGGGGACATTTGTTAAAGAAAAGTCCTCTAGCAAATTCCACACAATTTTCTCATTAAGTTCAAAAGTGGACGGAAAACCAAGGGGGGGTCAATTGTGGAATACCTACCAGTGTACACCCTGAAACTATAGGCATATCCAGTAATTCTCTCAGAGAGCATATACATCTTAATTCCATAATGTGACCTCTTGCTAGGAATGTACTGCCTAAAAACCAAACGGCCATTAAACAGTGCCAAAGACTCATCCACAGCTATTTCTTTCCCTGGAACATTGATTTCTGAAAATCGTTCTACAAAGTGATCAAGGACAGGCCGAATCTTAAAAAGACGGTCATAATCAGGGTGATCTCATGGCAACGCTAAAGCATTATCAACAAAATGCAGCATCCGAACCTGAAGCAAATACTGATCATGACTCATGGTTGCAGGAAATATAGTTGTCGCCATCAAGGGACTAGTAGACCAATTTGAAGACAGCGACGTCTCCCTTATCAAGCCCATCAAAAAGTTAAGCCCCAGAACTTCTTCAACTCATCCAGATTTATGGGAGTCCACCGGCTAGCTCTAGAGTGGGTTTAAATCTGGCACTATTGTCCCTCAAATACTGTTCAGCATACAAATTAGTCTGGTCAATTATCTCATCCAAAATACATTGTCCAGAAACAACTGAAAGAAATGTAGGCTAAAGGTTTTCAGTATTCACTCTACACCCTGCAACATCAGTAAAGGCAAGCAACGCCGGCTGCACCATATTTGGGGCAACCCAGTTTTCAGCACTTCCAGTTCGAAGCCTTTCACCACAGGCTGCAATCCTCTTGCTGCACTATCAGCACATCAGTGTTCTCCTCTAAAAGAGGCACTTCATCTGCATTGAGAGTGACTTCATCATCTAATGATTCCTCTTGGACAGAAAATTCACTGCCAGAATCTTAGACTTCCTTCTATGCGTAAAATGCAGTCAGTCTCATAATCATGGGCAGATGAAGAATCAAAAAGCAACCTGCGGCAAGCCATAATCCTTACTAATAAAATTAACCTGACAAATAAGTTGACAATAACCAACACTGTGTAAAATAAGTAATTATAAAAGTGTGGCTTGATCAAACCGAAAGTATAACTACTTGTCACCTGAAAGGAAAAGTCAATCAATACAAAGCACACAAAGACCTATATACTAAAACATGAGCCCACTCACTTGCCACAGACAGCTAGACTCACCAGCACCTACTCTGCACAGACACAACAAGCACCAACGATATCCCACTAGAAATGAAAAACAAAAACAATACACACAAGACAACACAATACACATTGTGTACAAATCCAAGGAGATGTTCACACACAATAAACAGAAGCTAAATATGCTGCTAATATTACAGCATTTACAAAAAAACACATTCTTGCAGGGAAATCATACTCAGTTAGAGTAAACATTCCAAAAACATTTTCCTACAAAACACATCCAACTACACAAACTGCAGATCTGCCGGTGCCGAACCTGCAAGCAGAAGTCACAGCACATGAAATCAAAAGCTTTGCACCAACATAAAAAGGAGAAATAAAACATTACAATCACAAATGCAAATGATGACAAGAAATAAAACATTTAGCATTATAAAATGCTATGTCTGCCCATCACCACCCAAACACATTGCCAGCCAGAAGTCAGTCGACACACACAGTCAGGAAAATTCCCAGTTCAAACATACCATCAGCCAAAGGGCAGTGCACACGTACCATCAGCCAAGCACTAGTCCACACACACCACCAGCCACACACACCACCAGCCAAATGCCAGTCCATGCACACCAACAGCCAAGCACTATTCCATGCACACTGTCATGCAAGCATCGGTCCACACACACCGCCAGCCAAGTGCCAGTTTACACACACCATCACCCAAGCGCTAGTCCACACACTGCCAGCCACACACACCCCCAGCCAGCCAAGCACCTGTCCACACACACTGCAAGGCAAGCGCCAGTCCACACACAACGCCAGTCAAGCACTAGTCTACACACTCCACCAGCCAAATGTAAGTATTCACACACACACAGATCGTCAGCCGAACTCCAGTTCACACACCAATCAAAACTTTCCCTAGTGGGCCTAAAAATATAGCCGATCTGCCTCTGGAAGGGCAGAAAATGCCCAAAATATTCACCCCATGATGGGGACCGACCCTTGCCCAAGGGACTGCCCCCAACATATAAATGAGAAAAACTCTTGTGTCTAGAGGCTTTCTGCCCCCTCGGGGGCAGATGGTACAAAAGATATGGCCAATCTGCCCCCAGGGAGGGCAGAAAATAGCCTGAACATTGCTCTCAATCACCTGTCCAATGGTTTTGCAAGGCCCTGGGCTCCACTGACTCCATAATCCACACTTTGTGGCCAGCTTGAAATGCCACCAGAGTATCCTTCTGGTCATACCAAAGTTTCATGACTTCCTGGCTAGCATCCAAGTTCGCAGAGGCCTTCTTTCAGAACTTAGCCATCTGGTTTCTGAAGGCTATCATGTAGCAAGGCATATCCTGGGCGATTTATTGGAAGCTTGCTCTTACCCCTCATTCACCAAGCTGAATGGTTCCCTAACAGGGTGTCCATAAAGAAGTTCAAATGGGCTGAACTCAACTCCCTTCTATGGCACTTTCATGTAAGTACAAAGCAGGTACTGTAAGAGAATGTTCCAATTCTGCCGCAGCGAGTCGGGTAGACCCATAATCATACCGTTCAGGGTTGAATCTTTCAATAGGTCCATTGGTTTGAGGGTGATAGGGTGTGGAGAACCAGCAGGTTACGCCACACTCCGGCCACATGGACTTTATGTATGCAGACATAAAGTTGGTGCCCCTGTCGGATACCACTTCCTTGGGAAACCCAACCTGGGTGAAGTTCCACATCAGGGCAATAGCCACTGCATGTGCAGTCGCAGCTGTCAGAGGGATTACCTCTGGGTATCTAGTGGCATGGTTCACCAAAACCAGGATAAACCGGTTGCCAAAAAGGCAATCTTGTGGTGCAAGGGACCAGCAATGTGGATGCCCACCCTTTTATTGGGGGTGGGGTGCCAACGACAGGTAAGTCATTCAGGGGAGCCTTTACCTTTTTCCTGTTTTCTCACTGGTCTGGCAGGTGAGACATGTCCTGCAGAACATATCTGAAGATATCTTCATCCAGGGCCAATAAAATTGGGAGACAGGCCTGGTAAAGGTCGTGTCCAGCCACAGATGTCCTGAAAGGGTAATTGTATGAGCCAGTCCCAGTAGGAAGGCCCTGTACCATTGGGGGACCACCAACATGTATTACTCCATGCACAGACACCCTAGGCTCACTGTACAGGAGGTCATTCTCCTAACAGATGAGGTGTTCTCTAGAGGTTTCAAAAGCTGACTGATCTTCATCTTGCTGCATCATGCACTCTATGGTTAGCCACTCTTTCTGTGCCTTGCAGCGCTCCTCCCTGGTATGCCCAACCTCACCTTGCTACATAACAAGCTCAGGTAGGTCTCCTAAGGAGGCAATGCGGCAATGTCCTCCTAGATAGACTCTGGGTGGCCTGTTCTAGCATCCAATGTACCTGTTCCATGGTAGTTTCAGGGGCTGGTTTCCCACACCCACTTCCCTTCATTTTCTGGGCAGCTGCCTTGGACATTCTTGCAGGCTTTAGGTCTCCTTGGCTCCTCTACTGGCCAGCCATGGACCATGTGGTCATTCAGGCCCAGTTAGGTAAATCCAACATTTCCAGGTGTGACCTCTGCTCCCCTTCCTTTCAGTCAGTGTGGTCCAGATCATTCCCAAACAAACAATCCACAGGCAGGGCAATAGGCCTGGGCTAAATTTCCGTTCCGCTCGCGGAAATTGCGATAATTTGACATTTTCGCGTTCCGCGGAGAGCGCGAAAATGTCAAAATTCCGCATGCCGCGGCTCAGCGATAATTTGTTTCTTGCTCGCGCTGTAAAATAATACATTCTCGCGCGCGCACGATCGCCTTAACTGAATCCCCGCATTCGCCGACAAGTTTTCCCGATCCGGTCGCGTTCTCCACGAGATGTTGGATTGTTGGTAGCCATTGCGCTGTCTCGCGACAGTTCGCGCCCGCAGTGACGTAATGCGTCGCGCGATCACGTCTTTCTTCTCGCGATCATGCACCGCGAGAAGAGTGAAAACAAGATGGCCGCTCCCGCGAGCAACCGCATGGGTAAGTTGGCGAGCCGCGACCACGCAGAAAATACCGCGAACGGGCGGGAAAAAAACTTCCGCATCTTCGTGATATTTCCGCGTGTTTGAGGAGATTTGTAACATTTTCGCGATAATTTGCGAAAGTCGCTTTCGCAAATTCTGCCCACACCTACAGGACACACAGCTACGCTAACAGAACCAGAGACACCGCCCCATTCAATGTGAACAAGAGCCACAGTCGTCTGCTACTAAGACCTTGGTGAACTCTATTAGGTATAATCTGCTTTGAGGACACCAGATGACAGCTGACAGTAGTGATACTATCTCCTGTGTATTTCAGAGCTTCCATACTCTTTCCATTGATGGTGACCCATTGCCAGTACTGGAAGTATTTGAAGATATGTGAACATTGGGCACCATCTCTCTGTCTCCCAGGCATACTAGGGTAACCTCAGCTGTCTCTCCCAAACTAACTGGGGCCATCTCCTCACCAAGGGCTACACTAGCCGACACATGGGACTTCCCATCAGTGTGGAACTGGGCCCTCTTATGGCACTTGGGCTCACCCTTTGAGTGCTCTAATCTGTACCACTCATAGCGCTTGTCCCCAAATGCAGGTTTCTTGTGGTCAGTTTGGGACTGGGACCCTCCCACTTGAGAACCATTTAATGTTCCTTGAGAGAAATCCGTCTTGTTTTTATCTCTCCCCCTCCTTTCTTTGTGGGAACTCTTTTGGAAGTTCCCTCAGATACCTTCTTGGATATTCTGGTACTGACCCAGAGGTCTGCCACCTTTGCAAGCACCCGGGGCTCAGTGGGCTTACTGTCTTTTAGGTACTGGGGTAGCTCTGTAAAACAAGTATTGAGCATGTGCTCCTTCAAGATTAAGTTGCACAGTTCAATATAAGTGCCAGGTTTGCTGCCTTTCACCCAGCCATTCGGTGTCTTGTTGGAGTAGTCTAAAAAAAACACCAAATACTGGTTTAGTAATGTGTGGCTATCCCTGAACCTCTGGTAGTACATCTCAGGGGTTAACCCAAATTTGGAGACACATATAGCTTTCATGTGGATGTACTTGGTCTGGTCACTAACCTCTTGTGTAAGAAGTGTATCCTCCCCACTGTTGGCATGTGTGTACATCAACTATCCCGCAGTACTCCCCTGTCTATCCTCAGGACTATGTTATAGAGAGAAAAACAGTTGTCTATGTCATATCCCACCACTTAACTAGGCACCATGTCTTGTGGTAAGCAGACCCTCACTTCTCCATGGGACACCGGAGGTATTCTGCCACCATCACTGCTGGACTTCACATTTTGCCTGGCCTTGAGCACCAGTCCATTCATATTCATTTCATATTCCAGCAGCAGTTTCTTTTCAGTCAAGGCCCTCTCAGCCTCAGCCTTCCTTGCCTCTGCTTCCAGCTTCATCTTGGCTAGCTGCAGTTTGAGCTCCCTCTCGATCAATCAATCAATCAATCATTCAAACAAGTGGATTCATATAGGGGGGCTAATCACCTGAGAGGGTATCCAGGCTCTAGAGGGTCAACTTCATTACCGACCCCTGGAAAGTAATCCTACAGCGCGGATGAAAGCTGAAATATTACACTTGACTAACAGAGCCCTTGAAAACGGGTTTCTTTGTAAAAAAGAATTTGAATTCTTGAATATTACAACACAGAAAGTCCCCACATTATATGTTTTGCCTAAGATCTACAAAGACGCCACCGAACCACCAGGGAGGCCGATTATCTCAGCCTGTGGCCATTGGCTAAATATGTAGATTATTTTTTGAAGCCATTTATCCCAGAGACAAAAGCATACGTACGGGATACTATGGACTTTATTGCCAAGGTTGAGGGGTCGATGTTTGATAGTAACCAGAGTCTTTTGGTTACCTTCGACATCGAAAGCCTCTATACAAATATTCCCCAAGATGAGGCACTTTTGATCATGACGTTGGTATTAAATAAGAGACCTAGACCACACCAAGTTCCAACTGATTTTTTGATTTCCTTGGCCAAAATATGCCTTAAAAACAATTTTTTCAACTTCAAAGAAGATCTGTTCCTTCAAGTAAAAGGCGTAGCCATGGGTTGTAGCTTCGCCCCGGAGATAGCCAATGTGGTCATGGACCAATTTGAGACTCTCTTTATCTTCGATGAGACTGGCCCATTTTTTTCATATATTGCGAGATGGGTTAGATTCATCGACGATATATTTTTGATATGGAATGGAAATAAGGAAGATCTAGAATCATTCCATAATTGGCTTACCACACGGACACAAGACCTAAAATTCACTAAAAGTGTAAGTAACATCCAAGTTAACTTTCTAGATGTCTGGGTCAAAAACAACGTAGGGGTTTTGGAAGTGAGTTTATTTACTAAACCCACAGATAGAAATACTCTGTTGGCATATAGCTCAGGACATCCCCGACATCTTAAGGAAAATTTGCCATATGGGCAATTCCTTAGAATTCGGCGCAATTGTTCGAATAAAAGCGATTATTTTGATAACGCTGCTATCTTGCGGACTAAACTATGCAATAGAGGGTACCCTAAGAAAATAGTCCGGAATGCTCTCAAACGAGCTTGGTTTACACCTCGTGAAACCTTACTTGTACCAAGAAGTAAGGAAAAGAATGATCTCATCACCTGTGTGCTGACATATAACCCTAAAGCTGATAAAGTGAGACAGATCATCCAAAGAAATTGGCGGTTGGTTGAGCACTTTGGGTTGGGTACACCTTTATTTGCCTTCCAAAAAGGAAAGAATTTGAAAGAATATTTGGTTAAGGCTTCAAGACCAATAACGCCTAAAAAAGATGTAAGAACCATGTTGGGACTGCCACCAGTACAGGGACATTTTAGATGTCAGAACTGTGTAGTTTGCCCCCAAACAAATGACTCTAAATTTACAACCATTGGTGTTAAAAAACATGTTCAATTGGCCTTTTCAAATTGTAATTCACAGAACGTGATTTATTCAATTGAGTGTCCATGTAAAAAAACTTATATTGGCCAAACCACTCAAGCTGTTAAATTACGCATTCAGCAACACAAATCTCGAATTTGGTGTAAAACCCCTGGTGCCCCATTGGTTCAGCATTTTTTGGAACTGGGCCACGATGAGGATGAATTGAGGTGGACCGTACTGGCGGTTATGCGCCCTCTGAATAAAACCATGCTGCAAAATACTTTGAACCGCTTGGAAGCACGGTTGATTGAGAAATACCGCACTGCAATTGATGGTCTAAATGATAGGGATGAAATTTGGGCACTGATACAGTAAGATTCCCTGTGATGATGATTTGGCCTGATTTCTAGGGAGAGCAAAATCACTATATTTGGTTAAAAAATGCCCTTCATGTACAAATACTTTGTGTATATAATATGTATATACGTTTTGAATGATATGTAATGTTAGAATGTGAGCCTTTATGTTTACAGGTTCTCTACCTCTGCTGCTTCACATATGGGGTATAGTCTTGGGGCTTTGTTAGATTGATTTTAGTTTAAATATTTTTCACCAATTACGTTGGTATGTATTTTGATCTGGGTGATCTATTTTTGATGGTATTTGTTTTTTTAGTTATTATTTAATACTTTACTAATTTTTTTAGTTACTATTTAATATTTTATTTTTCCTTGTCACATTTGGGTCTTTTTTAGTCAGTTTTAATTAGACATGGAGAATATATTTAACCTGAGGGGGTATAGACTAAGGAAGAGCGGAACGTAAATAACAAGTTCGCCTGTGTAATTTCTCCACTCCAATATGGCCAATTCGTTACACCTTCACTTGTAGAGGTGGTTAGTCCCTTTCCTCTGTCGACACCAGGAAATAAGGTGCCGAGTCTGTGCTTTGGAACTTGTTACTGGAGCCTGAGAGAGAGAGCTCGGACACACGCGGAATGGACCACTAAGCGAAGAGATAGATAGAAGGTATGAGTAGACGCTCGTTAACTCCTGACACCGAGACTTTATTTATTTATACATCTCTACTCATATTAGCACCCCCGCGTTTGTATTTCCTTTGTGAACTAGCGCACTAATTACGGCGGACGTCCCCCATTGATTGAGAATACGAGTAAGACGCTGCATGAAAGATACTCCTTGAAGGTATGAAGTATGCTGGCTTTTGGTGGCACCGTAATTCTTGATTCCACATAGCGGGATATAATTGGAATATTTCCTTTTTTGTAGAGTTCGGGATAGGGGGTGTTCCCCTACGACCCACCCCTGCAAGCACGTTGGCCAGCTGCAGGAGACGCTGAGCGAGGAGATTTGCTTTAGGTCAGTCCTGAGCTATAAAATGGAATGAGGATAGGTCTAAAGAGTTATCATTGATAGATCTCTTAGAGTAGTGGCTTCCCTTCTGAATGATTCTGGAAGGCAGAATCACCGGAAGCATTACAAACTACCCCCGTTGATATATAGAAAATAGGGCGTTTAGATAGATATTGATTTAGCTGTGGAAAGTCTATTACACGGTTTTTTGGATTTTTTTCTTACACTGAACTCGGTGTTTTTCTCCCGGTGGTGGGACTATTTGTTTCCTAGTCTGTCTGGGGATTGAAACCTGTGTAATAAACGGGCGAGTATAATAATGGTGTTCATGTAATGTATATGTCATTAGAGTTTGTTTCTTTTTATGTAGATTGCTGCTGTTTTTCTTGTCCTGAAGAGGCCAAAAGAAATTGATTGGCTGAAACGCGACCGCGTCGACAGTTTTTGTTACACAGAGGGACCCTAAAATAACTGAAATTGATGTGGATTTAACAATTTTACATTGTTTTGGAACTTGTGGAGATATAATTTTCCGTATGCAATGTTTGTGCCCTCTGGGTAGTCCACACTATTGAAAGGTGGTTCCACGATTGAAAATGGTTTATGCTGGACAGTAGCATAGGTTTGCTATTATTACAGAGGTGTTGTGTTGTAAATATATGTTTTTATATGCTCAGCGATAAAATGATGAAACGAATATGTGAATATATACACACATGAAAGGATAATTAAAAGTGTCCTTGTTCAAAAATATTACTTTATTTTTTCCTCCTTACCATTTTTTTCTTAGATTGTGGTTCAGGTGACTCAGTCAAGCAGCCAGGTCTTGAGTGCTCTCCAGAATTACAGTAGAGAGGTGGAGGTTTGTAGCTGCAGAGGAAGGTCATTCCAGGTTTTAGCCGTGACGTAGGAGAGGGAGCGTCCTCCACTGTTGCTTCTATGGATGCTGAGGGTGTAGGCAAGTGAGAGGGAGGTGGAGTGTAGTTGTCTGCTCGGGTGGAATAAATTCAGGAGATGGTTGATGTAGGCTGGTCCTTGGTTGTGCAGGGTTTTGTAGGCATGGATCATCAGCTTGAATAGGCATTGCTTCTGTATGGGGAGCCATTGATGGTTTCTGAGGTGGGGGTGATGTAGTTTCTTCTGGGGAGATCGAAGATAAGTATGGCAGCGGAGATCTGTATGGTCTGGAGTCTCTGCAGAAAAATGTTTGGTGATCTCACCGTAGAGTGCGTTGCTGTAGTCTAAATGGCTGGTGATTAGGACTTGAGTGATGGTACGCCTGGTGTTAAGAGGGAGCCACTCGAAGACTTTACGTAGCATGCAAAGTGTGCGAAAGCAGGCAGAGCAAACTGCTTTGATCTTGGACTTCATGGTCAGTTTGCTGTCCAGAATTATGGAGAGCTTTCTGGTGCAGTCGGTTTGGCCACCAGGAGTTGTTCCAAGCGGTGGTGTTGATGCAGAAGATCAGCACTTCCATTTTGTCTATGTTGAGATTTAGGCAGTTGTCCTTCATCCAGTTTCCAACGCTCGTCATGCACCTGTGGAAGTTGTTTCTTGTGCTGGCAGGATCTTCTGAGAGAGAGAGGATTAGTTGGGTCTCATCTGCATTGAAAATGATGTCCAGTCTATAGGATCTGACGATATTGGCCAATGGAGTCATGTAGGTGTTGAAAAGGGTGGGATTGGGAGAGGATCCTTGAAAGAAAGCACAGATGACGTCCTTGGTTTGGAGGTGAATGGAGGTAAGCAGACCTCGTGCGTTTTTATGGTGAGGAGAATATGATCGACTTGAGGGTGTTTCCCTGGATACTGATGTGATGCAGTCTTCTGATCAGGGTGTGATAAGATATGGTGTGAAAGGTTGCTGAGAGGTTGAGGATGATCAGAGCTGCTGTTACTCCCCAGTCATGAAGGGCTCTGATGTCATCAGTGGCTTCGATCAAAGCAGACTCGGTGCTGTGGTTGGCACAAAATCCAGATTGGGAGGTATCTAGGAGAAGGTTCTGCTCCAGATATTTAGTGGGTTGTCAATTGGCCGACGGGGAAAGGAAGAAGGGAGATGGGGTAGTAGTTTTTGAGTTCACTCGGGGTGGCAGATGGGTTTTTGAGGAGTGGTTTGATTTATGCATGTTTCCAGTATTCGGGAAAGGCAGCTGTGGCAAGCAAGCAGTTGAAGTGGGTGGTCAGCTCCCTGATGATCCTGAGGCTTCTGAGGTTGAAAATGTGTTGCTGGCAGGGGTCCTTGGGGTATCCTCTCCAACTCCCAGTCCTCCAGCTCCTTTAGTGACTGCCCCAAGCAGACACATTGCTCCCTGCCCTCTCATGGGCATCCTCCGGTGATGTGTTGTGCTCCTCCGTCAGCTCTGGACTCAGGTTTAGGTTCTCCTCCTCCTCATCATTCAGGTTTTCTCCCATCTCAGGGTAAAACTCCTCTGTGGTGGCCTGCCAGCTCTGCGCTTCCTCATAGGTTCTAAGGTCTATCTGGAGGTCCAACTTTGTGGCCTTCTTGCTTGCCTTTAGACCCCTTTTTTGCAGAGTCTCTGCAGCTCGGCCGCACTGAGGGTGTTGATGTTGACAAGCTCTAGCTCCAATCAAGGGTGGTAGGGTACTTACATTTAGAAAAAGAAGAAAACAGACAATAAAAAACAAAGAATATTTTAAAATGAGATGAACTCTGGTGTCAAACTACCTATATGGGATTTTTTTGTTACACAAATCACTGTATGGTACTGCACAAACACAAGTACTGGACCACACCACTGATCATCAATGTGGGAAATTGGGTTGTTGGTTGAGTGTTTCTTGCCCAGGAGAGTGCAGGCAAGGAATATAGAATGTATTCCCTGCTCGCACTTTCCCAGGCAGGGAACACATCTTTGCTCCTGGCTCTTACTCCATACGACTCGTGGTGATACGCAAATGAGTTTTAAAAAATTCCAAGATGGCTGCTTTTTCCGTGCACTCCGGTGCACATCTTGATTGTCCCTCTTCTATTGTGGTACTATTTAACCTCATGACAATGATGGCGCCGTTGCTAGACACCGCTGTTCTGAGGAGTACTCTCTTTTGGTTCGGAACCTTCCAGCCAGGTAAAAACGCTGACTTTTTGATGGTTTTCTGTGGTATATATGTTCTGTATTATGTGACATGCGCCTCCTCACATAGTTTTATTGAGTTTTGGGGCATTTTCATGTAATTAATTAATACTGCCTTTTATTATACCCTTGTGTTTATTTAGGCTAGTATTATAGCGATCTCATAGGCCCCTTGCTTAAGGTTGTTGTTGTTTTTTTCGTTTGCTCTATGTCATGCAGGTCATACTTACCTATGGCTTTTTCTACAAGGAATATCATCCATATAAATTCAGTATGGGCTATTTGCACACGAATTTGAGTAAGTATATAACATACAGCCAAAATATTTAACATAGGGGTTGCCTTTTCTTTTTGTGCTACAACTTGTTCCGTTTATATTTTTTAGCCGCAGTATACTGATTTCTAATTATTGCAGGCCTTGACGCTTCCAGACTACTCGGTTGGCGAGTGCTAATCTTTTCTATGAGCGCTTGGCTTATCGTCTTTGGTGAGTCTTTGTATTGTTAGTCTACTGTTATTCACTTCTTTGCCTTAGTTTTTCCTTTCTCCCTTAACTTACTTGCATTATTTCTGGTGTGATTTTGATTATGGACAGTATTGCATGGAGCACAATACATTAGTGATTAGTGGTGGCGTTTTTCTAAGTTTTTCACTCTTAGTTGCCCTGTTTATAAAACGGGGTTGACACTCTGGGTGCTTTTCTGATGTTTCCTCTGTCTCATTGGTTTCTTTGTCTGTTGTGTTTGGCACTTAAATTTGGAAATTGGGATTGTATTGATTTTGATTTGTATTTAGTACACGTTAGTGTTTAGTTGTAACATTGGGTGTTCGTTTCTGTTTATTAATGTTCTAGCCCTGAAGAAGTCTTTGGTTGACACCATTATAAGATGAAACACGTGTTTGCTAGAAGTCCGTTGAATCTTGTCAAGAGAAAATAAAGAAGATAATAAGAAGCCTGTCACGAACATTGATGTGGACTTTTTTTCTAAAAATTTGGATAACTCTTGCTCAGGACATTAACCCATTGTGTCTGTTGAGTGTAGAATTCTGTTCTACATAAGTGGTGATGGTGGATGGACTTCACTTATTTCTTTTGAGCATTTGGTACTGAGAGAGTTCACTGTACATAACTCAGCGCAAAACTTCTCCCAACCATCCTTTTGCTGTGGTAAGGAATATAGAATGTATTCCCTGCTCGCACTTTCCCAGGCAGGAAACACAGCTTTGCTTCTGGCTCTCACCAGCGATATAATGGGAGATAGCTGGGGGAGCCGGCAGGGGCAGCAAAGAGTTGGGTATCGCTGCTGAAGCCCCCAACTTAAATAAAATAAGGTGTGAGTGGTCATGGTGGAAACTGGGGTAGCCACTGTAAAAATGTGTTGCCAGCTCCTGCTGGCACCCAGTATGGGTACTGGCTGGGGAAGCAGCAGGGGCCAACTGGCCTTGGGGCTACCCCCACAGCTCCTAACATGTGCCATGTTGTGGGTGCACTACGTAGACACTGAGACACCTTTAAAAAACAAGAAACACACCAAAAAAATATAAATGAGAGTCAGGAGACACTAATTTTTTTATTAATTGCTCCATGCGAGGAGTGCCCCATAATGCCCTGTGTTTTTTTTATTGTATATGTTCTTCCTGGTGGGGCTCCTAGAAGGGGCAGGGGCACCCCCAATATTTTTTTATAATGTTTTGGAGTGCTGCAGGGAGTACAGCAGCCCTTCAGCAACATTGACAAATGCACACTAAGTCTTCTGGGTCATTGAATCCCTAACCTCAGGAGAGCTTACTATATTTCTTAAAGCACTCTAAGCTAGAGCTCTATGCTCTTCAGTTGGAGTGCAGGTACCTCTAGTGGTTGGTTCTGTGGGTGCACTTTGTGGCCTTAAAATGATTTAAAAAAGACTCAAAGACAGGTGTAACGTTTTTTAAATGCTTTATTGCAAATATTTTGAGACAATCACTGTTATTAAACATTGTAATGTGTGAAATTCTGAAACATACATTTGGTTATAATTATTGTGCACTTTTTGACAAAACCAATAGGTTTTCTATGTTATATGCTGATCCCTTGATAAAGCCAACATGCTAAGCCACTTTTTATATTTTGACATTTTGAGGCTTTCACAAAGCCAGTCGGTCTGCTTTACCTAAAGGTCACCCTTTATTTTATCACATGGCATTGTCAGCTGTGGGTACCCTGGGGGGGGGGGGGGCTGGAGCCAATCCCATGCCATGCAGAGCAATGGACATCTGACTTTACGTTTTAAAAAAACATAGGAATTCACTGCAAAAGCTAAGGTTAAAGTGATGTTCTAGTTCAGCTTGATAATCCATCATTTTGTTAATTCCTCAAATAAGGAAATTTGACCTGATGGTAACAGGCTGGCAAACCTTCATTTTAACGAAAAACATAAAATAAATGTTTTCCAATGAAAGTTTCATTTTTTTGTTCAAATTGTAAATGTAGAGAAAGAAAAGAACAGAGAGCCACAGAGGTAAGAAGGGAAAATGGGTGGGTATACAGTTCAGGGATAGCGTACAGGTGGCTTGCAAAAAAAAATAATAATAGCAGGAGTGATAGTAAGGGGACTGTAAAAAAAATGGGGATTAAGTAAGAGGGAGAATTAAAGTTTTTTTTAAAATGGATACGAGGAGTAAGGGTTTTTTTAAAAAAAATGAGGTGTGGTAAAGAGTTTGTGACAAAATGGGAGTAAAGCGGAGGGGGTTAGTGGATTTATAATAAAAGGAAGTAAAGCGGGAATATGTTTTTTTTTTTAAAGGGAGTAAAGCAGGAGAGGGCATAAGGCGGTTGTTAAAAAGTGAATCAAGTGAAAGAGAGAGAAGAAGTTTGTGAAAACTGAGTAAAGTGGGAGGGGGAATAAAGGGTTTGAAAAATAAGCTCATTAAATCAGAAAGGGGAATAAATTAGGAAGAAAGTAGAGTTTTCGAAAAAAATAAATGAAGCAAAGCGTGAATGAGAATAAGGGGGTTGTAAAAATCGGCCCCCTTCTTAACAGTCACAAAATGAAAATGAAATATAAAAGAAACAAATATTGCTTCAGGAACAGCTTTCAGCTGGTTGGATTCATCCACCTGGTAAAAACTATATGAAAAGAGAAATTTGTCAACAATAATCTGACTAAATTCATTTGTAAGAACCATTTTCCATATGTTGGATTTTTGTTGAGTTCACATACAACACTCAACTCTAGTAAAGATACCTAGTAATATTGTTAGAAATCTGCTACCACCTTAGAGTCAACATACATTTCCATGATGTTATACAAACTGTTAGAAATTGGGTTGCTAGTTGAGGGCGGGTAAAACCTTAATTAAGCAGAAACCACAATCCTTGTCAGGCTGAAGTCACAAGCAAACCCTTAATTAACCTGTGCTGAACCCTCTGGTAGCCTGGCACAGAACAATTAGGCTTAACGGCTCATCCAGTAATGGCCCATCCAGGTACAACTAAACTATCTATTGTGTGGCAGTCTAGGAGGACTACTAAAAGCCCAACTGTCAGCTACACCCAGGCATGTGTCTCAGATAGGCTACAGGCACTAAATGGCTGATGCAAGAAATTGCAGTTTAAAATTGGACTTTACCATAAGAGAGGATTTTTCATTACAGTTCCAATATGTAAAGTATTTGTGCAACTCTTCAAACAGTAACACAGTGAAAACACACCACAAAAGGATCCCACACTAGATTTAGAAAGATAGACCATTCTTTAGTAAATAAAAAAGACCAAAATTACAAACATCCAATCAGTAGAACCGGAGATACAAGGGTTTAAATATTTCAATAATTACAGAGTAAAAAAGCACAAACCACCCATTATGGATATCTGGTTGCACTGGACTGAGACAAACTCATAAGTTCAAGCCAACACAAATGGAGAGAGGGCAGCTTCCTTCAGGGACCCAGTGAGGCTGACCGGACAGGAATACCTTAAATCCTGGCTTGCGGAGCGTTGGGAGGTACCACCCTGAGGATGCGTTGCTTATCTGAGGAGATGAATCAGTTATGAGGAGCTGCAGGGCTACGATGTGAGGTCCTGCATCATTGTTGAGGATCCAGTGGAGGAGAGATTTATGATGCGAGGACCTGCATCAGTAAAGCTTTGCACAGCAGCGGATCCAATGTGGGCTGCGAGGTCGAAGCAGAGTCCTTTGCTTCAAGAACCCTCGCAGCAGAGGTGATGTGTCAGGTGTTGTCAGGATTGCACCATTTCACAGAGCACAGAGGAGATGCGTCGGTTTAGGCTTAGCCCACAGCTGGAGAAGCACCTTAAGGCCCACTTCCATGGGTCCAGGACTGGGGTGGCATCCCTTGGCAGGGTAGGACTCACAGTTGGCAGAGTCCAGGCCCTGGGTTCAAGGTTGTTAAAGCCTTCTGTACCCAAAAATCTTATCAGGGGGCCAGACAACTAGCCCAAGGAGTCAATTTTGGGGTCCTGGGATCAACAGATGCAGGTCCAGCCTTTCTCACCCTGGCAAGAGGGCAGTACAGTATGGCAGCAGTTCCTTCAATGCAGTTGTCCAGCAGAGTGACAGTCATTTCAGCAGCACTGCCGTACTTCTTCCTGGCAGAGTATCCACAGGTCCAGAAATGTATTAAGGAGGTGGTGAAAGAGGTCCAATATTTATACTTGGTGCCCTTCCTCTGGAAGGTGGAGGAAGATTCTAGAAATTCTCTTTGAAGTGCACAGGCTTTCTGTCTTTCCTGCTTTGCCTCCAGACTAACTACAGGAGTTATGCAACCCTTTGTATGGAGGCAGGACACATCCTATTATTCTGTACATAGGGCCATGCTCTGCTCCACACTTTCATCCTGCCAGTAATGGCCCATCCAGGTACAACTAAACTATCTATTGTGTGGCAGTCTAGGACGACTACTAATAGCCCAACTGTCGGCTACACCCAGTCATGTGTCTCAGAGATAGGCTACAGGCACTAAATGGCTGATGCAAGAAATTGCAGTTTAAAATTGGACTTAAGAGAGGATTTTTCATTACAGTTCCAAAGACAACAAAAATGAACTGATTACCTGTTCCCATTTTGAAGTTACAGCGTATTAAATGTAAAAAGGTAGCTCCAATGTTATCCTATAGGAGAGGTAGGCCTTACAATATTGAAAAGCGAATTTAAGAGTTGTTCACTACCAGTAAATGTCCAACTTTTGAAATACACTGCACCCTGAACTGGACTGTTCAGAGTCTAGAGTAGAGGTGACATAAGAATTAAAAAAGAAGGTTTTGGCCAGGCAAAACTTTTATTTTGCCAGATCGAAATGACACAAACAGGCTGCAATGGCAGACCTGAGACATGTTTAACGTGCTACTTAAGTGGGTGGCACAATCTATGCTGCAGGCCCACGAGTAGCATTACATTTTCAAGCCCTGGATACATTTAGTACCACTTGACTAGGGGCCTACAAGCAAATTAAATATGCCAATCGCGGCTAAGCCAATGTTACCATGTTTTAAGGAGTGAGTACATGCACCTACGCACTTGTTAACAGTGGTAAAATGTGCTGAGTCTAAAGGCAGCAAAAAACAGGATAAACAATGTTAAGGAGAGGAGGGCAAAAAGTTTGGGGAAGACCCCCGAACTCTGACAGGTCCAACACGGCCCTAACTGTAGTTACCCTTTCTGTCAGTGCCACGTCTCATAACATCTTTCTTTGGGCAACATTGTTATGTCCGCTAGGCTTACAGTTGCATCTGGTGTTGCTAGGAGTTGTTGGAGACATTTTTGCAGCAATTTCAGTGTCAGTAAACAGCGCTGTATATTCTTCTTCCTGTTCATGAAATCTCTCTGTACATTCTCTATATCCGGGTAGTCGTTTTGCACACTTACCCTGCTGATTAATATGCTGCTGCGTTGGTTACTGCTGTGCCTATCAGTTCTGGTACACGTCTGCACATGCGCGGGTGAAACATTTGAAACAGAGTCCTGTGAGAAGGTCACTGTTCCAGTACCAGTCGCTGCTTTACTATGCTGCTCGGGATAAAGATTCTCCTCCAGAGATGTGCAAAGAGAGTAGAATCTATCGAGTGGCATCCGATATTTACGGATTGTATCCTCCTTGCAGCACAGACAGCAAAAAAACGTGAGGGTGTAATTTACAACAGCAGGTCACACATAGAATCCCGCGAGAACAAATGCACAGCTGCAATGCAAACGACGGGAATGTGTCCTGCACCGAATCTACAAGATTCACAGTGCAGGCGCTCAAAGGCTAGATAATGGTGGCTCGCCTGGAAATTGTACTTGAGGGACACCATTAAATATAAATTCCTATGAAATAAACAGAATAACACCAGTCAAAAGGTATTTTTTGAAAGTACACGTGCTAATGAATATAATGCGGTTTTGCAGTTGTTCATTGATTGCGCCTGGTTTGATTTGATGTTAGAATTTAATGCAAAGTGATATCACTCTATTTTAGTTGATTAGCTTAGTGTCAAATCCTTGGTCTGTTTGTGCTGGTCTGCCCCTCTTACACCCCCTTTACATGCAAGCGTTTTGGAGCTGTGGCCTCATCAACTCTCAGTGCAAAGTTGACATTGAATCAGAACATTGATTGGTGATGTCATTTATGTCTCTTTTCTATTGCACACAAAAGCTTCGAGTACACGAGCACCGTGGATAAAACAACAGTAAATTCGGGCCTCAGCCATTGTGACACTTCCTGTCTGCAAAGTTACTGGTCATGTATCCATCAGGCAAACGGGCCCAACAGCTAATGTGCAGAATATTCATGCACACAGGGGTATCAATATGTTACAGTGTTATGGTTAGAGTGCTCTCCTGGTCAGTACGTTACTGCACCTCGTCTGGGTGGTGAAGCGGTATATAAATGCAACCACAGCAGCACAGTACCACACCTGAACACTTAATCTGTCCCTATTGTCGACACAAAAAGGATTGATGAGGGTATAGCTTTGTTGGCATGTGTCAGTACCCTCTGAGATGCATCAAAATGTTAAATGGTAACGGGATATAATAAGTAATATTGTCTAATGAACAATAGCAACAAATAGCAACTTCAAAATGTGCACCAGGGGTGAGTATATATTTAATTTGAAATCTGCTTTAGTTTGCTGGGCAAGAAAGAGCTGCCTTGGCTCCTGATTTTTACATGGGCAATTGCCGCGTTCTAGCTTTGACAGTGATCTTTTCAGCACTCAAGCATTCAGATTTTCTATGTGTCAGATAGCAAACATTTCCAAATGCAAGAGAAATCATAAGCAGTTGTCTAGGAGACCCTTCTATCTTCCCAGCAGAGCTCAATCACAGGTGCATCCATGGCTGCACATGAATGGATACCAGAATTTGCATAAGTAACATTCACTTTCAGACAAAGGAGTAACCAGAAAATTAAAACACCCCCCACTTTGAAATAAAACCTCTGAAGGCACCAAGCAAGCAAGGCAAGTGAGCCCACCCCTTCCCAGAAGAGCTTCAGTGCCCCTTCATTCACCCAATGATATCTATAATTTCACCTTTAATTCTGTCATCCATTGATTGTTTTATCTGTCATTCAATCCATTTATCCTCGCCCTCATCCATCTATTTATCCACTTTAACATTAATCTACCCATCCACTCTGCTGTCCATCCATCCATCCATTCTGCTACTCATTCACTCATCCATTCATTCACGCATCCTTTCACCTACTCATCTATCCATCCCTTCCTTTACTTTAGCATTCTTTCACAGGTCCATAAGCCTATCCATCCCTTTTCTCTGCCATCCTTTTACCTGTCCCTCCACCTATCCATCTATTGATCCCTTTACTCTGCCAATCTTTAACCTGTCCCTCCACCTATCCATCCATCGATCCCTTTACTCTGCCAATCTTTAACCTGTCCATTCACCTATCCATCCATCATTTTTCTCTGCAATCCTTTCACTTGTCCACCCAATTATACATCCAACCCTCCCATCCATCCATTTACTCTTCCATCCTTTCACCAAGCCATCCATCCATCCATCGCCTTACTTTGCCATCCTTTCACCTGCCCACATTCTATCCGTTCACTCATCCTTTCACCTACTTATCTACCCACTCTTTCATCAAGCCACTCCTTCATCCAGTCGTGCATCCATCCATCCTTCCTTTCACCCATCAGTCTATCAATATCGATTTCTTCTTTTCCTTTCCTATTTACACATCTTTTGTTTTTTCTTGCTCCTGCTTCTTCTTCTTTTGTCGCTATATTTCTTTATAGTGCAATTTATGAGCTTATGAACCCCACCCCCGCTGTGGCTGATAAAGGAGGGTTCACGTCGCACCTGCATGTTTCACATAAGTAAGTTTACCCATTGCAGCCTCCATGGATATAATTCAATTGAGGACATTATTTCAGATTAGGCTGGACGCCCACTTCTACCTCACCAACAAGCATTGCTAGACTACAAACTGGAACAGAAGCTAGTGTTTGCCACCTTGTGTTTACCTGACAATGTTTACAAGACACAAACTTATTCTTAACTGTCATTTACAGATAAATAGAGCAGAACTAAGATTTGCCTGCCCGTGCTGCACTTGGTTTTGTAGGAGTGACTTCATTCAAATATTTTTTTTAAGGAAAACCTGTCTATTCTGTTGTGTTATTTACATCAAATATGGAAAAGACTGTTCGTTGCAGCCCCCATAGTAAAATGGGTTTTTTTTGCTTCCTCACTCGAATTTCTCGTTCTTGCAGAAAGCATAAGAGAAGCTGTATCCGGATACAAAATAGCCTATGAATTTCTCGTTCTTGCAGAAAGCATATTTGAAGCTGTATCCGGACACAAAATAGCCTATACATACTAGTAATTTGTGCTGTAGATACGAAATTGTATTTGACTGTTCTGATTTATAGGTTGCGCCTAAACGTCTGCGTATCCCCCTGCAATATTTCCAATGCATAGAAATCGTTCTCCTTCAGTTGTGGTACATTGATATGTACACATGATAGCCCTTAGGCTAGTCTGCTATATTTCTACGTTTCCTCCATATTTATGCCTCCCTATGGCAGAATATGTTTATGTCACAAATATTCAAAACAGATGATGCAAAGTGTTTCAGCTGGAAAAGTCATTAATACAATGGCAGTGAATCGCAGTCATGTCCAGGCTTTCTGCAAGAGCCAGGGATCTTATAACATGATGAAAGTAGCACATTATGGCGGGGTTGGCTGTAAACCAAGAGCGGAGAACACAGCAATCTGTTTTTGGGTCAAAACAGAGAACAATATCTGCTGTGACTAAAGTGATGGATGGCGCTGCTGAAAACTTCGACAACTTGTCTGAGGCATGCGATGTAATTAGTTGATCAGAAGACAGATTCTTGGAATCGGCATCATTGCAAGGACAGACTGTGTGTACATTGCAGGAAGCAGAGGCGCGGTCCTTAACACCTTCAAGAAACCGCTCCCCGCCCGGGAATGATTGCATTTTCTTGCAACTGCGTAGAAACAGCCAATTTTGCTTTTAAAAGGCTGATTCCTGAAATCGGCTGTCTGGACAATTTATTCAAATATTCTTGTCAAGCTAGTTGAAGGGTTATGGAGACAGCTGTAAAATAGCATTTTGGTCGTTGAAATAGATTAAATGTTAACACTGCTGCAGACTCTATCCTTTTATTTATCTACTTTAGGGATTTTCGTAAAATAGGGCGCGACTTCATTGAGAAATGTTGCCATGAAGGGATCTTCCAGTATCGATGTACGCCGATGACGTACTCATATACGTCCGGGACATCACGATTGATTTGACCCCGATATCGCGTATCCTGCATGACTTTGCAGAGGTGACGGGCCTCAGGGTGAACTGGGCCAAGTCCACTGTCTACCCCTTGACACAGGCTGTGCCCCAGGGACCGATACGAATGGGAGACGTTGAAGTCTCGTGGAGTCCCCAGGCGGTCCGCTACCTCGGAGTTAAGCTGTACCACACACCGCAGGATATATATGAGGGGAATTACCGTGCGCTGATGGGCACCATCCGCTCCCAGGTCCATTTCTGGAAGGGTCTCCACCTGGCAGTGCCGGGAAGGATAGCCGTGGCAAAAATGATCCTGGTCCCGCGCCTGCTGTACCTCTTCTCCAATCTTCCGGTGGTTCCTCCGCGATCCCTGTTCCGGGAGCTGGATACTCTGCTCGGGACCCTTATTTGGGGCAGCGGTCGCCGGCGGATAGCCCTGGCGAAACTGCAACTGCCCCTGGATCAGGGCGGGTTAGCGGCTCCCTCGTTCGAGGCGTATTTCCTTGCCGCCCAATTGCAGTGGGTGTCGCGTTGGACGGCGGGCCGAGCTCAGGAGGAGTTGATCACGGAAGCTGGGCGGATCCCGACCCCGGCCGTCCACCGCATGCTGCTGCCGGGTGCAGCACCGCCAGTATCCCGGCCCCTTCAGGTCATGACGGCGCGCGCCTGCTTGGCACGAGTTAATCGCCTTCACCGGGACACCCCCCTGTACTCCCCGCTGCTGCCATTGGTGGGGCTCCCTAGGGGCCGGGCATACTACACGGAACAAATGTTGCGGGCGTGGACGGCACATGGGATAACGGAGGTGGGAATGCTGTTCTCCGGTGACAGTTTGCAATCCTTCGAGGCGCTGGCGGGAGACTTCGAGCTGCCCAGGGGACAGTTCCTCCGGCACCGGCAGCTTCTCACGGACTGCCACAGGCAGTGGGGAAGGATGGAGGCGGAGCCCCCCACACACCCGGTCATTCACGCGATACTGCAGATGGGTCCCGGCCGCCATCTCGTCACGTGGATATACAAAGCGGTGAGAGCCCTGCAGAGTCCTACGTTAGCGACCCTCCGGGACCACTGGGAGGATGATTTCCAGCGGCCCCTACACGACAGGGAGTGGGCTAGGGCCCTCGAATACACCAAAAAAGTGTCCCGCAATTACCGTTTTAAAAATATACAGCTGCATGTTCTGCACCGGGCGTACCTAACACCTGAAAAGCTGCAGAAATATTACCCTGACGGGGCGTTCTGCTGCCCTAGATGTCTGGAGCCCGTGGCCTCGTTCAAGCACATGTTCTGGGACTGTCCGACACTACACAGTTACTGGCACACAATTCACACTGCCCAACAAGCGGTCACGGGGTTCCGAGACCTTGACACATGGGAGGCGTGTGCGCTGGGGATTCATGACCGTCACAAGTCGCAGAAAGTGGAACGGAGGTTCGCTTTCTTAATGTTGCTCCTTGCTAAGCGATGCATCGGTATGCACTGGAAGTCGCCGGGGGGGCCCCCGGCGGCGGCATGGGTGGGGGCGGTCAAGAAATGGGGTAAGGCGGAGGAAACCGCACTTAGAACGGAGGAGGCACGAGGGATGCGCAAACACCCGATCTCCATGCCCTGGGCCATGTTATTGCACTCCTTCACGCAGGAAACAGCGGCTGCAGCGAGTACTCAACCGATAGATCCCCTGGGGGCGCCAGCGACCGCAGAGCCCTCCCGGGGAGCGGCGCGGGCAGTCCAAACGCCCGGGGCCTCGCAGTGGCAGGTGCCGCATGCTCTGCCACCGGACCCCTCATAGGCTGCGGCTGGTGCCCCGGCCCCCCCGGCGCGCTCCCCCCTCCCGGCGTCCGCGCCCCCCTGGCTCCCCCCCCCCCCCCTTTTTCTGTCCTTGCTCTCTCACGCTGGTCCAGCTCTCGAGCGCATAGTTACAAGCATTCCTGATAGCCGACATAGTGCACCCTTCCCAACCCCCTGGTTCCTTGCCCCCAGTTCGTTCATAGTTATCCACTGGCTGCATTTCTCTCGCCTTCGCGGCACTACGCACAAGGGTCCAAACACACTGCGCGGCGCCCCTGCGGCGCAGAGATCAGGCCGCGCTCTGGTAGGACACGCACAATGGCTGCTCCCGGGAACACACACCGGTGGCCCTACTCAGGATAGGGCTGGGTGGCCTGGGTGCCCACAAGACTGTGAGGTCCAGAAGGCTACGACTGAGCGCGCTTGCTATGTAAATCTCTGTGCTGATGGCGTTACCACCTGTGCCTGTGTATGTCTTTCCATATAAATGCCAATAAAAACGTTTTTCAAAAAAAATGAAGGGATCTTCCACTGCAAGTTCTATATTTTGCAAGACAGACAGGGAATGTCTGGGTTTGTGCTGGAAAGTATTGAAGAGCTCTCCATTATGGCCGTCATGATGCATCTCATGACAGAAACAAGGTCTAAAACTGTAATCTCATTTTATTGAGAAAGAACGTAAGTTCTTTTGGCCAGGAGGGACTGGGTTATAACATCGCACTTTTTAGGTCTGGACTTTGAGACAGTTCTAGATGTGTCACCGTACTATTGTTTTTCCCCAAAAATCATGCATGCATAGATGGGCTTTTGGTCAGCTGGTTTCATTCATTGGTCTGTCAATATGCTACTCAAATTTGTGGTTCTGCCCACCACTGCATCCAGCATTGGGCAATAGGTCAGCCCACCTAGGCCACTGAAGTTCTTCAGTTTGTGTGACTGCACAAAGCCTGAGTAAATTATTCACATCTGCCAAAAAAAAGTTCCTTTCTCTTCAGTTGCAAAACTGGTTCAGAGTGTAGCTATTATTACATAATTTAAATTAACTTTAAATATCAGCTACATATTTTACTTGCATTGCATTTTATAAGTTACATTTTAAAGTAAAGTGGCATTGTAACATTATAGAAGCATCAAATTTAGGTGCTTTGCTAGGTGTTTGAATTAGTTTTGTCTAAGCAGTGATATAAACAAGCATTTGCAATGCAATAGGTCTCGCATTACGTGAGTTTAAGCTATTGGCATTTTAAATGACAATGCCTTTTATTTATAATGTCAATAGCTCCAACTTGCGTAAATGTGAAACCTATTGCATTGCAAATGCCTGTTAGATTAGTGAGTAGAAAAGTTCCCTTTAGGCCCGCGTGGCAAATGAATTAAATAAACAAGCGCAGCTGCTAAAGTGAAAGCGGACAGCGCTGCAAATAAAAAAAAAATAGTGCTTACCAACTTATGAAGGAGACCGTGTAAAGCCACAAGTAAAAGATCCGGTCCACATGGGAGGTAACAAATGGGGACAGGGCGGTAACAAGGAGGGACTAACAAGCCTCATTATCAATCGGAAGCCAACATTTACCAAGGACAATGACACCAGCCAATCAAAAGTATGGGCGGAGAGAAGGCGAGGCTTCCACAGCATACTCGACTACTGCATGCCTCGCAGAGCGTGCAGCGCATGCATGCTGCGGCTAGGCTCGACCTAAAAACAGCACTAGTGAAACTGAAACAGCCACACTGGTGAATGATTTTACAATTTTGCACTTTTATTGTGAGAATAAAGGGGCCATGTTTTTGTGACAACGTATTTTCTTTGTTTCCTTTTACTTTTGTGGCATATGCTTGCAATAGAAATTTAAAAAAAACTTTGTGCCAGCTTCCCAAGGCCAGACAGACCTGTTGATTTTACCAATCGTAATATTTGTTGGGAAGACTGATTTTGAATTCTTTGGAGTTTGAAAAGATCATTTAGGCACTCCACTGTTTAAGTCAATGCATTGGCTTACCAAAAAGGTGAAAACAGAAGATAAGACGAGAGTGATTTTCTTGGAGAAATAGCAGGAGTTGACAGGATTGGTCATGGCAATGGTCACTGTGTTGTGACCAAGTTTGCTTTTTGTTACAGATGTCTATGAAAGAGATGATTTTTAAAAATATAAAGCGATGTTTCTGGTGTTTTTTTGTGTGCACAAGAGTGAACTCAGGTAGGACCGCCTACTGTATCAGCTTGGCAGATCTAGTACAAATGAGGATGCATGGGGATGCTTGAGCAATCAATCAATCAATTGGTATTTCTATAGCACGGCTTATCGCCCCAGGGGGTATCCAGGTGCTGAGGAATGGAGAGCCTTAGTCGAAGAGCCAGGTCTTGAGTCCCTTCCTGACTCCATCGAGTGAGGGGGAGGTTCGGAGGTGGAGTCGGAGGTAGTTGAGGATTTGACGGTGAGATAGGATAAATAATTACCTCTCCTGGACGCCGAGAATGTGTGCAAGGCAGCGGGAGGCAGATCAGAGTGGTCTGGTCGGCTGGTGGAAGGTCAGGAGGGTCCAGTGTTGTGGAGGGCCTTGTAGGCATGAGTCAGCAGCTTGAACTGGCATCTCTTCTAGACGGGGAGACAGTGGAGGCTTCTGAGGTGGAGGGTGATGCTGGTCCATTTGGGGAGGCTGGGGATGAGACTGGCTGAAGTGTTCTGTATATAGCAATGTTTGACCTTGCAGATACAATTTCATTTATAAATGACAACATATTTTAGATATATCTCTTGACCTTCCTGCATTAATATTGATGCGGAAGGGACGCACACACTGTCAATTCTTCTTCAAAAAAATCAGTCATTGTTCCTTGCTCAATCATAATTCTAATCTTTATGCCTTTGTTAACAATGTAAAAAGCATTATAAAGTATAAAAATATAATAGCTACAGTGTCCTTCAAATGTAAGGAAACATTTACATAAAAGATTATATTTTCATTGGTCTAATCATATTGGAAGTATGCAAATAAATACTGTCTTCTAATTCAACCAATGTGTGAAGAACATCTTTGTCAGGCAACTTGAATGTTTTAGATTCTCTTTCTTCATTTCTTTACAGAGAGTTGTGGTGGAAATTAATTTATGATTGGGGGTTTGAATCAAAGTCCCCAATCAAATGTACAGTTAAGTGTCTCTATCATGAATAGGCTTGGTGGAAAAGGCAGCTTTGGCTGTTTTGCCAGGTTTCTTTAAATTAATACATTACATGTAATTCTGCAATCCCTGAATAAACTCCTGTCTCTAATTTCTTTATAATCAGAGACTTGTAATGTACCCAGTCACCGATTATAAAGAAACAGCGTCAGAACTCCACTGCAAAAAACTATTGCAGTGGAGTTCTGACATCACATTGCATGCTGCCAGAGCCAGAAGCCAATGTGAAAGGTAGATCAGGTCATGGAGCAGCTGTTTAAAGCAAATAAAATGAAACATTGCTTTTCTTTCTTCTGCTCTATTTTTCTAGTTTACAGTGACTTGCAGAAAAAACATGATTATTTTTTACGTTCTTTAGATAATTATAGAACAGTTCGAATTTTTCTGCATCTTTCTAACATATTCTGAGCTACTGCAGCTTTCAAAATAAGTGACTTTTATGGAACTGTTTCTAATATCTTCTAACAACAATTATCTAACAATGTTTTTAATGTGTATAATTTTGCACTAGAGGTTCTATCTTCTTCTTCAAACAAACATGCTCTCTCTTTCATATGAAAGAGCTAGAACCAAGGTTTCAAGTAGTTTGAGGGAAAGCTGATGGTGTTACCATGTATTATATGGGAAAACTACCGCCAGCTGTACATGATAAGGATATTGCAAGTCACCCTGAAGTTCCATAACATTATAAAGGAACTCTGCCATTGGCCTCATTCACCTATATGGTTATGAAAATCCTTTGTGACTTGCAATATCTAATACAGAACTGCAGGGTGTACTTTATCCCTTATATAAATCATAGAAAGTGCATAGGGTTTGCCCTCTGCTTAGTCCCTTTCAGCTATTGTTCAGCCCACAGTACAACATGCATAGAGTGGTGCAATGCTTCCTTAATATCTGTTTTGTTGGAAGGCCATTCACATTTTAGATCCACTCACAAGCCACTTATTTAGTAATTACACTGCCTGTAGCAATGGAAGAGCAAAAGATTATAAGGGAATAGAGCCTGTCAAAAATATGAAGACACTGAAGGCAATCTTACCAGTGTAAAAGGGCCAGTACATTTTGGAATGTAATTGGCATTTTAGATCCATTCACAAGACAGCTATTCAGTGATTACAGTGCCTGTAATGATGAGTGATATTATTTCCCCGCATTGCATCTGAGAGCAAATGGGAATTGATGGGGCCCGACATGCAAGATTTCCTTGAGGAGACCATACTGCAGCTGTTGAATGACTTCAAGGAGTTGGTAGCTCTAGATTCTCTACTCGGCCATGGCACTTTGATGTCTCTGCAATAACAATAACTCCAGTAATAAGGCGTATTCATGTCCTCGTAGTTAATACTGAGGGAGCTTTTCAGGTGTCACAGTGGGGATATTTTCAAACAGACATACCAATTCTCCCAAAGTGTATCAGGTGCAGCGCTTGTTCTGCTTGCGGACTTGTCAGTTGCACCACAGGTTTTAAAACATGCATTCGGGGGCGTGGCTTGGACGCCGAACAAGATGGCCGCCTGAGCTCGGAGCTCTCCTGCACCGCGGCGGACTTTTCCTTCCCTGTCCGTTATCTGCGGCCGTTTTCGTCTGCTTCTTGTGCCACCTTGGAGCGGACAGCTTCGCGCTTAAGATGTGAGCGCCAGATTTCTTTTTTATGCAGTTTTTGCCCCGCTCTCGCTCCTACATGTAACTCCCTCAACGCGACCGCCATTTTGTCATCAGTGCGTCGCGAGCGCGAAGCTGAGGAGGGCGCTGGTATGTTCCTCATATTATTTCTTCAGTGCCTGGACTCTGACACTATGGCTTAATGGTTTTATCCTTATGCTCTTCACGCTCCTATCATGCTCCTGCTTCGCCAATCCTTCAGTCTCCTACCTTTCTTTATCCAGCACTGCTTTGTTTTTGGGAATTGCCTGGAAAGAATGACCACCTCATGTTAGTTTAAAGAGTGGAATGCTTCCTTTCCTCTCATGAATATCGCCTCACGGAGGACCCCTGCCTGTATACTTTTCTCACCAAATGTTTCTTGAGGTGCTCTATCTGATGATTTCTTCAGGAATGCGTCCTTTTTCTTCCTTGAGGATTTCATGTTTAGAGTGAAATTTCGCCACATCCTGGGATCTCTCCGCAGCTGTTTTTACTGTTCCTCTGCGCATAAGTCATCCGCACTGGCTGGTGTTTTCCTCGTTGCCATTGGAAGTTGACTTTAACTACTGGTTGGAACTGATTCTGATTTTTGTTTTTCCATGGTTTTTGCTGTGGTTCTTTGCTGTTCCTGCTGACCTCTGTGTTCTCCATTTAAGCATAGTGGAATTTTTTTCTCTTCACGCACGAGGCACATTGGCAGATTGCTTATTGTTCGTCCAGTCATTGGCAAGTTCCAGCTTCTATGGGCAAGTTACGCATCCCGAAGTTTGTCTTTGTGCCCTCGAAGAGCTCTCCTTCAACTGACTCTTCTTCAACAACAGGTCACTCTTCTCCCACAGAACAAATGGCGACAGCGTCTTCTAGCCGTGCT
This sequence comes from Triturus cristatus, assembly GCF_964204655.1. Lineage (NCBI taxonomy): Eukaryota > Metazoa > Chordata > Amphibia > Caudata > Salamandridae > Triturus > Triturus cristatus. The sequence goes on along the minus strand of NC_140581.1, from coordinate 910,737,297 downwards.
TCTCCATCGCAATCTGCCTTGAACAAGTCTTCTCCTTCTGTTTCCTTGTCTAAGCGCATGAAACAGGATTCTCCTCCTCCTCCATCTGAGACCCCTTCATCACCTATATCGTTGGAAATGCTGCTGGAGGAAATACGCGCTTTGCGCCCATTTGTGGAGGAGACCAATACGAAGATGCAGCTTTTTGAAGCCAAATGGTCAAATATGGAGACTCGTATGTCATCTGTGGAGCAGCAGGTCACAGAGATTCAGACTAATTCTCAGCGTATTTCCTCTCTGGAGAAGTCTCTTCTCACCCTCCAACAGCACACTGAGGATTTGGAAAATAGGAACAGGAGAAACAACCTGCGCATTTATGGTCTGCCGGAGTCCTTGGAAGGAGATGATCCTGTGGCGTTTTTCTCCTCTTTTCTTCTCAAACTTTTGGACATTCCTGCTACTACTTCTCTAAGTATCCAAAGAGCTCATAGGCTCGGCCCTCGTTCCTCCTCCTCAACTAAACCACGAGGGGTCATCATCCTCTTCCTAAAATTTACTGATCTTCTTTTGGTCCTCTCTGCTGCTCGAACAAAGCGTCAAGTATCCTGGATGGGCCAGAGAGTTTTTCTCTCTCAAGATGTCTCCAATGCCACTGCTGCCAGAAGGAAAGAGTTCCTGTCTCTTCAAGCTCCTCTACGTTCTCTCGGGGCTAGGTATGGTCTATTTCACCCTTGTACCTTCAAAGTGACTCACCAAAACAATACTTGGTCCTTTCAAGATCCAGCTGAACTCAAGAACTTCATTCATATTCAGACTAATGCTGGCATGGATACTTCCAATCCCGTTAATGGTTGATTATTATTTGGCTTTCCCGTTTTTCTTGCAGGTTTTGTGGATATGTTTTTATCCTGGCATATGTTCTTCTCTCTTTGATGTGGTTCCTTTCTGGTTGCCGGATTGGATTCCTTTTTTCATATGTTGTTGGCCTTCCTGTGGTTTTTGTTTAGCATAATTTTTGTATAATTTGTTTCTCTCTTCCTTTCCTAGATTGCCCGATGTGTCCTCCTTCATCCCACACGGTTCGTCTTACTCATTCCCCGTCCTGGTGCAGTATGTGGCTTTCCTGGCTTAGGAGGTCACTCTTGTCGAATCCTCCCATACCCCATTGTCATGTCATCTCCTTTTCCCCCTTCAGGTATGTGTTCTTCAGTCGTCCTATTTGGATATGTACTGTCTCTCCTTGTACTTTTTCTTTCTTGCCTTTTTCCCTCTTTCCCTTCCCTTTATCTTTCTGTATCTTTTGACTCTTTTCTTGTCTCGCCCTTTTTTCTCATGTATCGGTTGGCACTGTTTATAACCTTTTTGTACTTATGGCTTTTCTTTGTTTCTTACAATTTTAGTGTTTTCAATTCAAAGTTATTTCATGGAATGTGAAAGGTTTTGTTAACCCTATTAAACGACAGAGAGTGCTTTCCCATTTAGCTTCTTACAACCCTGATTTAGTCCTTTTACAAGAGACTCATCTCTCTGAGGCTGAATCTCTTAAACTGAAGAGAGGATGGGTGGGAACGGTCTTATTTTCTCCTACATCTAACAAAAAGAATGGTGTGGCCATTTTGTGTCACAAGAAGCTCAAATGTAAAGTTCTTTCTCAAGATAATGATGTTGAAGGTCAATGGGTTTTAGTTAAATTGTTAATCAATTCTGTTTCTTTGACTGTATTTAATGTTTATGGTCCTACCCACCCTGATTGTAATTTTTGGCCTTTAATCACTTCGAAATGTGTTCAGCACAGTGATTCCATGTTCATCTTGGGAGAGGATTGTAATCAAATTGTTGATCCTTTTCTTGATCGTAAATCCTCTGCCCGCTTTACACCTCACAAATCACATACACAATTTCTAGACACTGTATCTAATTCACACCTTATTGACTCATGGAGACTTTCCCATCCTGACACTCTAGATTATTCCTTCTTTTCACCTCCCCATGCCTCTTTTTCTCGGATTGATTACATCTTCCTTTCTCAATCTCTTTCTCAAAATCTCCTATCTTCGTCTATAGAACCAATAGTTATCTCAGACCATGCTCCCATTGTCACAGTCCTTGATCTTCTCCCTCCACATCCCAAGTCTTCTCGTTGGCGTTTCAATAACTCTCTTCTCATAGACCCTCTTTTTTCCTCTTCCTTTCTCTCCTTTGCTACAGAATTCTTTTTACTCAACTCCGATCCCTCTTTAGCCCCTCATGTTATCTGGGATTCTTTCAAGGCAACCGCTCGTGGTTTTGTAATAGATTTTGTTTTGAAGAAAAAGAAACGCTTTCTCAATAAACAGAAAGAATTGCTCACGCATATTAAATCCCTAGAGCATAAATTCTATACTTCCTCCAGCAAAACTGTTTTACCAGATCTTATACATGCCAAGCTTGATTTCAACAAAACCACTACCGATAATGCTTCTTCAATCTTACTACGGAGTAGTGCTCGTTACTATGGTGGTCGCAACAAATCGGGTAAACTTTTGGCCAATTATCTTAAGTCCCGTAGGGAGCGTAACTTTATAGAGTCGATCTATTCTTCCGATAATCTTCTCCTACACAAAGAACAGGATATCCTTGCCCTATTCCAACTTTTCTACCAGTCTCTCTATACTCCTGAATCGCCTCCTTCTGTTTCTCTCATCCAGTCCTATTTCGATAACATCCCTGCCCCCTCCACCTCTCATCTCAACCTCCCTGCTCTTGATCATGATCTCTCTATTACCGAACTTGGCAGTGCTTTAAAGACTTTAACTAAAGGTAAATCCCCGGGTCCTGATGGCTTCTCTGTAGAATTCTATCTACATTTTTCAGACCTTCTGCTCCCTAAACTTCTCTCACTTTTCCAGTCCTTCTTTAGCTCTGGCACAGCTGCAGGTACTTTTCACGAGGCCACGATCTGCCTTATACCCAAGGATGGTCGTGACCCCCAATTCTGTAAAAACTACCGACCAATATCCTTAGTTAATGTGGACTACAAATTATTCGCCAAACTTCTCGCCTTACGCTTAGATCCTCTTCTCCCTCATCTCATTGGCAAGGAACAGTGCGGTTTTGTTAAGGGCAGACTTACCTCGGACAATTCCCGCCTTTTCCTTAATGTCCTAAACAAAGTACCTTCTCTTACTATCCCTTTAGCTGCCATCTCGGTAGATGCTGAGAAGGCGTTTGATAGAGTTGATTGGTCCTTTCTGTTTGCTGCCTTGAGGTGGCACGGCTTTGGCCCTAATTTTATTTCTCTTATTTCTTTACTCTATTCTGCCCCTAAGGCGTCTGTTTTAGTTAATGGTCATTTATCTCCTTATTTTCCCCTCCAACGTGGAGTCCGCCAAGGTTGTCCTTTGTCCCCACTACTTTTTGTTCTGGCTCTAGAACCTTTTCTTACATCTATTAGGAATAACATATCTATTTCTGGTTTTCCTTATGACATGTCCCATTTGAAACTCTCTGCGTATGCAGATGACATTCTCTTATTTATTTCTGATCCTGGAAAATCCATTCCTGCCTTATTAAGCGAGTTTAACTCCTTTTCGCAAGTCTCTGGTTACAAGATCAACTCTGATAAAACTGAGATTCTTCCTCTCACCAAATTTTGTCTTCCTCATCAGTTCTCTGCCACTGGCTTTGCGTGGAATTCTTCTAAAATCAAATACCTCGGAATATGGTTTTCTAACTCCATCTCTTCATCCATTCGGTTGAATATGTCTATTGTACTATCCCGTATTGATAAACTGTTATCCTCCTGGAATCCTCTCTTTCTTTCATGGTGGGGTCGGCTGGACTCGATTAAAATGATGATATCCCCCATTCTTATATACGTTTTTTCCATGCTCCCTATACATATTCCTGATATTTATTTCAAACGCATCGACTCCTGTCTTTCTAAGTTTTTATGGAACCATAAAAAATCGAGGGTTGCTCTAGTTGCTCTTCGGAAGCCAAAATCGAATGGCGGAGTCAACTTTCCGGACTTTCGTCTCTATCATAAGTCATTTTCTCTCCGTCAGGCCTCTAACTGGCTTCCTCTGACACCTTCCCCTCTTGCTCCTCTTTGGCTTTCTATTGAACGTTCTCTGCTTTCTCCGTTCTCTTTATCTGAGGTGGTGCATTTTTCTGCTAAGAACTTAACCACTCCTCTCCCCTTGTTCAAGCATACTTCCTCTCTTTTGCGTCCATTGGTCCGTCCTGATCTAACTTCTTGTGAATCCTTTTTAGCCTCCCCTATTTGGTATAACTTGCTTATTCTCCTGCACAATCGCCCTATTTGCTGGAATGCCTGGAGGTCAAAGGGTCTGGTGTGGGTTAACCAACTCTTTGATGGTCTTCTTCCAATGCTCATTTCCTCGATTCCGACTTTTGTTTCACTGCCCGCAATCCTTTTTCCACAGATTCACTGTCCTCATGGCCCTTATACTTGATGTTTATTATTCCCTTCCTTCGTCATCATCTCCTATATCTCAATCCCCCCTGCTTCAGATTTTGTCTACTCTTCCCAAAGCCTCTCTTATTTATAAGTTCTTCTCCTCCCCCAACCCTAATCGTCTGAAATCTAAGCTGGAATGTGCTTGGGAGTCGGATCTGGGCTGTGACTGGTCTATAGCTCTTTGGGATAAAGTTTGGTCCAGGTCCTTAAAAATTTCTCGCTCTGCCTCCTTGACCCAATCTATGTTTTTTCTTTACCACAGATTGTACCTTTCTCCAGTTTCTATTTCTCGCTTCTCTCTTGATAAAGATTCTAACTGTTGGACCTGTGCCTCCCCTAATGCTGATCTTTTTCACCTACTCTTTCTTTGCCCTCCTGTTGTCATTCTCTGGGGTCAGGTGTGGTCTTATGTTTCTCGCCTATTCTCGATCTCTACTCCCTACTCTATCCCTCTTCTCTTTTTAGGTAGTCTTTCTGACACCTTAGATATACCCTCACACTCCTCTGGTCTATTAGATCTCATGCTGGCTCTGGCTTTTCAACACATATCCTTTAACTGGAAGGATCTTAACAAACTCTCTATACAATGTTGGTGGAACTCTCTCTGTCATCATCATAGGCTTGATTTGCGCTTTGCTGCTGCTTCCACCCCTACCCTTAATAGAGATTTATTCTGGCTGCCTCTCACAACTTATCTTGACCGCATGGCTCTGAAACGTATCTCTCCTTTATCCTCTGAGAATTTTAAACCTCCATGAACAGCTGTTTCTCTGTCCTTCTTCTTCTATCTTTCTTATATTTTTCCATTTACATCTATTTTTCCTGTATTTAAGTATTCCCTATCCTAGGCTTTTTTGCTTTTTCTATTCTACCTATCCTTTTGCCCGATTTCCTTCCTATTCTCTTTATAGTGCCTTTTACCTATTCTTCTTCCTTCCTTTCCTTCCTTCCTTCTCTCCTCCTTTTCTCTCTTTCCCCCCCTTTTTTCTCTATAAAAACGTTTTATAAAATGCTTTTTAGGTTTCGTTTGTTAGCGAATATTGATCTACTGTTTTCTTTTTTAATTCAGCATGGACTATGTTATTTGAATGATCTGTATTTCGCTGTTCCTTCTATTTTTCTCTAATAAAGCATTTTCAAACACAAAAAAAAAACATGCATTCTAGCAATTTACCATTGGCGAAGCCATACCTTGACATGGTAATACAGGCTGACTGATTAGTCTGACTGCAACTTTCTATCTGGTGTAAATGACATAGCATGAGTATCGTAGATTAGGAAGTGTTGTTTTCTTCATAAAACCTGAGCTTTGCTTCCCACATAAAATTTAATCTATTATCGGTCAATATCATTTTAGGTCGACTCTACCAGACAGTGCATGTGCTGTCTGTTGCGTGACTTCTTGTGAGATTACCAAGAAAATACAAGGACTTGTAGCCTGCCCATTGCCTGTCATCATTGGTATTCCTGTCATTCTCATCTATCTGCTTCTTATTCGTGTCCCAGCCTGTCAATCTTGTAATTGTCCATCGGATAGAGCATAGCCTCTATACCACCTCTTTTGGTTAGCTGTATTGTCATTTGTTGTTTTTCAAGCACCACTTTTTTCTTTCGGATAAGCTCTCCATGGGAGTGCATGTTTTTTCTAGCTGTCTCGCTCTGCACTTCTCTCCCCAGCACTCCATGTTGCTGTTTCTCCCCCATGTAATTCTCCCCTCCCCCTTCATGTTGTGCTCACCCCCATGTACTCCCCCAGTGCTTTCTTGCTTGTGTGCGTCTCCCCTATCTGCTCCACTTTGCTCTCTTGCTCGTTGCTACTCCTTTCTACCCCTGCCATCCGTGTTTATTGTCCTCCCCACGCCCTCCTTCTCTCTCACCCATTACTTCTCCAGCCCCCTTCATGTTGTGCTTTCCCTTATGTGCTTTCCCTCATTGCTTTCTTGCCCTTGTACCTCTCCTCCAACTGCTCCATATTGCACACCTACCTGTTGCATCTCCCCCGCTGCCCTCCATATTGCTTCCCCCACCCATGCCCACCTGCTCTCTCACCTGTTACTTCCCCTCATCGACGATGCAGCACGCAATGTAATTAGTTTTATTTAGTTATTTAGTTACTCAACTAAGGTCGAGAGTAACGCCCTTGTTGTGTGTAGGACCTTTACAGAGCTGTGAGAGTCAAGGTCAGAAAAGAAAGTCTTAAAGGAACAGGCAATAGGATCATTTGCATCATTCCAATTAAGTTTAAAGTCTCAGAGGAAGATGTGGCAGAGTTGATCCGAGCTTGAGCTAATGACCTCCATGATTTGCCCTATGAAGACCCTATTGTCCCCCGCAGGATGATAGATCGAGTGCAACACACAGAGACTAGCTGTTCACAGAAGGATAACACAGAGCATAGAGATTGTTTTACTGTGAGGTTGGAGCGATGAATGCAAGCAATGCCCCCTCCGGTTTTAACAAATCGATCGCATCTGAGAATGGCGTAATCAGGGGGGATTAAAATGTCAAGAACTGGGGAGGAGGTATCATTGAGCCAGGTTTCAGTGAGGATCAATAGGTCCAGGTTTTGCGCAATGATGAGTTCTGAAATATCAGCTGTATGTTTCACAGCTGATCTACAGTTGAGTAGCATTGATTTGACGTGCACATTGGAAGTGACCACTTCTTGATGAGAGGTGTCCATGTGAAGTAGATTTTCTTTGTTCACCGTTCTGTGCTTAAGACTCGGTTCCCTGTCTGGGTCCGTGGTGATGGAGGAGATGTTGAGAGTAGAGTAGGAGGAGGAGACCGTCCTCGAGTCAGTGTAAGAGAAAAGTAGGGCGAGAATGCCCTCTTCAGATAGCTGAGGTAGGGGTCTGTGGGGCCTAGAGTGATGATTAGGTAAAGGCCTAGTAAAGGCCTAGAGCTCCAGCTAGAACTAAGAGGGGAGTGAAAAGAGGGATGGTCGTTAGCTGAGTAGAACAAATTCTGTGAGTTGTAATTATCATTCCTCTGAGCGAGGGGGTGTAACCCAAAGCTTCTCCATCTTCAAGGAGAACTGAAGTATGCTTTGCACCATCTCTTTGACAGCCGAGAGATCATGCTTGAGGTCAGCAATCTTCTCCTCAAGGTATGGACAATTCATGCCCTTATTCACAGAACCAGCAAGAGATGGGAGGACTGATTCAGCAGTGAGAGGGGTAAAAGAGGGTTGCGAAGGACCATTACCACAGTTATAAGGGGAGATAAAGTCATGCTTGAGACAGGAATCAGAGCCTGGAGTGGGAATAGGGGAAGGCAGAATGGAAATAGGAGAGGTAGAGGGTGAAGCATGTAATGAGAGGGGGGTGAGTGTCGGTTATTGGTCAACGGACTGGAGACAGCAACTAGGGTCCGGGCACTGGTATTGGAAGATCCAGAGCCTAAGGGTAGAATACCCATGCCGACCTGGCTGTTAGAGTTGATATGGTGCCCAGCACCCCAGTTGTTGGAGCGAGCAGTGGGTGACGCGGGGGACTGAGGATAAGAGGGGGGGCAAGGTAAAGGAGGAGCAGTGGTGGGGACAGCGGCAAAGTGGGTGGTACTCAGGTCAGATAAACCCTCACCCACGAGAGGCAGAAAGGGGTTGTCTAGGTTAAGGGTGTGGGGAGTAACAATATCCTCTGTTAAGTTGGATAGATCTTTGGGGTGCATGTTTACAAAATGGAACGAGAGATATGGGGAGGAGGGGCCGTCTGTCACCTCAGGTGCAGAAAATATGGGTGGACAGGTCTGAAAGCGGGAGGACAGGTTGGAGTTACGTAATGTGCTCTTAATCCTCAAGAAGGCATAGTCAAATCGTTTGAGGTTCATGTACGAGGCTTGAATAAGGACATTTCCATTATTGTAAAAGGAGACAGTCAGCTCAGCCTTCAGGGCCGGGCATGGAAGCGTGGTTAAACGGAAGCCGTGCGGAGGTTTGGTCAGCTGTTTGGAATGAAGCATAGAAGTAAGGGACTTTCTCCACTGCGCTCTTCTGTTAGTGTAGAAGATGAGGTCTGTCACTATAGTGCCCTTACTGGAGATTTATGTGTCCGATATAAGCGTTTTGGGCCAACGTTTGAGGAGATTGTGTTTGAAGGTCTTCTTCGCATTTTTTGACAGGTTGGGGGGTAGATAATCTTAAAAGAGTTCAAACCTGTTTGAGCTAATGGGTTAGAGGCGCGGTAAGTATTTTGTGCTATGATGAGTTTAGCGCGCAGAAGGAAGAGTTTAAGGGAACAGACAGGTTCAGGGTATAGATATAAGAGAGAGGGGGAGGAAAGGTAAAAGCATTAGGAGGGGGCCCTGGTAAGAGGAAGGGGAGCGATAGTCAGCTCGCAGGTGCGCATTTACCACGCAACAGCTGGGGTGAAACAGTGGAGGAGAGGTAGACTGGGTAAAGGGAGCACATTAAGCGATGGGGGAGTAACGCTGAGGAGGGTAAAACCCCAAAAGGGGCATAGGGAGTAGCGTAGGAAGAGTAGCCATGTACCTAGTGTTTCAGTGAGGCATCCAACAAGTGCCAGAGCAACCTAGGCAAAAGAGGACCATAAAGCATATGAAGATTGATTCATTTTGGTAAAGCTGTACTTATGATTTCTTCATGACTAACCCAAAAAGGGAAAGGGAACCTAAAGTAAATAGTTGAAAGTGATCCACAGTGATCCACCTTTACGTGTAGGCACATGTGCACCTTTCACCATCATAGGGAATTAAAAAGTTACCACAAAAAGGTCGAGTTTGCAAATTTTTTATGAATACACATGACTTAAAGAAGTAATGACGTACAATATAAGACAAAGTCATAGGGCCAAACTGCATTTTCTGTGCTATGGCAAAGAAACCAAACTCATTGATACGTGTTAATTCTACAAGAAGCTAAGTCTAATGAAAGTACACATTTTTGACGTATCATTTAGATAGGGACAATTTGTGCCATGTTCCATGGCCTGCACTCAGCTATTTGCACTTGACAAGAAGAGCAGTACCATAATCATCATGCAGTGTACATGTTTAAAGTGAGGAAAGATTGGTGGTGTGCATTGTGTTGGTGCAGCTTGGAGAAAGACTTTGTGTGTTCACCAAAACTCCATGGGTGAGACTGGAGTACAGTCAGAGAAACTGAGGTGCATATTTACAAGCCCCATTTCCCACTGGAGCATCATTTATTTTTACGCTCCGGTGGTGTAGCACCATTTCCCTTATTTACAAGGTTGCACTAAGCCACTTAACATGGCTTAAACCTTGTAAATATGCCCCTTTACGCCACAGTCCTCCAGGGCACAGGGGCTTGCATTGGGTGTTGCAGTGGGTGTTCCACAGCAATACTCATTGTTTTTTGATGCTGCCTCGGATTTACAAGGCTGAGGCTGCGCCAAAAACTAATGCCAGTGAATACCTGGTCATAGAAGGGTGATATGAGGAGAAATTATTAATTTCACCTAGTTTTATGCTCTTTCTATGTGTTCTGCTTTCTGCAGCACACATATTGCTACTGCCAAAGATAAGATGGCGACGATCCGACATTTCTCGCTCCCAAAGATGGCGCACGACATGTCCCCCTTGTGGGGCCAGGGTGAGTGGTTTTCCTCTCGACCACCCCAGCCTCCCTCGAAGCACCAAATTCAGCTGGGGACGGAATCAAACCCACTAGGGTGGCCACCTTTCTATTTTTCGTGGTGATCTCTCTCAGGACCTGCTGAGTCCTTCATAAAGCTCCCGGGTGATTTTCCTTCCAGAGCGGCTGCTAATGATCTAGGGCCAGTACTATGCCCTACCACTGCGCAGCCCTTTGACTTTGCCGTACACGGCGAGCACAGTCTTACCTCCATGCACAATTCCTTATGAGGCCACAGAAGAGTGCTGTCCTTGCCTTGTGCAGAGATGTTTCCTGCCTGTAATAGTGCCGTTTTACCTGCCGTCATGCAGCCTCAGTTTGACACCAGATTAGCTTGGTCTCTAGCCATTTTTCTGAGGCTGTTTCTGGCTCTCCTCACGTAAATTTACTTCACTTGTGACCTCAGTTTAGCTCGGTCTCTGGCCGTTTTCGGAAGCTGTTTCTGGCTCTCCTCACGCAAGTTTACTTCACTGGTGACCTTCCTCCCTAATCGGCCGCAATAGATCTTGGTCCTGATCTACTTCCCTGCCGCAACGCTGCCCTCGACGACCACCGTTAATATTTTCCTGCCATCACGCATGCCTCCCAGTGATGCCAAACTCCAACAATCACCTGGCTGAGTTGGAGGCCTTACTGGTTTTTGTTCTTCATACTGAATTGCCTCATGTGATCCTGGGCCTAAATTTCTCTCCCAACCGCAGTGCAGCACTTGACCTCCCTGGCCTCCGTGAAGTGTGCTGCGGTTATCAGGCCTGATTCCCTACAATTGATTCAGCTAAGCTCTGCCCTTGACTGTTTTATGACGCCTTCCATAGTTTCCAACCTGAACAGCCTCAACAGTCCTAGAACAGGTTCTACACCCTTGCCGCCGCAGGATCCTCGTCATAGCGGGCCGCAGTGAGTGGCAACTTTGTCTCGCCTTATGTCCATCTATCCACATGGCCTAATCAACGTCTCCCCTCCTAAGTTGTGCTCCAGTGCAGCGATCCCCCGGCTGAGCTCCTCCTGATGGTGAAGAACTGATTCCCATTTCAATACACCACCCTTCATCCGGTCCATACAGTTTTTACTGTCAGACCGATGCCCCCCCACCTTTATCATGCACTGCACTACCGAGCTACCTGCGACCTGCAACTATAGCCCCTGAAGTGACGGCCGTAATTCGGGCACTCTATCCTGCGGAAACCCCCAGAATTGTCCCTCCTAACCCGCGGGGGCCGCCCGCTACTAACTTTTGTACTCAGCATTGTGCCTTCCCAAAGTTCTCTTTGTTGATGTTCTATCACTATAATTATCGTAATTTGTGTTTAATATGACACATTTTGTGCCGTCCCGAAGGAAGCTTTGCTGCTGTTATATCATTGCAATTATCGTAATCAGGGTTTACGTTGACAATTTGTTGCAATCTGGCTGTTCTCTCACTGTGATACTCTCTACCACCTGATATTTAGACTCTCTTACCCTTTCTTTCCTCCTGTCATTTCTCCCCTCTCACCCTAATTTTCTCTCACTACAACTTACCCCCCTTATTCCTTCTTCTATCCCTTCTCTTCTCTACAATTCCCCCAGTCCCATCTAGCTTCCTAATATGTCCAGGTTTCTTAATGCTGTTGTTCTCTCCCCATTTATTTTGTAATCGATATCTACTTTGACATACCCTCCCGTCATCCCCCTTAACACCTTCTCTAGTCTCCCTCTGACATTTCTTACCCTCTGGTTTACTCCTCCCCAACCACTTACTCCCCTCTCTCTCTTGCAATTCTCCCCTCTGGTTTCCCCTTTCACCTTCTGCCTATTTCTCATTTCTTTTATGTCCCCCCCTTTTTTCTCTTCCTCCTAGTCCCCCTTCTAATGACCTTGAATGTCCCCCCATATCCCATCCTCATACCTCCTGATCCTGCCCTCTCCAGACATGGTCCCAATTCTTGGAACATCGTATACCCCTCCAATCTTTCCAAAAATGGCAAGAAAAACTTTAAACATAAATTACTGACTCGCCACCCTGAAACTCTAATAGTTGATAACTACCATAGCCTCACCTCTCCCATAAAAAAAAAATTATTTTCTTCTCCAATCCCATATGGTTTTAAATTATCTACCTCCCCATCCCCAGCTTTGCTCGGAGAAATTGACATCTCCATATTCAAAACCGGTAACATCCTCATTCAAGCATCTGAATACCACCTCAACGTCTTTGACCACCACTACAGTTCCCTGGCAGACCATCTATTCAAACGAGCCCCAACCCCTCTTCCTCTCAATCGTCTGACACCCTCCTGGTATCCCCCCACTTCTGAGCCCCCGCCCCCAAGGCACCACAACCATCATCTAAAAATTCACACTTTATCTAACGACTGACACCCTCAAACCCATCTCACTACCTCTAACCTCTCCACAACTCCCAAACCCTGTCACCCTGAACTTCCACCATCACCGCCCTGTGCCAATAAATCCCTCTTTGATCTGCACTCGCCCCTCGCAATCAGATGTTATCACGTCCCGGCCCCTGCTCTTAGAGCTTCCCTCTCTGAACGACACTCTCCCCATGCAATCGGATGTTATTACGTCCCAGCCCCTTCACTTAGAACTTCAGACTCCTTCCCCCCAGTGCCAATATCTCCTCCGCTGAATTTCACTCCACCTCTTACTGATGTTACTTCCCCCTCCATCCCTCTCTCCATCATATCTTTACCTACGTCTACACGGCCTATCTATATGATTGACCCTGCCATCTCCACATCCAACACCCTTAGCTCTCCTCTGACTCCCCCTCCCGGCATCTCCCCCCCTCCCCACACCAGGCTTTCTTCCCTGACCGACTGACCGACACTGAACCCTCTCCCTCCCCCACCTCGTCGCCCGAGCACCCCCTCAATCTGATCGCTCTGACACTATCTAACATTGAACGTAATCTGTCAACCATTCAGACGGAACTTATGCGACTCAGAGAGGATTTTAACGCCCTTAACACCAGGACCCTCCTCACTCATAATGACTCCGCCTGCTCTAGCTTCTCAAACACCGCCCAACTTAACTGTTGGAAAACTATCCCCCTTCACAACAGATCATATAGGCCTTTCCATGCTAGGAACAACCTCTCCTCTTCTGTCATTACTGACGTATGCAACTCTTACCTTCCCAACCCCTGATCCCTGATCACACCCTCCCTTATTCAAGCATCCCAGTGATTATGGGAATGAGCAGAATCCCCTCTTCTCCCTTCTCACCTAGACCCCCAACTCAACTTACCACCATACACTCTTGCTCTACCACCAATGCCAACCCTAAGCCCCTTTCCTGCATGCTCGTTAAATGCCGTTCGGCTGTCCGACACGCTACTGAGATATCAGAAACCCTCCTCAGTGAAACCATCCACATTGACTTGCTTACAGAAACCTGGCTTAATGAACACTCGACGGCCATCCTTGACATGCTCACCCCCGGTTACTCTATCATTAGGTAAGACAGACCAGACAGAAAAGGAGCTGGCTGAGCTATAATCTATTAAAATGAACTTCAACTCTCCTGTGTTAAAAATAGTGACCACCTAACCTTTGAATAACTTGGCGCCGAACTCACTATGCAGGATTCGCCCACAATTCGCCTACATAACATCTACCACCCTCCGGGTGATCCTCTCCCCTTCGCTGAGGAACTTTCAGACCTTCACTCACAATCCTCACTATCCAACTCGAAAAAATCTTCTCAGGAGATTTTAACATCCACTGGAACAATGTTGTTGACCCCTCAGTCAGCCACCTCATTAATCTTCTAGAGATCAACGACCTTGTTCAACTGTGTCACTTGCCCAACCACACCAAAGGTGCCACTCTCTATGCCATTATTTCCAATAATGACTTGGCCTCCCTCTCCAGCATCCTCCCTATGAACTGGTCTGACCATCACCTCATTCTGTTCAAGATCAAATCCACTCCCCTCGCCCCTACTACAAATTACAAACCCATAAAATGGACCAGAAATCTTAGTCAAATCCCTCCTGGTGAACTTGAGTCTAAACTCCAAGCTCAACTTCTTCTCACCCCTCTCTCCCAAGATGCCAATGAGCTCACTGAGATTTCAACAAGATCGTCAATGAGGTCGTAGACCTTCTAGCCCCACCCAAACTCAAAAAACAATGAAAGAACATGGAGGCAACACCCCTCCCCCCACCTTGCCTGTCTCCGTGCCGCTGGATCGACTTATAAAAAACACATTTTCAAGGAAAAGGCTACCTTCTTCCGAACACAACTAGATCGTGCAAAAAGTAGACCCAGAAAACTGTTTAACATAGTTTGCAACCAAACATCTACAGCCCCCACTTAAGCTTACTGCCTCAACCAACAGATGTGTGCCAACTTCTTCTCGGATAAAATCGCCAAAATTGATCAATCCTTCCATCTAACTCAGATTCCACCCAATCCCCCATTTTCCGCTGACATTACATTAGATGATCCTCCCATATCGACTCTACATCCTTACTCTTCAACTCACCTACACGCTTCAACGCCTCCAGAATCCAGCCGTCCCCTCTTGCAACTGAAAAACAATGCATCCTGGACTAACTTCCATCTTGAAGTCTTTAAAATCATTGCTAAACTTAAGCCGACCTCACACACCAAAGCTCTACACCAGAATTCCCGTTGTACCTCATAAAAAACCTCAAAAAAATGGGTGACTCCAGACCGACAAGGAGTACTAACACTCTCCTCCTCGTCCCCCCTCATTAAAAAAGAAAACCACTCAATCTTGCTCCTTCTCAGGAAACGCGCCGAACATCTGGAATGCCCTCCCCAAGGAATTGGGTTGTAATCCCTCCTACCTCAGCTTTGATTAAAGAACTCAAACTGCACCTTCTCAGCAAATACTGGGCTCCTTAACCTGGCTTCCGACCCTACATTCTGCCTCCCATGTCCTTATCCTCCTCTACTTCACTCTTATCTCCCACCTCTCCCCTCTCCATCTTTTTATCTCTCTCCCTGTGCACTCCCCTCCTACCCCCCTTCTATCCCCTCCTCTCCACCTACTTCCCTTACCTCCCTCCTCCTAAAATCCCTCCGGGCCGACCTTTCACCCTCTTCCCTAATTTGGTTCCTCTCGCCTATTCTTATCTAATTATGCCTCACCCACAGCCCAACCCAGAATCTTTTTTCTCCCTCTATCATTCATCCTCTATGTAAATGTATCTATGATTGTTGTTACTATGTTAAATAGACCTCCGTTGAGTGCCTTTTTCATGTATATCGTTCTCTGCCCATTCTGTTTGATTTTATTTGCTTTTATATTACCGGCCTAATGCTATGCTATTGAACAATCCGTTCTTTCTCCTGTAATCTTGTTTGTGCACATGGAAAGCGCTCTGATACCCCGGGTCGAACCAGTGCTATATAAAACCTTTCAAATAAATAAATGTAGATCCTACAAAGACAAATTAGTTATCAGTAGAATTTAAAGCGGCTGTGTTCTGCTGTGACTAGACTTTGTAAATGATGCCAACAGCAATACGTGAAACAAAGCCCTCGCCATGTGCTATACAGAATACAATAGCACCCTCCCGCTGAAGGAAAGCAGCATGACAGGCACAGCAGTGTTCGGCCATACTTTCTATTTCCCCAATCACTGCCATTTTCTCGTACCACAAGGTCGTTGTTAAGAAAACAAAGTGGCTTGCAAAGTGTAAAAATTATAATTTTTCCCCATGATTATTCATTGTCAAGACTGCTGTGTTAAAGGTGACTTCAAAAGGCAGTCAGATATTTCAGTAAGTTCAAGGTAAAGCATTAGATCTATCATATATCAAAACGACTTCAGCTTGCCAATAAGTATAGTAAGAGCGCAGCTACGATTAACTAAATAAAGGAGCGCATGAGCCAAAATGTAATATTGGCAAACAAACAGTGCTGGTTTATTTAGGAAGGGTGACTAGACAGGTCAATCAGTGGGAGGAGGCCGGGAAAGCAGATGGCGTGTGTTAAATGTTTGTCCATCTTCCGTATCAATGGGTGCTGTGTAAGAGATGCTTGGAAGAAGGGCGTGTCTACATAAGTTCAGTTTTGGCTGGTACTGAACTGAGATGAGCACTTGAAGTAGATCTACAGGAGTAGTGGGTGCAGTGGATAGTGCAAAAGGCCCGCTGATGTACAGCTGGAAGAGCTACCACTGGGATACACTTGGAGAGTATTATATATGTAATGACAGAAGGGTGGGCCAGGGTGCAGTGACATAAATGGTGAGTGTGCCCACCGATAAGACACGAGAGGGAAATGGCCACAAGTAACACAAGGATGGCAGGGAAGAGAGGTTTCTGGGCAAGACCATGGATGTCGTGAGGCAGGAGGGAGTCAAGAAAAGCACAGACTGTAGGGGAAGGGGAAGGACCGCAGACTCATACACTCTTAGAGAGTGCCTGTTGAAGTACAGGGTTTTTCGGAACCCAGCGCTGCCAGGGGACACACCCAAAGACTTCGAGTTCTTCCTGTTTCAGACTACAGAAACACAGAGTCTTCTAGGTGAAGTCAAAGATCGAATTTATTGGCGGCAGCCAGTAACAGATCTCCTAGAAGTACAACACGGTGTATATTCTCAGGAGACTGCTCAACCTTACAAAGTCAGCCTTCTCTTTTATACAAAATATTATGCTTTAGGCAAACATTCCTTATTTTACAGTTAACCATTCACATATTTTCACTACAAAGAAAAAGCAAAGTCATGATGACAAGCCCATTGTCCAGCCCTTAATCAATTACCCGGCAAGGCCCGGTACTTTCATCAGGTATTGACGGACCCCAATAAAAACAGGCACCTCCTCCTCGTAAAGCAAGTCATAAAGAAGAAAACAGGGACAGGTGTGTAGAAGATTAACCATGGTTTCTGTGTGATCAAAGGGCTTTACGATAGGTTGGGCCTTGATACTAATCTCGTTCGACCACTGGGAAAGGAACTGGCCGAACAGGTTTGGCTTCGGGCAGTGAAGTCAGCTTGCCCAGGTCACCGAAGAGTCAACGAAGGGGTGCGTGTCCTTCAGACCCATGCTTGGCTTTTATTCTGGGCCTATGTGAGGGCAATCACAAAATGGCTGTCATTCTAAAATGGAACCCGAGGTAGCAGAACGGAAACTATGATTTCAGGGTGATTTCTTCACCCGAACATGGCGAAAATGCTTGTGCATAGTATCCTAATCATTTGCGGTCTGCTGATACCAAAATCGTCATGATACGACGATGTTTATAACACGGGTCCAGAATTTAAAGTACCACAGACCCTCCTTTTGCCCTTACATAGGCAATTAACCTATACTCACGTCAGTCTGAGTCTAGGTCTGAGTCCAGGTCTATATTCATAAAGTCGTTGAGATGTTGCTGTAGCATCATCCTATTACTTAGCTCGTCCCTTGATACAGGTTTCCTTACACACAATGTAGCACAGAGGCCACATATTGCAGGAGCACACTGTATACACAGACAGAACAGGAAAAGAATGGCTAAGATCATCCCAATGACTATCAGAATCTTTCATCCCCAGGCGGATATTAGTTCCCAGAACCACCCCACCAATGACCAATCTCCTTTATCCACGTGAATAGATTAGGAGATCTTATGCAGTTTGGAAATGGCCTGGTAAACTGTCGGAGCGTTATCTGGAATGAAAACACAGCAACTTGATTGGATCACTGTACATACCCCACCTCGGTCTGCAAGTATGACGTCTAATGCGACCCTGTTCTGAAGAGTCATAAGGCGATCCGACTGGAGCTCAGCAGTCAAATTACTAAGGGCACCGGCGGTTTCATCTGCCGTGGATTCAACCACCCTTGTCAATTGCCTTATGTTCCTGCTGTTAACCATAGGTCCCCAAAACGGCAGAGAACCCTTCACGAAATCTCCAAACTCTTGTCCTGCAGTGTCGTCTTGACTGATGACGCCTCTAACTATCCTTGTCTTGTGGTAATCTGCCGCGGCCGTGTAGGTGGGAGGCAACAGGAACGAAACAAAACATGTGCCCGAGAAGTCAGGGGGACACCATGTATAGGCTCTATTATGGCAGATGAAATAGGTACCCCTAGCTGCTAAGAATGAAGGGGAAGTCTGAGATGCAAAGACATATACAGATACTTCTCCCTAACTGAGCTCTGGGATTCTTACCATTACCTTGCAGACATAGGTGACCCTGATGGGGTACAACCCAAATCGGGGAGGATCCTCTTGCTCGCTGGCTCTCACTCAGAGTAGCTCCATATCCTGTTATGTTCCATCCAATATATGCTAGTGTCTCATCTCCCGGGATAGTCTCATAGGAAATGTCTTCCTTAATCATATCTACTATACCCTTAACTAGAGCACTATTCTTTGCATTATCTTTCACAGAACGTAGGGGGTTGGCTTCATGAGCGTATATGAATATCGTTCTATATGCCCACACAGAACCATTATGGCTGAAAGGCAGAACCAGATAAGGGATACCTTTTTCAGTAGTATGAGGCATAAGACCACACACCCAACAGTTAGTTGTGTTAACTACTAATTGGTGTTGGTGTAGAAGCTGAATGAATGAATTATTGACAAATTCTAATCTTCTAGCAGATTTGTGTTCAGGCAGAGGGTGAAAAGAATGCGAGGAAACAGTAGAAGGAGGTATGGGCTGTGCAGTGGGTGCAAACGTCACTTGAAAAGAGAATAAAACATATCCTACTAAAAACGTCATTACACTAAGCAACATGAAAATACATATTATTAAAAATCATTTCTTTGTCATCATTGTACACATTCTGGCTTTAAAATCCATCTTTTCGACAGGTCTCTCAGGTCTCTCATTCTCGAAAAACTCCATCCTCTCTAATCGCTGCTCGTGGTGGTAGGGTGTTCTATGCTAAGGAATGCTTCTGTCAGTCCAGGGCAACTCCCTTAGACCGACCAGAACTGTCGACCTAACGTCTTCAGCTGCACTCCAAAGACTTGGGCAACCACGACCCTGCAGCTGAACCCGGATGGCGGTTCAAGAAAAAACAAAAATAAGCAAGTTTCTCAGATGAGAGAGCTGCACTTTCAAAAATAGCAAAGAAAAAAGAATTTTATTTGTCCATAGTTCTCGACCTCAAATTATAGCGATTCTTTCCAGATACTGTCTGGTCTTGGAACAAGAGTTCAGGCTCTGTAGTGTCTAATCGAATTGACGGTGGCACAGCTTCTTGCAGAATGTTGTCACTTTCTTTCTCAGAAATTGTTCCTTTTACACGTGCATTGCTAAAAGGCAGAAAACGAGGCACAATCTCAGTCTCGGAGTCAGCGATTCCCTCCTGGACCCACCGGTCGTAGGGCAAAGGCAAAGGGACTCTCTTGCAGTGAACGCCGTGTATCCAGTTCTTTTTCCCTTTTACTCGAACAGCCGATCTCGTTGAAAGAAGGACGAGATGGGGGCCGGTCCAACGGGGCTCATCATTCTTTGTCCTCTTGAAGTTTTTGACCAGCACCCATGATCCAGGATTGATAGGATGTCCTGGAGGTTCAGAGACCTGAGGCAGAGTATCATGCACCTGTTGGTGTAAAACACGCAATTTAGCCGTCAATTCATACAGATAATCAAGTAGTACGGGGTGTTCGATCTCACTGAATTTTGTCGGCCTTGGCACTCCCCATATGTTGGCCGGACTGCCGAACACAATTTCATAAGGACTAAGTCCCACTCGCGAATGCACAGTCATTCTCGTTGATAGGAGTGCTAAAGGCAGGGCGTCAGGCCATTTAAGACCAGTACTCGCTTGAATCTTGGCCAGCTTCAATTTTAATGAGCCATTATAGCACTCTACGAGTCCAGCTGATTGGGGGTGATTTGCAGCGTGGAATTTCTGCTGAATACCTAGCCCTTCACATACTTTCTTCATCACACGACCCACAAATTCACTCCCATTATCACTCCAGACCATTCTCGGCATTCCAAATCTGGGGAAGAATTCTTTGACAAGGGCTTTAGCTGTGGATAAGGCAGTGTTGTCTTTTAAGGGATATGCTTCTACCCACCTTGAAAAGGCACAAACAACAACGAGTACGTACTTCAGATTGTTGCACCTTTCCATATGGATGAAATCTAGCTGCAAAACCTCAAACGGATACGTTGGAGGCGCAAAATGACCATCTGGAGTTGGGGTTCCCGTACCAGGATTGTATTTCAGACACACCATGCAATTTTTGACCACATTCTCTGCACATTTAGGAATTCCAGCATTTTGCCATACTGGAGCCAACAACTTACAAATCCCTTTCACACTGATATGGGCCATCCCATGGGCCATTGTCACCACTGCAAGCACATACGCATCGGGTAACAACCATCGCTGATGTTCTGATAAGTCAATCCAACAACCATTTTTATCCAATTTACCCGTACTTTCTCTCCACATACTCAATTCTTTCTCTGAAGCTTCGGCTTGAAGGGACTTCACACTCTCTATCACACATTCTAACATCACCAACCCATCTTGCAGGGCCTGCAACATACATTCGATTCTTCACATTCTTTGCTGTTTCTTTAGCGGTTTCGTCAGCAAATACATTACCACGACCAACATCATCAGTCACCTTCTTGTGTGCACTGCATTTCACAATCGCGACTTGTAGTGGCAAGGTCAGTGACTCAAGAAGCTCATTCACCAACTGACCATGCTGTATTTTAGTTCCATGTGAAGTGAGAAACCCACGTTCTTTCCACAATCGTCCAAAACTATGAGCCACACGAAACGCATACGTCAGTATATATGGTCACTTTCATTCCTTTCAATAACACACACGCTCTCGTAAGTGCAATTAACTCTGCTGCTTGAGCTGAATTATGTGGTATACGTGCAGCTTCAACAATCGTATGCAAAGTCGTGACAGCATATGCTGCAGTCGTATCACCATTCGGAAGCTTAAAGCATGAACCATCCACCCATAAGGTACCATCACACTCTACAAGAGGAGTATCTTTAAGATCTACTCTCCCTTTTGTTTCTTCTTCTGTCCTAAGAAAACAATCATGCTGTTCAACATCATCTGTCTCTTCTGAAATCGGCAATAACGTGGCTGGATTCAACGTACTGCATCTCTTTATGTGCACATGACTTGCTAACAGTGTCAGCTCATAACCTGACAATCGAGCACTAGTTAAGTGCTGTGTCTTGATCCTGTTTAACAACGTGTCCACTGCATGTGGAACCATCACAATCAACATGTTATTCATTACTAATCCAGCAGACTGTCGAATAGAAACAGCTGCTGCCGCTGTGGCTCTCAAGCAACTCGGTAATGCTTTAGCTACCGGATCCAAAGTCGACGAAAAATACCCGCATGGACGCTGTTTGTCTCCAAAAGACTGTGTCAACACTGACAATGCACAACCTTCTTTCTCATGGACATACAGTGTAAAAGGCTTACCATAGTCGGGGGTACCCAACACAGGAGCTGAACACAATGCATTACGCAATTCGGAAAAACTTTTCTGACAATCTTCAGACCATGGAACGGGATTCGGTGTATCTTTACAGGTTAATGCTACCAAAGGTTTGGCCAGCAGAGAGAAATTTGGTATCCACTGCCTACAGTATGATGTAATGCCCAAGAAAGCACTTACTTCTCTCTGTGTCCTTGGCACACTCAATTTTGCAATTGCCTGAATTCTTTCTGGGGTCAGTTTCCTTCCCTCCTTCGATAAGAGATGACCTAAGTAGGTCACTTCTTGTCGATAATATTGCAGTTTCGAAAGGGACACTTTGTGATGCAAATCAGACAAATGTCGCAACAACGACAAGGTGGCTTCTTTACAGATTTCCTCAGTATCTGCGGCTATTAGTAAATCATCGACGTACTGAATGAGGGTTGCGCCATGAGGTAAAACAATTTCATCAAGCTGTGTTTTCAAAGCCTGACTATATATTGACGGACTTTCACAGTAGCCTTGAGGAGCGCGTTTGAAGCGGAAGCTTCGGCCTCCTAGATTGAAACCCAAAATATCCCTGCTCTCCTCGGCAATCGGGATGTTGAAGAAAGCATTCTTCAAGTCAATCACCGAGAACCAAGTGGCGGAAGCTGGAATCATAGTCAATAGGGCAGTGATATCAGGGACAACTGGAAACCGTGGCACAACTATTTTATTGACCTCTCTAAGATCAATCACGAACCTGTAAACAGGTGGCTGAGAAGGGTCAGTACGTTTCAAAACAGGCAGAACAGGACTATTGCAAACGTTGCCTCTTGTTTCTTCAATTACATCTTTTTCAATCAAATCATAAATGATCGCTAGCAACGCCTTTTCACCTTCACTAGAGATCTTGTCTTGGGGAATGCGTGGCAGTTTAACATCAGCTTTCAATGTCACAACATATGGCGGTATTTCCAAAAGACCCACATCATTAGGACCAGTGGCCCAAAGAGTATCAGGAAGAAACGACAATTCGGTCGGGAGTTTATCCTTCGACAAATACATTGAAGAGATCACCTTCCTACCCAGTGTAAGCTGTACTCCCGAAGGAGAACAATATAATGTTGCATACAATCTTTTCAACAAATCCAATCACAACAGGTTTTCACCACAACCTGTCATCAGAATAAGGGGTGCTTCCAATTCACAAGGTCCAACAGAAAGGGACATAGGACTAGAGATCGGATTCCTAACCGGGGCACCAGAAAAACCTACCGGAACATTCATCTTGCCAGATAAAGGTGCGCCAGGGAGTTTTGAGTGCATAATAGAACTCTTTGCAGCACCAGTATCCAACAGAAAAGGTTCTGACACACCTAATGTAGTCACCTTAACATACGGTCCACCTTGATCTACTGGAACTGAAACAACTCCCTCTCTTTGTCTATGGCTGTCCTAGCAATCATTACCTTCCATATTCTCATCTTCCGCATAATAATCGTCAGCATAGTACTGAGCCGTCCTACCAGATGCATTATTTTGCTGGTCAAAACTATTCATTGAATTCTGAGATGGAAGGGGACGCGCGTTCTGGGGAACACTTCCACGTCCTCTACCTCTAGGAGCTTGTTGAACACCTCGACCTCTTGCACCAGAAGCACCATTCGTACGCTGTAACAAAATAGGACAACTATACTTGAAACGACCCTCTTCTTTAGAATATGAACACTGATTGGGACCTACCGGAACACGTGGTCGAGAAACTTCGAACCTTTGCGAGTTTCTCTGAAACTGCTGAGGTTGCTGATAGTTACTTTGACCACCACGTGGCGGGTAAGCCAGTTGTAAAAGAACCTTCGTCTTTAGTTCTTTCGTTTTCTTTTCTGCTCTACCCTTCTCATCTTTATCCCTATTTTCGTAGTACTGTGCAGTAGCCAATATTTGTGCTGAGGAGGAAACGGCCCAAGAACTCTCTGAATCTTTCCATTTCTTACACAGCTCGGGAAGCAAATTGTGCAAAAACTTGTCAACCAACAACCGTTGACCACCTTCTGTACTCATATCTTGACCACTGTGGTCGATAAACGTTTCCTCAAACCTGGTGAAGAAATCAGACACTGTTTCATCTTTCTTCTGCTTACACGCAGACAATTTATCCCAATTCACACGCATCGCAGGCATTAAAGTCTTCATGTAAGTAATGATCCTAGCAGGAAGTTCTGCTACCAAAGGCTCAGGCTTGGCACCACCAACTTGTCTATCATTTGCAGCACTAATGTTAGCCCATGAGTCGCCTAGCTCTTGCGCGTGATCTGTATTATGAATCATTCCCCACAAAGGCTGTGGAACAACATTCCCAAATAACATGTCTATGTCGGCTAAATTCATAACACGAGTCTGCAGTCTGTGCTAATTCCTTATAATATCCTGCAGGATTTTTACGAGGATCAGGCAAAGTCTGTTTAAGGGCTAAAACTTCAGATCGCTTCCAAGGAACATGTACCCAAACACGCTGGAAATGAGCTGGCATAGCAGCAATACCGTTAGCGGCATCAGCCACAACGGCATCCTTCCATACCGGAGGGACTTCTCTCATAGGGTATTGTCTCACCTTTTTATCAGATGGGTCATGTTCAAACAATGACTTAGGAGGACCCTCAATCCTAAAAGACAACAATGTCGCAACTGCTTTCTCAACATCGGGACCCGCAATTGTGCCTTTTTCAAATTCAAATCGTACGCGGCACAACTCCTGTGGATTCGCTTCCAAATCATTATCCTCCAATTCCTCACAAAGGAAAACACACATCTTTTCAAAAACGTATCTCTGTTTCGGTGCTTCCCATTGACGGAAGGCATCCATGACAGAATCCACATCATACCTTGAAGGGTAGATAACCCATTTACGCGCCATTCGGTCAAACATTTCTTTCTCTCGAGAATCAGGCAATTGACTACGCGTCTGCTTACGTGTTGAATCAGGGGTCACACTAGTGTACCCGAAGAGAGGAGATATAAGGCTAGCAACAGTAGAAGTCATTCTCTGTCGCATAGAAGGAGAAGCTGACAAAAGAACGGGAGGAAAAACAGGGGGAAACAAGGCAAATGCAGATGCAGAAGCAGAGGCAGTATCGGGAACACCACCAGAAGAGGCGGTTGAGTCCACAGACAAAGTCGTAGGAAGTACAGGTGGAGTAGGTAGCAAAGTCGGCGGCCCTTGAGGGGGCTGCACCATAGGAGTAGGAGCCAACTGAAGAGGAGCTGGCGGTTGTGGAAGAACTTGAGGCACAATATTTGGGGGTTGCACAACTAAAGGTTGCGGAGGTGCTGTAGCACTCTGCACATAAGGGGCTGGTGAATTCAACAAGTGTGACATTAAAGGGTCTTTCTCCATTTCTTTTGACGCATCTTGCTGAAGAAGCGGCAAAACTGCATAACATTTATCGATCACCATGTTACGTTGCCTGTGCAACTGCTCACTTATCTGTTCTTCTTCATTATCTTTAAACTGCATAGCAGCTTGCATTACCGTAATACCCTTTTCTCTCGTATTTCTCTTTGCTAATTTAATTTCCTTCTGTTTGGCTTCCTTACGCCATAAGCGGAAAAAGTCAAACATCGCCGGCCGGGCTTTCTTCTTAAAAAGTTTAACCTCCAGATTATCCAGAATCTCTGTGTCAAAACTACCATTTTGGGGCCACTTTAAAACACCATCTTTCCTGGTGTATCGGACCCATACTTCATTATATGTGATGGGGCCTACGCCATGTTTCACATAGAGCTCATAGGTTGGAGTTCCAATCGGAGGAACCGGACACGAGTCCTCCAATCGGGAATCCCTATTACAACCAAGACAAAACAAATTTCCAAGTCTGCTAAGACCAGGCATCTTCGCTCTCTAGTCTAGCTTCAAACTTCAAAGGATTATCGAATACGATAGTCTTGTGAATACACGAGTCCCTCGGCTTTGGTACTTGCAAGTTCCAAATCAAAGATCCCAAGGGATACCAAACCAAAAACCAAACTAAGGACTGGGAGACGCTCCACTTATACTTAAGTGAGGTATCGATGACGTCACCAGAAGACTCGTCTATCGTTTCGCTCTACCTAATCATCAAGGGTCCAAAACAGGGCGATAGTCAGGGCAGCGGTCCTTCGTAGCCGTCGGGAAGCGGGGAACCTCGCAGCAAAGACTTTCGGACCACGTCGACATACAGGGGTTGATGAAGTGGCGGCCTTCCTCCAGAATTTTCACACGAAGCTCCTCACGAACCTCTGGCTTGGACCGGTACCGCTGAAATCGCCCAACATTGGGCGCCAACTGAAGTACTGGGTTTTTCGGAACCCAGCGGTGCCAGGGGACACACCCAAAGTCTTCGAGTTCTTCCTGTTTCAGACTACAGAAACACAGAGTCTTCTAGGTGAAGTCAAAGATCGAATTTATTGGCTGCAGCCAGTAACAGATATCCTAGAAGTACAACACGGTGTATATTCTCAGGAGACTGCTCAACCTTACAAAGTCAGCCTTCTCTTTTATACAAAATATTATGCTTTAGGCAAACATTCCTTATTTTACAGTTAACCATTCACATATTTTCACTACAAAGAAAAAGCAAAGTCATGATGACAAGCCCATTGTCCAGCCCTTAATCAATTAGCCGGCAAGGCCCGGTACTTTCATCAGGTATCGACGGACCCCCAATAAAAACGGGCACCTCCTCCTCGTAAAGCAAGTCATAAAGAAGAAAACAGGGACAGGTGTGTAGAAGATTAACCATGGTTTGTGTGTGATCAAAGGGCTTTACGATAGGTTGGGCCTTGATACTAATCTCGTTCGACCATTGGGAAAGGAACTGGCCGAACAGGTTTGGCTTCGGGCAGTGAAGTCAGCTTGCCCAGGTCACCGAAGAGTCAACGAAGGGGTGCGTGTCCTTCAGACCCATGCTTGGCTTTAGTTCTGGGCCTATGTGAGGGCAAGCACAAAATGGCTGTCATTCTAAAATGGAACCCGAGGTATCAGAATGGAAACTATGATTTCAGGGTGATTTCTTCACCCGATCATGGCGAAAATGCTTGTGCATAGTATCCTAATCATTTGCGGTCTGCTGATACCAAAATCGTCATGATACGACGATGTTTATAACACGGGTCCAGAATTTAAAGTACCACAATGTCTAAAAGTTAAACAAGCATGCTTGAAATGCGTGAAGCCATTGGGAGCATGCAACCTTAACCCAATAAAAGAATTTCCACCCACCAAAGGGGATGAGAATGAGTACTAGGGCCACAGGACACTGATAAGCAAAACACACAAAAAACAAAAGGAAATAAAAAGCTACAACCAATAGAAATGGAGGAAAAGTAAAGTAGCAAGCACACGTACCAATAAGAAGTGAAGGTGGGTTGTAACCCCCTTTTCAGATTTATTTAATACATTAGATTTCACAAGCACAGCACAAGCGCTGTGCAGACGAAACCTAAAAAGAAACAAGCCAAGGACAGGTTTGCCATTTCTACAAGTAAACATCGAGCGATGACTGCAAGTAACAATTGAACTGAATTACAGAATGTAAGATCCCATTTGGTGTAACAAATCAGACTATGCACATTTGTCAACAGGTTCCCCTCTGGCCTTTACTAACTAAAGTCACTGAATGCTTTTTTACGTGTAACATATAAAAACCAACAAAATGTCCTCACTATAAATTTGGCTGTACCTTGAATAACCGTCGATCTCAGCACCATTTTAAAACATTTTTTTGAAGCACTATGGTGCTGTGCCTCTTTCCATGATATTAAGCTGATTAGGTCAGCTGCACAGTGCACTATACAGGAAAATAGCTTAGACGTGTAATTTGGTCTTTATCTTTACCATGCATTGGACAAGGGAATAAATGTGACTCACAACAAGCACTGAAGTGAAGGTTGGAGCTTCATTCCAAATTTTTGTGGATGATGTTCACGTCCAATTACCACCCCCCCCCCGGCCCCCCCCGCATTTCCCTGCTCCCCCCTCCGAGATTGCCACTAGAAAGAATGACAGGCTTTGAATGAGCAAAGCTAGAGAGGGGTGAAGAAACCGGCAAGACTAAATATAACAAGATATACCCAACTCTTATTAAGGAGCCATTAAATAAAACTATCCTCTCCAGACCAACTTCACCTATCCCACTGATTGAACAGCAAAGACCATGCACACATTTATTACACAACCTATTACAATTGTGCACATCTACTTAAGAGTAAATGTATTCCTCACGTATGCAAAGTACGGGGAAAACACATATTTTAAAACTGCCCATTGGAAGCTAAAATATAAGAAGTGTCACTCAATGTGATATGCCCCACATTAAAACAAACTTAATATAAAAAAATAAAAGTTAGAAGTACCTTATTAAAATAATTGCACAGGAGATGACCCCGCACCTAGAGAAAAGTCATCCCGACCTAACCAGTGCACACTATTACTTTTTCTGCGTTTGTTGAACCTTGAACTATAACAGTTACCATCATAGTACTCGACATCACTCTGCGCTCTTCCACCAGCAGAGCAATGATTGTCGGGCGAGCCCACATGATTTCTATTCAATACATATATTTTTCTAAAGCCTGTTTGAGTTGGATTACTTTTGATGTTTGACACAAATTCTGTTTGCATTATGCACCTAAAAAAGTAATGTTGGCAAGGGATAACTACTTAAGAACAACTGAAATCCAATGTTGAGCCTAAGGCTCTGAGCACTTAACATGAGCGGATGTAGCCCACGACAGGACCTGGAGAGGCGTGCGACTCACCAGCTCCAGGTTTTATTGAAAAACGCTAATCCCCCCTGTGTTGGCCACAATAAGCTCTGAATGCACACTTGAAGGGAGTCACAAGATTTGATGAAACGTGCACATTATAAAAATAAATGTATACACATATAACCACGAAGAACAACCCAGAAGTCAAACAGTGCTTAGTCTTGTTGTTGAGCGGGTTGTTTCACCACAAAAGCAACATTTTAAACACTTTGCACCAAACTAAACCACTCCTGTCCTCGTGTAACAAATCCATAACAGTCCTCTGATCGGAGACCCAGCACACCCACACCTCTTTAACTGGCTAAAACAATGAGACTTCAGCATGTCTTCAAACAGGCCACCGCCGAGCTAGAGCCATGACAACCAATGCTGGATTAAAACACCAAAAGGACACTTAGATATCACGCATGCGCTTCAATCATGTATCATGTATAAAATATCGGCCGTTGTAAAGGGTTTCAAACAGACTATGCTTTCTTTGTTCCTCCATCAGTTTTTAAACGCAGGAGAACAACGTGTCTAAAACTAAGAATGATCTGGAATGAATAACCGAGGATTGTGTAAGGCAGCATGGATGACCTTTGTAAATAAAATGTTCCATCGGTTCAAGCTCCATGTATTTTGATGCCCTATTTGCTGAGGTGCGCATGCGTAGAACTTGCCTACGCACTGAAGAATGTGTCGGCAAACACATATTTCTCAGCTACCGTTCACCTGTTAGTAAGCACAGGGGCG
The DNA here is from genome assembly GCF_964204655.1 of Triturus cristatus. Lineage (NCBI taxonomy): Eukaryota > Metazoa > Chordata > Amphibia > Caudata > Salamandridae > Triturus > Triturus cristatus. The sequence continues at coordinate 910,708,315 of NC_140581.1, read as the reverse complement.
GCTGGTGACATTTGAAAATGGCGGGGCGTAAAAGTGCCCCGTAACAAAGTCGCGTCAAAACGCACTCTCAAACTAGGACCAAAACACCCCTTCCCCTCCATGGATTTTCTTCAAAACACTTGCAATCAAAATTAGACCTTCCCAACTCTGATCCCAGCTAAGTACATATCCCGCCATTTACAAATGTCACCAGCCGCCCCCATGCGTCATAAAATAACGCGCGACCAGAGGACCCTCCAACTAAAGTAAATAACTGTATTACAAAAGAACTTACACGCTAGCAATGCACAGTGCACAGGTACATCATAGACAAATCATAAGAAAGCCAGTAAACAGAGCTCTCTGCTATGACAATGTACAGGTACATCATAAAAGAACAAACAGACAGCAAGCACAAGAATGATAAACTCCAGATGCATCATAAAATAACCCACAAGTAGAGCACCCTGCCATACATAGGAATCGAAGAATCATGAAATAAACCACACAGCACCCTGCAATACACTGTAAAAGCACATCACCAGACAACTCATAGGCAGCAAGCAGAACACAGTACAATAACACTGTACCCGACAAACTGCCATAGCAGCGTTCTCTGTTGCTGCCTGCTGCAATAGCGACCTCTCCTGAGCAGCCCCCTTGTCTTCAAAATTATACTCTCAATGTAACCCTCCACAGTTTATTTGCGTCTGACCCGCTAAACTCCGCTAGTAATAATGTAAATACTTTCCCTCACTCCTTATGTCAGGGAACAATGCCTGGGAGCGCTCCCTTCCAGCCCCGCGTGGCTGGGTGCAGCTTCCTGACAAGCAGGTACAAAGGGCACGGGATTGACTCTGTCACTCACGGCGCCCAATGAAGATGGCATCATTACTTAACAAAACTGATTAGCAAAAAATTCATTTCACCCCAAGATGCTTTCCGGCATTCTCGCTGATTAGTAAGACCCGTAGGGCACTGAACAAACATTTTCAAGAAAATAAACTATACCCAGAGGCCACCCGGCATCTCATGGTCAGAGAAAAATATTCACTAATATTGAAAAAGGATTCGAGCAGAAAAAAGAGTAAAAGCTGCACTTCATGTATTATTAAAAATTAAAAAACACTTACCTGACCGCCTCTTCTCCTGGTCCGCGTTTGGCGCCTCTCTCTGCCCCTTCAAACGGTCCAAAACACCACGTCCACGTGACGTGACGCAAGTGACTGCAACCCGGCCCTCAGCCAATCCTGGCGCTGCAGCAGCGCCAGGATTGGCTGACGGCACCGCCTACTCCTCGCCCGCCGCCTGCCCATTAGGAGACCGAGGGGCTCCTAATGGGCATGCGCAAGACAGCAAAAATACAAGTACGCATGACTGGGCACGGAGTAAAAATTAAGCTCCATGCCCACTCATGCGCACTTGTGCTGACTTTCCCAAATGCCTCTGACAATGATGTCAGTCAACATGACGCCGGACCGCCCACGGTCCGACGTCATGCTGACTGCCATTCACAGAGGGAGCTAGGAGGGAGCTGCGGGCGCGGGCGGGGGGGCTACGCCCCCACGCCCCTATGGACGCACCGCGCCTGAGTAAGCAGCGAGAGGCTTGGAAATAATTTCACTAAATTAACTTCAGCCTCAAGCGTTAGTGTATTTTAATTGTGACACATGCGTTTTGACGATGGAATGCAGAGAGGTTATAGAAATAAAGCTAATGAACATGCATAAATGATGAAGAAACGAAATGCTGTGAGGAGCAACACTGACAAATATAAAAGAATGATACAACTGTGAAATTAAAACAAGCACAGCGCAAGTGCTATGAAGGCAAAAACCTTAAAAAAAAGTTCCACAAATGCAGACGAAAACAGCACTGGGGCCATGGGACACTGATAAGAGAAACCCATGAGGAACAACACGAAATAGTATGCTACAGCCAATAGAAATGGGGGATAAGTAAGTGACAAACACACAAACCAATGAAAAGTGAGGACAGGATATAGGCTCCTTTTAATATTCCTATTACAAATATATTTCACAAGCAGAGCACAATCACTGTGCAGGCAAAATCTAAAAAGTACAAAGTTGAGGGCAATGAAAGCCCTGCCAAGATTCCAAGGTCCATCTGGGACTAGTTTCTCCAGTCAAGGTTCTTTCTTTGTTTTTCAGGGCTTGTAGTCTATGTTTATCTCATCATAAAAGCAGGACTGCAGGTCTAAGAATGCAGTGAGAAACCTGGACTTAAGCAGTTAGGCAGGATCAATTAAACCTGGCAGCTATTAACTCTGTTTTTATGTTGATATTATCATCTTCCCCAGATGACACGTTTAATCCCTACGTGAGGACAAATACATGAACCTTAATAAAAACAGAGCATTGTCTTATATGATTACCTTCCAGAGGTAGGCTGCCGTTCAGATGAGCGGATTGCAAAGATGCTGTGGAGTGCCGTGAAAGAGATACTAGAGACAGCACAAAGTCCCTTTCATAGCACTCTATTGCATATTTGCATTCTTCTCATCTGAATCCCCTCCAGTGCTTAATTAGTGCCGGTGTATCACAGTGCTTAGCACCTGCACATATTTCTTGAGGCCGGGTCTACACGCGATAATGGTCTCCCTGGTGAAGAGATAATATTGCATGTAAAGGGTAAATCCATGCATGCCTGGGTTCAGTCAGTGGTGCCTGATTGGGCTGGACTTGTGCATGCTGTAAAATATTTAAATTTGGATGCGGCGGCCACCTGCCTTATGACGAGGCACATGATGGCACACACTGCTAGAAACAGCCTGGGTGAGGTGACGTCAGCTCCATCCTCCCTCCTTGGTGGTGAATCGTCAAGTGTTTCCTCCCGAGTCAGATGGACCAATGACGATCAGGGTTCCCAATTTTCCCCGCCCCAGTGTACTGCCCAACTGCAGCACTAGTCATTCGCCAAAGCAAGCAGGAGGCCTATAAATAAAACCAAAAAAGGCAGTAAGTAATTATTTCATAGTCGTTCCTTAACATACGCTACTGAAGCAAGTATGTCTTTTTAATGGTTTAGGTACATGTGTGCCCGGAAAAAGTGTAATATCTCATTTCAGTCTATCGCTTGTTTTTATGCAAAAGTAGCGACGTTACATGCCGTGGCAGCAGTCTCACATCTGAGCGCAGGTTTGGGTCAGTACTAGACTCTGCCTGGATCTTACCCTCATCACCTATACCAGGGTTGGGTTTTCTGAGTCACAAGCAGGTTTAGGGGGCATCTGCCAAGTGTGCTAAGTATCTTAACTTTTGTTGGGGCTTGCTTTTGAGGTCTTAGGTTGTCTTTGGTGCCTCTGCTGCCAGGCGTGCCCAACCTAAGACCTTATCTCGGTCTGGTGAGCCTGTCACCTATATCTCTGTGCCATGGGAAGGACGTGGAAGGCCTCTGTGAGTTGTGGTATATCTGGAGTGCACAGGTACACCCTCCACACCCTCCCATGCTCAATAACCCACAACAGTGACATATCTTGGCAGGACTTCCAGTGCCTCGAGCCCAGTGCCAGAACCATTCCTCTCACTCCTGTGGAGGGCCAGAGCATGCTAGGCAGAAAAAATGGTGAGTCACCCTAAAATGTGATGTTTTCCTACAATATTGTAACCCCTAATATTACTGAGATCAGCCTATACAGTGTGCACTACAAACTAGAGGGCATATCAGCAACGAGGCGATATAAAATTATCACCGCTTTTGCGTCCATTTTCAGGCGAAAAGTGGCGATAATGTTATCATCTAATTAGCAAGGTCACGCTATCGCGTGAAACCTTGCATTAGCGCCCGTATTCTTAACGCCCAGCTTTGCATCTCTAATGAGATGCAAAGTGGGTGTTCCTGACCTGACATGACTGGAGAAATGTCGCTAAGTGACATTTCTCCTATCATCAAGCCCCACACTATGAAGCATAGTGGCAAGAAAAGTAGCGATAACCCCTGTTATCGCTACTTTCCTTATGCCTGCTTCGGGACTGACTTAGCCATGATATCCTATGGAAGGTGGATATCATGGCTAAGTATGTGAGGCCCTATCATCAAGCTAACGCCAAACTTCGTGAGATTATCGCTGGGTTTCCAGCGATAATCTCACGTTTGGCAGTTAGCGCTAGGATTTTTATCACTTTTGAGATAAGCGTTGCTAATAGCACGCTATCTCAGCGATAAAAATCCACGTTAGCCAGCGATAATTATCCTAGCGCTAAGTGCGCTTAGCGATAATTATCGCCGGTTGTTGCTGATATGCCCCTAGGTTATTTGGCGCTATTAATGTTAAATGGAACTACCCATCTGTGGAGTTTCCATTTTATTGGCCTTTGCCAGCTTCAAAATCTGACAACCCCAGATTACACACAGATCAAAACTGTACAGCAAGTGGGAGGAGCCTTCTAAATTTACTTACTAACTTACTAAAAACTGCAACCCATTACTTGCAGGTAACACAGAGGTATCTGCAGTGCACACATTAACAAACCGAGCTATCTTACTTGGAGTTGAACCTGTGACCTGTAAGTGGCACAGACATCTCCGTGGTTAGAAGAGAACCAGCCATAGGAGGTCACCAGGGAGTGTGACTGAGTGTACTTGAAGGACATGCTCTAATCCAGATGCCTTGGGTTTTGTTTTTTGCCAGCAAATTAAACCAGATTTTGTTTTGCGGGTGAACACAAAATACAGAATTTACTTGGTCAACTTTTATGGTGGACTTCTTTGGCTTCACCTGGCTGCTGTAGAGAGATCAGAGTTTTGTCTAGTGGCATGTTTGACTCATCTAAGGTAGGGCACAGCAGACACAAAGAATGTGTACTATGCAGAATACAGAACAGTATTTCAGTGGGATGCTGCTTTTTGTCACAGAGATCCTTTTGTTACTGTGCAGCTCATAAGTTACAATCAGTGAGCTGTGAACTGCCATCAATGTTCTAGATGCTAACAGCATGGTACAGGTTCGAAAGTTATGTTTTTTTCCCAGTGGTTGACTATCCTAATTTTATTAAAAAGGGTTTGTGTAGGTAGAAATAAAGTGTTATTAGTGAAGTCAACCCTAACTACTGTGTTACGATGCAGAAGTTGCATTAGTGGCATCAGTAATTTAGCCATTTTATTCCAAATTTGAGCTTTAAATGTTCTTTTGCTTTCATTCTTTTTTCAAAATGTTCTGGGAGTTGGGGGGAACTTCCTATTAAAACCTTTCATGAGGAAGTCTCCCTTGCTGAAATTCAGATTGGTTATTACATCTGGCTTTCAGCAGTGTCAGTTGAGGATGTGGGTGGAGCCAGTTGAATAAGAGGGTGAAGCCAGTGAAAGAAGAGGGTGGAGCCAGGAGAAATGGGAGTGACCTCCTAAAAAAGTTGAGCACCTGGACATAATATTTTACAAATTAAGCACTGGCCCCACCACATGGGAATGCTGGGTCCAATCTCAGTGAATTTTCATAATTTCAAATGTTTTCATTTTTACAGTGGCCAGCAGACTACGGTAACGAGTCCCCTGACAACATTAGATTGGATCAACGCGGAGTTAACATCCTAACCTTGTCCCTGCTCCCCCACTGCGTCACACCCTTCGCTTGACCTACCCCAGGGCACACAGCATTTTAGTGTCACCTACTCCTGGTTCATGTGACAGTTTCAGTGCCTTGACTAATATAATCTTTTCGTCTCTACACTCGAAACAAAAGAAATGCCAAGTGTATTATTTTCAAATGGGCCTCAGCATTTATAAACTGATGCTAAATAGGTGCGCCATCTGCATTTTATCCATCTGCAGTTAAGGCTACTTTGCCAAACCACAAATTGGCAGAATTTTGCACATTTGACACTCATCGAATTACAGTGGGGCTCCTCGCCATCAATGACAAATGTGCTGTAATATTGTGTTCAATATATACTTAGTTTAATTATAGGAAGAACAATTACCAGCAAAATGTACTGTTATGCACTGTAATATATTATTTGTTTGTGGGGTGTACTGGGTACAAAACCTCAAGGGTTCCTGAGAGTGTACGTGGTTTCTAGATGGGCAGATGACTGAGGCATATTGTAACTGTGGAATGCATTTACTTTATTATTTTTATTTTTGGCTCATTTTCTTTGTGTTTTGAGAATCTTGATGGGTGTTTTTTATGCCGAGGCCAATGCTTATTAGACGAGGCAGAGGCGTATTGTGCTGCTCTCTACTTTTACTTGTGGCTCTGGGTATTACTATAACTTTATATTGTTTTATGCAATTTTTGGAAAGCTTGAGGGACTGTTATCTTCACATGTTCAATTGATGACTTCCATGAAAACACTTTCCTTGTCCTCAACCCATAAATGAACGCGGGGGTGCTTTTTGACCACAGTCTTTTTAAGTGGTTGTGGCAAGCTATTTATGAACCTCTTGGTCTTGCTCGCTCTTTAATCGCAACCACAGTTGGAGCACACACACAAGAACAGGCCACTTCTCTTCTTGGCTTCCTGAAGCAAAACCCAGAAGTATGTGGAATTTTACATCTGGCTGAGCAATTAACATTCATTTATGAGAGTCTGACAAACTGTTCTATGTGTCTCTACGTAAACAACCTTCCTGGCGCAAATAAAGCCCTAGTTTCGAGTGGTTGGTAATCATAAAAAGGCCATTATTTGGTGTTTTCAGCCCCATCAGGGTTACGATATAATCTTTTTTTTAAGTTCAAAAAGAAAATTTTATTGATAGAAATAAAGGTGTCGATACAAATGTCATAACATTAAATTCATGTCATTACAATACAATAGGTTGCAATACAAATAAATGAATCGGACTTATGAATAAAAAGAGAATGGTTAATACGATAAAAGTGAATCATAGAAAGTATTGGAATAACAAATAGTCTGGGAACGTGTAGGGGGATCAAGGGGGTTTTAAAACTTCTTGCTGAGATGGTTGTAGCTGGGAACATCGTTTGGCACATGCATCAAGGTATATTGTAACAGGGGACCACAAGTCCAGACGTTTCGCTGCCATATGTATGGGATATACAAAAGAAGTGTCCAACCTGTGATTGTGGCAAACAGCATACCACCATGCCTTATAAGACATTTTTGTGAAGTCCTTCCAATTAACAGTGATTTGCTTAAAAGCAACCACTGTTAACAGATCAATAATTTTAACATTAAATGTAACATTCTCCCAGCAAGGTGAAAGACTCCCTAAGAAAACATGGGTGATAGAAAAAGAAAATTTAGTTCAATAAAGTAGGTTAATTTGAGACCATACTTGTTTCCAGAAACTATATACAATTGGACAGGAGAATAGCATATGGAGTAAGTCAGCATTTGGAGAGGAACATGACCAATAAACATCTGAGACATTCGCAAATCTTTTGCCTAAAGCGTTCGGTGTAAATAAAAGTCTATTATAAACAAAATACAGCGTTTATATTATGTTAGCTGCTCTGGAGGATTTGCGCAGTTTAATCCATAAGTTATTCCACAAAGATACTGGCCAAGAAAACAGAAAATCTCGCTCCCATGCCTCTTCTATTTTAGATTTCTGCCTGACAGTATCTTTACCTTAGTTTTTAGCAGGGTATGAAGTTGTGAGGGAGGGTCCAAGATAGTGAAAACAGTGGGTGTGGCAGATAATTGGATATATTTATCCATCACAGCTTTCTTAAGTAGACTATATTTATGAATAAATGAGGCAGGTAGATTGAATAACTGACTAAGTGAGGGAAAAGATAAAAAGTTCAAATGTGAGAATAACTGATGTATTCATATTAAACCCTTTTGTCGCCAAGTCTTCCAATAAAGTGGTTTATTACGAATAGTCAGATTTTTGTTGTGCCAAATTGTTGAATTAAGGAAAGAATCGATAGTACTGTGATGGGGGGGAAATGCAGATTCCAAAAGTTTAGATGTCAGTTTAATTATGGGAGTGGACAAGGCATGCGGTTTATGTGAAAAGGAAAGATATTCATAAAAAGAGAAAGGGGATAAAAAAAGACGGTCAATTGTGGTCCATAGAGGGCAATCTTCTGTGCGGTCAAGCAACCAAAGAGAAGCTTGACGTAAGAGGAATGCTTTTTTGATAAGCCTCGAAGTCGGGAAAATTAACCCCACCTTCAGTTTTAGGACGAGTTAATTTAAATAGAGACATTCGAGGACCTCTTCTTGTTCCATAAGAATGAAGAGAGGGTGGAATTGATCCTCTTAAAAAATTTAGTAGGGATAGGGACCGTAATGTCAGAGATGGTATATAGAATTATAGGTGACAGCATCATCTTTATAGTATCCAAGCGACCCCACCAGGATAAATAGAGGGGATGCCATTTGGCGGCTATGTCCGCGATTTTTTGTTTACATTTATTCATGCAAAATGCTACCGTGTCTGATATTGAAGAAGTAACATGTAAACCTAGATATTTATTATGGGTGGGACTCCAAGTAAAGTTGGAAGCCCTAAAGTCCGACTTAAAAGTATTCTTGGTCAAGGGTAGAATCTCACATTCATCGTTATTCAATTTATAACCGGAAATCTTAGAATAGGCTTGTACCTCCGCCAGAAAGGCGGGGATTGAGTCACTGGGTTTGGACATAAAAAGCAAAATATCATCAGCATAGGCTGCGAGTTTAATGTGAGAGTTTGGTGTTTGAAAACCATGTAAATTTGGATTTTAACGTAGTTTAGAGAGGAAAGGTTCCAAAGCTACGTTAAAAAGGAAAGGGGAAAGAGGGCAGCCCTGACATACTCTCCCCAAATCAAAGAATGAGGAGACCAGGCCATTGGCGCAGACAGCAGCTCGAGGGTTGAAATAGAGAAGAGAAATCAGGGATATAAATTTAGGTCCAAAACCAAACCATTTGAGGGTATAAAACAAATAAGTCCACTCAACCCTGTCAAACGCCTTTTCGGCATCAAGTGGTATCGCCACAAGGGAATGTTTTAAATGGGAAGATTTAGACAAGACATTAAAAAGGAGTCTCGTATTATCATTTATGAATCTACCCTTGACAAATCCAGATTGTTCTTTTCCCAATAAATCAGGTAGATAAGAGTCAAGTCGTATGGCTAATGCTTTGGAAAAGATTTTATAATCAATGTTTACCAGGGAAATAGGCCTGACATTTTTACAATATTTGGGGTCTTTACCTTCTTTGGGTATAAGGCAAATGTGTGCTTCCGAGAAAGAACCCAGGGAACCACCTAATGTACTGAAGAAATTTATTAGAGAATGCAATTTGGGCATTATGAGTTTGGAGAAGTGCTGATAAAATTCTACAGTGAAACCGTCAGGTCCCGGTGCTTTGTCTTTTTTAAGATGCTTAAGAGCAGTTAATAGTTCTTGGTGCGTTAAATCTAACTCCAAGGAGAATAAATCCGGCAAAGTATGTTGAGGTCTTTGGATGTCCGAGAAAAAGTGGAATAGGGAGTGATCAGAGGATTGTGTTCAGAAGCATATAGTGATTTATAAAAGAGAGAATTCATTCAAAATATCAGCATCTTTAAATTTTAAATTTAAACGATCATCATAAATAGATTCAATATTTAGCTTGTTATGTTTAACTTTCAAATAATTAGCCAATATTTTCCCTGCTTTATTTTTGCCCCCATAAAATTTGGCGCTGGACTTTAACAAATATAGTGAGGCATCCTCCGTTGATTTCTTATTAAATTGCATTTTGGCATTTATGAGAGCTGTGAGACACTCATTCGAGTGTGAAGTGTAGAAAGAGTGTTCCAGTCTTTTAATATCCAGAAGAAGATCTTTGGTAAATTTACGGGAAATTTTCCGTCTCTTTGCAACAAAGCCAATAATATAATCTCTCTCTGAGGCTTTGAATGCATCCCATACAGTTCAGAAGGGCATGGAATGGGTTTGATTCAACACAAAAAACTCATCAAAGAAGGTAGTGAAGGAGGCAGTAAATTTTGGATCCAAAAGGAGGGCATTGTTAAAATGCCACCTTTTGGGACCTATAACCTTAGGTAAAATGTCAAGGCCAATTGACAAAGGGGCATGATCTGACAATAAAATGGGACCAATCTCTGCATGTGTAAGGGTTTGTGAAATGGTATGAGAAACAAATATGTAATCAATTCTTGATTGAGTTTGATGGGACGGGGAGTAAAAAGTGTACTCTCTAGTGGTCAGATTACAAAGACGCCAAGCATCTAAGAGTTTATGTTGAGTGATAGCTTGAACAAAAGACTTCTGAGATTTGTTGGGAACAAAGGAGACTTTAGAATTCCTGTCAACAAACGGGTCAAACGTCTGGTTATAGTCGCCAGCTAAAATAAAATTATCCTCCATAAAGAGAGTAATTTGCTTAGCCAGTGTGGACCAAAAAGAAGGTTCGCCACATGCAGGGGCGTAAACATTAAGAACAGAGACTGGAACACCCTTCAAGGACAGTTTAACATTCAACCATCTTCCATCAACATCTGAATCTCGAGCCAGAAGTGAAAACGAAAGGGACTTACGGCAAAGTATCATTACTCCATTTCGTTTGCCACCACCTGGGGAGAAGAAAACCTCCCCCACCCAACCCCTTTTCAACTTTAATGATTCAACATCTGAGAGGTGAGTTTCTTGCAAGAAGACAATATCAGCATCTAATTTGGCTAAGTGGGTCAGGATTCTTTGCTTTTGATGGGCGAATTTAAACCCAAACGTTCCAAGTAATCAGTTTTAAAGACATAAGTAACTGAACACAAATTGTACTACAAATGTGGAGCAGAAGTCCAATTCATTGTAAGCGCAATATAGAATATGAAATAAGTAGAGCAGGAGGGAAATGATTTGTTCAATGTCAGAGTGAAGAAAGACAAACAAATCGAATAGCCAAAGCGGAAAATGAGAATCAAATACCAGAATAAGAAAAAGGAAAAGCCAAGTAGATAGGTAATAGGGGAATGGAGAAATAGAAAGAATTATAATGACCGAAAAAATGATCGAGAAGGCAAGATAAGACGGAGTGAAAAAACGAGAAACACCTACTGATAAGAAAATGCGAACAAGCAAAGAAAAACAGAAAACAAAAAACACGATAATTAAAATACCTAAGAATATACAAAAGGAAAACATACCTACAAAAGAAGACTCAGGAATATACGAGGGGGGATGGAACCACAAGGAGTAGGCAATACATCTGGGGTCAGCTGAACGGAAAATCGAGGGGAAACCACAATACAAAGGTAAAAATCTGTGAAGACAACAAAAGATAAGCTTTAGTATAAATGTTAAAACACACAAATGTACATATATTGGATCAATCGAGAACAGGAAAACCAACAGTAGCATTAAACAACTTGACATAAAGTATAACTTCGTGAAAACAGCAACAAATATGTCAAATACTATTGGAAAACATTTCTGCGGTCATTGGATACCATATTAAGGTAAACAGAATTTGAAGAACCTGTGGAGGAAATAAAAAGGAGTCAGGTGTTAAATGAAGAAGAAGGCCCAGAGGAATCCATAGCAAATGTTTTGCAAGAGTTTATGAAGCTTTGTAAACGAATCGGATCTTCGTACGTCGTTGTTCTATTGTTATACATGACTTTAAAGAGGCACGGATGAAAGAGGCCATATCTGGCCCCCAAGGAACGGAGATCAGTTCTCATATTAAGGAAAGCTTTACATCTCTTAGCAGTAGCTTTAGTATAGTCTTGTGCAAAAAATAAAGACGATCCTGACCATGTAATCTTCGGAGAAGCTTTAACCGCTGAGAGCACTTTCATCAGGTCTGTATATTCCAAGAAGTATAAGATGACACCTCTCGTTTTCTGTGAGGGACTAGCGTGAGATGGAGCGCGACCCAACCTGTGAGCCCGTTGAATATTGAGTTGCGTCCCTTCTGGCATGTGGAGAATTTTAAGGAGAAAAGATTTAAAGAAGGTGAGCGAGTCTGATCCTTCAAGTCCTTCTCCAAGGCCGTAGATCGCAGATTATTCCGTCTATTGCGGTTTTCGAGATCCTCAACCTGTTTCTGAAGTGCGGAAACCTGAGAATGTAGGTGAAAGACATTTGCGCAAGACTCGAGTAAACGGTATGTTCAACTTCAGAAACCCTTATATCTAGTTCAGACCAATTATCCGTTAAGATTTGCAACTTGGTGTTAGTCTCTTCCATAAAGGGTCGATCTCCTCAAGCAGTAATTCCATCGATACAGACGAGGCCGGCTTAGGCAGTGAAGGAGGGTCTTTTTTAAGACGTTTAGTAAAAGATTTCCCAGGAGCTCCAGAGGAGGGATCCATAGTTATGTTTGAGCACTGAGGCGTAGACAATAGAGAGTCCTCAAGTTTAGAGAATTCAGTGAAATTTTTAAAACATTTTATAAAAATATGCCTCTTGGATGGAGAAGGACGGGTTCCTTTTGTTCTGCCCATAAAATGCTGACCAAAAGTTCCCACTTCCAGCCAGCAATGAGAACGTGAAGAAAGTATACTCTATGAAGGCTCGTTGTGGAACACAAAATGGCCACCAAACACCATCTTCGCAAAGTTACCAGTGAACTTATGGCATCAATACACAACAATGTACCCTGAAGTGTTGAAGAAGAATTGTGCAATCTTGTCAGATGCTAAGACATACTGAGCACATAAAAAAACAGCCAGAAAAAGCAATGTTGAAATATCTTGTGCAAACTTCCAGTCAGCAATGTCAAAGCAGAGATAAATGAGCTCTGTGAAGGCTCTCTAGAAGTCGCAAGAAGGCTGCCAATCATAATCTCCTCAAACTCCCAGCAAACCTCCAACAGCACTCCACAACCTCATACCCCAATGCAATGAGAAAAATCCACACAGCAATCAGGTGCAGGGGCAAACTGAAGGCATCAAAAAACAGTCAATAGAAAGTTCGGAGCGAAATGCACAAAGTCCTCGATTGTGGTAAAAATTCAAAGGGGCGGCCGCGAAAATACGCGATCGATGAGGAGCTTAAATTACATGGAAAGAACTACTTGCTGGTGAGGAATGAGGGCAACGAGGGTGTCATGACGATCTCCTGGTCTTCAACTGCCCATAGCTGCATGTAGCACGTCTCGACTCGATCCGGAATCGTGGTTTCTCTGAGAATCACCGGAGAGCTTCACCCGAGCACCGCCATCTCCGCTGGGAGCCAAGCCACGCCCCGTACAATATAATCTTTAACTGTGCAGATCGGAACTAGTTTACTTGAAAACGTTGGTCGCCAAAAGCAGACAAACTTTCTGGGTGAAGTACCAGGCAGACACACGCAGAAATCAGTCCACCGATTCCAGTGTGTTATTCCCCAATATCTCATAATCAGGAGCATGTCTGCACTACTGGAGTTTTTGATGCCCCTGATATCAGTAAGCCCATGTTGCAATGAGCCCCCAAAAGTCTTTAGGAGGTTTGAAGGTAAGTCCAAAACCTCAACATGTGCTCTCTATAACACCAGAATCTATACATGGAAGGCACCACAGTATAAACAATGCACTCATTTGTCAAGAGCAGGGCACCCTGAGCACTTCTCATTTCTCTGCTATGCAGGGGTATTTTCCAACACCTCTTTCGGAACACAATGATGATGATACTTCATGTCTGGGCCCTTGAATAAATAGCTGCACTTTGCTTGGAGGAATACAGAGGCGTTCTCAGGAAACCCTTGGCAGAGCAATGGATGGAAGTAGAAGCTAGCCATATTGTAGCAGAGATGTAATAGCCTCGTGGGGCAGTACATGGGAACAATGGTGGAAGGCTTCTCCCTATTTACACTGTCCCTTGATGGGTGGAAATACCTGTTATCCTCTTTTTCTTTTTTTGCAGATTTATATAGCGCGAACTCGACCCGAATGTATTGGAGCTCTTTACATGAGCACCAGTTACATTACACAAGGACAAATTCCTTTTAAAAAAAAAAAACATTTTTGGTTGGCACGAGGAAATTAAGTGATTTGCCCAGAATCGCAGGATGTGGAGTCGACCCAGAGGCTCGACCCTTGGTTTTCCCAGCTCCAAAGTCAGCAGCTCTAGCTGTGAGACAATATCCTCTCCCTGCAGAGCTTGTGGATGGCGCTAGCCCCTGAGATGCCCATTCAAGGGTCACAGTCAAAACGATTTACGTATTGGTATAAGCGCTAAACTGGGGACTTTTTGCCACCACGCATGATTGGTTATGTTTGTTCTATGCGGTTTATGCCCCTGCGTAGTTTCATCTTGGAACATCTCTTACTGCACCATCCTGAACATAACCAAATATGTGCTTCATGACTGAGACTTGTTTAAAAGGGAGCATCTGACGTATGTATACTGCATTATGCACTGCCGTGGTTATCAAAACATTGTGCAAATCTAATAAAGAAATTGCATTCTTTACTCGTGACACAGTTTGAGACAATAACACGCACGCTCTATTTATCATGCTTTAAAAAAAAAGATTTCTTCAGATACAGACAGACGTATCACAGAAAACAATCTGTCCAAACCACTATGGAACTGCTTATTTTTCTGCACTAATGATTTTTAGTAACATAGCTACCTCTGTGTTATTTATTTTTTAAATTGCTTCAGAACATCCGTTAAGCCTTCCCAGCCACACAATGTATGTTTATTATTAGGACAATCGGATCCTTTTCTGGTGACAGTAGCCATTCCATTCTTTTTCTCTCCTTGATCCCATGCGTGTTGGATTTAGGGCGCTGTCACTGTGTGTGGCTTCATTGACTGCAATGAATGCAGAAACATGTCGACCTCAATACAGGGTGACCTAGAAGACTGTGTCATTTTTTACCCTGTACCAAGTAAGACCATAGCATATCAAGTCAATTTTACCTTTTACAGATGGCGGATTCGTTGTGGCATTATTTCTGACCATCGCATAAGTGTTTTGGAAGTCCCTGATTACCATGTTTTGTGACAGCATTATAATGGAAATAATATCTTTATTGTTTAGATGTCACTTATAGCACAAAATGCTTACTCATGCAGAAGTGAATAGTAATAAATGTAAAAACATTGGCTTATAAAAACAATAGGAGATCTTATGTTGCAACGAAAAGATGTTACCTGTAATTTTTTTAATTCAACCCGAGATACACAGAGTATTCTTGTTTGCCTCCAGTCCTCCCAGATATACCAGGTGACAGGATTGTGGATAAGAATATCAAATCCTGAATAATTTGTACGGCACTCTAACCCACAACGGAATCAAAGAAATATATATATATATATATATAGATACACATACACAAACCATATATAAACCAAAGGTTACAGGGACATTATAGACTTGCTCAGCAGTTATAGTTACCGGAGCTAACTATACCTGATGCCCCCGCAGTGCACTGCTTAGGAACTCACATATTATATCACTCATGACATGGTCAGTGACATCACTGATGACATCTCAAATGACATCACTGATGATATCATCCAGTGAGTATAAGTGATTTCTAAGAGTTTATGAGTGTTAAACAAATATACTAAGCTACCACAAAAGGTATAGTAGGTGTACTACTAATGAGTGATACTACTTCTAACATATAATATTATGTAACTGGCTGTGTGACTGTGTGTATCTATATGTCAATGTGTGACTGAGTGGCTGTATGTGTGTATAAGTGGGTGTGTGAGTAGCTGTGTGGGTGATTGTGTTGCTGTGTGCGTGGCTGTACTGGTGAGTGAGTGAGTAAGTGTGTCAGTGGCTGTATTGGTGGGTGAGTGGCTGTATGGGTGAGTGAGTGGGTGTCGTAACGGCTATGTGAGTGAGTAACAGGGTGTGAAAGTGGATATATGGGTGAGTGAGTAACTGTTTGAGTGGGTGTTTGTTTAAGTGAGTTGGTGTGTGAATGACTGTATTGGAGAGTGGGTATCTGTGTGAGTGCCTCTATGGGTGAGTGACTGTGTTGAGAGGCTGTATGGGTGAGTGAGTGGGTGTGGGAGTGGCTGTAAAGGTGAATAAGTAGGTGTGTGAATAGCTGTATGGGTGAGGGTGTGACGATGTAGTTTACCTGATTGACTGAGGTGGGACTTAGTCCCCAGCCCACTGTGCATCCAGAGACGCAGGGATTAGCAGCACGGAACCAAAAATGCTTTCACCAGCCTGCAATGGCGGACACACCCAGGCATGAGTCCAGGCAAAGACCAGGCTAAGATGGGCCCGTCTTAGCCTGTCATAGCCCGGAAGAGGCTGGGCTGGGCCACCTCTCTTGCTTTTTCAATTTGCAAGGTGGCCTTTGGTGTTATGACATGGTTTCTTAGGAACAATGTACTGTTGCCTATTGGTTTATAGGCCAACCTCGACCAGACCTGCCTGGCCAGGAATACTATGGAAAACTTCCTAGAACCAGTAGTTCAATCTTATCTTTTTTAAATAATGCAGTTGGAGTCATTGCTGATGAAATCTCATCTATCGAAGAACAAATAACTCACCCCAGACAGGGATTGGACTCATTAGTAGCAGTTGAAGTTTCTCCTCCCTTATTCCAGGAACTGTTCCGGACTATGTCCATCAAGAACTACCAACTGGAGGGAGCTTCGGGATAGTTCTGTTTCTGTAGCTTTGGATGCTCTGACTGATATGTAGGATAGTGGAACATAAAGAGGAGCTTTTACATGTGTTCCCAGCTCTGTTATGTTATGTTATGTTATGTTATGTTATTTATTCTTTTGTATAGCGCACGGCTACTCAAAAAGAGTGTCCCGGCGCTTTTGGAAAAGGAGGGCTGCAACACAATAACATAACACCGTTAAAAAAAACAAAAACAAAAGGACCGAGTGCCAAACAAATACATGCAGGAAAACCAGACTACTGGGTGAACAGCCAGGTTTTAAGGCCTTTTCTAAAAGCTAGTAGGCTGGTAGCTCCCCGTAGAGTGAATGGCAGAGAGTTCCACAACTGTGGCGCCAGTAGTCCAAAAGAGCAGCCTCCCAGGCAAGCTCTCTTCACACGCGGAACAACCGCCAAAAACAGGGATTCCGACCTCAAAGACCGGGTCGGCTGATAGAAGACCAGTCTCTTTTGAAGATACTTTGCTCCCACCGCGTGGAGGGCTTTGTAGGCCAGAGTCAGAGCCTTGAAGACGATCCGTTTCCGGATCGGGAGCCAATGCAAAGTTTTCAACAGGCCCGATACACTGGCCCGTCTATTTAATCCAAAGATAGCTCTCGCAGCAGCGTTCTGCACCACTTGGAGCCTCTGCAGCAAATACTCTGGCAGGCCCAGGTAAAGAATGTTAGAATAATCCAACCTGGACCCGATCAGAGCCTGCACTGTCAGTTTCCTATGCTCCTCAGACAGCAGGGGAAGGAACCTCCGCAGCATCCTAAGGATGCCGAAGCAAGTGCCCGACACCCCGAGGATCTGGGATTTCAATGTTAGCCCCTTATCCATCTTGACCCCCAGATTCTTGGCGACTTGGGTGGAGCAAGACGGGGGGAACATATTAATCGGCCACCAGGCCTGCCAGTCTGGCTCTGTATCGCACCCAAAGAAGAGTACCTCAGACTTATCGGAATTGCACTTGAGGCTGTTCAGTTGGAACCATTGAAAAACAGCCCCAAGGCAATCCCGGATGCTCTCCCCGTCAAAGTCTCCTCCTCTCTTACATGAGAAGAGGAGCTGGGTGTCGTCGGCGTAGGATACGATCTGGGCCCCATACGACTCCACCAATGCCGCCAACGGGGTCATGAAGATGTTGAATAGGGTCGGGCTCAAGATAGAGCCCTGTGGGACCCCAACTCCCAGAGGCGGCATCACGGCGGAATCTGGCGAAGCCCAGACCGTTTGCCGGCGGCCGGCTAGAAAGGAGGAAAACCAGCCGAGCACCGTCCCCCGCAGACCTATCCCAAAGAGTCTAGCGAGAAGGCCCTCATGGGGGACGGTGTCGAACGCCGCCGACAAATCCAACATCACCAGCATGGCTTTGCCCCCCGAGTCCAGAACCCCTTTAATGGTTTCTGAGACCTCAAGGAGCGCAGTCTCTGTGCTGAGATGGGGACGAAAACCCGACTGGGTGGCGTGCAAGATCTCGTTGGTCTCAAGAAAATTGGAAAGCACTACCTGAACGTGCTTTTCCAAGATCTTCGTGAGAGCCGGCAGCAGAGAGATGGGCCTATAATTGACCGGGGCCTTCGGGTCTAGGCCTGGCTTTTTGAGCAATGGAATCACCATAGCCTGCTTCCAGGCATACGGGACCACTCCCCGACTCAGCGAGAGATTTAACAGCGGGTTTGCCAGTGGATTGATCACCTCCGCAACTTTCGCTAAAAATTTAGCAGGGCATGGGTCGAGGGGCGAGCCCGATTTAAGATTGCCCATTAGCGCTAAAGAGTCAGGGGCAGAGAGCAGAGGAAACACACTCAGCGTCACACCAGGCCAAGCTCGCGGGATAAAATGGCCTCAGGATCAGTCTGGCCCATGGGCCCAGGCGATGGGAAAGAATCCTGTATGCGTTGGATCTTGCTCGTAAAAAAATCAGCAAGGTCCGAAGCCCAGGTACCAGACGGTTTTTCATCCGAGGTGTTAGACCATGGGGAAATAAATTCTCTCACAATGGAGAAGATCTCCTTACAGGAGTTAGAAGCCGCTTCTATTCTCCTGGCTAGATATGCTTTTTTTTCCAGGCGAATTTCCCGGTGATAGGCCTTGACCACCGTTTTATAGGTCAGCTTGGCTGCAGTATCATATTGCGCCCGCCAAGCTCTCTCGGCCACCTTACACTGCTGCCGCGTAGCCGACAGTGCTGCGGTAAACCAAGGCGCAGAGACCCGTTTCGGTGTCAGGCGGGGTGTCAGATCCGGGGCAAGATCATTCAGCCTGTCTAGGAGCCAAGCTTGCAGGGTCTCCAAGTCCCTATCCAGATCGCCAGAGAGGGAACATGGATGATCCACCGCAGCCTGGGCCAGCATCTCTGAGGTCACACGATGATATGCCCTATGGACACGAACCCTGTTGCTGTGCCAAGGCGGCCACCGGTTTGACTGTGCCTTTGATCGTAAATTTGGCAAGCAAGTGGTCTGACCATAGTACTGGTATAATCTCAATCACCTCGAGAGGGGAAGACGAGAACACCTGGTCAAGAGTGTGCCCCTTCTCGTGCGTAGGCTCCAGCAAATGAGGAATCAGTCCCAACGGGGCCATAGCCTCAGAAAGTTTGATAGCAGCAGGGTCAGACGGATCATCCATCCGAAAGTTGAAATCCCCTGCCACGATGCAGTGTTCCGCTTTCAGGGCCAGCCCCAACAACACGGAGTCCAGATCTTCAAAGAACGTACCGGGTGAACCAGGTGGTCTATACACAAGTAATCCCTTAACAGATTGATGTGGAGACAGAGTGATAGAAAAAGCGAGAGTCTCCGAGCCTCGGATGTCCTTCCCTGGCAGGATCGCACAGGGTGTACCTTTCTTGACCACCAATGCCACTCCACCACCCCTCCCCTTGGCTCTATCCTTCCTGAAGATATTATAATCAGGCGGGATTGCCGTGGCGACATCTGGGTTGGAAAATTCACCCCACCACGTCTCAGTAAGCATAAGACATAATGGCTTTACTGTATCTAGAAGCTCAAATATGTCTTGCGCATGTTTACACGCCGACCTGGTGTTTAATAGCATGAAGCGATAACCCACACTGAGGATGTTATTGTTGGGACGTGATAACTGAGCGCGGTTAGGGCGCCAGCCACAGCCAGGGCAGCAGAGTTTCCCACGATGGCGTCCGGGAAAGACAGTGCGACAGCCTGTGACCAGGGTGTCAAAAGAGCGCAGTTCCCCAGGGGAATAATGCAGCACTGGAGTCCCAGGGGGACACATCCCAGGTGTTTAGAATCCTACCCGCCGCTCCGATCGCCTCCGGGACGCTGACGGGCGCAGACGGGCAGGACTCTGGCTTGACTCCGGCGCGAGTCCGGCGCTACCGCTGCGCGTCACCGCTGCGCGCAGAGAGCGAGCATTAAATAGGGCTCACCTGTGGTCCTAGTGAGCGCTAGAGCGCTCAAACAAGTGGCACACTCGCTACTCGCCACCCCCAAGATGGCGACCAGGCGCCAAACACGAAGGCGTAAGGAAAGATGAAACTAATCCGCAATAAGCGCGGTGAGGGGCCCAATTTAAGGTGCAGGTATGTGGGCACACAAAGGTAGACTTAAAAGCAGGGGCAAACACAATTTAAAACAAACGAAATACAAAAACGGTATTTTTTTAAAATAGAAGCAGCGCTGTAGATTATAATTCCAGCAGCATAGCGCGCGTGCGTGCTATTACCTTCTCCAAGGTCGAGCTACTGCCAAGCTCACCTTAAGTAGGGCTCACCTGTGGTCCTAGTGAGTGCTAGAGCGCTCAAACAAGTGGCACACTCGCTACTCGCCACCCCCAAGATGGCGACCAGGCGCCAAACACGAAGGCGTAAGGAAAGATGAAACTAATCCGCAATAAGCGCGGTGAGGGGCCCAATTTAAGGTGCAGGTATGTGGGCACACAAAGGTAGACTTAAAAGCAGGGGCAAACACAATTTAAAACAATCGAAATACAAAAACTGTATTTTTTTTAAAATAGAAGCAGCGCTGTAGATTATAATTCCAGCAGCATAGCGCGCGTGCGTGCTATTACCTTCTCTAAGGGAAGAAGGAACAAAGGAGGGCCTCTGCTTCCCTTATGTCCTAGTATAATTGCCACAAGGAAATCTAAGAAGGGTCACATGACCACTGCAGATGAGCACCTCATGCAAAGTGTACCTAGTACCATGGAAGTAAAAATCTTAGCGGTCTGAGATAATATAACTCTCAAACTTTCCACACTGGGAGATAAGGTGGGAATTGTGATAATCTCTAGTGAGCGCCTTAGAGGGCAGCTCTTCTAAATGTTTTTTTATTTACCAGTTCCTAACTATAAAAACCCTGAAACCTTTGTTTTTGTCAGGGATTTTGTAAGGTTTTTTAAAGTCTGTGAGTAGATGCATGAGTGTCTGAGTTGGTTTGTGAGTGGGTGAATGAGTAGATGAGTACATCTGTGAGTGGGTGCATGACTGTCTGAATGGGTCTGTGAGTGGGTGCATGAATGTCTGAGTGGGTTAGTCAGTGGGTACATGACTGTCTAAGTCAGTCTGTGAGTGGGTCTCTGAGTGGATCTGTGAGTGGTTGCATGAGTCCCTGAGTGGGTCTGTGAGTGGGCGCATGAGTGTCTGAGTGGCTCTGGGAGCAGGTGCACACGTCTCTCATTAGGTCTGTGAGTGTCTGAATAGGTATCGGAGTGGGTGTGTGAATGTCTAGGTGGGTTTGTGAGTAGGTACATGAGTGTCTTAGTGGGTCTGTGTGTGGGCAGATGGTCTCTGAGTGGGTTTGTGAGGGGGTGCATGAGTCTCTGAGTGGGTCTGTGTGTGGATGCCTGAGTGTCTGAGTGGGTCTGTGAGTGGGTGTGTGAGTCTCCGAGTGGGTGTGTGAGTGTCTGAGTGGGTCTCTGAGTGGGTGTACAAATGTTTGAGTGCATCCCTGAGTGGGTGCATGAGCCTCTTATTGGATCTAAGAGTGGGTGCGTAAGTGTCTGAGTGGGTATGTGGATGGGTCTGTGAGTGAGTGCATGAGTGTCTGAATGGGCCTGTGAGTGAGTGTGCGACTCTCTAAGTGGGTCTGTGAGTGGTTGCATGAGTCTCTGTATATATGAATGAGTGGATGCAGGAACATCTGAGTAAGTCTGTGAGAGGGTATGATTTATCATTTAAAAAAACAAAATTGCGGTGACATTTGGCAAATTCATCACAGCGCTACATAGGGGGCTGAGCTGTGCATCACTACACATTTTTATTTGAACGAGAGGTCTGAAAGGAGGGGCTAGTCCCTCCCCAAACCCAAATACACACATCTGCCATCTGAGACAGAGGTCTGACAAGAGAGGTCAGTCCCTCCCCATGCACTACCATTCAATGCACACCTGTCATCTGAGAGATAAGTCTGAAAGGAGAGACCAATCTCTGCCTACACCCTACCACGCACATCCATCATCTGAGAGAGAGGTCTGACAGGAGAGGCTCTTCCTTCCCCACATCCCACTATGCACATCTGTCATCTGAGAGAGAGGTCTGACGAGAGAGGCCATTCCCTCTCCACTCACTACTACATACACTTGTCTTCTCAGAGAGAGGTCTCAGAGGAGATGGTAATCCCTCTCCACTCACTTCTATACACACCCATCGTATCAGAGAGATGTCTGAGAGGAACGGACTGTCCCTCTTCATTTACTACTATGCACACCTGTCATCTGAGAGAGATTTCAAAGCAGAGATGCCTGTCTCTCTTCCCACACCTAACTATGCACACCTGTCATCAGAGAGAGAGGTTTCGGTGGAGAGGCCAGTCTCTCTCCAAGCACCCTACCACGTACACCCACCATCTGTGGGAGTGGTCTGAAAGGAGAGGACAGTCCCTCCCCACACCATACTATGCACATTTGTCATCTGAGAGAGAGGTCTCAGGGGAGATGCCAGCCTCTCTCCACACACCCTACCATGCACACCTGTCATCTGAGAGAGAGGTCTGACAGGAGAGGCCAGTCTCTCCCCACACACTAATATGCACACCTGTCACCTGAGAAAGAGGTGTGAAAGGACAGGCCTGTTATTTTCTACAGACTACTATGTGCACCCGTCATCTGAGACAGACATCTGAAAGGAAAGGCCCGTCCATCCACATACCCTACCATGCACATCAGTCAACTGAGGGAAAGGTCTCAGTGGAGAGGCTAGTCTCTCTCCACATTTTGCACTATGCACATCTGCCATCTGAGAAAGAGGTCTGGAATGAGAGGTCTGTCACTCCCCACACTTTACTATGGTAACCCGTCATATAAACACAAGTTATCTGAGAAAGAAGTCTGAAATGAGAAGGTAGCCCCTCCCCACACACTACTACACACACTCATTATCTGAGTCAGAGTTATGAAAGTGGAGGCCAGTTTATCCAAACAGTCTACTATGCACACTCATCATCTTGAAAAGGGTCTGACAGGATAGGGCTGTACCTCTCCACACACTACTATACATACTTTTAATTCAAGAGAGAGCGTTGGAAGGGGAGGTAGTCCCTCCTCAATCCCTAGTATGCACAACAATTTTCCAAGAGAGGGTTCTCAATGGAGATGCCATTCCCTCCCATATACTACTGTTGTACAATTGTGTTCCTGCAAGAGATTTGCAGGAGTACAAAGGGTTTGTTCGATCTTGCGAGCATCTCTCAAGACTCGCATGGAAAATTACTGGGCCTGCCATGAGGTGTTTCATGATACCACAAGAGTCTTGCAAGATCATATGGGGAGAAGTAAAAAAAAAAGTGCAAAGGCTCGACCAATAGTTACCATTCTTATTACATGGTTGAGGATAAGCTGTGCTGTGATGGGGTGCAGAAACAGAGATAGCTCAGTTTGTTCTTGGTGCTTTGGAGGAGAAAGAAGTCTATTTGAGTTGTGTTCAGCAGAAGTGAACTTATTTGGTGTTGAAAGAGACTGGTGTCTTCATCTGCATTTAAGAAAGAACTCCAAGCTCAGGAAATAAACTTTGTTGGGAAGTGTTAGCAAGTGTACAAATGTTGGTGAACTTATTCTGCAGCATGTTTGCAGAGTGAAAACTGTTGTTTGGAGAGGTGTAGATCTGTTAATATGGCTTTTGAGAGGTGGACATTAGAATGTAGAGAGATTTCAGCAAGTATTGCAAAATGTGTTGAAGAATTAAGTGTTCCAAAGGTATGTACTTTTAAGTAAAGGTGGCATTGTTGCTAAAATTATAAAACATAGACTGTGGGGTGTGTTAATATAAGCCCTAGTGTTTTATGAGCCTCACTGTACATATACTTTAGCCTTATGAGATGTGTGAGTGTTGATATTGCTATGTCTAGAGTGAAACACCATGCTCAGTGTTAGCAAAGGTGTCTCAAGAGGAATGTGTTACTATAGAAACTTTTATGGAGTCAGGTTTGATGGCATGTAATATTTTTTTTGTAAATAAAATAGTCTGAGTGAGGGTGTAACAAGTTAGTGGTACACTAGTTATAAATATGTGATTGTGGTAAAAGAAGCAGAAAAGGTAAAAGGTAAAAGGTAAAAGAAGCAGAAAAGGAATAACAAGTAAGCCTGGGCGTAGTGGGCGTAGTGGGGCTACGTGGAGCATCGCGTAGTGTGGCCAAATCTACGCACACTCGCGTGCTCCGCCTAGCCCCACTACGCGCCACCCGCCTCCCGCCCGCTCTCCTTTTAAAATAATGTAAACTATGATAAAAAAATTAAATTTAATGCCTTACCTGCAGCACGGCATCTCCGGGCCTCCCTCTTCCTCGTTGACAACTTCTTTTCACAAATGCGCATGCGCAGACGCTCGCATATGCGCATTTCTTGCGAGAAATGCGCATGCGCGGGCGTCCGAGCATGCGCATTTGTGAAAAGAAGTTATTGGTAACGAGGAAGAAGGAGCCCCGGGACGCCGCGCTGCAGGTAAGGCATTATATTTAATTTTTTTATTATAGTTTAGATTATTTTAAAAGGAGGGCAGGCGGGAGGCGGGTGGCGGGCAGCAGGCAGCTCTGTTTCGCCCTGGCGTGTGCGTAGCACTGCCTGCTACGCCTACTTCGAAAACCGCGAAGCAGGCAGCGCTATGTACACTCTGTGGGCGAAGCGGAGTACTACGCCGGGGTTATTAACAAGTTAGTGGTACACCAGTTATAAATATGTGATTGTGGTAAAAGAAGCACAAAACTTTACAGAATATAGTGAAGAAAGATTGTTATGATTCATTGTATGTAACAGTATGTAACTTTTACATTTTTTGGTCATTTTCAATTTTTTTGTAGGAGGAAAATGGAAAACAGAAGTTGTGAACTACCATGTGAGAAAATATAAGGAGAAGAGAAAAAGAAGTCTTGTTCACTTTTGGAAAAACAGGAAATAATTGTTCTATGGAAAGTGAGGAAAAAACTAATAATTAGAGAAGTGATAATGTTTGTATTGCATAGGGGGACATTTGTGATTTTGTACAAGCTTATGTTGTGTAGGTCTACTTGTCTTTGAGGAAATAATTATCTGCTTACATAAGTAGCAAAAAAGAGCCTTACTAAAACAAACAGGTTTATTTGCTTGTTCAGCAGTGAGTACCTGAGCAAGCAACAGGTTATCCAGGTTGAAACGTTGTGGAAGCACATGAAGGGCTCAGCAGTTAAGCAGCTTGAGCTAATTTTGCCTGAGTTAGCATTTATGAACACCTTTTATAAAACTGTATGCATGAGAAACTTTCCTTAGCCCTTTTGCGAGCTAGCCTCAAAACAAAGGACAGCCATACAAAAAGCTCATAATAATGTGAGGAAGACATTATAAATTAGTAAAGTTGGTTGTTTTGTTTATTTTATAATTTTTGATATAGTTTGTTAATGTAATTGTTGTAGTTTTGTAATGTTGTTAGTTCTATTTATAATACATTTGTTTTAAGTAACTACTAAGTTGTTTTCTGAATAGTTGTTATGGATTTGAATATTTTTACAGTATTGTGATTAAAACTAGCAGTTCCATCTTCAGGGAGTGCAGAAGTGCTCCTTTGTGGATATATCTATATATACAGTACTATGCACATCTTTTATGCTGCAGAGACTTGATTATGGAGCAGCCAATTATTTGAGTACCCAACTATAGTGACTACTCATGCAACAGTGAGGTCTCACTAGAGATATCAGTCCTTGTGCTCACTGTGGTATACAGACCTTTCATACGAGAGAGAGGTTTTGGCACAGAGGCAGTGCATCCTCATATTCTAATATACACTGCTATCAGCTGGTGGAGATGTGATAGTGGAGAGGACAGTTCTTTTGCAAATGTTATGATATATGCTTGTGACTCTGGAGAGACGTTTCAGCAGAGAAGTCAGTACCTGTGCACACCTTACTATGTCTCATTGTCTCCATGGGGAGAGGTCAACTATCCACACCAATCAACCAAGACACAGTTCTCAGCAGGGAGGATACTCCATTTCTGTACCCTACAACCCACAAGCTACTTTGCCCATATATTACTCTGGGGAGATGTCTCAGCTGACAGGGCAGTGTGTTTACACATCATAGTTTCTATAGCTGTTAAGCAAGACAGGCTTCACAGCATAGCATTCATTTCATAGCCACACCTTACTTGTTTATCTGTCATCCTGGGGAGAGCTGTGAGCAGAGAGGTAAGCTCGTTTTCACACGGTAATTTGCACAACCATCATTTAAGATAGAGGTCCCATGAGAGGGGCCAGTCTCTCTCCACTCTGTACTATGCAGACTTATCATGCAAAAGAGATCTGTCAGCAAACAGGGCAGTTCCTCCCCAAAGCCTACTATGCATACCTGTCAGCATGGGAAGAGGTATGAGCTGCGAGATGCGTTTTTCTCAAATCCTAATACAGACACCTCTCACCCTGGTAAGATGTGTTAGCTGACAGGTCACTCCCTTCCCAGACACCACTACATATCCCTGTTGGTCTAGGGAGTGGTGTCGGCAGAGAGGCCACTCCTTGCCAATACCATGCTGTACATCATTGTTGTTCTGCAGAGAGGTGTTAGTTGAGAGGAGAATGTTTCCCTACACACTACTGCATATATCTGTCATCCTGGGGAGAGCTTTGACTGGATAATCAAATCCATTCCTAATGGAGACTTTAAGGCATAAGTACTGTAATAAAGGAAAGTGTCAATTCTGCATCTAAAAAACATTTTATGATCTTTGGGGGACTCTGGCGGGATCCTAGAAAAATTAGTGATTGAAATTGTTCTAGTAACAAATGAACTTAAAACAAATAAATGAGTATTAATGTGTGATATGTACCTGTGTTGGTTTCATGCACACAAAGCATGTGGGATTTTTTCATGAATGTAAGTGATTTATTTTTCCCTACAATTATATAATGGATTGCATTTCATTAAACCAAACACACTATTTCTATTCTAGTGTAACTAGCATGCATACTGAGTCAGGATATATGTAAATGCAAAGTTTATTATAAAAAGAACGATCTCGCAAGAGCAAATCAAGAAGCACTGCCATCTCAGACTGCATGCGAGGGATTGCCTCCCTGGCTCTCGCAAGAGTTTCTCAAGAGCTTTGGAGAACGGAAAAAGAGGGAAACATGGTGCAAACAACATAGGGCCATATTATCAAGGAACGGCGATAACATTATCGCCGCTTTAGCGGCAGGAAACTGCCGCTAAAGCGGCAAAAATGGGCTTGATAATATGCCCTTGTGAATTCCCATAGAAACCCAGGTTCACACTAGAACCTGAGCAGCTTGCAAATCGTTTGCTGCCTTTGTCATATAGGATGCAGAATCAGAACATATTGCAACATACCATGATTTACCCACACTTTTGAAGCACATTGTATACAGTTAAGGCAATTTTAGCAGAATTGCACTCATCAGATACAGTGATGCCAACTAAGGCTGAGCGGCGACCCTTTTTTTCATTATCACTGTAATGTGTGACCAATGTTTCACTGACTGGGTCACAATGCACCTATGTGGTTTTGTCAATTGTTAAAAAGATAGGGACATTTGCTACAGCTTGATGTATGTTTCCAAGCTGTGCCTCAAACAATTCAGGAAGATATTTCTCATATATTTGGCTGTATTTGCACATTGTCCGTGCTGCAGGGCACAGCTGCCTAATCAGCTCTCCAATTGGACCATCAGTCTGGTGAAGTGGAATACCACCTACACACAGAGCTTTCACAACCTTGAGTGGGATATCCTCAGCCTCGTCAATATTTTGCCGTGCACAGGTTGAACACTGCTCCATGGTCATTTGCTCTGTACAATCCTTCTTTCCGAGTGGAGAAGAAAATCTCTCAGGAGTTTAACTCTTCAGGTGCATTTTGGTATTATCCGCTGCCCTTTTTTCAATGCCAAGAATTGCTCGACATGACTTGCAGGTGAACATTTTCTTCAGTTTAAGGGACACAACTTCAAATTCTGCATACTCCAGGACGTAATCATCAATGTCCTTACGTTTGCGGCCCATCTTTATAAATGTAAGAATTCAACAATTAAGAAGCCATTGGTTTTATGTTTAAAATACTATATGTGACCAGGACAAAACACTGAGCCATTATCAGCACCGCGGAATTGGATACAGATATGTAGGAATTTTACCCCAAAGACATTGAAATGAATCAATGTTTCTCGCTGATCTTCGTTTGTACATTTGCAGTTGCAAATAATTTCTTCATTATCAAAACATATTCACGCCTTTCAAGATAACCAATTCGGTTTCTGGCTTTCGAGAAGCAGAGAGAAGCCAGCACAGTACAATTGCAGATGCCAATAATATGTTCACATATGCCAATAGTTTCTTTGTTGACATATTCACACAATCACTCAATGAGTTAATTTAAAGAGATCAGCTAATCACCCGAGAGGGTGTCCAGGCACTTGCAGGGCCTGAGAGACTCATTCAAATAGCCAGAGATTAAGATCATTTTGGAATTCCAGTACAGATGGGGTGGTCTGGAGCTGGAAGGGGAGGCTGTTCCATGTCTTTGCTGTGAGACAGAAGAAACATCCTCCGCTCGTGCTTCTGCTGATGGGGGAATGTGGGTGAGAGAGAGGGAGGCGATGGTGACGTGCTATGTAATCTGAACTCTGAAATCTTTTTGATATTGGTAATCTATCTGCCATATCACAAAAATAAATGATGCAAAAGGACATCATGGCCAAACTATGAAAAAGAATAGCTTTTAACATTGGCCCCTTAGGGCGGAAATGCTCACAGCAGTGGTTGCCAAAAGCACTAACATAGGAGTCCCCTCTGCAGAGATAGCCTACTAGGGACAAAGGTCTGTTCACTAATGTCTGCCTATTTGAGTTCCCTTACTATTTCTGCTTTCCTCTGAGTTAAAAATGCAGAAACATAAAGTAGCTTTATTTAAGGTTTCAAATTCCGTTTTGTCCAGTGAAAAGACAGAGTACACCATACCGGTCGTTCATCCCTGCAATCTGACATGCACGGATGCTTATTTAATACCCGACTCACTTACCATTGTGCTGTGAGGGAAGCAAACTAACTTAGCACTATCGACCCACAGTAGATGTTTAGTGTTCCCTAACTTAAATCTAGGCATTTTATCGGCCTAACAAGAATGAAAGGCTACGTGCGCTCACCGGCCTAAAAAATGTGACCATGAGGTCACACATGGTTGCACTGACTCAATATTAGTCCACTCAGCTGCTCGCCAGAGGGGTCAGTATGACACAGTTCACTCTAAGTGTTAAATAGTAAGTGATGTCAGGACCTTGCAGCAGCAGGTGGGTCTGGAGAGTGCAACACACTGAAAGCAAGACACAAAGTGAACACAGACCCCCTACATACAGCGCAGAATGTCCTCCTACAAACACCATACATCACATGCTACACCAATGCAAATTACAGCACAGACTGTGCAACGATTCCCAAATCAGACGCTTTGCACAGGCACACAAAGATGTTGAGATCCTGTATAATGCTCTGTACCGCACACTGCACAGGACCAGGATGGATGTGCACACCACAAACACAACTACCACATGTTGTGCACGACAGAAGCCAGCAGACTGCATGCATGCATGTAGGTCCCACAAACAGTAAACACCATGAGGTCATTAAACGCAGAAGCAGTGTGATACACAACACCCCTTCAGAGACATTTTAAGGCTTGGGCAAAGTGGGCTCTGGCCCAGGGACCCACCTTCCATGTTCTGCAGAGTCTTGCCCCATGAAATTGAATAGGGAGCTTAAATACCGTTTTCCTTTCATTTCTTTTTAATATGGGTGATGTGTGAGAATCTATTACAGACATTTCTTTTAGATCAAAAGAGACATCAGCTATGAAAAATGGGAGGGTGTCACAGCCATTATTTGCAGTAATATAAATAAGCTGCTGCTGTGTTACAATACTGAAAACACACATCACTATCCAGGAATATGAGATGTAAACAGATTTAAAATTTGGGGTCCCGGGCAAGAAATATTTTGGCAGTCCCTGAATAGGGAAACTTTGTATTTATTTCTGATTTTCAGCTAATTTGAACATCTTTGAGTTCAAAAAGCATTGAATTATATCATTATATGCCAAAATTTTTAAAAACGGCCCAGGAAAACACAGCTGAAAGTTCAAGACTTGCCAGCATCTTCCAGGCAACAATCATCAATGGAAAGCTTCAAAACACATGGAAGTGTAATTCCCTATTGTGCTTGGATATAGATTGAGTTTGTCTACAATACTTTACAAAGATGTAAGTGTCAAAGGCCAAACAAATCCTAGTCACAACTGGCATTCTTCCTGCACACTTTATGCAAAAACTTCCTAGCACACAAAAAAATAGACAGGGCAAACGAGGACAGTCGAGGCCACCCACAGGCATAGGTCTCAAGTCCTGTTTGATATAGAGGGTTTGCCTACAGCAAAGAGAGTAGCAGAGACAGCTCCTGTGACTAAAGGAGGAACTGCAGCAGAGGCAGTTCCTGGGCGATAGGAGGGCCAGGGTGGAGCTACAGCAGACAGCAGCAGAGCTGCATGGGCAAACTACACAGTTTCTGGAGTAGGATAAGCAGCTCATTGGACTGCAGGGACACACAAATATTACAACTTTCCTGCCAGCTTTCTCAACCGTTGCCAAGTGAACATGAACGCAGCAGAGAAGTACTCTGTGAAATGTATAAGAACTCAACTGCAATCACATATAAATAGTACACTGCTCTGCTTCACTTCACTCACCATACTTTCACTCACCATTTGGGGAAAAACAACTGAAGGTGGAGCCTTTGCCCTGGTGCATTGTGGGTTATGGGGCAGGGTAACAAGTCACATCGAAACCTAAATGTTTACTTCAAACAATGTGTAGCATTCAAACAATGCTACTAATTCTTCCATAGCCTGCATCTTTGGGTATTTGACCACATATTTCCTGGACCTTATTTCCATTTCTAATAGTTATCTTGCAGGATGACTGTGAAGATGCAGGGGCTGGAGTGAATTGCTGAGATAGTGGCCGGATTGTTCTTGCAGCTACACATACACAGTGTACTGTTCTGCAATCCGGCCACAAACTCAGCAAACACTCCAGTCAGTTGCAAAGCTAGGCTTTGCCACCCCATGGGCGGCTATAAGAGTGGAGGGTGTTGGCGTTCGATTCCTGCTTTTGCTGCCCACAAAACACGTGCTACACCACTGACTCTAGTCCCTGCAAATGCACTACGAAGCCACCATTTATCTGTCCCTTAGAGCAATTACCTTTGGCTTGAAATGGCAGCGGGCTGGTGCAGAACTCTCTCAAAATGTGAAGCGGAGCCCCGGAGATGGTGAGTTGAGAAGGGCAGCAACAAAAACGGCGACAGAGAGGTGTCTTTCTACGATCAGGGTGGGCCGGTGTTGGTCGCAGGGCAGGTAAAAAGGAGGAAGTAAGGGGGTGAGCCCCAAAAATAAAGGGCCAACGGTATGAGGGTGGGGCCAGAGAACTGTTGCCACACCCACACAGTGATACCTGGCTCTGAGCATGATTGGTTCAGAGGAACGGCAGCAGCTTTAAAAAAAACTAAAATTGAAAGACATCTCCAGCAAATCAGAAGCTTAAGGCCCTGCAGGTGTTTCATGTTACTGTGGGCAGGCACACCCCTAGAATTAGGAAGAGGGGCATGTTGAGGCAACTCTCTGCTAGAGCACGACAGCGCGGCAAAATGTGCCAGTATTTTCCCATTTCTAAATATAAATATAGACAAAGGAAAAATTGTTTTCCATCTGTATTTATATGTTGAAATCCGTTTAAACGGAAAACCAGGATCCCTAATTATAAATTTCATGGAACAATTCATAATCAATATTTCCAAGCTAATCAACAACTCTAGTATCTTAATTTGTTCAGAATTACAGGAAACCAATCTTATTAACTTAATTCCAAATGCACAATCTCGCAGGTAGATTATGAGAGCTGAATAGGAAGTACAGCGCACACGGAGCCCATGCAGAGGATTGTGTGTTCGACCGCTATGAGCATCTCGCAAGAGCATAAAAATATTATTCCTTTATATATTAAATAGAACAAATCATAATCAATTTTATGAATATAATCAATTTCTGTAAACTATTACTTTGCTCAGAATTACAGGAAAACACTGTTCTTAACTTAATCCCAAATGTACAATATCGTAATTGGGTCGTGAGAGCAGATCAGGAAGTACATCCCCCTCAGAGTCTACACAGGAGATTGTGTTTTCGATTATTGCCGGAGACTCGCGAGAGTCACCACTTTTTTTTATTAGAAACAATAAAAAAATGAACATTACAACCATATTTTAATGACTCTTTGTTTACACATGAACTTTAAATAATAAGTGAACACATGAAAAAGAACTATAAACAGTAGATTAAAAGAAAATATAGAATTTTTGTGAGTAATCACACACTTAAAAAACTAGATTTATATAATGAAACGTAATACTATTCAATGGTCAGAAAAACTGATTACTCTCTTTCTGTATTATAATTATGACTTTAATTTAAAAACATATACAAAGGCTATGAAAAGTATACCATTACAATATTAATGAACTTGCTGGGAAAATCTTTCAATGTGAGAGTCAGAAGAACTGGGGATATAGACAATCTCAACACAAATATTTTTGTATTACTCTGTTTTATACTCAAACATCATATTTAGAAACATTTTGCAAAATATGCACACTTTCCTGATAAGTTATAATATGAAAGAAATCCCCTTTCAGAATAATGTGAGCGCACAGGATATTTTATTCAGTTATTCTACCATACATACATTTAAACATTTTTTATAATTTACCTTAAGAAAAAAATGGAAATTCACTGAAAAATACCAAAGATTGAAGTAACATTATAGTTAGGTGTGATAAAAGGATCTGTTTAATAACACAAAAAATCTTTGAAATTCACTGAAAAAAATCAAAGGTTAAAGTCACGTTATAGTTAGGTGAATTTGTCAGTGACAACATTAATATTTTGAATTTAAAAAACACACAGATTCACGAGTTATAGTTAGCACCGCTAACTATAACTTGTGCCCCTGCCATGCACTGATTTTAACCTCACATATGACATCCCTCGTGACATGTTTTATGACATTATTTATGACTTCACTCATGACATCTCAAATGAAATCATTGATGACATCATCCATACTAGTTTTCCCTCATATTGGTCTATAAATTACTATGGCATTAGATGCCTGACTGTAACTATAAAATAGCTCAGGAGAATATTAGCCATTACTACTGCCACTATAGATACAAATCACTTACTCAACACCAACTCTATAACATATACTTTAGTTAGCATAGATCACATTAAGAATCGGCCACACATATGGAAAACGCTCATTCACTACAATCTTCAACCTCTGTACAATTGTTGGGAGAAAACCAAAATACTGAATGTCAGTTAAAAAAATTGCCTACTACATACAGCTTTAAACTTTATTATACATTTGACAAACACTGAAATCATATTAAGAAATAAAGTTCATGTCAGCAGAAAAGTGAGTACTGTAAAAATAAATTCTACTGTGGAAAACGTTTACTCTGTATCAAACTGTTTGCAGACAGTGAAATCTCATGATAAATACACCAAAGAGTATTTTTTTAAAATCTACTGAGAACAGTGTTCACTCTATGCAACAGTTGTCAAAAAACAATATTTGAGAACAAATACCACGCTGCTAAAGAACATACTACCTTCACCCTTCATACTGTGGTGAAAACTTTACAGGTAGCTCATCTTTTCTAGAAAACCTAGGACATGTACATATCTTTCTACCTAGTGCTCACAGTCTTCTATGTTAAGTATAAATTATCAAGTGACAAGATTCTCTCTAATAAATCAAGGCTCCTTGCAAGTTAGTGTTTAAACTGTTTTGAATCTGTGTCTAAACATAAGTTTAGAATGGCACAGGGTAGAAAAGCCATTGACATGTGTTCCCTACAAAAATCTGGATCACTGATACAATTTTATTTTATATGTGTCTGTTTATGTATTTTTACCTGGACAACTTTCCATGAGCCAGCTTTAATGAAATGTGTGTTGTGCTACATTACTGGACCAAGTTAATTACTCTGCAGACCAGGTGGCAGTTTAAAGCTCCACTTGTATAATAGATCTGTTCTGGTAAACCAGCCTTCTGCTGGAAGAGGACGGGGCATGGATGAAATTTACATTACACAAGGCTATTAGCTGTCTTTCTCTGACAAGTACAGGCAGGATGTTTTCTGATAGGGGACAAACAGTGGCAGGTAGAACTCTAGTTTCAGTCACATGTTTGAGGTTTTGGATAGAAAAAAATCGGACATGAGTGGGAGGAGTCTCATTCAGAGAAGAGGTATTCTGCAACATTCCTTCAAGCTGCCATCCTGATTTTTCCCAAAATGTTATGCAGGAGGGTTTGACAACCAAGACATGTTCCTGGGAATTACCATTTATGGGTGGAGGGGTGATGTAACATCGCTGGATTCGGTAGTGGCTACTAAATTCTAGAGTTCGTCACCTCAACTTTTGAAACCGTGCACAGGAAAACACATTTGAGAAGAAGAGGAGCGATTGAAGGAGAAAGATGGACCCATACTCTGGATGAGCCACTGTCTGGAGTCGAGGTGTATTTTGGACTTGTGCTTTTTATTCTTTTGTTGGGTTCTGTCACCAGAGCTGGTGGCACTAACATCTTTCCTCTCTCTCTCTCTCAGGTTAATAGTGGGTGGACTAGCTGGGGAGCATAATAGAATGAGGTCTCTTGGATTTCTGTGGACTCTCCTGGATATGGGTGCCCTGAGAGGGGGAGACACGGAAACCTAGCAAGTGGGAGAAGGCCATGGACACTATGAAATTTAAGCAGGGACAGCAAGAACTGGACAGGAGGTCACCTACTGCTATGAAGAAAGAACATGCAACAGTGCCAAAGTACTATGAAGAATCACAAGGAGCTCACAACCAAAATTATGGGGTCCAGGTGGCCCTACAAGTCTATTCTTGCAGCTTGCACCAGTAAGAAGAAAACACGCCTTCACTGAAAAGGGCCCATAAACACAGAGCTTGTCCCAGTGTGTGATTGCCACTCATGTGCAGGCTTTCTGTTGTTTCCAATGGGTCTCCTAAGGACTATAGAGTAGTTGGTCCAAGAAGATTGCAGCTAAGATCAGCATTTATTGCAATATCCCCTGGGGAAACATGATCTGTTAGCTCCCAGGAGACTGGAAAGCACAACCATGTGAAGAACATCGTCCCTGTATAGTCCTTGTGCTAGTGAGACAAACCAAGGGACCAGAGAACCTGAAGCACCCATGGGAATTTTCAAATTACATTTCTTAGACATCAGAGAACCTGAGAAAATATGTTCCCCCAGTCCTTCTGACCTCACCAATGTAGTCCTGCACACAGGGTAGTCCCAAACATGAGGAGCACTACCACACACCTTTTCCACACTTTCTCAAATCGGTGGGGGGGGTGTATTCATGCACTTCCTGCAGGGAGCTTGTGTCAGAGTGTGAGGCTAAAAGAGGCGCAGAAGACCACCCAGCTTTGAAACCTAATCCTATGGATGGTCTGTAAATAATTAATTAGGGTGCCTGGGAGGGCAAACGCACCTTCAGGGAATACATTAATCGAAAAGCTACAGTCTGTAGTTAATTGAAAAACCGCCATGTGCAGATTAAGCATTCCTTGTGGCCCTAAAACCTTTGCAAATTTTACATATTTTACCAGTGGTGTCCCAGGAGGAGCAAGGACACCACCATGATGTATTTCAATGATGTTGGAGGCTGCCAGGAGCAGTGCAGCTCCCTCAAGAGCCCCATCATATATTTGTAAAAGAGACACACATCATAAGTCTACAGGTTAAAGCATTACTGACCTCAGGACATTTTAGGCTTTGTTTAACCTCACTTAGGACTCATTTTTTGTTGCGCCATAGGAGTGTAGGGTACCGTTTCAGTGGTTGCTAGACAATCTGGCTCAATAGTAGATATGGTGACTTTATTGCATTGAAAATGTTTCACAGCATTGAGAGCATGTTCTCCTGCCCTGAGTTCATCATAGAAAGCCCTGTAGAATGTTGACCCTCCTGCCTCAGCAAACACAACGACCACGTATGCATGCTGAAGGCATTTCTGTGACAAGCAACATTACCTAGAGCATTATTGTGGTGCGGAAGGGCACCCTAAGTCCATCTTCCTTATGGAACATGACTGTTGTCAGCTCGCACAGCTGTGGAAGTATTACATTGAAGGCAAGACTAAGATTGTGGTGGCAAAGACAGGCCTTTTTACCTTACATGCCAGGGAGAGTAGCTTACTGGCCTCTCCCTCATTTTTCATAATCATCTGCCATTCTTCTACAAGCAAGTCATTTGCCAATCCATGCGGGGCATGGCTGTTTCCCATGAGTACCGCATTTGTGTGTGTGAAGGATGCATGTGGAATCCATTTTCTGTTCCAACAGTGCAGTAATACCTAAGATGGATGATGGAGTGAGCCCCAGGCACAGCAGTTGTGAACCATAGGGCTTTTCCGGAACAATCCAGGAAACCTTTGTAGTAGGTTAGACTTTTGGGCAAGAGGAAAGGAGATAGAGACCCATTTTAAACATTGGGAATTTCCCATTTCCTTTTTTGCTCCAATGTGTACTGGAAGGGCTACTCCAGACAGGCTAGCTGGTCATTAATTGGAAGAGCCCCTCCCTTTTTTGTACCCTTCTTTTAGGTCTTACTTGACAGGAGACTTCAAGTTCCATCCCAGCTTTCTGCTGGCACCTGACAACAAAGATCATGACTTGTACAGTTGGATTGGTATAAGCAAAGGGCACAACATGCTCATAACTGATCTCAGAGATGTTTGTTAGAATACACAACTGCTGTCTGTAACTTTAGCATAAAGATAAGCAAGAAACGTCCAGTTGGGTTGCCATGATTTCTCTACGGGAATTGACAAGTGAGAAACTCTCTGGGCTTGCAGGTTTTGAGAGCAACTGCCAATTCCCCTTGCGATGCAAGTGACTTGAAAACTAAGAACTTTGACCAAATTGCTAGGAGAGCCTGTAAGCCCTCACTTCAAGAGACAGAGAGAGAGAGTTAACTGACTGCTCAGGTCGGGCACTCAGGCACTGCAGGTGCCTTTGCATAAGGAAGATGCTTCTTAGGAGAGGTGAGACAGAATGAAAGGACCCCATCCACTGTAACTGAAGGGAAGGACGGACACCACTCTGTGAGGGTGGGTCCTGAGAACACTTAAGTGGCCAAGCAGTGTCCGCTGGACTGGGGAGCCCAAAGAATAGAAGGTGCTACAGAGTGTGACTTTGCCTGAGCTCTGTTTAATTAGATGAGTGTCACGGAGCACTAGGGCATTCTAAAAAAATCTTCTCGTGAAAAGAACCAGAGTGCAGAATTCAACAGTGCTGCCAAGATTGGGTAGACTCTGCAAGGAAACATAGTTACACCTGGTAGACCCTCAGAAACGGTTCAAACATTTTTACTCTAACAGCACCACTGAAGCCTGTGGCACAGGAGCAGTCTAGGCTGCATTCTCAGTAAACATAGAAAGTATTGCGAGAATGTTGTGTATAAATGTTGGATTCGGAATTGTTACTTACAGTAGAGGTTGTGTCTGACTTTGTAATGTACTCTTTTTAAAGAATAAGCAATGACTGGACATTGGATAGTTAGTTACTTGTATTGGATTACTTATTAGTTCTGAGGGCCCCATTTATGAAAAGTGTTGAATCGCTGTGGAAAAACTTGTTATAGTGCCATCCTTGCGACACCATGGTTGCGCCATATCTACACTATGGCGCTCCATGACACAAGGATTGCACAGATAAGCCAGGAACCCTGATGTGTCTGGTGGTGCAGTTATGACGCATCGCAAGAGTGTGTCTGGAAACTGACGCAACTGCAGCAATGTGTCATTACACATTGGGCGAATGCCATGTAAAAGGCCCTGTGTCACTCTTTATGCCTTCTTGAAGCTGCTGTAAGGATTGTGAGGGAGTCAAGTCATAGGAGTGGCACAGTGAAATCTCATAGAGTTTACTTC
Source organism: Triturus cristatus (assembly GCF_964204655.1). NCBI lineage: Eukaryota > Metazoa > Chordata > Amphibia > Caudata > Salamandridae > Triturus > Triturus cristatus. The sequence goes on along the minus strand of NC_140581.1, from coordinate 910,670,320 downwards.
CCACATCTACAAGGCTTTTTTTACGGGATAACGCCCACACTGCATACATTATACCTAACACAGTTATAATGTGGAGCAGGGCTTTACAAAGTGACATATCTACCTAGAAGCATCATTTTGTAAATAGGGCGCAGTGCTGCGCATTGATTACGCTGCTAGAGTGTCACTGAAAAATTATGCAACGGTGGCGCAAGGCCTTCATAAATAAAGCCCTGAGTCTCTAAACCCACACCACCTCCATTAGGAAGCTTTGAATTGCTTTAATTTGCTACCTTGAGGGTCAAGTGCCAAAGTGGTCTATTTTGTGTTCACTTATTAACTCAAAAAGAAGGTTAAGCACTAGGACACCCTTGGTAAACAACTCTGACACAATCTGAGCTAGGAGCCCCTGTTTGTTCTGGGACCCCAGAAAGAATTTCAGTAATTTCTATTGAAATGTTAACAGTTTTTGACATTTTGCTATGGACAGTAAATCCAAGCTGTTAGGCATGGCTTGTTAATAGTGAAATCCAAATGTGTGCATTTGTGTCATAGCATCCTCAAATGTTTTGCTATTGGAATGTGTCTCTTTTCTTATTATTGTGTGTATGATAAGCACCATGTAATAAATTGAGCAGGACTGACCTTTTTAATTGCATACCGCCTAATTGCTGTTGGCAGGTATAGGTGTATTGTCGTTTTAGGGGTTAAGGTCTGCTAGCATGCAAACTGTTAAATGTGTTTTGGACCTACAGTGTTGTTCCACATTTATGGGTTATCTAACTAATGGGATTTGTCTTTAGTCCACGGCCAGTGTACTTTGAAAGGCCATTTAATGGGTTTCTCTATTGGTTTTCACTCTTCTCTTAATGCATTTATTTGCAAATGTGTGTATGGCATTAAGTTATTGGGTTTTAAATAGTTTTTCTTTTAAAAGTAAAAGCACTGACTGGACATTGGTTTATTGAGTGTTATTTGCTGTGTTGTTGAATTTGTGAGCCGCAGCACCTCCATGAGGACGTCTTAAACTATTCTGCCTTGCCACACAAAGAGTAAAATACTAAAAAAGATCCTTGGTTCCAAGTTTGAAGAAGAGCAGTATAGGGGTCCCAGGACATCAGAAGCAAGGTACCCTGGTGGTTACAACTGGGCCTAGTAACTTTTGGTTACCCTAGGAACCCTTGACCGGAATTTCTCACAGTTTACATATATGAACTAGTGAATACTTAACTAACTGGGTCCAGCCTAGAAGTCTTTAACTGTCTTTATAAAACACCAAGATGGTTTGTCAAAAGGCTAAACAAATATGAAACAGATGTAATGTAAGTATACCAGAAATACCGATCACCCTTAGCTTTCACCTTAAGTCATACAGAGGAGTTCCAGGGGCTACCTTTAGTGAACTCTGGAAGAAGATATCCTTGCTTGCTATTAGAAGTCCTTCAAGCCATAGCCACACAATTCAGCTCTGTACATCAGGCATTAGACAGCCTTATCATCATTCTTAGCAATATTATGCACATTTGAATAAGATGACAGGGGTTAATGCATTCATTGTGCTGTGGAAGCAGAATTTAAAATATATATAGGATAATGTTCTAATTGTAGACAACTAGCTACATTGTATGGTATTGTCTTGTGATTGCAGGTGCATGATACGTCACACCCCTGGTAAGGAGCCAACCTGCATTTGCAGATGGTAGGATGCTACTCACTGGGATTACTCTGGATGGAAAAGTGTAAGTCTCCTTCGTGGCCTATACAGGTAATGTTTCAACAGTGTGTGAGAAGGCCGGAATTGAACTTTTTTTGTGTATTTTTGCTGAGCCTAAGCAAAAAACGGAAGCCAAAAGGAAAGGAATAGAATGCTCAAATAATAGAAGCGGGTGTATGGCTCAGTAGAGAAGTTTTAGTGCACTGACCTATGTGAAAAGTGTTTCTGTGTCGCAATAATGCAGATATCTACCATCTTAAGAGTGATGTTTTTCATTCAGATAACCCCTTCAACTATAAAGCACAAGAAGAATCCAAATGTGGAAGGACATACCCTTGACGAAGTTTGCTTACACTGACTATAGTAAAGCAGTGGAATTCACATAGGAGCAAGGAAACTGTATTATGCCGTCAGCTGTAACCTATGCTCTTGGTGTCTACCCCGGAGCAGCTGAAGAACAGCACAAGGAAATGGGCACTTTACAACCAGCCATTGTGTTTACTCTCAAAGGTAAACCAAGGAATGCCAGTGGAATAACCCAAGGTAATGGACATTCCGCAACGAACCATAGTATGTGTTCTTTGCAACCACTCAAGAGTATTAAAAAGCAACCAATAGAAATAATGCACAACCAGCTGGAGTATGTGCTCTGGCGTGTGTCTACCAAGCGAGGCTAAGGAGCAACCATAGAAATGGGCATTATGCAGTGAGGCATGGACTGTGCTCTGGGTTACAGGAAGAATGGCAAAGAAGTAATCCAAGGAGATTATGCAAAAATACAAGAGTGGGAGGGACACAACCCTGGTGAATGCGCATTACTTGCAAGTTACTCTCCCAACCATGGAATATCATCTGGGGCCCATCCACGTATAGCATGAGCAACCCATTGAAATGGACATTATGCAAAAGTCATTGCATGTGTTCTGAGATCTACTGGGAAGTGGCAGAGGTGCATACATTAGAATATGCATTCTACACCTGCCACAGCATATGTTCTGGGGTCCATCCAGATGCGACAGAGGAGCAAGCCAAAGGATTGAGTAGTATGCAAAGAGACACTAAGGGGCAGAATCATCAACACTTTGAGCCAGTGCAAAGTCACAAAAAGAGACACAAAGTAGTGCAACGTATTGATAATCCATTTATGTTCCAATGCAACGCAATATTTGTGCTGAAAAGTAGCCTGTAGAGTACAGCAGAAAGCAATTTGCCCTACTTTGAGCTACATTGCATCAAAGGGGTGTCCCATGTGTGGTATATGGGTGTTCTCAGAACACAACAACAACATCATACTTCTTTATTCGGTTTTACAGGATAGAAAAACCATAAAAGCAACATATCAGTTAAAAACATATTCTCACAATGTTACAGAATTACTGTAATTAAAGGGAAAAAGGGCAATTCCATACTAAGATTTGTCGTCACTGTCTGTACATTAGATAAAAAGAAAGTCATCCAATTCACAGATAAAAGACTTTTCACAAATTTGTTCTATGTTTAAAAATACATTTTAAAAAATTGACGACATAATAGCAGATACATTCAGAATCTAGAATCTGGAGTCGTAACATAGCCGGGCGACAACGCCTAAGGCCCCAGAATTTCAACAGAGGTAATAACCAGAGTTTGCGATGACCATGATAAAATTTACAGAACAGGAAAGTGTGTATAGTCGTCTGTTCTGATATTTCATCGCAGGGGCATGGCGAAAGGATTGGGTCCCAACTGTTTCTTACAGGAAAGGCGACTAATCGGTGGAAAAGATTTAACCTGAATCTCGTCAAAAGAAGTCTCTCAAAAACTTTGAGGTCAAGTGTCAGATAGGGCTGGATTAGCAGGGTGGTCTGAACCGCAATTGCATGTTGGGCAGAAGCTTTCATTGCTTCATTCGTGAGCCTTAAAATTTGTAAATGGCTCAATGCCCTAGCTTTCAGATCCTTCCTTGAAATCTCACAGATTGTCTCAGGTGATATATAGTAAGACTCTAACCCTAAATCAGTTAGAAAGTTTCACACATAGAGGAGCCAACTGATTTTCACTGAGTGATCTAGTGACATACAGTCCGTCATGATTTGTTTGGTTAAAAGGTTCTTTTCAGAGATCCATATTCGTCGCCAAAGAAGGAGTGGTTAAATTTTTACCAGGTCCCCTAAATACGGGATCCCCAGTTCCATATGACATGCTAATATGGAAGAGCGTTTGGGTGCCGCTAAAAGGAACCTTAGAAACGTGTTTTCTGCCACCTGCAGGGCACTTATGTCAGCGTGCCCCCATACTCCCGCCCCATACAGGGCTATTGCCTGGCATTTAGCACTATAGATTTTTAACAGTTCTACCGGGGACCTTTTACCCAGCCTTTGGGAGAAACTTATAAGTGCAGCAATGGCTCTCATGAAAGAATGTTTTCGTGCCACAACTGCGGCTTTCCAATTCAACTTATCATCCATCATGATGCCTAAATAGGGATAATGGGCCGTAACTTCAAGTTTTTGTTTCCTAAGAAATATATCTTTGACCCGTTTTTTCCCTGTACCTGCTGCCATTACATATGTCTTTTTTATGCTTATATGTAAATCAAGGCTCCCCATAAAGTCTGCATACCTGTCCAGAGCTTTCTGTAATTCGCATGGGGTACGAGCCAGTATCACGGCATCGTCCGCGTAGAGCAGAGCGGGGATTGGACGTTTTTTTACCTGCGGAAGATCCTGGCCCCCCCTCAACATCTCCACCTCCAGACCATTTGTATACAGTGAGAAGAGAAAGGGGGCCAGGACACAACCTTGGCGAACCCCACGCTCTACTCCAAATGACGCAGACAGTTCGCCTTTTACGCCGAATCGTACCCTCGCGGATGCCTTGGAATATAACTCTCTCAAAAAATCTAAAAGGGGGGCGTCAACTCCTAATTGTGACAAAACTGACCAAAGCTTAACATGGGAAACACAGTCAAAGGCGGCAGACAAGTCTACATAGACCATGTATAGCTTGCCCCGTTTTGCATGTACGTATTTGCTCACCATCATTGATAGATTCAGGGCCTGTTCTGTTGTGCCAAAGCCCTCCCGGAATCCAAATTGGAGATCGGAGAGGACCCCACCATCCTCCACCCACTGCTGGAGATGCTCGAGCACCACTCTACCCGCAACCTTGCCCAGCGAATCCAGCAGTGAGATTGGGCGATAGCAGGATACCTCTTGCCGATCTCCTTTTTTAAATATAGGCACCATGATGGATCTGGTCCAGGAATCCAGCAGGCCCTTCTCTGTTACAGCCATGAACACCCTGTTCAATATTGGGGCCCAGAGATCTGTATTATACTTAAATAGGTCCACAGGCACCCCATCAGGTCCCGAAGCTTTCCCGTTCTTACTCGCTTTTAATGCACGAAGCACTTCCGAAATATCGAATTCCAACGGGATAGGATATGAGACCGAAGGGGGGCTGCTAATGCAAGATACCTCAGTCCCTATTTGTGCTGGGCCTTTCTGGAATATTTTAGAGAAGTGGGCCACCCAAGCTGATTCCTCAATTGCTACTTCTATTTTTGGGAGGTTTGTATCATCAACTAGGACTGGGGATTTTACCACTCTCCAGAATGCCTCGCTGTTTTTCTCTAGGGAGCTTTTATGGAGTTGGTCCCATAGGGCTTGTTTTAGTTCGCCCTTTCTCTTCTTCCGTGCAATGGTATACTCCTTTCTTAGCATGCTAATTTCCTGTTGGTCTCTATTAGATTTGTTCAGTGCTGCTTTTAATTTATTATATGCTGCCGTGCAGCTATGGTTAAACCATCCTACCTTCCTAGGTTGATCTCTTCTAGACTTTGCTGTCAGTAATTCACTTATTTTTCCGAGAATTTCCGCAAAGTTACTTAGAACTTCCTCCTCTGTAGCTTCTAGGTCTAGACAACTAGTAATATATGGATAGGCAGCTCTAATTACCTTTTCGGTGATTTGTCCGGGGTCTAGCTTTTCCCATCTTATAGAGTAACCGTTTTTTCTGTCTAGGTGTAAAGTATTCTGACTTAGAGCACTGGCTATAGTCTGTGGAGAAGAGTGTGTAAGATTTAAATGGAGTTCCAAGCGGAGGGCCGAATGGTCACTTAGTACATTAACTAGTACATCGAAATGTCTGACTCTGCTTACCAGGATGTTTGATATTAAAACGTAGTCAACTGTTGTTTCGTGCCCCCTTCCCAGGTATGTTGGTTGGAGCCGATCTGAAGTTAGTTCCAGTTTATATCATAAGATCCAACCAATGCTGCCAGGACTTCGTTCATGTACGAACCTAGCCTGGAATGATTGAAATGGATGATTGGACCATCATGTTCATCCACCAGCCCGCAGATATTATTGCTACTCTGCGGGCAGGGATGCAGGTTGAAGTTTCCCCCCCATACAATACTTGCATGGCCTATTTCTCCATAATCCTTTGTCTGCTGGGAGAGTTTATCCCGAACAGTCGACAAAACCTTTAAAACCTGCCCTTCCGCTAGGTTGTTATAAAAGTTGAGCAATAGGATGATCTCTTTGTTGCTAAAGGAAAGACAGAGAAGCTGGAAATTTACATCCAGCTGCACTACGGAAGTTTTCAGTCCTTTTATTGTGTTGGCTATAAAGATAGTCAGTCCCCCTTTGGGCCTGCCCATAATGCCTGCTTGGGCTGGGGAAAAATAAGTTTAGTATCCTAGAAGGTGGAGTTCAGTCGTAGACCATGTCTCCTGAAGGCAGATTACTTTGTACATCTCCAGGAAACTCAGGGCACTACCGTCTTCTACCTTAGGACGGAGACCCGCGATATTCCAGAAGATGACATTTAGCGTTTGGGAGTTTTTTGTTATAGTACCACCCACTACGGGCCCAAGGTCTAATTCCTCCCCACATCGCACCAAGGTGTCACCCAGTAGGGGAGAAAGGTCTATTTCCTCCCCATTTCCCGCCAAGGTGCCACCCGGTAGGGGAGAGGGATCTAATTCCTCCCTATTTACCACTGAGGGCACCTTAGTCAGTGATTGTCAGTCGACTATTTCCAGGCCGCTATATCTGTTCGCAGTCGGAACACCTCTCCAATAGTCCTTGTGAGCTACTTCTCTTATTTGGTTCCTGGCAGGATTGCCTCCCCACTCCTCCCATTCACCTCCCTGATATCGGGGGCCCACTATATGCCAATTCCCCTCATGGACTGGGCTGATACGACTCCTGGGAGGATAGAAGAAGGAGAGGCGTTTTGTTCCTATGCCTTCATTCATCCCGGGAGATCCCCATGAGCAAATATAGTCGACTGTGCGTGGATCATCAAAATTGATCAAGACGCAGTCTCCCTGAATAGATTTCTTTCCATGCCCCGCCCTGCGTACCAATAAAATCTTGTTCTCAGACAACTATTTATGGTTTATTACGCAAATCCCTATCTACAAACAATGGTAGCCATGGCTTTGTACCATAAAAAAGTCTCTTCTCAAAAGGTGTCAAGCTGGAGAAATCTTTGAATTTTTCCCAACATTTCAAACATTGCTTGTTTGATGCACTGTACAACACATATCCATTGAGTGAAAACGTTGAACCTTTATCTACGCATAATATTTTGTACTCAAAGTGTACCCTTCCAGTACAAAGCCAATGCTAGACATCAAAAACATATACTTTTGCACAGTGGTACAAAGTTGTGTGCATTGTGCAAAACAGCCTAATTAAGAGCCACCATTGGGGAACAGAGGAGCAGCAACATATCTTAAAAGATATGGTTCAGCAATGCTCTCCACCATGGATGTTAATTAGGGGTCGCCAAGGGTCGCAACTGCGACTTCTAAGCCACCCATTGTGACACCTACCACCTCGCTTGCTGCCACAGGCTTTTTGTCAGCCTTGGCAAGAGCTCTAGTTGCATAAAATCAGCTGCAGTGTGAGCAGTGCTTTATTGCACTGCTGTGCTGAAGCTATGCCTGCAGAGACATCATGCGGTCCTTCAAGCTGGACCTAAGTGGGGAAATAACTCGTCTCAATGGTTGCTATGGTGACCTCTGCTCGGGTCGGCTGGCACAGTCCTTGATTAGATACATTGTATGTATCTGCTATGGGCCTGGGCTAGGAAGCTGAGGGAATGAGCATGAACATTCTTACAATGGCTGAGCATGAGTGGACAGTGACTAACTACACGTGCTGCAGCTAGCAGCACGTGTGTGTAAGGTCAAACGTGCACCTGCTGCACCCTACCTTAGCTGAGGAAGTGATGCCTGGTGCGGTATGTGTAGCACCGTGTTTGGGACCATCGATCGAGCCAAAGGGCCATCAATCCGGTGGTGCAAAAGCGTTTCCCATGATGACAGCCTAGGCAAAAATAATTGGGCAGCCCCTGTACAGCAGTAAAAGCCGCACTGACGAGGTGGGTGCTGGGTCTCAAAACTCTAGAGTGACTGATTGGAATCAATGCAAGTTCAGGACCCTGGCCGCAAGCATGTGAGGTTGTGTGAGAGTGAGACTGACTAAGTCGTCACATCGACTCAGCTAGAGTCTCAACTTCCTTTGTGGTGGTGCCAGTCTTTGTGACTCCTGTGAGCTGCAGGCCCTGAGCAAACCTCTAACAAAAGCAACAAGCGAAGTAAGATAAGATTATCTATTTTTGAAGTTGATATAAGATTTTCAAATGCACTGCAGAACTTCAGAAATTATTGTTAAAGAGCTAACATTTCAAGTGCAACCCTCCTAGTGGTCTTGCCATTCTTTAGGTAATGTGAATAAAACATTAATTGCCATTGTTTTACGTTGAATACTGCATACGTGTAGCCACAGCATGCGCTTGCCAGTCAATGAGTACCGGTGGACTGGCCAAGAAGACATTGAGCATGATTCAGATCTTGGCGGAGGGGTTGCTCCATTAGAAAGGTGATGGATATCCCATCAGACAAAATATGAATCCCATAGGATATAATGGAATTTATATTTCGGCAGACGGGATATCCGTCACCACTGTGATGGAGTAACCTGCCTGTTATGATCTAAATCAGGCCCATTATCTGGCCGGTCTGGCCATACCTGGCATCAGATGACAGGCGGGTGTTTCGCGGGGAGGCTGGAAGAGTGGGGAACAGGTGGGGCCGGTTTCGTAGCAGTGCAGCAGTTTTAACCACTCGCGTGCGTGCGTCGGCCAACGGCTGCGCACGTCTGTTGGCCGATGGGGCCCCGCCCACGCAAAAAATCGGCCGCAACACGGAAGAATTTACGCCACGGTTAGCGGGTTAAAAGCACTGCAAAATTTCTAGAATATTCAGCAGTTTTTGTGCAACAATAAAAGTTTTTGTTCAACAATAAAAGTGTCAAGTTAACTCTGGTGATTTATTAATGTACCCACTGAAAGAGAGAGGGGAGTTTTGTCTAGTGTCAGTTTTCACTTATCTAAGGTAGCGAAGAGGGTTAATCTGCCTGCTGCAAAAAAAGTGTGACATGCGGCATGGCCTCGGATTCGAACTGCATCAGCATCTAGTTCGCCAGAGCTTGCTACGGTTGTTTCGCATCATGAGATCTAAATGTGGTTTGAGCACCTCGATGACTCTTTGAGGAACTATGATGTATTTATATGTTCTTTTGGTTTGCACTTTTCCTTTAACAAAGGGGAAGATGTAGTGTCTTGTGTATTATGGAGTGCTGGGCCCCTATGGTCCCAAACAGCCTCCACAGTCTAGTGTTGTAAGTGATTGGATGTGTTTAATAAAATGTATGACTCAGTACCAGTCAGACAACGGTTACACTCTAAAGAATAAAGACATGTAATACTGAGCTCTATGTGAGGAGTATTTCATTTACATGCTACTGGGCTTGAGAGGATGCAAAACATACCATTGAGATTCTGCTGCCGTAATGTCCATAGTACATTCTTTTTTGTTGCAATATGTGTGCCGCCTGTGATCCTGATGTAATCTAGACTCCAGCTTATGTCCAAATGTTTTAGCAAATTTATAGGAAAACTAGCATAATGTTTGGCACTTCCACTCACTTTTTCTTATGTATTGTTGGTATTTGTAAAACATTAACCTAACTAGATGCTGATGATAATGCTGTTCCATGTACTGGGTGCATAAATGGAGAGGGTCTGCCTTCTTCTTTTTCTACTATTTCCTTGTTCACAGTTTGACAATGCCCTGGCCCTTGTGTGGCGCTGTATGTTTTTGGTGGTTGTTTTCCTGGTCAGATAAGCAGGGCTGTAATTTCTTTTGGCCTTTACATGATGCAGCAGTAGCTGATGTAAGCTATTTGGGGGGGGTCCAGGTTATTCAGTAGTGGGGGATATGTGTTGAACTTCTACAGGCCCTCGTTCCACGGCCAGGTTGGGAACCAAAACCAGCCCTGGCAAAGAGCTTGACCACTCCCCCAGCCCCGGGGAGGGGGGGGGGGAGGGAGGGGCCTCACCGCTGTAGCTTTTGTTACAATGGGTCAATATTGTAGTTATGTTGCAAAACCGGACCCCGGTAACAAAAAAAACAGCCTCCCAGGGTCCCAAAACCGGCCCCAGCCCTGGCGGCCCACCCGGGAAATACCCGGTGCCACTACTGCCAGTCCGGTCCTGCCTCGCTCAGTCTTCATTGCTTCCCACAAAGAGAGTTCATGATCACTGTGCCATTGGTACGCTCTTATGTGGAGCTAGAGCTTGAGTGCGCACATCAGTTTTAGATCTTGAAACATGTACTGCGTGATTTTCCTTTTCACCGGTTTGGCCTTTTGGTTCCTATTGTAGTTGTTGCAACAACATCTATATAAGCATTTTGACTTATTATGACACTAGAGAGATGGCGTGCATCTGATTCTGTGCTCGCGAGGAGTGTGGTATAAATGGTACAAAGTCTGCACAGCAGATGCCTGGGAAATTTGTGGTGGAACATCTCTGTTACAATGCGTCATTTTTTTTTATGGTTCTTACTTTTAAGCCTGTTTCTGACGCCATGATTTATTTATCATGTGTTTTGGTTGTAATTTCCTGTTTTCCATTATGTTACACAGTGTTGTAATTTTGCCATGCTGTCTTACAACCAACATCAAACGAGACCACATCATGGGATAATGTCAATCTGTGGTTTCCCATGCATAATGGCAAGCTTTTTCTTTTTGTAAAATACAATGTTTTCTTGGTGCTCTCTTTTTGATCAAGTTGTTTTCTGCTGAGTGCAATGATTCATACAGTGTTGCCTCTATGCACACGCCTGCACCTTTGAAGTCAACACAATTTGTGTTTTTATTTTATAAAGCCAAAATCATTTTATACTCTGCATTTTGTTACTTGAAGCATGTGTGATTTACACATACTTTCAAACAAGAACGCATTAATCGTCTGCCTCGTGGATCTGAGAAGGGTTTTACTAACGCAGGTAATACATTGATTGATAGTCAAGTGACTGGACCGCTTTGCTTGATTTAAATCAAGGCTCTTAAACTCGGAGTCAATCAATTGCAGACTTTATTACATGCAAGCTAAAATGGTTTGATCAGACAGCTTCGTTAAGAAGAAGGTTTGAAGGATGAGCTTTAAGATGACCTCTCTCTAAGGAAACGTGTTCAACAAAATTAAACAAATTAGCCACTCTGGTGAGGCAAAACGTCCAAAGACTACAGAAACTATTTCAAGCCTCCAGTAGTTATTTTAAAGTAAGTGGAAGCTGCACTTGTTTCGGTTGTTAGTGAGGGAGGATGAAAGTGTTCAGTCGGCGGCATCACAAACAAGCATTTGCAATGCAATAGGTCTCGCATTTAGGCGCGTTTGAGCTATTGGCATTGCAAATAACAATGCCTTATATTTTTGTTTTCGTTTTTAAAAGATAAATAACAGGCATTGTCATTTACAATGCCAATAGCTTAAACTCGCATAAATGCGAGACCTGTTGCATTGCAAATGCTTGTTACACTTCTACTTCCTTCTTGCTTCCCAGTGGCTGCCATCTGTCTCTGGTGATACTGCAGTGGTAGATTATTCAAGTTGTGGTCATAGAAGAGGGCCGATTTTAGCCTCATCCAGGAAGGAGAGGAGTTAAGGAAAAGAAAGAAAGAAAAACATAGTGTGGAAACAATGTTCAGGGTTTATTCTTATGTGTGAGTTAGCAACATGGTTTTCTCCAGGAGTTGGTTACCTGCAGAAAAGGTGATGAGAGAAATACTTGCAAATAGTCGAAACCACTGCCAATCGCTCTGGGTAGCTTTCCAACCCTACGGAGGAGCCCCATATAGGCCAAAACATGTATAGGGTGGTTTGTACTGTTCAGGGGTTACCTACTCTGGCAGTTTAGGCTGCACTGTTTCTTTTGGAGCAGTAACAAAGTTGATTGGTGTACGGTCTGTGTGAGGTGGCATACTGGGCAAAAACTGATGGATCATTACAAAGTGGCTGGGATTAATTCAAGCATTCCACTTATCAATTGTGTTGTTTTTTCGAAAATAACGCGCCAGATTCTTTGAAGCACACATCAGCATGCAGGATTGTGTACAGCTTCACTTGCTTGGAAGTGCACGAGTCACGTGTATACCATGCCAGTCAAGGCTAGGGTACATAGGGCAGGTTCTCTACTTGTCTTTTTACTGTAGGTGGCAGGAAGGGGAACCATTTAAGTCAAGGTGAGAACAGCATTCCAGGTTTTACTCCAATTTCTTTCGACTCAGATACTAAACATGTTTTTGTTCAACGTAGATACCTGCCTATGTGGCAACTGAGCACGTCTATATAATTTAATTAGTGTCACAAAATGCGTTAGTGAATTTCAAATACAAAGCTAAAACATGGCTAACTAAACACGTCAAAAACTTCATATTTTTAACCAGTACTAGGAAGAACGTGAGAAAATCAAGCCTGATGTGTAGCTCGCTAGGATCAGCACAGGATGCGGAGACATGTGTGCATGGTGCAGGTCTCAGGTTCAAGATACTTGCAGGGACGACGCTGCCCTTCATTCTTCTGAGGTGGATAAAATAAGTGCCGCCAGCTTCGTACTAATAAAAACACTTGGGATCGATTAGGCTAAGAAACCTAGCGCCTACAGAAGGCAGCGCTAAACCGACACCACATGGTTCATTATTACCACTGATTTCCAGTTATCGGGAAGACCAGCCTTGATGATTTGAAGCTGTCACCGGAAACAAATCAATTACCTGCTCACAACAGATCCCTGCTGCACGAGGAGCGGGCAAGCTGTCAGGAACTCATTTATTCAAAGAAACGAAAGCCTGACAGGCACCAAGAGCGTGCGAATAACCACTTTCAAACCCGTCAGCCTTCCTCTGCCTTCCTAAACATTCTGCACAGAAAAAACCCAAAGAACACACAGTTTTCCGCATCTCAGACACTTAGGAAACAAGGACAGGACAGCGCCGATGACAGAGACTCACCAGGGTGGCGACCCGGGCTGCCAGTCCATGCAGGACACCGGGAGAGCTGCAGTCAGCGGTGTCACATGGGGGAGCTGAGGTAAGCGCGCCACGCCAGACAGGAGATGTGCACGTGTATGGTGCGAGCAGTAGTTGTGCTAAAACCATGAGCCGTAGGTGTGCACATCCCCTGTTTTCCACACGCGTGCACATGTCCTGTCCCCCTTCGCCCACGAAACCGACAACAATAGGTCTCGCCAAGGCGAGCAACGCATGCACCGCGTCGCTAGGCAAGACCTAAAAAGAAGAGCAGGAAAAGAAATTACACTGCACATGTCCAATGGTCTTCGTGCCACCGAAATAGAGAGAGCTCATTTGCACACAGTGCTATCACATATGCGTGTCATCATTACAGTCCATGTATGCACCGTACATACACGGGTGGGGGTACGACTCGAACGTACACGGGTGTACATACACGGGGGGTTCGACACGTACAGGGGTGTACATACACGGGGGTTCGACACGTACAGGGGTGTACATACACGGGGGTTCGACACGTACAGGGGTGTACATACATGGGGGGTTCGACACGTACAGGGGTGTACATACACGGGGGTACGACTCGAACGTACGGGGGCTGGGGGGGGTCGGCGCGTACATACGGGGGCTGGGGGGGGTCGGCGCGTACATACGGGGGCTGGGGGGGGGTCGGCGCGTACATACGGGGGCTGGGGGGGGGGTACGGTGCGTACCGGGCCACCTACTCTGGTCGTTTCGCGCCGTACTTCGCTTTTCCGGCACTTTTTGGCTGCCGTGAAAATATTGCCGTCCGGACTGCTGTCGGTTCAATTCGTAATTCCTGGGTCGTGAAACGCTGCCTGAAAGCGCCCCGACGTCACGTCGCAGCATTCCCGGATCACATTCGTATGTATATTTTCGTTGGTCGGTGTTTTTTACGATTCGTACGGAAATGGTGTTTCCGTGCGAATCGTAATTCCATGTTTGTAAAGTTTTACGACTGGGTACGAGTCGGACGGAGAAAACGCTCCGACCGACGGTTCGTACCCGGTTTTTACCGGATCGTAATCGGCACCTAAGTGTTTGACAAATGGCGGAGTTAAACTAAAGATGTATCACTTGTGTTTTGTTAAAAAGGATTGTTTTATAATATTACCCTCATAAAACTAATATAAAATTACAATGTATAAAAAAACATAAAACTAGGGCCCATCAATTGTGACTAAGAATGGGTGCATGTGCAGTTCTGTCAAGCTACCAATTTTTTTGTGCGTAGGCATAGGAATTTTGTTTGTTAATTCAACTAAACCAGATTGGTATAATGCCTAGCATGGCCTTTCCATATTCTTTTTGCCGCGTGTTGCTGCTTTAGCTTGCCTCTAGCATCTTGAGAGATTTAGCGCGTATTCTCCACGACCAGCCTAAGAACCTATTTAGAGAGATCACACACAGCTCATCAGTGTTTGACCTCAAGATTCTTAACGCTATAGAGCTAGATCTGGTGCCCAGGATAGTGCATAGGGGTTTTAGCCATTTGTCCCGAGGGCCCTTATAGGCGGGGCAAATGAAAAGGATTGACTCTACCTGCTCAGTTCATAAGTAGCACTTACTATCGTTGGTGTTGTGCCATTTGTGGGTGTAGGATTTAAGTAGTAACGAGCCAACCCGGAATTGAAAGAATAGTCTCCTATCAATGGGCTTGCTAATCATGTCCCAATAGGGCTAGTACCTTGGGCAAGGTTTGTGCTCTATGAAGGCACCAGTCAAGGAGCTATGCTCCATGGTGCGTAAATTGTTTGAGGTAACCATGGACCAATAAAGCTCCTTCAGTTGCCTTTTTGATGGAAACTGATGGCCTTCAGGGTCCTCCCACAAGTGGCTCAAGCCCAACACAACTAAGGTGCACTTCACCTTTGGTAACCAGCTTATCTTGCAAGAGGTGTCTGCTTGTCTGATGTCCTTTAGTGCTTTGGCATAGTGTGAAAGATCAGGGGTGGACCAGAGTCTGCGCCAATATGCTATCGTCTGTACCTTGCTATCTCCTCCAGGCAGTTGCAGCCTAGGTCATAGAACAGGGGCTTCAATGGGGTACTTTGCGGGAGGCCAGAAAGGCCTCTCACAAATTTGTTCTGAGCTAAGACTATGGGTGTTAATTTGTCGAAGCCCCTGTGTTCTGCCCTATATAGAGTCGCTGCCACAACCTTGGTGTTGTAGATCTGCATCACTGGTCTGATTGGTTTGGTTTGCGGGTCTTATGTTCTCTCGGTAAAGCACCAGCTATTTGGCTGTGTTTGAGGGCCATGGTCTCGATCTGTGGCTTCCAGCTAAGTTTCCTTCCAAGAGTTATTCCTAGAAAGTTAAAAATATCAGTCTGTTCGAGGTTTTCCTTGGCTTTTATTGCTCTATGTTTGTGGAGGACCATGAATTTAGTTTTACTGGTGTTTATTAAAAGACCACGGACCTTGTAGAAAGACTCAAAACGCGTCAAGGCCCTCTGCAACCCGCTTTGTGTTTTTGAGATGATCAGCGTATCATCCGTGAACATGAGTATCGGGACTTTGGTACCTGCCAGTGAAGGCTTGTCTGTCTGGAACGAGCAAAAGTCATCAACGACCCCATTTAAAAATAATGAAAATAATGTTGGGGCCATTACGCATCCTCCGCAAACCCCTTTAGATACGGGGAACCGTTCAGTTGTATTACCCTATGAGCCCCAGCGCACTTGAGCATAATTGGCCTCGTGGAGTCTGATGATTATGGATAGTCATTCAGGTGGCATTCTCAGATCGTGGAGGACCTCCCACAGCTTCTTTCGGGGTACCATATCGAAGGCGGACTTGAGATCCACGAAGGTAGCTTAAATTGTGCCTCCTGCTAGTACCACCACCCACCAGTAGATTAAAATAAAACGGAACACTTGATCTATGGTGCTCACATGAACACGAAAGCCAGCTTGGAACGGGTTTAGTATGTCATTCTCTGAGATCCAGGTTTGAATTCTACCCAGCACTAATCTTGCCAATATCTTCTGAATTGAATCTTTAAGTCTGATTGGCCGATAGTTTCTGGAATTGGATCGATCACCCTTTTTGTAGATTGGCAGAATTTCTGACCGCACCATGATTCTGGTATTTGGGCTCCACTATCAATTGCATTTGCAAGTTGTTGTATGTATCTTTGCCAGATATCACTATCGTACAGGAACAAGTCTGCTGGAACACAATCAGGGTCCGGTGCTCTACCACGAGGTACTGCTCTTAGTGCCATTTCAACCTCGCCCAGATCAAATTTTAGCGCCGTGTCGCGGTGGGGGACTTGTAATGGTTCGTCAATCCCCCTCCCGTCGTCAGCAGCAAATTGTGCCTCAAAAAAGGTGACCCATTGCTCTGGAGCCAAGTTGTTCTGTGGTATGGGAGCCTGACCACCACTACCCCATTTGACTAAATGTCAACATTTTTGGAGGTTTGTCTCTGTACTGGCCTGTAGAAGGTCATGTCATCTAAGTTCGTCCCACTCTTGCTTTGCTTTCAGTTGAGTTACTTTGTAGCTCTGCCGTGCTAATCTAATTCTGTCCAGATCCTTAGGTTTTATGGCTGTGGCCAACGTCTTATTCAATGTAAAAACAGGCCTTTATGTGTTAATTTACTATTTTTAGGTCTCGGCTAGCGAAGGCTGCGCTTGCGCAGTCTCGCTCGCGAGATTTAATGATTTTCAGAAGTGGGGCTTGAACCCGCCCCTCTTCTTCCCTCTTCTCCATTGGCTGGCCTCTTAAATGCTGGTCAGCCATTGGAGAAGAGCTTTGTCTCTCCAAACAAGCCCCGTCTTTTTCGGATTCGGGGGCGTGTTTTTTCGCGTCTTTCTCTTTTTTTAAGCCCCGCCCCTTTCTGACCCTTCTACACATGGTGGGCGTGTTTTTTTGTTTTTTTAACATCGGAAGGTTCAGCCATTTTTTGCGCGGTCGAAATGGAGTGGGACGTGAGGTCACCTCTTCCTTGCTGCAAGGCTCGGCGTTTCCTGGATCGGCGTTTCAAGTCCGGTGAGTAAAAGCGTTAAGATAACAATGTTGTTCCTGCTTGCATTTCACATGGTTCACGGGCGGCAGAGAAGTAACAGGACTCTGTCTTTTCCTTCTTAGAGAAAAAAATACAGTGTCCGCTTCTGCTCTGACACAATGCCTTCTGTGCTGCAGGGTTTTTGCGGGTTGGCAGGGGTTCAGCTCTTCTGTTTATGACTAAACTGATTTTTTTTAATGCGGTTTTTCCATCCGCCTTGTGTGTCTTTTCTCTGGTGCCCTATTATTCTTGAGAGAGTGATGTAAACTGGGACACAGTTCTGCTGTCCATAACAGTTGTAACCCCTCCACAACCTGAGGGATAGCGCTGCTATACCGGTGCGAGTTAGTGGACCTTTGCAATCTGTTGTCTCAGGCGTGATTCTGGAGGTTTTTTGCAGCTCGAGCGAGCCTCTTGTGTGTGAGTTAAAAGGCACAGTGAAACCTGGGGCGCCGGTTCGTTGTTAAGGTTATGAGCCTGACTGTTGTAACTGGAAGCTTGACCCTTGACCCCAGTGTTGACACACCGTTGAGCAGGTCTGCTGAGATGGGAGCTCACCCTGGTGTGGGTGTAAACGGAGGGCTCTACCGGATCAGGTGTCCGTGGATCGGATCTGTGTACCGCGAGCGATAGCTCTGCTGTCTCAAGAGTGAGTCCACCAGAGCTGCATCAGTGCACTCTCATACAGGGCTACGGGCAACACATGGATCTTCAGAAACAGCACACAGCGCCAAGACGCCGTGACTCTGGCCGGCGCTGCCCTTTAGAGATGCGCAGGTGCCCCAGGTCCACGCACGAAGTGCTGCTCCTTTGCACTCTGAGACTTGTAGTCCTGTTTTATACTGGATTAAACAAGACTACAAGTCCTAGAATTCAAAGTAAACACCTGGCCTGGATCAGCACATCACAAGTGAACATGGGAAATGTGGCCGGGCTGCAGATGTCATCTGACAATGTGTGTAACCTGAGGAATATCTCTGCTGTTGTCCTGTTTGTAGGCAGGATGTTTGCCTGTTGTACACCCGGCAGGGCTGGGTTAGCCTTTAATCCCTCCGCAGGAAGGGAGATAAGGGGACTGAGAGCAGCGAGCCCAGAGTTTAATATTCCGCCTGGACTCCTGCTCCTGGGAGCTTAGTCCTAATTCCAGGTGAGCTGCAACATTGCTGCGCTTTCACTCTTGTGTAATGATCAACTAATCCAGCGTGATGAAGCCAGGATTGAGTTACTAATCCTGCCGTGTCACAGTACCGGAGGTGTGCGTTTACACTGCCAGCACCGGGCTTGAACGAGAAGGGGGTGGGGCACGCCATGCTTCCAGCCCTGAGGTTCCATTAGAGGCCTCCTGGGAGTTGTAGTCTTGGTTCGCCTCCATGGAGGCGATGCAGCACTGTGCACCATGTACATTTCTTGCTCTGCGTCCAGGGATGTGGGCTTTTTACAATACTGCTAACGTTTTGTAAGGATATCAGCAATGGGCATTGAAATGGGACCATTCAAGGCCCCTTTCAGGCAAAAGCACTCACTGATTTCTGAATAGTGAGTGTAAAAGCGTTAAGGTAACAAGGTTGTTCCTGCTTGCATTTCACATGGTTTGCTAAATTTTGCATTCCCCTATGAGTGTTTTCTTTTTTCAGGATGATGTTACTTTTTTTTGTAGGCCTCATATTGCTCTTGTCTATTGCGTCATTTAAATTGCGCCTCATCCAAGTGTTTAAAGCCGGCAGCAATTGGGTTGTAGTTGAAGGCAGTGTGAGTTTTTCTCAGTGGGACAGTATGGTGTTCAGTGGGGGAGACAATGTGGCACTATGGCCAGAGTTACTGAATTTGGAACTGGGGAACCAGATTCAGCCTTAATAACCAGTCCACCAGACGACTCTCCTGGGAGAGCACAATCCCATGCTAGACCATAGAAGGCTTCGCAAGACCTTAGAAGCGCTGGTGTCTTAGCACCAGCAGGTGGACCCTAGCACTGGCAAGTCTAGGTTAATCTTCAAGGTTTGTCCACCACAATCCAAACTGAAGTTCACCTCCAGTCTTGCTAGCAGGCCTATGAAGCAGCATAGCCAAGAACAACAGTGACTCTGTCACTGAGGTCACACGACCCTTGAGAAGGGCCAGGTCTAGGGCAGTGCAACCGGTGTGACCGGGCGCTGACTTTGGGTGGAGACATTATGTTTGCAAGTAAATTAAGGTTTTAAAAGCGCTTGCTGCCTCCTTCCTGGCCTCCAGCAATTTTCGGCAACAATAAAAATGTCATGATGACTCTGGTGTTTAATGTTCTTCCTAGAGAGAGATCGGAGTTTTGTCTAGTGGAAGTTTTGACTCCTTGAAAGGTAGCACATAGGGTTCATGTGCCTGCAGCAAAGAACATGTACCATACAGATCACAAAGTGCACACAATGTAAATAGGTCAGTGGGCTACTGCATGTGTGTATGTGGGTGGCTCTATTTGTGTGTGGGTTGCTCTATGTGAGTGGCTCTGTGGGTGGCTCTGTGTGTGTGGGCGACTTTGTGTGTGTGGCTCTGTGTGTGGGTGCAAATGCGATAGGTCTCGCATTTGAGTGATTAAGCTATTGACATTGTAAATAACAATGCCGTTTCTTTAAATGTTTTAAAAACAAAAACATAAACAAAAATAACGTCATGAGCAATGCCAATAGCTCTAACTTTATCAATGCCGAGACCATTGCATTGTAAATGCTTGTTTTCACTTAACATGGCTTTGACAGTCAGGATAACTTATTTCAGCACTTTATTCATGTGCAGGCCTGCAACTAACCCTGGGCGTAGTTCGCGAAGTAGCACTTCGCGAAGCTACGCAAAGTGCAGTTCGCACTACACGAGCTACGCGTAGCACTTCGCGAACTGCGTAGTACCTTGTTCGCACTGTGCCAGATGTCGTTTTCAATAATTGCACAGTGTGGACAAGCAACCGGCACTGTGCAATCATTGAAAATGGCATCTTGCACAGTGATAGCTGTAGTTTTCTGCTGCTCGAGTACATTTTTACTCGAGCGGCAGCTTTCTCAACGCGAACTGGTAGTTTCTCATCGCGAGCGGTCGTGAGCATACGCGGCCACTCGCAATGAGAAACCTGACCTCCTCACGTTGGGAATCTCGCCGGGAGGTTTATTTTCCATGCTCGCGATCGCCAACTTGATGTTGCTGATCGCGAACAAGGAAAAAGTCTCGCCGGGATGTCATTTTGCTTGCTCACGGTCGCCAACTTGACGTTGAGGACCGCGAGCAAGCAAAATATGACCACAGCACTACGCAACACTACGCTACGCGTGTTCGCACTGTGCTAGTAGCGCGAACTTCGCAAACTACGCGAGCGTAGCGTAGTGCTTTGCCCAGGCTTACCTGCAACATTTAAGTATGGTTACCTACTACAAAATTTGCATTTAGCACGTTTTATTTAAATGTAAGCTTGTGCAGATTATTAATAAGTTTATTTTGACAGCAAATAAGATTCACAGCAGCAAATGTAGGATGAGCACCCAAAACGCTATTACCACTTTTGGATAAAACAGCTTCCTTTCTGGCGCTCATTCTGCTCTTTGTGTGAATACCACACATTGTGGTTTTTCCAGGGTTTGTTTTACCACCCCAATCCATGTTTCCCACATTGAAATGGGGAATTACCTGCTAATGTTGGCTCCACCACATGCACATTAATTCCTCATGATTTCCCCACTACCAACATGTAAAAGTTTGGATGGAGAAAAAATACCCCAAAGAAATTCCTGGAGGTATTTATACATGTTGCATTTGTGGGGTAAAATAAAAATACATCATACCTTGGTATCAATATTCAGTTGCAATCTTCCAGATGTTTGAAAGTTGAAATGAGGTCCTTGGTGTCTTCCATGATAACCTGTTAGACAATTGACAATTAGGCTACTATCCCCTCCCCTCCACTGGGACAGGCTGTCTGTTTTTTTAGATGAATCACTGAGAGACGTGATGCGGGAAGCATGAGCCCTCTAATCATCCTCAAACTCTCTTTCATGAGCACAACATTCCTTTATGAATTGATTCATGACTGAAAACTCTTGATGGATGGAGACATTAGCTGCAAGAATTGCTTCTAAAAAAATAGCTCATTCGGTAGGCCTGGTTCTATCTACTTCACAGTAATTAACCAAACTCATCTGAAAGATATGTCAAAGGTCCTCTATATCACCCCTACTTCCATTGCTTCGAACTCATCTCACACCACATCTATGCAGGGAAGTATAGAATAAGCATAATTAGTAGACAAGATCTCTCAGTTGACTAATTGATGTTTGTCGCATAGTGAATGATTAAGGGATCCAAAAAAGCAAAGATGCTGGTGTCATGTTTAATTTGTTTAGAAACATTTGACAAGTCTCAAAGACTCGAGGACTGATACATTTTCCAAGAGCAAATGTAAGCTGCTGTCACACTAATTTTCAGCAGTATATCACATATCTTCCACGTGGCATCATAATAGCTTTTGCTGACAAACACCCTTTCTAATGCACTATAGAATCACTCAAATATATATAATATACTTTCCAGTTCTGTATTTTGGAGACCACCCCTCCACTACCATTGCATATGTGCTGAATGTGGGCAACACCCACCAACTAGAACTGGGTACGATTAAAAGCAATGTCACAGTGAGTGCTTAAGTAAAACACAACATGTACAACTTGTAGGCCGGGCAGAAACATCAAGCACACAAAAGCCGATGGGAAAAATGCTCAAAATAAGTCTAACCACTGGTAATTCTTCAGCGTAGCATTCTACCCCACTATTCTTTTGGTCACCATGTCACCACAGAATAGGTCCAGCAATATGCAAATCAGTCTTGGCCCTACTCCAATAGGAAAAGTCCAGCTCGAACTGCCAAGCCAAGTACTCTCCTAACCAGAACAAAAGAAACCCAAGACTGGGCTTGCTCGATTGGGGTTCATCAGTCGGTTGCAGTTTGTTGCCAGTGGCATAGTGAGCACAGGACTCACATTTGCGTACACAGTTGTTGAGAATTTCAATGGGGATATATATAATATACTTTCCAGTTCTGTATTTTGGAGACCACCCCTCCACTACCATTGCATATGTGCTGAATGTGGGCAACACCCACCAACTAGAACTGGGTACGATTAAAAGCAATGTCACAGTGAGTGCTTAAGTAAAACACGACATGTACAGCTTGTAGGCCGGGCAGAAACATCAAGCACACAAAAGCCGATGGGACAAATGCTCAAAATAAGTCTAACCACTGGTAATTCTTCAGCGTAGCATTCTACCCCACTATTCTTTTGGTCACCATGTCACCACAGAATAGGTCCAGCAATATGCAAATCAGTCTTGGCCCTACTCCAATAGGAAAAGTCCAGCTCGAACTGCCAAGCCAAGTACTCTCCTAACCAGAACAAAAGAAACCCAAGACTGGGCTTGCTCGATTGGGGCTCATGGGTACAGCATTATATCTATCAAGAACAATGTCGCAGATATTCTCAAGTCGTTGCAGCAGACAAAAAAATAAATAAATAAATAACAAAATGATACGGAGTACTTCCGTAACATAAGCATTAAACATCTCGGTCATACATTATCCTTAAACAGTTTGTCAGCTATCAGACAATTATTGGTCCATAGCACATGCATAGCCCCCTATAGCCGTGGAGATTACCTCAATTGGATGACTCGGACGTTACCAGCCCTGCAAACATTCTCCCATTAAGAGTCACCTCACCCGGTAGGTGCATGCATACATCCCCCCCCCTCCCAACCAATATGTGTGCATTGGCAGTAGCAAGCAAACGGGTCATTTTGAAGCTGCTCGCCCGCAGCTTCTTCTCCTGCATTTTTCGTGGCGATGTAGCAGCTAGAGAAACGGCAGGCAGTTTCTGCATGGTTGGCGGCTCTGGAGTTTCGGAGTCAGGCGGCCATCTAGGTCGCCGACTCAGCCACACCCCCATACCTGTCATGACTTGATTTGGTTGACAGCACGCATTGTTCATGGATCAGTAGGCTCTCTACTATGAGAGAGAAGGATTGACATTAAGAAAACACTTTAGAATTCTCAACAACTGTTTGCCTTTATCTCAGAGGATGGTGTGATATTTATTGCATTTCAAAGATTGATAAGGATCAAAAACGTGAGAGCATGATTGATACTGTTATGTTCCATATAGGTACCCTAATATAGGCCCGGGTAATATCATCCACCTTCACCTACATTACCTCCCCTACACTACACAGTAACAAGCCTTTTAGGATTGAACCTTTACCTAGTTCTAGTCCTGGGCGCAGAAGCAGGGTTTTCCCTGAACAATAGCATCCTATAACTTCATCAATAGACTCACAGAGTATGAATGAATATTCATAAGGGTTCTTGGAAACCAGGCAGGTGCTACACCACCTGCATAATATCTACGTACAAGGTTCATCCCATATGTCATCCTCAAATCCAACAAGGGCTAATACAAGAAACAAGGGACAAAGGAACCCTAGATACTTTCTGGATAAATACAGCACATCTTGCTAGTGTTAGCTAGAGGAGACCGAGACTTCCAGCCGACACACTGACCAGAGACGCTGAGGCCCCTGCATGCAGACGCTCCAGCTGAGAGTGGTCTGACAAATCCCACACGGGGTGTCCAACTTGAGACCAGGACGGGATCCCACACTCTCCCACTTCAGGTAATTGGGTTAGACTAAATCCTAGAGGGATTCTTGGCTTCACACCTACTCACATACTAGGTACACTTAGGTACATCTAGATAGGCATCCTAGGAGTATGCACTTTCTTTTTATCATGTATTTTATATTCATGTATGTATTCATGACTATTGCAAGATGGTAGAACTGTACTATCCTTTTATATTCACTGCTGGTCATATATATCTGCTACGGTCTAACGGTTGTTGCAGCACATCTATTTTACACTAGAAGAACAACTGTGCAATAAATTCTTATTGTAACATGCCTGACTGGTTCTTCTGTGTAACTCTCTAAGACCGAATAAGTGAGCACGAGTGACTGAGTGAAAGGTAGTACATTGTTTCCACAATTCTGAGGGATCAGGGTTGTCATGTTCTAAGGTTGTCAGAAACTATTCTCGCCTCGATAAGAGGAGATTCTGTGAGTGGCACTGGAGTGGCACTGTGAGCTAGCTAATGCAAACAGGTTAACATACTCAGTGGGGGTGCTCAGTGTTAGTCTGCCACCAGTCCTACAGTTTATGTTATCCGAATGCACAGATTCTCTAGAGGAATATATAGGAACTACACAACAATACACAAATGAAGGATATAAAAGCTATCACATCTCGAAGAAGTATAAGTGTCATTGAGTTCCATGAATTATATAATTGTATTGAACAATGTGAAAAGACCCTATGTATACATGACCCACAACAGCCCTGAAGATGTGTCATTTAGTGAAATATGTGCCAGCTGTGGGTTCGTACCTGTTTTACTGTTACAATCTTGGAATCATGGCCAAAGGAGAATGATTTAGTATAAAACTGAATATGTACAATACATTTTCTAATGCTCTGAAAAATATATATATTTTTTTATTTTCCTTCTGTATGTGGAAATATATGTAAAATGTAATTTTAGAGTTGTAAATAGTAAAGTGTGTAATCATTTATAAAACTGAAAAACAGCAATAAATGATGACCATATTTTTTGTAAATGTATCCCCCATGCAATATGACTTTTCATGTGATTCATATGAAACTCCCTAAGGAATTAATTGCTAATATAAAAGTAAATCTTGGATCAGATGAATTTGTGATCCCTTAGATTGAGTTGCGCAGGGCCATATCGATCTTTAAATCTATTCTTGTTTTTGTGTTTTGCTAAAGTGACTTAGTTGTCCAGAACCTGAACAAATATACCACATAGAAATATATGTACAGTGGCTGTCAAAATCTAGAAATGCAGCATGCAGGGGTAATCAGCCCTGATAATTTCTCGGGATGCATCCTAATCCATAATTATTTTGCACACCATGTCACCACAAGTTGGACTTAGATGTGGGACCTGTGCACACTGTCTCACTGGAACCAAATTGTATTCACCAGATGAGCCCATAACTAGGGCGAAACCAGTCCTGGGTTGCTTGTGTTCCAGTTCAGGGAGGACATGGCTTGGCAGTTCGGGACATACTGTTACGATTGAAGCAGGGTCAAGGCTGATTTGCATATGGCTTAGTCCAAACTGAGGTTGCATGGTGTGCAAAATAATGATGGATTGGGATACGACACGAGTAATTACCAGTGACTGAGATTAATTCAAGCCTTTCATCCATCACGTTTTTGTATACTTTAGTGTGTCTGCTTAGGTGGTAAAGGTATCCCAGACGTGGATCCTGGGCACACTGTGTCACTGCAATCAAGCTGTACCCAGCTGAGGAGCCCATAATTAGGGTGAAACTGGTCCTGGGTTGCTTTTGCTCAGGTTCAGGGAGGACCTGGCTTGGCAGTTCGGGCTGGACTGTCACAATTGGTGCAGGGCAAAGACTGATTTGCATATAGCTGGGTCCAAACTGAGGTGACATGGTGGGCAAATTAGCGTTGGATTGGGATGCAGTGCTGAGTATTTACCAGTGGCTGAGTTTAATTCAAGCATTCCATCCATCTTTTCTTTATACTTTATTTAAGAAGAACGCAGCCGGAGCTTCTGTGAAGTCGGACTAACTGGCGATGCATCATGGGCAGATCGACAAGTAGGTAGGTCCCAGTCTTCTCTAGTTTTTCAGAGCAATTTTAAGCAAACATTTTCTAGGTCACAAATGTAGTATTTTGGCTATCTGGCACTTTCAGCACCACTTCCAGGGTCCATGACTGGAGAGGCAACACTTGGATGGTCAGAACTCATTCAGACTGGGTTCAGGTGTGGATTCAAGATGGTTGGAGTCTTTTCTGACCCTGATGCTCTGATCAGGAAACCAACCAACTAGACCTTGTAGTCACTCTTGTAGTCCGGGGTTCAACTAATGGAATAGGGCTCAAGCAGCAGGGCAGGCCTCTGAATGTTCAATGCACGCTTCAGGCAATAGAGAAGTCCTTACAAGTATGATCACAAAAATAAATTAACAAAAGTCCAACTGCCCTTACTGTTTGTTTTGTTTGTTTGCTTGCAAGGCTTACATTACCTTGTGATTGATGTATTATCAAAAGATGTGCATAGAAATCCTTTGGGCAGGAGACAATATAGAATATAAAATTGGTTGGGTAGGCTGGGAGGAGGTCAGAAAATAGAAAAAGAAAATGAGTGTGCACCCATAGTAGGGAAGATGCGGGCTCTTAAAATAATGTGGTAAACAAGAACCTAGGCAGGAGTGCCACAATGTGAAGTTCAGACCCTTGAAATATGAACATTTGAGAGAAAAAGACCCTTGATCTTCCCACCCAACATATTCATGAATCACTCTGGGTGTTGACTGAAGTTCAGTTGAATGCAAGGATATTGTTGGGTTTGAGTGCACACTACTTTCCACAAATAGTAATCCCTTGTTGGCATTATTACCGACCTGTTTAAATATTCCTCAGCACCATACGAAATGGGCACTTGCACTATTATGTAAGAGCTTAAATTGCCAAAGTGAAGTGGGTAAGGTTGCTCTTTCCCCTGATTTACCAGAATTAGATTTACAGATACCGTCCACATTGTGGCCTATAAGAGCCAATGATGGGCGATTCATTGCCTCAATGGAGCCTGTAAAGGTGAAGGTTGAACCTCAGAAAAAACTACTCAGAATAATGCGGTACCTGCTCAATCCTGATTTGAAGGAAGGAATGCACCCTGTTATATTAAATTTGATTAAGCAAGGGGTTTTAAAATCTATAGCCACTAGATGTAATAACCCCTTATTCTCTGGATATGCTTGGTGGAGAAAGACAACATGTACGGGTTCATATACGATTTTAGGGCCACTAATAATGTTATACCAAGCTTCCCCATGGTGCAAACCCTGCCATCATCCTTTCTTGCACCCAACAAACGTTCAATGGTTCATCGTGGCTGATCTTTGTTCCACTTTTTTCTCCATCCCCATACATGAGGAAAGTTAGTTTAACTTCCTGTTTACATTCTGAGGGTTTCAGTTTTTATAGACCCAACTTCCTCAAGGATACACAAAGTCTCTCTCAATTGTTTCCCAGACCCTGAAGAAGGATCTAAATAAGTTGACTTTATCGCAAGGTTCTTCTTTAAACTAATATGTAATTGACATACATTTTGCATCTATTACCCGAGATCAGTGCAAGAAGGACACTGTCTATCTCCTGGACAAATTGGCTAATAAAAGGCACAGGGCTGGGCTACCACCATGTTTAAGGTTTGTAGTAGCTATCGCAATTCTAGTTTAAGCATCTGAAAATATTTAGGGCTATTCACAAATGTAATATCCACACTTTGTCAGCAGTACATAACTGTTATCTTTAGGGTAAAATTAATTACAACTAAATCCAAGATTTAAAGCCAATCATTATTGAGAACATCACACATTAGCCAACACGCGTTTCAATATATGATCCTCTCTTCAGGGCTTTCAAAATAGTGTATAGAAAATAGCCATTATATAGCAAAATTTCAATCATAATTATAAATATAAACTTACGAATGTAAGTCACTACTTGCAAAAATATACAGTAGTAAATTCAGCACCACACATGGCCAACCAGTGATACAGCAACACCCTCCCACAGAAAATAAAACCCAATATGAAATAATGTTAAATTAAAAGAATTTATTTAAAATAGTCAAGCATATAAATAAATTAAATATGATGTTTAAAGAAAATCTAAAAATAGTACATCCTTAAATATTTCAATAAACCTTTTGAATTTATAAATTATCACAACATACAATTTTGTTAAAATATAACTTGATTATGTTTTATTAAGTCATACATAAATTTAAATAACTGGTAATGCCTAATAAAATTGTGGTTCTTTTACTGTAGGTTGGAATTTAGTTTTTAACTTAAACTTCCCAAAAATTGTTAATTCAACTTACTATATTTATTTAAAGATTTAATTCAAAATTAAGTTAATGCTACTGTAGCATTTTGTTCTCTTGCACTGCATTTAAAATAACTTTATACAGTGAATTTACATTATTACTTAACATAAAAATATTTTACCAACATGTTTTTAAGTTAAACTTTATTTACTCTTCCCTCTACTTTACCATACAGAGATCTCCGCCCGGCGAGTGAGTGTATATCCCTGTGCACTAGAGGAAGACAACACTGCAGATTTGCTGGTGGGTACCCTATCAAATTTTGCTCCTCACAAACACAGCTATGAAATGTTACAGTTTGGCTACTTAGATCTACTCTTCTTACTTCAAGGGAGTTGCTCCCCCTAAGAATGCCTGTGCTCCTGCTTCTCGGGCACTGTCTAGCCCAAGAGCGTCTCAGATAACTGCTCCTGCTTCAGTCTCATTGCCGGTAAACCTAAATGGTTACGCCTGTATAACCCTCTAGAGCCTAGGCTATAACAGTAAATGAGAAAGACAAGTTCTAGCAGGATAGATTCATTAAAATAGTAACACAATAACTTATTCATTGTTTTTACTGGAAAAAGGGAAATTATGACTGGTTACTTCTATCTTTTTTGCATTAATAAAAATATTAATATCTTACGATATTAACCAGGGCATCATTATTATGCAGAGCTAAACAAGTAATATAGACAACAAGAAAAAACATTTGTTTTCAACTAGACTTTAGTAGAAAAAGTACAGAAAAAAGGTACATATAGAATATGCGCATAAAATATTTTAAGGTGGGATGTTTTTTTACAAGCACATATGCATGCATATCAAGCACAATCCTTGCTGAATGTACAATGTGTTAGAGTAGACGGTTGAATCTGTTGTTTAGAATACCATCTCCAGAGTAAGAGAAACAATATGGAGCTCATAGAGTGATGGATCAAATGTCTCCATAAACTTTTATTAAAGTTTGAGCAATGGCCGATAGAAAAGATTTTCAACTTTGATTTGGAGATCTTGTGAGGCGAGCTCCTGGTGTAGAGGGTCAACGTATTTTTGCCTTGTGACTCTAGGCCTCTTCAGGAGTATAGGCAAGTACATCTACCAATGCTTTAAAGGATAAATTGAAAGAGAACAATCAAAGGGTAATGTGGACCCATGTTTACCTGAAAAGATATCTAGGTGTAGTCTTAAACAGTGAATTATTAAAGAACTCATGCATGATAAAATGTCATTCATTAGTGACATCAAGTGAGTGATGATTAAAATAATCCTTGTCCCATGCAAAGAGTTAAAGATAAGGGATGCAGTATAATAGACATAGAGTTAAATTTTGACCCCAAATGAGAATTCTGATAGACACCGCAGATCGTGAGGAGCGCAAAGTGGCAAAAAAATATTGTGGGCGTAGCTTGACCCAAACATGTTAAAGCACATCAGTGATCCACTACGAAAGGTTTGAAAAGGATGCTTACCATTGGCTGTAGGAACTACAGGAGACAAGCAGCAAGCAGCATGCAAATGATGCCTCGGGGCACGGTGGTAAAAGCAAGAAAGCAATTACTGGTTTGGGAAAAAATTGAGCAAAAGATCATTAACATAAGTTATAATTAAAAGGGAAACAGAAGTGAGGTGACTTCCCGCTTCCACTGAGAAACTTACTGGAAACTATTTGAGATCTTGTGTAGTCCCCTCGTCGTGGAAAGTGGCTCAGGAGAAACTCAGGTCACGTTCATGATTCTCAAAGGAAGCCCCTGAGTGAAGTGGTGCTAGGCAAGGCTCGCGCATGTTAAAGTTCTGTAGTGGCGGTCGCCATCTTGTCAATTAAAAGAACGAGCATGTTGGTGTTGAACGACTATGCAAAGGTTTTCTGAATTGCAATTGCTACATGGAGGGGATGCTACATGGACCTGAAGTCAGCCTTTCTATCCCTCTTCATGTCCCAGGGTACCTAGCTTTAACCACAGCTGTGCAGTGGGGGAGGCACTGACAATGCGCTCAAAGCGCTGCCTCTCTCCTCACAGCATGAACCATGCCCAGAAAAAGTCTGAGCCAAGGGTGGGCCCATCCTGCACCCATCAGCGCCAGGAAGAGACAGGGCAGGGCCACCCCCTTGGTTTTATTTAATTTTTTTGTTTGTTCTCATTTTTGTCCTGGAGGGTAATCCTGGATTCTGGACTCCAAGATAAGCCTAGATTGCTGCAAATGAATCCTTCTTTTTCTACTACTACTGCTTGTATACCTCATTGACTTTCTAGTCACTAACTCCATGGCAAAAAAAGAGAGCAATGGACCTAACTGAGTGGTTGTTTGTGCATCTAACTTTCCTGAAAAACTGTTACTGAGTTTTACCCTGGTGGTACTTTCTTCTCAAACTATCGCTGTGGTAATTAAGTGAGCTGTCACTGTTACATCCTGGACATGCTGCCTAACCTACAGAGAGTGTTTTTTGTTTTAACCCTATGATTATCTGTTTATAAACACCTGCGGTAGCTACCTTTTTATGAGGCACCTGTCTTGCAGCTGACAACTTTCATGGGGAAATATTAGAGAGTTCCCAACACATAAATACTGCCCAGCTGTATTCTCAGCCCTCGGACAAGACTAAAATTCTCAAAGACTCTTTAAACTTTCATTTATAAAGCTATACATTTGTGTGCTCAAACGTAGTGCTCGGGAAAGATCGCATTTTAAAAGCTGTTTTAATCTGTGCTGCTTCATGTGTTTTTGATATGTTATTTTTCCTTTCCTTTTTGAATTAAGACTGTGTGCTTATCTGATTGGCCAAATTATTTAAGGTTTTATTTATTAATACTGTTGACCTGCTATATGAATTACCGTAAAGCACTAGGTTAGTGATTACACCTTATGGAAATTAGTTGTTTTTTATACAGAAATGCTCTATTGATTTCAACTATTACACAATTGTATCAAAGCATAAAGTGCTATTTGATAAAGGGAAAAACATGGGGAAAAGGAAAAGTATTGGAAGACACTCAGGTGAACCTATTAATAAAAAAATCAAACCCGATCTCAAACAATTGTACCTTGCAAGATATAGATAACTTAATAGAAGAAGTGAAGCAAAATCTTCATCCCACTGCTCAAAACCCCTCATGCCCAAATCAGGCAACCTGCCCAAAAATGCCACTTTATTTAATAAAATGGGTACCTCATCCAAACCCCAAAGCTCCAAACGATCTATGGAAGTTCCCTTACAAACTGCTAGTTGCTAGGGTTCTACAGCAATCCCATGCTTACCATCTGATTGCCCTGTACATGTAGTCCCTCTGGAAACCCGAACAAGTTCTCCAAATCGAGTGCCCCTGGAACCCATAACAGTTTGTTCAAATCAAGTCCCTTTGGAAACTACAGTAGTCTGTTCAAATCGATTGGCAGAAGTCTTCTCAATGATAGAGCCCACTACTAAGCCTCGAGAGAGGACTACCCCCAAAATGCTGCCTGTACAGACATAGGTGGCCAAAGATCAAATAAATGAACTCTGGGTAGTTATTATGTATCATGAGGACTGAAATTACTGATTTATGAGCCAAGGTATGTGCACTTTCGTATTCATGTTATGCAGGGCACGACAGGAAAGGCCAAGAGGTTGGTAGAGGTCCTTTTTGGAAGAGAGTTGCACAATTACCCCATTTAATCCAGTATGCAATATAGCCCCACCTTGCAAATTAAAGGACTGCCCATCTAGACCAGAATGTATTCCTAGGCCTCTACCTGGAATAAGGGATCCGACTCCTTTTTCTTATCAGTCTGCTCACCAAGTGCCTCCTTTAAAGCTTCCCAGGGGTTCTGCCAACGCAGCACTAGTGAAGGCTCCTCCTACTTAGGGCTGAGTCTCCCTAACACTAATATTCAAAATGCACCCCCTTTAATCCCCGCCCTGAGATCCCAAGGGGTCCTGCTAACTTTAATCTTGCTAAAGACACTTATTATTCTAGGATAAGATTCCCAAATACTATTACTTCTAACGTACCTATCACTAAATTTCCCTTACCATCCGTTCAAGAACGTTGGGAAACAAGCCTAGAATCTGACACGTTTGTGCATCTCAGGACTATATATACATGACAGGAGTTCCTAAGCTTCATTCACACTATAGAGAAAACGAGGTTTCCCTTATCAATAAATCCATCTGTTGGATAAGGGACGTCCGAAGGTGCTATAGTGTGATCCACTCAGATATTCTTAAGGCCTCTAGGCTACCATCTTCATCTGAATTGTTTAATTCCATTAATCTAATTCTTTCTCACCCATTCATAGTGAAAGGGTTATTAACACTGGAAGCCTGAACATTTCTCCAGCAAATTCTAGCATTCAGTTTAAAGTTTATCAATCAATCAGTCAGCGGCTTGTAAAGCACAACTCCTCACCCGTAAGGATCTCAAGGTGCTGGGAGGGGAGCTACTGGTACACCGAGGCACTGTGGTTCAGTCAAAGAGCCATGTCTTGTGGTCCTTCCTGAATTGAGGCAGTGAAGGTGATTGCCTGAGGCGGAGAGGCAAGGTATTCCATGTCTTTGCTGAAAGGTATGGGAAAGATCCTCCTCCATCTGTGGTCTTGCAGATATATGGGATGGTAGACAGGGCCGATGGGCAGAGCGGAGGTCTCTAGTGGGTACGTGGAATGCAAGGCGGTGGTTGAGATACGCAGGTCCTGCATCATGTAGGGCTTTGTAGGTGTGTGTGAGGAGCTTAAAGGTGATTCTTTTGTTGAAATTGTGTACAGTAGAACTCTCTCGAAGAACATGGAGTCTCCAACTATCTTGATACAAAGAGATCAAATTGATGAGTTTGCCAATGACGCAGCCGTCATTGTTGGTGCAGATTTCAAAATTTCCTTTGAACCTTCAGTTCTTCTGAAGGATATTGCAAGAGCGGAAGATCAAATTTGGGGTATTCCCTAAGTCTTAGCCCAACCTACACGGTCTTACGCTAAAACAGCCTTATAATTGATTGATATAGTTTGAAGCTGCCAACTGAGAGCTTGCAATGGTCGCACTCAATCTGATTCAATTAGACGCCCGACCTTCAAAAGAAACTTCTACCAGAGCAAGATTGACTATATCTTTATGGACTTGCCTTCTTAGTCTACTTTCTTTGACATGGAAATTGTTCCTGGACACAAAAATTGATCATTTTCCACTCTTTGTTACCCTTCAGGGGTAACCCTGAACAGATGGCCAAACCTCTGTATCAGGCCAGTAGTAGTCTATTTATTACAAATTTCTGAGGAACGTAAGATGGGAGTTCATAGCTACCAAAGAGGTTTCTCTTGCCCAGATATATTTACACCTGGGTTAAATTTTGCCTGACTTCACTGATCCTGGTGTCTCCTCCAAGGTCATTTTGGCCCTTCATGATAAGTGTTTTTAGAGCTAAAAAAAATCTTATTTTTTACTAAGCAATTCTCTCAAAAGAGTTTACCTTCTGCTGTACTCTTGGTACAATAAGTCTTGTTGGTAGGCCAAACAGACTTTAATATTAGCTTTTAAAAGAGGCACCCATTCTTTAATCCAGTCTGCCAGAACTAAGTATAAAGCTGCCCAAAGGCAGTCAAAAGTAGCCTGGGATACCTCCATGTGGGACGATATCTTGAATGCCACTCGCACTCAGAACCAGGCAGCATTATGGCATGTGGTTAGCCATGGTTCAAAAGCATCCTTAATGAGACCGCAGAATCATATTTTTGCCCTGGTTTGGGTTAATCACTTTTAAGCCCTCTACAGTGAGGGAACAAGTGGGTTCCGCAGAGTTTCCTCTATAGCTTTTGAACAGACACAGATTGTGACTCCGCCCTATTAGCTCCTCCATATAGGCTCTAAATTGGTGGCAGTCTCAACCCCTTCTTTAGCTTGGCTCGAAATGTTATGAACAATTTGCTCACAGAAAGCATGTCAGGCTCCTGACCCTGACAAAATCCCTGGGAATCTCTTTAGGCCTGAATCCACTGTCTGGGCTCCCTACTTAAATCGTGGTGCTAATGTTGTTATGGCTGGTGCCCAAATCCCTGTTTCCTGGAAAGGAGCAGAGATAATATCTATTTTAAAAAAGGGCTGCAAATCAGATCCTGGGATCTACCACCCCATAAGTCTTATTGATGCCACTCACAACCTTTTTCGCAAACAAATTATTGATCTTCTCCTCACCTGGATGGAAGAAAATAATATTCTCTCCCATTTCAAGGGTGGATTTCATACCAAGACAAGTATGGTGGATCAGGTTTTTAGTTTTTGGTTTTTGAAGGGGAAGGTAGTAGACCTTAGCAGAGGCAGCCTCTACGTGACACTCATCAACCTAAGGTCAGCTTTCAGCATGTCCCAAGAGAAAAGCTTTGGTTCCCCTTAAGAGAATTGGGCCTCCCACCATCTTTATTGAACATAGTAATTCGTCTACACACAGTTAACTTTTTACAAGTGAGATTGGATCCAAATGGAGAGATAACTGAGAAGTTTAGTGTGGCCAAGGGTGTCAGACAAGGTTTTGTACACACCCCAACCCTATTCCTCCTCTACATAAATGGTTGTGTTAATTTTCTTTAGAACTGTGTTAGCGACTCACTTGTTTTGGTGGGTTTTAAAAACCCCAGCTTTATTATTTTCTGATAACACCCTCTTGGTGTCCAAAACCCCAAAAAGGTTAGGAATCTTATTAAATAGATGTTTACGGAGGGATTAGCCATAAATGCTTCCAAAACTATGTTTATGGCAATTCATCCTCATAGACACTTTAGACTGGTTATGAGGCTTGACGATGCGGACCCTGAGGGTCTCTGACTTTAATTATCTGGACATTCGCCTATCTAGTAGTAATGCTTGGTCAAGCCAGATCTCAAAAAGCAAGCCACAGGGCTGCAACTACATTGAAATTTGCAAGTAACCCACCCATACACCCTATATCTACCCTTCTTGAAATATGAATAGCATTGTGGCTGCCACAACCTATGTTGCAGAATTATGGGGTTCTGTAATATGGATCCCTTAGGAGTTGCTGAAAATAAATTCTTGAGGGGGCCTTAAAACTCCCCCAAAGTACTCCCTTGATTTTTAAACACGGTCTGGACATGCAATCTGTTGCTTCTAAGGTGAGACTGAAGCCATTTTTATATTGGTTAAGGATTTTGAATACTCCAGAGCTGCTTCGGTATAGGAATGGCCTGAGAGACATCCCGGAGAAACAAACATTGTGAGAGACACTCCCATGGCTTAAGTATGTGCAAGAGACCCTATTCACTTTGGGCCTGATTAACCTCTGGATCAATCCGGCCTCCATTTCTTGTAGTTCTTCCAGAATGGCTAAATCTCATTTTTGGGAGAATGAATACAGAGCCTTGATACGTTTTCAAAATCTCGGCTCCCTTATGACAGATTCCTAGAGATGAAATCAGTGCCAGGATTCAAGCCTTTTATGGACTCAATTGAGCCTACCTTTACAAAAGCTCCATACATCTGATTCAGTCTATATGCCCATCCACTTGCCAGTTTTACTGCATAGTGGATGAGCTCGGCTGAGGTGAGTAAAATCTGCCAAGCTTGTCAAAGTGCAGAGGAAACTGCTGATCATAGTTTTGTCTTCTGTTCAGTATTCACCCACCAGCATAAGTGCTGGATAGTGCCCCTATGTAGGAATTTAAAAGTCCGACAGTGGAAAGTTGCATTAAGAATTTGAAGATCTGATACTTAATCTTATACAATATTCGCTATTGCAAAATTCCTCGAAAGTGTCTGACCTATCAGATTCAAGCTGCTCCGTAACAGGGCACTCTGATTGAGCTACTTTTGTATTTATTGTGGCTTTCGGGATGAATTTTCTTCTTTGCCTAAAATGTCATTGATAATTTTTAAGGATTTTAGCCCGTATCCTGCATGTTTTACCTGGCCCTATTATTATACAAATGCACTTTAAGCACTTTAGGACAAGTCACATTTATTAATTTTGATCTTCTTGTATCATTGTACATTATACATATTTCTGATATTTTTTTAAATATGCAGCATTGTAAAACTCTATGATGACTGTTTGCTTTCAAGGTCTGTCACTGAAATAAAGTGATTTAGGATGATGATGATGATGATGAATTGTAAAAAAGAAGTACCATTGCTTCTTACTATCACACCAGAGAAACTGAATAACAAAAGAGCTAAAACCAGGCTCATGAGCAGGCTAGTGTGTTAAACCTCAGTGAACCATATGGACATGGCCTCAAATAAGGATTCAGCCATCTTTAAATGCCAGAGTGGATACCACACCAGCTGGCAGTAATGTACGGAGTTGGCATGGCAAGGTCCACACGTGGGAAAACTCTATAGTGGAGTCACCATCTTGTCATATTCAACACACCAAAGTCACCTATCCCTATATTAAGGAAGATTTCTTCCAATGGAAAACCTGTAACAATCTAAACACCCCAAACTACAGAAGATCACAAGGCATTTCATCACTTTTTCAGAAACCTCTTCAGACTCAAGCTCCGAGTTACCACAAGGAGCCTCTAACAACAACCAGCCCCCCTACACACCAAGAAAATGGTCCTTTTTTAGCCAGAGGGAGGGGCAACAGAAGCAGATCCAGAGGCAGGGGCAAAGGAAGAGCCCAACACCTGGGGAAATTACAAATGCGCAGAAAAGTCTACAGAAGGTTGACCAACCAATATTCATGTTTATAATCTTTCAGCTCTTCTGCTTACAGAAGCTGAAATATCTCTTCTCAGTAAAGGTTAGTCGTTCATTACAACTGACACGCAAGACCACATACATTCCAAAATAGAGGTCTTACAATTCCTCAGGGAAATACACTTACAGGTTTACTTTGCTAGTAAGAAATATTCCATTGACGAAAGCATCCCTGTCTTGAAGAATAAAATCAAGCTTTTGGCCACACATAAATGTCACATCAAATAATGGCTTTTGAGCAAATCATCCTCTGTGAAATAGACTTGTTACATCAAAAACGTTCATTTGTACCTAGAAATCTTCCATATGAAGAGTCACAAGCATTAAAGTCCCTTTCACAAAATCCTAAAATCAAAGTGAAACCTTCAGACAAGGGCGGACGCATTGTAGTCCAAGATACGGAGCAAAACGAGAAGTAGGAACTCCATCAGCTCAGCAATCAGGAATATTAATGCCTCAGAATCCTACCTCAGAACTCAAACACCAGATTATATTGATTACAGAGGAGGCTCATACCAACTAGATAAGCAATAAAGAATGTGACTTCCTTATAAAAACCATCCCATAATGGCTGTAACATATGTATTACCAAAGTTCCGCAAAAACCCACAATACCCTCCAGGACGACCCATCATCTCAGGGCGGGGATCATTATTGAATGCATTGCTCAATACATTGACTATTTTCTCAAACCCACAGGACCTGAAACTAAATCCTACATCCGTGACTCAAAGGACTTTACTAGCAAGTATGATGGAATGGCGTTCGACACTGAGACTCAAATAATGGGTTCAATTTCCATCGAGTCCCTTTATATTGATATACCACAAGATGAAGCCAATACGTTATGGAGCATGCTTTAAACAACAGACCCCAGCCTACCACAGTCCATGCAAAATCCCTAATAGACCTCACCACTTTATGTTTGAAGAAAAATGTGTTTGGCTTTAAAAATTACCTATACCTCCAAGTAAAAGGAGTAGCATTGGGTTGTTATTTTGCCCCAGAGAAAGCCAATATCCTCATGGCTTATTTTGAAGAGAAATGGATCTATGGTGCTGATAATATATAATCTGCCAATTTTAAAACCTGGAACTGATATATAGATGATGTCTTCTTGGTGTGGCAGGGACATGAAGACCTCTCAGCACAGTTCCACAGCTGGTTGAACAATAAGTCCTATGATCTCAAGTTTACAATGTAAAAAAGCAAGATGAGACTCAATTTGCTTTACCTATGGG
Organism: Triturus cristatus; assembly: GCF_964204655.1. Classification (NCBI taxonomy): domain Eukaryota; kingdom Metazoa; phylum Chordata; class Amphibia; order Caudata; family Salamandridae; genus Triturus; species Triturus cristatus. Next base: position 910,632,300 of record NC_140581.1, on the reverse strand, counting down.
TGTCGATAGAGGAAGGCCAGATATACACCAATCTGTATACCAAACCCACTGATTGCAGCACCATTCTTCACTACAAAAGCAGTAATCCAAATTCATTGAAAGACAACCTCTCATACAGGCAATTTCTGTGTATCCACAGAAAGTACATCAGGAAGGAAGATTGCTTCCATAATGATGAAATTCTAAGCAGCAAACTCATCACCCAAGCCTAACCCAAAAAACTAGTTAAGACCTCTCTGAAAAGAGCCCAGTTCACACCGAGGTAGAGCTGCCTGGTACCGAAGAGCAGAAATGATACTATCCCTCTTACATGTGTTATGACCTACTCAACCATTGCCAACAGGATCAAAAAGGTCACCAAAAGAAACTGTGAAATCTTGACACCATTCCAGGTCCCCAACCCTTTGTTCTCGTTTAAGCGGAGAAAAAACCTACAACAACACCTAGTTAAGGCTGCACGCAAATTGAAATCCAAAGACCTGGACAGGCTTTTCAGACTCCCCCCTCCCCCCCCCGCCCCTCCCCCCTAGTTACAGGTCATCACAAATGCGGACAATGCACGGCCTGTAACTTTACTTCCAACTTCTAAGAAGTTACCACAAATGGAGCCAAACACATACTACATAAATTCTCCAACTTTAGCACTGAAAATGTTGCTTACTGCACATGGTGTCCATGTGAAAAATACTACATAGGACAAACTACCCAACCAGTAAAAAGTAAATTCCTGCAACACAAATCTGGGATTCGTTGCAAATCAACTGGAGCCCCACTTGTGGAATATTTTTAGGTAGCACAGAATTCACAGAATTATATTAAATGGTCTGTACTTTTTGCGACAAGCATTGATTCGAGAGGGGGTTCTCTAGAATCTCTATTACTTCAAACAGAGGCCAAATACATCAAAAAATTCCAGACCCATTCTAAGAGTTCTGAATGGACATGGCGATCTATGGGCACTAATCGACACATAAGCCCTTACAGACTATGTGATAAATCCTTGGATTTCCTGGACTGCCATAACCTGTCAACTTTGATCATACTGTATGTGTGTGTGTTTCTCTATGTATATTGATTTACTTGATTAATTAAATTGTTGTTCCTTTATACTGCATGCCACACCATTTGATGACATTCTTATTTGTTGTAGCATAACAATGGTTTAAGCCAATGGTTTAAGCATCCAACTAGTGCTATGGTAATAAACATACCTATGCCCATGTGTTTATTGTGCTTATCATTCACACTTGGGATGCAGTATAATTAACCTAAATACACTCTTCTATATAGGTACCCTGGGACACTTGAGCATCCTTTTAAATCAAGCTAAGTCTTATCCTTTCTTTGTTTACTAATAATGTAACTCACTAACTCCGGCATTCGTTTCCTCCACCCCAGTCTGAGCAGGGGTTGTCCGGTACCCATTATCCACCCTCTTCGATCTATGACCAGCGGTCTCCCTCTCCCCCTACTTTGATCATGTCACCAAGATGAACTGGTGGCTACTCTGCCACTTAATGATGGCCAAATCCCTATCTTAGGTTATCTCCATGCGCTTTACAGAGGTTTAACACAGTAGCCTGTTCATGAGACCGTTTGCAGCCTATTTTCTTATATAGTTTCCCTGTTGAGATATCAAAAGGCATTAGTTCCAATTTTTTGCAATTCACATTCTTTTGCTTAGACCTAGAACGCTAGCATGTAAATGCTTTAAATTTGTCAAGATAGTGACAGCCTCTACAGAGTTTTCCCACATGTGAGCCTTGCCACGCCCACCCCATACATTACACCCAGCTGGTGCTGCATCTACTCTGGCATTTAAAGATAGCTTAATCCTTGTTTGAGTCCATTTCCATCTGGTTCAACAAGGGTTAACTCTGTAGCCTGCTCATGAGCCTGGTTTTAGCCCTTTTGGGTATTAAGTTTCTCTGGGGTGATAGAAAAAGCAATGGTACTCATTATTCATATAACCTTAGCATAGTCCTTCAATACCAACATGCTGGTTCTTTTAATATGGCAAGATGGTGACCGCCTCTACAGAACTTTCCTATGTGTGAGCTCTGCCACTCCCACCCCGTCTATTTCAGCTAGCTGACACAGCATCTACCTGTAAGCAGATTTTTCCAGGTACGGTCTGCACTACACTACATATGTGACCCTTTCCTCCCTAACTCGTGACCCCCGACCAGTGTACCAATGCCACTTCACCTGGCAGGGACCCTCGAAGATCACTAAGGCAACCCCTGTTTCCCCAGAACCACTTCCAGCAGCGAGGGGTCTAAACAAGATCTTTTTCCAAGTAAGTTTCTCAGTGGGAAGCCACCATTACTTCTGTTTTCCCCTTTTAGTGTAACTTATGTTGATGAATGAATTGTGAAGTTTCTGTAGCTAAAGATAAGCATCTGTTTCAAACCTTCCATAATGCATCACTCTCGCTCTGATACGCCTTAACATGCTTGGGTCCAGCCACGCCCACAATATCCTTTTGCCACTTAGAGCTCCTCACGCTCTGCGGTGCTTGATATATATATACATATATATATATATACATATGTGTTTGTAAAAAAACATGCCACCATAAAAAAATTTTTTTGCACATATACTCTATATGTACTTTTTTTATGCACTTTTTCTATGAGAATCTACTTAAAAACAAAAGTTTCATCTTGTTGCCTTGGTTACTTGTTTCAATTTGCATAGTAGTGATGTCCTGGTTAATATTGTAAAATAATAATATTTTTATTAATGCGAAAAATGTCTAACTGACCAGTCAAAATGTCCTTTTTTTCCACTAATAACAATTAATAGGTTATTGTACTATTTTGATGAATCTATCCTGCTAGAGCTTCTCTTTCTAATATACTGCAGTCCCATTGTCAGCCAGAGCCTTCATGTCCATCTTTTTTGCCTTCTTCACCTCCATCACATGATTTTGCCCGTGCAGTCTCTCATCTTTACTACCTCCATCAAGGTATGCAGCCTCCTCCTTCTGGATACCTGATCCCTCTGTAGTTCTGGCCTGCTATCTTTGCCACTGCTCTCTGCACCTGGCTAGTGGTGGTACACATCCTTGCGGCAAAATGGAACGTTTTGCTGAGACAGGACTGTACTATACCTTCCCTTGTGCGGAGCCACAACTCTTCCTAAAGGAGTAACTCTTATGGGTTGTTGTTGGGCAAGTACAAATAGATCATTAATTTTTCTTCTTGCTGGATTTACATGCATACACCCATTGATGTGGGGGAGAACATTCCCTTGAACTGAGTACTCACCTGGTATAATAACACTTGCCTTCATCTTTTCCAGCATGGGTATAGATTGCCAGAATGTATTGATTTATCCCCCACTGCCTACCCTACCCAATTCTTGAAAAGTTCAGATATCAGTTGAATCGGAACATACCAGATGTGAATCATTTTACAATGACTTAGTATCAATGTATTTACGACACCTGAGAAGCAGACTTCTCCAGTGTTTTAGTTTGACATAGTAAATGTGATTTAACAGTATTTAACAATGGAGAACATTCTTTACAAGTTGCCTCCTTATGCATGTTTCATGCATGAGATTCACAAGTATGCCCTAGGCTGACTTAAGATTGAACTGGAACTTTTTAAGCAGGATACATTTTTCCCGCTATGGGACATTTTGATTATCATCCTTTGGAATGGAGGGGGATTGGCTGGCTGCCTCAACTGCCACTAGATTATGTTCTGCTTTAACTATAGTGCATGGATGCCTGTTGTTTTAGATGAAATAAGATGAAACACAGAGACCATAAAAGAAATAGCTAGTTCTAACACAGTAGCTTTGGGATTAGTGACTGAACAAATAGATACCTCTGCCAAAATGTTAATTAAAATAGAATCGCATTAGACTTTCTTTTGATGGACAATAAGGGGGGCTGCTCTATTGTAGTTCCTTAATGTTCTACCCATATTATGGACGAAGGAGTGCAAGGGGGGCTTACACTGTTTCCAGGGGCACTCCGGTTGGAGAAAAAACTCCTAAATTCTAATTACATCAGTACATTTCGTATAGTTCAAACACGTGTAATCGAGGTAATCATGCTTGAAAGGTCGTTTATTTAGTGGGTCACATATTAAATCATCATAGTAACTCCTTTGTGAAACGAAGCATTAAGGAAAACGATTTAAACAACATCCATGGATCTATGCATTATCCCTATGCATTTCGGGCGGAGCCCTTCGTCAGGGGATAGCGAAGAATCTGCAAGTAAACAAATCGATATCAGGAAGGGGATCTCGCAACCACAGATAAATACAACGTTCTATGTGGGTGAAATGAAAACATGCATGTCTAAATTGACGACTGAAAAAAAAAAAAGGAAAAGAAGCGAAAAATGAGCCAGTGTCGACCATATCGTGTTGTCAGGAGTTAAAGAGAAACCCGAAGTGGGTAGAAAAGAATCACCGTGTGAAATAGCCATACGAGTAAGGGTGAGGAGGAAAAACGCTTACCGATGGGTCAGAGTCGCAACGCGTTTCGGGTGAGGATAAACGTTGGATTAATGTTTCACTTCACTTTCCTGTGTACTTTATGATGTTTCTAACTTGATTGAGTATTTACAGATATGACATTTCCACCCACCCACACTTTCGTTAGTCCGTCTTTTACTTTCACGGTAGTTTATTTCCTTCCGCATCACCCTCGTTTGTTCACCAACCTTTGGCAACACGGCGCTTGGCGCGTTGCGACTCTGACCCATCGGTAAGCGTTTTTCCTCCTCACCCTTACTCGTATGGCTATTTCTTCCACTGGTACTTCACTAAAACTCCACCATTTGAAGTTCCAGTTTCCGATTGTCACCAACTTTACGCGCACGCAATGGTTCTCGGATCTATCGGGTGCTTTCCGGTTTTTTTTCATCTATAACACGGTGATTCTTTTCTACCCACTTCGGGTTTCTCTTTAACTCCTGACAACACGATATGGTCGACACTGGCTCATTTTTCGCTTCTTTTCCTTTTTTTTTTTTTTTTCAGTCGTCAATTTAGACATGCATGTTTTCATTTCACCCACATAGAACGTTGTATTTATCTGTGGTTGCGAGATCCCCTTCCTGATATCGATTTGTTTACTTGCAGATTCTTCGCTATCCCCTGACGAAGGGCTCCGCCCGAAATGCATAGGGATAATGCATAGATCCATGGATGTTGTTTAAATCGTTTTCCTTAATGCTTCGTTTCACAAAGGAGTTACTATGATGATTTAATATGTGACCCACTAAATAAACGACCTTTCAAGCATGATTACCTCGATTACACGTGTTTGAACTATACGAAATGTACTGATGTAATTAGAATTTAGGAGTTTTTTCTCCAACCGGAGTGCCCCTGGAAACAGTGTAAGCCCCCCTTGCACTCCTTCGTCTGTTGTTCAAATTCTAGTCCCTACCGGCCGGAAGGGACCATTTCCTGGCACCCTAAAATACTTACCATTGGTTTACTTTATTCACTTGATGAACGTTGCACACCCCGAGTGCCGCCATCTTCTATTCATTTTGCTACCCATATTATGAACATGTCCCTTAGTATACATCAGCGGTGGGCGGTAAACTCCACTGTGCGGGCGGAGTTGATGGAGGTTTGCCACTCCACATGGAACCCGGAGTTTTGCAAAAACTCCACCAACCCGCCAGTTGAGCAGAGTTTACCAGCACACTAACCCCTAGCCTCAGCAATCCCGCTGTGCGGGACTTACTTGTGGCAACAAAGGGGTTTTTGGCCCCCAAAGATGTTCAGCAGCCAAGGGGACTTCATCCCCCAACCGGTAGTTCACTAGGCATCCCCTTTGCAGAGTGGTTGAGTAAGGGGGTGGGGCCTCTGATGACGTTTTAGTAATCCCGCTTTGGGGGACGTACTTGTGGCAACAATAGAGGTTCTTGGCCCACAACGACCCTCAGCAGCCAATTGAACGTAATCCTCCAACCAGTAGTGCACCAGGAAGCCCCTTTGCAGAGTGGCTGAGAATGGGGGCGGGCCTCCGACAACGTCTCAGCAACCCCCGTGTGGGGTACTTACTTGTGGCTAAAATGGGTTCTTGGCCCCCACAACCCCCAACGACCCACAGTAGCCAAGGAGACTTCATTAGGGGTGGCCAAGCAATCCTCGCTACCAGAATTCTGTGGAATTTGGCGGCGTTTTTAGTTAACTCTGTGGAATTCTACAGAGTGAAATCCGCAAGCTCCTTCCAGGCCTAGTATACATCAACAAATAGATAACTGTAAGAAGAGCACCAGAAAACTATGCAGATACAGCGTGGATTAGACCTAAGTCCCAATGGCATCTGGACATGGTGCGGGAGTCTTTGGATTCCGGGGAATGAAAACATTGGCATCAACTATTGTAATCATTTAATAGTGGCTGCTCTATATACAGCAATAAAATCAATAATTGGCATCATCCAATAGTCTTGCAAAGAAAATGGGCACTGTGAATATTTTTATGCTTACTGCTTCTAAGGATGTTTGAGAAAGTATAAGAAAATGCATTATTATTTGGGGCAGGTGGTAGGTACCTCAAGGAATAATAACATTAACTTGATAGATAGATACTGAACTTTATTCGATATGTAAAAACAATATCAAAAAAGTACATACATATAAAAATCCTTTAAAAACAGCTAAAATTACATGCAATTAATAACATGATTAAACTCACAGAAATTAAGAAGATAAGTACAATCAGGCAACAAAGTATGAGACGGTTAGGGTTGCATTGATGACCTCAGCCTCATAGTCATTTTCAAGAAGGATGACATAGCTGCCAGGACTAAAGGGGTTTCCAGGGTTTTTAATTTGAAGTATGCCAATTTACATGAGCGTATGCCCCAGGATTTCAGCAATGGTTTTAAAAAAGTAGTCCTTGGCAGTTGATAAAATCTGCAGAAGAGGATGCAGTGGATATTAGATTGGGACGAGAGGCCGTCACAAGGGCATTTTTGTAGGTCAGTGGCCCAGCAGTTTGGATTGGGAAAAGTTAGGAGTCTAAAAAACGTGTTAGTGCGAAAACGGGTCAGGAGCATGCGGGTAAATGGGGATGGTTCTAGTAATAAGTATTGCAGAGTACCAGTCACAGTGATCAGGTTTTGATAGTCAACAATGGTGGTCTTCTGTATTTCTAGGAGCCAGCGTTTACGGTACAGATGATTTAAGACGAGTCGCTTTAGCTCGACTTTGGATATGTGAGTTAAGGTTGATGGGTCAGCAAAGAATTCCGGGTGCCCGATATCGGTGGACAACCCTTTTACATAGTTCAACCACTTAATGTTCCTGACCTCTGTCAATTTTAGACAATCTGTGATAATTTCCCTATTGAATGGGGTTTCTTTGTTGATCCAGACTTTATGCCATAGGATAAGGGGAGAGGAATTAATCGTGTCTACAATGTGTGTGAGGCCCAATTCTGTGTGCACCATATGGGTAGAAGTGCCTGGGGGGACAGCCAAGAGGTAGCGTAGAAAAGCATTCTCAAGGCGCTGGATTTGTTCGGCGGGTTTGATCACCCAGATCCCTGATCCATAAGTGCCAGTTGAAGTGCACTTCGCCCGATAGATCTGGAGTAAAGGGCGTATTGGGCGACCCCCTAGATTCTTTGAAAAGTTTGTCAGTGCACCTATTGCTTTAGACATTGCTGAGCCTCTGGCTTGGGCCGCAGCTCTCCAAGTACCCCTCTTATTGAAAGTGATGCCCAGGTAAGGGAAATTATCGACGTTGGTTAAATTATTACCATTCAAAAAAATAGTACATGGCTTTTTTCCAATCCCTAGGCCAAAGGACATGGTGTAAGTTTTGGAGGTGTTGACATTAACTTATCAGAGTGAATCCTAAAGCCAAAACATTCCCTGAGATCACCCCCTTTGGTAGCTGTCGCAGAGAGCAGACAGGCTTAATTTAGGACAATATGTAAAGTATTTATGCAGTACCAAAATAGTAATAAAGTAAAAAAAAAACATTAAAAATAGAGTAAGATTTTATGAACAGAATGACACCAAACTACCAAAAATCCATTAATGGAAATGAGAGATGTGTGTTTTTAAAGTTGTATATGAACTACTTATATGACCTATATGAAAAATGCTACACGCCAATGATAGTCTATGGTGTTGGTAGATCAGGACCCAGGCGCAATTCAATGCTGACCCCATTGGAGTATGAGGTATATATATATAGTAACCAGGTTCATCCCATTTTACCTTCTGACTCAGTCTTTTCAGTAGCGTCTTTTCGGGTTTTTTAGAGCAGCTCCTTTAGGTAATTTCTAATGCTCCCAGGACCTCAGGGAAGCATTTGTGGACCAGGATTCACCCCAGAGTGGGCATCCAGCAAGATTCAATCTGGGTTCAGTTGCTACAGATCAGCTGGGAACTCCATGGAAATGACATCTTACAAACTCTTGATTCCCCGTAGCCACACAGGAGGTCAACCAACTGACCCTTGCTGTCTACTTCTTTGTCATGGGTATAGAAAGGAGCAAGCCCAGACCTTCAGTTCTCCTCTCAGGTCAGAAACAGAAAGTTTAGCCCTCTTCTAATCTTCCGCTCGTCCAGAAAATGTTCTCAGGAGGGTGCATTGGGAGCCTGCAACTATGGATGGCACAAACTAATGAGTGAGGATGACACCTGTCACCTCTCTTATCAATGGGGTAAAAGTTCCCAGGGTAAACTCTAACCACTTTTGCACCAGTTCCTGTTTGCCATACTACAAACAATTACACAGTGGACCTTACTCCTGTAATTCACATGAAGAAATCCTTTCACCCTTGTGCAGAGGCTTTGTGCCCACCCTGAGTTGAAGCCAGGGAAAAGAGCAGTCCCCTCTTCTGTGGGGGCTCAACCTGTTTTTTTGGGGTAAACACCGTCCACGGGGTTTGGTATCAGCCCTGCTGCAGGGACAAAGGGTTGCCATCTCCAGGTCTCACCCTACAAGTAATTGTGAAAGGGCTAACCCTGGGCGGAGTTCGCAGAATTGCACTACGCGGAACTCTGCGAAGTGCAAAAAAACTACGCGGAGCTCAGCAAGCAGCGAAGTATGATAAAAAAATGCCGTTCTCGGTGATTGCACAGTGCCGGATGCTTGTCCGCACTGTGCAATCATTGCGAATGGCACCATGCACAGTGCAAGCGGTCCCTGCTTTCCTTTTCTGCTGCTGGAGTAGATTTTTGCTCGAGCAGCATCTTTCTTAACACGAACGGGCAGTTTCTCAAGTCGAGCTGTTGGGAGCATACGCGACCACTCACAATGAGAAACCTGCTCCCCCTCCCTTTTGAGAAATCTCGCCGGGATGTTGATTTTCCACGCTCGGGCTCGCCAACTTGATGTTGACGATCGTAAACGAGGATAAATCGCTCCGGGAGGTTAATTTTCCTTGCTCACATTCGCCAACTTGACGTTGACGAACGTGAGCGAGGAAAAAGTAGAGAAGAGTTTTTTGGAACTCCGCGAGCTCCGCATAACACGGAGTGCAGAAAACTCCTCAAACTCCACGAGCAGAGCGGAGTTCACTGCCCAGGGTTGGAAAGGGAAAGACCCTTTCTAAGTTATTTAAGTTCCTGTATCCACCCTAACTGGTCTTCCTGCTAGGAGAGGAAAAACACCTCCCCACATCAGGGCTATTGTTCCTGTTCTGGGAGTGGGTCCCGTATCTCAAAAAGGTCAAGCACTTGCTGGGCAGTTTCTGGAGAGCTAATGCAAATTAGCATTCAACAGCTTCAGGCAGGGAATAGAACACTTTCTAAAAGTTAATTTTCCTACATATTTATGAAAATTTAACTTCACCAACGTATTGAATCTTTTAAAAATATGACAAATTGTTTTTAAATAACTTTTGTACCTGTTTCCTGTCAAAAGATGCAGATAAAAGTTTCTAATTTGTGCTTTTGATATTTTCCAATAACAAATAGAAAGTAAATGGTGAATGGAATGCTTGAACTAATCTTAACTGGGGAGCCCTCACTACGCAATCTAGTCTTTTGTTATTTCGCATAGCATGCAACTTCATTTTGGAACCAGCCATATTTAAAACAATCGTAACCTGACTTTACTGGTAACAAGCCAGCCCAAACTGCCAGGCCAGGTCTTCCCTGAACCAGAACACTAGCAAGCTGGGACCAATTTTGCCCTAGTTAGGGTTCATCAGAGAGGTATTGCTCAGATCCAGTGACAGAGCATGCACGGGACACACATCTGGGCATACCCATCCCACTTTGGGCAACATGCTAACGTATACACAAAGTAATTAATGGAATACTTAAATTAATCTCAGCCTCCGGTAATCGCTCAGGCCACATCTCAGTCCATAGTTATTTTGCACACCATTCCACCTTAGTTTGGACCCAGCATTATGCAAATCAGTCTTGATCATTCCCCAATTGAAACAGTCCATCCCGAACTGCCAAGCCAAGTTCTCCCTGAACCAGAACACAAGCAACCCAGAACCGGTTTCACATCAGGCAGGTATAGCTTGGTTCAAGTGACAGTGTGCCCGGAACTAGGGGTGCGCGGAATTTGCATAGTTGCGCTATGCAAAGCTCCACAAAACAGTAAAAAATCTCCGTGAGCATGCAGAGTTCCGCGAACATGCGGAATTGCTTGTTCCACCCGTTCGCGATGCTTTTTTCCTGTTCACGAACGCTGTTTGCGTGCTCGGGGGGAAATATCTCGCAAACACGCAGTTTGAAAGAGCGAACAAGCTAAAAATTCTGTGAAGCGTGGAATTTTTGGCAATTCCATGTTCTCCGCGGAACGCGAAATTACCCAAATTCCGCAAGTGGAACGGAATTTACTGCCCAGGCCTACCTGGAACCCATGTCCGGACACACCTGTCCCACCTAGGGTAACACGTTAAAGTATACAAAAAAAGTGATGGATAGAATGCTTGAATTAATCTCAACCACTGGTAATCACTCAGGTTACACATCCCAGTCCATCGTTCCACACTATGCCATCTCAGTTGGGACCCAGTTATATGCAAATCAGTCTTGACCCCACTCAAATGGGAATAGTCACCGGACATTTTCCAGTGTCGGCTCCAGCTCTGCCAGTGAAAATAGCTTTTGAGGCTTAGACACTGGAGGAACATGCCTTTTTTAATTCTACACATGTTCCACTTTTAAATATTGTGGGCAACAATGTGTACTTAAGGGGACTTATTAATATTTAAAAGCAGGGCTTCCCACCTGTCAACATGGGTTATTTTGAAAGGCTTTCGGCTGCTTACGTCCGGCTACACATTGCAGGCCTGAAGCCATGTTTTCTCTGTCACTGTGGTAAATGACACAATCAGTGAAGCAGTGCACACTTGTCAGTTCACTTTCCATTCCACAGGTGTATTTCTGCACCATACACTAGGACCTTTACATTAAAGTTAAATAAATTATAGGTTTGAGACAATGTTCAAAAGTTTTAAAGGTGAGCTCAGGAAGTTCACTCCTGGTTAGAGTGGTTAAAGTGAACAGAGTTTAAAAAAAAAAAGGGCCAGAAAAAGGGAAAGGTTCTGGGAGACCATGCAAATTTGATTAATTTTCTACAGAAAGTGACAATAAAGCTGTATAAAAGGAAGTAGTGAAGCTCTTTTCTACATAGATGTGGTAGAGATTTTTTTTCATGTAAAAAAGGGAGTATGTGAAACCATAAAAATCCATATTCCTATGTACTGAATTATTACTGTTTTTTTATATCCTCATGTTGCAGTGTGTAACAATATATTTTATAATTTAATATGGATGTTGTTTTTTGTTTATTTGCAGTGTCCTTTAGCCTAAATTATGCTTACTATGTTTCAAGCTATTGTATTAAGAGTATTACATTTGCACAATTCTGCAAACTGTTTCTTTGTTTCTAGTGTTGACAACTGGAAGCAGGATTTTAGGATAATTATGAGCTCAGTAATGTATCCATGAATGATATATTCTCATCTATTTCATCTAGCACTTCCTGTAGGAGGAGATTCTGCTGCCTGCTCATGATAACTTTTTGCTGAAAGTAACAAGTTTTTGTCACATGATTAGATTCCATAGATGTGTATTGAGATGTATGTAGTAAATGTTAGCTATTTTAGCATTGGGCTCCATCTGACCCTTCTCTAATGAGAGTTAAGGTCAGTTGATTATTTGCTGTGTGGCTTGCTATTGTGCATTAAACATAAGTTACACAGCGCTCTTTACTTTATAAGGTTATTGATTTTAGATTGCAGTTCAGTGACTGAAACACCTAAAGTCCACTGCTCAGGGCTGGATAATGGAGTGTATTTTCAGCAAGAAAAGCCACCTGGAGTTTAGATTCTTTTTTTGCCTTAGCTTAAGCCTTCAGATGGTTTTTCTTCAATGGCCTGAATATTGCAGAGGTTGTCGCATTCTGTCCTATTGTTTCTGTTTATCTTTCTACTCTATAATTCTTGTTACCTGCCCAAAGTGGTGTAGTGACCCAGTAGAAATTTTCTCTGTGGCAAAACAACTGGGCCTGTAGTTCCTCTGAGGCCTGTGCTTGGGACTGAGGATGTGTGATGGATGTACACTTGCCATCAGGGGTACAAGACAGGGAGGATAGTGAAAATTTATGAGATTATGAGAACTTAGGGCCAGATTCACCCTTTCAGTTCTGGTGTCGGCCAATGGCTGACACCTGCACTACCTCCCCAGTGCGTCTGTCAGCGATTGGCAGGCACTGGGGAGGAATGTAAAGGCCCCTCTGGTTCTATGCACCAGAGGGAGTCCATTATTTTAAACTCAAGCAGCTCGGGAAGAAAGGTTTTTTTCCATTGCTGCAATGGCAGGGCAGGGAGCGCTGATGTCATTACAGCAAAGTGAAAGAAAAATTAGATGATGGGCTTGTTTTCACTGCATCAGTGCTCAGGGGGCAAAACTCAGCTCCTGAGCACTGATTGTTTTGGGAGAGGTATAGTTTGAAAGGGGAGCATCTCCCTTTTAAAAATGATATCTCTGCCCCAGTGGATCCCTGCTTGTAAATCGTCACAGGAGAGCGATCCTGAGGCAGGGCTCCACCCACTATGTCCCAGGGAAATGGGGGAGCAGACCCTCAGGCAAGGGCCTGTGCTTTCCCCACCAGGCCCAATAATTGTAGTCTTCCCTCCTAGGCCTATGAGGTGTGTTGGACCCGGCCTCGTGGCATGGTCCCGAACCCTCCTACCCGACCCGACGGGGGCAGCCCCCACCCTTCGGGGTCCCTCCGGACTGTACCTTGCTACCCGCACCACCCTACGCGACACGGCCCGCCCCGGCCTCGGCCCCAGCGAAGCCCCGACATCGAGGCACCAAGACCCGGCCAGGGGGCACCAAGTGGCCACTCCACCGATCCCGGAGGAGGGGAGTTTCGATGGGACCCCCAACCGTCTCCCAACGCCTGGTTTCGATCGCCCTCCGGCCTTCCTGGGCGCTGGCGCCTCTCCCGCTGGGTGTCTGGCCTCTCCCATCCCGGCTCCTCCGCCCCCCAGGCGCAAGGGTCCGGACATCAAAGGGGTCCAGACCTATATCTGGGGCAGCCTCAAGCCAGGATGGCAGTTGTATCCTGGAATCAAGAGCCCTGCTGATCGGATCGCGGCTGACCCTACGGAGAAAGACTCATTACTTGGAACTTGGACCTCTGAGCCCTGCTGACTGCGTCGCGGCTCCCCCCTTTGCTGAGAAGAAGATCCTCACGGAACATCGGAGCCCTGCTGACCTCGTCGCGGTTCGACCTCGCAGAAGTAAACCCTCGGAGCCCTGCTGACCTCGTCGCGGCTCGACCCCGCAGAAGTAAACCATCGGAGCCCTGCTGACCTCGTCGCGGCTCGACCTCACCGCAGCAATACCCTGAACTGTGTGGACGACGTCCCGGCTCCCGGAACCCCCCGGCTCGAGGATTGAGAACTAGGCGCAGGGTGCCCAGTACCAGGCTAAGACTAAGACTGTCCCGCTACCCCAACCCAACCAGACTTTGAGACTCTCTTGGATCGCTCGATCCACCTGTAAATATTGCCACAGAAACCTACCTTGATAACCGATAAAATCTTATAAGAATAAATACCCTGGCTGTGTCCCTTTGTGGTGGTGGGGGTGCTTGGCTGATACGATCATAGGAGAAGGACCTCACCCAGGAGGCTTCTCAGCGGCGCTCGGCTACTCGCCTACGGAACGGTGGCCCCCGGGGTGGTCAGTCCGACACCATCGGGCTCCCGGAGGGTGCCCTTCTAACAGGGTGATTACCCACAATCTGCCGGGGCAGTGGAAAGCCCACCAGACACCAGGAAACGTCTAGAAAACAATGTACAGGGGTGGGGGCTGCACATCATCATGGGCATGGGCATGCCTCCAACCCTAGAAAAGCAGCAAAAGTCTTTCTACCCCCGCCGGGACAGATGGGGGTGAGTACCTCTTATCTGCCCCCCACAGGGGGGCAGAAAGCCTAGTAGACACCAGGGATTAACAAAACAGAGCCAAAACAAACAAACGGAGGGGGCGGCCTAACCTGGTATTCCTCACCCCGGAAAGGGAAATCATATATTTCTGCCCCCAGGGGGGAGGTAAGAGGTTTACACCAATTGGGGAGGTTCCATCCAAATATGAGTCCTGGGAAGGGAAGAACATCCACCATACACCAGGAATTTTGCATTTGGGCCAAAAGAAAGTGGTGTGGGTGTTGCACTCTATTTTGTCCTATTTGAGGTTGGGGCGTGGCCAGTGGCAGAGTGCAACACTTGCACCACTTTTTTACCCCAAAGGCTAAATTCCAGTGTTGGGTGGATTTTTTACACCCCTAGTGGCCATCTTTGGGCCACTTCCCCAATTGGGAGAACCTCTTATCTGCCCCTAGCAAGGAGAAAGACACTATTGTCTCTTCTGTGGTGGGGTATGGCCAGATACAAGGTAGGACGCACACTACTTTTTTATGTTTTGGCACTATTTTGAATTCCCTGGTGTGTAATGGGCTTTCTGCTCCCCTCAGGGGCAAACTGAATGCAAACTCCCTGCCTAACCCTGCGGGGTGAAGGGGGAGGGGAGAAAACTTGGTTTTCCTGCTCCCCTGCCAGTGCCAGAGAGGGGGTTTTGCTTCAATTTGCCCCATAGAGGTGAAGAAAGCCCACTAAACACCAGGGAATTCAAAATGGTGCCAAAACAAAAAAAGGAGAATGCAGCCTACCCTGGCATTAGACCAAACCCCAGTCTCAGAAGGGGCAATAGTGACTTTCTTCCCCCATGAGGGCAGATAGGAGGTTTGTCCCAATTGGAGAGAATGCCCCAAATGTGCCCTCCCCCAGTGGGTAGAAAGTCCACCTGATACAAGGAATTGGCAAAAAGAAAGGTGTGCGGTGTTGTACTCTGGCATTAGCCACACCCCCATGGATCAAACCAAGTTCAATGGGAGCCCTTGTGACGGGACTCACATTGACCTCAGTTTGATCCATTCCTGTCACAAGCGCTAGGCCCAGCCATACAAGTGGCACAGTGTTTTTCTCTGCACAAGTGAGATAACTCTGGGTAGCAAGAATTTTGTGGATCCCTTTGGATTCCAGAAATTTTCGTCACAGCAATGTAAGGAAAATGTGTGATTTCTGATAAGGTTTCAATGGCATTGTGGGTACCAAAACCTTATGGGATCCATGCAAGGCACTCCACCCTGGAATCTCCTGGTTGTCTAGTTTTCATAAATGGTTGGGGTTTACAGGTTTGAATGGATGGTGCCCCAGTGACCCAAATACTGCAGTTTCCCTATTGCTTATCTATCAAAGTAGCACTTTAGGGGCCTTTTATGTCATGGTCTCTTGGCTCACCACACAAGTGGGGTACGATTCTTATTAGAGGGCATGCGGGAACTCAGGGTGATAGGAAATATTTGGCTACCCACAGATTCCAGATCTTTGTCACACAAATTTGAGGAAAATGTGTGTTTCTTACTAAAGTTTGACGCTCGCAAGGGCTTTTGGGTAAAATTACCTAGTGAGACCCCTGGACTCACCTAGTTGTCTAGTTCTCGTAAATGTCCAAATTGCTAGGTTTCCCTAGGTGCCGGCTGAGATATGGCGCAAAATCCACAGGCACACACTTTGCAAAAAAAGCGTCCGTTTTTTAATGAAGAAAAAAAAAATGGTATGTATCCATGTTGAGTTTTGGGACATTACATATTGTGGGAACTAGGCATACCTACACAAGTGAGGTACCATTTTTATCTGAGGACATGTGGGAGCATATCATAGTAGAACATTTGTTATTACCCGCGGCGGGGAGCAGAAGTTAAGGGGTTAAATAAGCCCTTGTGTTGCCCTTGCATCATGCAAAGTGACAAACGGCAGCATAACTAGTTAAGTGAGATTTACTAAGCTATGCAAGGTCACCTGCAACAGAAATAGAAAGAGGAAATGCATATAATATAATGCTTGTTTTTGTGCAGGCAGGTGTCCCTTCCTGCACAAAAATAATCCTGCCTGTAACACAGACATTCTTGCACCATGGTGCAAGGGTCCTTGTGTTGGCACTAGGCAGCCCTTGAAGGATTTCATTTGCTCTTTGCTGTATCTGACTTTACATGACTTATCTTCTGGCCTGGCTTTCAGAGGGTTTAGAGCCCACGTAATGAGGGTGGCACAGACGATACAAGAACTGGGATTGCAGCTAGCTCCTTCCAAAGTTCCTCCACTCAGTAAGATTCTAGCAAAAACTTGACAGCGTCCTCTGAGGTCTACATTCTATGCCTTTCTTGTCCCACATTTATCCTGGACAGGTTTGTTAATGAGAACATTAACTGGGCCAATAGGGATTCCCAAATTTGCATGGCGCACGTTTCCATTAAACTTGAATAGAGTTTTGTTCAGAGTATATTGGTATTGAACCTGCTCCTGTGCATTCTCAATGCCTGAAGGAATCTGTTGGCAATTTCTGGAGCACAAAATAGAATGCCCTGTACTAATAATAGGGCTTTGTAAAAATGCTTCAAATCTATAATTTTGCAGTTTCCTGTATTGTAAATAAACTTGCCCGTTGTGTACAGAAGTGGGTGGCTACCATCACCTCTTTTGAAAAATAATTATCCTTCTGGTACCTGTTTTCAATTCCTTATTTTAAGACAAAACACTTATTCAATTCACATCTTGTTTTTTCTTGCAGTGTGTATCCAGATGATGAGAGCAGTGCAGGAGATTCAACTGAGCTGCTCACCATTGTGGGCAGCAAATGCCATTCAATTTGCAGTTTTTTTGCTTCAAAACAGAGTTCACAGCAGATTACAGGGTCCATTTCTAGGTGCTAAAAAAGGGTTGATTTAATTCTTAGTTATGAGTGATGATTAACCTTAATTCTTGAAATGCCAGTGTTAATTAGTGCAATATTTTGGCATAGCTATCCTTTACAGCCATATCTGACACACAAACTAATTTCCCTGGTTTACCCTTACAGTGGCTCTCAGAAAACCGGTGCCATTGTACTTTTATGGTTAATCAAAGTGTTTAATTCGAGTACATATTTATGGGTATATGTGACCACATACCTAGCTGCAAAGCAACAAAGCACTTTACAAGAGAAAGAGCTTACTTAATGGGAGGAGACTGTATTTCAGTGGCACCTACATGTGATGGGTGGTTATGGTAGTTACTTCAGGTGAGGTGTTTCTTGATAATATAATCCTTAAACTCCGTTCTTAACAAGAGGAAAGGATTGATGTATCTTTGGTGGTGAGTAATAATAATGTTTATGGTGTTTTGTTGACCCCTAAAAATGAGATCTATAAACTAAAGTAAGAGAGTTGTTTATAGTTTGGCAGAGCTCAATTACCTCTATTTTTTACAGAGTATTATATAGCGCGAACTTGAACTGAACAGGGTATCAGAGCACTTTACATAGCACCAGTTGCATTACATGAGGACACAGTCATTTTTGTTAGGCACGGGGAGATTAAGTGATTTGCCCAAAATCACAGGAAGTTCAGCGTCATTGCCGAGACTCGAACCCAGTTCCCCAGATTTGAGGTCAACCGCCCTAGCTGTTAGGCCAACTCCTCTGCAAATCTTTGATGGTGCCAATCCACCCTACTCTACTTAGAGTCGGAGGAATGCTATATTTACACCAGAAGAGCCTTGCCCGGCTCTCCTGTGTGGACGGATGACCTTGTGTCACATCTCCAACATGGCCACCAACATACAGTAACCCCCTACTTGTAGAAAGAAATTGTGCCAGGACCATTTTTTTCAGCTTTATGAAAAAAAAATTGCACTTTGGAAATTGTTTTCACAAAAAAAGAATTGCTGAGTGTTTGCATGAATTGTGGCACCCGCTTGGCAAAGGATCAATTTCTTCAATAGAACCCTTACTGTAGTGACTCCTTTGAAGGCACAGAGATCACTGTCTGCCTGCTAGCAATGTAAATATGCTGGGCAATCCACTGCCAGCGGAGCATCAGCTTACCTGGAGGTCTGGTGGCTGCCCCTCGCTGTAGAGGTGACTCTTTGTATTGTGTGAGCAAATGACCACTTATTAATAATTTTCATATAGATCTGATAATAAAACCAAAAAATGTGCATTATACTTGCTTAATGTAAAACAGATTGTTGGATCTCACTTTTTTTGCGGCGTCAACCCGAATTTTTCACCTCCTTCTGGACCCTATATTTTTTACTGATTTTTTTAACTCTGTGCACCTTACCACTGCAACCAGTAGTAAAGTGTCTGTTCTCCCCTTTTACCATGGTCGAATTGGCATATTCCTAATGTATATATTTAGCTTACCTAGGATATTGTACAAGATATACACAGGGCCTGGAAATTGGCAGTGCAAACATGGTAGCAGGCCTACCAGTGCAGCCTGACTGTAACAGTGTAAAGATTCCAGTTTGACCTGTCAAAATAAAACCCTGTGACAGGTGAAAACTTCCCTTTTAAATATTATTGTCACCCCTATGTAGACCTCATAGCACTCAAGGCATGGTGCACGGTATTTAAAAGTAGGACATGTAGCATGTCCTTGCAGTGACTAGCACCCAAAAGCTAGTTTTCACTGTGGCAGGCCTAGCTGCTGCATAAAGAAAACCAGAGTACAGATTAAATTCATAATTCTGGATATCTGGAATGGAAAAATAAGTAAACAACTATTTTGACAGGTATTTAAAATCTAATTCAACGGAGAAGCTGGATTTTCAATACATATTAAGGAAAAGTAACCTTTAGAAAGTTATCTCTTCCCTGCTGGAAGCTCTAGGAGGCTAATTGCATTACTGCTCCAGTTACCCCTAGCCTGTGGTTCGCTTGAATGAGGTGTCAATGAGGTGTGAAAATCCTCACAAGGAGCTACACAGTAGGTCACTGTGATTGACAGGTCATCTTGAATGGGCAGGGATGACTCCTCTGAGCTCATTAGGAGAGTCTGCACTGTGAAAATCATATTTGACATTATATTGTCAAATCCTACTTGATAGGTCTGACTGTTTCTCTCATTAATCTTGGTATGCACTTGGAAGTAAGGGAACAGAATGCCAACACAATTCTTGTATATCCACTGTTTCGTTGCTGAATACATTTGCTTTTGTCCTACCTGAATTCTTGCCTTTGGGTTGTACATATAACACTAGGGGTGCTTTTGAAAGTAAGGGAACATGATGACAAGACAATTCTTATATATCCTCTGTCTGGTTGGTAAAGAATCCTTGTTTTGTCCAACCAGGCTTATGTCTTTGGGTTTATTGTGGGGACAGTGGCTGCTTCAAACTTGATTTCAGTGTTTGATGTGGGAGGACTCTTGGGTTACCACAGTACACTCTCCACATACACCCCAGCTCCCAGAGTGCAAGTTTAGTGTGGCTGAAGACTTTTGCCATCTTGACAATGACCAAAGTGGCTAGATTTCACCTTGGGAACTTTTACTCAATTGGTTATGGCATGCGCTGGAGTCATTCCCACCCACTAGCAAGTGACAGACAAAAATGTGGCACATCCAGAAACCTGCTTCGGAGCACTGCTGAATCTGAGGAAGAGGGTTGGATATTCTGTCTGTGACCAGAGAGGAGTCTTGAAGGTTTGGACCTGCTCCCTTTCACACTCAGAACAAGGAAGTTACTGCAGGGGTCATAAGACTGACTTCCTGTTCAAACTACAGGGATACAACAAGCAACAAAAGGCCTTTCCTGTAAATGCCTAGCTGACCAGTAGCAACTGGACATGGACTGGTCCCTACTGTTGGCCTCTGTTTGACACCCTGTGAGTCTCTAAGTGCCTCCTATTAGGTCCCGGGTGGCTTTTGAAGTGTACTTCTGGGGTGGATGGGTATTTAAAGGATTAAGTCAAAAGATAAAATCTTTGACCAGGATGAACTAGATTGGTGTACCCAACCCTTGCTCCATCATGGCCAGCCTCAAATTGTGCCTTATGTCTAGGTCTACTTTGTACTTCTTGGCACTATTCCTACTTAAAAAATTAAAAATGTATATCTCCGGTTCCAGTAATGTATTTTTGCCATTTTGGTGTCATTTCATTTATTACATTTTACTCTTTTTTGTAATTGGTTTGGGATTATTTTGCTTTCTCATCTTATTACTGTTTTGAGACTGCATACATACTTTACACATAGCCATACATTAAGCCTTTCTACTCTGTGCCATGGCTACCAGGGGGTTGAGCTCAGTATAATTCAGTGATTTTGAGCGTTCACCTTGACAAGGGTTATGATCATTCCTTGAGGTGGTGAGTCAACCACCCCAAAGACATTCCAATTTCATACAAAGATGTATATCTGTTAGGGTGTTCAACAAGGAGACAGATACCCTTGGATAACTTACCACAGGTCACAGCCTCCAAGCACCAAGAAGCTTCTGGTTGGTACTGCAGCATACAAATAAAATCGCTAATTAATTAATTCCCTGATTGGTGTTTCTACAGCCAGTTAAATATGGCAAAAATTCATTTTCTTACACATATTCTCTCGACAACGTTATTATTTAATACTGTTTTGAGAGGGAATGAATCCCAGAATATCTATCATAAAAAAATCTGTTCTGCAGTAACACCGAGTTTTTAATTTTTAGTTCAAGCAAACCTTGATCTAATTATATATTCATGGCATTGCACACTACGAGAATTTCGAGTGATGTGTGTTCCTGTCTGATTTCTACTCTGTAAATCATGCAAGAACGGAGCTTGGAATTGTCTGGAAGGGTTAAAAGTTGTTAAGATGCAACCTGATTAATATTTCAAACCTTCAAGAACAAGCCCTGCAACAGAGAGAGCTTTCGCGAGCCTGTGTTCTCTGCCCATCGGATACAGTTGTCAGTTCGGAGATCTCTTTGTCTCCTCCACTGCGCTCTCTGTATAATTTAAGGCGATTCGCTGTACAGGAAGGCGCGCCTTTGATTCCAATGTTTCCTGTAGGAAGCACTCTTCTGCAAGTGCTGTAGTGTAAACATGAGCGACTACAAACATTTATTAAATAGAGCTGATGAATATTTTAATACCTTGGGGACAGCAATTCACAGCTCAATCGTTCCGGCTGATTTAAGTGCAGCAAGGACAATTCCTCTACATCGTCCATCAATTTTTAATCACCCATTTTATTCTGTTTACCTTTTTGGTTAATATATAATTTAAAGCCTTTCTCCAAAAAGAAGGGGAAACAGGACAAGTGTTCATCTGCTTTTAACAAATCTCTGGAGAGAGCTTTTCCCTAATTTAAAATTCATTGCCAAGGGTTTTATATTTAATATCCGCGGCAGGAAACCTGTATTTCAGAAAGAACTTTGACGTGGAAGGAACATCCCGGACTTCGGGTTAGATTTGCTCTGCTTCACTTGGTGAGTCACAGGGACGAAGCGCATCCGAGCTCTCACTGATGGCGCCACATGTCATGAACCAATGAAATCCAGGCAGAATAACATGGCACGCTCTGACATGATGTCAGCCCGCTGCAGCGCGCGAGGCAGCAAGTGATACCCCTACACTCCCTGCCGTGTAGTGCGATGACAGCTTAACAACATATTACCTATCACGAGGAAACTAAAAGCCGAGACTCGCTTGGCTTTCAAAGCCATCCTGGAAACGGAAGGGCATTGAATGTCGTCGAAGCATCAATATGGCGCTATTCCTCACATGACTTTCGAGTAACGTTATCGCGGCCAGGTCTCCGGGTCGCATTGGTTTCACTCTTTGCCACATCAGTGAAAAATGTAGTTATTTGTGTCCTGAAGGCGCTCCTATAGAACCAGTGTGACTTAAAAACAAACCAGCCTGAGGCAAGCAAAT
This sequence comes from Triturus cristatus, assembly GCF_964204655.1. Lineage (NCBI taxonomy): Eukaryota > Metazoa > Chordata > Amphibia > Caudata > Salamandridae > Triturus > Triturus cristatus. The sequence continues at coordinate 910,610,070 of NC_140581.1, read as the reverse complement.
CGGTGGTCTGTGTTACGCTTAATGAATAAAACAATAAGATAACAGCATGCATGGTGGTTAGTGTGGGTATTTTCAGAAACTGTGTATCACCCGAGAAGCAGTGAACTACATGAACAAAAGCCAAGAAGCATTTTGATTTAAGGGTAAGCAGAAGTTAGTAACAGCTTTAGGTCAGGCAGGCACGGGTTCAGCATCTGCATATGGAGTTTTTCTTGTTAAACCAAGACAACATTACGACACGACAGAGCCTGATGAGAACAGCAGAGACTCATTGACAGTATGTCCATTGAGGTGTAAGCACCTGCAGCTTCAGCTGTCTGAAACGTCATGTCATCGACTACTCAGAAAAACTGTAATAAGTACCGAGAGAGTGGACTTCTGGCTAGCCCCCCGTGGCCATGACTTTGATGTGCTTTCATTGGACTTGTCACTTCTTGGATAGGCTGCTCATCAGAAGCATGCCATTTAATGTGTTTTACTTTCCTATCATAATAACGTTGCATTTATGTTTTTTGTGCATACAGTTAAGACATGCACAAACATAGGCCGTCGTAGATACGACAAATATACTGAACACTCATTAAAGGATCTGCAATCTAATATTGTGCTCCTTATACCTTTTAAGTTCACCATTTATAGTGCAAACTTCATTTTCTGACTCCCGTTTAATAACAGTGTTCGTTGTGGGAACAGGTTAACTCTAATGCAGTCTATTCAGCAAAGGAATCTTACTTCTAGCTTCTATATTGTTGTAGCTACGGTGTTGCTTAACTATGACATTTTCTTTCTATGACTACTGGGGCAGCAGCCATACATATACCCGACTAATACCAAACACTTTCCCCTTTGTAAGTGCTTGTTTATTTTTAACCCCTCTGTCGACTGCACACCCTGCTACTTAAGCCTCTAAGCTGCTGCTGCAAGAAGTTCCTCCTTGTGCACTTTAGCCTACATTTGATATATTAAATGCTGTAGTGAATACCGTCCTCTCAAGTGGGCGATGATTAACCCTTCCATTCAGAAGCAGCATAATGCAAAAAAATGGCAAACTATCAAAAGTTGGTGTGGAGCCCCTAAACTTTCACTGAACTTGGCTACCTCAATGGTACACTAAGGATTTGAGCTGTGACTTGAAACTACAAATTATGCAAGTTAGGTCAAAAGTGCAGGGATGTTCAACCTAAGTTCAACAGACCTACCTGGTACCTTCCTAGATTTCCAAAATATCCATATAAATTAAATCTACATACAATGGTCCCAATTCAAACAAGCATTTGTAATGCAATAGGTCTCGCATTTACACGAGTTTCAGCTATTGACATTGTAAATGGCAATGCGTTTTATTTATGTTTCAAAAACCAAAACATAAATAAAAGGCATTGTCATTTACAATGCCAATAGCTCAAACTCATGTAAATGCGAGACCTGTTGCATTGCAAATGCTTGATTAGAGTTAGGAGACAGACATCCTCCGTGGCTCTGCCCTTCAGTAAAGTTAAATGCTGCACAACAGAGGAACTGCAGGCGCTGGTAGCACATCAAATATCTCAGGGGAAAGGTCGAATACCGAGGTCTGCAGAAGCGGTAGGGGGACTTTGCGGAAAGTTGCTGGCGCCCTGCCTCACCTGCATGCATCTGCCGCCCTGAGCAAGCTGACTGTCTCCCTCATAATCGCCGCCACTGCACCCCAGAGTGAGGGGAGAAACTACACCTCCCATGCGCCTGAGCGAACGCTGACGCTATACACGCGCCCGGAGGCGCATAAAGATCGCCGCTTCCTCTGGAGAGCGGGAAAGGTTGAATACCGAGGTCTGCAGAAGCGTTAGGGGGACTTTGCGGAAAGTTGCTGGCGCCCTGCCTCACCTGCATGCATCTGCCGCCCTGAGCAAGCTGACTGTCTCCCTCATAATCGCCGCCACTGCACCCCAGAGTGAGGGGAGAAACTACACCTCCCATGCGCCTGAGCGAACGCTGACGCTATACACGCGCCCGGAGGCGCATAAAGATCGCCGCTTCCTCCGCGTCGCGGGACGCGCGCGGGCGGCGCCGGGCTAAGCCCGGGCAAAGGGCGGGCCGTTGTGTGGCCGTTAGGGGGCCGGTAGGAGTCGGGTCGGGCCCCCCCCTAAGCAACGAGGACTAGCATTTTGCGGCAAGTAATTGCAGGGAGACTGTATATCACTCTAGGTGGGCTAACCTCATTCATGATTGTGTATTGTGTGTAACAATGTCGCTCTGAGTTTGGTGGGGAGGATACTCTGTGCATGATTGTTATTAGCTATATCACTCTACCAACTTTGTGCTATCATATCTACTATTAGTTGTATAGCATGTCGCGCCCAATTAATGAAATATATGCTCCCTGTAAGGGAACTATTGATAACTATCTGGTGAAGAAAGTTAGCCAGATCAATAGCGAGCGGCGTGCTTCGCTAGGAAGGGAGAGTCCTGTTGTGTCACCTGTGGAGTTGCCTGTGGAGTTGCCTGTACCCGTTTTGGACACAGACTGCGAGGCCACAACGTCTAATACACCCACTGTTATGCTAAGGACTTCAATGTTGGTGAATGCTGAGGTACTCTCTGAACAACATAACAGGGCAATCGAGGAAAATGAGGAAACGTCATTGGCCGCAAGACCAATACGGAAGTGTAGGAAAACATTGCCTAAACGTGGGGCGAAACATAACAAAAAAAAATGTGAGCAGGATCAATCAGTTTGTACTGGCCCCACTCTAAAAACTTTTGTCTTCTCTGGTGACCCTGAAAGTGGTCTGAATATTAACTCTGACCAGTTTGCTGTGTTGATTAAAAATCTGGAGGTAAAGATAGAGGAGAAGTTAGCGGAGATGATCAGACCTCTGACTACTATGATAGACACCCTGTCAATAGAGGTGGCTAGGCTTGGTGGCCTTATATCCACATATTTGGCAGTGGATACAAGCGCAAGGGATAGGGACAAGGGCACGGTAGAAGGGTTGAAAGATGTGACGCCGGGCAAAATCCATCACAATATCAGTAATGTGGGTATCATCGCTGAAGGAGTGTCCACAGTAAATAAGACAGTAATCTCCCCTGATACTGTAGTTATACCTGCCGCGTCGGTCCAACAGAATAGAGCCCCAAGCTTAGCCCCAAGGACTAGACCAGATTATAGACCTCCTAGGACCAATTGTTACCTCAACTTGCCACCTGATTGTGCACCCTATGTGATAGTCCTTACTAATGTCCCACCCCGCGGCTCATATTCTATTTCTTCATATGATGAATCATATGATTCACTCAAAAATAAGACAGTCGCATGGCTTAATAAAAACTGTGGCTTCCCAATTCCATATCATGATCAAATATTAGGAGTGAGGAGGGTGGACTGGGTTGGCCCGTCTAAAAAGGCAGGTAATGGGGAATGTATTGTCGTGAATTTTAAACACCCCCAACACGTGGCAACTGTACTCTTAAGAGCATCTGCCCTTATATATAACGAAAATAGTATCTGTGTTCGTCCATTAGGGTACTTTTATACGCATGTGTGTAAAAAATCATCACAACAAATGTTACTTAATCCTGGTGCTGAATTTCAGACACCGTTGACTGATACCCGAAACATATATAACACATTGAAAGCAGGTGGGTTTGGTAATGTTGCCACGATGCAGAACGAGTTTAACAGTACTGGTCAATATCTTCATGGGTCTAACATTATTACACAGAATAGATATGAAGCGCTATCCGGGCTAGAGATGTGCGACTGACATAAAGCTCCTACGGCCCAGGTCATCGAAGTCTTAGGCGTCCCAGTACCTGCCACCAACTCACATGGCAAAGCTTCGACAAGTTATGTTGTCTCGTGGAATATTGCGGGACTAGCCACCAAGATGGCGGATGCTAACTGGGTTAACTACATTAAACAATTCAAGATAATTTGCCTACAAGAGACCTGGTCGGTAGAGTGCGATCTTTTCTTAGAAGGCTATAAGGCCTTTTTTGTGCCAGCTATACCATCACTTAGAGGCAGAGCAAAGGGAGGGCTGGTGACCTTTGTCACCATTACACTCCCGTGTAATATCCGCAGAATTGCCTCACATCACTCTGGTATTTTGGGGCTTGTTTTAACTCGTGAAAATTGCTCTGCGGGTTTGGTGAATTTTTATAACACCCCAAATGCGAGTTCAACGTCTAGTTCAATAACTGCACTACATGCTTTTATTATCACTTCGATGAATGACTTCACCCATAACCTTTTGATTTTGGGGGATTTTAATGTACATCCGTGTGGCGATCTTTTGAGCAAATGTTTATCAGATTTACAGTGTAAGCGCTTGGATGGTTTTCATCTGGAACATACGCTAGAGGGGGAATCATGTAATGATCTATTAGAAAATGTAGATCTTGTTTCAGCAATGACACTTAGGGATCCCTCAAAATGTTTTGACATTCCTACTTTTAAAGGGCACGGCAGGGGCACTTTTATTGACCATATGCTACTGTCACTACCCATGCAGACCTTTTTAGACTCATTTAATATAGTTCACAGTGAATTCAGTGATCATAACCCCCTGACAATCTGCCTTAAGGGCCCCTGGACTAACATGGTGAAAAACAACCATAGCTCTGGTAGGCTGGGTACAACGGACGGGAGGAGGCGACTTAAGTGGTCTATGGTCGCACAGGATCATTTATATAAAAACATTATAGAAAATTGTACTGAGGACATTAAAATTTGTATAGAGGAGGTGGGAGACCTAAGGCAGGTTCTTAATGCATATCATAGCCTGTCGGAGAAGGTGTCAGAGATGTTGATGGTCCCCGCTAATACTATGATGAAAGATGGCCCAAGATGGTTTAACCACGAGTGTTCCAAGGCTGCCCGTAATTTGTGGAGTGCCTTGGCAGCCAAACCAAGAAATCAGGAGGAGCTAAAACTACGCAGGAAAGAATACAAATTTGTGATTGCAGCTCATAAAGAGTCTTTAAGAGATGAGGCCTGGAGCGAGATTTTAGATCCCGCCACTCTTAAAAGTAGTTCTAGATTCTGGGCCTTAGTTAAAAAACCTTTCCTGGTAGAAGACCCTGGCGATGGTTTAGCTTGCTGTATAACCAAAGAGGAGTGGGAACACCATTTTAAACAATTGTATTCTTCTGTCCTTCCTGTAACAAATAACTCACAACTGAGTGTAAGGGGAGATACCATTAAGTTTAATAGAAGTGAGGTCAGGGAGGCTATAGAGGGCTTGATAGCCAGGAAAGCTCCGGGACATGACGGGATTCCTCCAGACTTGTATAAGTCGGACCCGAGTTTCTGGGCCCAAATCCTGGCTGCGGTCTTTAATGCAGCTGCTGAATTGGGCTGTCCGCTGGCATGGGGGATATCAACGATTGTCCCTGTGTTTAAGAAAGGAGATAAGGGCAGCCCTCTTCGTTATCGACCAATCTCTTTGATCAATTCCATGGTTAAAATCATGGGGCGAGTCCTGTTACAGAGATTGTTATGTTGGACAGCTGACAATAAGATTATGTCAATCTCTCAATACGGTTTTTGTAGCGGTCGTTCTACCATAACCCAGTGCCTCAATCTCTTTCTGGTCCTGAGCAAATATACGGTGGCCCAGAAAGGGACTGTCCACCTCGCGTTCATGGATCTGTCATCAGCCTTTGACTGTGTCAACAGGGGGAGGCTGTGGCAGACCATGTCGGAGAAGGGGGTGGATATGGGGATTCTTGTTTTTTTGATGGATTTGCATAGTAACACCAGTGCAAATGTTAGGTATTCTGCAAATGGGGACGTCACTGGTAATTTTGACATCAAGAAGGGAGTTCGGCAGGGCTGCATTCTCGCCCCATTTCTTTTTAACTTCTATATTAATGATTTAGATGATGTCCTTCAGGAGATACAGGCGGACTGCCCTAGAGTTGGCAGGCGGAGTATTCCAGTTCTTTTATATGCAGATGATGCAGTCTTAATCTCTAGAACGGAGAAGGGACTCCAGGCTCTCCTAAATGCTTTTAACAATTTTATGTCTGATAGGGACTTAACGGTCAATAATGCCAAATCATATATTATGCATGTTGGCCGTCAACCAAAAAAGAAGTTTGTTTTCAAATTAGATGATGCTTTAATCCCCACTTCATCATTTACGTATCTTGGTGTTGTATTTGACTCCAAGCTTAGTTGGGGTCCCCATCTGGCTAAAAAAAAGGGGGAAATGTCAAGGGCAAATGCATCTATTTTTAATTTTGCTACAAAATTAGGAAAGAAGCCAACTAATGCAATGATCAAACTTTACAACGCCAAATCAGTAGCTAGCGCTGTCTATGGCTGCGAACTTTGGGGCTATGTAAAGGGAGAACATTTACAGGTCGCGGAAAATAATTTTCTTAAACGTCTACTTTGTGTTCCCGGAAGTACATCGAATATGGCAGTTCATGAAGAACTGGGGACAAAATATTTAAGTGATACATTCGCCCTAAGGCCACTGCTATGTTGGATAAAGCTGTGGCTAAACAAAGAGATACCGCTCACCCATCTAATTGTGAAAGATCTTGTATCATTGGACAATTGTATGTGCGTCCCCTGGTTGCAATACTTGAAATCTTGCTTTTTTAAGCTGGGTCGTCTGAATTTGTTTGAACACCCAGACACGATTGTAAAGGGGGACGTGGTAGCAATCAAAGAAGCTTTTCTTCTGGAGAGGGTGTCACAAAGAGAAGGGGTGGAGCTTATGAAACCTAGTGTCAGAAAATATGTGATTCTTAAAACCTGCGATAGGATGGAACCATATTTAGTGGGTAGTTTCACTTCGCATGAAAAATTTTTACTGACAAGATTTAGGCTCAATATTTTTCACCAACTTTTAATTAGACCAAAATTAGATAATTTTAATAAATCTGCTGCTCCCTGTGGCTGCGACGGAATGTCTCCACAGGACTTGCTGCATTTTACTTTTTTATGTAAATTTTATGACTATCCGCGTAGACGTTATTTGGTTGCCCTGTTGAAAAAACTTAATTTTAATCAAATCAGACCTGCCCTTGTGTATCTTCAGCTTCTGCATAGCGATAGTGTTTTATATGTATTAGAATTTTTAAAATTAACTGTTAAAATAAGGAACTGCCTGGACAAATGACGCCGCACTGTGCAAATTATGTTTAGTCTAACAAACTGGAATACTTTTAATACCTACCATAATCTGTTTATACCTGCACTTTAACTCAATCTTGCTATTTGCCTTATGTATTTTGTACATCTTTTTTAATTATGTCTAATGTGAATGTTATGTATTAGTGTACTTTTATGGTGTGAAAAAACACCGAAATAAAGGTTTTTGATTGATTGATTGATTGATTGATATCTCAGATTGTTATAAAAACCTTAATCCCTTTGATGGGATATTTGATATCAACTTCTATCTTCTTATGAGAGAACACAGCTTTTATGCATCCGATAGAATAGTTTTGCACACTATGCTCACATTGTTCTTTCTATGGTTCTCGCTCACAAAAAAATGAAAGTATATTTCCCAATCTGCAGTTCAGGAAATCGGCCCGAGGTGCTTAACGTGCAGGCAGGAGACCCCATTTTGAAATGCACATTTCTTCCTGCATTCCTTTTTACGGGCGTTATCCGATACACTTGTAAATTAAATCCCTTGGCTGCAAACTTGAAACACTGTGGGAAAGACACTCCAGTAACAAGCATCTGGTTTGTTATTGCCAGCAATGGTGGTTTGCCAATAAAAACAAGGGCTGGTGTAATTTGTGTTCACAAAAAGTACATGTTGGAAGAGGCCAAGTGCTTGGGTAATGTGTTGAGCGTCAGCGACGTTTTGGGCTAAAGGGTGATGACAGGAGCTGGCATGAAGGATAAATAATGTGGTTTTTAGTGTGCGTGGTTGAACACTGCGGTAATTTGTGTAGTTAACATGGTACGGTAAGCTCGCGCTAGAAGACTCTCCGTCGTCTCCTGAACGCCCGTAGGTGAGCTGCTTTCCAGTGTTTGTCGGGACACACTTCGAATGGGGGAGCATCAGCTCGAAGTGTTCACGTTTGCTTGTCTCACAGATGTGAGGCACAAGGAGGTTGCCAGGCACACCCACCGCACAATTATCAACTACTACTGCGTATCACGAAGAATGTGACAAACCGGAATGAGGAACCGGAGTAAATACCATCACCATTGTTCTCGGGCAGAAGTGTGAGTCTGTAAGAGGAAGTGTACAGCTGACACCAGCGTTTCATCAGACTGTATCTCTGCCTCAGAACAACCTGACCTGCAGGTACTGAATGTTAGAGTGCGGACTCGAGGGCTACTTTCATTATTTGCTTTGAGATATCTCTGTGTAGTGTGTGAGCAACAACGCAACTAAACTGGTAAGAAAAACTCCCCGTCATTGGGTGGATTCGTCACCGTTCATACCTGTAGGATACAGTAACTCCTCATTTTCACCAGAAAATGACGGTACGCCAAGTGAAACCAGCCACGACTGCTCCTTTCACCTTTGCTGTTAGTGAGGTCTGAATGAAAAAAACAAGCGTGCGCGCCTAAAAAAGTGTCGGCAAAAGTGAAAGCGTTTCCCTTCCGGGAGCGAGCCAGGGGCACCATGTGTTTGTAAGTCAATTACAAACATATGGTGTCAAGCTCGATCCCGCGAGGTAATTGCCAAACGTGCATGCGTTGCCATTGACTGCAATGGAACGCGTGCACGTTTTTAAGACAAAAACCGAAGCGATTGCTAAAGGTCTTTTGCCTAAGCAGCGCATGCGCGCTGCTAGGCGAGACCTAAAAAGGCATCCAGGACTATGCAAAATAGTAGTCCTGCAGCACTCATAAGCAATGTTCCCTCTAATTTTTTTCATCTGTGTGCGGCAGTATAAGGTCTCTGTGCGTTGCAACTAAGGCTATGTGCGCCGGGAACCAGACCGCGCGTGTGGGTGCAGCGCCAAATATCACTCCAAACTTTTACTTAAAAAAGTGAAAAGAGAGTGCATTTCCACACATGTAGCGCCATATGAAGTGTCTTAAGGCAGGTTTTCAATTTAGAAATACATGCAATGACATGAATTGGTTACACAGGCAAGTACCCTTTGGGTTTAGAAAAGCACAGGACTCCAATGGTGGTACCGTAATACAATTTTACTAAAGATCCTCAACTCTTGGGGCGTGGCTTTGCTGTGAAGCGAAATGGCCGCACACTAGCGCGGCTCCGCCGGCCCAGATAAGCAAATCCGTTAAATATACGACTTAGCTGCCTGGAGTTGGTGGCCCGACAAGCTCAATCGCAACCGGAGTTGCTCGGCAAAGCGGAGGAGTGTTGACGGGCGCTGGCATGGCTGTCGGGGGACAGATATAGCTGCGGAGAGCGAAGGCCTGCTGGCGCGAGAGCCTAGCTGAAGCCGGGGCCTCGGGTGACTGCCTGGCCTGCCGGCGCAAGGGCTGAGTGAGGCGGTCTTGCCCTGATTCTCGAGGCTCCCGGCAGAAAGATAAGGCGGTGAGTGCTGGCGTGAGCGGGCTGCGGTCTACCCTCTGATGGATGCCCGAGGACGACGTGGGGGAAATGCTCTGAGGCATGAACATTGCTTCCCAAAAAAGAAAAAATTGGTCACTACCTTTGAGCTGCCCTGGAATTCGCGCAGAGCTGAATGCATGCTGGACTAGGACGCTACTGAGACGGCAACCCAAGCGCTGGCTCGGCGGAGGGAGGTGTGGACTGCGGCCTGGCCAGTCTCGCGCGGCGCTGAACCCCATGCCAGAGACGTCTTCTGATTTATTATCGGTGCTTGTGCAGACTCCCATACTGTTTGCTTGCGGCCAGGGCGAACGGAGGAAGACGAAGGGAGCGTGCTTGGCGGCCGGTGTCTCCTGCGTTGACTTGGCGCCGCGTGGGCCGATTTCCTAACAGTGGTGGTGCGGTGGGGGTCGGACCTCGGTGGTGGCGAAGACAGACACAGACTCGTGATCCACACTGGGGCTGTTGTGGTCGTACGCCAGAAGAACCCACCCAGCGAGTCTTCGTGGTGTGTCCTTGTGATGTTTCCTCCTATGAAGCCAAAAGGGTTGAAATAAAAGCGAGAGGTGCAGCTTTCGGATGATGGAGGAGGCCCCCGTGCAACAGCAATGCTAATCGTGTGTGGATCGCTGCCGCGATCTCTGGCCTCAGGAGTAGCATGGCTGTCGGGAGTCCCTGGCTGTGGGTGTGCGGTGGTGGCGGCCGGTGGCATTGCTGTGGGCCTGTCTGTTGGCGCCGACCCTGGGCGTCGCCGGGCGGAGGTCCTCGCGGCTCCGACGTTCCCGCTCTCAAAGCAGGGAGCACGTGGGTGGTGGAGTCGGTGCCGGTGGGGGGTCCTTGGCCGGCGGCGGTATACTGGGGGCGCCTGTGGGGTGGCGATGCTTGCATGTGCATAGTGTGCCGCGGGCCATGGTCTTCCGCTCCCTCGCTGGTGGGGATTCTGTGGCCAGCGACGATGGGTAAGCCGGACACACGCCAACCCCGGATAACTTTTGATAAAAAGGCCACTAAAACAGCAGATACCGACACTGGACAGCAGGAGTCTGCTGGGGATCGGGCAGCTGCCCACCCGCCTGCGGAGGATATCCGGGAGATGTTTCGGGATCTAAAAACGAGCCTTCAAGGGTTAGACTCTAAAATGGTTCCGCTTGCAGAGAGAATGGACAAGATAACACAGCGAATGGACAAACAGGAAGGTCGTACTGGTGTCTTGGAAACGAGAGTGACTGAGACGGAGGAAGGTCATACGGAGTTGGACAAGAAAATGTGGGAAATGGATGGTGTACTCCAAGTGATACAACAAAAGAACGAGGATTTAGAGGCCTGGTCGTGGAGGAACAATATCAGAATCACGGGGATTGCGGAATCCACAGACATTCAGAACATGGAGAAATACATAGAGACGATGATGTCTGACCTATCCGCGATGTTCTTAATCGAACGAGCGCACCAGACACTGGGGCCCAGCCGCGACCGGGAGCACCGGCAAGACCAATAGTGGCAAGTCTTAAATTATAGAGATCGGGACACAATATTACGGCTGGCGAGAGAAAAAAGAGCTATTCAATACAAAGGAAATAACATCGCACTATATCCAGACTTTACACTGCAGGTACAGGCGGCAAGACGAGAATTTTTGCCTGCATTTTTCACGGACGCCAAAGCAGCTCTATCATACGCAAAGCAATTGGCTAAGGAGCATAAACAGCGCTCACTGCCCGGAGATGCTTCAGCCGAGGGCAACCTGAGCGACAATGACTGACGGCCCGAGACCAGCGCTCTGACCTCTCAGCTAAGTGCCCTAGATGGGCTCCCGTACTTCTATTGCTTAATCATAGCACAGGAACATTACTGTTGAATGTTTAGAGATTTGATGCCATACCTTCCTGCACTATAATTACAATGTCATGTTGTTGGGGGGTTCACGGCTCCAGGTTGGCGTGCTATTATCTCGGCCACCCTGCCAAGAATGAAGGGGTGTATTGCTGGCGGACCCACGTGCCCCCTTGGGATGAATCCCTCATGTTCGCAACTGTGGGCAGTTTGTTTACAGTTAGTTGGGGGGGTAATGTCACAACCTAATTGGGGGGTTGGTGTGGGAGGGGGGATGCTGGAGTTAATGTTTTATTGTTTGTACCTGTCAGGACCTACACTGCTTTACACAAGCACACTTGCCGACATGACCTATTGGAATGAGGTGTTTGCTTTTACGATTAGGTTGGCGCAAGGCCCTGCTTTTGACATTGTATGTTGTCATTGCATACTGCTGTTGCACCCCAAGTCCATGACACTGCTCGGCTATGGTCCCAAGACCTGCCATTATCGCTATGCCACCCTACTGTCATGACTGCCCTTACATGCATTTCATGGAATGTTAGAGGCCTAAACGATTGCAGAAAGACCAGATTAATTCACTCTTACCTGGCCAGGCATGAGGTTGACATTTGTTTGCTTCAAGAAACACATTTAACATCTGCAGCGGCGGGTTTGCTCCGACACAATAGATGGGGAGAGGTGGTGGAAGCGGGGTACTCAAACTACTCCAGGGGTGTTGCGGTCCTTATACGGAAAGGCCTACATTGGAAAACGCATCGTACCATAGCAGATAAGGAGGGACGGTTCCTTATATTCCTGGGCACCTTGTACAATACCCCGGCGGTGCTGGTTAACACGTATGGCCCCAACACAGACTGTCCTGAATTCTTCCACCTTCTTTTGCAGATACTACAGACAATGGACGGGGGGGCAGTGCTCTGGGGGGGTGACTTTAATGTCGTGCTTTCAACGGAATTGGATAGGCAGGGGATATACCGCGACCATCACCCAAAAGCTGCAGGAATGTTGTCAGACATTATAACAGACCTTCAATTAGTGGATACCTGAAGGGTACTCTATCCAACGGCTAGGGTTGGTATATGTGTGACACATCATAGGAATGCATGGTCCAGACTGGATTATTGGCTCGTGTCCAAGGACATACATACAGGGGTTTTGGATGCAGGACACCACCTGCGCACATTCTCTGATCACGCGCCCACCTATATAAAGTTGCACATACCAGAGCCATATAAACAACCGTTTACCTGGAGATTCCCTTCAGGAGCTCTCTTAGATCAGGTTTTTCGGGAGGAGCTGCGGGGGAAACTGGTGGATTACTTCACACTAAATGAGGGCACAGTGGACTCCCAGGGAGTATTATGGGAAGCATTCAAGGTGGTCACAAGGGGGAATTGTATAGCGCTAAAAACAGGGGTTCTCAAAGACATTCGGAATACCCTCTGTAGAGTGGAGTGTGAACTTAGAGAGCTAGAAAGGGTGCTGTTGATAAATCCTGCCCCAGAAGTCGTGGCCCAGTTCCACTCTAAATTAATGGAATTCCAACAAGAGGCGGAAAACAACATTTTTGCACAAATACACTCAGGCAAGGCGTTAAGGGGAGGGCGAGCGCGCAGGGAATACACTGGTGGGCCTCCTCAGATCCCCTAGGGGTACTGAATATCTTACTGAACTCCACACTGTCGAAGGGGGGGGGTGGCACGATCACCATCGGACATATTGCAAACAATGTTCGATTTTTACCGATGCCTATATACATCTAAATTTAACCCCTCACAGATGGATATTTCAGATTACTTAAATACTGTTGCACTGGCATGGTTCAATGATAGGGCCAGAGAATATATGGAATTGCCAATATCGGCGGAGGACATACGGCAAGTGATCAATAGCATGCCGGCTGATAAGGCACCTGGTGCGGATGGCCTGACGGCCGCCTTCTATAAGGAATATGTTGACATTATAGCACCCCGGCTACTAAAGGTATACCTGGAGGCCATGGAAACAGGCACGCTACCTCCCACATTGCGTGAGGCAATTATCATCACCATATTTAAACCTGATAAAGACCCTACTCAGCCAGGGTCATATCGCCCCCTGTTGCTAATTAACTTGGATGCCAAAATATATGCTAAATTGATAGCGAATAGGCTGCAACCGATGCTCCCGCAAATAGCCTTACCAGATCAATCCGGGTTAATACCCGTGCGCTCAACTGCTCATAATTTAAGAACTCTCTTCGGGCTTTTGCACTATCTGGCCCCTCATGTCAAGGCAGTTGCAGCACTGCTGCATGCGATTAAAGCTTTTGACTCCTAGAGTGGAAATTCCTCTTTACGCTATTGCCCAAAATGGGGCTCAGCCCCTTGTTCATCAGGCAGATGCAAATAATATACACAAAGACAATGGCGAGGATCAGGGTGAACGGGCAGGTGTCAGACTCTTTTGAAATCACGAGAGGGACAAGGCAGGGTTGCCCTCTGTCGCCCCTGCTATTTGCCATAGCCACAGAGACACTGGCGGCTCGATTACGCCAACATCACACGCATAGAAGTATAGGATTCACCTCTAGGGGTCTCCTGATTTCTATGTATGCCAATGACATGGCTATCTATTTGGTCAATCCCAGTGATAATTTTGATGCGGTCATGAGAGAGCTGGTTAGATATGGGGGATTGACAGGTATTCAAATAAACTGGACTAAATCCGTGTTGTTCCCACTAACTGATACCACTGGCCCATTTGACACAGAATTTCCGATACACTGGGCTGAGGACCCAACAAGATATTTGAGGATCAAGGTGAGCAGATCCCTGCAAGAAATTTAGTTGGCCAACTGTGGTGGTGTAATAGATTGGATGGAAAGCAAAATTCACAGATGAAAATCACTACCGCTTTCCCTGACAGGGCGCATCGCGATCACTAAGATGGTTATCCTACCCAAGTTATTATATCTGTTTGTAAACATCCCCATGCCATTGAACTCTCCCTTTTTTAAACGACTTTGCTCCCTTATTCTAGAATTGGTATGGGCGGGCAAACAACCTAGGGTTTCATTGAAACGATTGACACTGCCGTTGACACAGGGAGGTTTGGGCGCCCCAGATTTCGAGCTCTATGCCTATAGTGCCCAGGCACAGTATCTGCACTTCTGGCATCATCCGACCCCGTTTCAGCCCCATGTGGCGATAGAAATAGATCGTGTTGCTCCTATACCTCTGAACGTGGCTGTTTATCAGCCATATAAACAACCTCATCTAGAAATAGACACAGTGGAGGCGACACGCTGGGCATGGGGAGGTATTGCAAGGAGGGCGGGAGTACAGGAACTGTACGCACCATCAATGCCACTGGGGGCAATCCACTACTAACACCATTGATGGAGAGAACCGCCACCAAGAGGCAAGAGGGCTAGGGCACATGATTTGGTGAAAGGGGGTGACCTCTATCCTGAAGCTACGTTCCTACCGCTTCAGCAGATGTGCGGGGCCCAGGAGCCAACAGCGATGGACAGGCTGTAGTATTATCAGCTGAGAGCTGCCTGCAGGGCTAGGTATGCGGACTTCCTAAGAGAACCACCTGCTTTGCCGGCACTGGACAACGTATTGTCAAACCCGTCTCCCCGCAAATTGATCACGCAAATATACAGTATAACGCAAAAGCACTCTCCAATTATTGTCCCAGTTGCCAAGGCAGATTGGGAAACAGAGGCTGGCATAACCATCACGGATCGACAATGACAGTTTTGTTGCTCCCAGCTGGAGCAACTGTCACCGAATTATAGATTGAAGCTGGTACATTTTAATTTCATACATAGGGTTTATCGCACACCACCGCAGCTATTCTGTATGGGCCTACATCCTGACACAAACTGCTGGAGATGCGGTTCACCCACAGCCACATTTACACACCTGGCATGGCAATGCGGGGTAATAGCACAATATTGAGATTTGATCTTTTTACATATCGGGCAAATTACCGGATTTCACATTCAAGCCACACCATTGATAGCGCTGCTGGGCTTCGTACTGGAGGTCCCAAAGAGCTCTCGGAAACTCACAGCCATGCTGCTGCTATTAGCAAAATGCCAGGTGGCCATGCATTGGAAAAAGCAACATCCTCCCACAATTGCAGAGTGGCTGAAAGCTGCCATTTACTGCAAAGATCAACTAACATGCTACTGGGAACTTGTCGGATGTCAATGGCATATGCAAGTGATGAGCCACTAACCTCTGAGGATCGTCAGCGGGAACAATGATGAGCAGAGTATCCTCCCTCGTCCCCAAAGCACAGCGGCGCATAGGGTATGTACAACTCCTAGGCGACCCTGCACCCCGGGGAAAGGGGAAGTGGATAAAACAAGAAAAAGGCTGCCAGATGTTCTCCGTCTCCTGTTCTCCCTCTATGGCCCTGGGGGGATGTGTAGAAGTCGGGGGAGCAGGAAGATTCTGTATGCACACAAGAGAGAGAGTAAGGGATTAATACAAGTAATGGTGCGTACCCTCGCCTACTATTCTACCTCGGCAGTTACTCACCAAGAACCATGGCAAGCAGCACTGAGAACAGTGTAGTCCACACGGGAAATGTTCAGGAGGACTATACTGAATCCGGACACAGAATCCCAACAAACAAAACAGCGCAACCGCGCTCAGCTCCAAAAGTAAAATACAACCTAAATACCTGAATAATCCAAAGATGTGCACGGTGTGGGAAGTCACCCACTGAGACCAAAGTACGTGGCTCACGGAGCTACAGCAGTCCTGCGGGGAATACCATCCGCTCTGCCTGACTCCGGACCACCGCTGCGGTCCCCACTGCCTGTAGTGAAGAATCAAATGAGGCAAAAATGGTAGCGGCTTCCGTACTGAAATTACGAACCGCAGACGTTCAGAGCAGCGGAAAAGCGGGTTGACCCATCCGCTACGAGGCTGCTAACTGGAATGGCGGAGGTTTACTCAGCGACAGGGAATTGTGGCATGGAACGGGAAAGGCTGGAAACTGACGTCCAGGCAGTTTGCAAAGCCCCGCACTAAACCAGAGGCGGGGCTTTGTAGCTTCGAAATGCAAGCTTCCCCTTCCGGTGATTCCGCGGTGGGGTTTCTGGGAGTTGTAGTGTTCTATGACCTGAGGGATCCGAACTCGTTCTATGTAGTTCATAATGCCTCTTCCTGGCGCTCCACCTAAGGGAACGCAGGTAGGACCGCCTGCCCCATGTCGAGAAGCCAGTGAGCGCTACAGAACCCCCTCTCAATAACCGCCGTCTCGGTGGTTGACCTGGTTTCCCGGGATTTTCCGCATGAAACCTGTTCAACAAGAGAGGGCAATGCAAATTATCCACTGGTTCCCAGGTTCGATCTTCTACTCCAAACCCCTTCCAATCTACCAGGTACTGCACTTTTCCCCTGACCATGCGAGAGTCTAGAAGTTTGTGTACTTCGTATTCTTTCTCACCATCTATGTTGATGGGAACGGGTTTAGGAGGTAATCGTGTAGTAACCGGGCAAGGCAGAAGTAGGGACACGTGAAAGACAGGATGGATGTGCCATGACGCTGGAAGAGATAGGCGCATCGCTACAGGATTGATTACTTTCTCTACGGTGTAGGGACCAATGTATTTGGGAGCTAATTTACCCACCCCTTTAAGATGGAGGTTCTTTGTGGCCAACCATACCTTATCCCCTACAGCATATGAAGGTGCGGGGGCCCTTTTGGTGTCTGCATGTCGTTTTTGAGCGGTTTGGGCCAAGATCAATTGGTGTTTGGCGTCGATAAGCACCGCTCGTAAGTGAGCGTGATGTTCTTGTATGCTGGGGTGATTGGATCTGACAGGCCAGTCAAAGGGGAGCATGTTTGGGTGTGAACCATACATACAGAAGAAAGGGGAGCAACCCAGGGTGGAGTGTTCTGCATTGTTGTAGGCGAATTCAGCCATCCAGATAAGGGGAAACCAATCAGAAGTGTTTTGGAGTGTGAAGCATCTAAGGTATTGTTCTAGGGTTTGATTAAGCCGCTCCGTCTTACCATCAGTTTGAGGGTGATAACTGGAAGATAGACGGGCTTCTATGTTTAATGTGCTACACAGCTCTTTCCAAAACCGTGAAGTGAATTGTGTTCCCCTGTCTGTGATAAGTGCTCGGGGTATTCCATGGGCCCTGATGACATGTTGCAAGAACAGAAACGCAAGTTCGTGGGAAGTGGGAAGGTGTGTGAGTGGAATGAAATGTCCCATCTTCGTTAAATGATCGACTATCACTAAGACTGTGGTATACCCCTTGCACGGTGGCATTTCAACTATGAAGTCCATTGATACTGTATGCCATGGAGAAGGGGGAATCGGAATGGATTGTAGCAAGCCAGCAGGTTTGGTGTGTTTGGCTTTTCCTTGAACACAGATGGCACAATTCTTGACATAGTCCTTGGTATCTTTCTTCAACGTGGGCCACCAAAAATGTCTTTCCATCAAGGCGATGGTTTTTGTTTCTCCCAAATGTCCTCCTAGCGACGAATCATGAGCCCAGGCCAGTACTTGTTGTTGCAGGGATGTGATGGGTACATACAAAGCGTGATCGTGGTACGCTAAATCGCCGGTCGTGCTCCGCTGGTCTGGATTGATTTGAACCCATGCAGGGACATCCAGGGTTGTTAGAGCACTTTTCAACTTGTCGAGGAACTCCTGTGAAAGAATGGTTACCAACACTTGTGCAGGGAAGGCAGAGACAGGAATAATGGCTGGTGGTTCCTTCAGGTCTTCCTCAGGTGGATCTCCAGAATCATTTCTCCGTGATAGGGCATCTGCCTTCCCGTTTTGTGGTCCAGGTCTGTACTTAATGACGAAATCGTAGTCAGAAAAGAATAACGACCATCGTAACTGGCGAGGAGTTAAAGCTTTTGCAGTCTTGAGAAAAAGGAGATTGCGGTGATCAGTGTAAATTTCTACTGTATGAAGTGCTCCCAAGAGATAATGACGCCATTCCTCACATGCCCGTTTAATGGCCAGCAATTCTTTATCTGTGATGGAGTAGTTTATCTCACAAGGTGTGAGTTTCTTTGAAAAGAAAGCAATCGGATGTAGTTGACCGGTTGTAGGATGTCGCTGAGATAGAACTCCTCCTAAGGCGTACTGTGAAGCGTCGGTTTCCACCACAAAGGGCGCCCCCGGATCAGGGTGACGTAAAATGGGGGCCTGGGTGAACCGTTCTTTGAGCGTTTCGAACGCATGGTCGGCTTTCTTGGACCACACAAACGGGGTGTTTTTCTTCAGCAGACCAGAAATAGGTTGTATGACTTTTGAAAAGTCTTTTATGAACCGCCTGTAGTAATTGGCGAATCCCAAAAATCTCTGAACAGCTTTAACGTTTCCTGGAGCCTTCCATTCCGTGATGGCTGTCACCTTGTTGTTGTCCATTTGAAAACCTTCGGCATTGATGATATAACCCAGGAAGGCAACTTCATTGACGTGGAACAGGCATTTTTCTAACTTGGCGAACAAGGAGTGTTGTTGTAATCGCTTCAATACCTTCTTCACATGGATGATGTGCTCCTGACGGTTAGCAGAGTAAATGAGAATATCGTCTATATAGACAATGCAAATAGTGTCCAATAAGCCTCTGAGCACTTCATCCATGAAAAATTGAAACGCGGCAGGGGCGTTACATAAACCAAAAGGCATTACTTGGTATTCATATAATCCAAATTTTGTCCTGAACGCTGTTTTCCACTCGTCCCCAGCTTTGACCCTTACGAGGTGGTAAGCGCCTCGGAGGTCCAATTTGGTAAAGGTACGTGCTCCTTTTAGTTGATCCAGCAACACCGGAATCAATGGTAATGGGTACCGATTTTTAATGGTTACTTTATTTATGGCTCTGTAGTCGATGCATGTTCTGAGCTCATCGCAGTCCTTCTTAGAAATAAAAAAAAGGGGGGATGAAGCCGGCGAAGATGAGTGGCGGATGAATCCGGAGGCAAGGTTTTCTTCGAGGTAGGACTTGAGATAACGTGTTTCGGATTCCGTGAGAGCGTATACCCGACTGCACGGTATGTCGGCACCTGGAATGAGATCTATACGGCAATCGTATGGTCTGTGTGGTGGTAACTGGGTAGCTTTCTGTTTGTCAAATACCTCCTGATAATCAGTATACTCCACAGGTAGGGAGGTTGAGCAGCAGAACTTCTTCTCTTCACATCCGGTGGACAGCAACCCAGCTTGGGATGTCATGGTGTTGTCCTGTACCGGGGCACTCCTATAGCAATGCTCTTGACAGAACGGAGAAGTCAAAGAAACAGTACGTTCCGTCCATCTGATGACTGGGTCATGCAGGGTTAGCCAGGGCATTCCCAGAATGAGGCGAAAATCCGGGGCATCTATCAAATCGAATTGAATGAGTTCATAATGGTCCTCGCCCACTCGCACTTTCAAAGGGGTAGTATGAAAACATACCGGACCCGAAGTCAATGTCTTGCCATCTACCGCTTTAACTACTTCTGGGATGGTTTTACGTTCACACAACACTCCTAGATGTTGGGCGTATTGTTGATCAATAAAGTTCCCGGTGGCTCCGGAGTCAATCAAGGCAGCGACACATATAGCCTTATCGGTGGACACCCAAACAGTTACGTTCAGATTGATGTGTGCCACGGAGGGCTGAATGGTGTTGGCTAACATAGAGGGGATCTGGTGCGATCCATAACCCAAGGAGGCGATCCCGTCCATACTTGGGTTCATTAGTTTTCCGTCTTCTGAAGGGCAGATTTCTGTGGCTTGGCCTCTGTTCCACGGTCGGGTCCTCTGGTTCGGGCTCTACAGTCCTTGATAAAATGGCCGCTTTTGCCACAATAGAGACATAGCTGACGTTGGCGCCTCTTCTCCCTTTCTTCCGGTGTAAGGGGGCCCCTGATCCCCCCGATCTGCATTGGCTCTGCTCCGTTTGCCGTCTTTGTCTGTTCTTCCTGAAATGCACGAGCCCTGGGTGTAGGGAAACGGGAGTCCCCACGGCCTCGATCACCCTTTCTCTCTTGCAGTCGATGATCCAATTGGACGGCTAACTCTATCATTTCTTCACACGTATTGGGTAGTCTTACCACTTGGGAGAGGACGTCTTTCATCTCACTCCGCAGCCCCTGATAGAATAGAGTGGTCCTTTTTTCTTGTGGCCAATCGGTTTCAACAACAAGACAATTGAAGGTGGTAATATAAGTGAGCAAGTCTTGAGACCCTTGTCGAAGGGTAATCAGTTCTTTGTCTAAGGCGTCTTTCTATCAAAGAGCTTCCGCATCTCGGTACAAAACTCAGGAAAATTATGGAGCACCGGGTCATTTCGTTCCATTAATGGGATGGTCCAACTTGCAGCGTTACCCCCCATGTAGGACATCATGAATGACGTTTTTGATGCATCGTCCTGGAAGATTATCGGTTTACACAAGAAATGAAGTCTACAGTGATTAAGAAATATCTCAAATTTTTTCGGATCGACATAATATCGTTCCGGGGGTGCTAAAGGAATACCGGGGTTCTGCACTATGTGTACGGTGGGTGAAGTGCCCTGGGCAGGGGGTAGTGACGTTGGGTCGGGTAGAAAACTAGCTCCCTGTGACGGTACCCCTATAGAAGAGGAAGGAGGGGGAAGAGTACTGTCCTTGATATAGGGACATTTACCAAAGGCATATGTTTTCCCTGCTCTAGAAATACCCGCTACCTCTCTTCTTAATGACCCTACCTCATTTTTCAAATCATGGGTTTCTGCCCGGGAAGTGTGTAATTCCTGTTGGAGGGCGGTAAGGCTATCCAACAGGGAGGCAAGAACCACATTGGTATCCATTGTTCAGGCTGACACGTAAACGTGGGCTTTGCAATCTGTCGGATGTCAATGGCATATGCAAGTGATGAGCCACTAACCTCTGAGGATCGTCAGCGGGAACAATGATGAGCAGAGTATCCTCCCTCGTCCCCAAAGCACAGCGGCGCATAGGGTATGTACAACTCCTAGGCGACCCTGCACCCCGGGGAAAGGGGAAGTGGATAAAACAAGAAAAAGGCTGCCAGATGTTCTCCGTCTCCTGTTCTCCCTCTATGGCCCTGGGGGGATGTGTAGAAGTCGGGGGAGCAGGAAGATTCTGTATGCACACAAGAGAGAGAGTAAGGGATTAATACAAGTAATGGTGCGTACCCTCGCCTACTATTCTACCTCGGTAGTTACTCACCAAGAACCATGGCAAGCAGCACTGAGAACAGTGTAGTCCACACGGGAAATGTTCAGGAGGACTATACTGAATCCGGACACAGAATCCCAACAAACAAAACAGCGCAACCGCGCTCAGCTCCAAAAGTAAAATACAACCTAAATACCTGAATAATCCAAAGATGTGCACGGTGTGGGAAGACACCCACTGAGACCAAAGTACGTGGCTCACGGAGCTACAGCAGTCCTGCGGGGAATACCATCCGCTCTGCCTGACTCCGGACCACCGCTGCGGTCCCCACTGCCTGTAGTGAAGAATCAAATGAGGCAAAAATGGTAGCGGCTTCCGTACTGAAATTACGAACCGCAGACGTTCAGAGCAGCGGAAAAGCGGGTTGACCCATCCGCTACGAGGCTGCTAACTGGAACGGCGGAGGTTTACTCAGCGACAGGGAATTGTGGCATGGAACGGGAAAGGCTGGAAACTGACGTCCAGGCAGTTTGCAAAGCCCCGCGCTAAACCAGAGGCGGGGCTTTGTAGCTTCGAAATGCAAGCTTCCCCTTCCGGTGATTCCGCGGTGGGGTTTCTGGGAGTTGTAGTGTTCTATGACCTGAGGGATCCGAACTCGTTCTATGTAGTTCATAATGCCTCTTCCTGGCGCTCCACCTAAGGGAACGCAGGTAGGACCGCCTGCCCCATGTCGAGAAGCCAGTGAGCGCTACAGAACTAATGCCAAGCAGATCTAGGCCTAAAGATATATGAACTCCATTTGTGAACTGGTTGGCGACAGGTGGGGCAGACCTTCTGAGAAATAATGCTGCCTGAAGGTTGCTGCGGCTAACAGGATTATTAGACCACATTGTGCTACTGGACAGGGGGGGACAGGCCCAACGCTATAGGACATTATTCTGCGAAGTGGGTCGCAGGGCATATGTAACAGTGGGGCACTTAATGACATTGGGGGAGTCGACAGGTGGGCAGAGTCTTGGTTGATAGTTTGAGGTGATGACAGGTGGGTGGAGGGAGGGGGTATTTGTTCTAATTGTCAAAGATGGGTTAGTATATTTTGTACCCTTTGGTAGTCCTTTGTACAACCTATGCCATTGTATCGCGTGCTGTCTAAATCGCTGCCGGACCTCTGGGTTGTCGGTGTAACAGCTGTGTCATCCCACTTCTATTCCTTCTCTTTTTTTTTTTTTTTAATTCATCCTTGGTTGCCGGCCTCTGGGATGTAATTTTATACAAAAAGCAATGGTATACAGGAATTGATACACAATTTATTTTTGAAAAGAGCACATTTTAATTATCCTCTCTCTAGTAAATCAATCTAATAGAAATATATCAAAACATTTTAGCCATCTACATAAAACGTGACGTCTAATCAGGCGAGAAATAACAAAACATCTATACAAACTTATGTACTAATTTACAAAAAGGAAACATAACACACAACACCTATACACATACGTTAACCCCACAAGTATATTCCACTAGTGTCCTCCCACTAAATCAGGGCGAACCACTCGGAGGTAGTCAAGGTAGTATACTGGAAATCTGTCCAACAATGTAGACCCTCTCAGAATACTGTTGCGTTGTATGCAATCAAAACTTCATGTTTACGACTCCTCCTTCAAGAAAATGTGTCTACGCACATGCGTTTCGGCCTTAATCTTTCCTTGGCCTCCTCAGGACAGGGTTACTGCAAAACTGTGCCCACAACGTCCGTGTAAGCTCCTCCCGCCACTCATAAATTAAAGGTCGTTAAATTCCAAAATGCCTTCGCGGCAAAATCAGGGCACCTTGGGCCCAGATCACGGGCTCCGGTGTCGCCAATGCTCTCCCTCGTCTGTCTTGGTCCCGAATTTATAAATCGTTACTGGTCCTGCACAGAGCTAGAACCCACCGCCAACGCCGTCCGTCACGCACATGGTAGGCACATGGTTGTGTATGTATATTATCTATACTGAGAACAACTGTACAGACCCATTTTGGCTTGCCTTTTGGCCAATTCTGTGTTCATTGTTCTGTCTTGTGTTCTGTTGGTCACGGCTGTGCCCACTTGTCATTTGAATGTTTTATTTGATACTACTTTTGAAAAATACTATGAAAATAAATTCTTGTCCGGCTGGACAAAAGACATACATTCTATTCTAAGTGTATGGTTATCTCACACTGTATTTCTCCTGAATAGGGACCACTGTTCTTTATAACATGGCCTCTGGGATGTAGGCACATGGTTGTGTATGTATATTGTCTCTTTATTTAAAAATAAAAAAAAAAAGAAAAGAAAAAAGATCCTCAACTCGAGCACTGTTCATAGGGTGGGGAATGTTGGGAGCCTATACAAGATCACATATACACACAATTACATAACATATTTAGAATTTGATGTGCAAGCTACGGAGTAATATCTGGCTTTCCCGTCAGAGATAGTTTGTCACCAGTCCAAAAACGAGCCCCCTACAGCAAGTCGTCGGAACAACTTCTTCTGAGTTAAAGTAACTTGTGGTAAAGTCGCAGTCGGGGTAGTGAATGCTTTGCAAAGGCTAGTCGTTGTTGAGACTGCGAGGTAAAGGAGGTTTCCCGTGATTAATATTTCTGCTGGAGAGAGTTGTTTGCCTAGTTGCAGTTTAGACTCATCATAAAGTAGTACAGAGGGTTAATATGGCTGTTTCAAAAATGTGTATGACGTGTCAAAGAGCTGCTTGCAATCTGCATGGTATAGGTTAAAGTTATGTTTTTATCCTTATCTTTCACGATACTAATGATGGTAAAAAGGGTTGGTTTGGGTAGAAATACATTCTTATTAGTAAAGACAACCCTAACCACTCCAGTACGTTTTAACCCCTGGCTCAAATTAAGCACTAGCAACACAGTATGTTGCCTTCTGTTAGGGCTCTAATTGAGTTTCAGGTTAGAACTTTGAGGTATGAGTTCTCACCTCAGCATTCAACCCCTTTATGAAAGTATAGCGGTTGGCACAAGCCACCATAAAAACCACCAGCTGCACAGGATTTAATGCAAAATATGAAAACAGATCACATAGATGATTTTATAGCTCTCAATCCAAACTACAAGTAATGTTTGTATATACCCGTGTTTTATATTGCAGGACAAATATGTGATAGTATTTTCAAGGCACATTTTATTTGTTCTTAAAAAATTAACATATATGCTTTTTAAAATTAGATGAATATATTGAACCACATTCTGCCTGCAAAGCTAATAAAGACAGCACGCGCTTTACAACTACTTCAACTGTCCTGCGTTTTCATTTTCTCTTTGTTTTGGCATTGAAACGTAGAAGACCAAAAGGTTCTGATTTAAATATCCTTTACCTTTTGGAACATGATACAAATGGCTCGTGCCTTTGCGTCCTCAAATATGGAAGGCCTCAATGTATCTCTATTTCAAACATATGATAATAAGTAGCAAGAGCCTAGCGCCAATAATGGTCACTCTCTCTTCTTTTGTTACTTGCTTACGATGGCTGATAGCTGGTCACTGCAGGGTAATGACACAGTGATGGCTGGTGACATAATTAATCCATGCAGGGCAGGAGAGCTTCGGCCTATCATTGGAGAGGGTGCGGCACAGAATATTTAAAGAATTACAAAAATAAATCACCATAAAAAGGAGACACAGGGAAGGGGGCACAATAAAACAAGTATGAAGAAAAGTAATAGATGGTGTAGAAGCACTAGAGTATAGGTAGTCTAAAAATGAATGTGTCCGTCCGTAATGCAATTGGTGCTTATGTAAAGCACTCTAATACCTTCGGATCGAGTTAGCGCTATATAAAACTGCCAAAGGCCCACAATCAGCTCCGCAGCCCCGCACTAATGCAGTCAGCCCTGCCAAGTGTCACGCATCAGGCGTGAGACTATCGCATTTCAGTGCGGTGGTCCGCATCACCGCACTGAAATGGAAATGGAAAGTCACGCATTATAGCGCCTCTCACAGCTGTCAAGCGGAGTGTCTATGATGTATACACACCATGCTGAAAGCTGTGAGAGTGGTGCGCGTAGTCCGCGGCGTGAGCGGAGCGGGAGGCATCTGCAAGTTAATCATCCTGCAGCACTTTGCGATAGCTCCTTGGGACGGAACATTTATCATTTGAAATATCCTCAAAGCCGGAGCCGCTACAAATTCTTCTATTGCCCACGGCGATAACACTCTCATTGGGTCTCCTCCGTGTTACCAGGGGGCCCTCAAGTTAAAGAGAAAAGAGAATCTGCGCAGGCTGAGGCCTTGATAGACCATGCCTGGTGAATGCACCGGGCGAGTGAAGCCAAATGTTCCCGGGCCACAACTGCCAACCCTTGCTGGCGCCCGGAGACAAGGTACAGCCCGCAACATGAAAATAATAATAATCCACATTTGTAAAGCGCGAACAATCACCCGTAAGGGTCTCTAGGCGCTGGGGGCCGTCGGGAAGATTAAGCAAGCTATTGCCCAGAGTCACATGGTGCTGGGCTAAACTGCCGCCGGCGCCGGGGATCGAACCATGATCCCCAGATTCCGGTGTCAGTCGCCCTGGCCGCGGCGCCACACCTCTTCCCGAGAGAGGTGAGGTACCAGTGATCAGCTCAGGTCCTGAAGTAGCAGCATGTGCGATAAGAACACCACGCGGTGGCATTTGCTCAGCTCAGTATTGGTAATAATATGGCAGCTGTGCGCAACGATCTCACCACAGCGGCGGCGGCTGTATTATATTGAGCATTATGTATCCTGGACTAAGTCGACCCCGGACCCACCAACATCAACGGCGGCAGTCTCACAGTCATGAGCCAGACCCACCCAGACCAGGTAGATGGCGTTGGTTACCTGCCGAAGTCAAAATCGCTGCGGTCTGGCCACGCAAGGGCCCACCTGTTGCCACAGACCCGACAAGCCTGAGAACGTCAACCAACAAAGTAAGTGTCTAAGAGACTGAGCTGGTATAATAATCTTAATTAAAGATGTGTTGTGCTGTCACCCATCAAACATAATAAAGAACCAAAGTAGCAGTTTGTATTTTAATTTCACAGAATGCTTTTTTCCTGGCTGCATATTTTACTTGTGCTTTGCAGCAGTTAAATTCATAGAGTTTCTCAATACTCAAATGGATGTTGTTTCTGATATTTGTATATTTCCCTCGTCTTCTTTGCTTGATTTAGTTCGCAAGAAACTGTCACTCCTAGTCATTGAAATGTCACTCAGAATCAGAATCAGAATATGACAATGCCACACATAGCAATCTGAAACCTTGCCAGCTATGCGCAGTCTCAAACATGGCGTGTGCTTCCAGAACCCTGAACGCACAAGTCACGCTTGTTGACTTTCTGCATTGCTTTTCCTAATAGTGCAGGGCTGCGGGGCTGATGTGGGCATTTGAAATAGTAGTCATGTTAATTACAGCGCCCGTGTGCTCTGCAATTAACACGAATACTATCTCCAAGGCCCACATCAGCCCCGCAACAGCACACTCTTAAGAAAAGAAATGCAGAAAGTCAACAAGCACGTCGTGTACTTACAGGACTCTGAAAACACACGTTGTTGTGTTGGTTAACTTTCTGCATTATTTTTCCTAATGGTGCTCGGCTGTGGGGCTGATGTGGGCCTTTGAGATAGTATTCATGTTAATTGCAGCGCCATTGTGCTCTGCAATTAACATGAATACTATTTCAAAGGTCCACATCAGCCCCGCCACAGCGCACTCTTAAGAAAAGAAATCCTGAAAGCACACGTCGTGCTTAATTTTCCTAATGGTGCGCGGCTGTGGGGCTGATGTGGGCCTTTGAGCTAGTATTCATGTTAATTGCAGCGCACAATGGTGCTGCAATTAACACAAATACTATCTCAAAGGCCCACATCAGCCCCACAGCCGCGCACCATTAGGAACATTAATGCAGCAAGTGAATGCCAGCCCTCCCTAACCCCACAGGCGGTAAGGGAGAACCTTACCTGCTGCTGCCTCTTGTCACCATTGTCTCTTCCTGCCTCCCGCAACCAGAAAATGACCGTATTTCGAGCCGCTCGTGTTTTAAAAGCGGCGGCGCAAATGGTCTCTCAGGGATGCAGTGTGCGCGCTAAATCCAGGACACTGCGCGCTCCGGGTGACCACAGTGCGCGCGCACGTTATTGGGAACAGTGCTCATAAGGGCCATTCATAAATATACAGGTGGAAATATCCACCTATCCAATGCCTTATGATGGAGTATTCGGCCACAAGTGTGTACAACCCGGCAAACGTAGGTTTATGTTTTTGGTGTAAATATAGGATTGGCAGCAAAAGTTGTGGGCGGGGCACAGGAAGTGACATGAAAATAAAAAAATACACCTACAAAAGCGTATGTCAGTTGCAGTTTAGTAAAGAGACACGCCCATGTCAATTCAAGGTGTACTACTACAGCCCAAGCAGGCTTGAATCTACTCCTGCCATGTCTTGTGATAAGTCACAGACCACACATGGCTACTCCTAGGTAGTCAAAAAACATAGAAATCAATGGATGCAGTGAACAGCACTACCAGCACAAAGACCTACAGGTATGTGTTATATTGTTTGTCTGATATGGATAAATGTTTTCATGTGCTGCCTGTTTCCCTTTACTTTTCAATTCGTAGTTCTACATAGCGTAGGCGGAGATCCCTGCTAACACTATATAGACCTAAATGTGGCCGATGTATAAATATATTATGTCTTTAAATTTCCTAGTAGGAAATTCGCAGTTGTGTTTTGAGTTTTATGTGTACACCTACATTCAGATGTAAATCTCCACCCGGATTTGCTGAACTGCATTGAGGTGGCAATTTACAACGAGGCATCTGAATAAATTGACATATGAGGAAATGTTTGCCCATAGAATTACCTTTGTGAATTGGGCCCAATGGTTCTAAATACAAATCAATTATATACTCAATGGTTATCCTAAAAATGTGCTTTCAAAGTCTCTTAATCTTTATGAGAAAAGAACCCTTGGGTTGTGTTAAAAGAACCCTCACTCACCAACCTAGTTGGTGACATGCTTCATCATTAGATTCCCACCCTGGGTGCTAAGTGCCCCCAGGGTGTGCTTCGACGCCAGATTTGCTGCAGAGCTCTTTTTTTGGCAAGGGTGTGAAGTGCAAGTGATTTAAAAATGTCTCAAGGGCTGCCATCCAAAACAGTACTTTATTCAATGTTGGTCTTAGGCAAGTTTGAAAATGTGGGGGTGTGGCCTGCATTGGCAGAAAATGGCTGCATACTAGGAGAGCTCCGTGAACCTAATCACACTACCTCCTCCATCCGACTCAATAATCAGTGAAACGGGTGTTGAAACTGCAGCTACTGACACCCTTGGCCCGTAGTGGGTTTTCAGTCTTTCCGGCAGCAATGGGAGGTCACGACATATTGTGGTCTTTCATCCAGCACAAGCCGGGACCCACAGTGACTGGTCCGCCGACGTGAGGACGCGGGGGCGAATCCCATGACACGGTAACCCACGCCTCCTCCGGCTGTGTTCCACTGAAGGCAGAGTGAGCAGCGCTACCCGCCAATACGTGGAGGTGAGGTAGGTGCGACCTGGCCTGCTGCGGGCCCGAAATGTTTGCGGCATACTGGGGTTAAAGCGGTAACGCGCATTTGGAGACCGTGCGTGACCGCTGATCAGCAAGTAGCGGTGCAGCCCAAACAACATGGAAGTAAGTCAGGCAAGCAACAGAAATTCTTCGCACCAGCGAGGGAATAAATAGCAAGTGGGGGAATCATGGAGAGGGCGGTGCCTCCTCATGGTCCATCACTGAAGTAGTAAGGCCAAAGGGAACTCCTCGCACAGAGAGACACTGTGCTTCCATCCAATCTCTCCCATAAGACCTCCCCACATGTATAAGGGGGAAAATCGATAGCAGTCTGCTCGAGGAGATCATGAACGACAGCCGGTGCCTGCCGCACCTCCTAATACCAAAATCTCCAGTGTATCAGGTACTTCTTTGGATTCCGGCAAGAATTTGCAGTGGGAGAGTGAGCCATCTGGGGGAAACCCAACAGGCCGCACGGTAACCCCTGATCAGGCGGTGGTGAGTACCCGGTGGGTTGTCTCTCAAACCAGACATCTAATGGATTGACGAACTGGATATCATGCTATGTCGACCAATAAAGGAGGGCGGGGCACACACCAAACCAAGCTATACAAATTCACGCTACCAAAAGCACAAGAAGAGACCGGCAATTCACAAGAGCCAACAGTGAAGAAAGATGAACCAACTTTGAGAGATATCATGACCGCCATCACCAAAGTCCACCAGTTACTTAAAACCCACATAGACTCAGTAGCATCCAAAGTCTCCTTGGTGCGGGTGGATCTATGTAAACTGAACATTGGCATCTCCACATTGAGGGACGTCTGGAGGGATGGTAATATGCTTACTTGGGAAGAGCTACGTACCCAATATGAACTGACTGACTCTGAGGCCCTTAGATACCTTCAACTTCGACATGCTCTCAGAACACATATCTCCGGGGTGACCCCCCTGCCAGACTACTACCCCCTGGAAGATAAAATCCTAATGGAAGCACTGCCCAAGAAGACAGTCTCTCTTATATCCAAACAATTATTAAACAATTCTACCGACCTCCTTGCGGAGCTGAGATCCAAGTGGGAGGCTGATATTGGAGATTGTGATGATGGGGAATGAGAGGAGGCACAAGTGACCTTCCAAGGGATTGCTATACAAACAGGATTCAGACTGATTTTCTTACACATACTCCATTGATCAAACTATGCATGGGACGAGCTGCCTCGGACTTAAGTCTGAGAGGCTGCGGGGTGGCAGGAACGTTCTTTCACTGGTTGTGTCCAAAGATTCAAACCTTCTGCATCAACCTACAGAAAATAATAGGGGAAGTGACTAGGGAATCACCCCTGACAACAGCTAAGGAATACATCCTACTCTGTTGTAAATTGGCTGCGATTGGATTAGCATTAGCTGAATCCATCCGGTATTTAGAGGCGATCTTGTCAATTCTGTGGAATCCATTTTGTATTTCTGGCAGCCATTTTGTTTACCCTTGTGCTCTGTTTAAAGGACTGGCTATACTTAGACTCTGCTACTCTGCGCATGCGCAGAAGAGTCTAACTGTCCATGCATCTGTTTTTAGTCTGTAGCTGTCAGGTTGTTTCTACCAGAGTCAGCAACTGTTAGCTCCTCCTTTACTGTTGACTGTGCATTTCTGTATGACCATCTATGTATGTAATTCTCCTATGTGTGCTTGTACCGCCCTCTTTTTTGAGCCCCTGTGTGGGTATAAAAGACCCATGGTTCTTCTACTCTGTGTGCTACTTCACTCAGTACCAAAGGGTGCTGTTTGAATGTAGTTCCACCTCATGAGGTTTATTAAACTCTGTATTTTCTATTCCAGTTTCTGTGCCAACTTCTTCCTATTGGTCTGAGGACTCTGTGCAGAGAAGGGCGAACCCCTTGCACTGGTAGGCCTAGCTGAGGTCACCATCAACAAATTGGCGCCCAAGTGGGGCTCATCGGTGACTCGGATGCCCAAAGGATTGGTCGCGACTAAGGATTGGAATCTTGCTCTGGACGCGATCGCTGCCCGATGAGACCCGAGTCTTGGCAACCACGGCGTTTTTCCTTTCCTTCTGATCTGACCATCCAGGTGGTGCCGGTCCTCGACTGAGATCTCTTCTGTTGATTCGCCGTGCAGTGACCATTTGGTCGACTTTAGAACTTGGCAGTTGGAACCTGGACACCAAGTGATTGGTAAGTGTCCTTCTGTGGCGCTTGCTGTTGGTTTTGATGCCTGGGATTGGTAAGGTAGTTTAGTAACACTTACTGTGGCTTTTGGATTGCACATTTTGTGTTGGCCAACTTGGTTTGTTATGATATATATATATATAAGTAGCAACCTATATAGGCAGGTAATGAGGAGAATTTTCTCTATCTGAATTGATTTGAACGGCACATGGTACTAAAGGTACCTTAAGTGCTACTTTGATTATAATACTGCATATTCTGCACTATTTTTGGCATGCCTGTTTTTAGCACACTTCATAGGATGTGTAGCTCTGGTAGTGGTACCAATTTGAATCTGAAACTAGATGAAGCACAACCGGGCCCCCGGAGGGGACGCCTAATATGTATATTAAATATGGTCTTTCTTCTATAATGTACAGCGCATTATGGAATAAAAACACTCGTAAGGATCCTGAGTTGCATTGGCCTATGTATGGGTCATTTGATTTACGAAAGATTGAGCATGTGGAACAATGTATGTTTAGGCAAAAGACTAGGCAAGAGATGTTTGATTGTGTACGAATGTGGGAGAAAGAAGTGCGTGAACGAATGAAGCGTGAGCAAGCCTTGATTAAAAATAAAGAACAGCGAAAGAACATTTATGTGAAAGCATTAGAGCTGAAGAACAAAGCAGTTAATTGTAAGCAAATGCGTGATGGTCTTTTTGTTTTCCCCCAGGTGCATTTATGAATGTGCTGCTTTCTTGGATGTACCATTTTTTAAACTTGCATATAATTAGCCGGCTCCCCTAGAGGGGATACTTAACTAGGTTTAGGTATAAAAAAGTATTTATTCTTTGGTGATTAGTACCCCGAGGAACTAAATATGTACATAGAAAGGATCCTGGTCTGTGCACTTAGTAACATTCATTAGTGGTGATATGCAGAGCGTTTTTTCTTGGTGTTCTGCCAGCCAAATCTAGTGAATATGACTTACAACTAGGATTTACAAATGGTTTGGTTTAAGTACAGTCTGTGGGCTGTCTTTTGGTTTTATCCTAAGTGTTGATCTGTGGGTTAAATGTGTGTTTAAATGTCTGTGGTTTGTCATTAGTGGTACTTGTAAGTAGCGATTGCGCACTTGGTGCAAGAATGGCTAGCCTTAAGTGCCCTGTATTAAGTGTTCTGAGTATATGACACCGTTTTGAAAATGTCTGGAATAAGCTCAATGTTTTTTTTGCCATCATTCTGTTATGCCAAATATCATTAAAATGAAATACATTTTAAAAGAATCCAGCAATGAATTATATAATATATGTTAAATAGCTGCACGCTATCATTAAATTGACAGAGTAAGACACTATACATGTGTGCAAATTGCCACAATGTTAAAGATAAAATTAGAATCCACATTTAATAGGAATAAAAAAGCTTCAAAAAACGAAATTGTGTGTTTTGCAATAGATAAATTAAGATACAAAATGTCACAGCATTTATCCTTCTGTATTAGGTATTAAAAAGCATTTACATTATCTGAGTGAATTGGTTGTTGCTGACCCAAAATACACATTACAGAACGACAGATTTGTGCTGGCTGGCAAGTCTGACTTGAAAGGCGTGTGAATTCGACGCCTTTACGTGTCAAGCAGCTGTGTCAGCACATGGGTATTTCTGACTCCGGCCACAGAGAACAGCTGAAGTCAAACACGGTGTAAAATCCTGCATTCCAGACTGCTGTTTTCAAAGTTAGAAATATAGTTTCATTATTTTTGATAAACAGGGGACAGATTGACAGTAGGGATTTATTTTGTTAATGCCTTTTTAAATAAGGATAAGAGTGGTTTTTGATGTTAAATAATAATGACTGTCTTTTAAAAGTGGCGCAGACTTTCAAGTTAAGTTTCTGTTCTTAGGGCTGGGAATGAATGCGTTTAAATATGATAGGCAAAGGGATGCAGCTTGCTTTTCATACGTGGACTCATCAAAATGATTAGATTTATAAAAAAAAAATTATTATTATTTTGATTATATAAAAAATGTTATTTAAAATAGGTGCATTAAATTCGTTTTTTAATATTTGTAATGCCTAATAATGATACTGTGACCTCCTAGCATCCAAATTGAATTTAAGCCATGCTATACAGCAATAGGGGGTCACTTAGATGTGAAATGTCACTTAACCCAGGCGTACAAAACTAATTTTTATAAGGGTATACAATATACATTTCTGATGCCACATCTCTGGGATATGTAGGGGACATTCTGGGGATGACTATTATGCAAAAACATTGTAGGATATTCATTTATAAGTGCCCTAAACATCAAAGTCGAAATTGAGTAAAATTCACTATTTAAATGAGGTTTCTCCAGTCAGAGCAGCTTTTAAACTGCCTTAGGCTACAGTACATGCACATATGTAAGCATAGAATGAATAGCTGACATCTATACTGCTAGACAAGCACTCGGCACACTGCTTACAAATATAAATATGTACAAAAAACCTGGCAGAAGTTATTCAGCTTACCTCTGAATTGCTGGTAGACCGGAATGAAGTGGGTTTGCTCTTGCTCTTTCCGTTTCCAGGGTCATTTTGAAATGGGACACCCCCATGAAAACCTTGCACGCACGATGGGACAGCTGCATAGGTTAAAGGCCGAAGTCCTACATTTAGAAGCCTGCAGGGCTCAGCGCAACGTTTGCTTTGACATTTCGACATTTGAAAGACGAAATGGCAGGGCAGGGACAGAAAGAGGTTTTGCTTACTTTTTTTGGCAAAAGCAAGTTTTTGTTCACTCACATGAATAGATTGCATAATAATAATGGTATATGTCAGCTTTTATTAAGACAATGGCTCTGTCATATGTATAGCACTAATGCTTTTAGGGCTGAATTAAGGAAGCAATGGGATTTAGTTTGAATTCATGTGCCCTCGTGTTACACTTGTACATTTGCTAACGGAATATGTTCTTTAGCTAGCTGAATGTGCTATTTAGCTCTTCAGAGTTTGTTTATGCCCAGTTGCTACAAATTCGGGTTGATATTGTTGACAGAATGAAACCTGTTACAGGTTTCCTACTGTCAAAATGGGGGGTGGAGGCTAGCTCCTCTACAAATTAAGGGTAGGCAAATTTATGTTTTCTCTCTCTTTTTCTTAATTTCTTTTTGAGCCTGTCTAAACTGTCTGTGAAATAGCCATGAGACATTTAATTGGCTATTCAGTAATACTGCTTTAAACATTATTAGCATTAATAAAATGAATAAATAAATTTGCTATGTTACTGCCCATCCTGTCTGATGAAATTATGAAAGGATGAGTAGTCTAGATTGTGGTTTCCTTATTTGATCTTTAAAGGGAACTAGCTGTGGGTAGTTTTAGTTCTAAAATTCTCAGGTGATAACACCGCTATTGTTTGTTATTCTCATGCTACATACAGTTTTGCAAGGGCATTGCTAGTTTTTATTAGCTAGGCTGTGTAAATAAACTGACAGTCCTTACTAGAGCTGATGTTGCATAGTTTGGATTGTGAAAAGTAGAATGCAGGG
The DNA here is from genome assembly GCF_964204655.1 of Triturus cristatus. Classification (NCBI taxonomy): domain Eukaryota; kingdom Metazoa; phylum Chordata; class Amphibia; order Caudata; family Salamandridae; genus Triturus; species Triturus cristatus. Next base: position 910,575,311 of record NC_140581.1, on the reverse strand, counting down.
AAGATGCCTATGTGATCCTTAGCAAACATTTTTGAGGAAAATATTGTTTTATAGGAGTCTGTGTGTCACAAGATGTTCTGCTGGAGAAAATGTACCCATTATGTTGAAGTTTTTTAGTTCTTTATGTAATAGGAATCCTTGTTAAATTAGCAGTTTTAGATTTTCCTGTTGCTCCTATAACATGAGACCACGGTCCTAAGCATACAATGTAGGTGCTTTTATTAAGAGAAATCATTTTAGAAGTGTCTGCAGTCCTGTACAAGTAATGCAAAGTCTATGAGTAAAAGTGTAGAACATTTCCTTTTTTCTTGAGGGTCTTTAGGTGATTAAGATAGGAATATACAGATGTAAGGATTTGGAGTATGTCTGTATTGTTTTTCTCTTTTCCTCAGAATTTAGTAAATGAACACAGACTTCCTTGGCTGCTTGGGATTGGGTGACGTATTACTCTTGTCGGTTCACCAAAGAGTTCCTTTTATACTTCCAATAGGTCCAGGCTGTTGTTTCTTTTACTCTCACATAGATGAAAGTGGTTTTTGGGTGCCTTGCTAATATATGGGGCGTCCCTAGACTAGGAAGTATTCTGAGACTATCCTCTCTGTTGATAGATTATTTCTGTGCCTTGTCTAAAGACCTTTTGTTCTGTCCACCAATAGATATTTGCTGCCTTACAACCATTGCCAGAGGGGCGCGGACACCAGTCCATCTTGAAGTCAAAGTGAAGGTAACCAGCACAGGCATTGCTGGCAACCAGGACCTCAGTGAAGGTAGAAGTCCGGAAGCACTGGGATGTGAAGTGTGTACCCCTGCCACTGTCTTGGGCGAAAGACGGGGTCACAAATCAGAAAGGAGAAATCGTGGATCAAGTTTTTGATGCCCGGCCGAGAGTCACAGACCGACCAGGAAGGCGAGAAAGTTTTTGCTTGAGGTAATGCCCTTTGAAACAAGGGTTGCTTCAGAGATCCTAGCATCAGGCCTCTGAAACCTGGTCCCAAAGTGGCTGTAAAGTTTTCACCTTTGTTGGTCAAGAGATACCTGGGCACACTGAATGCAATTTATAGCCCCAATGAAAGAGCAATGTGCCAGCAGAGCAATACAGGAGTTAGGGAAGGACTTGAGTTCAGGGTACAGGTGCTGTGTCTCTGGTGCCTGTTAGATTGAAATGAAGAAAACTGGTGCACTGCCTGAGACACTGGACAGGATTGCTGAGAGCATTTGCCCTGGTGGGTGATTGCTCTATCCTGAAAGAAGAAACATTTCCCTTGAAACTAGACCATGATTCCTGAGTTGCGACTTGTGCAGCTCCACCGTGGGAACAACAAGAGCCTGCCTGTGAGGCTCAAACGGACACAGGGAGAAGACTCCCCTCTGGTTGGTTGTACAGCGGCTTTAATTTCCCAAGGACTTCTTTTTCTTTTTTGTTGAAAATGTACCCCATTGGTCGTCCCATTTTTGAGGAGGAGCAACCCTTTGCAGCTCTTCGTCCTAATTCTCATGGTCCTGTGTAGTCCTCCTGGTCCTCTGGATCCAGGATCATTTTTGTAATAATATGTCTGACTGCTTTAATGTTTGTATTGGGAATAATGTTTATTCTATGAGAGAAAAGTTCATCTGAGCAGTTGAAAAATATTACATTTCCTTAATAATGATTAATACTCTAGCCCTCATAAAGGAAACACTTGAAAAGTCTAGTGAAAATGTTTTTATTAGATATGTGCTGTTGACTATTTTGATATTGAAATTGATGGTCACTGAAATGCATAGGAGCCTTGAAAATGTTTTTACTGGATGGTTCTAGGATTTGCTTAGGACTAGAAAGCTAGTTCTGTTTCTGATAATAGTAATTACTCTCTCCTGCTATCTGTATGACCCAATGCTCTGTTCCCTTTGTACTCCTGCTTATACCTTATACATACCAGCTTAACAATATTTAGAATGAGAAATGCCCACCTAGCAATGAATTAGGATATTGATAAATTTATGGAAAAAGAAAAAAAAAATTATTAAAAATTAATGTGCATATTTTTTTTGTTTTCCTACTGGATTATGGGAGATGTCTTCAGCTAATGCTAAAAGGGTCGTCTGTTGTAAATTGGCTGCGATTGGATTAGCATTAGCGGAATCCATCTGGTATTTAGAGGCTATCTTGTCAATTCTGTGGAATCCATTTTGTATTTCTGGCAGCCATTTTGTTTACCCTTGTGCTCTGTTTAAAGGACTGGCTATACTTAGACTCTGCTACTCTGCACATGCGCAGAAGAGTCTAACTGTCCATGCATCTGTTTTTAGTCTGTAGTTGTCAGGTTGTTTCTACCAGAGTCAGCAACTGCTAGCTCCTCCTTTACTGTTGACTGTGCATTTCTGTATGACCATCTATGTATGTAATTCTCCTATGTGTGCTTGTACCGCCCTCTTTTTTGAGCCCCCTGTGTGGGTATAAAAGACCCATGGTTGTTCTACTCTGTGTGCTACTTCACTCAGTACCAAAGGGTGCTGTTTGAATGTAGTTCCACCTCATGAGGTTTATTAAACTCTGTATTTTCTATTCCAGTTTCTGTGCCAACTTCTTCCTATTGGTCTGAGGACTCTGTGCAGAGAAGGGTGAACCCCTTGCACTGGTAGGCCTAGCTGAGGTCACCATCAACAACATATTTGGGGAGAGGAGTAGTCACCAAAATACGCCAAGATAAGGCTCTCATTAGGCCTCATAGTAGCTAAGCGAAGCATAGCAAGATTATGGGGAGGGTTCAAGGTTCTGTGTGTGGGTGACTGGGAGCGGAACTTGGACTGGTGCATGACTAACAAGAAGCCAGGATATCAGAGACGGGCTGCCCCAAGATATGGGAGAAGGCATGGGCAGGTTGGCGATCCTATAGAGGCTTGGACCGGGGATCCGATCCAGGAAGAGACGAGGATGTACATGTTATTTAAGGTGCCTAGATGTGGGGGGATGGGGAAAAATGTATAGATTGCCTTATTCATGTTTTTTGTCTTCCCTATGTGTTTTATTTTAAGGTCTCCAACAATAACTTGCCATACCAAAAATGTCATATATCGATCTCTCCAAGCTGCTCTTTGATTTATATATTTACTTATTTACTGCACAAAAATCAATAAAAATAAATAAAAATGGAAAAATGTGGGGGATATCTTCTGAGACTTCAATGATCATCTTATATTCCTTACTGTGTGGTCAACATCTTTCAGCCATTTACCATGTGCCCTTCAGGGTCAGTATGGCTTTTGTCAGCACCAAAATGTGTGATGCGCACAGGTGGCCGTTCACAGTCAGGAGGACCATTGAAGGATTATGAGACTCTGAAAACATCTAAATTAAGCTGGCAGTAAGTTTGTTCTTTATGTTTTGAAATGACCAGTACAGAGAAGATGGACTAACTTCTCCTTCTCTCTCTCTAAATTTGTTTTACTATCCAAAAATGTGGCATGAATTCAGCACTCTTGGACATTTACTGGTTACCAGATTAGTAGAGATAAGCAGGCTTCTGACAAATTCGTCCTCACTTGTGAGTCTGAGCAGAGTAATACATGGATGGGCCTGTGCAATGCAAAAAGAGAACCATATAAAAGCAGATGATCTCCTCTTTAAGTCATTCGGCCTATCATGTCCAACATTCACTTGTGTTTTGATTTAGTTGTTTTAGTCCAAAATGGGGAGAGGTGTGTTCACTCACTTCGGCTAGTGGTTTGCGGATCACAGGCTGGTGCTCTCATTGGAAAGTAACAGACGGGATGCCATGGAGCAGGGCTACTCATCGTTGATCTTGTAGCCCCACTGACTTTATTATGTGCCCCCCTGGGAAAAAGTAGCATGCAACTACTGTTTACTAGAATGACCACTGAAAATATAAAGAACGTCAATCAATAAGCTTGGGCTGCTAAGCACCTCTAACAGATCCGCAAATAGTAAACAAACCCTGCAGTTTATTTACTTCAAAACTGTACTTATGAAGCTGTATTGCTGAAGTTGTGTTGCACAGGGCAGATTAGGGGTGACATTATCCTTTATAGATGTATTAAGAAGGAACGTGGACACCTACAGTAAGGCAGACTTAAATCAGCAAGGAGACAGGGGACTGCTTTAAAGCCCCTTCCATTATCCAAACAGCACATCAATTATTAATGTGTGTGAAAAAGGAAAATACCCCTTTGTGATAAGAGTCCAGGATTCTATGTTGCAGCACTAATGGTTGTGATGACGTATTGCAATCCCACTCTGCTTTACTGTAACCATAATGTAAGAAGTGGCTAGGCAAGGGTACCATGGGAGCGATTGAAAATGGCTCCCATGTCCATGTTGGGTAATGGACGATAGTCATATTTGGGGTGCAGGTGGTTCCTTACACCTCTGGGCCCCTGTGCCATTGCACCTCCTGCTCCAGTAACTACACCCCTGTTTGTAAGTGCGTAGGCAGAATTTTAAACTTAAGCTCTGATTTCGGTTGGCCTGGTTATTTGTTATTTCTTATTTATGTGGCAGTTCCTGTAAAGGCACATATTCGAATTATGAGTTTTGAGGCAAGCACCAAAACTCTACAATTTCCGCAGGTTACTCTGCAGGTCAATCCTGACAAAATGTATGGTATATACCAGGGCATGTAGACTTTGGTGCATATTTTAGACAATATTCATGATTGGTGCTATTTGTTGCACCTGAAACATTCTGATCCTTCTAGTGGCAGATTTGATCAGGTACACAAAATATTGCTCCATCCTCTGTGTCAACCGTAATTGGAGGCTAAATAGTGTTTCATTTATTCGGGACAAGTGGTAACCTAGGTGGTAATTATCTGTCAACTATCGTCCAATTACTATTAAAATATAATCAAGTCTGAATCAAAACTGCCCTAGGGATCTGTCCTGGGGAAAATGTTGCCACTAATTTTCTGTAATGATCTGGTAACGAACTTTTCACTAAATGGCCAATAAGGGTACATAGGAATTGTGAAAACATGATATGGCCAAGAACCAAGACTGCAAGGTCCACAACCTTCCCACTGTAACATAATTTTTGTTGAGTAGAGTGAGATTTGATACTCCCTCCCATAAGGGTAATATTCAATATGTGTTTGTTTCTGTTACAGTTTTCATATCACACATCTACTATCAATCAAACAATAAACCAATCAATCAATCAATCAAGGTTTGTAAAGCACAGCTACTCACCCATGAGGGTCTCAAGGTGCTGTGGGGGGCGCTGCAGATCAGACTAAGTGCCGAGTTTATCCGAAAAGCCAGGTCTTGAGGTCCTTCCTGAATGGCGTCAGTGAGGGTGATTTCCGGAGGTGGATGGGCAGGATGTTCCATGTCTTGGAGGCGAGATATGAGAAGGACATTCCTCCAGTTTTGGTCTTGCGAATTTGTTGGACGGTAGCCAGGGAAAGCTGGGCGGAGCAGAGGTGTTTATGGAGTGAGAGACGGTGATTCAGGTATGCGAGTCCGGTGTTGTGAAGGGCCTTGTATGTATGGGTGAGGAGTTTGAAGGTTATTCTTCTGTCGACTGGGAGCCAGTGGAGGTTGCGGAGGTGTTTAGTGATGTGGCTGCGATGGGGGATGTTGAGGATTAGTCTTGCTGCAGCATTCTGGACATTCTGTGGTCTTCAGAGGGGTTTCTGGGTGACGCTGGCATAGAGTGCGTTGCCGTAGTCGAGTCTGTTGCTGATTAGGGCAAGGGTGCCTGTCTTCCTGGATTTTTATTGGGGATCCATCTGACGGTCTTTCGAAGCAGGCGGAGTGTGTTGAAGCAGGCAGAGGAGACGGTGTTTATCTGGCGGTCCATTGTGAGAGAGTAGTCTAGTACGATGCCAAGGTTTTGTGCGGTAGGGTGACTTCCAAGAGCAGTTGGCCACCAGGAGTCACAGCACCAAAATGTGTGAAGCGCACAGGTGGCCGTTCACAGTCAGGAGGACCATTGAAGGATTATGAGACTCTGAAAACATCTAAATTAAGCTGGCAGTAAGTTTGTTCTTTATGTTTTGAAATGACCAGTACAGAGAAGATGGACTAACTTCTCCTTCTCTCTCTCTAAATTTGTTTTACTATCCAAAAATGTGGCATGAATTCAGCACTCTTTGACATTTACTGGTTACCAGATTAGTAGAGATAAGCAGGCTTCTGACAAATTCGTCCTCTCTTGTGAGTCTGAGCAGAGTAATACATGGATGGGCCTGTGCAATGCTAAAAAGAGAACCATATAAAAGCAGATGATCTCCTCTTTAAGTCATTCGGCCTATCATGTCCAACATTCACTTGTGTTTTGATTTAGTTGTTTTAGTCCAAAATGGGGAGATGTGTGTTCACTCACTTCGGCTAGTGGTTTGCGGATCACAGGCTGGTGCTCTCATTGGAAAGTAACAGACGGGATGCCATGGAGCAGGGCTACTCATCGTTGATCTTGTAGCCCCACTGACTTTATTATGTGCCCCCCTAGGAAAAAGTAGTACGCAACTACTGTTTACTAGAATGACCACTGAAATTATAAAGAACGTCAATCAATAAGCTTGGGCTTCTAAGCATCTCTAACAGATCCACGAACAGTATACAAACCCTGCAGTTTATGTACTTCAAAACTGTACTTATGAAGCTGTATTGCTGAAGTTGTGTTGCGCAAGGCCAATTAGGGGAGACATCATCCTTAATAGATGTATTAAGAAGGAATGTGGACACCTACAGTAAGGCAGTCTTAAATCAGCAAGAAGGCAGAGGACTGCTTTAAACCCCCTTCCATTTACCAAACAACACATCAATTATTAATGTGCGTGAAAAAGGAAAATACACCTTTGTGATATGAGTCCAGGATTCTATGTTGCAGCACTAATGGTTGTGATGACGTATTGCAATCCCACACTGCGTTACTGTAATCATAATGTAAGAAGTGGCTAGGCAAGTGCACCATGGGAGGTAACGATTTGAAAATGGCCCCCATGTCCATGTTGGGTAATAGAAGATAGTCATATTTGGGGTGCAGGTGGTTCCTTACACCTCTGGGCCCCTGTGCCATTGCACCTCCTGCTCCAGTAACTACACCCCTGTTTGTAAGTGCGTAGGCACAATTTTAAACTTAAGCTCTTATTTCGGTTGGCTTGGTTATTTGTTATTTCTTATTTATGTGGCAGTTCCTGTTATGGCACATTTGGAATTATGAGTTTTGAGGCAAGCACCACAACTCTACAATTTCCGCAGGTTACTCTGCAGGTCAATCCTGACAAAATGTATGGTATATACCAGGGTATGTAGATTTTGGTGCATATTTTAGACAATATTCATGATTGGTGCTATTTGTTGCACCTGAAAAATTCTGATCCTTCTAGTGGCAGATTTGATCAGGTACACAAAATATTGCTCCATCCTCTGTGTCAACCGCAATTGGAGGCTAAATAGTGTTTAATTTATTCGGGACAAGTGGTAATCTAGGTGGTAATTATCTGTCAACTATCCTCCAATTACTATTAAAATATAATCAAGACTACCCTGAGGATCTGTCCTGGGGAAAATATTGCCACTAATTTTCTGTTATGATCCGGTAACAAAGTTTTCACTTAATGGCCGATAAGGGTACAAAGGCATTGTGAAAATATGATTTTGCCAAGGTCCAAAACTATTTCAAGTAATAACGAACCAAGACTGCTAGGTCCACAACCTTCCCACTGTAACATATTTTTTAATGAGTAGAGTGAGATTTGATACTGTCTCCCGTAAAGGTAATATTCAATATGTGTTTGGTTCTGTTAAAGTTTTCATATCACACATCTACTATCAATCAAACAATAAACCAATCAATCAATCAATCAAGGTTTGTAAAGCATGGCTACTCACCCATGAGGGTCTCAAGGTGCTGTGGGGGGGGAGGGGGGGGGGCTGCAGATCAGAATAAGTGCTGAGTTTATCCAAAAAGTCAGGTCTTGAGTTCCTTCCTGAATGCGTCAGGGAGGGTGATTTCCTGAGGTGGATGGGCAGGATATTCCATGTCTTGGAGGCGAGATTTGAGAAGGACATTCCTCCAGTTTTGGTCTTGCGGATTCATTGGATGGTAGCCAGGGAAAGGTGGGCGGAGAGGAGGTATCTGTGGAATGAGAGACGGTGATTCAGGTATGCAAGTCCGGTGTTGTTAAGGGCCTTGTATGCATGGGTGAGGAGTTTGAAGGTTATTTTTTTGTTGACTGCGAGACAGTAGAGCTCGCAGAGGTGTTGAGTGATGTGGCTGTAATGGGGCATGTGGAGGATTAGTCTTTGCTGTGGCATTCTGGACATTCTGTGGTCTTCAGAGGAGTTTTTGGGTGACGCTGGCATAGAGTGCGTTGCCGTAGTCGAGTCTGCTGCTGATGAGGGCATGGGTGACTGTCTTCCTGGATTTGGTGAGGATCCATCTGAAGGTCTTTCGAAGCAGGCAGAGTGTGTTGAAGCAGGCCGAGGAGACGGTGGTCATCTGGCGGTCCATTGTAAGCGAGTAGTCCAGTATGATGCCGAGGTTTTGTGCATGGTTCGTGGGGGTAGGGTGACTTCCTAGAGCAGTGGGCCACCAGAAGTCACTCCAAGCGGAGAGGGAGGCTCCCAGGATGAGGACTTCTGTCTTGTCAAAGTTGAGCTTCAGGCAGCTGTCCTTCATCCACGCGGCAATGGCTTTCACTCCATCATGGAAGTTGTTCCTGGCGACTGTGGGTTCTTTGGTGACGGAGAGAATTAGCTGGGTGTTGTTGGCATAGGAGATGATGTTGAGCCCATGGTTCCCATGGTTCCTGATGAAGGCTGTGAGGGGGCAATGTAGACGTTGAAGAGTGTGGGGCTGAGGGAGGAGCCATGGGGTAAACCACAGCTGATTTCTGTCGGTTTCGAGAGGTACAGTAGGAGTCTATCCTGCTGTGCTCTGCCGATGATGAATGAGTGGATCCAGTTGAGGGCTTTGTCTCAAATACCAGCGTCGTGGAGTCTTGGGGCTAGGGTGCAGTGGGAGACAGTGTTGAAGGCTGCCGAGGGGTCCAGTAGGACGAGGGCGACGGTTTTGCCCTGGTCGAGGCGGGAGCGGATGTCGTCGGTGGTAGCTAGGAGGGCGGTCTCGGTGCTATGATTGCTAAGGAATCCAGATTAGGAGACTTCCAGGCCATGGTTAGTTTCGATAAAGTCGGCGAGCTGGACCTTGATGGCTTTTTCAATTACTTTGGCTGAGAAGAGGAGTAGTGAGATGGGTCTGAAGTTCTTGAGGTCCATCGGGTCCGCGGAGGGTTTCTTCAGCAGGGGGTTAATCTCCACATTTTTCCAGTCATCAGGGAAGGTCGTGGTCTCATAGGGAGCAGTTGATGGTTCGGCATAGCTAGGGTGCAATGGCGGAGGCGGCGGTGAAAGATGCACAGGGACCGGGTGATCTGTAGACGAGGGTGCCATGGGTGGTTTTTGGGTTGGTCTGGATCTGGAAGTGGAGGTGTTCCATGTGGGTAGTTGGTTCGCCTGAGTGGGTGGCCAGGTGGAGGTAGCTTTTGTCGATGATGGCGATGCCTCCTCCTGGCCGGATGGTACAGTCTTTGCGGATGATCTTGTAGCTGTCGGGGGTGGTGGTGGCAATGTCAGGAGCTGAGCTGGAGTTCGTCCAGGTTTCTACCAGGAAGGTGAGGTCGGGCGATGCAGCGTTAAGGAGGTCCCAGACCTCTTTGGCATGTTTGTGGAGAGATCATACCTTGAGGAGCATGCACTTGAGACGCTTGGGTGCAGGGAGCCAGTGTGCGAGGTGGGTGAAGGTGAGGCGGCAGTGAAGGCAAGAGAGCAGACCGTGGGTGTTGGTCGGCATCGAGAGCTGGCAGTTGTTGTTGCATCTGGGTTTGAGATCATGGAGGATGCTGCTGTTGTAGTAGTGGCGGGTCGGAGGACAAGGGTCCCAGGCACTAGGCACGGTCGGGTCGCAGACGGGCTTGCCTTTGGAGAACCAGCAGCGCACCCGCTGAGCGCGCCCACTGCGCAGCCATCATTAAGGAGATTTAGGGGGGAGGGCTGGTCAGCTGCAAGCAGAGAGCGGGAAAAACGGTGTGCGGGAGGGGGAGGGGCTGTGGGAGTCAGCAGCGGAGGGAAAACGGGAAAGCGCTGTAGGGTAAGAAAAAGAGGCAACAAGAGTAAAGAGGCAAAAGGAAAAAAACAGAAAAATACAAGAAGAGAAAAAAGGCAAAAAGAGTAGGAGGAAAGAAAAAAGAGAGAGCAAAGAAATGACAGAATCAGCAGAGGGACAGAGTGCTCAACAGCAGAAGAGCAGAATGCTCTCCCACTGGACCGCCAGGGATGAGGCACAGGCAGGAGCCTGCAGATGGAGTAGGTCCTCGAACACCCAACCTAGAAGGGTCAGAGCACACTCAGGGGGCAGCTACTTAGTGGTGGAGCTGCATGGGGTGAGAGCAGTGACACTGACCAGGTCTGTGGGCTTGCTCTCCTTGCTGCACGGCGGCCGCCATTAAGTAGTGTGTGGGGGAGGGCTGGCCAGCTGGGAGGCGGTAAGCAGAGAGCGGGAAAAACAGCATGCTGGAGGGGGGAGGGGCCACGAGTGTCAGCAGTGGTGGGATAACGGGAAAGCAGCAGGGCAAGGAAAAGAGGCAACAAGGGTAAAGAGGCAAAAGGAAAAAAACTGAGAAAAAGGCAAGAAGAGTAAAAATACACAAAGGTAGGAGGAAAGAAAAAAGAGAGAGCAAAGGAGAGACAGAAGCAGCAGTTGGATTGAGGGCAGAACAGCAGAAGAGCAGAATGCTTTCCCATTGGACCACCAGGGATGAGGCGCAGGTAGGAGCCTGCGGTTGGAGGAGGGCCTCGAACACCTGACCCAGGTGGGTCAGAGCGCACTCAGGGAGCAGCTACTTAGTGGTGGAGCTGCGCGGGGAAGAACAGTGACACTGACAGAATAGCATTCTGTTTGATTTTAAATACATCTAATTTTTGCAAAGAATAAAAATAATAATAGTAATATGCTAAAAATGTGACTGACCCAAAGCACTCTCTTGAGTTAGATGAGGAACCGAGGAATATAAATGTGTATTTTGGCTCTGCTGTGCTGGTTACATCTCAGGTTGGGTGGGTATGGTTCTAATATTGATGCTCCTGAACTGCCCTCCCTAAAAAACAGCCAATCTCATAGGAACCATATTCATGTTTTTTCTTCTTGTCTCTAATAACAAATATTATGTGCACAAACAGAGCAGAAATATCCAGCCAATGAGTAGAAATAGGGCCATCCTCAACATAAGGTAAACCTCTAGAAACAACACAGTTGCTGCATATGTTTTGTCTCAGAGAAGTCCACCAGTAAATACCAGGTCTTGAGATGTTAAGTAAGAGTACAACCTGCACAAAGGACCCTAACACTTTAAGAGGGCAGTAGATTCCCTGCAGGGACTCAGAAGATGGCCAGACTCTGGAGAGAGTTGCACCAAATTTAGGGCATGGAGAAAGATATAAGTGATTGGAGTTTGACGGGGTAACTGAAGACTGAAGGAAGATGTGGAAATTCAGAAGTTTAAAAGGAGCCACAGAGGATGTGGCCCCTAAGTGAGAGGATAGGGAAACAAATGCAATTGGACAGCTAGGAAGAGCAAAGACCTTTTACAATGTAGCCGAAGAAATCAACTTCTTTCTATATAATCCTAATAAAACCATTGCAAAAATATTTCATGTCTTCAACATTTTTAAGTAATCTGGACACTCGCAGTGAAATGTCTCTGCTGGTGAAGAATGTAATAGAAGGATTTTCACAAAAATCATCCCCAGATTCACACTACAAAGATGCTGCTGGGACAATCAGGTGCCCTCAATGGTTTCTGCTTATGTAAAAACTCATCTGACTACCCAGGGGTACAGGTAGGTGTATTTGTCAATCACTGTTCCTCTATTTCACTGAATGCCATCTATTTCTGACCTCTTAGTTCATGGCCTAGTCTCCGGGGTCCCCATCAGCACTCTCTGGTTCACTCCAGTATTTCGCCTCTAAACCCCTGGTTGATTTACTCCAAAATTCAGTCTCCAACACCTTGAGGCATTAGATGGTAGGTTCCGAGCTGAGGCAATATTTTGAATCTGTGCTTCTCAATGTTTGCGCCATAATGTTGCAGTCAGGAGGCATTTGAGAATGATCTCTGCCATTTCTTCCAGTTTAACTCTGGTCAATTGACCTTTGTAATAGTCTGAGAGGAAAAGGGGTTAACGACAATTTAAATCTTAAAGTACAGTGTGATCATCTAAAACCACACAGTAAAATCTGAGCTGATACCTTGAAGTTAAAAGGTTTATTACAAACTCAAAGCCAGACTGATATATATCAATCTCAATATCATACTATAAAAATACAAGATTACCAAAGGAAGACCAAAGTGTCGTACAATGTTGGTTCTCAACAGCAAAGAGCATATAAGAATTTCTGTGGAGCAATACATAAAATAAGGAAAAGGATTTGATGACTAGACAAATGGTTTCGATCCTTACATGGAAAAGATTTGCAACATCTACTAAACCGTACACTCAAATAAGGATAGGGAAAAACCTACTGAATCAAGGAAGCAGAGAAAGGTGTCATCATCTGAATCACTGGAGAAGTTCTATAGGTAAGGAATCATGGAGAGCATGAAGCCACACAATCAGAGCTGTCAAGAGAGGTCTGAACCTCTCCAGGTTTAAAGGAAATCTATCCAAACCCAAGGTAGGATCACTAATTAAAATACCATTATTTATTAATATTAGTTAAGATTTGTATAGCGCATGGCTGCCCCAGCGACGGGGCCTCCCACCGCGACCCCAAACCAAGACAAGCGCCCAGGAGACAGAAGCGAGATGTTAACTAAAGAGATGTTAATTAACAGAGCCGGGGAAAAGCCAGGTTGTTATGGCTTTACGGTGCTTCTGAATTACTCTGATGGAGACAGGCAGTGAGTTCCAGAGTTTTGCCGCCAGACTTCGAAAAGAACGTCCGCCTGCTCTAGCTTTAGAAACACGGGGAATACAAACCTGGGCACGGCCCGCCGATCTCAATAGGCATTGCGGAACATAAAACTTGAGCAAGTTAGACAAGCCCACAGGAGCCTGACAGGACAAGATTTTATGCGCCATACAAAGTGCCTTGAACTGGATGCATTTTTCAACCGGCAGCCAGTGCAACTTGGGGAGCAGATAGGCAACTGAGCTGGACTTTGGGAGTGCCACTAACAGACGAGCTGCAGCATTCTGAACCCTCTGCAGGCGCTTGATACTGGCCTTATTGGTGCCCCAATAAAGGGCATTTCCATAGTCCAGTCTGGACAAAACCAAGGCCTGGATTATGGTTTGTCGCACTTTTGGAGGAAAAAAACCCAGCAGTGGTCTTAAACCCCCAAAAAGCCCAAAGCACACCCCTGCCACTGCTTTAGATTGAGCTTCAAATGTCAGACCCTGATCGAGCCACACTCCTAAGTTCTTCACAACCTCCTTGGATAAGGGGGCAGGTTTAAGACGCTCTGGCCAGCACTGTTCGGACCATAATTCACGGTCCTTCCCGAACAGTAAGATCTCCGATTTGCTGGCGTTAAGCTGCAAGCAGTTGGCCGCCATCCAGTCGGCCACTGCTAAAAGGTCCTCCTTGAATTTCTCCAGATTGTCGCCACAGTTCTTAGAGAAGGAGATCACCAATTGGGTGTCGTCGGCATATGACACCAGCGCCAACCCTCTATCTTTTGCTACCGCAGCCAGGGGGCGAACATAGATGTTAAACCAAAGCGGGCTCAAAACTGAGCCCTGCGGTACCCCCTGGCGCAGAGCAAACTCCTGTGAATGGAATGGAGGCACAGATACTTGAAAGGACCTCCCCTCTAAGAAGGAGCAAAACCAGCCCAGGGCCCCATCTTTAACACCAATTTCCTGCAGACGAGCTAGTAAGATTGCATGTGAAATGGTGTCAAAAGCGGCACTTAGGTCTAAAAGGACCAAGGCCGCTGAGTCACCCCGGTCCAGACTATCCCTGATAGCTTCCGCTACTACCAGTAGTGCGGACTCTGTCCCATGCCACGCTCGGAAGCCATGCTGAGATGGATAAAGAATGGCATTCTGTTCGATGTACTCGAAGAGGACAGAGTTAATATGAGATTCGGCCACCTTTGCCAAAAAAGGCAACTGAGAGATTGGCCGATAATTACCTGGTTCCGCGGGATCCAAGGAGGATTTCTTGAGCAGTGGAATGACTTTGGCATGTTTCCATACCCTGGGAACAACTGCAGATGACATAGACAAGTTCACCAAACCCATATCCCAAGGGGAAATTGCAGGGTGAAGCTGACGAAACAGGGCAGGGGTCAGAGGATCAGCCGGAGATCCTGACTTGATTTTTAAGCAAAGTACATCGAATTCATTGGATGATAGAGGTCGAAAGGATAACAAACTGTTACCCATCATTGGGCCAGAGATCTTCAAAGCCTCCACCCCAGCGCCCAGATCTACCACCGGCAGATTAAGATAAATCTGCTCAACTTTGTTCACAAAGTAGTGAGCCAACTCATTACACTGGCAGTTAGAAACGATCGGGGAGGTTACCACTGAACCTGCACTTTTCATACCCTTGAGCTGAGAGATAATCGACTTAGCCCGATTAGTGCTTGCCAAGATTTTATTGGCCACGTACTCTGCTCGAGTCTTCCGGATGAGTCGATGATACTGCTTAATGGCTGCCCGGTATTCCAACTTTGCTGTGACATCATAGGAACGTCTCCAGACACGTTCGAGCTGCTTACACCCCTTTTTGGCTGACGTTAGTGAATTGTCAAACCACGGGTTAGAAGACCCTCGACTCCTTGCTCCCAGTCTGGCAGGAATACAAGAATCCAGACCCAATAACACCCAATCATGAAAACATGAGATTGCTGAATCCATGTCTAAAGGCAACAAAGGCCTATGGCTGGCCAGACAAGCAGAAAATTGTCCCAAGTCCAGTTTATGCCATGGACGTTTCAGAACAGGAGCAGGATGTGAGGGAACAGCTTTCCCCTGTAGTTGCAGCACAAAGGAGACCAAGAAGTGATCCATCCAGGCTTGAGGAGCCAGTGGAAAGACCTGTAAAGGGCATAGATTGGAGAATATGGGGTCCAATAAATGCCCTGCCATGTGCGTGCTCTCAAGGACGCGTTGTACTAATTGAAATGCCTCCGAATTGCCCAAAATGCTCGAAATCTTGGCTTTCTCATACATCTCCAAATGAAGGTTAAGATCCCCTAAAATAGTAAAGTTAGCAGCCCTACCTGCGTATAGTGCGACTTTACTCAGGAAATCTTCCCTAAAACTATAAACGGGGCCTGGAGGCCGATAAACTAAAAGACCGGACATAGTGAAGTTAGGGTTCAGCGTAATTTTAAACACTGCGCTTTCACAGTCCGCAATATTCTCTTTGATAAGGCTGCAATTATAAGCATCCTTCATAATCACAGCAATGCCACCCTCCCCGCCCCCGTCTCGATTGACTGTCTTCAATGCATATCCCTAAAACTTGTACTCCACAACATCTAAAGGACATGGTACCCTATCCACCCCTGGCAGCTGAAAGGAGCAGAACTTACAGTTGAAGGAGTCATCCTGGGGCGCCCAGCGTGATGCAGAGCATTTGGCTTCCAGCCCCAGAAGCTCCTCGCGTGAATAACTAATAGAGTCAGCGGCAACTCAGGCAGGGTGACTGGCGACCGGCGACTGTCGGGCGCGGACGGGTGCAGACGGGCTTGCCTTAGGCGCGCCTTTGGCGCACCCGCAGCGCAGCAGCGACGGCCGCAGCAGTGCCGTCATTTAACGTCTCTCGGGCCAACAACTGTCCCACCAACCCTCACTCCCTCCAAGATGGCGCCTGCCCTTTTCCCGGCAACTATTGCTTCCGCAGCCGTCTAACAGAGCTCGATGCCCCCCCACGAAGATCCCTGTGCAGCAACCGATAAGGTAAACGTAGAGTTTATTATTAAAGCCACCCCCTCACAACAGCACTAAAAATTAAAATTAACAGCAAAGAAAACGTAAAAGCACAGTGCGCAACACGCTACCCGCAATCCGCCTCCCGGCTCAAGCCTCAGGAGTCAGGGGTCTGCACGGCCGCAACACTGCCGTCATTTAACGTCTCTCTGGCCAACAACTGTCCCGCCAACCCTCACTCCCTCCAAGATGGCGCCAGCCCTTTTCCCTGCAACTATTGCTTCCGCAGCCGTCTAACGGAGCTCGATGCCCCCCCACGAAGATCCCTGTGCAGTAGCCGATAAGGTAAACGTAGAGTTTATTATGAAAACCACCCCCTCACCCCTGCCTGCCACTTGGTGCATAGAACTGCCCGGTGCACACACAGAGGGGGCCCACAACGTGCCCCCAAACCCAGTCTCCACCTGTCTTTTTGCGGTGGAATATCTGCCGCAAAAAGACAGGCCGAAAGGCATAACGCAATCACTACGGCGGTGCCTGTAGGGCACCGCCGCAATGTTGCCCTAGTTTCGGGTTCCACAAGGTGGGCGGAAAAGGACTGCCTTGTGGAACTATGGCGGACGTACTTTCTGTCTGCCGCAGAACCATTGTTATTCCCACCACCATCCTAATTTGGCGGTGGGAATTTTCAATATGATGTCAGAAGGAACGCCACTGCCGGCCCGCCGGTGGCGGTCCTTCTGCCATTATAATGAGCCACTTAGTTCTGGATTTCTTTTCCCATACAGAATCGTTAAAATGTTCCACATGATAAATCTACGTAAAAACTATGCCAAGATAACAGGTACCATGCCATCCATAAGGCAATCTGAAACATGCATTCTGTCCACAAATAAAATAACCTCCAAGGATCACAGGATCCTGTCCCTGCAGGAAATGAGAATTCTTCCCTCTCACTTCAAAAGTATGTTCACATTCGCTCTCTCCTAGAAACAACAGATCTATATAACTCTGATCAACGTGTATACACAACCTTTCTTTGTGTTGCCAATCTAAGGTGAGTAAATTTCGTTTTTCCTTATTTTCAACTTCTTCACTAATCCACTAGTGATTTTTAAGATCCTGATCACTTTCAGTTTTAGACTTTGAAGGGCATATTATCAAGAACGGCGTTAAAATTATTGCCACTTTAGTGGCAGGAAACAGCCGCTAAAGTGGCGATAATGGGCTTGATAATATGCCCTTGAGAATTTCAATAGAAGCCCATGTCCACCCCAGAATATGGTCTTCTATTGGAATTCTCAAGGGCATATTATCAAGCCCATTATCGCCCCTTTAGCGGCAGTTTCCTGCCGCTAAAGCGGCAATAATTTTAACGCCGTTCTTGACAATATGCCCCTAAGTCAATCCTCCACCAAATTCAAAAATGTCTTTTCCACATCTGACATCAAACAAGTCAAATTATGTCTATGTGCAAACACAGTTTCTAGTGACTTAAAAGATACAAAATATTTGCCTGCAATCTCTGCACCTTTAAAATAAGGTTTCTTATTTAAATGTTTGATAAGGGGAACTTGTTGGAGAACTACATCATAAATCAAAAATAATATTGAAAACTACCCTATCTATAAAATATGCTTAATAGAAGACTACAAGAAACACCATATGTCAGAGTGAGTTGATGATATGTAATACCCTCTGAACCAGAAGTGGGTAACTGAGTACAAACATAACAACGTCTAGCATTCATTATGTCTATATACTCATAAAGCAATCTACAATAAACATTTGAAGTATAATCTCCTCTCTGTACATCTGTGTGCAATTTCTTAATCCCTGACAACTGTATCTTACTATAAGAAGAATGTGGCGTGGTAGACTTAAATTCCACTGAGCTATCTGTAGCTGAATATAATGCTAAAAGCACTATAACTAATACTACAACTAAAGCCATTAGTGTGGCTACTATGCTATATCTACACCTACTAGTATTGTGATTGACTTCCATTACTTCATTGGAATCTAAACCTTGGGTGGAACGTAGCAGCTGCAGAGACTTCTCTGTCGGTTTCCACCTGTGCAAACAGCACAACCAATTTATAAATGATACATACAAAATATATACAGATAATCTTCTTGAAGCTTACTTAGCCCTACTGTGTGTTCTCTAAAGGAGAAACGTAGGCTCCTTTGGTTCCCTTGGGCCTTGGTACTCTTCTTTTTTCCCTACAAAGTCTATAAAATGTATTTGATAATAAACAGTTCCTTGTTTTCTCACTATTAGTCCCACTATGATATGCTTCAGTTCAAGAACTGGCACAGGGAACCCGTTTGCATCCAAAAAGGGAAATTCAGCCACATCTAAGATAAGATGTCTCAAGGCACTCAGTCTTGTCAACAAAGGAAGTTCAAAGGCAAGATCAAACTGGAGATCAAGTTCCATTGAACTTTCAAAGTGATCCCAAAATTCCCAGAACTCGTTCTCCCTGTCATTTGCAAGAAGATATGTCCATTCAGGGGCTGAGTACCTCCGGAAGTGGACTCTCACTTGCTTCAACCTCCTGAGCGTTGCCTCTTCTCCTCCTTCACTCAGGTCTGAATCCCCTATATCCTCTGGAAAATCTGGGAGATCAATTTATCCTTGCGGAACCAGTCTCTGTCTCTCCTGCTTTCTCGGCCAACGTTCTTCTGCTGCCCCTCACTTTTCTCTAGCACTAAGCCCTTCATCAGGGTCCGAGTCTATATCTGTTGTGATCACTGGACTGCCTTTCTTTTACCAGCTTTATCCTGTAATTCTCCAGAATCCTCCTCAGGCCAATTAAGTGCTATTTCAGTTTCTGGCTGTTCCCCTACAGCTTGACTAACCTGCTCCAGTGATCTCTCAACCACCACTGGCTCTTCTGGGAGAGGTGCTGTTATTTCATGAAGGGGACATGGAACCCTGTAAGTATGGGCAGTATGGATCCAATTAGGGAGACCTCCATACTTCACAGCAGTTGTAGTCACAAGCATGACTTGATATGGCCCTAGACAACAAGGCTCCAAGCACAACTTCCGTATGTGCTTCATCACCACCATCTAGACTCCGGGACTTAGATTATGGCACTGCTCCTGGCGTGGCGGGCTGTATAAGCTTCAGCCTGATGAGACACAGAATTCACCACGTCAGCCAATCATTTGCAATAATCTAGTATCAGATCATCAGAAATGTTCACAAGTGCATTTTCAGGTACATCTGGCAATCTCATTGCCCTTCCCATGATGATTTCATGGAGAGTCAGTACTGTTATGTTATTGTTATGTTAAAAATATTTATTAAGCGCACGTTCACCGGACGGTTTCTTGGCGATGGAGTGGAAGAGAGGCAGCAGCACAGGGGAGAGCCTAGTTGTCATATGCCTGGGAAAACAACCATGTCTTCAGCTGTTTTCCGAATAGTGCACAGGAGGTGACCGACCTCAGCTCCACAGGGAGCGAATTCCAGAACTGAATGGCTAAGACTGCAAATCAGGAGCCACCATGTTTCTTGTGTTTAAAAGTGGGAATTACAAACAGATTCAGATAGGAGGATCGTAGGTTACGAGTGGGGGCATAGCATAGAATCTTAGAAGAGATGAAGGCCGGACTGTTGCCGTGAAGAGCTTTGAAAATAGTGCATCCCAACTTAAATACACAACGCATAGCCACTGGGAGCCAATGGAGGCTTTTCATCAGTGGTCTGACGTGATGCCATTTAGGTTGGTGAAAGATCAGTCTAGCAGCCTGATTCTGAACTAGCTGGAGGCGTCTGAGTTGGTAAGCCGGGATGCCTACATAGAGTGAGTTGGCATAGTCCAGTCGGGAGATGACCAAAGCCAAAATCACTAAGGTCAGGGCTTCCCAAGACAGAAATCTGCTGATCTTCTTGATTCTACACAGTTGAAAAAACCCAGCAGAGACCACCGAGCTGATCTGAGCCTTCAAAGACAGGTTGTTGCTTATCACTATACCCAAGCTTTTGGCTCAGCTAACTGGAAGAGGAGGGTTGCCCAGGGTAGAAGGCCAAAAGTTGGGGTTCCATGGAATAGCAAGCCCGCCAGTGAGGATCAGCTCAGTTTTATCAGGGTTGAGCTTCAATTGATTTTTGTTCATCCATTCACTTATGAAAATCATAGTGTCTTGAAAATGAGACACAGAGGATGGAGAGAGATTGATGTCGGAGACCAGTTGAAGATCATCAGCGTAATTATATGTCCCAACTTTTCTTTCTCGCAAGGAGGAGATTAGAGGAAGGAGGTACAAATTGAAAAGAAGCAGGGAAAGGGAAGAGCCCTGGGGAACCCCACAGGTCAATTCCATTTTCTTAGAAGAGAAGTTGGCAAGATGTACCGATTGAGACCGGTTACTGAGGAAGGAGGAGAGTCACTTCAGAGCCAGACCCTGGATCCCGGTATTGCTGACACGGTCAATGAAGATGTTATGATCGACCGTGTCAAAAGCTGCTGACAAATCCAGGAGAACCAGGGCCTGGGTAAGGCCCCTATCTGCCCCCCCTCTAAGATCATCCATAACTGTCAAGATGACTGACTCTGTAGAATGGGCGGGTTGAAACCCAGCCTAGTAAAAGTCCAAAACATGGGACTGTTTGACAAAAGAACTAAGTTGAGTCAAAACATATGCCTCTAGAACCTTACCAAGGTAAGGTAAAAAAGAGATTGGGCGGTAGTTACTAAGAATAGATGGATCCATGCGTGGCTTCTTTAAAATAGGGATAATTTCCGCACTTTTAAAAAGGTCAGGAACAATGCCAGACTTAAGTGAATTGTTAAGAAGAGAAAGTGGGGGATCTGGGCATTTAGTAAAAACTTCCTGAAGGATGTGAGGAGGAAAGCAGTCAGTTGGGCAACCAGAGCCAACATTTTAAAGTAAACCTAGGAAGGTCTCCTGAGAAATGGGGGGAATTAAAATCAACTGAGACGAAGATCTACGAATATTTGGAATGTCTGCGAAGGAGGCGGAGATCGGAATACTAGCCTTAATGGCAGTGATTTTCTCCATAAAATATGAGTTGAGAGAATCACAGAGGGACTGTGAGGGCGTCTTTAAACTTGTTAGCTGAGTTTAGAACCTTCTTAGAGAAATAATCTGCCTTGGTTTGTAGAATGGAATTGTTGTATTGTTTCATCAAGTTAGTGTAAGTGGTCTTATCTTCTACCAGATAGTGAAGTCTCCATCTGCGTTCTGCTTGTCTCAACACCAGCTTCTTAGTCTCTAGATCATCAGAGAACTACCACTGTGCGTCGTGGGGTCTGAGAATCTTAGTTGACTTAAGAGGGGCAACGCAGTCGCATGAGGACTCAAGCCATAACATGAAGTTTGCTGCCTGTGTTTGAACCGGTTCTGGTACAGACGGGGCCCTAGCGGTTAAAAGTGAGCAAAAGTAATCAATATTAGCACTTCTCCAATTTCTGGACGTGCCGTTCTTTGTTGATTGGGTTTTAGTGGGGCGAACATCAGAAAGAATAAAAGAAATAAAATGATGATCTGACCAAGTATAAGAGGAAATCAGGGGGGTCGAGAACGTCAGGTTAGCTGTCCAGACTTAGTCCAGTGTATGCCCCTTTATGTGGGTAGCCTCGCGCACATGTTGGGTGCAATTCATTCCGGACAGAAGATCTGTCAGCTCTATAGAGCTGGCACTCTCCTGTTCGTCGTGGGGCCAATAATTAAAGTCACTAATAATGAGAAGTCGGGCGTGGTTGATGGCTAAGTGAGAAATAATTTCGCCCAGTGCCTGAGGAAAAGTAGGCATATAATAAGGAGGTCTGTAAAAAAGAGCGCAAGTGAAAGATGACTGGGGGGATTCAAATTTAAGAACTAAACTGTCAACAGAGGGAAAACCGGTAACCCCTAATGACTTAAACTGGTGATCCTTATGGATGATAGCTGCAACCTCACCCCCCACTTTCCCTGGGGGACAATTAGTTTGCAGGATGTAGTAATTATCTGGTACTACTGCTAAGATGTCAGGGGCAGACTCTTCAGTAAGCCATGTTTCAGTAAGAAGAAGTATATCTGGCTTTTCAGACTGTAGAAGTTGATAAATTTCAAGTTGGTGTTTCACCATGGACCGTGTATTCAGATACATGACTAAAATACCCATTATTTCCTTCCTCTGGGAAGTATTGAGGGCATGCAATATTATGGGGGAGGGGGGAGCAATGGGCATAGTGGCTGGACCCGTATGGACGCGGATGGGCGCAAACAGGCTTGCCAGCGGCGTGCCTTTGGCGCGCCAGCTGCACGCGGCCGCTGTGCGGCCGAGCCCCCATCTGCCTAAATACACGTCTGAGCCGGCAGGCAGAAAGTGAGGGAATACAGGGGAGGAGTCGCGTCCCCTCCGTTAAACCGGCACTAACAAGCCATGACGGACTGGGGGACAGTGAACATATGGTGCCAAAAGTAAGTGGGTCGCAGCAAATACAAGAAGTCACAATTTTAAAAACAATGAGGAATAAAAAAGCAGTTAAAAGAAATGCCAATTAGCTTTAGCCTCACGGTGCTAGCTTCTCACCACTGCGAGGCCGAGCCCCCTTCTGCCTAAATACACGTCTGAGCCGGCAGACAGGAAGTGAGGGATTACAAGGGAGGAGTCGCGTCCCCTCCGTTCAACCGGCACTAACAAGCCGTGACGGACCGGGGGGCAGCGAACATATGGTGCCAAAAGTAAGTGGGTCGCAGCAAATACAAGAAGTCACAATGAGGAATATAAAAGCAGTTAAAAGAAATGCCAATTAGCTTTAGCCTCACGGCGCTAGCTTCTACGATTGGGTGTGCTGCACCGACTTATCAACACCAACAGCAAGGCATCTGGCCATTTCAATGACGTAGAAGCACACACTTTGGCAAGTCTTGAGTTCAGCATCCCATTGACTTGCTCCACCAGACCTGAAGCCTTAAGTCGATAACTACATGCAGACTCTGTTCAACCTGAAAGGCAACATGCAGCATCCTCAGCGCTTCGTTATTGAAGTGCGTGCCTCAGTCCGATTCCAAAGAAGTCAGGAAGCCAAACCTTTGTATCAACTCCCTCCACAACATCTTTGCTACTGTAAGAATATAATTCCTTCTCGTGGTATGTGCCTCAAATCATAGTGAAAAGATACACACAGCAGCCAACACATATCTCAGCTTTTTACACACAGGGGTCTCAATTATGTCCATCTGCATCCTGTTGATGGGACCACCTGAACTAATGTGGCTCAATGTCACTGCTTTCTTTTTCCTGCATTAGTCTGCTGGTACACAACGCTTCCACCCTCAACCTGAACCTTGAAATACCATATTTGACAAAACAATCAGACCTTAGCGTCCCTCCCTACATGGCTCAGACCATGGTAATGTCTAGCCATTGGTGGTAACAAACTATTTGGCAACACAGGCATGCCATCTCCTGAAACTCATATTTCATCCTCATCTCTTTTAACACATCCTGAGTTTCCTAGCTCTGCTGTTCTGCTTCTGACACTTCTTCCTGTAATCTCTTAATTTCCTCTCAAGTATCAGCTGCTATGAGCAAAAGGTTGTAATTGGTTTCATCTGTTCCTTCATTTACATACTTTCCATTAAATGTACTTGCAATGTGTGGAACATTTCATGACCACAACTTGTGCAGCCAATTGGAAAACCTCTAACAGTTTTCTCACCTGCTGACAGTTATGGATAGGGGTTCCTGATGATGTCATAAATCCCCTCTGGGACGATAACTGTCTGAAATCGTGCACCACACTAAAACCGTACTAACTATCTCTAAATATAGTCATCTGTAATCAATCTGAAATGTAGCATGCTCTGGTAAAAGCAATCAATTCAGCCTCTTGTGCGGAGACTACTCCTTGAAGCCAAGCAGCTTCCACTACTCCTGAAACCGTACAGGCTGCATAAACAGATTTAAAATGTCTTTTGCTGCTTCGTAAACATGAGCCATCCACAAACAA
The DNA here is from genome assembly GCF_964204655.1 of Triturus cristatus. Lineage (NCBI taxonomy): Eukaryota > Metazoa > Chordata > Amphibia > Caudata > Salamandridae > Triturus > Triturus cristatus. Next base: position 910,551,447 of record NC_140581.1, on the reverse strand, counting down.
TGCATAGTCATATTCAGGTAGTGGTTCATCTTGTACATCTGGTCTTGGCATGCTGCATAGTTCAGTGAAATCAAAACAGTCATGCTCCACTTCACCATTATCATTGTCATTCTCAGGAAGGGGTAGCAAAGGGGCAAGATTCAAAACGGAACACCTCTTTAGTGTCACGTTCTTAAACACCAGTATGAACTAGGCAGCTGTTTGTAAGGTGCTGTGTCCTCATTATAGTTACAAAAATTTCAACAGAATGAGGAACATATACAGTTAAAGGATGACCCATTATTATACTCTCACATCTTTCGATGCTGACATTATTGCTGACACCGTTGCTGCCACCACTTTAAGGCAACTAGGCAGTGCTGCAGCCACTGTATCTAACGCGGCTGAGAAATTAGCAACTGGTCGTTGGACACCCACATGATTTTGTGTATTAACACTGAAAGAGCGCAGCTCACTCTTTCACTGCAAAAAAGTGAAAACGCTTTGTTGTAATGAGGCATTCCTAGTGCTCGGGGAGTGGCAGAGGCTTTCCTCCAACTCTAGGAAGGCAACCAAACAGTCATTGTCCCAAAGCACTGGATCTGACACATCCTTGTGTGTTAGCCTTTGTAAAGGCTTAGCCACTAGGGAAAAGTTGGGTATCCACTGATGACAGTAGCCCACCAGTCCCAAAAACATCCTGACTTCTTTTTGTGTTGTTGGCGGTTTCATTTTCATGATTGCTGAAATTCTCTTTTGTGAAAACCTTCTCACACCTTTCTCGATATGATAGCCAAGATATAGGACTTCTCTCAAACAGTAATGCAACTTACTACGGGACACTTAATGCCATCCATTGTCAGCCAAGTGGTTTAACAATACAATAGTATCAGTTTTGCACACCTCATGAGTATTTGATGCAACTAGCACGTCGTCAGTAAACTGAACTAAAACGCAGTTACAAGACATAACCTGAGTCACCTAATTCTTCTTAAGTATCTGGTTAAAAATAGAAGGGCTCTCTGTATAACCCTTGTGTAACTCGGCACCCTGCCAAAACACGATTGGCAAGCCTAAATGCAAAGAGGAACTGACTGCCCTCATGCAATGGTATGGAGAAGAATGCCTGGCAAAAATCAATAACAATAAAACACTCAGACTCACATGGAATTTGAAACAATATTGCTGCAGGATTCAGTACCACAGGACAACAGGGAATCACAATGTTGTTGATTTTGCAAAGGTCATGCACTATACAGTACTTATCACTAGGCTTCTGCAGGGCTATAATGGGTGAGTTACATGGGCTCCCCATGATCTCCTTCAGTATACCTTGTTGAATCATTGTCACAATCCATGGGATTATTCCAGCAAACCATTTCAGGGGTCAAATTATACTGTGGTGTTCTGGGATATTCCACATTGGGCTTCATCTGTATGTGGACAGGCTCAACTCCTTTAAAGAGACCAATATCCTTTCCTGAAAAATCTCAAACTTCTGATCTCATTGCATCTCTGAGATCGAAAGGCAAGTCTTCTTTCGTCATCATCGGATACATTCCAATCATTAGATTCTGACTTGTCAACTTAAAGGCAATGTCCTCAACATGAGTTTGTAGCTCTATTCCTTTGGAATACAGCATATGGCACAATGATTCGCATCCTAACAAACACACAGGATTTGAATCACAAACCACAAATTGATGATTATCCTCAAAACGACATATCTTTACAAAGACATCCTCAGGAATAGGGTTCCTCATTTGTTGATTTGCAACTCCAACATCTTCGATAGTTCCGCCCGAGATGGGCAGTTTTGGGACTTCCATTGTTCTCACAGTAGAACGAGTAGCACCAGAATCAACCAAAAAAGATACATTGTAGCCATTTACCTCAGCATCTACAAATGGGCCACTCTGGTCTACCTCCATGACTGCTCAAAGCACACAGTCTTCCTGCCCCTCAGGTACCGTCAATAAGACTGAATAATGCTGAAATTTTCACTTATCTCAAACATGGGATATTGTGGGTAAGCATTATCATTGTAGAAAGCATTCTGATTCAAATTTGGACCTGGTTTGAAGAAAATCTGGGAAAACTACCAGCTTGCCGTGGCATTGGGGGTGGGAAACCTGCATCACTGGGGCTTGTGGCCCATTAAAATTCTGAGATCTTGGCCTGTGCACATTCTGTTGCTGAATAGAATTACTGTTCTGAGGTGGTACAAACCCTGGATTTTGGCATTGAAGTGCAGGATTAAGACAACATTCTCTCTTCCAATGCCCCAACCTTGTGCCATAGTGGCATGGGCTAGACTTCTTCAATGTAGCTACAACAATTCAAGCACTCGGATCAATAGGGACATTCAGATCTCTACCTTGTGACTGACATTCACCTCCACCCTGCATCGCCGGAGCTCCCTGGTGATACACTCCATGCTTTGTAGGGGCATTCCCTTCAAACTTCAGATTTGGAATTCCTCTCTATGCAGTCTTCATTTGTCCCTCATCAGTTTTTCCTTTAACGGTTTCTGCCTCATCTCAATCTCATCATTGCAGCATTTAGCATAACGCAAAATCTCATCAATCGACATATTCTGCCAACAAATCAGATGCTGTTGAATCATCATACTAATCTCAGGCCCAAATCCAGTCACAAACCTGGACACAAAATGATCCATATCTTTAGCAGCAGTGTTTCCATTCCTCTAAATGCCTGTAACAATCTCTCATAGTATGTATGAAGTGTCTCTTTTGCTTCCTGAGTCGTCCAATCAATCTTGACACAGTCAATATCTTGAGGGGCACCTTAGACTTCAACCACGTCATCATCTGGTCATACTTCCTCATCACTATAGCTGAAGGACCGTTAGTCACAGGATCTCCTGTCGGCTGTCTCTCAGACTACTCTATGACTATTTTACATGCAGTCCACAAATCACTTGGGACCACAAAATCAAACTAAGGGGTCGATTAGGATGTAGGGCGGATCGCCACCGCCCACATGGTGATGGCCCTACATCCATCCCCGCCCACCACCCATTTCCCCCCGCCATATTAGTATGGCGGGGTGGACCCCGGCAGACGGAAAGACCGTCCGCCGGTTTTCCGCCGGCCGACCAGTCGACTGGGCGGAAAAGGGAATATATATGGTGGCGGTATCTGCTAGACACCGCCCTCCATATTAGCATGGGCAGCGGAGCATGGCTTTCCATGGCGGAGACCCCGCCATGGAAATCCATGCAGAGTCTGCTTTTGGGGGCCCGTTGCAGGCCTCCAGGGTATTAGAGGGGTGGGGGGTGCACATAGGGGGTACCCAGGGTGCACCCTGCATTGTCATGGACATGGTGGCAGGCACCTTGCGGTGCCTGTCATCTTGTGCATGACAATGCACACAGTGCATTCCCAGCATTGTGGCGGGCGGTGCTGGGAGCACTGACCGCCACAATGCTGGGAATGGAGGATGCCACGGTGGCATCCTAATTGCAGGTGCAGGACCGCCGCACCACTGGCGGCCGGTCCCAGCACCGCTAGGGTGGCGGGTGGACTAAAGTCCTCCCGCCATCCTAATCGGCCCAAAGTATTCAAATCAGTCCACAAAACCTTTGAAATTTTCACAAACCGCTCAACTTGTTTGTACCACTCCACAGGCTTCTCTCTTAATTTGGGAAATTCATTTGTAAATGGCGCAAGATCACTCCTGCTCCAAGGTACATATGTGTAACCTCCACTAGGTACCTCCCATAAAGGGAAGTTTCTAGCTTTGTCTACCCTCTTTGGGAGGAGGCGGCTCTCCCATCATTCTCTTGGGAGTCATTCTTGTTGACCATTTAACTTCCCACTTCTCTAATTCACTTCAAATTCAGATGCTGTGGATCAATTCCCAAATTTGCAATCTCATCCCTGGTATCCTCATATGTTCAATGTACTGATCACTAAAAGTGTGTAGGTGGCTCTTCTGTAAAGCCTTTGTTCCATCTAAATCTACCTCATATTTCTGAGCTAATTCAGATAATTTATCATGGGCTTGTCTTGCTCTCTTAGTAACATCCTTACTCATGAACAAATGTTTACTCTGCTGATAAGCTTTTGATTGTTCCAATGCAAGACAACCACTTATCATTTCATCCAATTCCAACTTCATTTTTCCCACACCCACCAAGTTTACTTTCAAAGAATACGAAGAGTTCCCTGACTCACTTCTGTACCCCCACTCTCATTCGATGTAGCATTAAGAACTTTCAAAAAGTCTTCTAATTCCTGGACATTAAGACCAGGATGTACCTCAAATACTTTAGATACTGCCTTTACTTTAGGTGTGCTATTATGCACATTTAAAGGCGGTTCCCAAGTAAGTGAACTCATACCTTGTCAACCCAAGAACGATCTTAAAGGTTCAAATCCAGTCTGATGCACAGATGGATCTGCACTTCCACCACAAGGAGGACTTGTATTAATCGTACTTAAAGGATTGAATTCTCCCACACTCCGACTCAGATGTGTAATTTCTGATGCTTGCTGTAGAGCAGGGACAGTTGAGTTTTGAATCCTGTTTACCCTGGAACCAGGTTTATCTATAGAAACTACTGTTCCAATAGTAACAGGAACTGTAAGTGCATCTGGGACTGTACAAACAGTGGAGGACCCACAATGCAAGTCCCTGGTTTTCCTGCTATCATATTTTGATTCACTGTAAAAGTCCCAATCACACTCTGGTCCATGTTCACAGGAAAAATCCCTATCATATTAGGACTCATACTTTGTGATGCAGTAGGTAATCTCGTATTCCCACCTTCACCCTCGCTCCCACCTGCCTCTGTTCCAATCTCATTCTTCAGAGATAGTCGTTCGGCCATTAATACGTCTGAAAGGCGGTCACTAGTATCACTATCACTGTTTTTTTCTTTTGCTCCATATTGTCTTGTTTTATTCTTCATTCTCTTTTAAGACCCTCTTTCCACTTCTTGGCTTTGCAATAATGGGTATATTTTTGATCTTTCTAGCATATCAGTTCTCCACATTTTCTGCTCTCTGCATCTCACCTCGCATCTGCATAAGTACGCACTGCCTTTTTCACACATCCCTGATATCTGTCTTTTTATCTGGCATGAGCCACATGCTCCCAAGAGTTAAGCACATCAAATTGTGTGGGTCTAGGTTGTGGGTTTATTTCATATAAAAATCTCCTCAAATTTTTAAGAACTCTCAGATTAAATGTACCATGAAATGGAAACGCCAGTGCACCTTCTTTCTCAGTGATCTTGTGCCATTGTTCAAGCCAAATACATATGTTTTACTCTACATTTATCACCCTATAATGACCTGCAGTGTTTTTGGGCGGGGTTTCTTCCCCCGCTAAGAGGTATCAGAACATCTCCAAACATCTCCTCTAAACAAATCTCATACAACTTTAAAACATTTTATTTTAATTGTTTGTTTCAACACAAAATCAATTTTATACTCAAAGGTCTCGTTCCAAATAATTAACCAATAAAAGCGTGGCACCTTGTGATGTAGACAGCCAATTTCAGTGTGGTTTTACACCAACCAATCTATCCAAGCGTTGTACGCTGTGAAGATGGCCTCACTCCTTGCAACTGCTCCCCCTACTTTACAATTTTCACGCACACACTCTCTTTAGCCATACGCTTGCAACTACATACAATACAATAGCAACAAGTAACACTTGTCTCTTTTTCTATAGAATCAATAGAAATCAGTCATGCAAAGGTAACACAAACCAGCTTTCAAATGAAACCTCATCCTGTGGGGAATCCCTTCTGATAAGTGCAGCTTTCCTCTGCGTAAAAGTCCACCACACTAATCATACCTCTCTTTCAAACAAAAAGATAAATGTTCCTATTGGGCTGCCAACAATGTCTCGCGACAATTCCCACAAAACCTCTGCAGACAATGACAACACAGTGTATTCTACACTTTTTAATATCATCCCGGAATCTTAGGCCATGTCGGACCCAAAAACAACTTCTCTACAATGAGCGCCACACTCAAACGATCATCTAAACATGCGTCTCCACCCGTAGCTGGTGAGCTACTGTAGCTCTCTAGCTATTTATTTATTTATTTATGTAGGAGTTTTATACAGCGGTAGCTAGACCCGAAGGTATCAGAGTGCTTTACGGCATAGGTGGTAAAGAAATCACAGAAGAAAACAGTAGTATACATGTTGACTCTAGGCGAGTCTAAAGTCTTGGCTCAACATATGCATTGTATAGCAGGAGATCATCACACAGAGAGAGACACAAAACAAAAAAGAAAAACGCCTCAGATCAGGTACAGATTGAATAGTCGGAGATCCCAGAGTCTAGTGGTGATATATACAAAGACTCGAGGAGAGACCGATTCGGGGAGGGGGGCAATGGAAGAGTCAGAAGGAGGGTGAGGTAAAAATCTTCATATTAAGGTGGCTAAGGGTTTCAGTGGACAGAATTCTGCATTCTATCTATTTGGACGGGAACGGTTGAGGAAGAGGTCTTTAAGCTGCCTTTTGAATTGCACAAAGGAGGGGTTGGTTTTGATATGGACTGGGATGGAGTTCCAAATTTTCGGCGCATTTCCAGAGAAGGATTGAAAAGAAGTTTTTTGTTTGTGGATTTTTGGGGGGATGAGGAGTAGAGTGGTGGTGCTCCTGAGGCTCCGTGTTTGGCTGGCTTTCTTGAGTTTGGTGGCTAAGTAGGTGGGTTTCCCGGTGTGCAGAACTTTGTGCGTGAGGCAAGCAGTTCTGAAATTGGTACGCAATTTGATTGGGAGCCACTTTAGCTGTCTGAGTCCTGGCGAAATGTGCTCAAACATCTGGCTGCTGCATTAAGAGTTGATCTAAGGGGAGCTAGGCAAGAGTTAGCTGTACCTGTGAGGGTTGCAATCCCGTAGTCCAACCTGGACAGCACTAGGGATTGAGTGGCTTGCTTGAGATCACCAGGAGGGATGAAGGGTTTGATTTTGGTAAGCAGTTTAAGGTTGAGGAAGGCGCTATTAGCAGAGTTCTTGATGTGTACGGCCAGGTCTAATTATGAGTCAAGAGTGAACCCTAGAAATTTTACGGAGTTGGTCAGGGTTAGATTGCAGTTGAGCGCATCAATAGCTTTTAGCCATTCAGAGACTTGGGGCCTCATGTAGGTAGCTAAATACCGGTCGGTAACGGCCGAAATTCGGTAAATATCCCGTTACCGACCGGTATTTAGGCATTTGAGATGTAGGAGGCATGATTTAAGGATTCGGTAATTTACCGAATCGGTAAGGGATCGGTAAAATACCGAATCGGTAAAATACAGATTTGGTAAATTACCGAATTCTTAAATCATATGTAGGGAGCACTCAAGTGAGTGAATTTCAGTAGTAAGGATTCGGTATTTAACACCAACTACAGGTTGATGTTAAATAACGAATACCTTTCAAAAAGCAAAATTTGGCTGCTTTAAAAGTGCCATGTGGCAGACATACATGCCCTTAGGGCATGTATGTGCGCCACATGTGCACACATGCACGAATCAGGGGTGCAACAGGGTGTCAATTTGACACCCTGCCACCCATGATTATGCTTCCCCTATTACCGATTCGGTATTTACCGAATCGGTAATAGTAAATGGCTTCCTATTCATTCCTATGGGCCTCCAGGCCCATAGGAATGAATGGGAAGGGATGCATTATTACCGATTCAGTAAATACCTATTCATAAATACCGATATTTACCGAATCGGTAATAATTACCGATTGTTTACCTACATACTATTTACCGATTCATAAATACCGAATCGGTAAAATTCGGTATTTATGAATCGGTAAATAGTATGTTACCTACATATGGCCCTTGGGGTTTTGTTCCTTATTGGAGATGAGTAGGATTTCCGTCTTGTCTTGGTTGAGTTTCAGGTGGTTGAGTGTTAGCCAGAGTTGGACTTCACATAAAGTGCTGTTCTGTCTGTGAATGTCTTCCATGGAAGAGGATTCAAGATAGATCTGAGTTTTGTCTGCATAAAGGTGGAAGGGGATGTTGTTTTTTTTAAGAATGGATGTGAAGGATTTCATGTAGATGTTGAAAAGTTGAGGAGAGAGAACTGATCCTTGTGGTACCCCTCTGCTGACGGGGTGCACATCTGACAAGAATTTATCGATTTGTATTCTTTGTGAGCGGTTCTGTAGAAAGGAGGTGAACCACTGTAGGACCACCTCATCTGCTCTTAACCTTTCTTGTAGTACCTTAATGAGTAATTTATGGTCAACCGTGTCAAAGGCTGCCGATAGGTCTAAGAGAATGAGCAGATAGCACAGGTCATTGTCAAGTAACTTGAGGATGTCGTCTATGACATTCAGGATCGCTGTCTCTGTGCTGCAACGTTTTCTGAAGCCAGATTGGTGTGGGTCTAGAAGGTTTTTGGAGTCCATGCATTGGGTGAGTTGGAGGAGAACACTTCTTTTCAAGATTTTACCTAGGAGAGGGAGATTGGAGACGGGTCTGAAGTTGTTAAGATTGTTTGTGCCAGAGCCCAGTATTTTTAATAGTGGTGTGACTTGACCAATTTTGAGACAGTCCGGCATGACTCCGGTTTTCAGGGAGCGATTTATAATCTCGGTCCAGATCGGGCTAGGGGGAATTTGAGCTTTTTGACCAGTTGGGCATGAAATTGGTCCGCTATGTGAAATGAGGGAGAGGCGCTTGAAACCATATTAACGAACTCAGCTACGGAGATGGGATTGAAGGATTTCCGTTTGTTTGGGTGGTGCATGGGCGTGGTAGAATCGATGTCAGCGAGCAAGCAATAGTCAGGGGGGCAGCATTGAGTGTCCAATGAGAACTTGATCTTTGTGATTTTGTCAATGAAGAAATTGGCAAAGTTGTCACATATGTCTTTGGAGGCCTGCGCTGAGGATGAGGGGAGGTTTGGAGGTTTGTTGTCTGATGAGGTTGAAGAGTTCTTCGGACTGTTCTTAGTGTTGTTCAGAGCACTGCAAAATAACGACATTTTTTACATTCTTTATGTGATTATTATAATTCCTGCATACTGATTTGAGTCAATTAAGAAGGATTGTGGACTGGTTGTTCCGCCTGATTCTTTCTGCTGCCCTTAGCTGTCTTCTTTCGTTGTTAATGTCCGTGCTGAACCATGATCTGGATGGGGTGTTCCTGACTCTTATCTTTTTCCAGGGGGCTACTTGGTCCATGATGGAAGTCATAGTTGTGTTATAGTGGGAGGTGAGATCTGTTGTGGAGAGGTTATCAGTAAAGGCGGGGAGGAGTGAGCTTACCCTTTCCTCCAAGTCCATAAGGTGGATTTGGCTTAGATTCCTCGCCCAGTGGGCGGTTTCCTGCAAGCGGGGCATGCATTGAGGTTTATGTGGAATAGAATGAGGTGGTGATCAGACCAGTTAACAGGTAGGATGTGATCAATAGTGACTGTGTCTGCTTGAGCAATAATGGCATCTAGGATAGAAACTCTATTGTGGGTTTGTTCTGTACAGTGCTGTATGAGGTTATTATTGAATAGGAGATCATTCAACTTCTGGGTCAGCGGATTATTTTCTTCATTCCAGTGTAAGTTGAGGTTTCCTAGAATTATTTTGTTGCAGTCCTGTAGTGCGCAGTGAGTTATCAGGTCGGAGAGGTGTTCACCAAGTTCTCATGAGTAGCTCACCTGTGTGCAGCCCAGGCTATTACATTAGAAAGCTTTTGCTTAGTTGAATTAATATACATATAACAAAATTAAAATTATACAACACTAATAATATTAGTAGCTCTCAATGTGTTTCATTGGAAATAAGTAGCTCTCAATACAAAAAATGGTTGGAGACCCCTGATCTAAAACATTAGCACACCATATCATACAATTGCCACAAACACCTCAAGCTAAGCATAAGCCACTTATACACAACTCTATTGACACTCACTCCTCCACTTTTACAACTTCCTCATGAACCACTAGAACATCATAGATTCTCCAAGTCAAAACAAGGGCACTAGGGACTGAGATGGGATCTGGACTAATCTAAACTAACAGTTTTCTAACACCTCTACTACAGGTACTAACCATACTCTGCTACCATCTGAGAATGCTCTGGGCCATTTCTTCCAATTTAACTCAGGTAAATAGACCGTTGTAGCAGCATGAGAGGAAAAGGGGTTAATGGCAATTAAAATCTTAGAGTTCAGTGTGATCATCTAAGACCACACAATAAAAGTCTGAGTCGATACCTTGAAGTTAAAAGGTTTAAACAAGCTCAAAGCCAGACTGATATTTCAATCTCAAAAATGTACCGTAAAAATACAAGATTACCAATGGAAGATCAAAGTGTCGTACAATATTGGTCCTCCACAGCAAAGAGCAAATAAGAATGTTTGTGGCAGCAATACCGAAAATAAGGGAAAGGATTTGATGACTAGACAAATGGTTTTGATCCTTCTCCTCATACAGGGAAAAGATCTGCAGCATCTACTAAACCCTACACTAAACTGCGGATAGGGAAAACCCTATTGAATCAAGTAAGCAAGAAAGGTGTTAGCATCAGAACCTCTTGAGAAGTTCTATAGGTAAGGTATCATGGATAGCATGAAGCCACACAATAAGAGATGTCAAAAGAGGATTTTACCCTCACTAAGTCTAAAGGGAATCTAACCAAACCCAAGTGAATTCACTAATTAAAATGCACTAAGAACATTTGAGAAATAGGACCTCATGCTCATCACAGTACTTTTCCAGTTCCCAGTAAAGAACTTGGCGCCTTAAACATGACTCCATATTTCAGTCTCCACTTCAGAAGCATCCTTAGATTCCTCCCTTCTTCTGATAGTACCAGCTGGTTATGCTCCCCTTGCATATGGCAGATGCCGGAATGCTTGGCCCATTGCACTTGTGTAACTGAAGTTCCCATTGTGGTATGAAGCAGAGGCTCCTCATCTTTCAGCTGTTCTGCAATATTTCGGCAGTAAACCCCTTGGACTCCTTTTTCTGCATTTGAAAGTCCTAAAGTCAGAAGGCCAATTTGCCATTTTCCAGTACATATTATCTTTGGAGGTTCCTGCAGTTCCACTCATAGTGGTTTGTATTGAGGTTATACAGCTTCTTGATCTTTGCCCCTTCATTAGTCCTAGGGCCAGTTATCCTATGATATTGAGTACCACTAACGGGAATCAGCTATAAATGCCACTTCTTGTATTCTTGTGTCCAACATCAGGTCACAGTATTTTGTAAATACAGGTACCCATTATTCTTACGTGGAGGTGGCTTTCCTGATGAAGGCATTTTTGTGCTGGAAAACACATAGATAAAAAGCCACAGGAAGACTGAATATATGGCATCTGTTTAAATGAATGTACTCTTAAAAGCATTAGCATGATGACTGTCTTTGGGAAAATGATCTACAATCAAGGAACACTGTGTTAGAGACTTCACTACTGCATAGATTTTGTGTACTCGGCTACTTGCATCTGGGTGATATGTATGACTGAAGATACAAATGTGGAGATTTATATTGGATATGAGTGTTCTAATTCATGCCAGATAAATAAGCGGTGTTTATGTACACCAACATAGCAATGATAATGGATATAATCATGTGTTTTATAAATATTATTAACTCTGTCAATAATTCATAATAAAAAATATGTTTTGCATTCACTCTACTTGAATGTAGTTGTGAGCCCTTTATTGAGATAGGATACTAATTTTAAAGCTTTGAGTTGGCGTGGGGTATTGTACATTGCAACACTCCCTTAGTTCTTCAGTAAAATTATATGACTTTGCCAGTTCTTCCTCGCCTCACTATCACAGAAATACAATATGGTTTTTACTAATTAATGAATGCCTTTGGTCTGCACCTGCAGAGGAGAAAACATGCGTAAAACCAACTTTCACGTTAGTGTTAAATGTCTCAACTGTAAGTTTAAGACCCACAAACATGCTAACAGTTTTCTTTAAAAGCATATTAATTCTACAACCTACATATAATCTAATAAATGAAATTCTTCATAAGGAAAATTAAGCTATATTATACTGCACAATAAACAAATACATGTAAAATTAATCAGAAATGACAACTGGTCACAATTTACAAGGAAAGCATAGAACAGACATATGATTCATTCTCACTAATCCCTGGTGAATGCACTGCATTAAATACATTTTAACACACCATCCTACAATTTAAACCTATAGCAAATTAATATCAGCAATCCAGATGTTTTTTTAAAAGGAATAACGTTAATATGCACATACACACACATATATGTTAAAAACACCCAGTAAATGCTCTTTCTATACCATTGGTGCACAATATCCTATTGGTTTTCTTGTATTCCACGAGAACATAACACCAAATGCAAATATATATGTGGCCTAACCAAATGTAAAAGGAGGGAGCCAAATTTATGCTACTCCACAGCGCAGATGCTGCCTGGCAGGTATAACGGCCCTTCTCACTTTCATGCCATATCCAGACATACAGATCTCCCGTTGTAGTGCTAAATTGTCTAGTATGCCTGTTAGCACTCTAGTTCAGTGGCACATCAGCGGAAATGTGTTCCTCTCTATTCTGAACAACAGTTCACACAGGGTGTGTACCCAGGTGTTCCCCCTGCACGCTTGGCAGTCTGTCAGTTGTCTATTTCTTCTGGCACCATACATTTTCAACCTTTTTATCTCCTCTTCATTCACTGAGGCAATGCCTCAGTCCACCACATGGCCTCAGGTGCAACCATTGTTCACAACTCCAACCTTGCCTCACCATTAAAACTAAAAGCCTTAGAGGCCACTAATTAGCACTTCTTCAGGTGAGTGCTTCACTCTCCATAGTCTCCTTTGAGAAACCTCACATGCTCTAGCCCTACCTGAATCATCAGCTCAGCCTGGTTTCTACTACAAAGCTATACCAAGTGGACCACCTAGCTGCCTTGCATTCACAAACAAGGGAGGGTTGAATTCTTCCTTCTATGGGTTTATATATTCTGATGTGATTCTCACTCCAATGAGAGACTTGTATGGAGCACCATTTTCTCATTGATTCTATACAGCAACTCTCAAGTCTGGAAGGATGTTTTCATCTGCCAAATCTTAATTTCCAATGTGGGAGTTCAGCACCTTCAGCTTTGCAATGCTAGGTACTGGGCCACCCTCCCTGCCAAGTTATTTTTTTATTACAGTATTTACTATCAGTATATTTAGGTATCATGGGTAAAACCAGGATTATATATCGAGTCTACTGCACTGTGGCTAAATCTAGTGGTGGGATAGAAGAGGCAAGGGTCTAGAAAGTGGGTTTATTGAGCTCATAGCAATAGGAGCATGTTTGGGCTGAGTAAAAGGAAGGGGGAAGAGTCAGAAGGAAGGGTTTAGTAAGGCTTGTTTGGGAGATCTGAATAGTAAAAAGAGTTATGAGATGATGCATGGAAGGGTCAAGGAGGGCAGAGTCTGGAAAGGGTTATTTAGGGGATCATAGTAGTAGACTGGGGTTTGGGATGAATCAGAGAGTGGAGGTAGAGGACATATAGAGAAATGTATAGGATGAGCAATAGGGAAATGCATTGAAGAGAGTAGTAGAATGACATTTGGGATGAGTCAGAGAGTGGAGGTAGAGGATATATTGAAAGAGATATAGGGTGAGATAAATGGTAGTGCAATGGGGATGCTGAATTAGAAGTAAAGTAATACATATAAAGATACATAAATATAAGGAAGGTAATATATGTAGATTTAAGTTGTATTAATAAACTCAGACTTTCAAGTGTTGCTGTACTTTAAGTTAATTTCTTTGTTTTTACAATTGTTTTTTGTTGTAATCCAATAGTGAAGCAATTGTAGATAAAGAGGTATGATAAAAATGTACTTATTTATGCAGCAGCCTATATACATGTAAATGTTGTAGACTTGTAAAGCGCACAGCTGCCCCAGCAACAGGGCGTCCCGGCGCTGTAGACCGCTGGGGAACCCGTCCTGGCTATCCCTGTGAGATGGTCCCTTTCTGGGTATCTCCAAGGTGAAACCAGGCATCCCCGGCGTCTGTGGGGGGCTGTTGTAGAGACGAGGCAAGCTTAATGCCCAGAGTTGCCAAGTGTGTTCCTGGTTAGAGTAGGTACCGAGGCGAGAATTATCGAGTCCGTTTTGACCCTGGTCCACAACCCTGCCGCGTCGGGAATTGAACCCTGGTCTCTGGCCGATTCTCTGCTTACGGGTCTGCTGCCTCTAACCAGTGAGCCACACCTCTCTACTGTTACATGTTAAACATAGAACAATATAACCATAAGTAATATGTACAGTTGTTAAACAGAACTAACAAGCATCTATATACTTATAAAGATAATTATTATACACATTTATACAAAGCAATACACATATGCAGATACACATATATAGTCCAAATAAATGTTTATATACACAGGAATATGCCGTATATTTATGTTTGAGTATGGTGGTTATGTGGGGAAGCAACAACTCTTGAGTAGTCTTCTGAAGATAAATTAGCTATCTGTGGATCTTATGTTTGGGGGTAAGGAGTTCCAAAATGTGACTGCTTCAACTGAAAAGGATGTGCCACCTATGGTTTTTTCGTTGTATGGTAGGATTTCGGGGCGAGGTGCCAATCTAGAGCGGAGGTACCTTTGTTGTATATATGTGGTGATTTAATTCCTGATGAAGTGCGGTCCTGTTCCATGTATGTCTTTGTGGGTGATACAAAGCAGCTTGAATGTGGATCTTCTGGCAACCGGTAACTAATGTAGGGCCTTCAAAGCAGGGCAGATGTGGGCTTGTGGCTTTATATGTAAGAGCAGTCTGTAGTCTTTTCATAGTTGTTAAAGATGATCCGTGGTAGATGCTATTGGCGTAATAGAGTTTAGACTGAAGAAAAGAGATATTAGCCTGGAACTTGTGTGGAAATCCCAGGTGGAGGAAGATGTGTTGCCAAGTGTTTATAGTAACAACGCTTGATCTTGCTAGTTTGTCCACTTCTTTGTCATTATTTCCTTGGAGTCCATTGTAATTCTGAGTTTTCTTACTTGCTTTGATACTTTAGGTGTGTCATGATTTAAGTTTTTAGATCTTTTAGAAATATTCCCGTAGTTAAGGAATGTTGATGATTCTTCTTACTGGTGTGGCAGCAGAGGTAGGTAGAAGAATTGTCTTGAAGGTGTGTTATGGACGTGGGTCAGAATGGCTGCTGACAGGCCTGCTTGCTTTGACCAGGTCCATACATTCATTGTGTGATATTTGTTGGAAGGGTGCAGAGACAGAATATCGACTTTCATGAATATCGAGTCAAGAATATCGATGGTGCAAAATATCGAGGTACTTTTTTTCGTAGTTCAAAATATAAATTTTTATGTAATGTAGAAATATTGATTTTGTGAACATCGATGGCACATATATAGTTGTTGATTAAAATGATTTTTTGAATGTTGTTTTTTTATGTTGTATTAGTTATTATATATTTTTTAATTTCTTTTTTTGTGTTATAATGTTTGTATTTATTGTTTTTTTTATTAAGCTTTAGGAGCAGGATGTTGGGTTTATAGAGGATAAGGGTGGGGAATAATTTAAAAATAATTGTTTAAAAATGTAATATTTTTAAAAGTTTTTTAAAATTTTAGAAGCGAGATGTTGGGTTTATAGGGCATAAGGGTAGGGAGTAATTTTATAATGTTGTTTAAAAAAAGATTTGTAGTTTTGGTTAGAAGTAGAGCGTTATGTACTGTTCGATATGTGTATATTAACTTGTATTTAGGTGCCGATTCCGATCCGTTAAAAACATTTACCGACCGATTCGTATCCGTATTTTTTTACGTACAAATCGTACA
This sequence comes from Triturus cristatus, assembly GCF_964204655.1. Lineage (NCBI taxonomy): Eukaryota > Metazoa > Chordata > Amphibia > Caudata > Salamandridae > Triturus > Triturus cristatus. The sequence goes on along the minus strand of NC_140581.1, from coordinate 910,535,670 downwards.
AGTCCCGTACAAACGTCGAAGTACGATTCGTACGTGAAAAATACATACGAATGACCTCGGGAAAAGTCAACGAGACGTCCCCGGACAGTTTTACGTACGAGTCGTAAAACTGAAGTCCGAGCGCACAAGTCCGATCCGTACCGAACTTTGCACGACCCCTACCCCGGATACACTTGTGCCTGGGGTACGAGTTGTATGGCCCCCCCAGCCTCCCACCCCTCCCGTGTACGTCCGCACCGTACCCCCCAGCCCCCCGTATGTATGCGCCGTACCCCCAGTCCCCCGTATGTATGCGCCGTACCCCCACCCCCGTATGTACGCGCCGTACATACGGGGGTGGGGGTATGGCATATACACACGTGGGGCTGGGGGTACGGCATGTACATATGGGGGTGGGGGTACGGCACGTACATACGGGGGGCTGCGGGTACGGCGTGTACATACGGGGGGGTACAGCGCGTACATATGGGGGGTGGGGGTACGGCACATACATACGGGGGGCTGGGTGTACGGCGCGTACATATGGGGGGGTACGGCACGTACATATGGGGGGGCTGGGGGTACGGCGCGTGCATATGGGGGGTACGGCATGTACATGCAGGGGGTGGGGGTACGGCGCGTACATATGGGGGGCTGGGGGTACGGTGCGTACATACGGGGGGTACGGCACGAACATACGGGGGTGGGGGTACGGCGCGTACCGGGCCCCCTTTTCCTCGTGCATAGCGGCGTACTTAGCTTTACCGGCACTTTTTGGCTCCCGTAAAAATATAGCCGTGCGGAGTGCTGTGGGTACGAATCGTACTTGCTGGTCCGTAAAACGCTGCCTGACTCCGTGTGGACGTCATGTACGCGCTGTCCAGGATCGGAATTGTATCTATTTTTTAGCCGCACTGTGTTTTTTACGATTCGTACGGAAATGGTATTTCTGTACAAATCGTACTTGCTGGTTTGTACGGTGGAATTACCGGGTACGAGTCGTACGGAGAAAACGCTCCGTACGACTATTTGTACCCGGGTTTTACAGGATCGGAATCTGCACCTTAATGTTAATATTAATGTTTGTATATGTTATTGTGGGTGGGTGTTCTTCTTTCTTCTTTACAGGTTTTCCATTTTGTGAACGGATGGTGGTGATGACACGTTTATTTTTATTTTTAAAAGGAAAATGTATTTAGTTTTTTTAAAACAAGTTATTTTACATTTCCTTCTATTTTTCGGGTTTGTTGGAGTGTTTAAAAAAATATATATACTTTTTGGGTTTTTGAGGGTTTTGATTAAGCTTGGGCGGTGAACTCCGCTCCACCCATGGAGTGTGCAGAGATTTGCCTACTCTGCATTCCGGCACACTCCGCGTGGGGCAGAGTTGGCCAGCCCCCGCCTCCACCTCCCTATTAACAAGTAATTATACTTTAATAAAAAGTTAAATAAAAAACACTTACCTGTACTGCGGCATCCCCGGGGCTGCCCTCTTCCTCGCCGTCTCTGAGTGATCCTTGATAAAACTGCGCATGCGCGCGCTTTCACCCATGCGCATTTCTCGCAAGAAATGTGCGCGCGAGCTCAGGCGCAGTTTTAGCAAGGATTACCCAGAGACGGCGAGGAAGAGGAGGAGGGCAGCAGGGGACGCTAAATTACAGGTAAGTGTCTTTTATTTTACTTTTCATTAATGTATAATTTATTGTTAATGGTGGGGTGGAGGCGGGGGCGGAGCGGAGTTCCATAGAGTTTGTTCCCAACTACGTGGACCTCCCCGTAGTCCCACCAACTATGCCCAGGGTTAGTTTTGATATTGAGAGGATTGCGTCAGTGGAGCCTTTTTTTAATATTTCTCTGTTTGTGTTATTTTTTTTCAAAACATCTTTGGGTTTTGAGGGATTCGTTTTTGAGAGGATTGTGCCATTGGAGCTTTTTTTTCTACAGTTGGACTTTTGCATTTTTGGGGGGGGATTTATTTTCGTATGGATTCGTCTTTTGATTTATCTAATATGGATTTATTGGTTTTCAAGGATCGTCTACTGCTACATAATTCTAAGTTCTTTTTTATTATTATGGGTGTGAAATGTTTTTTGTTCCATTGGTTTGTTTGTTTCTTTTTTATTTCAATAATTATATTATGTCATTTATTTTGTGTTAATTAATTTTCGAATTTGAAATGACATAATTATAATTATTTAATTAAAAATGAGTAGTGTTATGTATAAATATTTTGTCATTTAAAATGTTGATGCTTTTTAGTACTGTTTTTTATTTAAAGTATGGATTTAGCTATTGTGTCCTGGTATTCTTGCCCTTTGGTGTTTGGAAAGACTTGAGTTTTGTGCTGTAGATATTCATACATTGTTTTAGTTTGTTTGTTGAGTTTAGGGCCGATTGCTCTAGTCTTAGCTCTTGATAGCTCTGTTCTTTTTTGATAGCTTCTATAAGTTTATGTAGGGTTGGTTGTCCTCTTCCTATTGTGGCTTGGAAGGCATTATGCCATCCTTCAACTGCATTGTTGGTTTTAGCTTTTTGAGATAGAGTGCTATTGTAGACGTTTCACCAGGGGATTTGGAATTTGGGTTGTCTACGGTGCCCTGACCTATGTAGCCTTTCCACCCAAGTGTCTTCAAAATAGTCTAGGAAGGTAGTTAGTTTAGTTTTGTTTGCTTGATAGAAAGGGCTTTCAAGAAGTATGTTATAATGTTTGGTTACTTCAGTTGTTGGTACATAGGCCAGGGACATTCTTTTTTTTAATTTGGTAGGCAAAGTTGCTATTAGTGGCATAATCTATACTTAAAGTACATTTTTGTAGGTCTGTCAGGATAATTTGGGTAAAGTGGTAATAGCAACCTTGTATTTCAGTGTGTGGGTGTATTTTTAAAATTGATTAAATCATTGCTTGTTTAAGGTCAATGATCATTTTTTGTAGAAAGTTGTTGTCGGTGTTTTGTTTTGTTGTTAGGAGCTATATGTAGGTGGTGTTTTGTTTATTAGGGAGTAGTAGGGAGTAGTGCATATATGAAGGGGATGTTAGTGTCTTTATATTCGCAGTGGATGGTATATAATTGATAAAAAGGCTTGGGGCAAACTTTGAATGTGCCGTCCATCATCCACGTTTCACATTTTTAGTTTTTGTAAGTTGTTGGTGGCAAAGATGAGAATTCTTTTTTCGTGACTTTTATTGTAATGAAAAAGGATTTTTTAATCCTTGTGGGTGATGGTGTATTCTGGTAACATTTGTATTTCTGCAAAAGTTTGGGGGGTGGGGTTTTTTTGAACTGTAGCTCTTTTAGTTCTGGCTATTAATCTTTTCAGAGTGGGAATAGATGGTAGTTGTCTTGTGCCATGTTCAGGTACCCTAGTTAACACGTTTTTGAGTATTTGGGTACTGGTCTGTTGGAAGCTGGTACTTGCTTCTCTCATTGCTTCTAGGGCATTTCTGACTTCGATTTCAGTCACATTGGGCGAATGGTTGTGTTCTCTGACATTAACTACATTAGTTTCTATTGTAGTGGCTCTCCCATAGCAAAAATTGGAGTAATATTTTCTGCATTTCTAAAGTGTTTTGTTTCCAGTTATTTTTTCATGCGTATAGTTGTAGCCCATGTAGCACAGAAGTAGGTTTCCTTTTTTGTGAAGTTATGAATTTTGCTCCTTTTGCCATTTTTGGGAGAATCTGTGAATATATGTTTATATATATTTTTAATTATACGATTGTGAATAGTAAACATGTCTCTTTTATTATTTTATTTGAAAGTATACTTACATTTGTTTTTCTTTAATTTTCTTGATGAATATTTTATTGATTGTTGATGTTTATTCAGTGGCTTTTTTCTGTTGGTTGAAATGCAAAATGTTATATTTATTAAACTTTTATATTTAATGATGTTATTTTGTTTATTTTGTTTTTAATTTTACTTAATTGAGAAAAAAATACTTAGTATTTTTCGTCTATGACTTTTTTTGTAGATGTTTTTGTATTTTGTAGTTTGTAGAAGCTGTGAAGAGAAAAACATTTGTTAGTTATATTTGGTTTTTATTTTTTTAATCATTTCTTATTAGTTTGTTGTATATGTTGGTTAATTTTTATACGGACTTCGTTTTATATTTTTGTTTAATGGTGGTTTTGTCTTTGTTTTCAAAGTTAATCCTTGATTTGACTTTTTTAGGTGGAGTTTTTTTGAAGTGTGTAAAAGATTATAGTTTTAGTATAATTGTTTATATTGTTTTTTAATCTCTTTATTTATTTAATTGAAGAAAAATAAAATACTTACTAATCGTAGTTGAAGTTTATTTTGTTGATGTTGTTGTGTGCGAAAGATTTAAGAATCTGTGAAGAGAAAAGTATTTGTAAGTAATATTTGGTTTTTTATTTAATATATCTTTTTTTAATAGGTAGCTGTATTTGTTGGTTAATTTATATACCTACCTAGGGGCCAATTCCGATGTCGGATGGACTCAGGTCCGTCAAATATCGGTCAGGAGCTGTAACCGACCGATCTGCTGTTGTCGGTTATGGCCCTGCAAGTACGATGCGACCGAAGAGGGTTCGGTCGCACTCGTATACTTCACAATGCAAGCATGCATTCCGCGCTGCCTCGCAAAATGCGATGCAGCGCGCGCTACGAAATTCATTATATTTATTTAATTGTTTACTTACCTGTAATTATCCATATTCCGTTTTTTAGAACCCCCCACCCTGCCCCTCCCCCGCCCCGCCTTACCGCCCCACGGGACTCCCTCTACGGGCCGCGGCTGCGCAGCAGGGTGAATGCCTGATGCGACACCTTTATTGGCAACACGCTCTTATGACCCGAGGAGCTCCAGAGAGCCTGGTTGATCGGGCCTGCCATTTTGAGGCCGCACAACGCCATTGCTCCAGGCTGCTAACACGGAGATGAGAGTATTGCTCAGGTGGCAATCGCTGCACCCACAGGGGCTGCGCCATGAAGGTCGTGTCTGGAGTGGCGCCTGATGACGGGACACCGCGGGACCTGTGCTATGACATCCCGGGCTGCCCGAGGCGGCCCCATGGCGTAAGTGCTCCCTTACGTGACTTCTGCTCTGGAAGAGATATCCTGAGCTGGCGAGTTCGTTACCGCTGGGACGGACCTGCGTGAGGATCCACTGCCCGCAGCCTCCTCTTGGCTCTCCTTGCACCCGCTGCGGGGCACGCTATACAGAGCACTTGGATACGGACCCATCCCACAGGGCGTGTGAACAAGACTGGCAAGTAGTAGCGGTCACTGCTACTCGCTGAAGCTGCCACAGAGGTGACCGGCCTAGACGCAAGTTTTAAGTGCCATCGCTCCGATAGGTAGGTCTGAGATCTGAGGTCCAGATTTAAAGACTTGTGCCCGTGTTGAAACGTTGGTGGACTGTATTGGCCCGGTCACTGTTGCTCCCCGCCCTGCTGGATGCCTGCGACGCTGCCTGGAAGTAACACTGGCACGTTGCTGGCAGTCACGCCACATATAGTATCTGGCCCCTCAGATGGCTGAGTCCCAGCTGCCCACACACTGGGAGCTACGAGCAGCAAAAATGGGAAGAGTGGATAGAGCACAACCAAAACTATCGTTAGAACACAAAGATGGAAGTCCCGAGACGCTTCCACTGAAGGCGCTGCTAAAATGCAAGGGCAGCCTGCTGAGGAGACGAACACAGATGTAGGAGGTGGGGAACGTGGCTGTGATTGGGCAGGCGGACTCAGTGAAGGCATTTAAACACAGGTTGCCGACCGTGCAGCACTGACTCTCGGAGTACGGGTTGTGTTCAATACCCGCCAGGTCACGCTGTTTTTATTCTTTAATGCTGCTATTTACGTTGTTTTATCTGCAGAGCTGCTTTCTCTGACATTTTAAAGAGGATATTTCACTAAGCTTACCGAGTTGCAGGGACCACCATTGTTGCCCGTCCTTCCGGACTCCCTGTAGACGCCGAGCAGGGGGGCTGCTTATTGAAGGGATAGAAGGCGGGGAACGTGACTGTGATTGGGCGGGCGGAATCAGTAATGGCATTTAAACACAGGTTGCCGCGACCGCGCAGCGGGCACGCCGCTGCCGCACCAAAGGCATGCCTAAGGCAAGCCCGTCTGCGCCCGTCCGCGCTCGGATCGGGCTCAAGGCCAGTCCCCCTGGTTCTGGATCATCAGATGTGTTAAGATATTCACCAAGCTTGCTCAGAAGCTAGGATCCAGAGGGAGGGAAAGCTTGTTGCCCGAGATTTTCACCTAGCATTTGGCCTGGAGAGTTGGCCATTACGTGCACTCACTGTCTTCGTCCTCTGTCAGACATCCTGGCCTATCGCAGCAATTTTCCTTTCAGAGAGAAGAAGGGCCCGCGGAAGCTAGGCGCAAATGACCCCCCCCTCTGAAATGCTTATTGTTAAATGCCAGGTCGTTGGTTAACCACAGCCTGGAGCAGTCTGTTTATTGAGGATTATCAAATCATGATGGCTTTTATTACTGATATGTGGACTGATAACACCTGAGGCCCTGATATCGTGAAGGCCCTGCCTGCAAACTTTGTGTTCCACACATTGGACTGACCCTCCAGAAGAGGGGGAGGGCTTGCTGTTATCTATCATAATAGCCTTGAGCTCTCTTTCTCTATAGCCTCTAATAATGCATGTGAAGCGTTGTCCATCAGTGTCCGCCTCTCCCCCAAGAATACCTTTAAAGCAATGTTAATTAATCATCCTCCAGGGCCTAGAGGCACGTTTTTGGACTCGCTCAGCGCTCTGTTGGAAGAAGGGTTATGCGCAAACTTCTTCACTCCCAGGCGAGCCCAGCCCTCGGCACCTTGGTTCTCCGACTCACTGCAAAAGCACAAAACAGATTGTAGGAGCCTTGAGAGGATTTGGAGAAATGGGTATTGCACAAATTAGAAAAGTATAAATAAATCCTCACCATATATAAGAAACTGATATCAGAGGCAAAAAGAGCTTACTTCATTGAGCAGATACAGAAGGCCAACTCATCCTCCAGAGAACTGTTCAGGACCATCTCAAAGCTGACTATCCCTACTAAACCCAGCTCTCATAGCAGCCCGGCATTGTGCGAATCACTAGCCTCCTTCTTTAGGAATAAGGTGGAAGGGATCTTTTCCTCCTTTTCCAATGCCCAAGGGGGGGTGGGGGAAGCAGCAAAGAGCCTCGAATCAAGGCCGAGGGTGTCTTTGGACAGATTAGAGGGTTTTAGTCCCCTACAGACCATGGAGGTCTTAAACCTACTGCGTGTGGCTCTGTCGGGATCCCCCAATGATCCTTGCCCGGTTGTGGTACTTAAAATTTGCCCTGAGGTCATCGTATCCACACTTACCCCCGTGTTTAACACCATCATTGATGTGGGTGAGAATCCTGGAAGGTGGAAATCCACCTCGATACTTACCTTAATAAAAAAACCTAATTTGGATGAAAACGATCCTAATAATTACAGACTAATATCTCGACTCCCCCTTCCGGCCAAGCTGCTGGAGAAGGCTATAAATCGGCAACTAAGCGCTTTCTTTCAGAGGACTAAGGCACTCGACCCCACGCAGTTTGGGTTTCGTGCAGGTCACAGCACGGAGCTGGCCCTTATCAAGGTCACTGAGGAGGTTAGAGCGGCGGTTGACCAGGGAGGGGTGGCTGTTTTGATTCTGTTGGATTTGTCAGCAGCCTTCGACGCGGTCCACCATGTTGATGTGGGGAAGACTGAGGTCATCATATTTGGGAACAGCCCCAACATTTGGACCCCTGATATGTGGCCTGAGGCCTTGGGAAAGCTACCAGTCCCCACTGGGAAGGCAAAAAATCTGGGTTTTATCATGGACCAAAATCTTGACTTCGGGGATCAGGTTAGTGGAGTGGTTTCAACTTGCTTCCATATCCTTAGAATATTAAGAACAATTTTGTTTTTCCTGCAGCCGATGGTTTCAGGACAGCAGTCGCAACCCTCATTTTGTCGTGCTTGGACTACTGTAATAGTCTGTACCTGAATTTGAAAAAAAAACACGGGTACAGATTGCAGCTGGTACAAACGTGGCGAGACTGCTGACTGGGATCCCTAGGTTTGCCTCTCTACGAGAGGTTCTCCGGCAGCTACACCGGCTGCCTGTAACAAGACGTGCACAATTTAAAGCCCTGTGCACTGTCTTCAAAGCTCTGATGGGCAGTGGCCCAGAGTTTTTGAGTAGGTGTTTTAAGTGGTACGTGCCTGGGAGAGCACTCCGCTCTGCCGCAGGCAGACTTGCTGTGGTGCCACGAATAAAAAAGGCCAGTTGGGGAGGAAACAGCTTCTCCTACTGTGCAGTAAAAGCCTGGAATAGCCCGCCGGCGCATCTCAGGAATGCCTTGGAGCTCCTCTCTTTCAGAAAGGGGCTTAAGACCTGGTTATTCAGGGATTTGATTCTCGTATGTTCTCTCGGGAGTCAGTATGTTACGCCCTTGGGTATAAGTGTGCTTTATAAGCTCCTAAAAATATTAATAATAATATCCGAGGCATGCTGGTGGCGATGGAGAAGAGCCTGCAGAACGGTATCTCAGCACTGGGCACCAAGATGGATTCACTATCCTACAGGATGGACCGCATGGCCGAGAGACTTGATAAGCACGCTGAGAGGCTGGACATGTTTGAGCGCCGGACTTTACAGTCCGAGTACAGGAAGCGCGCGGGCAGTTTGCACCACTGAAAAAGCAGCTCCGTGACCTCGGCATCGACTATGCCATGTTGTACCCAGCGAGACTCAGAGTTAATAAACAAGGTCGCTTTCACATCTTCACCGACCCAAAGACCCTGCAGAAGGCTCTGAAAAACTGGTCCAAGAACAGCATCACAGCCCGGAACAGCAACTTCTGGATGAAGCGGCGGGAGGGCAACTGGATGAGCAGGACTAAATGCTGTACAGCACCTATAGGCAATAAGTAGTGTCTTGTGGCTGAGTTTTGGGTGCGGTTATTAGCGCATGGGGTCCTGGGTGCTGGTCACTGTAGAATGGGCATAATTCTTGTCAATGAGTGTAGCGGGGAGCCCGCCTCATTTATAAATATGACCATTACATGCCACTGCTGGAGAGTGTTGCCAGAGGGGGCGGAGCTTAGGGTCAGGACCAGGATAGCGGGTAAAATTGGGGAGTCTGCTTCAGGACAATTGTGACTTGTTAGCTAGAGTGCCCTCTAGTCTACTCATACCGGATATGTAGCCAACCTTACGGAACTAAAGTTCCCTACGGTCGATGCGGTCTGTGATTCAACGAGTTAAGTAGCTGCACACTAAAGCATTGATGGTGCTCAGGTATGGCTTACCTAGGCCGGATAGTACTCCTTGTCAGGCAAGCAACATCCGCCCATGAGTGAATCACACTTGGGAGGGTATTTTGATTTTGTTGGGGGTGCAGGGGTGGATCAGGAGTCTATGGGGAAGCACCACGGCCAAGTTGGGGATGGTCTGACGTGGGCGAGGGTTAGGGTGGATTATGAGAATTACAATGTTGTTTTTTAAGGTTAATGTTTTTTATCAGATTGCACATGGTGTACAAGTCAATTATTTGTTGCACAGGTCAGGTTGTAGATTATGCCTTAGCAACTACAATGGTGGGACCAAGCAACATTAGCGGAAACGTGACAGTTGACACCCTCCGAGTGCTTACATGGAATGTTAGGGGACTTAATGATCACAGGAAGCTCCGCAAAGTACTGAATTATCTGAAGAGACATGACATTGACATAGCCTTATTACAGGAGACACGTCTTCCACTTAATAGTCCACTACTACGCAGCAGAGGATTGCAGGATAATATCCACGCCTCAGGCTTCCCCACCCATGCACGAGGGGTGTTAATCTGGGTTAACCTTAGATCTCCCTATTCTTTAGTCCCACTAGACACGGACAGAGACGGTAGGTATGCGATTACCAGATGTCAAGGAAAGGGCATGGACCTAGTAATAGTGAAAATTTACAGCTCAAATTATGATTTCCCTGAATTTTATGATGCACTTGCGAACACTGCCAGTAACCACAAGGAGGGACAATTCCGTTGGGGAGGAGAGCTTAACTTGGTCAGAAACACAAACATAGATCGATCCGGGGGCCCCGAGAGGCGCACCTCTGCTGCAGCTAGAGTGTTGGAGGGCGGTATGGTTAGAATGGACCTATGAGACGTCTGGCACATGCGACATCCGGGCAAAGGGGGTTTCACACACTATTCAGCTTATCATAACCTACATGCCCTCATTGACTATTGGTTAGCTACCTCGCTCCTAAATGATAACGTTAGAGGGTGTAAAGTACTCCCTCGATCTTTATCGGATCACTCCCTCCTCCTGCTAGTGCTTGACACTCCTAGGAAGTCCATCCTGCCATTCACTTGGAGATTTCCCCCCTATTCACTGCTGGACTCGGCCTTTAAAGAAGAACAGGCTGAAGCAATAGAGACTTTCTTTACCACTAACGTGGGATCTGTTGATAGCTTCCAAGTAGTCTGGGAGGCCTTCAAGGTCTATATTCTTGGTGTCACAATCACTAAACACTCTGGGGTCCTCCGCTCTATTCGACAATGATTGGCCGACTTAGAAAAGAAACTGGGAGTCTTAGAAAAACATCAACTAGCGAGCGCAGATGAAGCGGTATCGCTGGAAATTAAAGAATTGTTGGGAGAATTCAAGATGCAGATGACGCTGAAGTAAAACACTTAGGTAAATACGCCACAGCGGGGGTATATGGCGAAGGTGAAAAGCCGGGTGCTGTTCTAGCACAACTACTTGCGAAAAGGGGCAGTAAAACACAAGTCACTGAACTAAAATCAGCAGATGGCGATATGCTAACTGAGGAGGCTGAAATTGTGGAACGGTTTAAACAATTCTACGCTGAGCTATATACTACTCGATCTACCGGAACGGAGGATGAAATTCTAGACTATCTTGCTCATATCAAACTACCATTCCTCACTAATACTAACCCTGGGCAGACAACTACACTACGCTCGCGTAGTTTGCGTAGTTTGTGCTACTTCGCGCTACGCGAATTGCACGTAGCACAGTGCAAAAACGCGTAGCATAGTTGCCATTTTTTGCTCGCTCGTGGTCCTCAATGTCAAGTTGGTGACCACGAGCAAGCAAAAAGACATCTCGGAGAGACTTTTTCCTCGTTCGCGATCAACAACACCAAGTTGTCGATCGTCAGCGTGGAAAATAAACCTCCCGCGAGATTCTCAACGCGGGGAGGTCAGGTTTTTCATTGTGAGTGGTTGCGTATGCTCGCGATGAGAAACTACCCGTCTGCGTTGAGAAAGCTGCAGCTCGAGTAAAAATCGACTCGACCGGCAGAAAACGACAGCTCGCACTGTGCAAGATGCCGTTTTCAATGATTGCACAGTGCGGACAAGCATCCAGCACTGTGCAATCACCGCGAACAGCGCACTATGCAGTTCGCGTAGTGCTACGCATATCTCGCGTAGTGCGAAGTGCACTTCGCGTAGCTACGCGTAGCGCTACTATGCGAACTACGCCCAGGGTTAACTAATACACATCGCGAGTTCCTGATGAGGCCTATATAAAAAGACGAAATTCTACTGGCCCTATCAAGTATGAAAGCTGGGAGCGCCCCTGGAGTGGACGGCCTCACTGTAGCCTTCTACAAGGCGTTCCTCGATATTTTAATCACGCATTTGTCTGAGCTCTTCGAGGACATGTGCATATCAGGCATTATGCCTCCAACGATGAGAAAGGCTGTAATGGTCACCATTCTCAAACCGGGTAAGCCGCCACAGGAGTGTGGATCTTACCGCCCGCTCTCTCTGCTCAATGTCGACACAAAAATATTTGCTAAAATCCCAGCTAACTGGTTAGTTCCCCTCGCTCACACACTAGTGGCCCCTGAACAAGCTGGGTTTGTCCCAGACAGGAACCTCACCTACAATCTACGCACAGTGTTTGGGGCCTTACAACATACCCGGCAAGATTCAAAGGCAGTCGCAGTCGTCCTCGACATGGAGAAGGCCTTTGACTCTGTTGAGTGGCCCTTTATGCAACACGTCTTAACCAAGATGGGACTAGGCCCAGTCTTCCTCCAACTGATAGGGGTGCTATACAATTCCCCCTCTGCCAGAATCAAAATAGAAAAGCTGGTGACAGACCCCATCGCCATTACCAGAGGGTCGAGACAAGAATGCCTGCTGTCTCCCATATTATACGCATTAGTGGCTGAACCCCTTGCCTGTGTGCTGAGAGAGTATCACAGACACAAGGGCATTAGATTCCCGAAATATGAGCTTATAGTGTCCACCTACGCCGACGACACGTTATTATACGTCCACAATCCGGAATGTAACCTCTCTTCGGTCTTACGACACGTAGTGCATTTTGGCGCGCTGTCTAGACTGCGGGTCAACTGGCCTAAGTCTATAGTTTTCCCACTTACACCAGCCACAGCACCTTTCGAACCGGACTTCCCACTACAGTGGTCCACAGAGGCGATTAGATACTTGGGTATCCAGGTACACTCTGATTCGGAGACGGTATTTAGGGAAAACTATGGTACTGCTGTCAGCAGATTAGAAGACGATGTAGAAAACTGGATTAGGTTACCCCTGTCCCTGCTAGGCAGAATTTCAATCATGAAAATGGTAGTGCTACCCCGTTTTCTGTTCCTCTTCACAAATATCCCAATGATTTTGCCTAGCTCCTTTTTTCACGGGTCACAACATTGCTGATACAATTGGCCTGGACGGGCAAACAAGCGAGGGTCAAATGGCCTAAGTCTATAGTTTTCCCACTTAAACCAGCCACGGCACCTTTCGAACCGGACTTTCCACTACAGTGGTCCACAGAGGTGAATAGATACTTGGGTATCCAGGTATACTCTGATTCGGAGACGGTATTTAGGGAAAACTATGGTACTGCTGTCAGCAGATTAGAAAACAATGTAGAAAACTGGATTAGGTTACCCCTGTCCCTGCTAGGCAGAATTTCAATCATGAAAATGGTAGTGCTACCCCATTTTCTGTTCCTCTTCACAAATATCCCAATGGTTTTGCCTAGCTCCTTTTTTCACTGGGTCACAACATTGCTGATAAAATTGGCCTGGACGGGCAAACAAGCGAGGGTCAAATGGCAGACACTCACCTTACCATCCCATATGGGGGGGTTGGGCGCGCCAGATTTAAACTTATACTATAGAGCTGCGCAGTGCGCACAAGCTTACTACTGGATTCATAGCCCACCAGACATCCCACATCTCCGTATAGAAACGATCATTGCTGACCCGCTGCCACTTTCGGCCATGATATTTGAAGCCACAGATCGCAGTACAGGGATACTCGATTCCATTAATGCAACTTGTCATGCCTGGCATTATTTACTACAATTACAGGCAGGAGCTATCCTGTATTCCCCAGCCAGGCCAATTGAGTGGTCCCACTGGTTGCACCCATGCAGAAACAGAGGGGTTATATGTGCGCTAAATTCACAGAAAATCCAGACTGCTGGAGACCTATTTCACAATAGTGTAGCAAAAAAGTGGGAAGATCTAGAGCACCAGGCTACCGCTAATACTCAGCTTCCGCAGTTCAAATTACACAGAACGCGACATGCACTACACGACATATTAGGGAAGGACCTTCAGGAACCCCCAGAACGAATGGAACTGACCTATACCATCAAAGCGAAGTCGCCCCGCAAGATTGTTTCTAACATTTACAAGTTGTCAATGTCCCATAGGGCAAACCATTACATCAAAGCCAGGCTAGACTGGCAACGGGATTTACAGCAGAATATAGATGATCCTATGTGGGCTTATTGTTGCTATAGCACACGGCATATTTCCTTAAACCGCAGACACAGGCTGATCCATTTTAAATACTTAAACAGAGTATACTATACGCCAGAGATGCTACATAGATATAGGTTGAGGGATAACCCAGCTTGTGAGAGATGCAACGAGCAGACCGCAGACTTCTTACATTTGGCCTGGTCCTGCCCGGGGATACACAAATTTTGGGAATCTGTTTTCAGCAAACTGGGGAAAATAACCGATTTGACACTACTCCCAGACCCTGCATTAGCCCTACTGGGATATTCTAAGCAGACGCCTAGGGGAGTGCGGAGGTTGGTTGACATGGGACTGCTACTAGCAAAGCGTAGAGTAGCGATTAGCTGGTCACGAGGCCCTACCCCCACTATGGCTCAGTGGTCGCATGACATGCTGTACTGCAGCACGCAGACTGAAAAGTTCAGTGATCTCCCCCCCCCCCGGAGTCGACCCAAGAACTTCGGGGACTTTACACAACATACCTGTCCACTAGAGAGACTGACAGGAATGAGACTGGTAACACCACACTAGAATGCAATAATCCTACTCCTGCTATTTAGCTTAACTTGCGTCAACCCTATCCAGCTGCACAATATGAGGTGACATGTGAAACTAGAATCAGTGCAGTGCATGGGTATTCAACCACAGTGATATACAAAGTTGCAGCTGATCTGCATGTACTATGTTTTTCCTGTAATCAACTGATCACCATGTGCTCAACTTGCTTGTGTTATGATGTAACAACGTGCATCAAGATTGTTATGTATAAAAGCTTAATAAATAAATAAAACAAACAATTTTTTTTTTCTCTAAAATCCTTCATCTTCTTAGCATCTGACCTGGCTTACAGCCAACCATTTCCTATTCCATTAAGAGCCTTTTTATAGCCTGCAAATACTTCATGATGGCTATTGCAAGATTTATCATATCTGTAAGGAGATGAATTGCTTGTGCACACAACCTAATAGCATATTTTAAAAAGATAGGGCGCAAAAACTGTTTCCGTGGAGCTAACAATTTTAGGCAGTCCATTAGAATATGTAAATTATCGCATTTTGTGCCCAACCTGCATGTACATTTACCATCAGATTGCATTACTTCTGTTTTTAAGAAGAAATCCTCAGCACATGTCTATGGGGTAGAAAAACTATTAGCTGCACGATGTATGCACAAATATCAACACAGTATTGTGGGTTCTTGTTTCCTTTCTTTATTCTGTAGTCTTGCATCAGCCAACACGTGTTCCGTTGCATACAATGGGAAATTGTCCTGCGACTTTCTCAAGGCTGCATAAACAAAACAAAAGGCCAATGTAACACCATACATAAGCTGTTGTACATAAGCATCATTTAAACATCTCCCCGTGTCTGAAGTGGATTCAACACACCTCAGTGGAGACCACATATTAACATGCACAAGGTAGAAAAACAAATCCCACGTCATTGTAAATGCCAGATCCTAATGGAAGAATTAAATACCCAAGGGAATCACAAGTAATCCCAGAAAGCCAGCTAATCGGTGATGGAGGAAACATATAGGTGAAATCAAAGTGAAACAAACTCAATACCCCTCCAAGACTGCTTGCTTCTCAATTAAGGGACATGTGGATTGCTCCAGACCGCCAACCACAAGAGCAGAGAAGCAACTTTGATGTGATCTTCTACAAGTGATAAACCAAATTCTTCATTAAGAAAGAATTGTGAGTTACTTGAGCTAAGACCCAACAGACTTCTACAGAAATGATTCTCCTCATGTTGGAGCTTATTCCTGATATCCTCATATGGCAGTATCGTAGATCAAAACGGGCAAACAATTAAGCTTAAAAAGCTCCAACAGAGGCACTATAACTTTGCTCCCCACCCTTGCTGCCAGCCCAAATAGGACCCCTACTGATTGATTTTACTGCAAACAGCGATTTGCAAGGCATGGCAGCCTATAATTGCTAGACACTCACTAACCCTTGTGACTATTATGCTCTTTAAGAATTTGGCTTCACTTTGAAGTTTTGCTTCCCCTGGACCATATAGTGGATCTTAGAGATATCGGTTTCTAGATCAAGATTGTCCATAAAAAGGGCAAACAAATAGATAAGGATAAGACCCATAAGACCATTTGGTGTGTGGGATATCAAGAGTGTGTCATAGGAGTAAAGTAAAGCTGGGATAACGGACGTGTTGGGCATGTCAGCCCCTGTGATAATAAGAATGAGCTTAGTACTTTAATACATAAAATAAATAAGATTGGGGCTAAGACAAAACCCGGGCGTACTCCCCAACAAAAGCAAAAGAAGTCTGTGCATTCCCCATCGGTTTCATATCTCACAGAGCCACTGACCCCCTTTTGCAAGGCATGAAGGAAGTTCCAGAGGGTAGGGGGGTAAACCTATATCAATAAAAATGTTCCATAGCTTAGACCGATTGACATGGTCAAAGGCAATACTAAGGTCGATATAAGCCAAGCAAAACTCACCCTTTTTAGCAATCATTTATGTCCCAATGATAAGATATCTGCATCTTATCATTGGGACATAAGTGATTGCTACAGTCCTCAAACCTAGCCTAAACCCATATTGGGCAGCATAAAGGGAGCTATTTTGCTCCACCCAGTCCTCAATTCTGTGAGAAATAATATGCCCCACAATCCTTACCACAGAGTCTAGGAGTGCAGGCCAAAAATCAGAAAACAGATGATGTGATCATCCTCAGTGTGCCAAAATGAGTAAATGAGCTGAATGTTTTGGTGGTGGAGTTGCTAGACTAAGTGAAATACGATTTAAGGGTCCGAGGTCTGTTATATTTTTTTTTAGCAGAGTTTTATATACCGCGAACTTGACCCGAATCCGATCAGGTATCAGAGCGCTTTACATAGCACCAGTTACGTTACATGAGGACACACATTAATTTTTTTTTTTTTTTTAGACACGGGGAGATTAATTGATTTGCCCAGAATCACAGGAGGTTTAGCGTCGTTACCGAGACTCGAGCCCAGTTCCCCCAGGTTCGAGGTCGAACGCCCTAACCGTTAGGCCAACTCCTCTCCCCTTGGTATTGCTGGTACTGTGCATGCATTCATACTGAATTATGGTAATTTGCTTTTTATGTTGCTGAAAATTTTAGCTAACTGGGATAGCTGCCTTGGAGTAAAGGTGGGCGAAATATTTTGTTCCGCCCGTGGAATTGACAGAATTCTGGACACTCCGCGTTAGCCTTTAACACAGAGATATGACCAAATTCGGCCAATCTCCAGGTGGCAGAATTTTTGTGCCGAAAGAATCTAGAATATACAAGCTGGTGAGCGAGATTTGGCATCACCTAGCATGATTTTCTAACACAGGCAGTCACTGGCATTCGCGAGGGATTGCAGTCAGAGAGCTGCCATTCGAGTAGATTTGCTGCTGCTCAAGTAGATTTTCTTAAAACATACTGGCCCTTGTCTCTGGGCTCCATGTAGCATGTGATGAAGATGGTGGACATGAAAGGGTGTCTTTTCCTAACCATCAATCTTAGTTTTAGCAGAACAAGCTACTCTTTTACTACCATACATGCAGCATCTTCTTGTTCCATTTCCAGAACTGTTTCCTGTGACTCTTGCTGCTTTACCCACTTGAGATGTCATGAGTGATGTCCTCAATGATGTCATCGAACATGTCATGAGTGATGCAATATGTGAGATCATAAGCAGAGCATGGCGGGGGCACGAGTTATAGTTAGCTCTGGTAAATGTAACTGGTGAAGTTCTGTGTTTTTCTTTTGTTCAAAATGTTAATGTTATCACTGACATATTCACATAACTATAACATTAGCGAGACCGCTTTGGTGGAAATGGCCGAAGCAATTCGGGATTGCCTCGACGCGGGCGGCAGAGCAGCTTTGGTTCTACTCGATCTCTCTGACGCCTTTGATACGGTACCCCATCAACTGCTTCTTATCCGCCCATCTAATATCGGTATTGTTGGCCCTGCGTGGGATTGGATGAAATCTTTCCTTGATGATCGGTCCCAGCAGGTATGGATGCCTCCCTTCTCCTCCACTGCCAAGAAGATGTCTACTGGTGTCCCGCAGGGCTCTACTTTGAGCCCTCTACTTTTTAATATCTACCTAACTCCCCTGATCTTTTTGGCAGAGGAGCTGGGTGCAAAAATAATTGCATATGCGGATGACACTCAACTGCTCTTCACCTGGAAGGACTCTGATTTGTCTACTGAGACTGCTCAGAACTGCCTATCTGCGGTCTTCCGGTGGTTGGCCTCCGCCCAATTGAAATGTAACGAAGATAAGTCCGAGGTCCTCTTGTATGGTCAATTTCCATCCACCTTCAGAGAATCTCTGTGGCCTCCTGACTTTCCTCGTCCGAACTCTGAGGGTGTCCCTGCAAAAAATCTGGGGGGTTGGTTTGAAGAGGACCGACGGTTTGTCCACCAAACCAAGAAATTGGCTGGACTGTGCTAAGGCATTCTTAAGTCCTTAAGAAGGTTCCTTCCGTTGCTGCCACAGTCAGTTAAGGAAACTGTTGTGCATGCTCTTATCCTGTCCCGCCTTGACTATGCAAATGACATCACTGATGACGTCATCCAGTGAGTCTGTGTTTCTTTAAAGTTTTAATATGTTTAATATATAGGGAAAGGCCTGTTGAAGAATGAGTGGGTGTACAAGTGTGTGAATGGATGATTTTCTAGGTGCGTGACTGACTCTATAAGTGAGTCATTAAATGTATCTTACTGCAGACTAGTGACTAAACTGTGTGAATGTCTGTATGTGTCTGTGTGTTGGTGTATAAGTGGCTGCATGGTTTTGTGAATAGCTATATGAGTGTCTATATGGGTTACTGATTGGTTGTCTGAGTATCTGTATGGGTGCCTGAGGGTTTGTGTGGGTAGGGTGTGTGTGACTAGAGGTGTGAGTGGGTGATTCTATGGGTGCAGGGTTTTAAGAGTGCATCTGAGATGAACTGTATGGTTGAGTGAGTGTATGTATGGGTGTGTTAGGGATTGAATGTATATCTCAGTGGTACATGTGTGACTAGTTACGTATGTGAAAGGCAGTATATATGTGTGTAAGAGTATATAAGAGGGTATATGTGAGAGTGTGTGATTGTGAGAGTGGCTGTATGGATGAGTGTGTGCTTGTATCAATGATTGTATAAGAGCGTAAGAATGTGGTACTATTTTTATGAGTAAGTGAACTTGAGTGTGTATAACTGCGTAGGTGAGTAAATGGGAGTGTGATTACTTATTTGCATGACTGACTAGGTGTGAGAGTACCTCTATGGATGCATAGATGTGTGAGTGGGTGTTTCTATGGGTACATGGTTTTAAGAGTGCAGCTGTGATGGACTCTATGGTTGGGTGAGTGTATGTATGGGTGTGTTAGTGATTGAATGTATATCTCAGTTGTACATGTGTCAGTAACTACATATGTGAAACGCAGTATATATGTGTGTAAGAGTATATAACTATCTATATGTGAGGGTGTGTGATTACGGGAGTGGCTGTATGGATGAGTGTGTGCTTGTATCAGTAATTGTATAAGAGCGTCAGAATTTGTTAGTATTTTTATGAGTAAGTGAACTTGAGTGTGTTTAACTGTATAGGTGAGTAAATTGGACTGTGTTTATTTATTTGCATGACTGACTAGGTGTGTAAGTACCTCAATGGATGATTGGCGGTGTGTGAGTGTCTATATAGGTGTATAAATGCATTTGATAGTCCTGTATGGAGTGACTGTAAGTATGAGTGACTGTACAGGTGAGTGAGTGGAGATGTATGTAGACCTAAGAGTCAATGAGTGGGTATGTAGTTATTGGTATTGGAGTATCTATGGTTTTCAAAATGGCCGTCTGAAATTTTGAGTCGGTGTATCAAATGTTATATTAGGGTGTGAGAAGATGCACTAATTTATCACATGGATGACGTCATCAGTGATGTCATCAGTGATGTCATTTGAGATGTCATCAGTGATGTCATCAGTGATGTCACTGACCATGTCATGAGTGATGTGACGTCATCAGCAGTGTATTGCGGGGGCGCGAGTTATAGTTAGCTGAACTAACTATAACGGGGGAATTTCTAGGGTTTTGTATGAGGGAAATGTCCAGCTAACTATAACGCCCCTGAAACCTATGGTTTTTTCTGTGAATATATATATATTACGAATAAATATTGGTTTACCTTCCGAGTGCAAGTCCGTCTGTGAAGAAGACGCTGTGTGGAATTTAAGTTACTGGGAGACCTGCCCGGTGTGACTCATCACCTGCTAATGGGCCACTGACTTCAGAAATCTGGGTCGTGTGTGGACATATATATATATATATATATATATATACTCCAATCCCCTAATTTTCCCCACAGAGAAAACGGGGCCGACACATGCTCAGAGTTGTCAGCTGCTTTTTATTTCAAAGATTCAAGCGCTCTGGTTAGATGTGAGATGAAACGCTAGGCAGACGCGTTTCAGCCTGTTGGCTTTCCTCAGTACCATGTTCCATCAAGTGATTGTTGTTCCACCTGGGGGCCGGTTTAAAAAAGAGAATAGTCCACTCTGATTGGTGTTGAGTGTAAACCAGCCTCCCCAGTCACTTTAGCGCTGCTCCCACCTGGTCCATGTCGGGTTTTCATGCAATCCATAGCGAGTGAAAAATACAGTGAATCTTCACTCAAAAAGCCAAGTGGCTTCCCAGTCCTGCTGGTGGTGGCTTGCACTTTGTCCCGGCATCTCAGAAGTGGGTTCAATAAAATGAAAAAAAGTCTCATCTGGCAAACACCTTATGCAGCAGAATACTGCATCCTCTCTCCCCGTTTGGCGTTCCAACTCAGGTGAGTGTCCTTTCCATATGGGGGGCGCCGCGCTGTAGTTTCATACAGTACCAAGTTCTAGCAAGTCTGCGCGGAGCACCAAACCGGGAGGGCGTGCCGGAAAGCGGTGCTTGCTATACCGCTGTCACATATACTCCAATCCCCTAATTTTCCCCACAGAGAAAACGGGGCCGACACATGCTCAGAGTTGTCAGCTGCTTTTTATTTCAAAGATTCAAGCGCTCGGGTTAGATGTGAGATGAAACGCTAGGCAGACGCGTTTCAGCCTGTCGGCTTTCCTCAGTGCCATGTTCCATCAAGTGATTGTTGTTCCACCTGGGGGCTGGTTTAAAAAAGAGAATAGTCCACTCTGATTGGTGTTGAGTGTAAACTAGGGGTGGGCGGAATTTGCGGAATTAACCTTCGCAAATTATCGCGAGAATGTTTAAAATTATCGAAAAACAAGCAGAAATATCGCAAAGATGCGGAAGTTTTTTTCCGGCATGTTCGCGAGATTTTCTGCATGGTTGCGGGTCGCCAACTTACCCATGTGGTTGCTTGCGGGCGCGGCCATCTTGTTTTGAGTTGTTCTCGCGGTGCATGATCGCGAGAAGAAAGACGTGATCGCGCGACGCATGACGTCACTGCGGGCGCGAACTGTCGCGAGACAGCGCAAATGGCTAAAAACAATACAACATCTCATGGAGAACGCGACCGGATCAAGAAAACTTGTCGGCGAACGCAGGGATTCAGGTAAGGCGATCGCGCGCGCGCGAGAATGTATCATTTTACAGCGCGAGCAAGAAACAAATTATCGCCAAGCTGCGGAAACCGGAATTTTTGACATTTTCGCGCTCTCCGCGGAACGCAAAAATGTCAAATTATCGCAATTTCCGCGAACGGAACGAAATTTTTGCCCAGGCCTAGTGTAAACCAGCCTCCCCAGTCACTTTAGCGCTGCTCCCACCTGGTCCATGTCGGGTTTTCATGCAATCCATAGCGAGTGAAAAATACAGTGAATCTTCACTCAAAAAGCCAAGTGGCTTCCCAGTCCTGCTGGTGGTGGCTTGCACTTTGTCCCGGCATCTCAGAAGCGGGTTCAATAAAATGAAAAAAAGTCTCATCTGGCAAATACCTTATGCAGCAGAGTACTGCATCCTCTCTCCCCGTTTGGCGTTCCAACTCAGGTGAGTGTCCTTTCCATACGGGGGGCGCCGTGCTGTAGTTTCATACAGTACCAAGTTCTAGCAAGTGTGCGCGGAGCTCCAAACCGGGAGGGCGTGCCGGAAAGCGGTGCTTGCTATACCGCTGTAACATATACTCCAATCCCCTAATTTTCCCCACAGAGAAAACGGGGCCGACACATGCTCAGAGTTGTCAGCTGCTTTTTATTTCAAAGATTCAAGCGCTCGGGTTAGATGTGAGATGAAACGCTAGGCAGACGCGTTTCAGCCTGTCGGCTTTCCTCAGTGCCATGTTCCATCAAGTGATTGTTGTTCCACCTGGGGGCCGGTTTAAAAAAGCGAATAGTCCACTCTGATTGGTGTTGAGTGTAAACCAGCCTCCCCAGTCACTTTAGCGCTGCTCCCACCTGGTCCATGTCGGGTTTTCATGCAATCCATAGCGAGTGAAAAATACAGTGAATCTTCACTCAAAAAGCCAAGTGGCTTCCCAGTCCTGCTGGTGGTGGCTTGCACTTTGTCCCGGCATCTCAGAAGCGGGTTCAATAAAATGAAAAAAAGTCTCATCTGGCAAACACCTTATGCAGCAGAATACTGCATCCTCTCTCCCCGTTTGGCGTTCCAACTCAGGTGAGTGTCCTTTCCATACGGGGGGGCGCCGCGCTGTAGTTTCATACAGTACCAAGTTCTAGCAAGTCTGCGCGGAGCTCCAAACCGGGAGGGCGTGCCGGAAAGCGGTGCTTGATATACCGCTGTAACATATACTCCAATCCCCTAATTTTCCCCACAGAGAAAACGGGGCCGACACATGCTCAGAGTTGTCAGCTGCTTTTTATTTCAAAGATTCAAGCGCTCGGGTTAGATGTGAGATGAAACGCTAGGCAGACAGGTTTCAGCCTGTCGGCTTTCCTCAGTGCCATGTTCCATCAAGTGATTGTTGTTCCACCTGGGGGCCGGTTTAAAAAAGAGAATAGTCCACTCTGATTGGTGTTGAGGGTAAACCAGCCTCCCCAGTCACTTTAGCGCTGCTCCCACCTGGTCCATGTCGGGTTTTCATGCAATCCATAGCGAGTGAAAAATACAGTGAATCTTCACTCAAAATGCCAAGTGGCTTCCCAGTCCTGCTGGTGGTGGCTTGCACTTTGTCCCGGCATCTCAGAAGCGGGTTCAATAAAATGAAAAAAAGTCTCATCTGGCAAACACCTTATGCAGCAGAATACTGCATCCTCTCTCCCCGTTTGGCGTTCCAACTCAGGTGAGTGTCCTTTCCATACGGGGGGCGCCGCGCTGTAGTTTCATACAGTACCAAGTTCTAGCAAGTCTGCGCGGAGCTCCAAACCGGGAGGGCGTGCCGGAAAGCGGTGCTTGCTATACCGCTGTAACATATACTCCAATCCCCTAATTTTCCCCACAGAGAAAACGGGGCCGACACATGCTCAGAGTTGTCAGCTGCTTTTTATTTCAAAGATTCAAGCGCTCGGGTTAGATGTGAGATGAAACGCTAGGCAGACGCGTTTCAGCCTGTCGGCTTTCCTCAGTGCCATGTTCCATCAAGTGATTGTTGTTCCACCTGGGGGCCGGTTTAAAAAAGAGAATAGTCCACTCTGATTGGTGTTGAGTGTAAACCAGCCTCCCCAGTCACTTTAGCGCTGCTCCCACCTGGTCCATGTCGGGTTTTCATGCAATCCATAGCGAGTGAAAAATACAGTGAATCTTCACTCAAAAAGCCAAGTGGCTTCCCAGTCCTGCTGGTGGTGGCTTGCACTTTGTCCCGGCATCTCAGAAGCGGGTTCAATAAAATGAAAAAAAGTCTCATCTGGCAAACACCTTATGCAGCAGAATACTGCATCCTCTCTCCCCGTTTGGCGTTCCAACTCAGGTGAGTGTCCTTTCCATACGGGGGGCGCCGCGCTGTAGTTTCATACAGTACCAAGTTCTAGCAAGTCTATATATATATATATATATATTCACTGAAAAAACCATAGGTTTCAGGGACTTTATAGTTAGTTGGACATTTGACTCATATAAAACCAGAGAAATTCGCCTGTTATAGTAAGTTGAGCTAACTATAACTCGCGCCCCCACAATGCACTGCTGATGACATTACATATTACATCACTCATGACATGGTCAGTGGCATCACTGATGACATCACTGATGACATCTCAAATGACATCACTGATGACATCATCCAGTGAATGTGTGTTTCTGTAAAGTTTAAATATGTTTTATAAATATATATATATGCCAAGGTGTATTGAAGAATGAATGAGTGTATAAGACTGAGGATGGATGATTAAGTAGGTGTGTGACTAACTGTATAAGTGACTAATTTATTGTGTCTTGCTTAATGCATGTGTTAGCGACTGATATAGACATTCACACAGTTTAGGTTGTTAGTTGGTGTGTAAGCAGTTCCATGGTTTCGTTAGCAACTAAATGAGGATCTATATGAGCTATTCATTGCTTGCCTGAGTACCTGTATGAGTACCTGAGTGTCTGCGTGGGTGGGTGGGGGTGACTCTCTTCATAGATGTGTGAGTGGCTAACTCACTAGGTATATGTGTTCAAGTCTGTATCTGTGAAGGTCTGAGTGAGTGTGTGTATGAGTGTCTCGGTGAGTGAATGGATGCCTCAGTGGTACATGTGAGTAACTCCATATGTGAAAAGCAGTATATTTGAGTGTTGGACTATATAAATGACTATATGTGAGAATGAGTGATTGTGAGAGTGCCTGTATGGATCAGTGTGTCCTTGTATTAGTTATTGTATTAGAGTGTAAGTATGTGTTAGTAGTATATGTTTAAATATGTGACGTGTATGTGTATAACTGTAAAGTTGAGTAAATTAAAGTGTTATTGGTTATTTCTATTACTGACTAGGTGTGTGAATAACTCTAAGAATGAGAGGCAGTGTGTGAGTGTCTGTATAGATATGTGACTGGATATGATAATGCTGTATTGATGGCTGACTGTATGTATGAGTGAGTGTATAGGTGAATTAATGGATGTGTGTAGACCTACAAATTAGAGAGTGGATATGCACTAACTGGTATTGGTGTGTTCACGGTTTCGAAAATTATAGTCTGTATTTTAGACTGGGTGTGTCAAGTGTTATATTAGGGTCTGATCGGGTGCATCTGATTTTCACGTGGATGATGTCATCAGTGATGTCATCAGTGATGTCATTTGAGATGTCATCAGTGATGTCATCAGTGATATCACTGACCATGTCATGAGTGATGTAATATGTAATGTCATCAGCAGTGCATTGTGGGGGCGCGAGTTATAGTTAGCTCAACTTACTATAACAGGCAAATTTCTCTGGTTTTATATGAGTCAAATGTCCAACTAACTATAACGTCCCTGAAACCTATGGTTTATTTAGTGAATTTCTAAGGTTTTTTAAATTCAAATTTCTAACTATAACGTGCCTGAAACCTATGGTTTTTTCAGTGAATTTCAAAGGTTTTTTAAATGCTAATTTCTATTTCTAACGTTCTTTAAACCTATCTTTTTTCTGTGTTTTTTAATTATCATCCCATTCTCAACTTGGTGAAAACTGCAAATCTCACCACTCTTCCATCAATACCTTACACCAAACAAGAGCCACATCTAATGCTAATGAAATGTACAGTAGGCGTTCCCGTGCAAAAAAAAACACGAAAACACCACTTCCCCATATTTTCAACGACCAGCCAAATCTGCAATGCGATCCAAAAAGCAGGCGATAAGTCGAGTTAGCAGTATCAAATTATCTTCAACCTTTAACTGGTGTAAGGAGGTCGACTATCTACTCCGTTATTTCGACCCAACTCACAGTCACATCTAAAGACCAACACGTGATACAGCTACTGATCATGCAGCTCCGACACCCAACAACGCCACAACACCCAGCCCCCCCACCACCAGAACCTCCCCCCCGGACCAACCCCCCTACTACCACCGAGGCGGCACAAAACAGAACAACGGACCTTCCCAAAACGCCATGCCCCTCAGCCACACAATAGCTGAATGTTGGGAGATGAGCAACCAACTATATACGAAGGAGGCAAGTCACCCATCACTGATAAAGCACACAATGCCAAGTGTAACACTCATGTGCTGCACAGACGTCACTATGCAAAGCACAAACCTCTCCATGTGGAGATATACTATTGATACTTGTAGTGTCTTGCACAGTGGACACAACCATGTTACCTCAGGCAGTGGGGAAGATCTCGGTCATGTAGCTGTGTTGTCCCCACCTGGAAGTGGAAGCGAGTGGGCTGCTCCAACGTACGCCACTCCAGTAAAGGAGTATGAATAAATAGACCAGGCCCTAGGCGTGGTTCACTTCTGGGAAGACCAACGAGTCTGTCAGAACGGCAGCCCTCACCCTGGCAGATGGCAGCCGCCATAACCGCGGGCCTCCTCGACACAGGGCCCCTGCGAACCCAGTGGCACAGCACTGCAGACTTATGTCTGTACCGACTACTGCCTTCGATCTACACTACGGACAGCACGGCTCACAATTCAGATGTAGGGGCGATTGCAGATATCACAGTCCAGTTCGCAAGACACGTTGCTCCCAGTGCGGCTCACCCAGACCACGCATCATTGCAGGGTGCACACACGCTGTGTTGACTCAGGAACTACTAGCTCACTGCACCATAAGTCATCGCCACGTGGCCTTATCAACACAGAATTCATTAGACAAAACACATTGCTCCCAGTGCGGCCCGCCGGGCCCACGTCTCATAGCAGGGTGCGCACACGCTGAGTATTCCAGGTGCCACTAACTGTGCAGCTCAACTCAACGCCACATGGCTGTGCGCACATCCTGACCGCTGCCTCCGCCCTACCCTGGTGTTACATGGTTCACAATTCAACATTAGTAGCGACGCAAATTGTGTAAGAGACTATAATGGGTTAAGAAGACCAAATCCTCCCAATCTGTGCAGCTCAAGTCAACGTCACCTGCCTGTGGGCCTTTGCTGACCGCTGCCTCCGGCCTACACTGTGGAGGACTGGCGACACGTGGTACCAACTAACCCTGTTCAACACAAGCCAATCCCACATGTGTAACTGTGTCCTGAGTCCTCAATGGTAGTGACCACAGCACCAGACTCCCTTCGATCACCGAGGGGTTTTTCCACATGGAAGACCGGCGACATGTGGTGCCACTGAACCTGTACTACGCAAGGTTTGTTTGTGTCACCAACGTATGCACGTGGCTGTGGACCCTAGCTCACCGCTACTCTGCCCTACACTGTGGGCGACCGGCGACAAATGGCACCACTAACTTTCTTCAACACAAGCCGATCCCACATGTGGAACTGTGTCCTGAGTCCTGAATGGCAGTGACTTCAACTTCCCAGCGACCACAGCACCAGACTCCCTTCGATTAGTGTGGCGTATTTGCATAACGAACTCATCAATGTGGAAAGTATTGCTGACGAAAAGATAACGCAAAAGAAAAATTTTACACAAACTGTCGATTTCCATTTCCATGTCCAGCAATTTCCAAAGGATGAGTGAACAATTTTATATCAGCAATGAGACATACCATTACTCAAAAATCACCCAAAAATACTTCTAATTTAAAAAGAACAGAAGCATCGAAGTACAATAATGATTACAATACGAAGATTTTGAAGATGTGAAATGCAAATATGAACATACAATATGATGCACATAACTCAATTGCTGTTTCTCACTATGTCACGTCATATATTACCAACTCTGAGAAGACAGAATTGAAAGAAATGTGGGAAGAAATTTCACAGGAGAAGAAACTTAGGAAAAAAATGTACAGCTTCAGTTTGAAGATACTTTCAAATCGAGAAATTGGATCCTACCAATGTTCGGATCGATAGACATCAAGTTTGTATTCAAAGTCAACAGGAACCATCTGGATAAGTCTAGGCTTTCGTGCGGCACAAAATCGAGTTTTAATAAAAATGTTATAAAACAAATTTGTGATGATATTGACTTACGTTTCTTTGCTAGTCAAG
The DNA here is from genome assembly GCF_964204655.1 of Triturus cristatus. Classification (NCBI taxonomy): domain Eukaryota; kingdom Metazoa; phylum Chordata; class Amphibia; order Caudata; family Salamandridae; genus Triturus; species Triturus cristatus. Next base: position 910,507,939 of record NC_140581.1, on the reverse strand, counting down.
AGAACTGTACAGAAAATAACAGTTGGATATGTCTAGATGTTGATCAACAAATGGAAGATAATACTGTTGTGAAGTTTGAAAAAGAAATACCAAAGTTTAAAGTAGTTTCTGGTGAAAATCCCAACTATGTTTATATTTATTGCCGACGTACTCATTATAAAATTCAAACTAGAAATGTAGATGCACTACTACTAACCCTGTTCAACACAAGTCGATCCCACATGTGTAACTGTGTCCTGAGTCCTGAATGGTAGTCACCCCAAGTCTGTGGCAGCGACCACAGCACCACACTCCTTTCGATCACTGAGGCATATTTCGATATGCAAGGCCAGCGACACGTAGTTCCACTAACCCTCATTAACACTAGCCGATCCCTCATGTGTAATTGTGTCCTGAATGGCAATGACCCCAAGTCCGTGGCAGCAATAACAACAGCATACTCTCTTTGATCAGTTAGCCATATTTCCATATGCAACGGCGGCGACACGTGGTGCCAATAACTCTGTTCAACACAAGCCGATCCCACATGTGTGACTGTATCCTGAGTCCTGAATGGCAGTGACCCCAACTCCGTACCACCATACTCCCTTTGATCAGTGAGGGGCATTTCCATATGCAACTACAGACTCCAGTAGGCAAGTAAGTATCACAGTCCTACACCCTACATATTATCCTTTTAGTATCCTTGCTTCAAGACCTTTTTTTTTTATCAGTTATAGCTTTACTACAATGACCAAATTAATCTTCAAATGAAAACTAAAATGGAATAGCAGTCTACACTGCAGGCAGTACAGTTGCAATTCCATTTTTAAATGCTAATTTCTAACAACAAGATTGTACTCAGAAAATACAACACGTCGTCAGTGTTTTCTACACTTATTTCATCTTTTCATCATACGCCTACATTGCACTCACTAGAGCTCCCAAAGGAAATTATTTCTTCATTCATTAACAGAGTCCACTAGGCAAGTAACTATTACAGTCCTCAAATCTACATAATATCCTTTTAGTATCCTTTCTTCTTGAACATTTTTTATATCAGTTATACCTTTAGTACACTCACCAAATTCATTTTCAAGTGCAAACGAACACTCAACAGTCTACACTGTGGGCAGCAGACCTCGCAATTTTAATTTTGGACACGTGGTGCCAACTAACACTGTCCAACACAAGCCGATCCCACATGTGTAACTGTGGCCAGAGTCCTGAATGGCAGTGACCCCAAGTTCATGGCAGCTACCACAGCAGCAAACTCTCTTTGATCAGTTAGACATATTTCCATGTGCAGTGACCCAAAACTTCATGGCAGCGACCACACCACCACACTCCCTTCGATTAGTGAGGAGTATTTTCATATTGAAGGCTGACGACAAGTGGTGCCACTGAACCTGTACTGCGCAGGCCGGTGAGGCCACCAACGTATGCACGTGGCTGTGGGCCCTTGCTCACTGCTACCTCTGGCCTACACTACGATCAGCAGGCCTCACAATTCAGATAGTCCTATAGCCAAGACACATTGCTCCCAGTGCGGCCGCTAACACCAAGCATCATCACAGGCTCATACACTCTCAATACTTCTGGTGCCACTAACCCTCTTTAACAGAAGCCGATCCCACATGTGTAACTGTGTCCCGAGTCCTGAATGACAGTGACCCCAAGTCCGAGGCAGCAACCACACAACATACTCCCTTTGATTTGTGAGGCATATTTCGATATGCAAGGCCGGCGACACGTAGTCCCACTAACCCTCTTTAACACAAACCGATCCAACATGTGTAACTGTGTCCTGAATCCTGAATGGCAGTCACCCCAACTTCATGGCAGCAACCACAGCACCAGACTCCCTTCAGTCTTATTTGTTGTTCTTTTCTTTAAATACATTTTTTTTATATGTAAATCTATACATGTCTAAGACTCCTTTTTGTCCAACCGCACAGGGACACTTCCGGGCCCAAGAAGGTTGGGGGTATGATGGTAATGTGGGAAGAGAGTGCATTACCTGCTGATGTGGGGAGAGGCAGCGTCAAAGGGGTCTCTATCACAGAAAGAAGCCCGATATGTTTTCGCAAATACCTCGGACAAATGCCAGCTGATGGACTGAATCACAAAATTATTTTTCAATACTTATGTAGTGTGAGTTATGAACAGTTCGCACACAGGCTCGCAGAGGGACAGCTGCGGCCCGTCCGCTCCACTCACAGATGCAGTACTACGAGCCGTCCGCGCCATTGTAGCTATCCCTGCCCTGTTCCGTCGTTTGCCACGCCACGCCACGCCACTCAGATTACGTTCCGACGATGGCCCCACATACCTACCTGTCGCAGGCATACCCGCTGTTCCTGTGCAGGTCAGTGGTCTAGTTCTCCACATCTCCCGCCCACTCCCTGAGGGCAGCTTTACACACACACCACACCCGTCTGGTACATGCTTCACAGGCCATGTGACCACGCAAATATAATAGATCGACAACGTCACATCCTTTATTGCCGTTGCTGACTAGATGCCGGACGCTCCACGTGTCTCAACCATAAAGAGTCTTTCAAAACTTGCGCAGAAGATTACTCGCACTCTAATCTGTATAGCCCTCGGGGGACTACCACCCCCTTGGCGCAGACTTCAGATGCACAGGGTTAGTGCCACCCAAAGCTCATATGGCCATCAGGGGCCTACCACCACATGGCACGAACTTAACTTCCACAGGCTTAGCGGCCCCAAAAGCTGATGTGGTCTCCTCCATTGATGACTCAGGACTCAGCAACATGTGTGAGATCTGCCGGGCCATGGAGAAGATGATGTGGTCTTCGCCATTCATGACTCAGGACTCAGCGACATCTGTGCGATCCGCCAAGCACCTGATGTGGTCTCCGCCATTCATTACTCAGGACTCAGAGACATATATGGGATGAGTTTTGACGGGCACGTGGAGTGCCCACTGCTGCACACTCCGGTGGCACCAGGTAATTAATTACTCATGGATGCGCAGGCCATGCATTAAAACGATATTTATTTTTCCAATTTTGCCGCACATTTGTGGATTTGCAGCAAAGTAAAAAACTTAAAACAGCAAAGGCTTCTGCGTTTCTTTTAAAGGAAACCCCCGGGTGAGCCTAATTCCAGGGGCAGATGAAAAATAACAGAAGGGGGCACGTGGCCCCTCCTAGGGTTTAATCAAATCCCGGGACCACCACCTTGCTGAGGTTTTTGATTTAAATTATGCAGAGGGGGCCTTCACAGCACCCCTGCACCCCAGGGTCCGCCCACTCCAGGGGCTTTAGCTTTAAGTAATGGGTGGGCTGTGTGGACCCCCACACCCCAGGTGCCCCCACTTCCCTTGGGTTTTTGTTTAGAGCATGCAGGGGGGCCATGCTGGCCCCCTGCAGCCCCAGGGGCCGCTACCTCCCCATGGCTTTAAATTTAACTAATGAGGGGCCATGCAGACCCCCCTGCAGCCTCGCGGACCACCTCCTCACTGGGGCTTTTGACTATTTGCATGCAGGGGGGCTGCATGGCCCCCCGCAGCCCTGGGGACCACCACTTCCCTGGTGCAAAGCAAGGAGAGGGGTCACGCGGCCCCCATCTCCTGGAGCCATAGGTGGTCCTGGGGACCACCCCCAGGGACAGCCCCTGCTATGTCGCAGGGTGCCCAACATTGGGACATAGATGTTTGCTATGGCTTGGCGGGAGCTTTACTGCTCCCACCAAGCCATGGCAAAATTTGCTCCTCTTTGAGCAAGCGAGAGCATTTTGCTCTCACTTGCTCAAAGCAGAGCACAATTACTTTTACACACAGGGAGCTGCATGTTAGCAGCTCCCTATGTGTAAAAGCAAGGCTGGCTCGCACACGAGGCAGGGAGCTGGCAGGGACTACAGGGGCCTAGAGGCTCCCCCCATGGTCCCAAGAAACTGCTAAGTGGGTGACCTGTGTAGGACCAGAGCACCCACAACAGATGCCAGTCCCCTGGGATGGTATCTCCGGGGAATAAATCATCCCAGAAAGAGTGCTGCTCGGCCCCCTCACTTTAACGTAATAAAACAAAATTTAAAAAAAGACCAAGCCTCGTCTCCCTATTAAAAAAAGGGCTGGCCCCAGGGGGATGGGGTCCCTTGCAGCCTCCTCCCCTCAAAAAAAAGGTCAATGGTTGCCCCGCCCCCTTTCTCCATCACTCTGCAAATGCACCTTCTGGTGAAATGCTGGTTGGGGGATAAAGTCCCCTTGGCTGCAGAGGGTCCTTGTGGGCCAACAAGCCCTCCTATTTCCTCCAATAAGTCCAACACAGTGGGATTACTAAGTGGTCTTTGGTGACCATGCCCCCTTTCTGTACCACTCTGCAAACAAACCTCCTGGCGCAATGCTGGAGGGGGATGAAGTCCCCAACTACCCCTCCTGTTTCCTCCAGTAAGTTCCACAGAGTGTGGTTCCTGTGAGGACTTCAGAAGCCATGGCCCCTTTCTCCACCACTCTGCAAACGTGCCCCTTGGTACAATACTGGTTGGGGCATGAAGTCCTCTAGCATGCTCAGGGATCTTGGGGGCCAAGAAGCACCTCCTGTTACCTCCAGTAAGTCCCTTACAGTGGAATTCCTGGGAACTGGTAGGAGGACCGCCCCCTTTCTCCACCACTCTGCAAACATGACTATCAGTCCAAAAACCATAGAAATTCACTTAAAAAACCAAACATTATAGAGACGTTATAGTTAGGAAATTGATTTTGAAAACCGTTAGATATTCACAGAAAAAAACAAAGGTTACAGAGACGTTATAGTTAGGAAGTGGAATTTTAAAAACCTTGGAAATTCACTGAAAAAAACAAAGGTTAAATGGATGTTATAGTTAGGCTCAGAGTTCCCTCATACAAAACTAGTAAAATTCAGCAGTTATAGTTACCTGAGATAATTATAAGTACGTCCCCGCAATACACTGCTTATGACCTCACATATTGCATCACTCATGACATGGCCAGTGACATTACTGATGACATTTCAAATGACATCACTGACGACATCATCAAGTGGGTATAAGTGTTTTTAAGAGTCTATGGGTGTTAAACAGATATACTAACCTACTACAAAAGGTAAATTAGTACACTAGGTACTCCTATTACCCACCCCACCCATATCATTTTGAATCTCAGACTGCCTGACAACACTTATTCACTCACCCTCCATAGATATCTACGTTCATGGCACGATCTACCCTGTCTACCCTTTCTTACATTTGTCCATCTATCTTCTCCAGCCCTCTCAAAACATCCTGATGTTGTGACTCCTGGTTCCCCAGCACAGGAAAACTCCATGGTAGTCTACTCAGCATGCATCTGCAGTCACCATCTGTATGTTTCAGATACTATCATTAAGTTCTTCCCTCTCTGTTTTCCGGACCACCATTCCAATTTTTAGGTTGAGCCTAGACTGCGCTTGCACTGTCAGGTGATCTGTTGTATATACTTTGTGAGGTCTGACTCCTTCCACGCTTTGGATTGCCTTTTTTCTGTGTCATTCAAACAAAAATTGTAGCCTCCAAATGGCTAATGGTTGGTGCACATCCCACCTTTATTCAAAAGGTAACTCACATGGAGTATTGCCACTGGTACGAGCAGTGACGGGTACGCAGTCCTTATGTATGGACCTCCAAGGAACTGAAATCCGAGTGCAGTCTGGTTACTGCTGGTGGTTCCCATCATGCTCTTACCGCTCCCCTGTGTCCCAGCCAGCACCTTCAACCATCTCCACAACCCACCCCGACCACCCCTTCTAGGTTGCTACTTGCCTGTTACCAATTTGCCCCCGTGGATGATTTTTGAAATGTATTTGTGACGCAGCATAAGTAAGTTAAAAGGCGGCACTCATACAGCCATTCAGCACTAGCCCATCCCCCAGGCATCAACACGGAAGACTGTCACTATGGCCTTGGTCTCTCTGGTACTAGTCTTGCTGCTCTCTCTTGCTACATGCAGTAGGGTGGATGGTCTGACCAAATTTAACAGTGCTGCTTTGAATTCTCAGTCCATCCTTGTTGGCCCCAAATACAAAACCATAATGCGGAAGTAAGCATCCTAATACATCATAAAATTCCTTTTGCTCTATGAGGTCCTCTGAGATGTTGCTAAGGTGGGAGGTGTTACTTGTTTACTGCCCATGCCTTGAATATTAGAACGAATCACCATAAGCGGTGCCGTAGTATCACTAAATAAAATGCCCAAGAATCGAAAATACTAATTCACAAGATGTTTACATAGAAACGAAAAGCTAGAGAAATATTAGCATAAAAAAAGCTTGGTTAGCTCCACCTCCGGGAAAATAGCAACTCTTTGGAAATAGTTTGGACTGTGTATGCGTTAATTAGCACTGTCTCTTCTGTGAACATGCTGTAGTAATATTACGGAAGTAAATCGGATTTAACTTCCTTGCTCGCCCAGAACTATGATACAATACAGTTTCATATTTTAGGTTGTATGCATGCTTTGAAAGTGATTCCCTTGTTTGAACTGCTTCATGGGAGAGCCTGAACAGCATGTCTCAGAGTGTTCCTAAACAGCTGCAACCCAACAACTGGTTAGACAGTTTTCATGTAGACGGGTTTATGAAAATCTTGAGAGAAATGTCCCAGTCGATTTTCCATGTGGTGAGTAATTGGGATGTTCGTGAATGACGTTTAATTAGTTATATCAATAATACATTGCTATGTAATGCTTGCATCTCTTGGGTGTTTTCACAAATAGGTACTGGAACTTCCCCCTGCTGGTTTTAAAGTATTATCTTTTACTATTGTGGGTTAAGATCACTTGGGGAATTCATTGCTTTTATTTGCTTTAAAATATTTCAAATTACATTCAAGAGAATTGCAAAGATAAATGTGTACGATATGTTAAACAAAGGGCCGGAACGGTGGATATAAAGACATTTCACCCCTTGGAACAGGCATCGTCCAGTTGTGCCTTGTTTGCAGTGCGTAGAAAGGGCTTCGAAAGAGCTGTATGACTTTTTTTTTTTTTTAGAGTCTGTCAGTTGGAACGCGTCTTCTAGTTCCACAACCAGCAACTGTACACGTATGGTACATCTCTTCTCATGACACACAGCACGTGACTGTACAATTGTACCGTGTTGTGAGTGGTTCTGCTGGTGATTAACAGGAGTTGAGAGCTGATATTGTCTTTTGTTTCACAGTGGACTAGAGCCAGAGGAGTGGTCTGATCTGTTTTAGATATGGGATTAACTGCATTCTCTAGTTTGATTAGGAGATATAATCCTATCTAAATCACTTAGCCAGGTTCCCGCCTCGTCGTGTCTTCCCGTGTTTCCCAGGACATATCATGTCTCCGTGTGTCACTGATGCCCATCTCTTGCTTTCCCTTTTCTGCTGTTGCACAAAAATGTAACTCTGAGGCCCATTACACAAAAACCATGTCACCAGCTGTGGTAGTTCATGCCGGATAACGAGTGTCGTAACCTATAGTACAGCTAATTACTAATCACCGCCCCCCTGTAGTACTGTTAGGCGCCACGTCCACTTTTCCCTAATTTCATTTAGTCTTTTGTATGCACTGGTTACAAGTGTAAAAGAAACTATACACAGAGCCAAATGAAAAGCACTGCATCCCTTAAAACTTGTCTTTATGTGTAACTTTTATTCTGTAAAATGATTCAATAAAAGTTTGCAGGAAAAATGCATCTCTGTTAAAAGCTTGTGCCTAAATAATCATTCTTTGAGGTACAATGAGGTTGGGATAAACCAATTTCTCTATCTTTAGCAGCCAAAAATATCTGAAGTATGTTGCCACGAAACAATGATTTGTGAATGGAATTACTAGGGCTGTTTGGTTTACTTGGGGCAATCCTGAACCATGTGTCTGCTGACTCTAGAGGCATGTACTCTACACTTACCACCTAATACCCTTACCCACCCTAAACCCTAAAAGCACTCTTACCACTCTATACCTCCACTCACACTTGAACCCTAAAAGCACACTTATCACCCAATAACATTATCAACCTCTGAACCCTAAAATCACCCTTACCACCATACACCCGTGCCCACCCCTAAACCCTAAAAACATCCTTAACACCCTATACCCCTACCCACCCATAAACCATAAAAGCGCCCTTACCACCCAATACACTTACCCACCCCTAAAAACTGAAACATCCTTACCACTCTATATCCTTACCCACCCCTAAACACTAAAAACACCCATACCACTCTAAACCCTTACCCACCCTTAAACCCTAAACACACCCTTACCAGGCATGTGTGGTAAACTCTTATGCATGGTAATGGCATGCGTGGTAAAGGCAATACATGTGTAAGTCTTTGCATAATAATGGATGCAAGGTAAAGGCATTTCATTATAAATACAGTGTTGTACAGGCTATCTCCCTGTGCAGATTCTCCACAGTCGTAAACTTACTATTAGTAAAAATAAACTCGCAGTTTGTGAATACTAAAAATAGTTTACCTTTGTGAATCAGGTGCTCATTCTTTTAGAAATGAAACCAAATTTAGAAAAGCTCCAACCATTCATTAAAATGAATTTTTTGATCTTTGTATACTTTTTTTGTGCGTTAAACAAAATGGTTTGTGATTTGTATTTTTGCATGATGTATACCTGTTTCTGTATTCTTGTGAGGTTCAAATTGTAAACATTGCTTAGGCTTGGTTCCCTAGTTTCCAGAAGTCAATCAGTAAGGGTCCACAGACAAAAAGTTAGGAACTGCTGGTGTAGAGAACCATTCATGAGCATGAAGCCATTCACCAGGTTGCATAGACACTTGATGCACATCACCAGTCTATTCTCCAGCAAAATACGCTCAGAGATGGCAGGTTCATAATTTGGTACCTCGCATGGCTAGCGGTAAGCCCTGCCTCCTGACGTTCCATCCTTTTTCCTTAGGAACTAAGTCCAATGTATTTTTTGTTGCCAGTAAAGTTGAACTTAACTTGCCTTCATGCTGCAAACGTGAGTACCCCTTCACTGTACATGCATGACTATTTTTAAGGTAAGGAGTGGTGCCAAGTGACTCATAACCGATAAATGTGCAGCCTTATAGTATACTTCTATATTTTCAATGCTAACCATCCTTCATATGTTATGTTATGTTATATGTATAGTGCACATTTAACTCAGGAGGTTTTCCTGGACACAAATATGGGTGGAGCTGTCCAAATGGAGCCTATTAGAAGAGCCGGGGTTTCGGTTCCTTGTGGAAATCTGTGATGGAGCTAGCAGCTCTGATTTGGAAAGAGAGGTAGTTCAAGGCTATGGGGGCTAGGTGGGAAAAAGGCAGAGCCCTTGGCTCTGACTTGCTAGATATTGGAGACTTAAGTGAGGAGATGTTTTGCCAAATGGGGAGACCCGGTTGGTGCGTGGAACTGGATGCGGCTGTTGAGGTATTCTAGGCCTTGCTTGTGCAGTGCTTTGTAGGTGCATAGGAGGATCATGAAGAGGGAAAGTTTGCGGATTAGGAGCGGGTCTGGTTGTTGCATTCTAAATGACCTGGAGTCTCTGGGTGAATTGAGAGGTGATGATGACGTAAAGGCCATTGCCGTAGTCCAGTATGATGGTGATTAGGGCTTGTGTGATGGATCTTCGAGTGTCCAGTGGAAGCCATCTGTACGCTTTCTTAAGGAGATTGAGGTTATGGAATCAAGTGGCGGTAACCGTGTTGATCTAATTGGACATCAGACTTTCCAGGCCGGTTTGGGCTGGCTTGGCATTGGTCCTAGCTCTGTGGGATAGCAGGTCGAGGGATAGAGAGAGGTGTGTTTTCGGAATAGGACTACTTCCGTATTGTTAGTGCTCAGATTCTGGCAGTTGGTTTTCATTTAGTTAGTAATCTTGGACAATCAGCTGATGTCTTCAGAAAAGGAGAGGATGAACTGATGTCTTCAAAGAAGGAGAGGATGAACTGGGTGTTATTGGCCCATGAGTGTGAATATAGTTGGTGAAAGGGGTCATGTAGATGTTGATCAGTGTAAAGCAAAGAAACAAGCTTTGAAGGAAGCTACAGACCTGGTTGGAGGCATGAGAGGCATACAGGGCTAACCTGACTGGTTTGGTGCGTCATGAGAGTAAAGAGCAGATCGATCGGGATGGTGGTCTGCAGATTCCGGTCTTGTGAAGGCATTTGATGAGGATGGAATGAGAGATGGTGTCGAAGGCTGCAGAGACATCAAGTATGAATTATGCCACTGTGTCCCTCTTGATCATGACACAGTGGATGTGGTCAGTAGCAGCAATGAGGGTAGTCTTGATGCTGTGGGTAGATCTAAATCCAGATTAAGAAGGAACCAGTAGTTGGTTGAAGTGGTTAGCCAGTGTCTATGGGTCATCTGAGGGTTTCTTCGGGAGCAGTAAGATGTTTGCAAGGGTCTAGAAAAGTGGCAATGGTGAGAGAGTCTTGAGGATTTGTGTGAAGGCTGTGCATATGGGGTCAACTCCTTTGGTGAAGATAAAGTAAAGGCAGGGATCACAAAGGGCTCCTGAGTGGATGAAGTGTATGGTATTAGTGGTTTCTAGAGGTATGATGCTTGGCCATCAGGGTGGTATTGGGATGTTCTTATCCTTGGACTGAAGGATAGTGAGCAAAGATAGGTCTGGTCGTGGTGTGAAGTTATTGTAGAAGGTATTGATTTTGTTAAAGTAGTGGGAGAGCTTGGTGCAGAGTTCCTTTCCTGCAAGGGGGCGATGGTCAGGGAGTTGGCAGCAGGGGGTGGGAATTCCTTTACTATGATATTTATTTTGAGGAGTTGGAGCTGTTTCACATCAGTTCAGTGAGCCCAAAGAGCTTGGCAGCTCTTAGTCAATAGTGGTAGATCTAGAGGGCTGTTCTGTATGAATCTCTGCCACTGTTTTTATAGGTGTGACACTAATGACTTTGCAGCTGTTTGCAATGGCACTTGGTAAATTGGAGGTTTTACGTGTACCTGCTTGCCTGTGATTTTGACACCAGGGAGTTTACCCGGGAGGTGACCTGTATGTTGAAGTTCATGATGGCAAATGATAGGTCATTGTGATGCGGCAGGCATCAAGATTGAAGATTTATGGTCCAGATTTCTTTGGGGATCTTGTTCCAGCTATGCCTTGCAGTATTGGTATGTTCACTTCTTTTTGGTTTGGGCAGGTGCAGCCTGAAGCGGATGTGTCCACTGTGATGTCAGAGAAGTTGGTGACTACAAGGTTGAAGAAGTGTCTGACTATGTGTGTGGGGGCGTTCACTCTTTGGGTGAGTCCTAGTATGCTCAGGTGTAGAACGAGGTTGGTGGTGTTAGGGGTCAGTAAGATCCTCTACTTGAAAGTAGAAGTCACCAAGTAGAATGAAGTTGGAGATTAGCACCAGCACAGTGATGAGGTCCATGAGATTTGTGAAGAAGTTGTATCATGGTCCGGGTTATTGGCAGAGAAGGATTCCTCCTAGGATGGTGGTGCTTGTGGTTCTGAGTTTGAAAGCCATGGGTTCCTGGCAGTCTCTGGTGCTCAGCGATGTAATGGAAAAGTTGAGTTTTCATTTGCAGATAATGGCAAGTCACTGGGTTTGCTGGTTCTGTTCTGTCTAGCAGTCTTTGAGCTGTGAGGGGGTGCCCACTGCAATGTCTGGAGTGAATACTCAGTGAGGAAGGGTAGGACCAGGAGAGGTCGTGCACGAGGTCCTAGACTTATAAGGAGTATTTTTTGAGGAGCAGATGTTGAGAAGAAGGCATGTGAGGGTTTGATGTTACACATGGTGGTGTTTTTGTGGCTGTGTGCATGGCATACAGAGGGGTTGGAGGCGATGGGAAGCAGGTTGAGGCCATAGGAGGACGTCCGAAATTGTAGGGTGGGAGATACACAACAGAAGTGGCAGGGGGCACAGGAGAATCCACCTTCAGGCCAGGTCGAGGAGGCCTGGGTGCAGCACAAGGAAGGGCGTCTGGGGTGCATTTCATGGAGGGCTTCAGGCGAGTAGTGTCTTGGACTGCGGTGGGTGGGTGGTAGGCCATGGGTTCTGGCACTTGGCATGGTCTGGTGATACGGGCTTATATTTGGCACGCCAGTGGCTCGCCCACTGCATGTATCAGCTGCGCATCTGCGCTGCCATTAAGAAGATATGAGAGATTCAGGGATGGTGGGTGGTGCTAAGCTGGTGGAGCAAGTGTGAGTGGTGGGAAATATGGTGCAGGAGCAGAAGGTCAATGAAAGTCATGAAAAAGGTGTGAAAGAATAAATAAAGAGGCAAGAAGGAGGCAAAAGGAGACAGAAAGGGTAAAAAGGAGGCAAAAAGGGAAAAGAAAAAGTAAAAAGAATGCAATAAAGAGGCAGAGTGAAGAGTGAATGAAGACTGAAAGAGTGGAAAATAGGCAAAATGAGGAAACAGTGAGAAGACCGTAATGAGGTTAGAGTGAGAAAGAGACAGAAAGAGACAAGAAGAGTGGAAAGTACGCAGAAAGAGAAAAAAGTGAAGAGCGTAGGTTGGGGGAAAAGATATAAAGGATGAGAAACAGAGCAAAAAGTAAGAAGAGGCAAAAGGTGAAAGTCAGAAGGGGAATAGAGAGGCAGAAAAGAGGCATATGAACAGAGGGAGGCTGGGGGTCCCGCTGTGATGCAACAAAGTAGGTTCCTAAAGGGCCAGGCCTGGTAAGAGGACTGAGCACAAGTAAGGTAGTCAGGGTCTAGGAGCACCTTCTTATGTTCCTCTATGTGCCTCTCTGTACTAATGATTACGGAGATCAAGGTCATTTCACCTCTCCAAAATAAAGTTTGTGAAAGCTCATCAAGTTTCTTAAAGAATGGTTTCAGGATATATTGCTTTATTGGCATCGGCCAAGAGAAGAATTATAGGTTTCACTTACCTCTCAGCAATCAGCAGATAAACTCCGAAGTCTGAGTTTGGTGGATTTGTTCTATATAAAATAAATCACAACTTATCTGGGTAGATCAGAAGTGATATTACCTGCAATATTCTATATGCAATAATCTTTTCCACACTGTTCACTATTGTTGTTCAAAAATGAAATGGAATGGTAAGAACAATGTTCATTTCTTTCCTTGTATATAAGTGTAACAAATGCCGTCTAGAGCTCAAATGTGAGTTGCATTCTCTCCCTTGCTGCAATAAACACTTGAACCACTGGACCTGGCATTGAGCTGGTTAGCCTTTTAACACTTAGGGGCCGATTTCGATCTCGCTCGGTCAGCCCTCTGAGAGCTATCCATAGCCTTACCTTGCGACCGACTCGTTCTGGGAGCTGGACCGGCCGGGTGATGAAGTATGATGTGCAAATGTGTAACAATCCCGACCAGCACATAGGCTCCGATTCCAGCAACATTTACCGTACGGGCCTGATCCGTAAATGCGGATTCGAGTCGCCCAGAAGCAGTCACACAGCAGTTTCCGGCCAGACAAGTACAATGTGTACTTCATACACGCCAAACGGGTCACCACTTCCAGCACGTCACAGCATCCAGGAGAGCTGCATTGCTGGGTCGCTTTGTGCCACGACACGATCCACGGCTATGAGACGGACCAACTCTCAATGTGTATGAGACGGAGCAACAATCAGCAAGTACGAGACGAACCAATGATGCAGCCCATCGCGCAGGTCATCCCAGTTCTGTATATCTATGACCGGTTCAGGAACCGACGCGTACATCGTAGATGGTAAGTCAGACACCCACCACACAAACAAACGTCACTAACCCAAGAAATGCTACCCACACATAGGGGGTGGTTAGCCCTTCCACCAGCAACAGCCAAACCATAGGGGTTGTATGGACATCACTACCAGCAGTCCCCACACATAGGGGGGGGGTGCTCATCACTACCAGCAGTCCCTACTCATAGGGGCCTGGATGCCCAGCACTACTACCATCCCCACACATATGGGGCTGGATGCCCATCACTACCAGTACCCCTACTCATAGGGGGCTGGATGCCCAGCACTACGACCTTCCCCACTCATAGGGGGCTGGATGCCCAGCACTACTACCATCCCCACTCATAGGGGACTGGATACCCAGCACTACTACCATCCCCACACATAGGGGGCTGGATGCCCATCACTACCAGTACCCCCTACTCATAGGGGGCTGGATGCCCAGAACTACTACCATCCCCACACATAGGGGGCCTGATGCCTAGCACTACCAGCATTCACACAAATAGAGTGAGTAAGACAACCCCCCCAACCATCTTAGCAAGATTGTATGTTTATGTGTGTAAAATGCTCACAACACAGATCCTGACAGTGAACATACAATGTGACTCCCATCACATGTGTGCCCAAAAGGTGATTGTGGGGTTCATAAAATACAGAATTTTAGGATCATTGTGGTAATGGGGTCTAAATCCCCCATCACTACAGTGACCAAAAGGTGATTGTGGGGTTCAAAAATCAAGCTTATGAGGATCATTGGGGTAATGGGGTGTAAACCCCCCATCACTACAGTGACCAAAAGGTGATTGTGGGGTTCAAAAATCCAGCTTTTGAGGATCACCGTAGTAATGGGGCCTAAACCCCCCAACACTACAGTGACCAAAAGGTGATTGTGTGGTCCAAAATTCAATCTTTTGAGGATCATTGTGGTAATGGGGTCTAAACCCCCATCACTGCAGTGACTAAAAGGCAGATTGAGGGGTTCAAAACACCAGCATACCTGGAACATTGTGGTAATGGGGTCTAAAACGCACATCAGTACAGTGACCAGAAGTTGAGTGTGGATATAAAAATAGCAGCATTTTCAAACCAGCAGGTATGATTCCTGGTCACAACACCACAAGCAATATTGTGGCAATGTAGTGGTTGTGTCACATACAAACATAGATTTGGTGAGGCAAAGATTGCTGAGTATCACAAGAACATCCTCTGCCATGTGCACACAAGCATCGGGAATGATCACTGACAATGCCTCCAGTGTTCAAGTAGAATATGTGAAAAGTGAGCATCATGATGCATATACACATATCTTTACGAACAGACACACAAACTAAGGAATCCTGTGAACACTGTAGATGTTAGCTGACCAAGTCCCATACCATGGCAGCAATGGGACATACCAAACATGATGAATGTGCAGGCTGATGAGCTAGGAGACACAGGGACACTAGGGAAAAACCTTCACACAACATCCAGCCAATGGACCGCAAAAACCATATCAATGCAGTGTTGCAGATGCACAAACACAGACAGGCAGCCCCACCCTGCATATCATACACAACATGTGTGGGTGTCTCAGTGGCCCCAGGCTAGTACACAACACATGATGGTACGCTGAACTCCAATGACACTGATGTGTACACAGTGCCACACAAAAGTAACTCATGAACTGTGCACACCTTTGTGTGCAAGCAGGCATTCTCAGATGAGTGGGATCCCAAAGGATTCATGTGACCCAAGCTGGGCATGAAAGCAACCAACACAGCAAGCGACAGGCCCACTACAGCACTACCCTCAGGGACCCTACATTGGTAGGACAGTAGCCTGTATGAGAATCCAACTGTGATGATAAAGGTAGCTTTTGCCCATACTGTGGAGCAGAGTCACCTGTGCGCACTGGTCCATGTGTCCGATCAACAAACTTCCATCACACCTACACAAACACAAATCTTTGGCCATGGCCTGTAAACAACCGGCAAAATGTAGGTAGGGGCCTAGCCATGAGACAACTCACATTTGGCCACTCTCAATACCACACACCTTGATCTGCACCAATGTGCATCAGCTAAGAACACATGGACTGGTAACATTGCTCATGCTCCCATGAAAATCCCAGGGGGGGTGGGGGGATCCAAGGTAGCCAAAAATCCTCACACATGGCCAGTCAACAACCCTTGTGAATGTCTGCCACACTGCACAGTATGCGGAACTGGGCATTACATGAAATCTACCTGAACCATTGGGATCCCTGCCATACTCCCACACCAATGAGGAATCAAAGGAGAGCCACAAAGAACACATGTCAACACCTTCCAACATTGCAGCTCTGACCCTGATGAGTGGGAGTAGTCACACACATACAAGTGACCCACTCACTGACAGATACCACATAGGGAAAACAACATGATGTTGCTAACACAGAAGTGCCAGGGGGAATCCTGAATGTGTCCCATGTGCGTTTGACAACATCCCCGAACCTTACAACTAAAACACCTAGGGATGATACCCCAATGACCATTAGTTTGCCATGCACCTACATCCCAGAAAACCCAGGGCAAATATTTTGGATGAACACAGGACAACTCAGCAAGTGCACTAAACAGGAACATCTGTAGGGAACACAGGCTGTGTAGAAAAAGGGAAGGGAACACACACAGACATGCTCACTCAACACACACCATGGGCTCTGGCAATGTCACGGAATGACACACTGCCATGAGGGGACTCCACTCCTGGGGAAGGTCAGCTGTGCAAAATGTTGTCTGTGCAGGGCTCTGTCATGTCAGCATAACACTTGCTCAGTGAGCCAACAATTACAACACAATGAAAGCTCTGGTCACATTAGCCTGTGTATGGGAGTGTCCCTCAAATCATCTGCACATATGCAATACACATGTATAACAAGTTGCACTGATGACACAGATGACTTGTGTACCATTGATGCACAAACCTGCCTGTCTAGTGGAGATGGGCCCAGTCAGGCAATCTTACAACATGCACAAATGTAAGCCCAACATATGTGCAACAGTGTGTGCCAAAGATGTGAAGTATCAAACAAAAGGAGAAAATCTTGGTCCCAAATCTTTTCCTATCATTGCACCCTGAAATTGCAGCAAAGGATGCAATGGATACATATTGGAATAGTACACATATCCCATGGACCACATGGAGTCATCACATCAACAAATCAGTTTCTTATACCTTTGAAAGACCATTACAACAGCAAGTTCATGATAGTCATCATCAACATCATGTACATTAGATGCAACACCACTGGATTACAACAATTGGCTTTATTCAGTACATTAATCCATGTAACTGTGAAGTCCACAATGTCATAAGGCCAATGGTCAGTTCGTTTAAAGAGTGACACATTGTCACCCATTGCTTGCCTGCACTGATTCGGCCAGGGGACATATCCCCTTGGAGGGGCATACATAGGGGCAGGCCAGGCAGCACAGGGACAGGATCAGGGGACAGCAGAATGGGGCAGGGAAGGGGTGGTGGGTGCAGGAGTGTCACTGGCAACTGCAGTGGAGGTATCTGACACTGTGGGCGCAGTCACCACAGCAGGGCACAAGTCAGATGGGGTGGTTTCTGGCACCACTGCAGTGGGCAGGTCAGATGATGTGGACGGGGTCTCCACTACAGTGCCCAAGTCAGATGGGGTGAATGTGCTCTCTACTGCTGTGCCAATCTCCAAAGGAGTGGAATGGGGTTCAGATGAGGTAGGCAGGACAGAGGGGGGGACACGGTCTCCACACCAGTGGCAGGAACAGGCTGAGCGTGTGAGGTGGGAGTGGTAGTGCATGTGGTGGGTGGTAGGGTGGAGGGCCTAAGCATTTTGGGGATGCAGTATCGGTGTGGGGGATCCTGGGGCAGGGTGTGGAGGGGGACCTGTGGAGTGGTGGCCTGGGGGCTGCAGGACGGAGACTGTACGGTGGATGTGTGGGATTGGGGGAAGAGCTGCTGGGAAGGGGGGTTTCAGGTGAGGCAAGGGAAGGGGTTTTGGAGGGAGAGGCATCTGAGGACTGCGGAGTGCTCGTGGATGCCTGTTTGTGTGTCTGTGACCCATCCCCTGGGTGTGTGCCATCAGTCGCCGGAGTGTGCGTGCTTGTGGGTCTGGTTTTGGGCTTGCGTGGCGGTGTGCTGCTTGTGTCTGTTGTGGTGCGTGCCTGTGCTGGTGTGTGTGTGCATTGGACAGGTAGGGTAGTGGGGATTGTGGTTGTGGCAGAGGTAGGAGTGGTGAGGGACTGTTGGAGAAGGGACACTGCTGCCGTCTGTGTGGAGGCCATGGCCAGAATGGTCCGCTGTAGGGCAGACATGTTTGATGAGATGCCCTCCATGAAGAACACCAGTTGAGTCAACAAACTGGTGTGAGAATGGAGGACACTAAGCATCGCTGTCTGCCCTACATGGATCTGCTTACGGAAGTCCACAGACTCCACACTCAGGGCAGCAGGGGAGACAGGGGCAGGGGGTGCGGTGCCTGGCACGAAGGAGACATGCTCCCTTACACTGGAGCCTACATGGATATCTGGGATGGGAGCAGATGGGAGGGTGAAGATGGTAGTGGTGGCGGAGACAGACTCGCTAGTCGTTGTCTGGGGGCTGCTGACACCCACCTCCACAAGGGAGTCATCACTCCAGCTGCTGTATTCCTCAGCCAAGGTGGTTGTAGCTGAGGTCTCCTCAGTGTGGCTCCCCTCACCCTCCGTGCCACTGGGTCCCTCCGACTCCTCTGCAGCTTACCCAGTCTGGCTCAGCGGCTCCTCCTGGTCCGTGGAGCTGTCTCCTGCAGTAGCCATAGATGTATCTGCAAACAATCAGGATAAACAGATCCGCATCAGTCACCTGTATTGACCTGACACATCACTGTCAGTACAGCACATTACAGAGCACACCTTTGCATCATTTGCTACATATTGCAAAAAGTGCTGACACATATTTGAACAAGACACTTGTCAGTCTGCCAGTCAACCATGCCCCTCATATCCTTCCCGACCATGGACCCATCTGTCTGGGGAATGTAGTATGCCACTACTCATATGTGTACACATGCACCACATAGACAGTTGTCTGAACTGCAGAATTTGTGATTGAAATGTGTCAGTACACACATATCCCATCTCCTGCCACCGACTCTGTACATGTGTCAGGATAAGGGAGTTCCAAAGTCATTATCAGTAATATGGATATGCTTCCTTCACCAGACACCATGATGTGCTCATGTATTGATGGTCAATGCCACAATTGAGTGCATGCAGGACAACTGACATTACTGCAGGTACACATTTGCAAGTGGTATAGCATGCTACAGGCCAGTCTGGCTAATCAGTCATTACTGGCTTCAGTCACAGGGGCAGTGCATCCAAAAACAAACAGTCTGCACTGTGTCACAATCATGTTTTTGTGGGGAATGCAAGCCCTGCAGCTGTCAAGTGCACATGTTACCCCAATGCTACCCACATCTCAAGGCATTGTATGATCCCACATTATACAAATGCTACAGTTGAGTGACTACAAGCACAAATTTGTAACCATGAGCACATCACATTCCGATGAGAACAATTTCAAGCTGCCTGCACTTCAATGTAGAATCGACCATTAGGCACAGTCAAGTGATCACACACCTATGTGTTACCCTATTGTGCTGATCCAACAGCCACATCTCAGCTGGCTGCCCACCCCAAACTGTGTAACACCCCAGGAGTCTAAAAAGCTAGGCCACTCCAAAATGACACAGGGGCAGACAGCTGATTTCACATTTCACAATGCACTAAATGTAGGCTGACACACAGGAGTAGAGAACAGAGTGTACTTCATGTCCGGAGTAGGCATACCCGTCCTGGTCCATGTGCAACATGGGATTACCCTGAACACTAGGCATGTGTCCATGCATGTGTGACACACCTGATGTACATTCTTCTGAGGCCCCAACTTTGTCACACCTGCTGCATGGATGTGTGGTAAATACCCCAGGCACATATGGTGAGCCGCATATTAATGGCCTACAACGAGTCCATGTCAGATTACTGGCAATGCGCAGACACATATCAATCAATTGCCTCACTCATGAAGCCCAAAACAATGCACCGGTAGCAGATGCCATTTCCAACCTTAACCTTGGACAACAGCAGGGACACACAACCCAAGTGACACAAGTCACAGACTGAAAAGGCCTCACATGTGTATCAGATGACGATGGACCATAACCTAATTTAGGCACATGACTCTGGTTCAAGCAGACAGACGAACTGTGGGAGTGTAAACAGGCTGAAGGAGTGCAAAGAGCATGTGAGACATAGTTCACAGAATAGAATTACCCCCTCCTTGCTGCTGTCTGGCCTTTAACTGCCCATCCACATCAGGGAAGACCACTGTCAGAATCCAGAGCATGTGGGGGGTCCGTCGTCCACCCCTTCTGCGAGGAGGCGACAGCTTCTGCTGGACTCTTGAGATCCTCCGGGTCCAGCCACGAAGGTCCTGCCACCTCTTCTGGCAGTTGCGGATGTGGCGCCTGTGCACCCCCACAGATCGAACTGTCCGGGCAATGGTCAGCCAGATCTCCTGTTTCTGATGGGCATCAACCTGTGAGGATGACAAAGTTAAAAGACTTTTAATGCACATGCAACATGTTTGTGCATCACACAGTTGGATATACATGTCGTTATCACAAGGGCATATGATGTACACAGGTAGTGCACCTATGGTGAGGGACAGCTGTCCTGCATTAACAACATGGAAACATCGCCCTGGTATTGTAACCGTTTAAAAATGCACTTTTCCAGCACAGTTCCTATTCACTACAGGTAACCTATACACTTTGGGGGTTATACTAGCCACTGGTGTACACAATGCTATAATTGCTAGTCAGACAACATGCAGAATGAGAAAGGATGTGGACTGCACACTCACCTGCTCTACTGGTTTCCCATACAGCTTTTTGTACTGTGGAAGGAGTGTGTCCAGCAGGACCTTGTTCTCCTCCTCTGTGAAGGCTGGGGCCCTCTCCACAGTCCGTGCGATTCTTGGAGACAAAGGATGCAGAGACAGCAGCAGTGGTACCAGAGATGTCAATCTGGAGCATGTAGTGCAGGCAAGTGGGCTCTCAAGGGACCAGACAGCCTTATATCTGTGCTGCAGAGGCAGATTCAGTCCCATGCGTCCAAAGCGATAGGTCCAACACGTTTGCATCCTATGAATCTGGCCAATCCATCGCATTGCACACCTCATACACGCCTTCCGCATCGTTCAAAAATTTCAAGTTCATGACACCAATGATTTTAATACATTGTTGTAGGGAGCCAATGGATTTTTCAGCACAGGAATCGCACAAGCATCAAATCCACGTCCGTCTCCATGATAGTCTATAGCCAATGCATGCACGCGGATCGTTCCCTAGGTGTATGATGCGTCTTTTGAAAACTCACACTCACCCGTCTCCATGATAGTCAATAGCCAATGCGTGCACGCAGATCGTTCCCTAGGTGTACGATGCGTCTTTTGAAAACTCACATGCACCCGTCTCCATGATAGTCAATAGCCAATGCGTGCGCGCGGATCGGTCCCTAGGCATACGACATGACTCTTGAGAATGTCACCCGAGCAAGGCATGCACGCGGATCGGTCCCTAGGCATATGACACGACTTTTGAGAATGTCACCCGCGTCTGACACCATTGCAGTCAATGGGCAAGGCATGCACGCGGATTGGTCCCTAGGCATACGACGCGACTCTTGAGAATGTCACCAGCTTCTGACGCCATTGCAGTCAATGGGCAGGGCGTGTGCGGGAATCGGTCCACTGTCATTGCCAACTGTACAGTTCAGAGCATGAGGCATGAACACAGTTCATGGGGTACATTGTGTATGACATGTGACATACACCCTGACTCTTAGGTGGAATGGTATGTGTTACAGGGTGTCCCAGTGCCACAAATGTGATGTTCATCCACAGTATGTGTGCATTTTGCTACGCATATGACTCTGATTCCATGTGCTAAATGTGAAACGGTCACCACATCCATGTGTTTTGTCAATGTGAGTTGATGTTGCGTCTGTGTGTCACAGACATCCATGTATGACCTGCAAAAAATCAGGTAGCACTTCATGTGGGTGTCATGTGTGCGTTGTAGCGTGTACATGAGACGCTACATCATGATAGTGGCCTGGCGGCAATAGAGGGTCCCTGTGTGTTTGTCTGTCAAAAACCTATGTTCTGGGGAAGACATCTGTCCTCACTAGTCACTGTGGTTTGTGTTTGGTATTTGACACTCATACTGATGTACTGTGACAGAGCCCATAGATTTGTCACAGCACAACATGGACCTTGTTGTGTAGACATGTTGAGGTGAGATGTCAGATGATGTGCATGTATCTGACATATGTGCCCATACCCAACAGCACACGCATCAGGTACTTGTGTCCTGTTATGATGTTTGATGTGCTATATAGCGTGGACACTGGCACATAGATACGGTAACTGACAACCTTTTTTTGTTCATCTATGTACTGCAAGAGACCAGCTGTCCACAGACCGTTCCCTGACCTTGCAACCATGGTTGAACAGGACTGCATCTGACGGTACCACTTCACTAGGCCACTGATTGATGATTTGGCGGAGCTGTTGGCCCCACACTAGCAACCTGGCTGGCCATACCCAACAACGCTGACCCCCAAGGTGAAGGTGATGGCAACCCTACACTTCTTCGCCACCGGTACCTTCGAATACACTGTGGCTTCTGCTGGTGGGATGTCAGAGACCATGTTCAGCCGCGTGCTTCGAGATGTGTTGGAGGGGATGTTGCATTTACTCAATCACTACATCCATTTCCCAACACCACAACAACTCACTGACATCAAGAGTGACTTCTATGCGCTGGGGAAGATGCTACATGTCATTGGCTCCATTGATGGGACACATGTGGCTTTGGTACCACCACAGGCACATGAGCAGACATACTGAAACAGGAAACCTTTCCACTCAATTAATGCTCTGCTGGTATGTCTGGTGGACATGACCATTTCACATGTGTGTTTGCACGTTTCCCAGGTTCAGCGCACAATGCTTACATCATGAGGAGTAGTCGCATCCCGGCAATGATGTCACAGATGGAGTACCAGCGTTCCTGGCTTGTCGGTGTGCACTGACTGTTTACCATTGTGTGTGTTTTGTAAAGTTGTTTTCCACCCTGTTTTCAGACTCATCTAATATGCAATTGTCTGTATGTAGGTGACTCCGGATACCTCAACATGCCGTGGTTGCTGACACCCCTCAGGAACCCTGTGACACCGGCGGAGATGCGCTACAATGAGGCACACGGTCGGACCAGGAGAGTGATCGAGCAGACATTTGGTCTCCTGAAAAGCAGATTCCGCTGCCTAATCAAGACAGGAGGGGCCCTCCCATATGCACCTGCTAAGGTGTGCAAAATCTTCATAGTGTGCTGCATGCTACACAACCTGGCAGTGAGGAAGAAGTTGCCACTCATCCAAGATGACAATGACTAACATCCGCCAGCCGTGGAGGATCCTGCCCTGGGGCATGATGCCAGTGATGGTGAGGGTGAGGGTGATGTCCGGACCCAGTTGATCCATAACTTCTTCACAAGAATGTCTGTATACAGTGATGTGTTGTCAAAGTATTGTGTTTGCCTGATATATGTTGGTGGTGCATTGGTGGTGCTTGAGTGTGGCTGTGTGCTTCTTTCCCGGATGGTTGCAGTGATGTGTCCTCTCAGGTAGTCTGCACTCCCAAACAGTGTTTACCTGATTACTAGGTTGTGTTTACGTAGCTTGCGATTTGTTTTGGGCATGTATATTGTAGTTGTATGCTGTAATTCTGTGTTTTTGATTGTGTTTTCTGTCTGTCCTTCACAGGGTACTTTGGCTGCTGTATGGTGAGGTCTGAACCTCGCCAGCCAGATTCCTGTTCCAGAGTGCAAGTTGTCGTTGTCCCAACCAATGATGTGCCACACACCCCTGGACTTTCATTGTTTACCAGTTGGTTACTTTTTGCTCACTGTCACGTGAGGTTACCTTGCATCAGTTATGGAAATCTCAGGTTGTGAATCCTTAATAAACCTGTGCTTCACTTTGGGATGTGCTTCGTCTGTATCCAGACATCCGACAGTCCTTTGCATTCTGTACCTGTGGGCTGATTGCCACCAACTCAGGATGGGTGTGGTGTATGTGCATTCCACTGTCTTTCCTGTCAACATCAGTGTAGGCTATGAGTTAGATGGCCATGGTGAGTATGTGTTGTGTTGCCCTAGTGGTGTGTCTCCTCATATGTGTCACATTACCATGACTCACATAACGGTGTTCACATTACTGCAGTAGTTTGCATGCACAGTGTTCATTAGCAGATCATCATCTCCATGACACAAAGCAAGTTTAAATCACAACAGAGGCAAGTATAGTGTGATTGTGATTTTATTTACAAACATATGTGAGGATAGTGAACGTAATTGGAAGTGCTGTACAGTGTGCTTATAATCCAAAGTTCACAGGTGAGTTGGTGGTGTTCGAAGATGAAATGTCCAGATTAAAGTCCACAGTAATTTGATGCATTGTCACAACTTAGACCCTCAATGTCAAGTGGGTGAGTTGGGTGTCAGTCAACAAGGTCAAATGGTTTGCACAAAAAGGACAATCTCAAGAGCAGGTGTTGATTTCCTGGAGGATGTGCATGGCCATCAGCGTCTCATTTGCCCTTCTTCGGATGACCCCTCTTTTTTCTCGGGGGACGTTCAGGTGCAGGCTGCTGCGGTGACGAGGACTCTCCACCAGATTCCTCCTCCCTCCGGGCACGATTCACAGAACTAACTTAAGACAAAATCCTAAACTTACTACCATTTTGGTATTCACAGAAGGCACATACTCATTTTGGTATTCACAGAAGGCACTTACTTATTTCAGTGTTCACAGAAGTTAGGAGTCCTGACTTTAGGACTCCTAAATGCCTTCTGTGAATACCGAAAGTCTTAAAGTTAGGATTTTTCTCAGTTTAGGAGTAGTAAAGTTAGGAGTCCTATCTCGTCCTTTACAAAATTAAAAAAACACCTAAAAATCCTTTTCCTCAACCGCTCCTTCCCGAAGGGCTAGCCGCTGCCTCAGTGCCAATCCCTACTCACCGTTGCTCCCTGACATGGTATCACTAAGACCTACCTCCTCCCTGCTCTCTGACCACCTCCTGTTCCTCCCCCCCAGGGTTCATCCCAAGACTAAGAGCACTAATCAAGGTTATCTCAGGTCTCACGTACTACCTCAATACTGCACAGCACACTTGGACTTCCCTATCCTATTATATATAACACTGCTTTCTAACCTCCTCCTGTTCCCCCCCTTAAAGGTTCATCCCAAGACAAAGAGCACCAATCGAGGTTATCTCAGGACTCAAGTACTACCTCAATACTGCACAGCACACTTGGATCTCCGAACCTATATGTATATCAATGCTCTACTATATGACTCTTGCAAGAAACTGCTGTGGTTCAACCCAAGACAACGTGCACTAATCGAGGAAATCTCAGGACTCACGTACTACCTCAATACTGCACAGCACACTTGGACTTCTGAACCAATATGTATAACAAGATAACAGGCTCCATTATATGACTCTTGCTGTTAAAACTGCTGTAAAGCGCTCTGATACCCCCGGGTCCGCCCAGCGCTATATAAAACTCCTTAAATAAATTCTCTGGTGCCCTTTTTCTACTCAAATGTCGATCAACCTAACTGCAGTCAACAGTTCTCTGATTCAAGGGTGTGGCAAGGGAGTCTGAGAGCATATTTCTCTTTACTCCAGTGAAAGGTTTACAGTTCCTTCACTCAGTCTGTGGTAGAGGAGCACACAGTTATCTAAATTATGGGGTATATTTACGAACCTCTTGCACCACCATTGCGTTACTTTTTGTGACGCAACGGTGGCGCAAACCACCAAATCATATTTATGAGGCCTCTTAAAGCCACTTTGCGTGGCTTTGACTTGCCTCAGAGAAATGGAGTATGGCAATGCAGTACAAATCGCTGTGTTGCCTTACTCTGCGCTAGGGAGTCATTCCATGAGCATTGCTGTGGGTGTTCCCACGTAAAACCCCTTGATTTTGACACATCCCCAGTATTACAAGACCACGGGATGTGCCAAATCCTTAAGACTCCCCTGGATAGGTGCAACAAAGAAAAAATTATTTTATTTCTTCTCATTTGTTCCTCTTTCCTCATTATTTTGCAGCACACATACAAAGAAGAAAAAGCCTCCCAGGATTGTTTTTGTGCAGGAAGGTGCTCCTTCCTACACAAAAACAATCCTGCACGCAACACAGGCACACTTGGACCATGGTGCAAGGGTGCCTGCATTGGTGCAAGGCTGCCAAACGGCATCAGTGCAGGGGGAAAGGACAGGAATGCTCTGTACACCATAGATGGGTGCATTCCTGCTCTTTCACTTTGATGCAGGACAGCGCAGCAAGGTGACTTGCTGTGATGCCCTGAGCCAAACCCCATAAATATGCCCCTATGGCTTTAGGACTGCCTGGCTTCTCTTTCACACCAAATCTGTACATGCAAGTATACCATCTTCCTTTCACAACTGTCTCCAGCTATGGCCTAGCAGCCATATAGTCACTTCTGTACATGGACCTCCCTCTCTGTTCCATCAATCACTGTAATTTAGTCTGTTGAGTATAGTAATGTAAAATACGTATTTCCTGGAGTCAGTGGATATAGAGCCGCACATTTAAGGCAGTATTGTTCCACGTATTTGGGGCAATACTGTGCCTTCTCTGTCTTTGATTCATTCAGTCAATAGGGTTATAACTGTTTTTGGTATTCATAGATTTGTACTCGAGCGGCAGCTTTCTCAACGCGAACGGGCGCTTTCTTAACGCGAGAGGTCGCGAGCCTACGCGACCACTTGCAATGAGAAATCTGACTGCCCACATTGAGAAATCTCACCGGGAGGTTGATTTTCCACATTCGCCAACTTGATGTTGACGATCGCGAATGAGGAAACATCTCGCCGGGGGGTGGATTTTCCTTGCTCGCGCTCGCCAACTTGAAGTTGATAAATGCGAGTGAGGGTAAAAACTCTGTGTAACACGGAGTGCAAAAAACTCAGCAAACTCTGCGAGCGGAGCGGAGTTCACCGCCCAGACTTATTTACATGTTTCCTTCTATTTCAACCAGCTCCAATCTTGATTTCTAATGAAGATTCATTTGCTGATTATATGGAAGAAGCTCTGCTGGCCCTCTTGAGTTTCATTTCGTTGATGATTTTCTTCCACTTCCTCCATGGGTACTAACTCAAGCTGGTCTTTTCATCAAAAAATGGTGTCACTACATGACAGGGACCTTTTCCAAATGATGTTTGATGCTTATTTGACCATCGACCTCTCTTGTCTACAGAATTGTTCTTTAAATTCTTCCGGCAAGTGTCCTTTCTGTTTTCACAGAATCTGATTTTTAAATATAACAAGATTCAAAAGCCTACTATTCACTTCCACGTCTTCAATAAAATCAGGACTTTTCCTTACCACTCTAGTTAGGGAAATCTGCATCTCACTTGCCTGGAGAGCCTTTGTAGTCATGTGACAGCAACATATGCCCACCATGTTTAACAGAGGATCTAATCATATGAATGGCAGAATGAGCCATCATGTAATGGGTAACATATTCTATCCTATGTTGTGTGATTGTAGAATGGCACTATAACATGGCATAATGATGTAGCATTTGGTTTTTCGTAGATGAACAAGGAAGTAGATTGATAACAGAGTCAGGGGCTTAATCAAGATGAATGGCAGGCAGAAATGCAGAGGCTGAAATCAAGATAACTTATTTAGATGAAAGATAGTCTGACAGCCACCATACCAACAAAATATCTTCTGACATTGTTTAATGATTTGTCTTTTCTTCTCAATTATATATTTATGTTACTAGACACAAGTTGGCATATTCACAAAAAAGTAGTAAAACTACACTCAGATGTTTAAATCTATGTTCGAGTGTAGTTTTATTGCTTTTTGGAGGTCACTAAAATTGCAAGCAATCTACATGTTGGCACAGCTTTCCTTGAAGATTCCTTAAGAAATCACATGATTTGCAATCCATTTCCACTGTACGGATCTCCCCATGGTGGAGAAGACTGTACAGGGGTAATGACAGTGGTACTTGTTTGTGGACATTTGCAAACCTCCAAGTCTATTTGTGCCTTGGAACTCTCTGGAAAGCCTCCATTCTACCCCCTCAGTGAATATTATAGGTGCAGATGTCTCCGTCCTGATTTTGAGATCTATGCGACTATCAAAAGAGTTTATGCCTGTGAGGAATGCCTTTGGCAATTCTTGGCAGGCATACCTAAGAAAGCTTGGTTATATACTTAAGTTTATTGCCACGTTTACTTCTGTGAATAAGCACCTATTTGCCTAAATAAGTTAGAAAATGTAGATTGTTGTATTGTATGTAGTAATCTATACATAAAGTAAAGTGTAAAAATCACAAATTACGAAACACAATGGTTCTATTCTATAAAGGGGTTGTGACTTGATTTAGGATTGTGAGGTAATAGAAAATACTCCAATATGTGGAGGAAGTGCTAAATCCCCTGCTGGGGTATTACCCTCAAGTGGAGAATATCCCAGCAGAATTACCTCTGCAATTGTACCACAACAATTACAGCAATACACACAAAGAGACCACTTCTGCGCAGGATTTAGCATTTTTTTGTACAAATCAGAGGATTTCTTGTTACCTCCAAGCACTAAATGAGTCAGTAACCTGTTGCTGAATGGATCCAGTAACAAACTGTCCCATTCTGACTTTGAAACAAGAGCTGTGCATTTTGAATATCTACTTATCGCTTTTTGAGTACGAAAGTGTGTTGTATGACACTACATGATTATTTCATTTTGAAGTTCTCGCTGAAATACTTAGAAATGCCATATCTGTGTTTTTCCTTATCTGTAATGGAGTTTCATATAATGCAATTGCCACAGGGATAATGCCCCTTTTATATTTCAGATCAAACCGCTGTCTGATGTATTATTGGTAAGGAGTGCTATCTCTCATCACTTGAACAAAAGTGAGCCTAGAATTCATATTCCTTTTGAATACAAATAAAGCACATTAAAAGAGTTTGCAGACAGAATTTAGTATGCTCTTATTCTCTTTGATTGTCTTTTTTGAATAAATTACTCTGGGGAAGATAAGTCAAAGCAAAGGGAATGCGAATGATATCATTTTCCTGTAATATCCCTATAGCAACTCATCAGCTTCCCTATACAACCTTCTCTTTCATGCTTTTTTGATTAAGTTCTTGAAATTGAAATATAACTCCAGCCTATCTGTGGCTATTGATAGCCGGAAATCCAAATCAGACTTTTCACATCAAGGTCTTTGGAGTTTTAAGATTGGCCAAGGGGCTAGATGTTATTTTAATAACCTGGAGCCATAACTGTAAAAAAATGAAACATGACTATGTTTTCTCTCTATCATGGGGAATAACGAGCAAACTAAATTAGACATTTCAAATAAAGTTATAAAATGTTAGCTGAATGATAGCTTTCTTTACATTTTGTTGGTTCACTCACCGGAATAAGGAAATAGGAACACTTATACAGATTTAAATCAGAGCTGAGCGCCCTTTTTATGTACTTGCACTCTCTAAAATGCATTCATTTAACCCAATATGTCCAAGTTTTTGCATGATTTTCATACAGTGCAGCTCGGAAACAGAAAGAGGCAAACTTAGCTCACTGCTTCTAACTGTACTGTCTGAAAATAATACTCAGTCAGAGAAACACCGATGGCTAGTGTTAAGTCTGCTGTTGTCTTTGAAACGAGAGGCAAAAAAAATTAACCGTCCGCCAACAGACAAATAACAAAGAGCGCTACTTATTCAAATTCAGTTTGTTGTATTTTGGTATTACAATACTTACAAAGTAAGTTGCTCCAGTTAATCATGTTTAAAGTTTTCAATTTCACCTTTAAAAGAGGCCTGAATAGGGCACAGGGATTTGAATGAAAAACAATTATATTATGGCAGATAATATGTAGGTTCCTCTCATGTATGGTGTTAATGACTTTTGAAGAGATGGTTGATGTTTCAAGTCAATACAAAATATGTACATTAATTCAATCAATGTGACTTATAAGTTTGATGATGTTTAGAAGCTGCACCTACTGAAAATCAAGCAACAGAACATGACTAGGATGTCTATTGGAACCTTGCTGTGCTAAGGGAGACACACTGCATGTGTTAATACTTTATATTACTACATATAAAATATGTAAATATCACAAAACCCAGAACTCTCCACCGTCTTCCTAGACACAGATCTGACCCAAACATCATGATTGCGCTGAAACTCTAAGCTCTTTAGTTTCCCTCAAATCTAAATTTGTTAAATCATATTATTCAATGGGCCCTGTTTGCAATCTTTGGGTCAATGGTGTAGGGACGCAGTCCAGGGCTGTAACAATCAAAAGTACATTAACACATAACCCCAGAAATATCTAGGGGAGGGAACTAGAGGCTGCGGGGTCTCTAGGGTGACATACAATTTAGCTTCCCGAGAATTATATTCAGCTACGTTACGTTACAGTGTCCCTCGTAGCACAACTTGACATGAATGCTGGGCATACAAAAAAAATGTAACGGGTTGTCCTCACACACCACCAGGTATCATGCTTCCTCATTGAACAGTCCTCACTCTTTAAAAACCCGATTTGATAGAGAGCGGGCCTACACCTGGAGATAGGGAGGCACTTCTAATTTTTAGGGAGGGGTGCGTGAGTAGTGAGTTTAAAAACCAATGTAGTATCCCAGATTACATTTATTCGTTGGACACATTACTTGGCATTACATTTTAAATGTGGAGACTAGGGGAACTATTACCCCATCCCCACTGTTACAGTCTCCGACATGCTTCTGCCTAGGGCTCTACTGAGTCTGTGGCATTCTTCAGGCCGAACAAACAGGGTCCTGGTGAGGCAATGTTGTACTAAGAATTGCTTGCAGTTAGGCTGACCTGTGTCTACCTCTAACCTAACATTTGGGGCCAGATATATGACGGATTTCGGCCCCTCTGCTATTGCAAAATAGGTCAGCCGAATGTACTTACCCTATTTTGCGAGCTGCTAATCAATTAGCGACTCGCTATTAGGAAGGGATGTGCCAAGGGCTTCCGTTCCTTATAGCGGGTCCAAAACCTATGTATGAATGTTTTGCAAACGCAATCGCGGTCCCAAAACACTCGCAGATTACCACCCTTGTCAGAAGGGTGGTAAAGCACTAGCAAACGGGAATAGGTCCCCAGGGGACCCCTTCTCCTTTGTGAATAGATGCACAAATATTTTTTAAGCACAGGCAGTGGTCCCAGGGACCACTGCCTGCCCTTAATAAATTTAACTGAAAAGTTTAATTTTTCTTTTCTAAATGCATCCCATTTTCCTTTTGGGAAAACGGGCTGAATTTAAAAAAAAAAAACAGTTTTATTGACAAAGCAGTCCCAGCCATGGCGGTCTGCTGACCCCAGCAGGCCACCATCCCTGGGAGTGCCAGCCATTCCCAATGGAGTCGCAAATTGTCTGAGACACTGTTGTACATTGGATTTTGCAACTTGCAAATTGCGACTCGCAATTTGTCGCAATTTGCGAGTCGCGAAATCCAATGGTCGCACATCTGGCCCTTGGTTCACAGATACCTGTGCATACATAAATGATTGTTTAAGGTGCCTAAATTGAAAGGAGGACATCAGTAATGTTATAGATCTAATGCATATGCAGCATTGCATGCTACTGTGATGTTGTGACACTGCAAACGTAGCAATAGGCAGAAACATGTCGACGACAGTAACAGTGGTGATGGGGTCATAGTTCCCTTAATCTCCACATTTTAAAATTTAAAGACCAAGTAATGAGTCCAATAAGTAAATGTAATCCGGGATACTAGATTGGTTTTTAAACTCACTACTCACATTGCCCCCACTTAAGATTAGAAGTGCTTCCCTGTCTTCAGGTGTAGGCCCACTCTCTATCAATCTGGGTTTTTAGATAGAGAAGGCAGTCCTATGGTAAAACATGATACCTGGTGGTGTGTGAGGACAGCCCGTTACATTTTTTGATATGCCCAGTACTCACGTCAAGTAGTGCTACAAGAGACACTGTAACATAACATAATTGACTTTAGTTCTCGTGTAGCTAAATTATGTAAATACTGCAACAATCAAAAGCACACATGCTGTCTCAAATTTTTGATTGCTACCCCTCAGCAGCCTCCAGTACATGTTGTTACACTACAAAGGCCTCTTCTATTGCTACTGACTAATGTTAGTGTGTGCCGTTTACAGTGTGTCAGAGGTAGGAGTTTTCAAGTTTTCACAATTCTTCATATGAGATATCTCCAGACCCACAGAAGTATTTGCAGAACCATCCGTCAAACATGCGGCGAAGTTTCCACCCAAACAGTCATTCAAAGGGGAAGTCGCAGAGGCAGCGTCTGGTGCTCAATGAAGAAAGAAGAGTCAGAAGAGCCCTGTGGTACGTATTTTTTTTTTACAGAGTTTTATATAGCACAAACTTTACCCGAATCGGGTATCAGAGCGCCTTACATAGCACCAGTTGCATTACATGAGGACACATTCATTTTTGTTAGGCACAGGGACATTAAGTGATTAGCCCAGAATCACAGGATGTTCAGCGTCATTGCCGAGACTCAAACCCAGTTCCCCAGATTCGAGGTCGACCACCCTAGCTGTTAGGCCAACTCCTCTCCCCTTTTATCCTTTCACCAAAATCCCTGTAGATTGAGCACCTTATTTAAAATGCCCTGTCACTTTAAAAACACAGATTGCAGTTAGACTTTCCCAGCACCAATGGTGCACATGGATTTGGGAAAGCCGACTGCAGTAACCAACACAAAACTGGAAATGAGCACTGGGAGCTCAAACGCTGGTAATGCAGGACCCACATCATGGCTCTGCACATGGTCAATAGTCCCTCAATCACTGGAGTCTAGTATAGTTATCTCACCAACTGCCCCAGGCCACAGAATGAAACCATGGGAGTCCTCGAAGTTCCCAGATCTAACTAGGGCCCACAACATTGCCCTTGCAGTGCTGATGGTTCAAGGCAGGCTAAATGCATGTTTACAGTCTAAAGTCTCTTCGCATAGGGCCAACAACATTAAATACTCCTAGACTTGTGTATGGAAATGCCCTTGCAGATTTCATATTCAGACCTGGGCTTGTCAAATCTCTGTTTTGACACACTTGTCAGCCAGTAAATAATAGTGGCAATGTTCAAATTGGAAAATTGGCAACTTGTAAAATTTAAAAGTGGCAACTCTTACATTTGAAAGTAGTGGGGAGTTCATTAATAAGTTCTGAAGAGGCACTATTGAAATGTTTCATGGTGTTCTAGAAAGCTTTATTTATCCCTGGGACCATTGGTGTTTCGTTCTCACCAAGATATCTTTGAAGAAACTATTCGAAAAATGTTACGTTTTCAGCACATTTTAATTACAAATCAGATATAGGTATTAGAATTCATTAAAAAGAAATTGGGACTGCAATTTCACTTGCCCTCTCATTTCTCACAATAAATGTGGCTTCATTCTTTTCTTCTGGGTCCACCTTTCTTTCATTTTTCTATTAGCATGTGTCATCAATAAATTATGAGCTCTATATAACTAACAGAAACCCAGCCATTGTGTGATCGAACAGTAATCAAACAGTAATGTCCCAATTTCTTTGGTCTCAAATATTTCATTTTGCATATATATGTTCAATTTGCATAAATATGTTCAATTCCACCACCCAATGCAGCCAGATAATGAGTAAGGTTTGTTTTATGCAATGGATTATAATAATTCGGTATAGATTGGTGATGATTGTATGATTTTATGTAATGAAATCAAACCACTAAATAAATAAGTCAAACATAAGTTAGTGCCCTATGGTTTCCACTAAAAAAGTATTCAGGAGTCACTTGTGTTTCCATCATTCTAACTAAATATGTTTAGCTGTATAAATGTCCCTTAGGATGTTAGTCCTGATGACGGCTTTCTCAGTCATTACAAGAGCTAAAACATCAATTAGCCAGTTGGAGCACCTGCCTGTTAACTTTGTTTGAAAGATAACTGACTGTAATGCGATTCATTTGATGACAGTCTTCTTGGAATCAAAACTAGGTATTTAATATGCTTAAACTAAACTTCTTCATAAGGTCCTTTTTGCTCCCTGATACAGATTAACATGGTTCATACAGTACTCCATTCTCTGGATGTCTTTTTTCCCATTCTATTAACATTTGTCCAAAATGAATAATCAAGAACTTACATTTTCAACATTACTTTTACATAAAATATATGTTGTCCTTCACTTATGCATGTTTAAAAAAAAATGCGTGGCAAACTATTTCTAATTATTAATTATGTGCAGAGAATATTATATCCATGGGTTCCATTATTTTGTACATTATCTTACCAATTTCTCTCAGTGATATCATGGGTACCATCTACTGAGATATGGGGACTGTGCAAGTGTTTATGAACTAAAGGATTCTTAAAATTGTTTTGCTCTTATGATTTTTAGTACAAGGGATGTGTACAATATAGAATGCAAGTACAAGGGATTTCTACCATCCTGAATGCAATTATGAAGTTGTGAAATTATTTATTGTTGGAATAGTTATCCAAGCGCAACCTTGTGTGTAGAGAATTTATTAGCTTTAACATGGAGACTGGCATGAGTTTGTGCTTTAGTGGAGTCTGCTTTCTACAGCACACAAACCTCCACAAATTAGATTAACACAGACAAGATATGACATGAAAATAATTATAGATTTTGCAATCAGACGACTGCAGTATTTCATAAAATGAAGGTAATTTTAACAAGGACTATTCTGTTTGGGTGTATGAAATTTTAGAGACCCAAAGGCTTGTATATCCTTGTCACCATAAGTAAACAAGCACAAATATATTATACAGTAGAGCTTAGCCCTACAGTACAGTTAAAGAGACATGATTTATTTTATTTGATAGCATCAACAATCAGCCTTATACCGTTTTGACAGAGTGCATTTATTGATAATAGTATGCCCTGTACAGCAAGCAGAAAACAAAACTTAACACCCATCATGACATAAACTCTTTACTATACTTTGATTAAACAGGGTTAAATTGAGTAGTTCATGAAATGGAAGCACACTGAGAACAGAGATTAAAACAGACAAAACAACACAAACACATAAACTTTTACTTGGTCATCGAGAACTGGAGTAAAAATAGTATTTTGAGTATGGACATGGTATTTCCTTGCAAAGGAATTGCAATCAATGTTTTGGATTTTGCACAGTAATTGTCTAATTTTTGTTCCCCAAACTACTCCTATTTATATTGATGCATCCCACAAAAAAAGGAGTGGGATTCCTGTCTGTCAAGAATAACATTTAAAAACTTGATAAAATAGAAAGAGAGAGAGGGAGGGGGAGAGAGAGAGAGAGAAATGGGCTAGCTTTGTTTCATAAGCTGTGTGTCTTACTTGAATTTAACTGATGTAATTAGTCTCTCTCTCCCATGATAATGGTTGTGGATTCACACTGGTCACCACAAAGCAGTCACATGATTTTCTAGCTGCTCACTGTGGGGCAGCAATCCCAGGAAATAATTTCCAACTTCAAGAATAGAAGGTATGAGGTAAAGGTTTTTTCAAAAAAAGTTTCAGTGTGAAAACTGAAGCACAGAAAAATGGTATGAAAAATTGGTCTGTAACAGTGGAACCAACGAAATGTTGAGCAGACGTCTGCCTAAATTAAAAGCCTTTTCTCTGGAGCTGCCTCTTCCTGACAGAGTACTGTTTTTTTCTACCTTCAGCTGCCTCTAAAGACAAACGTCCAAAGGTTCTGTAGTGAACTGAAGTTCGTTGTTGGTAATGATTTCTATTTTTGTGTGGAGAGAGAGAAAGAGTGAACCGGATGAAAAGGTGGTCAACATGTATCTGCCCCTTCTCTTGCTCCTACTATTATATTTTAATATTCTTTTTGCATATAACCCAGCACCTTGAATGGGGTGGATAGTTGTCAAGCATTTCAGCTCCAAAATATGGATAGGCTGGATGTTGGGGCTTTTAAACAAAAATATTGACATCTTTCAAAAGACCAACAACAACACTCCCTTTTTACAAAACAGCAAAAGTATTTCTCAAAGTTACTTTTACTGGAGCTTCCATTTTGTCTTTGAGTCACTTCAACAGGTAAATTTAGTTTTTAGGGAGTCTTAAGCTTTCCAGTATTTACAGTTGTTTACTGGAACAATTGTAATAGTGGTGTGCTGCCATTAATGTTATACTGCTGTAGACATAGAGATTGAGAACATTCCAAGAATCACACAAAAAACAAGGGTAGCAAATGTACCATGTCTATTTAGCAGGAGAATAGTGAGAATGTGGTATGTAGATGATGGTGCATTTAGTAGCAAAGTCGGAACAGACGGCACATTTTCTATTTAATATTTATCATTTGGACATCACCAAAAAAGCATCTTTATTTGTTTTGTTCCTATGATAATCTTTGATACCATCACACTTAAGAGTTACAAACAAATGTGCTTCATTTGTGCTTTCCTAATTGATCATATATTTTGAAATATGTCTATAGTTCATTTGCTGGTGTTTAAATGGTGTTCTGTGTTAGAAATAATGGCATTCCTACAGCCTTTCCATTCACTTTCTGTACCTCATGAAGGTTGTCACCTAGGTCAACTTGACAAAATCCTCTCACTTTGCTGTCAGAGAAATAAAGGTAAACACCAGGTTCCAAATAAGCAGCAATTTTTCAGAAGACATATCCTGACATATGACCTTTCTCTTTGAACGTGCAGCAAATGTGACACGATGATCACAACATTTAAAGGCATCTTTATTGCTTGGTACTTCACCTTCTGTACACAAGCATGGATATTTCGAGGTGCTGCCGTACCCATTCTCCACACTCCCACTTCTAGAGCCTATGAATATTTAGTAATTTCATGTTTGATAATTTATTTTCAAAATACTTTTCACATTATTCACATATATAGATTGATAGAAATGTGTATCTCGAGATCTAAAGATGCCAGAGGGTCCATAAAATGTGCAATGGAAGCTCCCCAAAAAATACCCACACCTATTGGGTTCTTATATTGATGTCTGATTGTTTTGTAGTAAGTATTTTTATTTATGTTTTTTAGGTGCCCTAAATTTGCAATTTCGTTTTTTTGAATACTTTAAATCTAGCTAAAAAATCTAGCTGAACTTTGAAGTTAAAGATTAGTTCACCTAGGTCCCACACTCAGTGATATATAGTTGGTAGTTAAGGGTCCCTCTGACGTTTTAACTCAAATCCTACTAACAATAAAGATGACTATTCCACTAGGGTTAGGTAAAGTACATATAATTGTGGAGGTCACAATTGATATTTAACTCCAAACACATTTTAACATTGTGTTTTTAGTAAAAAAACAAAAGACAACTTTCATGCTTAAATATTGGGGCATATTCTCAAGGACTTATTGCAGAGTTAGCGGCACTTTATCGCAGCCAAAGTGGCGATAGATTTATCGCCCTATTCACAAGCTGGTGCTAAAGCCAATATCACCAGTTTTCCTGCGATAGCAGCCGCGAAAAACATTGCCACGGATGACACTTGCAACTAACGCTAATGAAATGCAGACTAGGCGTTCCCGTGTAAAAAGCCACAATAACACCACTTTGTAACATTCTCAACGACCAGCCAGATCGGCGATAACATCACAAAACATGCAATAAGGTGCGTTAGCAGCAGGGAATTAACACCTGCCCTATCCTGGTATTAAGTCGGACGATAACCTGCACCGGAAATGGGAGCCCAGACCACAGCCACATCAGAAGAACAACAGATGCCATGGAGCTACTGATCATGCAGCTCGGACACCCAAGAGGGCCACAACACCCACCGCCACCACTACCAGGACACCCCTCACAGGGCCCTACCCTGGGCCCCCCCGGCAAAGATATTTCACATCAACTTTACAAAATCATGAACAAAACAATTCGCCTGATGCCACACAATTACAACAATTAACATTCATGTGTAGTCAGAAAAAGGAGAATCATTCATTCATCTTTGAATTTCCAAACAAATCAAATTTAACTCAAAGCAACTATTTGAAGAGTCATAATGGGTCTTCTCTGGACACTCTGTAAGTCACAGCCTGCAAGACAAAATTCAAGATAAGAAGGTGTGTCATGCACTCATCAAAGGACAGAGAGAGAGAGAAAGAGAGAGAGAAAGAAAGGAAGGGAGAGAGAGTGAAACAGAGGAAGAGAGAGAGAGACATTGAAAGGATGAGAGGGAGACAGAGGGAGACAGAGAGAGAAAGAAAGGGATAGAGAGGGAGTGAAAGTGAGGGAGAGAGAGAAAGAGAGAGAAAGGGAGAGAGAGGGAGAAGGAGAGGGAGAAGGAGAGCAAGAGAGAGGAAGAGTGAAAGGAAGAGAGGGAGAGGGAGAGAGAGTGCCGACACTGAGGACCCAGGCCTCACTGTTCACCTGCTGCCACCGGTGTGTCTCCAACCACGTGCTGGTATACACTGCAGTCCACCAGGTCCCTTATCTGAAACAGAGTCCAGATTTATGAATGGCAGAGTTCATATCATTGCAAACGCCATCATCGCTTGCCCGCCCCTGCACACACAGGCTGCTGCACCACAGCCCCTCCCGCCGCCCAGTGGTGATTGCCCGCCCTTGCGCACCCAGGCCTCACTGCTCACCTTCTGCCACCGGCGTGTCTCCAAGAGGGCCCACCACGTGCCGGTGCAAACTCTAAGCCCGGGGCCCGTGACCTTGGCAGCCTCCACATCATGTAGCCCCGCACCGCGGGCCACCAGGTCACACACGTGATTCTGGGTCTTGATTTCGCAATGCCAGAGATAATATCAGTGCACACAGCATCATCGCAGGCTGCATACCCGCTCAGCTCTATAGGTGCCACTAACTCTGTGAACCGCAAGGCAATGCCATGTGGTGGCAGGCCCGCACTGCCCACTGGCTCAGGCCTACACTGCAGTCCAGCTGGGCTCACAAAAATCCTCACCAGTCCGGACCGCCAGGATGGCGCATCTCCGCAGGCTGCACACCCGCTCAGCACTTAAGGTGCCTCTACCTCAGTGCACCAAAAGTCACCGTCCTGTGGCGGTAGGTCCGTGCCAGCCGCAGTGTATTCGGTGCCACCAACTCTGTGCAACGCAAGTCATGGACCCTTTATGATTGAGTCTCGTGATATGCCAGGCGGACGCAGCCATGTCAACTCCGGCAGTGGGGAAGAACTGGGACATGTAGTGTCGTCGTCCCCCCCTCTATACATAACCCGAGTGGGCTGGGTTGGCATACGCCAGGCCAGCGTAGGGGTGTGAATAATTATACCTGGGCTCTGGGCGTGGTTCATTTCTGGGCTGAACAGGAAACCAACTGATGCGTGTGTCTCTGTTGCAATGTCATTGCCACACGGTCCGCACTCGACAATGTTGCACGCGGAGGGCGGCCGCGCACAAAGGGATTGTACAAGCAGCGCAAGGCCCCTCGGGCTCTTGGCTCATACATGCCAACTGTTGTCTGTGTATCGCTATTGGTGCACCATAAGCCTAAGGCCTAACCTCAATTGCAGCGCGAAAGCCACATCACATTTCCAGAATGCAAGGAGTAGTCACACTAACATTGAGGATCAAAGCTCCTTTGTCTCAATACATAAGGCAGAAGGATATCTGCAGCACCGACCTTGGTCTTGCATGCGAGAGGCACCTCCTGAGAGAGATATCATAGCAGTTGATGATGACTCCCACACTATGCACAGCGCTAATGAAAGACCAATGCATCCACACCCCACACACTGAAGTCCTTGCTCGAGGTACTCTTGCATGGAATGCCCTTCACACTTACGTATACAACAACCCATACGTCCAAACGTTGCACACACATACGACTCACTGCTTCGAGCTGTGGCATATCATCCACATAACTGCCGCAGGGCAGAAGAGAGCCGGTTCTACGAGAGCCACCAATGCAATGGCAGAATATCCCAGGCACATGCACAACGCCTGTCACGTGGAACTGTACCATGACCGAATGCTGCCTGTTAGTGTCTGATGAATTGGTCTGAATGTTGTGGCTCTTGTCTTGCCTGTACTGACACGCACATGCTAATTAAGTCCACGCAACTTAACTAGTGTTCAACTGTGATGAGTGTTGATTAGAATGACAAATCGTGTGCCTCAATGAGCATTGTCCGTACACAGTGAGGGACTGACTGACGCATTTCACTTAGAGGTGAGTCCCTATTTCCAGCTCCACCTCTGTGAGCCAGACATTGTAGTTTGGATAGATGCTGATAGACCTGTGCTCTTACGT
Organism: Triturus cristatus; assembly: GCF_964204655.1. Taxonomy (NCBI): domain Eukaryota; kingdom Metazoa; phylum Chordata; class Amphibia; order Caudata; family Salamandridae; genus Triturus; species Triturus cristatus. The sequence goes on along the minus strand of NC_140581.1, from coordinate 910,467,894 downwards.
GTCTTCAGCAATGTGAGTATGGTGTCCAACTTCTTGCCATGTGGATCAATGTGATCCATCACTACAGTCTGTGTCCACCCAGTTGAGTGTGAGTAGGTATGCAAAGAGATGTTCTGTTGTCAAATGTGATGTAGGACACTACTTTAGGCCTGCCAACGACTTTGACATTTCATATACAGCTCTATTTCTAACATTGCGTGGGGCAAAGTTGTGAAATTGCGTGATTGTTGTTTCAGAGCAATGAGGCCACAGCTAGTGCACACATTCCCAGTCATCTCACTGCCTATGTGTGTCACGGTCAAACATGCGCATTGCTTTCATTTCCCAGTGTTTACCTTTTTGTGCAATCAATGTCCTCACATTCATCCATACTTTCATTCTTGATTGATTATGGACATGACACATCTGTGCGAATTTGAATGTTTTATTCACATTTGGTGAAGTGTCGTAGCTGGAGCAGTACATGGCCATGCAAACCCCACATTACATTGTAGCCCAGTGGAGGGCCAGCCAGAGTCATTTAGGGATTGACAAGTACATCGGAAGAGGAAGAGTACAGTCCGAAGTCTGATTGCTGTGTCATTGGTAGGCAAAGTAAATATGGCAGTCCATGTCGAGGTCCAAGGTGAGTGTCGCAGAGTGTTTCGGGGGACAGTGGGAGGTGTTGTTACAGGGCATGATGCAGAGGGTAGGTCTTGATAGAACCAAGCTGAAACAGGGCATACGGCGGAGAAGATTGCTACTGGCTCCTTCTTAATACAAAGGTGGAATCACCTGCATCTTCGTCCTCTATGTCATCTGTCTCACATGTGGGTGCTGATGTTTGGTCTGCAGCACTGGGTGCCACTGACATATCAGGGGCCGGAGATGTGTGTGTAGAAGTACTAGCAGCATTCATCAGTGACTGCCTTAGTGGCAGCAATGTGATGATGAGGATCTGCAGGGCATGGAAGATACTAACAACTTTTTGCTGGTGTGCATCCGTGGCAGCCATTCTTTCCACATGCATTCGCTCCATGTTCTCCATTATCCTCAGCATCTGTGCCAACTCTCGGCTGACATCGCTGAGGCCACTCTAACTAGACAATTGTTCTCCTCTCAGAGTCATGACTCCAGCAATGTCGGGCATGGATTGTTGGACATCATGGAGCGAACTGTTGGTGTCCGTTAGGGAGTTTAAGTGGTCCCTGATGGGACTTAGACACCCACGTATGTCATCCAGTTTGGCTGCCATGAGGTCAAACCCCACCCGCACCTGTTCAGCCACCTCCTTCTGGTAGTCTAACACCTGGCCTTGGAATCCGATGTGTTCTTCGGTGAGGTGCTGGGAGCCAGCTGTGCTGGTGGGTGCTTCCTGCTGTGTGGTCTGTGCTGGGGGTGGAGTCTCCTCGATGCAGCTGGGCTGCCCTGCTCCTGGAGGTGGGTTGCCGTACCTGTCCATGAGCTGTTGTAGGGTGTAGGCGTCAAAAGTGTGGAGGTCCTCTTCATCATCACTGATGAGTTGTCTGGTCTGCTCTGCAGGAGGTGTTGATTGCCCCTCTGCAATGTGAAGGGGAGATGCATTTTAACATTGTGTTGATATATATGTTGACGCATTGTTCAAGTTTACACACAGCCTGCATGACAATGTACATTGTGACTGCTTGGGTGGAGCTGACTATTTGATGCGGGACAGTGGACATTTGAACTATATCACGGATGTGAGGTTGTGCATGTACATTATCATTTCACAGTATCCTGCTATGCCAGATGTGATTGCCCAGTTTCTACGCACAAGCAGAACCAGTTGTGTCCTCTGTTCTGTAGTGAAAGTGTTTCACTTTGTACCACATTGTCGTCAATGTTGATGTGCTGTTATTGCTATGCGTGTGTGCTGCATTGTGGGAGAGTCGCCCCTGCAGCTGTGATTTTGCTGCCCCTTATCCCTTTGAGGCAGTGTGCCTTTGTCTTCTGTGCTTCTACAGTACTGAGATGTTGCAGACTTGGCTAATTTTGGCTCTTTTTCGGATTTTGGACTCTTGGGCATGTTTTATCCTCAGATGTGTTGTTGACGTCAGGGGTTGTTTGTACACGTGGATGTGTCAGAGTGTGACCTGCTCCTTTCTGGATGTGTTCCACACTCAGCCACCTCAGTGTCGTGGCGTGCACCATGTCATGATAATTGGACTACAGCCATGCTATTCGCCATGCAGTGTCACTTGCATTGTCAGTGTGGCTCACAGACACGCTGCTTTGCTGGTTTTAACATGTGTGCATGGGTTGGTTGTGAGATTGGTGCTGTGTGGGGAGGGACCCCTTTGTGCCCATAGTGGACGGGGTCCTACTTGCTGTTTGTATGTGTGCTGCAGTGTTCCAAGGGGATCAGGGAGATGATCCAGAGTCATTGTGGGGGTGCAGTGTGCTCTACTTAATTGTGCATGTGTGCCATTGTGCCCATCTTCCCCCGTCCCCCCAGTCCTTGTTCTGTACTTACCCTGGTGCTGTTGTGTCAGGTCATGTCGAGCAGTGCCCGGACCCCCAACTCCTGCACTGTCTCCCCACTGATGACTGTGGACATCATTTCCTCCATCTCATCCAGCTCCTGGTGTTCCGCTGGACTGCCACCTCCAGTCTGCATTGCTGCCTGATGATTGTCAGCGAGTTTCTTCTTGGTTTTGCGCTTCGCATCATTCCAGCGCCTCTTGACCTTTCCAATTGTCCTCCTCCTCACTCTGACTGCATTCACCTTGTCCAGGATGGACTGCCATATTGCATTTCTATTTGCAAATGACACGTTGGAGGTGACGAACAGTTGTTGTTGGTGTTCTATCACCTCCGTGATGATGATCCTGTTTTCCTGCAGACTGAACCTCGTCTTCTTCTCCTAGCCCTTCCATGACCTCGAGGTCCCAGGCTGGTCCTCCTGGGGGCTTGTGGGGTTCTGGTCATCCTCTGTACTTGCTCCGGCTTCCTCCATGGTGCTACGCAGTTTAAATTATTTTGTTTGTGTTTTTCTGTGCTTTTATAGTGCATTTTCCCACATGACGCGTGGGAATTGCAGGCCTGTTGCTGGTTATCGCAGATTTTTTTATCGTGGTTGGCCACATCGCAACTTTTTTTGCGTTCGTGTTTCGTGTTTTTTTGCAGTCACATTAAATTTTACGCAGTCATTTGGCACGTTATCGTGAGACTATCGCATGGTGCCGCTGGGTTGAGAATACAATGCAAAGTTGCGTTAAGCTAATTTTGCGATAATTATCACACGTTCTTGAGAATATCCCCCTCATGTACTAAGGCATTTTAAATATGTAACTTTATAAACACATTTAAACATCGTATTCCTACTTTATGTTAATACCAATTGGAGTTCATATCTAATATTGAATTTTATATATTGAATAACATTGAAACTAAAATACAATATACACAAACAAAATGAAATTTATTCTGAACCCCAATGCCTAATATTATAAGTGACCTGCTCTATCAACAAATATTTAAATCATTCATTTTTGTATATTTATTTTACTAATCAACAAAATGCAAGGAAATTATCACCAAAATCCAACATAATTTATTCTAATAATTCTTCCTAAGTATAATAATATATCCACCAAATTCCAGGAATATTTTTTTTTTTATACTTTGGAACAAAGTAAGCATACATATTTTTTTTTTAAATGCAGCGTCAATTTCCCAATAAACCTCACAATCTGTAAAAAGAAAATTAAGTATAAAATCACAAAAAATAAAATAAACATGTGAAGAAAGTCATAAATATTAAAATTATCATCATAATTTACAAAAATAATATTATATTAAGTAATATATATATTTTTTAAATCGCTATGCACTGTGCCGTCCCATAAATCCCCCAACTTGAAAAACTTAACTTATATAATAATTATAATATTAAAAAACAATAGTTGAACATTTATTGTTATATTAACTAACAGCAAAATTAAAACATGTAAATTATAATAAACACTGCAATATTTTAGCAAACAGTATTTGAAACATCAATATTGCAGTAACAATGATATATTTACCCTCTATTGTTAAAATATCGTCATTTTTTTTAACTTTAGATATTTTCACCTCGATAGTATGGTCAAACAATGTGCTGGAGTCGATATTTAGGGGCTAGTCTGATTTCATAGCCTTGTTTGAATAAGAGTAAAGTGACTAACAGTACAAAAATGTACCCGTTTACTTTATGCAGGGACAATAACCTCTAATGGTAAAAGACAGGGGCATCTTTGTTACTATTTTGTCAGTCTATGTATATATAACGCTACGCTACACTGCATTGGGTGTATTATACATGTGTACTAGAAGAAGGAAAATGATCTTGAAGCGGTTTCTTGCATCAATGGGAGTTTTGAACTTAGGAACTAGTTTATAATGTCTCTTAACCCCTTCGCCGCGGCAGGAATTTCGCCGCGGCGCTGGGGGGTTTGGGGGCAGTTGTGGTGCCGCTGTGCTCGTGACGGAACCACTCCGTCACGAGTCACGGGTGAGCTGTGCTCATGACGGAGTGGTTCCGTCACGTCTCCGCCCACTGCGCTAATTGCCCGCACAGGCGGGAAATTAGCGCCGCGTGGGCGGAGCGGCCGCCAACAGCCGCAGCATGACGGAACCACTCTGTCATGAGCACAGCGCACCCGTGGCTCATGACGGAGTGGTTCCGTCATGAGCACGGAAAGGGTTAAAACTGTGACGTCTGTTCACCAGACTTCATGGAGCGGGGTAAACATTTGTGACAGAAACGTCACTGCATATATGCGGTTTCACCAGGTTGGGAAACCTTTCCACACAATGCAAAATCCGTTTTTACCGATCGAGTTCCACCAAAAAGTGTAAAAATGATCTGATAAAACTGGAATGTGCCAAAACAAATATATTTGGCATAATAACATATTTAAGAATCGCTCAAACAAATCGACTGTGATCAATGCATTTAGAATTAGTTGATTAAGGAAATCATCTAAAAGAGAAAATGCAGTGACCTAAATCTACGAATTTGTTGTGATTTAATGGCAAATTCGCGAAAAGTTCAGCTGATTCCCATTGCATTTTTGACAGGAAAAAACGAATAAATCAGCCATTCCACTCCCAGCCTCATAATAAATATGCAGAAATTGGCTAGGAACAAGGTTCGTCTATTTTTATATCTAACCATGCTGCACCCCAAATGAAATAGCAGCGGCAGATGCCAGCTAGTAACACCTAGCCCTTCACTGTTCCTGCAGCGAAGGTCTTAGAGAGATGTTTGTAAAGAATGAAATACTCTGCATGGGTATCCAAATTCTGAACAGATGCAAAAAGAAAAGATAATCTGACCTAAATAAAAACATTTATTACCAGTTTGGGAGGTTGATCATGGTCCGAGAGACTATTCCAAGCTACAGCAAATTTTAAAAGCGACTTCCTCTACCAGCTCTGGAGTGCTTACATTTTCTGTACTTTAAAGAAGCATTTATCCTGGGAATAGAGATTATAACCGGCCAGTAAAAACATATGTTCCTCTTCAGATACACAGGTGCCATGGACTAAATGTGTTACTTTGGTTCTGAGCTAACTGAAACTGATGTAAAAGGCGTTACGTTAGCTGAGAAAATAAGGTTCCGCATTACTGCAAAATAGCTTCTTATAACAGCAATCTAATAAACAGCAAAGCAAATGTAATCTCCCAGCTCAGACTAAACAGAGAATCCCATGGAGGTAGATCTATCTGAGAGTACCTGAGAGTCATGCTCCTTATTCTGGAGCTGTCTGCCCTTAAACCTTCAGAACCTAGGCCCGATTTACTAACATTTTGTGTTGCGGTTGCGTCACTATTTTTAATGCAGCCCAATATAAAATGCATTTGGGAATCTAAAAAGCGATGCAAAGCCCGATTACAGTGGCTTTGTATGGTATAGTTAAAAAAAAAGCAATGCGTTGGATAGCACTGCTTTGTATTACTTTGCATCGGGGAACATTACACGGGTGGTGTATGGGTGTTCTCATGCACCCACTCATGGCGTTTGACGCAACCCAGATTTACTAAAAGCAGTAAACCTGGGTTTGCACCAGTGGCGACCAGTAATTTTAACAGGGAGCGGGGGGCAACACAAGCACACATACACACTCACTCACTCCCATGGATGCACACACATGCACACATCCATTCACGATACTCATTCACATACATACATTCATCAAACATCAAAAAACATAAAACATACAGTCACTTCAGCTCTCTGAAAGGGAAGCCTTGGAGGTCCCAGGAGAGTTGGGACTGCTGTCTTCTCTCATTGGCTGACCTAAGACAGCCAATAAGATAAGGCAGCAGTCTCTCATTCGTCAGAGGTCACTGAAACTGCTGACCCCACCTTTCTCTGTGATGAGATGTCACTGATTGAGACTAGGCCCTGGGCACTTCAGGGCTTAAAACAGAAGTGCCCATGTCTAAGGCTATCAGTGATGTTCGTCCTCGACTCAAAGGGAGGGCCTCAAGGCACTTTTGACTGACTAAGGCAGTCATGCCCACAGGGCTGTGAAATTTTCAGCCTAGCAAAGTTGAGCTCTGGCAGCCAGGACTATGCGTATTTAGTGCACGTCTAGCTCCTTGCTGCCTGACCTCAACAAGAAGAGTGTCTGTCAGGCTGACCTTTGTAAGGGGTTAGAAATTGGGTTGTTGGTTGACTGGGGTGGGAGCCCTGATCAAGAAACAGCCACAATCCCTTGCAGGGTGAACTACAAAAAGTCAGAAAATTAACCTGTGCTTGAACCAGGGTAGCTTGGCACAAAAAGCAGTCAGTCTTAACTTAGAGGCCATGTGTTAAGTATTTATATAGCACACAAAGAGTAATAAAATGAAAACACAAATCAAGAAAAATCCCAAACCAATTTAGAAAAATAGAGTAACTTGTGATAAATTATTAGACACCAAAACAACAGAAATCCAATCAGTAGAACTGGACTTATGAATTTTTTAGAAAAAAACTAAAACTTAAAAGATCAAAGTGCCAACCGGGAATATCTAGCCACGCCAGATAGGATAAAAGATGAAAAATATGGCTGACTGTGATGGATCACATTTCAGATACAAGAAGTGGATTGGGCCCGCTCAGAGCTCACCTTCAGACTTTGAAAAATTCTTAAGAAAAATCTTCTGAGAAGGTAAAGTTCAGCAGAGCAAGGCTGCGGAAGGTGTCCGAAGAGGGAACATCATTGCCGGATAGCCTTGGATTGAAGCAGCAGTGAAAGTTTCTACATTCGGATATAGTCTCAGAAATAGAAGCCAAAAATCTCCAGTCGGATGAGGCAGAGGACTGTAGCCGAAGACAGTTCCACGAGGTAGGATACCCATTTGGCGAAGGACTGCTGAAAAGGGTTTGCTGGTGTAGAAAAGAACAGAATGTGAGAAGCAGCGCAGTCAGTCTGACCAGCGATGCACCTCGGGCGGTAGGCAAGCAGGTTTGGCTTGGCCTCCTTCTAATGCTCAGAGCAGTTTTTAGTAACACATTAATTAAGTTCTCACTTTTAGATTATGGCTATCTGTGCACAATTAGCAACACTTTCAAGAGTCCAGGACTATGGGGGCACCACTTGGTGAGTCAGGACTCAGACTTGGTTCAGGTGTGGGTTCAAGATTGAGGAAGCCTTTTGTGCCCCTGTGACTCTAAACAGGAGGCCATGAAACTAGCACTTGGGAGTCATTTAGGATGTCCTGGGGCAGTTGAAAATCCTATCCTTGTCCCCAGGCAGAAGGTAGCAGAGCAGCAGAGCAACAGGGAATCTATTTAGACAGCTCAGCAGTCATGTAGAGAAACAAACCAGCAGAGTGGCAGTCATTCCATCAGCACGGCAGTCCTTCTTCCTGAGTATCCATAGGTTTAGAACTGTACTAAAGAATTGGTGTCTGAAGTCCTACTTTTATAGCCTGGTGTCCTGGTTCTGGAAGGTGTAAGAAGCATCTAGACAGTGGCTTTGAAGTGCAGGGAATGTCTTGCCTCCCCTGGCCTGACTCCAAACTGGTTGCAGTGACATGGTGAGGTCATTAGGCCTTTTGTGTGAAGGCAGAGCACAGGCTATTTTGTTGTAAGTGGGGCTGTGCTCAGCTCTGCCCCCAGCTTGCCAGAAAAAGGACCATTCAGGCACACCTACTCCCTTTTTTGTGTGAGTGTTTTGACGGAATTTACAAAGTCTATTTGTCGGTTACACCCAGCCCTGTGACTCAGGCCAGGATACAGGCACAAAAGGTGTAAGGGCAGGAAAATGCCAGCTTTCGAAAAATGGCATTGTTATAATTGTGATCAAAAAGCCAACTTTACCGTTAAATAGTGCTCTTCACTGCAATTCCAAGGACAGGAAACATGACATAGCTACCAGATCCCAATTTGAAATGTACAGCTTATTAAATGTAATATGAATCCCCAATGTTAACTTGAAATTACAGCTTATTAAATGTAACAAGGAATCCCCAGTGTTACCCTATGGGAGGGGTAGACTTCACAGTAGTGTAAAACAAATTTAGCAGTTTTCACTACTAGGACATGTCAAACTTAAAAGTACATGTCTAACCTTTTAAGTACACTGCACCCTGCCCTATGGGTTAACTAGGGGCTACCTTAGGGGTGATATGTGTAATAAAAGGGGAGCTTAAGACTTTGCAAGGGGGTTTCAATGCCAAGTCGACATGAGAGTGTGACACTGCATTTAGGCTGCAATGGCAGGCCTGGGACATGCTTTAATGTGCTACTTAAGTGGGTGGCACAATATGTGCTGCAGGATACTAGTCGTATTCATTATTTATATAGGCCCTGGATATATGGTATACCACTCTACAAGGGACTTACAGGTAAATTAAATATGCCAATTGGGTATAAGTCAATTTAACCATGTTTAAAGGGAGAGAGCACAAGCACTTCAACACTGGTTAGCTGTCCTACGGCCAAGAAAACGAATCCAGCAAAAAGCAGAGAGTAAAGGCAAAATGTTTGGGGGTGACCCTTCAGAGAAGGCCAGGTCCCATATTGAGAAAAAAGGTGGGGGGTGTGGCCCCCTACAGCTTACCAAAACAGTATGCCTACTCAAAGCTGGCGTAAAAAGTAGAAATATCTTAATTTCTTCGTGTTACTTCACCTTTCTATGTGCAGCATGCATTTAAAGAAGAATATGCCTCTAACTGCCCATAAAGCAGGATCCCATGGAATGCATATTTAGTTAAAAAGATTTTTCTCTTTGAGCTGGTATAGACAATTATGTCACATCAATAGTCCTTGCATCATACATCCACTTGCACACTTACAAACTCAGTTGTGAATACCCCACGTGAAATGTTGGAAAATTACCAATAAAGGAAGCCTATCTTTAGTAAAAAAACATCAGTAGAAGTTTATTGACATATTAAAAAAAATTTTTAATGATCACATCACATCAGCTAAAATAGTCACAGACAAATGACTAAGGATCATACCTCAACCAAGATAGTACAAAAACAATATATGTTATACCTAAAGACACACACAATTGTATAAAATTGATGCTTTTGGTACAAAAAATAAAAGACAATAAAACATGTAAACAATTATAAAATAGGAGGAACAATTACAGACACCCAAATTTGTGTCTTGGATGTGTGGATTTGTAATTACGGTAAACAGAGACAATGTGACAGTACACCCTAGTTGCTTAAGGTTCTGTTCCAAAACAAATTCCACCCAACAACCTATGCGTCGACGCGTTTCGGTGGTGTACAATGATAAAAACCACCTTCCTCAGGACTGACAAATATAATCCTCCACGGAATAACTTTAGTAATAATTCCTAAACATAAAACATAATGTGAGCATTAGAAAAAATGAAAGTGCAAATATAACATACATATACATATTTTTTTATAACACAGAGTAAAGTCTAAAACTGGCTTAATTATATGTAATATGGACTAAAAGTTTTCCAACATCCCACTGGGACCACCACAGTTAAAAAGGGGGGAAAAAACACATTCCTCACTCACAACATCATCAGATTTAGCGAAATTGATGATAGAAACCATTTAGCGACGGTGTAACCAAAATATAGTTCATATGTCGCTAATTCAAAACCCCACAATATAATTATTACGTGGGTACTTCATAATCTATCATGCTTTGATTATATAGAAAAAGTGGTAAAAATACCTACATTTATGTCGCAATGAAAATCGCTGACAAATGGCTTTGGAATTAGGGAACAGTCTACAAATGACGTATAACTGTATCTAAAAAGAGTAGAGAAGGAATATATAACACAGTTCTGTTTGTGAAGACAAGAGTAGTCACATTATTAATACTACTACCACCAAGTGTTAATAGTAGTTTTAGTCATAGTCACTATTTGCTGTTTACTCTCACCTTGGGCCGATTAGATACGGCCTCACTTCATATAGGGGGTCATGTAAGTTGTTTAGGCATTTCACGATGTATGTGTAAAAGTGAGAGGATTCCAAATATAATGCGTTGCACTTCAAGGATGGCACGATCTAGAGAAGTGGACAATAAAAAACCCCATGTGTACCATTTGCCTTATAAGTATCGGTAGGAAAATAAATTCATACTTAATATTTTGTCCGAGGCACTTACCCTTTGTGTGGACGCACTAATTAATCGTTTGTTAGAGTGCCAATACGCCGTTTGTTCGAGCCGTCCTATTAGGGCAAGAGGGTAGTTTCCTGGTGCGCCCGGTTCTGGGTGCGGCTAAAAGTAAAGTGAATGTGAAGTTCAAATTATTCAAGCAGGGCGGATTTCTAATAATAGCACTAATCCTCATTGAGATGATACCTGTTTTGTGATAATCTCTAGTCATAATACTTGTTCACTAAGTCGCAATAGCTAACCCTGCATTATTGTCGATTTTGTCTTGACAATAATTAACCGTACTGCAACTATATTACGAGTCAAAGACAAGGCTGGGCTAATTTTCTTATATTGCATGAATGCATTCAGACGCCACCAATGTGCGCGCCTGCCTGCTTAGTAATGCTATCGATAGTAGAGTCTTTATATAAATAAAGAAGGTGAGGGACAACTATTATTTCTCACATACAGTTTATCCTTATATTAACAAATCTATAAAGTTTTATTCCCGGATGGAACTCTGTTGGTCGACTTTTTTGTATCTAAGAAAAGACGCCACCCAAGGACCCTCCCGACCGGATAAGTGTAATTATTTATGGCCTAATAGTACTGAACAGTATCTCCCAAGCATGCGGTCTAAAAACTATATAACCTCCGTAGTTCCTTACCTTGATCGGTCGAAGTACGCGTTTGAAAAAACGTCGTAGGGTTCACGCCACTCGTCAAACGACCGGCTTCCCCACGTATCGTTTTAACTGCTACTGTTCGATCACGTGATATCGTGATATTGTATAGACCGTGAAAGCGGGAAAGGACTAGAGCACGGAGTTCAGGAAGGATCAAACGCTCAATGTTAGAGCAGACTTCATGTTGGAGTGGTAAGCAGCTGAAGCCTAGCCTTGTGTATAAATACACCGTGTCTGAGTTTTAAAGTCCTATGCCGCTGTTTGTTATTCGCTATATCCACCTTAAAGTTCGAAAAAAATATATCTATATATAAAAAAATATATAGTTACGTCCCAAGCGGACAAGCTTGCTTAAGCCACGTGGCCATACATGTGAAAAAGTGATGTATGCAATATATTTAACGATTTATGTTGAAAATGAAGGGATCACAGTTTATAAAGGAGGGTGGAAATAATTTGTGTGTTCCTACCTAAATAAATCGTAGAGGAGTACAGCTCAGTATTGTGAGTTGTACACAGAGTAGTAACACCTAAGTCCATTACTCAAAAGTAAACTATTGATAATTATTCTACCTCGGGGGCAAAGTCGATATGGTCATGTGGGTTGATGCTGGGACAGAGGCTAAATTATGAAGTCACAATCGAATCACAATTGATTCGGTGATTGATGACATAGATGTAAATGTCCTATATGCTCAGTTTCATCCAATCTTCTTTTGTGTTGAGACCTTTATTGATGGTATTAAGGATGGAAATATACCATTGTTCTCTGTTCTTTCTTTTAATTTCCAAATTGCCACCTATAAGGTTGCCAGAGATCCCATGGAATGCAGACTAAGGCCTCTCAAATAACAATAACAATAATAATAAGGTATTTTATAAAGCACACAGTTACGTCACTAGAATTGTCCCAGTGATGAGGTTCCCTATTCTCTGTATTGAGCATAAAAACTGGTGAGCCAAGCTAGATGGATCTAAAGAACCATGTTTTCAGTTTTTTTGGAAAGAGATCTCTGATTTCTCTTGCCTGAGTGGAAGAGATAGTGAATTCCACAATTTTGCATTCAGAAAGCTAAACTAGCATCCTCCGATGCTTGTTTTTTTGTTTTTAGGGATGAGTGTTAGCGAGGCATAGGCTGATCTCAGAGATGTTTTAGTGGCATATGCTGAGATCATAGAATGCAGGTGGCTAGGACCTTTGCCATTGAGAATTCTGTGGCAGTAGGAAAGAGCTTTAAAGGAAACCGGTTCTTTCAGAGGGAGCTGGTGCAATTTGGCTAAGGCAGGAGCTGAGGAAGTGCATCTCGGCAAATTCAGCAGTAGGCGTGCTGCCATGTTCTGTACCCACATAATACGTGCCAGCCAGACTCCTAGATATAACATGTTGCAATAGTCCAGTCTAGATGTGATGAGAGACTGGACCACTGTTTTTCTGGCTGCTTCTGGCAGGTATGCCAAAACATTTATTTAGGGATTTTAAGGTTCCAAAACACTGTTCTGCTAGGCTCGTGATTTGGTTATCGAACAACATTTTGGAATCAAACCAGATGCCTAGATTTTTCACTTTGGGTTTGGGTGTGGGAAATAGTTCCAAAGTATCAGGCCACCATGCCGTGGACCAAACAGACAGTTGGTTACCAAGGATGAGAACCTCGGTTTTACCAGCATTAAGCCTGAGACAGCTAATCCATACTGCCACCTCTCTAAAGCATAAGCGAAGTAGTGCTGCAGACGCAGCAGAGTTTTGGGACAGAGGAACTATTAACTGCATGCTGTCGGCATATGACACAATAGTGAAACCATATCACTAGACAATGTCAGCTAGGGGGACATGTACAGATTAAAAAATGTCGGACTTGGATAAGAGCCCTGGGGCACCCCCTGCTACAGTGGATGGGTCTTTGAGAGGAAGGGTTTAAGTGCCACCTGGAAGGTGCGATTCTGCAAAAAAGATGTTAACCACTGTAGAACCTTGACGCCAATCCCATAGTCTTGCAACCGTTCTAATAAGAGGCTCTGGGACACTGTATCAAATGCTGCACTGAGGTCCAGCAGGAGCATGCAATCATATCTCCTCTGTCCCCAGATTGGCGTGTAGATTCAGAAGCAAAGAGAAGTGCTGATTCTGTACTGTACTGTGGGAGAAATCCTGACTGAGTCTCATGCAAGAGGTCATTTGCTTCAATGAAAGAGGGAAGTTGATGGTTTACATATTTTTCTGCTACTTTTGAGGTAAAAGGGAGCAATGAGATAGGCCGAAAGTTCTCCGGCTTGGTTGCGCCCAGCAATGGCTTTTTGAGTGAAATTGTGAACCTTGATAGTCACATGAGCACTGGCCATGCCAAACAGGTCTTCTTTGATCATGACAGAATCTGGCTTTAACACCAGAAATCATTAAGGCATGGGTATTTCATGAAACTGGTATGTATCTGGACAATAAAACATGATAAAGAGACATAATCAACTCGACAAAATATATAAACAAATCACTCTTATGAGGGCATTAGATAGGGGTATCCATAAATTCTAAAAAGAACTAGTTAGTTCTGAGTGTTTCCCCTATATGCATGAAATATGTGCTTCTCCATCCATTCCTAAGGGCTACCAAGTAGAAGCTGTTTCTGAATGCAGGTCAAGGTGGGCACACACTCACACACACATTATGCACTAGGGTTTTACCTTATAGGCGCATAAAGGACAATGAGAAGTTAATGGTACATTTGTATATTCTGCACACAACTTACAACATAGAAACAATTAAAACTGTAAATGGATCCATTTATGTTTGAGATAACAAAAATGGGTGGTTCAAATAATGTTCATGCTGACATTCAGAAAATAATTCATTCAGGTATGCTTTGCTAGCTTAACAAAGGTTATATTTTGGAGCAAGTATTAACAAACGAAGACTTGAAGCAGCGATATTGTTCTGGTAGGACAAATTCCAGATTAATTTGCATCTGAGTTGTAGACTTAAGTAGCCCAAGAAGAAAAATATATGCGTGGCATTGCACCATATCAGCCCAACATGAGAGTTTACTAGGGAGCCTCTTCAGGCTGGTTTCTGTCCACTGCACTGAAAAGAAACTGCCCTCACTTAGGTGTCCAACGTTATAATGTATGCCTACTGCAATCACCTGTCCTTCACTGTCATACTACTCATTCTCTCTACTGCATTTCAAACAAGTGATGACCCAAGTTTACTGTCAACACTATCTAATCTTGGCATGAAGGACTCGCTAGTAGAATGGTTTTCATCCTATGCCTTTACATCCAATGTCTTTGAATGTTTAAATTCTCTGTCTTACTCCTCCTTCATCTCCACTCCTTTATCTATAGCGGTTAGTGCTCCACATGGGTCAGTCCTGGTATCTCTCCTCTTCTCCTTCTACCCTTCATCCCTTTATCAAATCAGTGCTTCCTTTGGTTTTTCATATCACCACTATGCTGACCAAAATCTCCATTCCTACAAACAAAGATATGCATCTGCCTTAGTGATGTCCATCACTGGATGGCTTTCAGGGGCTGCATTACATTTGTTGCTCATTTTCCTTCATTGCGCTGGGCTCACCTTTGAAATGGTGCACCCAGCATAGTGAAGGAAAATGAGCCTCTTTATGGGGAATGCGCTGCCCCCAGGGGCAGCGCATTCACGTGAAATACGGGGCAGCTGCTTTACAGCTGCTCTGTGTTTCACTGTGCACTTTTTAAGGGAAATAGAGATCTTCTTGCAGGGGGGTGCAGTCAGTGACTGCACCTGCCTGCAAGGGGATATTTTGGGATGTCTGAGGGGATGTCTCTGGGGTCCATGGGACCACCATCACCTCCTGCAGAGGGCTGCCACCAGGGAGTGCACTGACAGTGTGCTGCCTTTTAGGGGACAGACTATCAGCGCGCCTACTGAGGGCTTCTTTGCCTTTGCACTGACGTCGGTAATATGGCGCAGGCGCAAAGGTAAAGGGATTCCCTCATTTGCATGGGATACGCCCCATGCAAATGAGGGAATGCCCCCATGAAGATAGCGCTGATGCGTTATGGTCTCTGCAGCCCCTTCTACAATACCAAAGTGTCCTGGGGGTGCGCAAAGTGGGCACAAACGCCTGTTGCACCCTCGTGGCACTTTAAGTAATATTTTTAAGCAGAACTTCCCTAAAAAAGAAATTGTGTAATCTACATTCCCTCAATACATAAAGTATTGAAATTAGCTACATCAACCCTGTATAACCTTCCCAGGCACACACCTTCCTCCATTTACTGTCACTTAACTGTCTGCCTATTTGGCAAGAATATACATTGCTATGAGTTATAGTTCCTGGTTTGCAAACTTTGAAACTATAAATACCTCCTCCCCAAGCTACTTCTCCCTTATCTTGTGTAGATACATCCAACCTGACAACCTGCACCTGGCTCAGGCAACCTTAACTTCATGGCAACCCCAAACCTCCATGTGCAACTTCAAGATTCTTCCATCCAATGAGACCCCTGCTTTGGGACTCTCTTACTTTTGATATGCACTCAATCACTTAACTAAGTATGTTCAAGTCTGTTCTCATGGATCATCTCATATCAGGGGAATCAGAATCCCCAACTACATAACCTTTCACATTTCACTCAGCACTCATTTTTCTACTGGCTTGCCTACACTAACCATCCATCACATGTCAACCCAATAACCTCATCTCTATATTTACATCTTCACAACTGCTTAAGTACCATGAAATTGTTGCTATATATTCACGTTTTTAGCAAAACACTTTCCAGAGTCCCGAACAGAAGATTTTTGAAGGAGTACACAAACCCTGTAGTATTTAACATTAAATGCTGCCATTTAAATGACCAAAAAGCAATATTGTTTACATCTGACATATAAAGAAGACTAAATATTTAATAAAATACCTTTTTCATTTCTTTTATCTTTTTTATATTAACTTTTTATACATTTTCAAGTGAACAAGGGCAGATACAACATCAAGATTAACTAAGGCCATTAGCAATTCCATGTTGCAGACACAGCTGTGAAGGTAGAATTTAATGCACAGTCTAATATGTACAGTAACTGGTTCTGCATATTAAATCATGAGGTTCAGTACATATCCCTTGCTTTACATCAATCTTCATTCTGTCTTCGAATTTGGAGTATAAACGTCTTACACGCAGTAATATCGCTCCCTCCTGCTACATCTCCCTTCCATCCTTTGTCCCTTCCACCAACAAAAATTCTTACATCTTAGCTGTTGAATAAAAATACAAATACTATCAGAATAAACATGCCATTCTTACATTTTAGCAAAGAGGTTGATCCCTTTGTTAGTCTGTCATGAATATACAAATATCTCAGAACCTAGACAATCATAAATCTTCAATGTGACACAATAATCGTAGGAAGGAATAACACTCAAAATAAACTGTGTGCAAATAAACCGGGAGAGAAGAATAAAGGTCTGTTGAGGTCAAGTATCCATCCATTCAATGTTTCCAAATTAAACCAGATTTTATTGATTTTCAAAACAATCATAACACATGCATCATCACTAATGTGTCTTACATTCATCTTTTATGCATTGCTGGTTGTCCATTGACAACTATTCAACTGGGTTCCAATTCCCTCCCCCACCCTCTCTCCCTCTTGAGTTGCTTCCGCTTCTAAGTACTGATCTCTCTGTAAAAGTATTGACTCCCAAGGTTATCCTAGTGAAGGATCCTTTGATTGCACATGACAGGGGAGGAATTGGGTGACTAGCCCCGTTCTTTCCCTATCCAGTCTGGTCCACCTCTATTTGCTGGCCGTGAAGGGGGGAGCCATCGGGGAATGGCTGCTCCTGCTCTTGTTCAGCTGCCATCAATTTGTCCACCATCTGCCCACATGCTTTGGCTCTATCTAGAGTGCCAAGTATCCATCCATTCATATTGGTGATTCTTCAGACTTTCAGGAAAGGCTTCCTAAACACCAGGCCTTGACTTGAAGTTTCAGAAAAGATCTGCATATCTCAGTTTGGGAATATCACAAAATATCCAGTTACAAATTCTCCCTGAGATTCTGCTGCAAAATCTTCAAGACCCTGGATACAAAGGACTTTCCTCACTCCCAAAAAATAACAGTGACATTTCAATCACATGGATACACTGAATAAATGTTTAGTTGCACCTCATCTAGGCAGATGTAGCTGCCTCTTTCTAAATACCCATCTGCACTGTCAAACTGCAGGAGAGATGTTTGACCCTCTCTTTCCTATATTATTCTGATGTCATTTAGTTCCTGTTTTGGGGATGTGCTTTCTGGCAAAAGCTATCCCAAAGTACTTTGCCTACAAGAAAATAAAAACAGCTACTGCAATGTTCCTTGCACTCATATCTCTTTCTAGCAATTCCAGCATTGTCTCACTTACTCTAATCAAGAATTAAAGAATTTCTACACCTCCTAAGATTTATCTCTTTCCCATTCTATGCCGTAAGGTTACTAAGTTGTCTAAGTTAACACTCCTTTCTCAAAGGAGCAAAGTGTGATAGATTTCCTTTCATATGTCATTTGGGAGTGTGCAAAACAAGTGCCCCTCTCCTTTTCTATCATTTGTGCAACTTGTCTTTCAAATTAGGTAGCTGGCAACAGGAAAAGTGAGAAGGATGTGTGGCCACTCTGTTAGGGTAAAATCTTTATTTCTCTACTACCTTTAAAATGGTGGTTCAGGCTGTTGTCCTTCACCATACTGATGGCAGCAATGCCTTTCTACAGTGCATGTGTGATCACATTACCTCTTTAGGTTTCATTGGCTATATCTCATAGTCGACATCCAACCTAAATTCCTATGCTTCATTTACAATGCCTTGCATCCTTACAAATTGCCCTCTATGGCAGACCCTCTGTGACTGTGCCCACACAATTCACAACACTAACTAAATGATTCTCAAGGTTCATACGTTTGCCAAACATGATAAAAGCAAACCCACTGCTGCTCTCTGGGTTAAAATTCCTTATTCCCCTCCATATCAGGATAGCTGTTTGTTTCTATACTTTCAAATTTAATGTAATAGCTCTCTTTTTCTCACGTGAACACCTCACCCCTACTGTATTGTGTTCTAGTGTTATGAAAACATTTTCACAATTTAGTCTAAAATACTTATCAGGGAACTAGTATTTAATGTTTTTAAATGGAATAGTTTATATCATGTTGTCATGATTTTATTGGTGATAAGTTCATTAAAGGAGAGGACCAGTTCGATTTTGCTTCGACTGTCAACTAGGGAAGTTGGATAGCCATGCATGAATCAATGGTGTTTTAGTGCTTTTGGAGATCAGGAGGTATACATTTTGTCAGGATCAGCTTTAATAGTGACTTGGCATTAAGATTAATATCTGGATTTGGATAAGCAGTTTAGAGTCACTGAATACTGAGGTCTGAGAGGATTTGCAGGTGGTGTAGTAGTAGTAGTAAAGCTTTATTTCGATATAGAAACATATCATAAAAGCAAAACATGACAGCATAAAAACAATGGTCGAAACAAAGCAATTTACAATTCATATTACCATTAAAAACATTTCATATTTACACGGGATAATCTTAAAATTTATGAAAAATGAAAAAGGGACACTTTACTGTATCGTCAGTTGTTTAGCAGATCTTATGCGCCAAGCCCAGCCTAGGAATTTAGCCAAACAAATGGCAAAAAAGGGTCTTGTATCTGAGAGCAGTATTCTTATAGCTTCCAGATGTGAGCGAGTTCCCAGGCTCCTACAAAGAGGCTTCAACCACCTCCGTCTAGGGGCCATATAGACTCGACACTCAAATAGAAAGTGTGCGACAGATTCAATTTTTAGCTCGCAGAATGGGCAATAGGGTACAGTTTGCAGTGGTGGTTTCCAGGTAGAGGTAAACTGACATAAAGGTAAGACCCCAACCCTGAATTTAAAATATAATGCCCTATCATGTGAACTGTGAATCAAGTCCAAATATGGTTCTCTGGAGGGGATATCTTTAACCATCAAGAAGTTGGCAACAGATCTTGGGTGATTTGATTTACCAAGTCTCTCGTTATCCACCCAAGACCAGTAAGCCTTCTTCAGTTCTTGTTTAGGAGGTGCTGTTTTATTTTCCCACGCAGCTCCCAGACCGAGCTTGTATAATGTCCTCTTGACCTCTCTCAGCCAGGCGATCTTATGCCAGCCAGGTAAGGACAGTACATCTTTTAGGGCGTCTGCATAGCTGTGGAGTTCGGGGACGTTCCAAATTCTAGACCATAGTAGTAAGGGGCGTAATTTAGCTTGCTCGCAGATTGGACGGGTACCTGCGTCCAGCAAGAGGGGGATTGTGGGGGTGCTCTGGGGTAGCCTCATCAGATCTTTGTGAAATTTATTTTCTAGGTGGGCCAAAGTATCCACTCTCTGGGTACCCCAAAGTTCTGCGCCATACAGTGCTGCACTCACAACCCTACCCCTATAAATATCAAGAAGTGCCCCAATAGGTTTTATGGAGGAAGCACGCTGCTCTTTAAGTAAAGCACCAACAACCCTCTTATGGGTTAGGAACACTTTTTGGTGATGGGCCTTCCAGCTCATACTATCACAAAGACGTATGCCTAGATAGTCAAATTCTTTGACCCGTTCTAATGTGACAGAGTCTAGAGTGGGGGGTTTAACAGATTTCTTAGGGGGGTTGAGGACCAGAAATTTGGTCTTGCCAATATTTATGGCCAGTCCCTTGGTGTCACAGAAGGCCTTGAAGCTGGAAAGTAGTGACTGTATGCCTGCAGGTGATTTCGAAATCAGGAGGGTGTCGTCCGCAAACAGGAGCGTCGGGATTTTCCTTCCAGCCAGGGATGGTGCATCTGCAGGATGTTGAAGAAGGTGCTCCACCACTCCATTGACGTAAAGCGAAAACAGAGTGGGGGCAAGCACACACCCCTGGCGGACGCCCCTGTCTACTGGAATACACGGGGTTTTTTCTCCCTGGGCACCCCATCTGATTTGGGCAAAGTTGTTTTCATGGAATTTTATCAGCAAGGCCAACAAATAGGGAGGTAGACCTAACTCGTCAAGGACCTTCCACAATAATGCTCTTGGAACCAGGTCGAAGGCTGTTTTTAAGTCTATGAAGACTAAGTATAAGCTGCCCCCTCCTAGCACCACTACCTTCCAATAGAGCATTAAAAGGCGGAATGTCTGCTCGACGGTGCCTGTCCCTGATCTAAAACCCGCTTGGAAATCAGACAATATCTGATTTTCATCCACCCACTCCAGAATCCTGCCCAATACCACTTTCCCCGCTACCTTTTGCGTCGAATCCAGCAAACTGATGGGGCGGTAATTGGCTGGGTCTTCCCTGCTACCCTTCTTGAAAATGGGGACTACTTCAGCGCCCCTCCAAGAGTCAGGGAAAGACCCCCCCAACATGACCTCATTAAGAAGAGCAGCAATTAATCTGCTCCAAAATGGGGGATTATTTTTTATCAAGTCGCCCGGGATCCCATCAGGTCCTGCCGCTTTATTAGAAACAATACACCTGATTGCCTTCTCTACTTCCAAGGTGGTAAATAGGACTTCATTTGGTGGGAGATCTGTGGAACTGAGCCTTGGGAGCGGGTCTGGTTGCGGAGGCCCTGTCTGAGCCGAATACAATTTCGAAAAGTGGGCAAACCAGGCAACACCAGGGATATTACAAGTCAGTTGTTGATCAATGGGCTTGTCTCTTGATCTTAGCAAGTCCCAGAACCCCTTAGCATCTTTCCTTGTGCTCGCCTCCGTTAGGTCACGCCAAAAGTTGAAATCATATGTCCGCTTGGCCTCAGTCACAGTTTTCCTATAAAGTTTCCTTGCAGACCTGATGGTAGCTTGGTCTTTTCCCTTTACTGCAGCAACAAGATCACCCTTAGCAAGTCGACACTTGGCTGTGAACCACTTTTCACTTGTTCTCAGGGCCCCCTTTGAAGCAGTTCTGGAGCTGGGTTTGGGAATGATGAACAGCCCACTTAGTGCCGTTACAGTCTCCGTAAATAACGATAAAAACATCTTGCTATCGCTATTCGTGCTATCAAGCCTAGATTCAGCCTCTAGTAAGATGGTTTCAGCTTGTGACATCCTAGCCTCATCCGCTGAGACTCTTGCCCATTTAAGACGTCTGCCACAGTTTGAGGGAAGAATCTCATGTGAAGCTTTCCATAACTGATTAGTAGCTTCTTGAGACCCAGTTTGCCAGGGGACAAAAATGGTTAAAGCGAGAGGGTTGTGGTCGCTATCACAGGTCTCTATAACCTCCATGTCTTGATGGTATGGCCAGAGGTTATAGTTGAGCATAACAAAGTCAATTCTGGATGAGTGGCCCGTCCTATTGTATGTATGTGCACCCATGGGATCTGATTTAGAACGCCCATTCGTTGCTCTCAAGTTATGCTCCATGCAAAGAGCATTTATATCGATCGCCTTTTGTGTCCATTTGGGGATCGGTTCGAGGTTCAAAATAGGGATGCCCCTCCTGTTATCCTCCTCGTTGGTATCCAGAATATCTTCTTTGGCTAAAGGCTCAAAACAGCAATTAAAATCGCCTGCCAGCAGGACGAGAGAGTCGGCGTCACAGGCAGACAGGTAGTTACTTAAGCCTAAAGAGTTTAGAGATCCTCCGTTCCTATTGCCCCTTAAGTAGAGATTAAATAGTTCTAGTTTCCTTCCCCCTTTGTAGTGCACTGTTAGCCATTGAAGGTCAGGTGTTTCGGTGGTCCTTTGAGAAACACTGAGGTCTAGTGCTATGTTGATCCAGATGAGAAGACCACCGGATGGGCGTCCTTTAGAACCTTGGTGACATACAGCCGGAACATAGAAGGTCGAAAACCCCACTCTATGTCTAGGTTCCTGGCACCATGTTTCCTGTAGCAAGCAAATGTCATAGGGTGCCAGGAAGGTGTTCCATTCCGGGTTATCAAAGTTACGTGCAAGGCCAGCCACATTCCAGCTTAAGACCCTCAGTGAAGAATCGCCTGGGGAGGCAACTCTATCAGGCAGGTCGATCTCCATTGGATTAGATTGTACTGGAGGAGGGGGGATCGAACAGGGGCTGTCTGGCCTAGTTTCCACTCTTTTGCAATCTAAAATGGCCATTTTGATCGGTTCCATGGCCCGGGGCAAGAGAGTCAGAAGCCCGGCTTGGCTAATTGGAGGGCCGTTGGTTGGATTTCCAATTATGTCTATAACATGTGGAGACAATGCTTTTTCTAGTTGTAGGCATGCTGGGAACATAGAAAGTCAATCGACCTCCTCCAGGCCTCCAAATCTATTGTAGGTTGAAAGGCCACTCCAGTGTAAAAGAGTATTCTTTTGCCTCATGGGATGGGTGTTCCATGGGTGGTGCTGCACCAAGGACCAGTTATCCGCTTGGGTATGCAATTGGCGTGGGGGGTAAAAATAGGATAGCGGCCTTGGTATGACTAAAGAATCTTCACTAGTTGGCCAGGAACAGATATGGTGCGCCGTATGTGGATCTTCAAAAGTTACAACTACACAGTCCCCTTGCTTAGATTTCTTGGTTGGGCCCACCCAGGGTATTCTACGGACCATCATTACTCGGCTTCTTTTGCCATTGGGAATCGGTCTGTTGACGTTAAGCCAGTGCATAGTTTTATTTTTCAATGACCAGTGGTTTTCGTGTTGGTCAGTGCCAATCACAGGGACGCCTGTCAACACGACCACATAGTCATTGGCCTCTGGTGGAAGGTCTATATAGCCTCCTCTAAAATTTTCTTTTGGACGAGGACCCTGGGTTTCGGCAGGCTGGGGTCTGGCGGATGCTACCAGGTTTGGATTTACTTTTCCAGGCTTAGAGTTCCGTGTGGGAATCTGCGGTTTGGTAGCCTGAGGTTTAGCGGTTATGGAAACTTGATCCACAGCCACAGTCCTCGACTTAGGAACAGGCCTTACAGCAACAGGTACTGGTGGGGGGTGCTGCTCAGCTTGCAAAACAGGGGCTGGCGAAAGTGGGTCAGATAAGGACACGCCCTGGTTTTCGAGACTTCTCAGGCCAAGAGTGGCCAGAGCAATAATGCTCTTCTCCATCTCGAGTAGATTGTTTTCTATCCTAGACAATCTTAAGTCGAGTGGTGAGAGAAGTTTTTTTAATGTTTCCCAGACTTGATCTATAAATTCCTTATCATTCCTTCCCTGGTCTTGTACCTGC
Organism: Triturus cristatus; assembly: GCF_964204655.1. Lineage (NCBI taxonomy): Eukaryota > Metazoa > Chordata > Amphibia > Caudata > Salamandridae > Triturus > Triturus cristatus. Next base: position 910,444,467 of record NC_140581.1, on the reverse strand, counting down.
GCCCCCTCGTCTACTGGGGTGGTGTTGGCTGGACCCTCTCCCATACTTTGGCATACTGACTGTGTGCTCAAGGAACCCTCAGGTAAAGCATTACGTGCCTGAGTGTTGGTCATTGTAAGCTGGTGGGAGACTGCAACCTTTGCCTTTTTACGAGAGTAGGCTGAGCGTAATTGGCGTTTTCTTTTGGGTTGTGCACCACTAACACGGGAAGTAGTTGGGAATGCTTGGGAAAGGGGATTAAGGGTGGGGGTCTGGGCGTGAGAAGGTGCAGCGAAACTTAGCTCTTCTGTAATGCGTGATTGTTCTAAGGGCGGAGTGAGGGTGGAAGTAATCGGGGGCTGGTGTAAATCAACCTGGGTGGTAATACTATTTGGGCGGGCAGGGCGTGCTGGAGTGACAGCAGAGGCTATATGTCCCAGGGATGATTTTTTCGAGAGGGCAATTACCTCGGACAGCCTACGTGCAGCTACCAATTCTAGGGATACCCGGGTTTGAAGTTTAGATATTTCTTCATCGATGGCTATATTTGTGCGGGTGATGAAGTCGTCCATAGGGCCACAGATTTGTGAACCACCTTTGGAGGCTTTGCTACGTGTCATCCTAGTACTCATGGTGCTTACGATGAGATCAGGGTCGTCATTCGACTTACTAACTAGGGAGCTTCAGTTTAAGCTAACCTGTCTCAGCACGATGATACAATAACAAGCAGGTTAGGAGCAATAAGGGGGGTGGGCCTGGGCCGTCCTCTGCCGTCCTCGAACGGCCTCAAACGGCCCGCTCTTAGCCCGGTCTTCGCCCCGGCCGTTGCCCCACGCGCGTCCCGCGTGCGCGTTGTCCACACAAGCTATGAAGGAAAAACAAGAGGAAGGGGCGGGAAGAGGACCAGCTGCGGCCGATCCACGCCGCTAGGAATGCTGGTCCTCGCAGTCCCGCCTCTACCCCTGTTGACCAGATGACAGCTTGCAAGGGGCGCGTTGGTGCTCAAGCACGTGAAGGGAGGCAGAAAGGATGTTCCCCAGAGAGAGTCTAAGCCTACGAGCGGCTCCCGCGAAGCGGGGGCCGCGAGTCGTGGCGAAGTGGCCAGACAGCAACAACACAGGAACAGCGCTTCTTTGCAGGAAGGGTCCCAAGGCTCACTCACTCCACACAGATTTTAAAGAGGAGGAGGAGGGGGCGGGAAGAGGACCAGCTGCGGCCGATCCACGCCGCTAGGAATGCTGGTCCTCGCAGTCCCGCCTCTACCCCTGTTGACCAGATGACAGCTTGCAAGGGGCGCGTTGGTGCTCAAGCACGTGAAGGGAGGCAGAAAGGATGTTCCCCAGAGAGAGTCTAAGCCTACGAGCGGCTCCCGCAAAGCGGGGGCCGCGAGGCGTGGCGAAGTGGCCAGACAGCAACAACACAGGAACAGCGCTTCTTTGCAGGAAGGGTCACAAGGCTCACTCACTCCACACAGATTTTAAAGAGGAGGAGGAGGGGGCGGGAAGAGGACCAGCTGCGGCCGATCCACGCCGCTAGGAATGCTGGTCCTCGCAGTCCCGCCTCTACCCCTGTTGACCAGATGACAGCTTGCAAGGGGCGCGTTGGTGCTCAAGCACGTGAAGGGAGGCAGAAAGGATGTTCCCCAGAGAGAGTCTAAGCCTACGAGCGGCCCCCGCGAAGCGGGGGCCGCGAGGCGTGGCGAAGTGGCCAGACAGCAACAACACAGGAACAGCGCTTCTTTGCAGGAAGGGTCCCAAGGCTCACTCACTCCACACAGATTTTAAAGAGGAGGAGGAGGGGGCGGGAAGAGGACCAGCTGCGGCCGATCCACGCCGCTAGGAATGCTGGTCCTCGCAGTCCCGCCTCTACCCCTGTTGACCAGATGACAGCTTGCAAGGGGCGCGTTGGTGCTCAAGCACGTGAAGGGAGGCAGAAAGGATGTTCCCCAGAGAGAGTCTAAGCCTACGAGCGGCGCCCGCGAAGCGGGGGCCGCGAGGCGTGGCGAAGTGGCCAGACAGCAACAACACAGGAACAGCGCTTCTTTGCAGGAAGGGTCCCAAGGCTCACTCACTCCACACAGATTTTAAAGAGGAGGAGGAGGGGGCGGGAAGAGGACCAGCTGCGGCCGATCCACGCCGCTAGGAATGCTGGTCCTCGCAGTCCCGCCTCTACCCCTGTTGACCAGATGACAGCTTGCAAGGGGCGCGTTGGTGCTCAAGCACGTGAAGGGAGGCAGAAAGGATGTTCCCCAGAGAGAGTCTAAGCCTACGAGCGGCCCCCGCGAAGCGGCGGCCGCGAGGCGTGGCGAAGTGGCCAGACAGCAACAACACAGGAACAGCGCTTCTTTGCAGGTGGTGTATGTCTTTGGCATTTGGATGCATCTAGATGCTGTTCTCAGTGAATATGTATGTATTCCATACAGTGTTTGAACAAGATTTGGGAGAGGATAGATCCCTGGGTTACTACACATGAGTTTCTTGAGCATTCCTATTGGACAGGTTGATGGTAGCTGGTGCAGTAAGAGTCAGACTATCACATAACAGTGTCATAGAAGCCCATGTATATTACCCGGCTATGGATCAGTTTTAGATGAATGCTTCTTGAATGCTGTAGAAAAGCGGAACAGAATCAGGAGTCAGAGGTGACTTTGATTATTGATGAGGAAGGCATTGTAACTGCCACTCATATGTGGAGCAAGCAAAGCTTAGGTGAGGAAGAAAATAGTGGGATGGATTAATTGGCGGAATGTATGTGTGATTTCTATAGCCAAAATTCAGCAGAGTGCTGTAAATGGTCAAACTCCAGCATAAAGTCACCAAGTTACAGGAGAAGTAGCTGATTTGTGGATTAGTTGCTCTCCTCTAAAACAGAAATCATCTAAATTAGTGTATCTGTGCTGGCTGAATGAGAAATCTAGGGGAATCTATGGTGGAATTGAGATACATTTTCTTAAATAGGTCCTTTGAATACGGTTCCTAAAATGGTACAAACATGTATTATTGCATGACAAAAGTTGAAGGAGATGCTGGAAATATTTTAAGTTGCGGATTCTTGGTAGAAATCGGGATTCTAATAATGCATTTGAGATAGTCATGGCTACAACCTCGCAACTGTGCAGCTGAACATCAGAACTTGGACAAAGACTTACACAAGAGAAAATCAGTACTGGTTCAAGCTTGTTGGCAACAAATGGAGACTTTGCAGTTGGTAGCACGGTAAGGGGAATATAACTTCCAATATATTCCTTTACTACAGAGAAGCAGTGTAATCAGAAGGGAAAGACATGGCACACCCTAGAATCCTGACCCGTACAAGAGAATCAGTATCAGAATCTACTTTCTAATCAATGGTTATGATTCACATATGTGAATAAACGTGAGTATACTTGTACATATGTGGACCAACCTCTACATCTAGCTGTAACTCTACATTTTGTTGCTATAAAGTATTTCGCAGTGGCAAGGTACACTTAGGTGTAGACTGAAATGTCTCCACCCCCGCAAATGAGAGGGTGGAGCTTCCTACACAATAATTTAGGGGTGTGACTTTTCTTCCACTAATTTTTCACCTGTTTGTGGGCATCTCTACAATGGGAGTGGAGGTCTCTGTATGGGAAAGTGTGAGGAAAATTAATCAAGTGTTCTTTTTAAACATAATATTTGAAAATATTCAAAAGTACAATGTAAATGCAAAATAACTTAAAATATTTATTACTAACCCGTAACTATTACAATCAATGTTACAAAGCATTTATTCATCACATCAAATGTGTGTTAAATATTTAAATAATACTATTTAACTTTTAAAACTGACTAAACTTTTAATCTAATTTTCATTGAAGTTTATTATGACCTTAGAAAAATATTCAATGATTATACATGTTATCACGTACATCTATAAAACTACATCTAGAACTTTATGTATATGTATACCTACACGTACATATATATGTGTGTGTATATATATATATATATGTATATGGAGAGATATATATATATATATATACATATATATGTATGTGCATATCTATATGTATGTGTATATATATGTATGAATGTATATATATTTATACATATATATAAATACTGCTCTTTCTATCGGAGGAGGTGCTTTGGATATTGTCCACGTCTGCCAGTGACGTGTTACAGAGGCCCCCGCTTCACAAGTTGACCATGGACATTGCTGGTCATTGCTCCGGCAGATTTTGTTTGTGCTCCGAGGTATCGGTCCGCGGCCCGCGGCCCGCCTCTACTTCCAGGATCATTAGATGGTGGCGATACGTAGGGCGGGATGCATTGACACTCCTGCCTCTGCCTAAATTGTTGCCTGGAACGTGGGGCTGAAGCGGTGTTTGGGGACCCGAGGAGACACCGAGAGAACTACTCAAGCAGGAAATTGGAATTTTTGTTACACCGTCGTTTGTCCTGCACCCCACCATTCCACTTGGACTGTACATCCCCCCTTCAGCCCCTACCTGGATCACAGGTGCATCCTGGGACCTGCAGTTCCTACGAATTGCGGGATGAGGAGCAAGCACTAGGGGAAGGGGGCGGAGCGGGTCCCTACCAATGGGGAAGCTGCTGGACTTTTAAATCAAGGTGTCTCAATGCCTCCTGAACACTAAGGCATCTGAAGAAGGCCGACCTTGGCCGAAATGCATTTTATGCCGCAAAACTCCAATAAAGGTGTTTCCAACTAGTCTCCTGTGTGGCCTCTGCTCTTTCTATCGGAGGAGGTGCTTTGGATATAAAAATACATCTATATATAAAGATAGATGATAGATAGATAGATAGATAGATAGATAGATAGATAGATAGATAGATAGATAGATAGATAGATAGATAGATAGATAGATAGATAGATAGATAGATAGATAGATAGATAGATAGATAGATAGATAGATAGATAGATAGATAGATAGATAGATAGATAGATAGATAGATAGATAGATAGATAGATAGATATTCATTGGAAAAAAACATAGGTTACACTTACAGAGGCGTTTTAGTAAGGCTCACATTTCACTCGTACAAAACCAGTAAAGTCCAGCAGTTAAAGTTAACTGACCAAACTATGTCTTATGCCCCACAATGCACTGCTTATGACCTCAGTTACTACGTCACTCATGACATATTCACTGACATCACTGATGATGTCACTGATGACATCCCAAATGGCTTCACTGATCACATCATCCAGTGAGTGTGAGTGCTTTCTAAAGGTTTTTGATTGTTAAACATGTACTTCAAAGCTTACAATAGTATACTTTCTTTACTACTAATGAGTGAAACTGTTCCTAACATATATTATGTGAGTATCTGTGTGACTGTGTATATATGTGTGTGAGATGTTGTTTAAGTGCCTGTATGGGAGTGTGAGTGGCTGTATGGATGTCAGTGGGTGTGAGAGTAGCTGAAAGGTTGAGTGTGTGGCTGTGTGTATAGCTGTATTGTAGAGTGAATGTGTGAGTGTCTGTAAGGTTGATTGAGTGGGTGTGTGATTCATATAGATGTGTAAATGGGTATGTAAGTGGTACTCTGGGTGTATGAGTGGGTGTATGAGTGGTTGGATGGGTGAGTGAGTGGCTATGTCTCTGGCTGTATGGGTATGTGAGTGGGTGTGTGAGTAGCTGTATTGGTGAGTGGATGGCAGTTACAGGCTGTATGGGTGAGTGTGTGGGTGTGTGAGGGCCTATATGGTTGAGTGGGTGACTGTGTGAGTTTCTGTATGGGCCAATAAGTGGGTGTGTGAGTGGCTGTAAGGGTGTATGAGTGGGAATGTAAGTGCCTGCATGTCTGTATGAATGGATGTGTGAGTGGGTACATCAGTGGCTATATGGGCAGGCTACTGGTGGTGTGAGTGAGTGTATAGGTGAAGGCTGGGTGTGTGAGTGGCTCTATGTATGAGCAAGTGGTTGTGTGAGTGCTTATATGAGTCTGCGAGTACAGTGCTTGCATGGGGGTGTGAGTGGTTCTGTGGATGATGTCATCAGTAATGTCATTTGAGATGTCATCAGTGATCTCATTAGTGATGTCACTGACCATGTCATGAGTGATGTAATATATGAGGTCATAAGCAGTGCATTGCTGGTGGCATAATTTGTTGTTAGCTCAGATAACTATAACTGCTGAATTTCCATGGTTTTGCACAAGTGGAATCTGAGCTTAACTATAGCGTTCCTGTAACCTTTGTTTTGTTCAGTGAATTTCTAAGGTTTTTTTAAAGTTTAATTCCTAAGGGAAACCTGTAATCTTTGAGAGTAAGTGTGTGAGTTAGTGCATATGCATCTGAGTTGGTGTGTAAGAGAGTGCATGAGTGTATCAATGGATGTATGAGGAGTGTCTGAGTGGGTCTGGCAGTAGCTACATAAGTGTCCCACTGGCTGTGTGAGTGGGTGTGTGAGTTTTCTGAGTGGGTTTATTAGAGGTTGCTTGAGTATATGAGTGAATGTATGAGTGGGTTTGCTAGTGGGTTTGAGACTATATGAGTGGTTTTATGAGTACGTCTGTGTGTGTGTGTATGTTTGTGTGTGTGTGTGTGTGTGCATGTGTGTGAGAGAGAGACAGTCTGTGAGTGAAATCATGAATGTCTGAGAGGGTCTTTGAGTGGAGGCATTACTCTCTGAGTGTGTCTGTGAGTGGGTGGGTGCGTAAGACTCTGAGAGGGTGTCTGAGTTGGTATGTGCATCTCTGAGTATGTCCGTGGGTACCACATAAGAGCAATTCTTCCTCTTTACAGCTAGTTGTTTGTGTGCACTCTGTCTTATTTTCCATGTTTTCCTCCATGCTTCCAGCAGACATCCCCCATGTCAATTGGTCCTGATGAGACCCTGCATTAGAAAGGGTCTTGAAACCTTGTCAGTGTTCTTTTGAAATGAACCATTTATCTGCCCCTTTTCATTTTTGTAGGTGTATCATATGTATAAGATTTTTGCCATTTGTAGTTTTTCATAATTAGGAAGCCTGTTATCTGCATTCTTCTGTATTGTTTGTCGTATTTTATTGTTTTCCCTACCTAGTTTTATTTAGTTCCTTCTTTACATGTGATACTGTCCACCTTACTTATAAATATTGCTAAATCCAGTTTACTATTCTTTTTGTTACAATCAGTGTTCAACTACTGTGTTTTGCTTTCTCTATCTACATACTTAAAACAGTGTCACTGTGCGATTGTGCTTTTTTGGTCATGAAGTATATGTTTATTATTATGATAGAACCACTGTTTTTCATAATATTTGTCAGGAGTTAACTAGCACAAGCACAGTGGTGGCAAAATATTGTGAAATGATCAGTAGGTTTGAAGACGTTTCTTACCTATTACTTGCCAGTTGAGCAGCAGAAGCGAAGTGATACCAGCATATTGTAACATGATGTTTTGGTATGCTGCTCATCATCTTTGCAAAAGAAAATTACATGTGTGCTGTATATAGTGATATAGTGGTTAAATGTATGTTGTTTTTCTTAGACCCTCCATGACTGTCACGCAAGGTTTCCAAATCTGGCGTTGTTTTGGTAGTAGTCATAAACATATATGAACACTCAAAGGTTTATTTCTTGGCAAGAGGTTTAGTAATACAGTAAAGAAAGTAGTGCAATGATGAATTAAAAACATTTTAATTGTCATTTTATTAGATTTTGGGGAGTCGCAACACCGACGTGCACCGTTGCGGCTCGTATTTCCAGAGTCACGCTGAGGACTTGACTCCTGTGTTTTATTTAGAATAGTAAAATGCAGATATAGATACTGTTAGGGTTTTTTAAGGTAACAGGTCCACTAATAGTACAAGGAATATAGTAAAATTAGAGAGAAAATGTATTATAAATGCTGTTTTAATACATTTTATGGAGTCGCGTCCCAAGCGTGACAGAGCCGCACTGGGGTCGCACATCCCATGTAACTCACAATCGAATTGATTGATAGGTGTAACATCTTTCTATCATAAATACAGGAAGGTCGTACACCTTCCCGCCATGTTCTGGGAGTGTCTGTGAATTTTCATAGTTTACTTTAGAGAGTTACAAGGTTGAATGTAGATTGGTGAGTTCTGTTTGTATGGATTTATTTGTTTTTATGATTACATCTGCAGCAGAGCATTTGGAGGAGGAGGAGCAGAATCTTCTGGAGGATGAGGAAGAGCCCCCAAGAAAGAAGGAAGAAAGTATTGTGTGAAAGTTTTTCAGAATAGGAAAGGGACAGAAAAAGGTAAATGTATGAAAGGTGACATGCACTTGGTGCCAGAAAGTGCTTTCATTAAGCAGTGAAAATAAATACTCAAGTGGTACATCCTCTATGTACAAACATGTTCGCACCATCCATGGCACATGTTTGGCATGTGTGAAAATGAAGAGACTAAAAAACCATCTAGGCAGTTCTACTGATGGTGCTGTAACATCTTCTGCTGCCACAAGTGTTTCTGAAGGACTAACTACTATTCCAGGGTGCAGCACTCCTCTAAGTGTGGGCGAGTAAGTTGTGGCTAAACTTATTCAAATTATTAACGCACACAACTACTCATTTTTGTCTTTTTTATTCAAGCACAATTTCTGCTTTTGGGTGCTTGTTGAGTGAAAGGATGTTTCATTTTTTTAAAAACACAAAAAAAACTATTCTAAATTGTTAGAAAAACCCCAAAAACATAAAATGTAAAACAAGCATTTACAATGCAATCGGTCTCACCTTTGGGACCGTATATGTATTTAGCTATGCAGCACATTAGCCTGGGTGCTGAAACATCTACTGTTCTTTAACCCCTTGCGTGCGCACGACGTCTCCCGGCCATCGTGCATTACAGTGGGCGTGTGCGCACGACGGCCGGGAGACGTCGTGTTCCCGAACGCCATTTATTTCTCCCGCACAGCGGGAGAAATAAACCTGCACGCAAGGGGTTAACATGGAGGGAAAATAAGCAGCAAACTGCGTGACATGCCAGGAATGGGAACACATGGAGAGAAATATTTCCTTTCAGCAGGAAATGGTATAGTCCAAAGCTCTGTTTTTAATATAAAATCTGGGCCTACGTTGGTCATATCACTGAAAAAACAAGATTTGAAAAAAATATTATTGTCAACGGATGCTCATGGAAGACAATTTCTATGGACTGAAATCTAGAAAATGCTGAATTGATTCTGGTATTTTACTGATCTCTGCTGGTTGTTTTCTATCAAGAAAGTTAAATAGAGGCAGTTGCCAGAAAAATTCAATAAAGAAAGTCCCTAAGTAGAAAGCAATTCTGGTATTTTACTGACCTCTGCTGGTCGTTTTCTATTAAGACAGTTCAATAGAGACAGTTGAACAGAAATAAAGGCCCTAAGCGGAAGCAGACAAGTCCTGGGGCTGATCTTCAGAGCCCACAAAGTAATACACTTATAAGTATATACTAAATTACATACAAGAGGTCTGAAATGCTCAACCTAAAAATGGTTCTTATTCAGTTTAAGACAGAAAGGTAAGTCAAATGTACATTTCTAAGAGAGTGAATCTCGGTTGGTATGTCTATTGGTATGTTACTGAGTGTTTAAATGAGTATAAGGTTCTGTAAGTGATTTAGTATGTGAACGGGTACATGCACAAGAGGCTGTATGAGTGACTACAATTGTCATGATTGCATAGGTGAATGACTGGATGTGTGAATGACTATATGGGTGAGTGAGTGCATGTGGGAGCAGCTGTATGAGTAAGTGAGTGAGTGAATGAGTGCTTGTATGAGTGAGTGAAAGGGTGCAAGAGTGACTGTATGGGTGAATGAGTGGATGGGTGAGTGAGTGGCTCTGAGTGTGGTTGCATATGTGAATGAGTGGGCATGTGAGTGTCCATATGGTTATGTGGAAGGGTATTTGAATGGCAGTATGAGTGAGAGAGTAACTGTGTAACTGGCTATGTGTGTGAGTGAGTATGACTGACTGGATGAATGAGTGGCAGTATGAGAGCTTACATGGGGTTGAGAGTGTATGAGTGGCTGTATGGGTAGGTTAGAGGGTGTTTTAGTGTCTCTATGGGTGAGTGAGTGGCTGTTTCATTATCTTTATGAGTGAGTGAAAGGGTCCATGAGTGTCTGCATGGGTGAGTGAGTGGTAGTTAAGTGCCTGAATAGGTCAGTGAATGGGTGTCCCTATGGTTGATAAGTGAGTGTGTGTGTAACTATGGATGAGTGTGTGGCTGTGAGAATGGGTATATACATGATTGGCTGTGTGACCGGTATATGGATGAGTGAGATGGTGCATTAGTACCTTTATGGGTGAGTGAATGGATATGTCACTGGCTATATGGGTGAGTGAGTGAGTGCATCAGTGGTATATGAGTGACTGAGTGCATGCGTTAGTAACTGAATGAATGAGGGAGTGGGTATGTGAGTAACTGTATAGGTGAGTGAGTGGCTGTGTGAGTAACTGTGGGTAAATGAGTGGGTGTGTCAGTGGCTTTATGGGTGAGAGAGTGAGTGCATGAATGCTTATATGGGTATGTGACAGGGTATGTGATTGGCTGTATGATTCAGTGAGTGGGTGTGTGAGTGACCATACAGGAGAGTGATTAGTATGTGAGTGGCTATATGGTTGAGTGAATTGTTTTGTAAGTAGCTGTAAGGGTGAGGGAAATGGGTGAGGTAGTGGCTGCATGGGAGAGTGACTGCATGTGTGAGTGGATATATGGGTGAGTGAGTACCTGTGTGAGTGGCTGTATGGGTGAGTGAGTGCTAGTCTGAGTGGCTATATTGGTGAGTTAGTGGCAGTTAAAGTGGTTGTATTGGTCTGTCAGTGGATATATGAGTGGCTGTTTCATCAGTAAGTGACTGTGTGACTAGCTGCATTGGTAAGTGAGTGGGCATATCAGTGTGTGTATGGTTGAGTGAGTGGGTGTGAGACTGGTTGTATATGTGAGTGGGTGCATGAGGTGCTATTTCAGTAACTGTGTGTGTGTGTAAGAGAGAGAGTACACTATTGTTGAGTAAATGGGTATGTCAGGGACTGAGTGAACAAGTGAGGGTGTGATGCACTCTATGGATAAAATAGTGGGTATATGAGTGGCTGTATGAATAACTGTCTGAATGATTGAATGAGCTGTTGTGTGGCTGACTGTAATTTTGCTGTATCACACTGAATACTTACTCACAAAATACGCAAAAGAAACTTATGGGAAGCTATGGCAAGAACACTTTTTGTTGAAAATCACTCCTCATGGATATCTCTAAGCAATATGTCTGTGGTGGAAAAAGTATTTTGAGAAAATCTAACAATGTTCAACTGCGGCCGCCATTGAAAAATAAAAATAAAATAAATATGTTAGTATCTAAGCTGCAAAATTACAGAAACATAACAATACACATTACTCATACTGTAACACTGATTTACAATATTGTGAAATTATAATTTTCCCTATTTAATTTTTCTCAGCTTTCATACTACTTCACCATACACAGTGGTCTGTATAATAAATCCTTCTCAAACAGTGGGGACAAAACAATCAATAGATTGTTAAATAAAAAGCTGCACAGTACTTCATTAATAATAAGTGACACTTTGCATTGCACTCACTACAATTCATTAACAATGTTTTTTTCTGGAGTTACTACAGTATTCTAAACAAATCTATGTAAAAAATAATTCTTAAACTATTATATATGGTACGATATTACAAATAAATATAAACACTCTTCAATTTTGGAGAGCCTTTTAAAAAGATCAACCCTGGTAGGCCAAATGATGTTTAAAAAGCTGATGATCCATATAAACAAGATCCGATAGTGTAGTTTATTTCCCACAAATAGTACGTAGAATTTTGATTGATGAAACAATTGTATTTTTGTTTTGAAGGCAGTTTTTGCTTTCAACTTAAGTCTGCCATAATTGAATTACGTCCATTTAGTTTCAGAATTTTATTAGGCAGTGCAGCGTTAGTATATGGTATTAATTCCTTTGTCGAAAATAAAAGGACTGTTTTTTAAATACATTTTTAAAGACATTACCCCCAATAGCCCGAAAAATGTCTAAAAGACTGATGAACCATCTAGAAGAAACACTGTAGATCACTTTTTTATCCAGAATTCCTCCTTAGAACTTTGGTTGAAGAAAGAAAAGATAAGAGTTTGGTAGTTTGAAAGGAAGATTTGGTTTGAATTTTAGGTTGATGTCATTACATTCTGTCGATCCAGTTTTACTATTTAAATAGACAGTGTCGTGTCCAGAGGTTATATTAATTCCGTTGCGAGCTGTAGTAGTTAAAGTTCTTCCGGAAATAGACACTTGTCCAGCTTGGAAGTTTGTAATTTGAGTTCCCAGTTTAAAACCATCTGCTCTGCATAGTTGTAGCATTAGTATAAGATATTTTCCAGTTGTTTCTAGAATCAACGTAGACAAACATCTGATCTGCAGTTTCGGCAGGTCATATTTTCGTTTCTCAACAATTAGACAATAGGCACACTTTTAGAACCTGGTAATGTTAACCAGAGAAAAACACTCAGAATTTATTTGAGTGGCACATGAATAATCACAAACGTTACTGTCATGGTTCTATGTGTAACTCAGTCCAAATAAATCATTAATATTTGCATCTTCTTATAAAACTCCAAACATAACCATCATAAATTCCTGTGTATCTTGTTGACTCGAGAGAGTAAACATTACTGATCATCTACATATGTCTAAAAGATCTTGAAAACTGAAGCAGAATGTATGACAGTTCTGTCAGTTAGTAAATGTTGAAGTAAGTGATACAGTGCAAAACAGAATCTCTTATATGTTTTTTGTTGAATTTGGTTGACTACAAGTGGTAAAAGAAACAGTACATTGAGAACAACATTTGCATAGCAGTTGACACCTGAACTGTTTTCCAATCGGTAACCTACAATGTCTGTGTCAATTTCTAGTTTTGTCTTCTGAAAGCTTGTAGATGGTCCTTTCTTTTTCAGCATCTGTACAGTCTTTTGTAATTTTCCACTTTGGACAGATTATTCACTTCTCACAAACAGGGTATTGGCCTAAATGAGGAGAGTATACACTTCCTAATCAACCGATTGTGCTCTCTAACACAGCTTGCATTGACACAAATTTTCTTTATCATCAAAATCCATCAAAAACAAACTGGACAATGTTCTAACTCACGACAATGCACATATAACATTCCTTCTCTAAATACAGTACTTTTAATATTAACAAAAGCTGCATCTACACTTAACCTTTGTGATTAATGGATGGTTCCAGCAAATGCTAGAGAGTGGGAACTGCTGGCACCACACATATAAGTCTTTCACTAGTAAAAAAACATACAACGCATCGGCCAATATGCTTGACACCATCAACCTGATCAAATTGTATGGCCAAGTATTCAACTTCATTTCTGTTTAGGAAATATTGAAATTAATAATCTTTGCACCATTTACTAACCCTTCCTCAACAATTAAATTATGGTGTAAAATAACTGTGTACTTCTTGGTGATGTGTAAACACTTTTCTAATCCTGCAGTTTTCGATACAGACTTCTCCGAAGCATCCAACATTGCTTGCAGTTTATCTGTGAGTAGTAGTGTAATTCCCTGATGTTCCATTTTATTAGTAGATGTAATTGCCAATATATCTTCTTTCTCCAGTTGTAGTAATTGTTCATTAATGCAGGAGCACTCCTGAAGTGTTCGCATAGATTTTTGTTCTTCAATGAAATTGTACATTAGTTCTGCTGCAGTAATATTCGATGGAAATAGTTTTTTGATAAGCCGACTTTCCAAAGCATGTTTACCTCTTTTGTTAGAGCTTCTACTAAAATGTCCTTTAGTATTTTTCCATATTCCACATCTGATGCTTAAATCATATTTTTTACTAGTTCCTTGTATTCAAGGTTTAACCAAATAGTCACATTGCCAATACTCCCCATAGAATTTCTTGTTTCATTATGCACATGTGTTTTGTAAACAGGTTGTTCTTTTACGGGGGTAAGTTGCAGTAGGTCACCAAATACAACCAAGGGGCATATTATCAAGACAGGCGATAAAATTATCGCCGCTTTAGCTCTATGGAACTCCAATTGAAGCCCATGTTAGATGTCCTTCACATCTAACATGGGCTTCAATTGGAATTCTATAGAGCATATTATCAAGCCCATTATCGCCGTTTTAGCGGCAGTTTTCTGCCGCTAAAGCAGCGATAATTTTATCGCCTGGCTTGATAATATGCCCCCAAATGCTTTCTTGCAAAGAGCACATTGTAGTTTGTTCCTAAAATCTGATGCATTTTTAAGTGTATGAAGGTAAGCTTTAAGTTGGATACCATGCTCACTTCATCAAAGATTAGAAGCTCTAGTTTCTTCAATACTTTTGACACCTCATGGCAAGACATACCAGATAATTTCTGGTATTCCAGTTGATTGTCATGTTTATCAGGTAGCATTAGTAGTCGATATAAAGTAATTCCTTTTATGTTATGTGCAGCTAATCCAGTTGGTGCTGTTACTACACATGACACATTTGATTCTGTAGTCTTTTGTAGATAACCATTAAAAACATTAATTAGGAAGCTTTTCCAGGACCAGCTTGACCACTGATGTTTAGTAAAATTGGTTTGTATGAAGAACAATCACACTGTTTTCTCTTGTGCAGAAATCCATGCTCCACTGTATCTTTAACTTCATTGTAATTTATGTATTTCATTGTTCAGTTGTTATACTAACTGTTTGAAATCCACCGTTTCTTCTCTTGCTTGCTGCATTTGATTTTTGCACCTCATTCATAGCTATAGCTGCTTCATTTTGAATAATTGGTTCTCCAAGAGGATCTTGACTCGCTCATGCAGAACTTTGGCTGCTTCGTGATCTCTCCTTGGCTATCTCAGCAGCAATGGTTTCTTCCTGTTCAATCTAATCTTTCAACATTTGCAAAGTAGGTTGGAAACACTGAGCACTCAATACTGTTTATCACAGCATTGAAAGATTCTTCGTAAGAGTCATATTGTTCACGTAAATCTGATTCTGCAATCCATTGCTTGAATAACTGCAAAAGTGCCAAATATAAAAACTCTCTTCTCTCTGGGGTTTGACAACTAAGCTTTCGCTGGTTAATTTGATTCCCTTTGTTGTGTCTCACCAAACAGCTATCACATCCAAGGACTGCATATCTTTCTTCTTCTATGTTTTCAGTTACATTACTTCTGTATGTATAGTGCTGAAGTACTTCATAGAGACACATATTTTAGGGGTTGAGGACTCCTTCTTGGGTAGTATGTATCGAGCATGTTAGTTTTCAAAATGTCTCTACTTTCAGGTTCAAATTTTGCAAGGTATTGTATTTCTGGGAAATACTTAAATCCTCTTTTTCAACTGCTTGGAATACCTAGCCTTACCTACACAGTTCCTCTTGACCTGCAAAACAAACTAGCCAGGCTCAACCTGTCCGAGTATTAAAAGGCTCCTATTTCTCTGTGGGGAATCATATTCAAACTCAAACTTCATAATTTCTTAGTAAAGCTCTTCTCTACAGAAATATCTTCCCACATTTCTTTCATCTCTGCCTTCTCTGATTTAGTTATATATTTGAAGTCACATAGCGAGCAATAGCCACAAATTGTAGATCCATATCTGCATTCCACATCTTCAGAATCACAGAGTTGTAGTCATTGATATACTTGAAATCCTTTATTATTTTCATATTGTTTGTATTTTTTGACGATTTTCGTGTCAGGGTATGTCTGACTGCAGACAAGAAGCTGTTGACTCTTCCTTCTGAGATGACAGGTTGTGGGAATCCAAAACAACATCTTGTGTAAAATGTGCCTTTACATCTATATCTGCAGCAACAGTACTTCCCATATCTAGGAGTTTGAAACTGTAGAACCTAATGTCTCAAGCCCTTCTCATCACTGTCTTGTGGGATGATGCATATTACATTCTGTTGTATGAAAAACAAGACAGACTCATCACTGTTTGTTTCAAATGTTGGGTCATCTTTTAACCATGATAGCATATGAATATGTGGAGCCCCTCTAGCTTGGTATTTTTTGCACCAAAATAAATCAGTTACTTCACCAAGTGGGGAATTACTTGTGTTGCAGATGAAAGACATCATGTCCGTGAAATGTGTGGTTGAAATATCAGCAAACATTTGAAGGGTCAAGTGTGCAAAGTTCTCTTGCTGTCTTCAAAGTGATATCTTTTATGTTTGAGTTTGCTTCTCACAGGAATTCAAGCAGGTCATCCCATGCATACTCAGCACAATTGAGTGTTAGAAACCAAGTAGGAGCTCCTAGGTTTCTCAACATACATTCCAGCTCACCATGATGACTATACCAATACTCATTAGTACAATGTTAACATACCATTAGATTAATCAAGTTGTATTCCAGGCTTTCATCTTTTACATGCATTTTTTCAACAAATTCCCTTGCTGAACATTTTTGCAAATGTATTCCTGTTTGAGAATGTGACTTCATAAGATAAGCCTGACAAGTCACTCTCAAATAGTAGATAAAATATATAGGAAATTCATTGGTGGATTCTAAGATCCTCTGAGTATAGTCTAATTGACCTGTACTCAAGTGCTGGTATCTGTACAGGCCAGTCATCAGACCTACCACCCATTCCTGTGGGGAAGAGATGTAAAAAACATTGACCTTCTACACTTTTTTCCCATACACCCAAGGGAGCTCCTTCTGCTTTTTTCATTTGAAAGAAATTAATAGCATCACAGATAATCTCTTTAGAATGTAAAGGATAAATACTATAATGTTTCTACATTTCTTCTGATCTAGATCGATCCACTTATTCAATCTGACCTCTTGATGTTGAGGTGTTATCCTCCATATGTGCTACATTTTTTAAGAACGCAAAAGACACACAGTTGATGGACGGAATGCAGGGCAAATCAAAACTTTCACCCCCAGTCAAGAGATCTTGGTTAAATCCATAATTCTTTTGCTCACCATGCCACCCCAGTTTAGACCTGGCATGCAAATCAGTGCTTGACACAACTGTATATTTAAGATCTTTCTGGCTCTCAGTTGGAGGTAACTTTCCTATCTTGCCTCCATGTGAACTATAGCTTGGAATGGATGTATAAACTGTATTAGAATTAATTCATAGACATATAAATGTTCAAGTTCTTGTGGGATTGGAACTAATTCTAACTTGTTGTGCACTGCTATTGCTTGCATTTTTTTTATCCTCCAACTTATCATAACAGTACATACATATGAGTTGTCACATGCAGCAATCAAAGCGTTCATCTACAAATAAATGAGCTGCAAATTCTTGCCACTTATCTCTGTTCTCTTCTTCAGTTTTTGAAGACACAACCACATAACAAGTTTGACTTTTGTAGTGAGTGCATCCACAACTTATACACAGTTCAGTTTCTCTGACCAGACTGTATTAAACTTCATAATCTGTTTTTTTAAAGTTATCAAGAGTAATATCTCTCTCCTCTTCTGCTACACATGCAGACACCAAGTCACCATTTACCCAGCACTCCTCTTCAGTACCGTAGAAACAAAACTGTACATCATCGCAAAACTTTTCTACCACTGCTACTGTACGGTGCAGTAGAACTGCATTCATCTCTCCTAAACATAGATCAGGAATTTTAACACAGTAAAGCCTCCCAACTAAAGTTGTGTACAGCTAACATTCTCAAATGGGGAAAGGTGCTTTGACACACTTTCTTTGATAGACATGCTAATGAGTGTCCTTGTATTTTTCTATACTTTCTTACCTACTAGATATCTAATCCTTGCATTGCCACAATTTTCTGTTTCAAATTTCTGCATGTGAACGTACGAAGGAAAGTTCTCAATATGTCAACTAATTCCTTGCGGACACTGCAAATACTACTACAATTCCATCTGCATGCAGGGGCCTGCTTATGCCTGTCACTTTCTTTTTGTCCAATTTTACATAAATTCCCACTTTGTGTTTATTTACTTGCTTTTGCTCTATTTGCAGTTTTCCATATTCTGTTAAAAGAAACTTATGAGTTTTCTTACCAGTAGCTCTTTTCTCTTTTACTTTATTGTCAATATTTTGCTTCTTTTCTTTGTGTTTTATAAGAGCATAGTATCCTTTACTTTGTATCTTTCTCCTGTCAGTTTTCTTTGGCATTGTAAGTCTTCATTAGTAAGTAGATGTAGATGTCTGGAAAGAAAAAGAAACAACTTTTATACTGTTTCATGGATTGTAGAAGATTCTAAATTACCATACTGCGAAACGTTCTGACTCTTATTTCCTTAAACTGCCTCTATCTTCTTGTTAAAGTATTTCCTTTCTTAGATGCCTTTTTTAAGCTAATGTCACTTTCTTTTTGTCCAATTTTACATAAATTCCCACTTTATGTTTATTTACTTGCTTTTGCTCTATTTGCAGTTTTCCATATTCTGTTAAAAGAAACTTATGAGTTTTCTTACCAGTAGCTCTTTTCTCTTTTACTTTATTGTCAATATTTTGCTTCTTTTCTTTGTGTTTTATAAGAGCATAGTATCCTTTACTTTGTATCTTTCTCCTGTCAGTTTTCTTTGGCATTGTAAGTCTTCATTAGTAAGTAGATGTAGATGTCTGGAAAGAAAAAGAAACAAAACCATTTAGATTGCCATACTAGACTAATAACTGGTACATTTTTTTTAAATGTCACTTTGTGTGGAGAACTGACTCCACTAGGCCTAGATACATACGATGTATCTCTATATGTAAGTGAATGGTTAGGTACTATTGTGAGTGGGTGTATTAGTGGTCTATCCTTTTGGAGATGGGTATATGAGTACTCGTGTGACTGTGAGACTGGATGCAAAACTGGGCATTGGGGCTTATAAGTGCAGATGTGTCTCACTCAAACTTGAAAGTATATGTCTTAGATTTTAAGCATATAGCTCACTATCTATGGTGTACCTACTACCTACCTTAGGGTGTCTTATATGTGGAAGAAGAGCAGTTTTAATCTTGGCATGCACTCTTAAATATACATTTAGCCTACTGTTAAAGCAGCAGAAACAGGTTTTGCAAAAGCAAGCCTGATACATGTTTGAAGAGGAAGTTGTATATATGGGTGACTTTTTAATGTTAGTGCCTCAGTGGATATTTGAATGAGTGTGTGAGTCCCATTTTGGTTGTGTGTTTGAATATTTAATGAAGTATGTTCCTATATGACTACCACTCTTACTGTCTCTATGAGGCTCTAATTGTGTATATCAGAGGCTGCATAGTTTGCTTTCAGGCTGTGTTGTGATTATTGTGTATTACAACTGGGTGTGCAGAACTATTCCCAGTAGGATTAGATACATATGATGTATCCCTATATAAGTAAATTCTTAAGTGTTATTATGAGTGAGTGGCTGAGTGTAGAAGTGGCTTTATCCTTTTGCAAATAGGTATGTGAGTTCCAATGTGACTTTCTAACTGATTGTATAACTGGGCACAAAGGGTCTGTATCTTCAGTTCTCCGTTACTCAAATTTGAAAGTATGTGACTTAGGTTTTGAGCACATAGCTCATTGCCTATGACCTATCTATTGCCTGCCTGCCTTAGGGGTGAGTTATTCAGATTCTGTAGAAGCATGCCTGAGAAATGTTTGAAGCAGCAGTTGTCTTCATGGGCGACATTAGTGTTAATGACTCAGTGGATATCTGAATGAGTGACTCAATATCTATTTGGGTATATCTTTCGATATTTAAGGAACTGTGTGCTACATGTACGGCCATTCATTTTTGTGAGTCGCAAATTGGGTCAAATTGCGACTCACAAAAATGAATGTACAACAGTGTCTCAGACACTGATTGCGATTCCCAATCGGGTCGCAAATTACATGTCTCATTAATATTCATGAGGATGTCACAATTTGTGACCCCATTTAGAATGGCTTGCATTCATAGGGATGGTGTCCTGCTGGGGCCAGCAGACCACCATGTCTGTGACTGCTTTTTTTAAACAGCAGTTTTTTTTAATGCAGCCCGTTTTCCTTTGGGAAACGGGATGCATTCAAAAAAGAAAAATGAAACTGTTCAGTTTCATTTTTTAAGGGCAGGCAGTGGTCCCTGGGACTGGATGCCTGCTCTTAAAAAATATTTGCGCACCCATTCACAAAGGGGAAGAGGTCCGCTGAGGACCGCTTCCCATTTGCGAGTGGCTTACCACCCTTTTGAGAAGGGTGGTAAACTGCGAGTGTTTTGAGACCACAATTGTGGTTGCAAAACAATCATTCATAGGTGATGGACTTGCTATTAGGAAGGGATGCCCCGGCTCTCCCCTTCCTAATAGCGAGTCGCAAACCATATTTTGTGAGTCGCTAATAGGTTAGTGACTTGCAAAATATGGTTTGTACATGGGGCTGACCTATTTTGCAGTCGCAAAAGGGCCAAAGTCCCGCCTGTGGCCGCAAAAAACGGTCATACGTCTGCCCCTATGTTACTATAGGACTACTTCTGTAAGTGTCTGTATGACTCTCTACATGTTGTGTCTAAGTAGCTGCATGGATTGCTTAGTGGCTGTGTTAGTGAGTATTAGGGTATGCGACTGTGTCTGCAAAACTGCCTCCAGTAGAGCCAGATACATACAATGTAGCTCTATATCTGAATTAAAGCTTAGATGCTATTGTGAATGTGTGAGTGAGTGGGTGTATTAGTAGCTTTATCCTTTTGCAGAAAGGTATGTGAGTTGCAATATGACTGTGTACCTGATTGTATAACTGGGCATAAGGGTCTGTAAGTGCAGCTCTCAGTGACTTAAATTGGTAAGTATGTGTCTTAGTTTTTGACCACATATATCACTGCCTATGGCCTACCTATTGCCTGCCTGAGGGGTGAGGAATATGCAATAGAAGAGGGATTGAAGGCCTATGAAGCACTCTTTGAAGTGAATTTGCCAAATGGTGAAGCGGTACACACAGCTTCTGTAGGAGGCCGGAGATATGTTTGAAGCAGCAGATGTCTTGTCAACATGGGTGACTTATTAATGTTAGTGCCTCAGTGGATATTTGAATGAGTGTGTGAGTCCCATTTTGGTTGTGTGTTTGAATATTTAATGAAGTATGTTCCTATATGACTACCACTCTTACTGTCTCTATGAGGCTCTAATTGTGTATATCAGAGGCTGCATAGTTTGCTTTCAGGCTGTGTTGTGATTATTGTGTATTACAACTGGGTGTGCAGAACTATTCCCAGTAGGATTAGATACATATGATGTATCCCTATATAAGTAAATTCTTAAGTGTTATTATGAGTGAGTGGCTGAGTGTAGAAGTGGCTTAATCCTTTTGCAAATAGGTATGTGAGTTCCAATGTGACTTTCTAACTGATTGTATAACTGGGCACAAAGGGTCTGTATCTTCAGTTCTCCGTTACTCAAATTTGAAAGTATGTGACTTAGGTTTTGAGCACATAGCTCATTGCCTATGACCTATCTATTGCCTGCCTGCCTGCCTTAGGGGTGAGTTATTCAGATTCTGTAGAAGCATGCCTGAGAAATGTTTGAAGCAGCAGTTGTCTTCATGGGCGACATTAGTGTTAATGACTCAGTGGATATCTGAATGAGTGACTCAATATCTATTTGGGTATATCTTTCGATATTTAAGGAACTGTGTGCTACATGTACGGCCATTCATTTTTGTGAGTCGCAAATTGGGTCAAATTGCGACTCACAAAAATGAATGTACAACAGTGTCTCAGACACTGATTGCGATTCCCAATCGGGTCGCAAATTACATGTCTCATTAATATTCATGAGGATGTCACAATTTGTGACCCCATTTAGAATGGCTTGCATTCATAGGGATGGTGTCCTGCTGGGGCCAGCAGACCACCATGTCTGTGACTGCTTTTTTTAAACAGCAGTTTTTTTTAATGCAGCCCGTTTTCCTTTGGGAAACGGGATGCATTCAAAAAAGAAAAATGAAACTGTTCAGTTTCATTTTTTAAGGGCAGGCAGTGGTCCCTGGGACTGGATGCCTGCTCTTAAAAAATATTTGCGCACCCATTCACAAAGGGGAAGAGGTCCGTTGAGGACCGCTTCCCATTTGCGAGTGGCTTACCACCCTTTTGAGAAGGGTGGTAAACTGCGAGTGTTTTGAGACCACAATTGTGGTTGCAAAACAATCATTCATAGGTGATGGACTTGCTATTAGGAAGGGACGCCCCGGCTCTCCCCTTCCTAATAGCGAGTCGCAAACCATATTTTGTGAGTCGCTAATAGGTTAGTGACTTGCAAAATATGGTTTGTACATGGGGCTGACCTATTTTGCAGTCGCAAAAGGGCCAAAGTCCCGCCTGTGGCCGCAAAAAACGGTCATACGTCTGCCCCTATGTTACTATAGGACTACTTCTGTAAGTGTCTGTATGACTCTCTACATGTTGTGTCTAAGTAGCTGCATGGATTGCTTAGTGGCTGTGTTAGTGAGTATTAGGGTATGCGACTGTGTCTGCAAAACTGCCTCCAGTAGAGCCAGATACATACAATGTAGCTCTATATCTGAATTAAAGCTTAGATGCTATTGTGAATGTGTGAGTGAGTGGGTGTATTAGTAGCTTTATCCTTTTGCAGAAAGGTATGTGAGTTGCAATATGACTGTGTACCTGATTGTATAACTGGGCATAAGGGTCTGTAAGTGCAGCTCTCAGTGACTTAAATTGGTAAGTATGTGTCTTAGGTTTTGACCACATATATCACTGCCTATGGCCTACCTATTGCCTGCCTGAGGGGTGAGGAATATGCAATAGAAGAGGGATTGAAGGCCTATGAAGCACTCTTTGAAGTGAATTTGCCAAATGGTGAAGCGGTACACACAGCTTCTGTAGGAGGCCGGAGATATGTTTGAAGCAGCAGATGTCTTGTCAACATGGGTGACTTATTAGTGTTAGTGACTCAGTAGATATCTGAGTGAGTGTCTCAGTGTGTATTTGGGTGTATCTTTGAAATTTAAAGAATTATTTTGCTATAGGAATACCTCTCTTAATGCCTGTATAGTTCCGTAAATGTGTATCGAAGGGGCTGCATGGATTGCTTTAAGGCTGTTTTAGTGAGTAATGGGGTATGCAACTGTGTGTGCAGAACTGCCTCCAGTGTGACTAGATACATAAAATGTATATCTATATCAGAATTAATACTTAAATGCTATTTCGAGTGTGTACCTGGGTATATCAGTCATTCTTTCCTTTTGCAGACAGGTATGTAAGTTGCACTGTGAGTGTCCAAGTGATTGTATGACTGGGCATAAGGTTCTGTAAGTGCAGTTCTTAATTACTTAAATTTGAAAGTATATGTCTCAAGTTTTTAGCATATACCTTTCTGCCTATGGCCTACTTTTTGCCTGACTTAGGGGTGAATTACTTGAAATGGTAGAGAGGTTTGAGGCTTGTGATGCACCTTTAAAGTGAATTTGGCCTACTGGTGAAGTTGCACAAACAGTTCTCTGTAGAAGCAGGCCTGAGACATGTTTGAAGTGGCAGTTGTCTACATGAGCGGCTTATTAATGTAAGTGACTCAGTCGATATCTGAATGAGTGTCTCGGGCTCTATATGAGTGTGTCTTTTGATATTTAAGAAACTATGTTGCTATAGGACTACCTCTCTTACTGTCTCTCTGACTAACTAAATCTGTATCTAAGGAGCTGCATGGATTGCTTTCAGGCTAGGTTATTGAGTATTGGGGTCTGCAACTGGGAATGCAGAACTGCCTCCAGTAGGACTAGATACATACGATGTATCTCTATATCCGAGTGAATGCGTACATGCTATTGCAAGAGAGTGACTGGCTGTATTAGTGGCTCTATCCTTTTGCAGATAGCTATGTGAGTTGCAATGTGACTGTAAGACTGAATGCATAATTGGGCATAGGGCTCTGTAAGTGCAGTTGTCAGAGACTCAAATTCGAAAGTGTATGTGTTAGGTGTTGAGCACATAGCCTTTGGCCCACCTAATGCCTACGTCAGGGGTGAGTGATAGAGGAGTTTAATGCTTGTGAAGCACTCTTTAAAGTCAATTTGGCCTACTGGTGAAGCTGCACACACAGGTTCTATAAGAGCATACCTGAGACATGTTTGAAGTGGCAGATGTTTACATGGGCGACTCATTAGTGTTAGTGACTCAGTAGACATCTGAATGAGTGTCTCAGTCTGTATGTGATGTATCTTTAGATATTTAAGGAATTATATTTCTATAAAAATACCTCTCTTAGGGCCATATGTAGGAAGCCTAATACCGGTCGGTAATGGCCGATTTTCGGTAAATATCCCGTTACCGACCGGTATTTAGGCTTTTGGTATGTAGGGGGCACATTTCAGGATTCGGTAATTTACCGAATCGGTAAAATTACCGATTCGGTAATTTTACCGATTCGGTAAATACCGAATCCTGAAATGAGATGTAGGGGGAGTGTGTCGTTGGTGTGGGGATTCGTTATTTACCACCAACTAAAAGTTGATGGTAAATGACGAATAGCTGGAAAAAAGCATTTTTGTGCACTTTGAAGTGTGCAATGTGGCAGACATACATGCCCGCAGGGCATGTATGTGCGCCACATGTGCACACATGGACGAATCAGGGGTGCAACAGGGTGTCAATGTGACACCCTGCCACCCATGATGATGCCTCCCCCATTACCGAATCGGTATTTACTGATTCGGTAATGGCACCTGGCTTCCCATTCATTCCTATGGGCCTCCAGGCCCATAGGAATGAATGGGAAGCCAGTTGCCATTACCGAATCGGTAAATACCGATTCTAAAATACCGACATTTACTGATTCGGTAATATTTTACCTACATTACATTTACGGATTCATAAATACCGAATCGGTAAAATTCGGAATTTAAGAATCGGTAAATGTAATTTACCTACATATGGCCCTTAATCTCTGTATGGCTCTGTAAATGTGCATCTAAGGAGCAGCATGGCTTGCTTTTAGGGTGTGTTAGTGAGTATTGGGGTATGCAACTGTGAATACAGAACAGCCTCCAGTAGGACTAGATACATATGATGTATCTCTATATCTCAATGAATGGCTAGATGCTAGTGTGAGTGTGTGTATTAGTGGCTTTATCATTTTGCAGATAGGTATGTGAGTTGTTATGTGACTGTCTGACTGATTGTATAACTGGTCATATGGGTGTGTTTGTGCAGTTCTCAGTGACTTAAATTTGAAAGTATGTGCCCTGAGCTTTGAGTTCATAGCTCACTACCTATGGCCTACCTACTTCCTACCTTCGGGGTGCATTCTATGTAGCAGAAGAGGGCTTCGTAGACTTGAAAACATGTTGTAAATATCAAGTCTGCCCAGCAGTAACACTGCACACACAGTCTGTCCAGTAGCAGACCTAAGATATGTTGGAAGGGTAAGTGGTCTGCATGGCTGACTTGTTAGTGTCAGTTCTCTGGCAGATATCTGAATGAATGTGTCATCCTTAATTGGGTATCTCTATGCATATTTAAATAAGTATGTTGGTATATGACTGCTTGTCTTCTTGAGTCTATTCTCTGTAAACTTGTATGGAGGGAGCTGTAGGGATTCGTTACTGGGTGTGTTACAGAGCATTGGTGTATATAACTCTGTGTGCTAATGCCTCCATTAGGCCTAGTAACATAAGAGCTCTGTGTTCCTGGGAGTAAATGTTGAAGTGCCACTGTAAATTAGTGTTGTGCTATGTAAATTCCTCTAACCTTATCTAGATAGGTATGAGAGATGCAGAAAAGGTGTTACTCTATGTAATGCTTGATGTATGAGCCTGTAAGCTCACGTTAGAAACAATGAAACTTTAAAGTATATGTGTTATGTTTTAGACAAACACCTCACTGCTTATGGGCCTACCCTAGGGATTAGTTATATGTAGTAGAGCAGGTTTTTTTTAGACTTGTGACCATGTTTTAAATGTCAAGTCTGCCTAGCGGTAAAACTGCACACACAGGCTGTCCAGTAGCAGCGAGAGAAATGTTGAAAGGGCAAGTGGTCTGTGTCGCTGACTTCTAAGTGTCAACTCCTCAGCACTTATCTGAATGAGTATGCAAGGCACTGTTTTAGTGTGTCTTTCCATATTTATGGCAGTATGTTGGTATATGAGTGTGTCCCTTACTGACTCTATTGCTCTCTAATTGTGTATGGAAGGTGCTACATAGATTAGTTACTGGGTGTGAGAGAGCATTGGTATATGCAACTCTGTCTAACACTTAGGACTAGTTACATGAGGGCTGTGTGTGTCTGGGAGTAAATGTTGAAATGACTTTGTGAATGTCTGATTGGGTGTATTTGTCACTCTATCCTTTTGTGGGTCGGTATATGAGTTCTACTATGGGTGTGAGACTGTATGTAAAACTGGACATATGGGTCTGGAAGTGCACATGGAACACAGTGATATTTGAAAAAGGTATATAACTTACATTTTAACCACATAGCTCATTTAGCTAACAGGTCACTTATATTTAGAAAAAGAGTAATTTAAGCCATGGCAAGGTTTTTTAAATGTCATGCACATATAGCAGTACCACTTCACACACAGGCTTAAGAGGAGCAGATCCTACCACAGGTACAGCACTGAGTTACAACTTTTCAAAATAATTTAAATATGTCAATTGTGGTATGATAAGAAAACTATATGTAGGACATAAAAATATTCACTTAACCACTAACAATGTTTTCACTGATCTATTTCCAACTATATGATTCAGTGTATAACTATTTTTGTTACTGACTGTTTCCTATCGAAATGCCTATATATGACATTCTTTACATATATATATATATATATATATTACCTACTGGCAGGACCCCTTTTCCATAGGAAATCCGCAACATTCTATTTTGAATAACTTTGGCGCCGGTCGATGAATCCTCGCGAATTTCTCAAAATAGGTGGGGCGCTACGCTCCGCTCCTACCCTGAAAGTCTCGGGGGAATTCGTCAAGCGGGGGCTGAGATAAAAGGGGGGTCCCAAAATGCGTTTTTCCCATGCATTTTTCCATAGGACCTTTAGACAGGGCTACAGCCCGAACGGCTGAACAGAATTACTAGAAATTTGGTAGAGAGGTAGTCCCTAGGTCAAGGAAGTGCCTTTTGTAGGTTTTATGTAAATCTGTTCAGTAGATTCTGAGAAAATAGCCTTTAAATCAATATATATATCTGAGCCAGCTTACGGTACGCGTACCGTAAGCTTACCGTACGCGTACGGTGGTGTGCGCGAGCGCGATTCTGATTGGCTGTTAGATCTTAGTAAACATTCGAATCGGCCGAAACCAGGAAGCGGCGGCCGCCATTTTGTGTGTTTCACTCAGAAAAAAAAAGAGTGAAAACAAGAAAAGGGGGCAAGGAGGAGAGTTACAGACCCCCTTACATTTGTGAGGGGGTCAAAGAAGGACTGTAAAGTTCAAAGAAAACATTTATTGATTTTTAAAAAAATCACGGGGTACGCGTACGGTAAGCTTACGGTAAGCGTACGGAAGAAAAAATAAATTAAAAAAGAAATGAAATGCAGATTTAAGAGTTTAGATATTAGGGAGCTCTAAAAAGAGCCGTTGTGTTTATGAAGTCATTTTTTTAGTGGTACCTACAAGTAAGTACCGATGCAGAGTCTAAGGTTCAAGAGGAAGACTCTGTTCCCTTCATCATTGAAGTGCACACCATCTCCTCTATAAATGTCTTGCATGTCATAACGCAAGTTGTTGTGGTAAATGGCACCCATACCATAGTCACGGAGGAAAGCAGAAACAGATTTGTTGACGTGCTTTCTTGCTTTGTCAATCTGCGGACAGAAATGATTGGACCAGTTCCATTTTTGCCTTTGGCATATGTTGGAAAACACAAAGGCAGTTTTAGGGAAAAGTGAAAACAGTTGTGCAAAGGTGTCCTTCATAAGCATTTCCAGACCTACCCCAGTCAAAGTGCCTAGGTCATTGCCACCACAGTGCACTATTATGAGGTCAGGGTGTTGGATTTGCATGAAGGATTTCACCAATGGCATCAATTGGTGCCACTTTAACCCTCTCTGACCAATCCATTTAATGTCTACATTTGGCAAAGCAAGGTCTCTCACCATACCTGTTTTCTCTGCAAACTTTTCACTCCAGAAGACATAGCTGTGCCCTACAATCCACACTGTGAACATCTTCAAAGGAGAACTGGATGCACTCAGGAGGTGTCTTTCAGTAGAATGGCAATATGAAAAGAAAGACAGTTTGGAAATGGAGGCATACATATTTTTTTCAAAACAAAAAGAACTGATTGGCTGTTTCATACCATTCTAGAATAAAAACTAGGCTGTATGTGTAAATTAATAGAAGCATGTTTTGTATTGGTACAAAAAAATGTGTTACCAAAGAACAGTACTATGGATTTGCTGTTAGGTTTGAAAAGTCAATCACTCTTGCTCTGTGGAATTGAAACATTGTGTGGCGAACTTCTGACCTAACTCCACACAGCAGTGTTCCATGAGCTGTTGCTATGGTAGCAGGCAGAAGTCAAGTTGGGGGAAGGGTACTAGGCAGAAGTCAAGTTGGGGGCAGGGTACTTTTGGAAAAGGGTTGGTTTTCAACCAATAGAAATGTGTGATTACATTTGAAAAAAAGGGGGAAGCACTGAGATTTGAAACTTACATGTATATGTGTGGAAAAATAGAGGGAAAGTTTGCCATTATCTGGTTCTGCTGAGAGGAGAGAGGTGTACAGCTCTGAGATCCTGGCTCTGCTAATCTGCTGTTTGAGTGCCACATTTCTTTCACAACTAACTAATTTTAAAGGTGAGGTTAGAGTTTGAGAGGAGATGTATATGGTAAATTAAGAAATGAATAATAGAAATGGAAATCCTTTTGTTGAAGTTGCGTTTATCATTTTCTGTTTTGGGAGAAATTTAAATGTGAGGAACATGTAAAATAATATGGACTATGTTTTCACGATAAATTAAGGTGTACTGGTATAAAAAAAGAATAGTTTAAGGGTTTGAGGTTGGACTCAGTAATGCAAATACATTCAGCATCACTAAGGCTGGTTGCCCTTGCTGGAATGTAGGCAGCCACCCAGGTTACACATGGTGGTGGTCTGAAAAAGCAGTTTGGACATGGGCTTTTTAAAAAAACTGAAAAGTGGTTTCATAATGTGTCAGTCTGTAAAAGTGATTTTAACTTGCCAAAAAAAAAGAGCAGTAAGTGTGCATTCAAATTGGCAAAGAAATTTCGTTTTGGGACTAATGTGAAAACATGACTCTGTGTGGAAATAGGAATTACAGGCAGAGATTTATTGCGTTTTGCTCTGGTGATTTCACAGTTGCATTAGTAGGAAAAAGGGGGAGCGATTTTTTGGTGCAGAAGCAGACTCTTAGCACACACCCAGCTGCTTGCCATGTATAATCATGCACAGTATTTACAAGCGAGTGGGGTTTTCAGGTTTCAGTCTGTAATGCAAATACATTCAGCATCACTAAGGCTGGTTGCCCTTGCTGGAATGTAGGCAGCCACCCAGGTTACACATGGTGGTGGTCTGAAAAAGCAGTTTGGACATGTGCATTTAAAAAAATCAAAAAAGTGGATTCATATTGTGTCAGTCTGTAAAAGTGATTTTCACTTGCCAAAAAAAAAGAGCAGTAAGTGTGCTTTCAAATTGGCAAAGAAATTTCGTTTTGGGACTAATGTGAAAACATGACTCTGTGTGGAAATAGGAATTACAGGCAGAGATTTATTGCGTTTTTCTCTGGTGATTTCACAGTTGCATTAGTAGGAAAAAGGGGGAGCAATTTTTTGGGGGAAGAAGCAGACTCTTAGCACACACCCAGCTGCTTGCCATGTATAATCATGCACAGTATTTACAAGCGAGTGGGGTTTTCAGGTTTCAGTCTGTAATGCAAATACATTCAGCATCACTAAGGCTGGTTGCCCTTGCTGGAATGTAGGCAGCCACCCAGGTTACACATGGTGGTGGTCTGAAAAAGCAGTTTGGACATGGGCTTTTTAAAAAAACTGAAAAGTGGTTTCATAATGTGTCAGTCTGTAAAAGTGATTTTAACTTGCCAAAAAAAAAGAGCAGTAATTGTGCATTCAAATTTGCAAAGAAATTTCGTTTTGGGACTAATGTGAAAACATGACTCTGTGTGGAAATAGGAATTACAGGCAGAGATTTATTGCGTTTTGCTCTGGTGATTTCACAGTTGCATTAGTAGGAAAAAGGGGGAGCGATTTTTTGGGGGAAGAAGCAGACTCTTAGCACACACCCAGCTGCTTGCCATGTATAATCATGCACAGTATTTACAAGCGAGTGGGGTTTTCAGGTTTCAGTCTGTAATGCAAATACATTCAGCATCACTAAGGCTGGTTGCCCTTGCTGGAATGTAGGCAGCCACCCAGGTTACACATGGTGGTGGTCTGAAAAAGCAGTTTGGACATGTGCATTTAAAAAAATCTGAAAAGTGGATTCATAATGTGTCAGTCTGTAAAAGTGATTTTCACTTGCCAAAAAAAAAGAGCAGTAAGTGTGCTTTCAAATTGGCAAAGAAATTTCGTTTTGGGACTAATGTGAAAACATGACTCTGTGTGGAAATAGGAATTACAGGCACAGATTTATTGCGTATTGCTCTGGTGATTTCACAGTTGCATTAGTAGGAAAAAGGGGGAGCGATTTTTTGGTGCAGAAGCAGACTCTTAGCACACACCCAGCTGCTTGCCATGTATAATCATGCACAGTATTTACAAGCGAGTGGGGTTTTCAGGTTTCAGTCTGTAATGCAAATACATTCAGCATCACTAAGGCTGGTTGCCCTTGCTGGAATGTAGGCAGCCACCCAGGTTACACATGGTGGTGGTCTGAAAAAGCAGTCTGGACATGGGCTTTTTAAAAAAACTGAAAAGTGGTTTCATAATGTGACAGTCTGTAAAAGTGATTTTCACTTGCCAAAAAAAAAGAGTAGTAAGTGTGCATTCAAATTGGCAAAGAAATTTCGTTTTGGGACTAATGTGAAAACATGACTCTGTGTGCAAATAGGAATTACAGGCAGAGATTTATTGCGTTTTGCTCTGGTGATTTCACAGTTGCATTAGTAGGAAAAAGGGGGAGCGATTTTTTGGTGCAGAAGCAGACTCTTAGCACACACCCAGCTGCTTGCCATGTATAATCATGCACAGTATTTACAAGCGAGTGGGGTTTTCAGGTTTCAGTCTGTAATGCAAATACATTCAGCATCACTAAGGCTGGTTGCCCTTGCTGGAATGTAGGCAGCCACCCAGGTTACACATGGTGGTGGTCTGAAAAAGCAGTTTGGACATGTGCATTTAAAAAAATCAAAAAAGTGGATTCATAATGTGTCAGTCTGTAAAAGTGATTTTCACTTGCCAAAAAAAAAGAGCAGTAAGTGTGCATTCAAATTGGCAAAGAAATTTCGTTTTGGGACTCATGTGAAAACATGACTCTGTGTGGAAATAGGAATTACAGGCAGAGATTTATTGCGTTTTGCTCTGGTGATTTCACAGTTGCATTAGTAGGAAAAAGGGGGAGCGATTTTTTGGGGGAAGAAGCAGACTCTTAGCACACACCCAGCTCCTTTCCATGTATAATCATGCACAGTATTTAGAAGCGAGTGGGGTTTTCAGGTTTCAGTCTGTAATGCAAATACATTCAGCATTACTAAGGCTGGTTGCCCTTGCTGGAGTGTAGGTAGTCACCCAGGTTACAAATGGTGCTGGTCTGAAAAAGCAGTTTGGACATGGGCTTTTTAAAAAAACTGAAAAGTGGTTTCATAATGTGTCAGTCTGTAAAAGTGATTTTCACTTGCCAAAAAAAAAGAGCAGTAAGTGTGCATTCAAATTGGCAAAGAAATATTGGTATTAGATGATATTTTTTTTAGAATATTATGCATTTCTATAATGTTAAGTTTAAGTAAAAAGAGATTCTGGGCTTTTTTAATACAATCTTTGAGATTGTTATTTTTTTTTGCCCGCTGTAAAATGATGAATGCAATTGCTTTCACAACTTATAGTGAAATGCAATATATTCTGAAAACAGCAAAAATAAGGCAAAAATATTTTTTGAAAAATATATAAATATGTGTACTGTATTATAAAATGTTTTAAAAATATTAATACTTTTTTCTTTTTTTTCAGATTGATATAGAAAAATTTCGAAAACTAGAACCATTTTTAAAGCAATTTTTTTTTAAAACAAATGAATAAATATTTTTTTGAGTGGGTATGGTAAGTCAATAATAATAATTGTAGTCTCTCAAGGACCTTGTAATGTGATAATTGATTTTTAGTGTTTTTAAAAAAAAAAAAAAAAAAACATATGTAAAAAAAAGATGAAAGATAAGGTTGGAGCCGTTGTGTTCATGCAGGGACAGAGGAAAGAAAGACTGGGAAAATTAGTCAAAGCGACAAGTGTGCTGATCTATTTTGAGGTTCACTAGGGAAACACTGGTCTCCCTATGACAAATGAGATCATGACAAGAGGCGCATCGAATATCAACCCTCAGAAATCGAGGGTTAATTTCCAGAGGGCCAGCAAAAGGAGATGCTCCCCCCACAGACGAAGGGCTCACCTGACCTGCAGAAGAAGGAGTCAGCCCTGCAGATGATGGTCCAGGCTGAGCTGCTGTGGATGTGCTTGGTTGACTTTCTGAAGAGTTACCTCCAAAAAGTCGAGCATGTGTCCTTCTGTGTACATCCTTGAGGTGTCTCTTCATGGTATGATTCCCAAAGGAATACTTCTTGTCAGGATTACCTCTTGAAAGTACACGCTTACACAGCTTACAAGTTACTAAAGGTGCATTTACCTTTTGCTGGCCTTCAGGAAAAGTAAAATAATCCCATACATAAGAGGGCTTTTGTTTCCTCGCTCTCTGCCTCAAGGTAGTGCTGCTAGTGCTAGCCTCACTCTCAGAAGAGCTCTGCTGTTCTGCCATCGTATCACAAAGACAACCCAGCTCCTTCTCCTAAGGGATCACAAGCAGAAATGAGAGGAATGGGTGTGGTGTAGGAGAGTTCTAGAACTGAAAGTAGTTTCAACCAATCAAAAGTTGTGTTTCATGATCACATGACCTACCGTACGCTTACGGTACGCTTACGGCAAAAGTGCGCATGCGCGTAAAAAAGACACGCGCTTGCGCGCATGCGCATAACATTCACTACCCGACACTTCCGCGTAACGTGCGCGTGTAGCGTACGCGCGCACGCGTCCCACGCGGAGTACGCGCGGCTACGCAAATTGCGTAACTATACGCAAGCAGCGTAGAAAAATTACGGGCGTTGCGTAAACCGTACGCTTACCGTAAGCTTACGGTACGCGTACTAAAAAAAATAATAAAAAAAATAGAAAAAATGTACTGCAAATAAATTTTACATGTTTATTTTAAAAAATAGATTAAAAAAAACATATTAAAGAATTTTTAAAATTTAACCATAGTCTTTATAAAAGGTAAGAAAATTAAAAAAAAATATGATTAAAAAAAATAGAAGAAAAAAAAAAATTAGCATTTAAAAAACCTTGCAAATTCACTGAAAAAACCATGGGTTTCACACACGTTATAGTTAGGAATTAGCATTTAAAAAACCTTAGAAATTCAGTGAAAAAACCATAGGTTTCACACACGTTATAGTTAGGAATTAGCATTTAAAAAACCTTAGAAATTCAGTGAAAAAACCATAGGTTTCACACATGTTATAGTTAGCTGGACATTTTACTCGTAAAAAACCAATGAAATTCCCCCGTTATAGTTAGTTCAGCTAACTATAACTCGCGCGCCCGCAATGCACTGCTGATGACGTCACATATTACATCACTCATGACATGGTCAGTGACATCACTCATGACATCACTGATGACATCTCAAATGACATCACTGATGACATCACTGATGACATCATCCTTGTGATAGAGTGGCAGACCTCCTCTTCCCCTAATATAACCTTGATACACACATTCAAAAATAGAGACTAAAATTTTCAAAACAATGGACATACCAATAACAGTTACAACAACCTCTTCAGTAATTCTAAGATCCACATACACATCCACTCATTCACCAACAGTTCTATACAGTCACTCATACATGTACTCACTTATCATATGTACTCATACACCTATACATCCTGTTACACAATGCCACTCATCCATAGAGCTACTCACACACATAGTCACTCATGCTAATAAATAATCAAACATACATTTACTTGCATATACAGTTATACACACACCACCACACTTACTTCTACGGAAACTTACACATACTTAGTCTTTTAAACAATCACTTATAGAAATACATACTTATTCATACAGGAACTCTTTCAATCTCTCACTCTCACATATACTCACATATATAAACCAATAGTCACATATACTAGTTTTAAACATATGTAGTTACTCATAAAGACACTATTGAGACAGTCATTCACTCACTAACACACCCATACACACACTCATCCACCCATGCAGTCCTGCACACATGCTCTGTTCAACACATACAAACAGTGAGTCACTCATTCATGCACCTATGCACTACGTCATACCCCCCACCGAACCATGCAGACACTCAGACTAATACTCAAAAAACCAACTAATAACCTATATAGACACCCATGTAGCTACTCACCAACCCATGCAGCCACTTATACACAAAGTGAAAAAATGATACAGATATTTACATATTTAAACATTACTCACTAAGCCATGTATTCACTATGATACACTTAATCAGTCAGTTACACAATCAATTTTTCAAAAAGAAATCATCCATTTAGACCGTAATATACCCATTTATTCTTCCATCAATCTTGAGATATACATATATAAAACATATTTAATTTTCAGAAAAACACACATTCACTGGATGATGTCATCAGTGATGTCATCAGTGATGTCATCAGTGATGTCATTTGAGATGTCATCAGTGATGTCATGAGTGATGTCACTGACCATGTCATGAGTGATGTAATATGTGACGTCATCAGCAGTGCATTGCGGGCGCGCGAGTTATAGTTAGCTGAACTAACTATAACGGGGGAATTTCATTGGTTTTTTACGAGTAAAATGTCCAGCTAACTATAACATGTGTGAAACCTATGGTTTTTTCACTGAATTTCTAAGGTTTTTTAAATGCTAATTCCTAACTATAACGTGTGTGAAACCTATGGTTTTTTCACTGAATTTCTAAGGTTTTTTAAATGCTAATTCCTAACTATAACGTGTGTGAAACCCATGGTTTTTTCAGTGAATATATATATATATATAACGGTTACTGTTCAGATGGATTACTAGGCCCATATCCATTTGACTTCATATATAATCAATGATTTAGGGGCCTTTGCATGTATGTTACAGGTTATATAACTAATATTCTACATGTATTACATTAAATTGACACTTATAACTGACAATATTGAAATACATTATCAATGTCCCCATTATTAACTTACCTGTGATTTTGCTTTGTTGATCCTCAAATTTCAACACACTCACTTCAAATTTCTTCTCACAGAAAATGATTAGTACCACTCTCTGTAAGAAAGGACCAGTAATGGCACATTTCCCCTCTTTTTTCCAGTGATACTGATGTAGTTAGCAACTCAAAATGTTCCCTACATTTTTTCCTTTTCTCACTCCAGTTTTCATTGGTCATTTTTTTTAACCCTTTAGTAGTCCCCTCATAAGAAGCCCAATCTGTTAGTGTCTGTGGGTAGATGCCCGGCCCTGTAGCGATGCCATGACTGCATACATACTGCATACATGAGTCCATTAAAGCATTTACTATGATAGTGCTATGTTTTTCCAATTACATTTTCATTTCAGATACAATGACTGTACTGATTTAGAAAATTCATATTTTGCAATATATGTTATCTCTAAAATACTGTACAGTGCATTTAGAACCCTTCCCCCACACTGCTTTGCCTCAGTTGCCATAGCAATCTGCTTTGGATCACTCTGCTGTACCAGTAAGTCAAAAGCTCACACACTTTCCAACCAGAGCATACCAGCTTTAAGTTCAACTATAGCAGGTGCGGTTGACTGGTTGAAAATCTAAGAATATACTCAACAGCATAACTTATGTAAGATTTACCCACAGCTGAGCACAGATATACTTACCTTACTTGATACATTTAGGTATCAAATTATTTACACCAGCTATTCAAATATGTCCTTTTCTTAAAGCAGGTCCACTTCTCCATTTTAACTGTCTTTTATTCTACCAACTGTCACATTTCTCTGCAGTCTTGGGTTTGCCTAATGTGGACATGTGGATAAGCTAGAGAAGGTTAAAGTGGCACCGATTGCTGTCTTTGGTTAAAAGCATTGTGGGTTCCCAACCCCCTGACCTTATTATTGTGCACTGTGGTGGCAATGACTTAGCCACACTGACTGGGATAGGATTGGAAATCATAATAATTAATGACACTTTTCCCTCACACTGTCTTGGTGTACTCCAACATATGCCAAAGGCAGAAATGGAATGTGGTCAAATCAGTTCTATCCACAGCTTGTCAAAGCTAGAAAAATAAACCTGGTAATAAAGCTGTTCCTGCATTCTTCAGAGACCATAACATGGGCTTTATCATCAATAACAACCTGCGTTTTGACATTCATGGAATCTATAGAAGTGAAAGAGTTCAGTCCACAGACGAAGGCAACAGGGTGTTTCTCAGCAACTTGAAACTCTGCATCTGGTCTTATGTGTAGCTGTGTACTCACAATGCACACAAAGGAGCTCAGAGCCATCGAACAGTAAATAATATTAATTTAAAATCCATTGTTAAAAAATATTTCAGGGTTGCGACTCTATCATGGATCCGCAAACCAAAAGGTCAAATTTAATGCACAACAACACATTTAAGATGTATTCCTCTGATTTAGAAGCTATACATGTTACAACTACTTTGTAAATAG
The DNA here is from genome assembly GCF_964204655.1 of Triturus cristatus. Taxonomy (NCBI): domain Eukaryota; kingdom Metazoa; phylum Chordata; class Amphibia; order Caudata; family Salamandridae; genus Triturus; species Triturus cristatus. The sequence goes on along the minus strand of NC_140581.1, from coordinate 910,407,700 downwards.
TTTTGTGAGAGTCTTAAGTATATGTGTAAGAGGATGCATAAGCATGAGTGGGTCTGTGAGTACATATGTCAGTTTCTGAGTGAGTGGGTGAGTGACTTTCTGAGTGGCTCTGTGAGTTGGTGTGTCAGTCTTTGAGTAGGTCTGTGAGTGGATGCTTGAGTCTCTAGGTATGTCTGTGAGTGTGTGCTTGAGTGCCTGAGTGTGTCTGTGAATGGGTACCTTGAGTATCTGGGTGGGGTGCATAAGTCTCTGAGTAGGTCTGTGAGTGCCTGCATGGGAATCCGAGTGGGTATGAGTGGGTGCATGAGTCTCTCAGTGGGTCTGTGAGGGGCTGTGTGAGTCTCTGACTGGGTTTGCAAGTGAGTGTTTGAGTCTCTGAGGGGGGTCTGTGAGCTGGTGTATGAGTCTCTGGGTGGGTCAGTGAGTGGGTGATTGAGTGTCTGAGTGAGTTTCTGAATAGGTGCAAGTCTCAGTGGGTCTCTCAGTGGGTGCATGAGTGTCTGGGTGGGGTCTCTCAGTGGGTTTATGAGTGAGTGGGTCTGTGGGTGGGTGAGTGCACTAGTGTCTGTGAGTGGGTGCATGAGTATCTATAGGGGTCTGTGAGTAGATGAATGAGTTTCTGGGTGGGTATGTGAGTGGTGCATGAGTCTCTGAGTCTGTTTCTGACTGGGTGCATTAGTGTCTGAGTGGGTTTGTAAGTGGGTGCCCTAGTATCTAAGAGTGGGCGCACAAGTGCCTGCTGGGGTCTGTGACTGGATGCATGAGTGTCTGAGTGGGTCTGTGAGGGAGTGCATGAGTCTCTGAGTCAGTCTCTGTCTGGGTGCTTGAGTGTCTGAATGGGTCTGTGATTGGGTGTATGAATGGGTGTGTGAGTGGGTGCATGAGTGTCTGAATGGGTCTGTGATTGAGTGTATGAGTGGGTCTGTGAGTGGGTGCATGAGTTTGTGAATGGGTCTATGAGTTGGTACATAAGCATCTGAGTGAGTCGGTGTGTGGATGCCTTAGTGTCTGAATGGGCCTGTGAGTAGATGCATGAGTGTCCAAGTAAGTCAATGAGAGGGTGTATGAATGTCTGAGTCAGTCTGTCATTAGGTGGATGAATCTCTGAGTGGGTCTTTGAGTACATGACTCTGTGAGTGAGTCTATGAGTGAGTGTCTGAGAATTTGAGTGAGTATGTGACTGGGTGCATGACTCTCTGAGTAGGTATCTGAGTGGGTGCACAAGTCTCTGAGTGGGTCTGAGAGTTGGTGCGTGAGTCTCTCAGTAGATATGTGAGTGGGTGTGTGAGTCTCTTAATGAATCTGTTACTTGATGCATAAGAGTATGTCTGTGAATGGGTGCATGACTCTTTGAGTAGGTATGTAACTGAGTGCATGAGTCTCTCACTGGTCTCTGAGTGGATGTTTGAATGTATGAGTAGATCTGTGAGTAGCTGCTTGAGTCCCTGACTGAGACTGTGAGTGGGTGCATGAGTGACTGAGTTGGTCTGTGAGAGGATGCATGAGTCTCTGAGTGGGTCTCTGAGTGGGTGCATGAGTCCTCTGAGTGGGTCTATGAGTGGGTGCATGAGTGTGTGAGTCAGTCTGAGAGTAGGGGCTTTAGTCTCTGAGTGGGTCTGTGACGGGGTGCATGAATGTCTTAGTTGGTCTGTTATTGGGTGCATGAGTGCCTGAGTGGGTCCATGACTGGGTGCATCAGTTTATGAGTGGGTCTGTGAGTAGGTATGTGGGTCTCTGGGTGAGACTGTGAGTGAGTGTATCAGTCACTGAGTGAATCTGTGAGTGGGTACATGAGTGTCTGAGTGGGTCCATGAGTGGGTACATACATGTTTGATTGGCTCTGACAGTGGGTGCATGAGTATCTGAGTGGGTCCATGAGCAATGTTGTGAGTCTTTGAGTGAGTGGGTGCATAAGTCTCTGAGTGGGTCTTTGAGTGAGTATGTAATTCCCGGAGTGGATACATGAGTCTCTGAGTGATCACATCAGTGGTAAGGTATATGTGTCTCTGAGTGGGTATGTGAGTGAGTGAGTGTGTGAGTCTCTGAGTGTGTCTGTGAGTGGGTACATGAGTCTCTGAGTTGATCTGTGAGGGGTGCATGAGTATCTGAGTCAGTGAAAGAGTATCTCAGTGGGTCTCTCAGTGGGTGCACAAGCATCTGGGTAGGGTCTCCGAGTGGGAGTTTGAGTGTCTGAGTAGATCTGTGATTGAGTATGTGAGTCTCTGAGTGGGTCTCTGACTTTGTGCATGAGTGTCTGAGTGGGTCTGTGACTGGGTGTGAGTGTATGAGTGAGAGTGTGAGTGGGTATGTGAGTCTCTGTGTGGGTCTGTAAATGGGTGCATGAGTCTGTCTGTGAATGGGTCTGGGAGTGGTTAGAGGGTTTGTAAGAGGGTGTGTGAGTCTCTGAGTGGGTCTGTTTCTAGATGTGTGAGTGTCTGAGTGGGTCTGTTATTGAGTGCATGAGTATCTGGGTGCGTGTGTGCATGAGTGTTGAGTGGATCTGTGTATGGGGGCAATAATCTCTTAGCGTGTCTGTGAGAGGGTTTGGGAGTCTCTAAGTGGATCTGTGAGTGTGTGCATGAGTGCCTGAATGGGTCTGTGAGTGGGTGCAAACATCTCTGAGTGAGTTTCTCACTGGGTGCATAAGTGTCTCAGTGAGTCTGTCTATGGGTATGTGAGGGCCTGAGTGTATCTGTGAGTGGCTGCATGAGTCTCTGAGTGGGTTTGTGAATAGATGTGTGACTGCCTGAGTGGGTCCATGAGTGTGTATATTAGTGTATACCTGAGCATGTTAGTTTTTTTAAAATTTGTTTTCAGCAAGGTTGAGGCTCCCTGCATGTGAAAATAAAAACATTGTTGGAACCCCCCCCCCGAAACTTTCCATGCACAAAAAGATTCAATGTTGAAAACAAACAGATGGTAACTAGCCTATTTAGGAAAGACACGGCGGGAATTACCTTGATTCATGCTAATAGTAATCATCCGGTACCCCTACGCAATAGTATTCCTTATGGCGAGTTTCTGCGGGCACGCAGAAACTGTAGTACGGTAGTTTTTTTTTCTAAAGAACAACAAATCATGGAGAGTAGATTCAGACAACAAGGTTATTAGGACAAAGTTATTTCTACGGCCAGCAAGAAGACCAAAGAAGTCACACGTAATGAGGCACTCTTTTCGAACAAAGCAAATAAAAGAAGTGAGGTGAACATTCCAAGGATGATTACCACGTATAACTCAAGGTCAACTATCATAAGACAAACCATGAAATGCCACTGGGGACTGTTGGAATCAGATCCCATTATAGGCCCTTTCATTGGTAAAACACCATTGATAACCCACAGAAAATCTAAGTCACTTAGGGATCATCTGATTCATAGTTACCACAACAAACCCAGCAATAACACATGGTTAGGAATGACCAAGGGTTTCAAGAAGTGTAATTCATGCAAGGCATGTAAACACAGTACCAGCAGAAAGAATTACAGCATAGGAAGGGGCAAAACTAAAGAGATCACCAAGTTTATCACATGCAGCAGCGACTATGTCATCTATGTCCTTGAGTGCCCCTATGGCTTACAATACGTGGGCAGCACAAAGTTACAACTAAAGACCCGCATTTTACAACCAATGAGTACGGCTAACAACTTAGATTTTAATTACCCTCTTGCCAGACATTATCAAGAAAAACACCAAAGTAAATCAAATTTGATTAAATTCTTTGGTATCGATAGAATCTTATCACATCCTAGGGGTGGTGACAGAGAAAAAACTTCTGCGTGTTACTGAATCCAGGTACATAATTGAGCTCAATACAAAATTCCCCAATGGGCTCAATAGTGGAGTAGAGCTAGCAACCTATATTGGATATGGATGATATTAGAGTTACATTATTTTCCTTCCTTCTGTCTCAGTAAATGTGACATAGCTAATATGGCTGTTTTAATCACTTTCACTTTTTACATTTTGGTAAGGGAGTGGTAGTTAAGCTCAGTTCTGATGGTTCTACCCAGTAGACCGATGGGATATGGTACAAAGAATTTGCCTTTCCCCCTTTATCTCATTGTCTCGTTAGGCTTAGCGAGCATTCAAGAGATACAGATTGAGATTCCACTCCCCTGCTTATTCGTTCGTTTTTTGTTTTGTTATATTTTATTGGTCACTGTCCTCTATGCACCACAATTAATTGTGAACCTGACTTTCCCCCCTTATTGATGAAGCAGCATCATGAATTAGTATCGTTATGTTAATTTATGCAATCATGTACGGTTCCGGGAAAGGTATAATGAATTAGCATATGCATCAGTAATTGAGTATTATGTGGATTTCCACATTAAATGTTGTTTATTATGATTCATTCTAGAATGCATTATTCCAAGGCGCAGCAAATGTTAAAAAAATGTAGGTACATTACCAATTAATAGGTCTATATGTAATTATGACCCTTATGAATTAATTTGCTCTTTGCGGTAATTTATGATTTGAGTTGACTGTGGCTACATTAACCACAATGATGTATTTTTATCTATGCACATGATTTGTGTATGATTATCGCTGATGGCAACATCGAATGATTTAATGGCCATACGTGTATTGCATATTGCGCGCTACTGTGGATTAATGTGTATATACCAAATTTTTTAAGTACATACATTCTTAGCATATTTTCTGTGAAGATTCACAATTTACAATCCATAATTTATTTAGTAATTTGAAATTGATAATTGCAAAGATAAGTCTTTCCTTCTCAAGTCTTACCGATGATTGCAATATGTCTTCACTGTTTACTAATGATGACCTGTATTTCTAAGGGTGGTTGGGCACAGGTAACTCACTTGAGAAAGGCTTCGCAGAAACGCGTCATTTGTGGGCACAATAAATCCGTGTGTTGTCCTCTGGTGTGCCACTGTCTTCTTTTGGGAGTTCCTGAAAAGACTTTTGCATATATATATATATATATATATATATATATATATATATATATATATATATATATTCACTGAAAAAACCATAGGTTTCACACAAGTTATAGTTAGCTGTACATTTCACTCGTGAAAAACCAATGAAATTCCACATTATAGTTAGTGCAGGCAACTATAACTCACGCGACCGCAATCCTCTGCTAATGACATATGTGTCTTTATGAAAAAAAAGTATTTGTAATATATGTATAGCTAAAATTTAATGGAAGAAGACATGGGCAAATAAGTGTCTAAATACAGTATTAGCATCAGCAGAGGATTGCGGTCGCGTGAGTTATAGTTGCCTGCACTAACTATAACGTGGAATTTCATTGGTTTTTTACGAGTGAAATGTACAGCTAACTATAACTTGTGTGAAACCTATGGTTTTTTCAGTGAATTTGCAAGGTTTTTTAAATGCTAATTCCTAACTATAACGTGTGTGAAACCTATGGTTTTTTCAGTGAATTTGTACGTTTTTTTAAATGCTAAGTTACTTTACGCCGTTCGTGCCGTGCGCGCCCACTTCACGCAGTTCGTTCCGTGCGTGCACAGTGAAGCACCGCGCGCCCACTTAACGCAGTTAGTGCCGTGCCCACGTTACGCTGGATGGGCCATGTACGCACGATGCCCTTCGCGCACCGTCCGCACACGGAGGACATATTATGCGCTTCGTTGTGAAAGGTTTTCTATTAAATTTTTGAAGAATAATATTCCTTGCACAAAAGGTGCCCTGTGGGCACCTTTTGCACACGGGGGGGGGAAAATATGGAATTTTTTTTTTTTTTTATTAAATTTTTACTGTACGCGTAGCGTATTCGGCGTTTAAAAAAAAAAAAATAATAATAATTTTTTGGCCTTGGATGGCCTTCTGGCACACCATAACCAAGGCTAGGTGGTTAGGAGCTGTCTAGCCTGCCCCCTTTTTATGATATCCAACTTTGTTTTTCCTCCACCCCTCAGAGTGCGAGAGAGAAAATGGCGGCCGACACTTCCTGGTTTCGACCGATTCGAATGTTTACTAAGATCTAACAGCCAATAAGAATTGCGCTCGCGCACGGCACCGTACGCGTACGGTAAGCTTACGGTGCGCGCTCGGAGCGCGCTTACAGATATATATATTGATTTAAATGCTATTTTCTCAGGAACTACTGAACAGATTTACACCAGACCTACAAAAGGCACTTCCTTGACCTGAGGACTACCTCTCTGCCAAATTACAAGTAATTCTGTTCAGCCGTTCGGGCTGTAGCTGTGTCTAAAGGTCCTATGGAAAAATGCATGGGGAAAACGCGTTTTGGGACCCCCTTTTTTTCTCAGCCCCCGCTTGACGAATTCCCCCGAGACTTTCAGGGTAGGAGCGGAGCGTAGCGCCCCATTAGTTTTGAAAATTTCGCGAGGATTCGTCGACCGGCGCCAAAGTTATTCCAAATAGAATGTTGCGGATTTCCTATGGAAACAGGGTCCTAACTATAACTACCTACTGGCGACCGCCAGTAGGTAATATATATATATATATATATATATATATATGGTAGGTAGGTAAAGCTTTATTCGATACAAAATACATGCTAAACATCGAGAAAGGCGACCTGCCGAAACGCGTCTGTTGTGCGCCCAGAGTTCCCGAAATAAATACATCATTGGAACTCTCCCCCGTGAGTGCTGTCTTCTGTGAATGGGTATGATTACCGAATGGCAGTTTGGAGCTGATTTTGAAGGCGGGAGCACCCTCGCCGTGACTAGCACCGTTCATGTGTGCGTTGGGCTGGTGCAACCAGGGAGCGAAAAAAAAAAATATATATATATATATATATATATATATATATATATATATATATATATATATATATATATATATATATATATATATATATATATATATATATATATGTATATATATATATAATATATATATATACAGCAAATCGTCCTTGATGGGAGGAGCTCTTAGTAACTGGTGCCAGCGGCGAGGTAAGGACAACCTCGCAATTTTATCAATACAACTTGAACAAAATACACCTCACTCCTCCTGGATTTTTCAACTCAATTTTAATGACCTATTCCTTCTCTCCACCTACGTGTTTTCAACTTTCACAGTTCCTGATCACGGTAGTTACTTACGTCCTGTGTTTATTTCACCATTTTATACCACAGCACCAGGCTATCCCATAATGAGGCATTGTGGGCATGGTAGTTTATTTACTTCACCATGCACGATTACGTGCTACCAATCCATACTTGCGCTGCTGCCCGACATGGGCGTTTGGCACCGGTATATCAAGGGCATTGTTTAAACACCTAAATTGTTAAGCCCATACGAGGTGATTTAAATTTATCACTCTAGATGACACAAATTGCGTGACCGCTAATATATGCGCTTTTTTGGGCTCACAAATAGAGCATTTGCTCACAATTGTTTAATGACTGAGTGTCAAACAGATCTCGGCTGAGTGACGTTTAAAGCTCCTTAATTCAACCGGTGTCCCACACCATGCCCAGCAGCAGGGCAAGCAATGGACAAAAGCTTTTACTGACAATGATTTTCAATATTTTCTTCAATTCATCATGATTTTGCAATCAATTCATGTATTCATATTTACAGTGATATAAAGAGCAGCAATCAAACACATCTGGAATGAGTTCAAATTTGTCCATGTTCAGAAATCGATTTTCAGAGTTTGTTGTTTACAGATGTACATACAATTCCTCGTCTCCATTGAGCCCCAATGGGCTCCTCGTCTTGAAGCGGATTATTAATTTGGACTCCAAGCGTCTAAACTTTTGAATTCTATTTCCTCCTCTTTCATGTTCAAAGATGGTCGCTAGGCCCGAGTATCTGATATCTTGCCAGGTTTTTCCAGTGTGACTTTGCAGATGCTTGGCTATAGCATGGGTTATATCTTTATTTTGGATTGCTCGAATGTGTTCTAATATACGCTTTTTCAACGGACAGATGGTGGAACCTATGTAGCGTTTGCCACAAAAACATTCGATAAGATAAACTACAAATTGCAATTCACATGTGATTGTATCATTGATTTCAAATGTTCGACCTCTTCGACCTAACTATAACTACCTGCTTGTGACCGCCAGTAGAATATATATATATATATATATATATATATATTTATATATATATATATATATATATTCACAGAAAAAACCATAGGTTTCAGGCACGTTATAGTTAGGAATTAGCATTTAAAAAACCTCCGAAATTCACTGAAAAAACCATAGGTTTCAGGGGTGTTATAGTTAGCTGGACTTTTCACTTGTACAAAACCATTGAAATTCCCCCGTTATAGTTAGTTCAGCTAACTATAACTCGCGCGCCCACAATGTAATGCTGATGACGTCACATATTACATCACTCATGACATGGTCAGTGACATCACTTATGACATCACTGATGACATCTCAAATGACATCACTGATGACATCATCCTTGTGATAGAGTGGCAGACCTCCTCTCACCCTAATATAACCTTTGATACACACATTCAAAAATAGAGACTAAAATTTTCAAAACAATGGACATACCAATACCAGTTACAACAACCTCTTCAGTAATTCTAAGATCCACATACACATCCACTCATTCACCAACAGTCCTATACAGTCACTCATACATGTACTCACTCATCATATGTACTCATACACCTATACATCCTCTTACAAAATGCCACTCATCCATAGAGTTACTCACACACATAGTCACTCATGCTAATAAAGAATCAAACATAGATTTACTTGCATATACAGTTATACACACACCACCACACTTACTTCTACGGAAACTTACACATACTTAGTCTTTTAAACAATCACTTATAGAAACACATACTTATTCATACAGGAACTCTTTCAATCTCTCACTCTCACATATACTCACTTATATACACCAATAGTCACATATACTAGTTTAAAACATATGTAGTTACTCATAAAAACACTATTGAGACAGTCATTCACTCACTAACACACCCATACACACACTCATCCACCCATACAGTCCTGCACACATGCTGTCTTCAACACATACAAACAGTGAGTCACTCATTCATGCACCTATGCACTACGTAATACCACCCACCAAACCATGCAGACACTCAGACTGATACTCAAAAAACCAACTAATAACCTATATAGACACCCATGTAGCTACTCACCAACCCATGCAGCCACTTATACACAAAGTGAGAGACTGATACAGATATTTACATATTTAAACATTACTCACTAAGCCATGTATTCACTATGATACACTTAATCAGTCAGTTACACAATCAATTTTTCAAAAACAAATCATCCATTTAGACACTTATATACCCATTTATTCTTCCATCGACCTTGAGATATACATATATAAAACATATTTAATTTTCAGAAAAACACACATTCACTGGATGCTGTCATCAGTGATGTCATCAGTGATGTCATTTGAGATGTCATCAGTGATGTCATGAGTGATGTCACTGACCATGTCATGAGTGATGTAATATGTGACCTCATCAGCAGTGCATTGCGGGCGCGCGAGTTATAGTTAGCTGAACTAACTATAACGGGGGAATTTCAAAGGTTTTGTACAAGTGAAAAGTCCAGCTAACTATAACACCCCTGAAACCTATGTTTTTTTCAGTGAATATATATATATATTCACAGAAAAAACCATAGGTTTCAGGCACGTTATAGTTAGGAATTAGCATTTAAAAAACCTCAGAAATTCACTGAAAAAACCATAGGCAAAAGGCACTTCCCTGACCTGAGGACTACCTCTCTGCCAAATTTCAAGTAATTCTGTTCAGCAGTTCGGGCTGTACCTTGGACTAAAGGTCCCTATGGAAAATTGCATGGGGAAAATGCATTTTGGGACCCCCCTTTTTTCTCAGCCCCAGCTTGACGAATCCCCCCGAGACTTTTAGGGTAGGAGCGGAGCGGAGCGCTCCACCTATTTTGAAAATTTCGCGAGGATTCATCAACCGGCGCCAAAGTTATTCCAAATGGAATGTTGCGGATTTCCTATGGAAACACGGTCCTAACTATAACTATCTACTGGCGACCGCCAGTAGATTATATATATATATATATATATATATATATTACCTACTGGCGGTCGCCAGTAGGTAGTTATAGTTAGGACCACGTTTCCATAGGAAATCCGCAACATTCTATTTTGAATAACTTTGGCGCCGGTCGACGAATCCTCGCGAATGTTTCAAAATAGGTGGGGCGCTACGCTACGCTCCTACCCTGAAAGTCTCGGGGGGATTCGTCAAGCGGGGGCTGAGATAAAAGGGGGGTCCCAAAACGCGTTTTTCCCATGCATTTTTCCATAGGACCTTTAGACAGGGCTACAGCCCGAACGGCTGAACAGAATTACTAGAAATTTGGCAGAGAGGTAGTCCTCAGGTCAAGGAAGTGCCTTTTGTAGGTTTGGTGTAAATCTGTTCAGTAGATTCTGAGAAAATAGCCTTTAAATCAATATATATATCTGAGCCAGCTGACGGTGCGCTTACGGTACGCTTACCGTACGCGTACGGTGGCGTGCGCGAGCGCGATTCTGATTGGCTCTTAGATCTTAGTAAACATTCGAATCGGCCGAAACCAGGAAGCGGCGGCCGCCATTTTCTCTCTCGCACTGAGAGTGATTTTTAAAATATAAAGCCCAAAAACATGTAAAGGGGCTGTTTAGACAGCTCCCACACACATAGCCATGTTGAGGGAGTCCCCAAAGATCCCCCAAGGCCAAAAACGGAATTTTTATTTTTTCGGTAATTTTGCCGATTACGCTTACCGTACGCGTACGGTAAAAAATTAAAAAAAAAAAAAAATTATCCACACTCTCTCCACCCCGTGTGCAATTGGTGCCCGCAGAGCACCAATTGTGCATGGCCTATTACACCTGAGATAAACTAAAATATTTTTTAAAAAAATAATACAAAAAAAATTATCCACACTCTCTCCACCCCGTGTGCAAATGGTGCCCGAAGGGCACCATTTGTGCATGGCTTATAAAATATACGAAAAATTAAAATATTACCTTTCAAAACGAAGTGCATCATATGTCCTCCATGTGCGCGCACCGCGTGCCCACCGTGCGTGCACGGCACTAACTGCGTAAAGTGGGCGCGAGGTGCGCGAAGCGCACCGCGTGCTCACTGTGTGCGCACGGTGCGCGAAGCGCACCATGCGTGCACGGAACGAACTGCGTTAAGTGGGCGCGCACGCCACGAATGGCGTAAAGGAACTTAGCATTTAAAAAACCGTACAAATTCACTGAAAAAACCATAGGTTTCACACACGTTATAGTTAGGAATTAGCATTTAAAAAACCTTGCAAATTCACTGAAAAAACCATAGGTTTCACACATGTTATAGTTAGCGGAAATTTTACTGATAAAAAACCAATGAAATTCCCCCGTTATAGTTAGTGCAGGCAACTATAACTCACGCGACCGCAATCTTCTGCTGATGACATATGTGTCTTTATGAAAAAAAAATATTTGTAATATATGTATAGCTAAAAATGTATGGAAGAAGACATGGGCAAATAAGTGTCTAAATACAGTATTAGCATCAGCAGAGGATTGCGGTCGCGTGAGTTATAGTTGCCTGCACTAACTATAACGGGGGAATTTCATTGGTTTTTTATCTCGTAAAATTTCCGCTAACTATAACATGTGTGAAACCTATGGTTTTTTCAGTGAATATATATATATATATATATATATATATTTGTTTTTCAGCTTTTGATTCCCGATTGGGATTCCTCATGCACTCGCAGTTGTCTGACCATTAATTTACTTCATTCCATTGTGCTTTTCCATAAATGTTTATTTCGAGCAAGCCAGCAACCCCTACGCGTTTCGGTCTCCACCGAGACCTTGCTCACGGGAAACAACAAACAAAGCGCGTCATTGCTGTATCTTTTTAAACAGGTTGACATCACTTCCTGTAACTTTTCGCTTTGCTTTGTGGCATCTGTGGTTTTTTTAAAATAGCATCTCTTCCATTATTTAATACATATTTCATCTGTATTAACCAATTTTAGCCGATTTTTCAAATTTAAGAGACATTCATGCATGTTGAACAGAACAATCGATATTATTGCAATAAATCTTTGAGTATCTGATTAAGGCCACTATTAATTTGGCAAATGTATAATTATGTCCCTTTATGTTGCACAAGTTGTTAATGGCCAAAGAGGTCCAGCCCTCCAGTGGGCCTTATTAATAAACCAATCATTTGTAGCGATAATATTGCCTCCATATAGCTATTAAATTCCGCCATATGTAATTATATGCTCAACCCTCCAGTGGGTCATAAGAAACCAATTTTTATATACTTATACTCATTTTTTGCAAATTTCTACTCTATCAGTTCAACAATAATCTCTCAATTTCATCTCAATTCAATATGTGTATATACATATGATTTTTAAGAATAAGAAAAATTAAAATCATCACAGGGAAACCAGTAGGAGCAATAATTATTGTGTAATCCTTAAGTCCCAATTCTAAAGGGTTATTTCAACCAGTCTGTATTAAGTTGGATATCTGAGAGTCTAGGTCATTGATTCATTATAAATGTGAATGTAATTCTTCGTCTTGATTTAATCCCATCGGGGTCAGTGTACGAAAGTTGATAATATGTTTGGATTCTTTCTATCGTAGAATCTTTTCTCTATCACGGCCCCTTATATTCATTTCCACTTGCTCAATTTCTTTTATATTCCTTGCTATTGTGCAAACTTTACAGTGTAAAGTTTGCACAATAGCAAGGAATATAAAAGAAACTGAAATGTTCAACAAAAAAATGTGTAAAATAAATCAATTAATAACATGCAAAAGTCAGTTTGTGATTTATACAGTGGAATGCCCATGTCCATTAAAATATATTGGAAGCACCATCTGCGAGTTAAAAAAACGTATATTGGAACATGTAAGAGCGACGATTAACATTGACATAAGCAACACCATTGCCAAGCATATGGTAAAGGCACATGGAGGCAACTGGAAAGAGTTAAAATTTTACGCAATTGAGCAAATGGAAATGAATATAAGGCAGTTACATGAGTTTCTGAATGGGTCTGTGTGTGGGTGAGTCAGTGTCTGAGCGGGTTTGTCAGTGGGTGTATGACTCTCTGAGTGCATCTGTGAATGGGTGTATGAGTTTCTGAGTGGGTCTGTGAATGGGTGGATAAGTGTCTGAATGGGTCTGTGAAATCACGTGAGAGTCTCTGAGTGGGTCTGTGAGTTGATGTGTGAGTGTCTAAGTGGATCTGTGAGTGGCTGTGTGAGTCTCTGAGTGGGTCTGTGAGTGGATGTAAGAGTGTGTGAGTGGGTGTGGGAGTGATTCTCTGAGTGGGGATATGAGTGTGTGTGTGAGTCTCAGTGGGCCTGTGATTGGGTTAATAAGTGCTTGAATGGATCTTCAAGTGGGTGTTTAAGCAGCTCTGTAGGTGGGTACATGAGTGTATGAGTGGGTCTGCTAATGAGTTTGCCATTCAAAGGTAGGGGAGCACATGGGAGCAGGTCCCCCTGCCAGCTCCCCCTGTGATAGCCCTCCTATCCAGCATGCCTATAGTCTACTACCCTCTGCTGGCTTTGGTATTGTGCCTCCTCCACTAGTTTTCTGCTCATTCTTCTGCTCTTCTCTCCTCTGTCCTGCCCTCTATTTTGTCTCTTTCTGCCTGTTATTCCTGTCCGTTATTCCTGCATTCTCCTGACCTTTCTCCTGCTTGTTTATGACCTCTATTTTGCCTCTTTCTGCTCAATCTGCCCATTATTTTGCCTCTTTAAGCTCACTTCTGACCTTTATTTTGCCTCTTTCTGCTCATATCTGACCTTTATTTTGCTTCGTGCTGCTGGTTTCTGACCGCTATTTAGTTTCTTTTTGCTCCCTTATGACCTTTATTCTGCCTCTTTCTGCTGCCTTCTGACCCTTATTCTGCCTCTTTCTGCTTGTTTTAGATCTTTACTTTGTCTCTTTCTGCTTGTTTCTGACCTTTATTCTGCCTCTTTCTGCTTGTTTCTGACCTTTATTCTGTCTCTTGCTGCTTGTTTCGGACCTCTATTTTGCCTCTTTCTGCGTGTCTTTCTTGCCCTTTTTCTGCCTGTTCCTGGTCATTTCTCACCTTCATTTTGACTCTTTCTGTTCTTTTCTCACCTTTATTCTGCCTCTTTCTGCTCCCTTCTGGCCTTTATTCTGCCCCTTTCTTCTCCCTTCTGACCTTCATTCTGCATCTTTCTGCTTGTTTCTCCCCTTTATTGTGCCTCTTTCTGCTCATTGCTGACTTTTATTCTGCTTCTTTCCACTTCTTTCTACTTCTTTCTGACTTTTATTCTGCCTCTCTCTGCTCCCTTCTGACACTTTATTCTACCTCCTTTATTTTGCCTTTTTCTGCTCATTTCTCACCTTCATTTAGCATCTTTCAGCTCATTACTGACTTTTATTCTGTCTTTTTTTGCTCATTTCTCAACTTTATTTTTTATCTTTCTGCTCTTTGCTGCGCTTTATTGCGCCTGTTTCTGCTTGTTGCTAACCTTTATTCTGCCTCTTTCTGTTAGTTTCTGACCTTTATTCTGCCTTTATCTGCTCGGTTCTGACATTTTCGTGCATCTTTCTGCTCTTTTCCCCTGGACTGAGGGGGAGCCTGAAGGCCCCTACAGACGCAGCCAGCTCCTTGCCTACTACGGGAGCCTTCATTGCTGTTGCATGGAGGGAGTTGCTAGAATGGTAGCTCCATCCTTGGGCACCTGGGACATAGCAGGAGCCGGCCTTGGGGTGTGGCAGTCCCTAAGGGCCATGTATGGCTCTAGGAGGGGGGCTGTGCGGCCCCCTCCTTTTGTTTGCATGGGCCAACCTGGGAAGGTTGTGGTACCTGGGGCTGAGAGCAGCCCATGGGCGGGGAGCTGCATGAACCACTTCCTTTTTAAAAAAAAAAAAGCCAGAGGGAGGTGGTGGTCTCTGGGGTGCCAGTGAGTCCATGCAGCCCCCTACTCCATATTTAACCTTGCCCTAGGGTTGTGGTTCCTAAGGCTTGGGAGGTCTGAGCTGCCCCACTAGTTAATTTATTTAGAGCCCCGGAAAGTTGAAGGTCTCTTTAAATCTGGGGGGTCTGCAGGGCTCCCCCATTTCTTTGAAATTAGCCCCTGGGAGGTGGTAGTCCCCAGGGCTCAGTGGTCTGAGTGGCCGGCGCATTATTATAATTAAGCCCCAGGGAGGTGGTGGTCCCTGGAGCATAATTAAGCCCAAGGAGGGGGGGCACCATGTGCCTCTCCTTTTTTCTTAAAGCCGCAATGAACACCATGACCTGGCTCTCCCAGTGGCTATAATGTAAAGAAGCGCAGGAGATCAAGCTTGTTTTTAAAAATTTTTGCTAAGGATTCATGGCTACGTCACAGGCACTGAAGCAATTATTATTTTTTAAATGCTTTTTGGCCCTGTATTCCTACCCTGCCCCTCCTTTTCTTTCTAAATGTTTTTTGTGTGGGACCAACACTTCCTGGTTGAATCAGATTTCAGCACAGGGACTGTCAGATCCTCAGTGGATCCGCGACCATATATATATATGTAGATATATATATTCACTGAAAAAACCATAGGTTTTACAGTCATTATAGTTAGAGATTAGCATTTAAAAAACAATTGAAATTCACTGAAAAAAACCATAGGTTTGAGGTACGTTATACTTAGTAATGAGCATTTAAAAAACCTTAGAAATTCACTGAAAAAAACATAGGTTTCAGGGATGTTATAGTTAGCTTGACATTTCACTCTTAAAAAACCATAGAAATTCCACCGTTATAGTTAGTTCAACTAACTATAACTCGCGCACCAGCAATGCACTGCTCATGACGTCACATATTACATCATTCATGACATGGTCAGTGACATCACTGATGACATCCCTGATGACATCTCAATGACATCACTGATGACATCATCCACATGAAAAACTGATGCATCTCCTTCGGATTCTTGTTTTGCGGCAACAAAACATATTCCAGAGTTGTAAGTTGTTTGATTATGGCATAGTAGATATTTATAATACGTAGCAATTTGTCAATATTTAAACATTTGTATTTAGAAAAAAGTGTTATTGGTTGCTTTTGCCATTTTTCTGTAACGTCAGCAGCTTGTTTTCAGAAACAGACAGAATACAGGAAACATTGCTCCTGTTCTGGTTCCTTTGAGCTCATATAGTGTGTCTTGGTATATTATAATATTGACACTGTACTTGACCTCAGAGGTGTTGGTGACCCGTCGGCGCGAAGACTAAAGATTTATATTTAACGTCACGAGCTTCTGGTTGTTACTTTGTTTCCCCCTTGGGATCATATACTGTGAATATGTATATTATAATATTAACAGTCTTTGTGATCTCAGAGGAGTTTATGACCCGTCGGCACGAAGACTAAATATTTATATGTAATGTCAGCAGCTTCTGGTATCTAACTCTGTTTCCCCCCCGGGATATAGTGTGAATATGTATATTATAATATTCACAGTCATTATGATCTCAGAGGAGTTTATGACCCGTCGGCGCGAAGATGAAAGATTTCAAAGTCCCGGAGAAAAGAAGCTCTGAACATATTCACCGCTAGAAAGTATTTCGTTATTGATCTGGTTTTGTGTTCATAACTTTCTTTTCCTTTTCCTTTTTGTGTGGCATCAGTGACACTCTCTATATTGTAATTCAGTGTCATATTGTCACAGAACAGGAATTGGAGATATGTCGGCGCCAGGATTAAACAATCTGAAATACAGCTTACTGACCTTTATAACTTACTTGATCAGATATCTTTACAGTGAGAATATTTTTTCAAAATTGCAGTTTAAAAAAGATAGTTTGCATGGATACTTTCTTAGTGAATATCTTTGATAAACCCTACATTTCTGAATGATATTTTGTCATTTCTATTTTTCTAAGTTGCGGTTCCTATTCACCTTCTCCCTATAGAATATATAAGACTAATAGTATATATTATTATACTACTATCCTATATATTCTTAAAGGAGTACGTGATTTGTTAGCGGAGCAGTGAGCGACCTCTAAGCACTACGACAGAATGTTCCGGAATTCTACAGAATAGAAATTGTAAAAAATGATAAAGTGTACATTTCTATGTAACATAAAGTCATTTGTGTTTAACAGTTTTTTACTTGTTATTGTTCTTGTGACCTGAGATGATGTAGTGTGGGAGTGTTTCTTGTAGCACTTCTTTTCTACTTGATCTAAAATTACCTCATTCCCTCTTATATTATCAAGAAAATGGGGCAACACTTTTACAAACTATAGCTGAAAAAAAAGGGAGGGTATGGCCACGCTTAAGGGATATTTTATGAATTGTGTTTTTATTTGTCACCCCTTTGATATATACAGAGTCAGTTTCCAAAGAAAGTTTATTTGTAATTGCTTAATAAAACCTAGACTGAAATTTTTGCTGCACAACCACAACTCCCCGTCAGAAAAGTAAACACCACATTATAAATAAATAGTGCTCCTGGGAAGTATCCCACCCGCAAACTTAATAAAAAGAAGACACAACACACTCTGTTATTTTCCCGCCATGATTTGTAAACCCCACGCCAATTATATAAATGGCCCTTAAAATATATAAAAGACAATTTTACCTTCACAATCCCTGTCCACCACCTTGTGATCACTGTACAGAGTTAATAGTGTTCCTACCCTCCCCACTACTACTTTGTTTTCCTGTACTCCATTGAAGTGCGTCACAAAATGGTTCACAACAGTGAACTGTTCCCAGCCAATTAGGAGCAAACTTGTACTTGTAACACTTTAGCCAATAAAATGTCAATGGTGTTCCGCAGAGGGGGAGGGAATTGCTGCCAACACTTCTACTTTTAATGCTTTACAGCCAATGAACACTAAGCTTGGGATGGTCCTGCTTGGAACATGTGAGCCAATCAAATGTCCTTGCCACTCCATGCAGGGGGAGGAAATGGCTGGCAACACTTCTACTTTTAATTGTTCGCAGCCAATGTACATTGAGCTCGTTGTTGGAACACCTCAGCCAATTCAACGTTAATTTTGTTCCGCGCACAGGAACAGAACTCGCCCTCCCACATAATATTACATTTCGTCTAACAAAGTGACACTGTCTGTGATAGAAGTGAACACTGCATTATAAGTAAACATTACTGCACATTATATTAAAGGAAAGCTGCAATACGGCGCATTGTTATTTTCTCGATATGATTTCCACAGCCTACTGAACATTGCCTCAATACCGAGCATCATTGTTTTGCGGACGTGATTTCCACAGCCTAACCAACATTCACACTACCTGTGTGTGCACCCTACACACTGCTTGCCGCACTACGGTGCATTGTTTTCCCGACGGGATTTCCAGAGCCTACACAACCTTGCCGTAATACCGAGCACCGTTATTCTATGGACGTGATTTCCACAGCCTACGCAACATTCAAACTCCCTGCCTCTGCACCGTACAGACTGCTTAAGCTAAGACCGCAGTGTTTCTACTATACACTCTTATACAATTATACTCTTTTTTTCCCCCTATGCCTTTCAACTCAGTCACAAAATAGCTGCCAACACTTCCTAGTTTCAACAGTTCGCAGCCAATGATCCGCACGCTCGTGCTCGTAGCACCTCAGCCAATCAGATGTCAGAATTCTCAAATATCGATATCTGTAAATTTTGATATTTCTCTATTTACTGAATGGATTTACCCCCTTTAAACAAAAGCGTGCTTTCTGGACCAAGACCTTTCTACCTGCCAAATTTGGCGTAATTCCGTTCAGCAGTTTGACCTGTAGCCTTGGCTAAAGTTTCCTATGGAAATTGCTTGGAGAAAACACGTTTTGAGGCCCCCCTTTTTTCTCAGCCACCCCCTTGATGAATCACCCCCAAACTTTTAATATAGAAGCTGATCTGAAAAGAGAACTTATTGGGAAAATTTCGTAAACATTCGTCAAACCACGCCAAAGTTATAAGCAAATCAAAAAACGCTTTTCCTATGGACTATGGACACTTGGTCCTAACTATACCTATCTACTGGCGACTGCAAGTAGATTATATATAATATAATCCTTGTTATAATATAATCCTTGTTCTGGAACTCATAAGAAGGAAACAGACTCCAGTTTCTTTGTGCTTCAGCTGTTTAGTCTATGCAAAATGTCGCCATGACGCGTTTCGGGCTCTACATATCTATATATACTATTTTTTTTATATACCATAAACTACTGAATGGATTTATTCCAAATAACAAAAAGGGTTCTTTCTGGACCAAGACCTACCTTTTTGCCAAATTTGGAGTCATTCCGTCCAGAGGGTCAGTCTGTAGCCGTGACTCAAATCTCTATGGGGATTAACATTGTAAAAACTCTTTTTTGACACCCCCTCCCCCCCCTTTTCTTGGTTCCCACTTCATGGATCGCACGTCATGGAACTTTCCGTGTGCAACAAAAATTACTGGGTCACTTTTTTCAGAAAATTTAGTGAAGATTTGTCAAGCAGCTTCAAAATGTAGACAAGTCAAAAAATGCTTTTCCTATGGAAACATGGTCATAACTGTAACTACCTACTGGCAACTGCCAGTAGATATATATATAATATATATATATATATATATATATATATATATATATATATATATATATATATATATATATATCCACGCTCCACTATTCCCTCGTCTTAGAAGGAAAACCAGCACTCACGGGACTTGATTTCAGCAAGATTTAATCGTTAAAACAAATGCAAAACAGACGCGTTTCAGAGTAAATCCTTCTTCAGTGTTTGCATTTCGTGCTGTGAGGCGCCATTAAAAAGGGACACATTGGTCGGCATGAATATAAACAGTGGACTTTGACGCACTGTGTTTCCATGCGCCATTTGGGAGTGGTGTTTTATCCATTCATAGATATATTACGATTGATAAATACAACGTTACATTCTATTGCATTTCGTCAATTCATTAAAACATGTAGTCATGTCATAAATACCAAAAATTTGATAATAATTTCGCCGTATATCGGCTGTTTACCACCAATAGAACATATAATCCATGCCCCTAGTTTGTCATAATAACGCCGTGTATCGGCTAATGCTTCCCCATGTCTCAGGTTCCCAAGAACACAATACTTAATCATGACGACTTTTGATTTCATAGAAAATGCTAGTTGCCCAGGTGCACCGCCAATTCTTCCCCACCATTTAGCCCATTCGGGGACTTAGATTGGAGATCTATGATGTATCTTGATTCTAGTCTTCGCAATTTCAATACCCTATCACCTCCCCTGATGTTAAATGGGACACAGTCTATGCTGAAGTATTGCAACAGGTCCCTGTTGCTATCATGTTCGAAAGCGAAGTGGCGTGCCACAGGATAATTAAAATCCCTCTTTGAAATAGCACGCATATGCTCCAACACTTGTGGGTATGCATTTTGTATTAGCATGTCATTAACTACAAACCTCCTTAAATTTACCTTTTTCCCACGATTCTTTCTTGACACGCCAATATTTACTAAAACAGCATTTACCTAGGTTTGTGGAGTGCCCTGCCACAATCACGGAGATCTCTACACTGAAAAGATAGGAGAGTCTGGAACTGGAGATGTTTGGCCAAGGTCTGTTAACTGCATTTTGTACTGCGTGAAGTAGTGCTACTTGATTACTACTTTATGTACTCCAAAATGCCGTTTGTGAATTGGCACCACCGGTGTGTGACTTTCCTGCTGGGATTCGGATATCAATGTTAATCAATGCTAGAGATTGCTTGACAGAGTCACTGGCAAGTGTGTGGAGACTAAAATAAGTGGGTTCTTTAAAGATTTGCAGGATTCAGAAACAAGAGTGAGGAAAATTGATGTTCTTATTACAGAGTCAGAATAAATGTAAATTACAGGTATGGCTCCGGTCCTGAGTCTGGTGGCGAATGAAAGATCAAGTTGGGGGAGTTATATGGTGAAATGTTCAAGGAGTTCTGAATAGCATGCCATATCCCTTTTCCACAAGTGCAGTGAGTATACCACCAACAATAAAAACTTGAGTTTGCACGTAGGGATGTGATGGCCCAGGCAAAATGCAAAGACTAATTTTAGTGTAAATTTCTACAATAAGTAATAAATAAGCACCGGGAAAGCCCACAGGTCTCCGTATAAGCATACCTAGGTATTTGCTTTTCCATTGTTTTTTAATTGACATTTGCTTGTGAAAGTACGCCCCATGACGCATCAGTGGCAACCAATACTTTTAGCAGTGGGGGGATGGGCACACATGCAAACATACACACTCACTCAAACCCATGCATTCACATACTCATATACACACACACACACATCCATTGATAACACTCACTCCTAAATAGTCATACATATACACACGCATGTATGCACCAAACATGATATAAAATCACACTTACCTAAGCAGCTCTGCTTCAGATGTCCCAGGAGGGATGGGACAGGTGTCGCCTTTCATCCACTGATATTACTTCAGTCAGTGAAGGTAGGCAGCAGTCCCTACCTCATCACAGAGTGGAATGGGGTCAGTGAGAGTTGCTAACCCCACCCCACTCTGTGACAATGTGGCAGTGATTGACACCTGGCCCTGGGCATTTCAGGGTTTAAAACTGAAGTGCCCAGGTCCAAGGCAATCAGTGACATTCCCCCTCATCTTTAGAGGGAGGGAGTTGAGGTGCTTTGCCAGGCTGAAACTGTCATGCCCACAGGAGCTGTGACATTTTCATCCCACCAAAGGTCAGCTTAGGCAGCCAGGAGCCTGTGCATTCAGCACGTCTAGCTGTTGGCTGCCTGACCTCAAAATTAAGAATATCTGTCAGTCCGAGCTGTCCTCAGCCTGACAGACACACTTTGTGTGGGAAAAAAGGTGAGGGGGCATGGCCCCTCCGCCAATTAGAACAGACCACAGCTGTGACACATGCATATGCATTTTCAGAACTCTTGATTATGATTTTGACACTCGTAGAAAGGATCTTTTAGAATGGGATAGCTGCAGAGATTGGACAGAACTACGACCCTTACATTTTGTGACTTGCGAATTGCGTCGCATTGCGACCCGCAATTTTTGACTCACAAAAAGCAATGTACAACAGTGTCACAGATACTGTTAGCGATTCCCAATGGTGTCGCAAATTTTATGCCTTATCAATATTCATAAGGCAAGTGCAATTTGCGACCCCATTGCGAATGGCTAGCACTCCCAGGGATGGTGGCCTACTGGGGACAGCAAACCACCATGTCTGGGACTGCTTTTTAAATAAAGCAGTTTTTTTTTTACATGCAGCCTGTTTTCCTTAAAGGAAAACGGGATGCATTTAAAAAATAAAAATGAAACATTTCAGTTTCATTTTTTAAGGGCAGGCAGTGGTCTCTGGGACCACTGTCTGCTCTTAGAAAATATTTTCTAACACACTCACAAAACAATAGTACATGGCAGTGAGTCTCGCTGTTAGGAAGGGACGCCCCTTCCTAATAGCGAGAGTCGCAAACTCTATTTTGCAAGTCACTGACTCGCAAAATAGCGTTTGTACATGCCATTACCCTTTTTTGCGGTCGCAAATGGGCTGATCTCCCATTTGGGAGTGCAAAAAAAGGTCGTTTATCTGGCCCTATGAGTGCAGATTTTGAAGACTGGGATATCAGAATGCACAGGGGCAATGGTAGAAAAGGAGTCACAAGCGATATGACTTGGTTCATTTGTATACGTTTCCTTAATAACTCCGTAATATTAAAAAATTGCTTCTGTCAAAGGATATTTTGCTAATTCCTTCAATAAAAGCAAGGTATTTTATGGGGTGGCATGACATATTTTATACATATACAAGAAACCAAGACAAAAGGTTATGTGTAATGCTTTTTCTCTAAGACTATTCATGAAATACATTCTTCTCCAGGTAATGAAAAGTGAGGGAGCAGCCATATTGATTCATGAATATCTGTGAAAAATTAACATTTCACAGGATTTTAAGAAGGTGCTTGTAATTCTTTTGCTCCAGACACTGCTGGTATAAAGTTTGCTTTAAGGAACTGATGCACCTTTGTTTGCAATGGCATCTGTGAAGAAAGCCATATTGTTATGTCCAAAATAGGCCTTCTTTCAAACCCTTGTAGCAATAACGGAGGCTACCTAAAGGCCTAATGTCTCATAAACAACATTCTCTAGAAATATTATGATTACAATTGTTGTTTGTAGCCTTAAAGTCTTTCTCAGGAATGTAAATTTATCCTGCAAATAATAGAAAGCTGTAGATAGGAACTTTCGCCTAATTCATAAGGGTAAATCATTAGGGGTAAGATGTAATTGCGTGTATTGAATGGAGGACCAAAACTCTCTGTTTTAAACTGGGTCAAAGTCTGATGAGGGAAAATAAGTGCTGGTCCCCAAAAAAAGTGAAGATAGGCCTCACGTGCAACCACCTACTGAGCAGAGCTACTATTAATTTGGGATTACAACACTAACAGGTACTTAAATCAGAGATGATTCACAGCTAAAATGGAATCTTCTGAAGCCCAAATCATGCAATAAACTTGTTTCTGGTTTAATGTTGGTGTAGTATCCAAGTTGCTGTAGTTACCAATGGATAGTTATCTAGGTAATGTCTAATATCAAATTGGTAGATTACTATAGAATGAGACTTGGATGGTTATATCTTTCTGTACAAAAGGTTGAAATGGATCAATCAAAATATTATTTGTGCAGAAGACCAGTGCACTGCAGTATTAGTCCAGAGCTTAATTCTAAAGCATGGGACTCATTTACCAGCCCTAGTCTGGAAGGTCACCACCAAAATGTTCATTTAGGTGCCAAATAAATTCATGGGAACTGCTCCAAACTGTAGCACTTGAATGGTGCTTTCCAACAAGAGCCTCAAAAACCTCTATTCGTCCGGCAATTGTAAGAATAAAAAGTATGGTGTCCTCGGCCTGGCTCCATTTAAAGCAACACAACAAAAACAGCACTCACCAGTGCCAAAAACATATAAGCTCACATGCAATGTACTCCCCAAACTGGACCACCTAAAAAGAGAGACAAACCAACAGCAAAAGTATTCAAATTACATGAAAAATGTAAGAAATAGGTACACAGAATTATTTTTTCAATCAGAAATCCAACCACTGGGTCCTATAAAAAAAAGTGTGAGCATCCATAATGTGCCACACCTGACGTAAAAGCTCTTTACCACAGAACTGAGTCAGTGGGCACATGCAAATTCACCTCCATTGAAGAAGTACTTAGATCAGTGTTAAAAATTGGGTTGTTGATTGACTGGGGTGTGAGCCCTGGTCAGGCAACAGCCGTAATCCCTTGCAAGGTGAACCACAAAGAGTCACTGAATTAATCTATACTTAACCCTGGGTAGCGTGGCACAAAAATCAGTCAGACTTAGCATAGACGCAATGTGTAAAGTATTTAAAAAAGCATACATCCAGTAATAAAGTTAACACACAACACAAGAAAACTCCAAAGCCAATTTAGAAACATAGAGTTAATTTTATAAAATCATTTGACACCCAAACAACAAATAACCAATCACTCGAACCAGAGTTATTTATTGTTGCATATTTTAATGACAATAGCACCAAACAACACAAAGAACCAACCATGGATATCTGGTTCTACTGGACCGGGTCAAAGTTAAAAGTTCAGGCCGACTGCGATGGTGCACTGTTCGGCTACAGTCACGAGGTTAGGCCAGCTGAAGTTTTACCTTCTTAAATCTGTGCCAAGAGTCCCGTTTGAGGTGGTGGCGGCCATGAGGGACAGAAAGAGTGTTGCAGGAGACTGCTGGTATAGCGCGAAGAGCAGGCCAGGCATCACAAATGGATGTTGCTAGAGGTGAGTCCCGTAGGTGGTATATGCAGTAGCATGAAGGGTTAGGCTGACGGCGCTTTAAGTTGAATCACGATGTGAGCCGCAAGGTCTCAGTGTGAACAGGCACGTTTGTGTACAACCTAAACCTTGAATCCAGCTCTCTCAGTCACTCTAAGGGTCCAGGACCTGAGGGGCACCACGTGGGGTGTTGAGAACTCATTTCAACTGGTCGAGGTGGTGGTGTAGGATGTTGGGGATCATTTTGGCCCCTGAGGCTCAGAACAGGAGGCCAGCAGATTAGCACTTGGAGTCACTTTGGTAGCCCTGGGTTTAAGATGAGGTTGCAGGTCAGGTTCTCCTTCCCCAGGCAAGAGGGCAGCAGGGCAGAAAGGGAGCAGTTCAGCAAGGCAGCAGCAGCAGATCAGCAGTTCAGCAGAGTGACAGTACTTTCAGCAGCCAGCAGACCTTCTTGGCAGAGTATCCACAGGTCCAAAAATGTACTGAAGAGTTGGTTTCTCAGGTCCCATTTTTATACCCCAGTGCCCAGGTTCTGAAAGGTGGGAAAAGCTTTGTAGTGCACGGAATGTCCTGCCTCCCCTGTCCTGGCTCCACACTGGCTGCAGTGACAATGTGAGGTCATTAGGTTGCTCTGTGAATGCAGAGCACGTGCTATTCAGTTGTAAGTAAGGCTGTGCTCAGCTAAGCTCCCACATCCTGCCAGCAGATGGCCTATTCAGGCACACCTAATCCCTCTATTATGTGACTGTCTGTGAGCAATTCACAAAGTCTGTCATGTGATCCAATACTGCCTAGGCACAACAGGGCTTAGTGTGGAAAAATGGCTGCATTCTAAAAGTGCCATTTTTTAAAATTTCAGTGAATACCCCGGCTTCACTACTGAATAGGGCTTTCCACCCCAAGTCCAAAGACACCAAACACAATATGGTTACCAGCTCTCAATTGGACATCACAACTTATTAAATGTAATAAGGAATCCCCAATGCTATCTAATGGGAGAGGTAGTCCTCACAGTAGGAAAAAAAAGAATGTTCTCACTACCAGGAAATGTAAAACTTAAAAGTACATGTCCAACCTTTTAATTACACATCACCCTGCCCTATGGGCTACCTAAGGCATAACTTAGGGGTGACATATGTAATAAAAGGGTAGTTTAAGGCTTGACCAGGGGGTTTGAAAGCAAGTCGGCATGGCAGCATAGAACTGTATTCAGGCTGCATTGGCAAGTCTGGGGCATGTTCAAAAGTGCTACTTATGTGGGTGGCACTATAAGTGCTGCAGGTCCTCTAGTAACATTAAATTAACAGGCCCTGGCATATGATATACCACTCCACAAGGGACATATAAGTTAATTAAATATGCCAATTGGGTATACGCCAATATATCCATGTTTTGGGGAAAGAGCACAAGCACTTTAGCACTGGTTAGCAGTGGTAAAGTGCACAAAGTCTGAGGTCCAACAAAAATGAATTCAGCAAAATGGTGGAGGGCTATATATTGGTATCATGAGGTCTCAAACCTCCCTAGAAAAAGGGGGTATCATGATCTTTCCAACTCATCCCAAACATGATGAAAGACTCACACAGTAATCCTCAACGTCCTATCAGGTAATGGAAAGCAATAGTCTTACAATAGAGGAAGAAACATATGGAGCATAGGGAATCATATTGGAATAATAGTGTTATAAGGATAGAGGGTTTCAGTGGACATACAGAAGTCTTCAGAAAACATATTTTTGTCAGCAAACTGAAGGGGAAGGAAAAGGGAACTGAAGTACTACAATTGGTGTTGAGGGGGACCATTATCAATAGAAGGATCCTGAATTCAAGCAAACACAGGCTCGTTTCCCATTTGCTTCATAATACAAGTTACACATGTAGAACTGCTCAGATAAATAAAGCCTTTAAATAGAGCTCCCTAGAAATGCACATAGATAAACATCAGGAAAAACAAAATAAGGCCAAAGGCAGACACACAAGCAAACACCGGTGTGGCAAAGGCCTTGTAAGAATCAAAAAGTGGTGACATTGTATGAGTGATGCAGCAAACATACACGTTGTGGCTTAAACATGTAAGCATGCTTAAACATATCCAACGAAATAAACAAGTATTGGGAAATGCTAAAATATTCTTCAAATCCCACAACTGACAACACCCGAGGGGCCCAATTCACAAAGGTAAAGTTATGCTTTTGTTTGGGTTTACTGCTTTTCGGTATTCACAAAGGTAAACTTAAACCAGAAGTTTAATTTTATTACTTTTCAGTATTTACAAAGGTAAACTTTGACCAAAGATCTCAAGTACCTTTGTGAATACCGAAATGTAGTCAACTTACACAAAAGTGTAAGTTTACCTTTGTGAATCAGGCCCGAGGACACTGAGAAATTCTACTAAGCATCACAACACAGAAGCAAGCACAGGCCGCACCGATCAGCACACTTACAATCAGGGCTCTATGAAACCCACACTGCAAATATATATGTACACCTGTGGACATCATGCAAATACATCACCATAGTTTGATGTAGATACAACACTTCCTACACCAAAAAACACCTGCATGCATTGCTAAACACTCAATAGCACAGGAAAGAACACAGAGCTCAGAAAAATCTAGAACAAAGGGCCTGATTCACTGCTGCCACTGAATTTGAATCAGTCACTCCAAGACATGATGTCTTCTTCTGGAGCCCAAAATAAGCACTCTTGATTTGGAGAAATATTATTTATATATAGGCTGAGATATAAGCTGTTTCCATACCCAGGCTTGGAGTTTACAGATGAACCAGTGTCAGAATCTTGAAGGTAATCAACTTGCCTGAAAATCATTCTTTAAGCATGATTGCTGTGGAAATATGAGAAAGGCTGCAGTGGAGAGCAAAAACAACATGCAAGAAAACATCAACGGGTGTTTGTAACTCAGTGTCTTCATTTCCAACAGGGCATGTGCAAGGATTCAGTGTCTTCATTTTGTGCATGTACAGAAGCTTCATAGCTATTGAGTGTGTCATAGGAAGGCCCCACTGTGTAGGTTGCCAGGGTATTTCTGGAAGTCTATTTCAATAAGCAGCTCCAGAGGTCTCTGTGGGCTACATTGGTACAAGTCGTGGTTACTTTGTTAGCCCATACTATTCTACATTTCCATTGCAGAGTTTTCCTCCAATACTATTGTTGGCTGTGCAACCTTGTGGCTGCTATTTGTTTCCTTATTCTAAGTTCTAGTAAAGCTGGCTTCCTCCTACAGTCTCTGATCTCAATTTGTTGGCTTCAGTCATTAAGCAGCATCAAAACCTCTGTTAAGTTCAATGTCACCAATCAATGCTTTCTCTGAAAGTCCAGTGATATCCACAGCATGCCAAGCTCCTGCTAAAGTCTATTGTTTTTAATTAAGTTCCCTTCATATTTTCAAGGGGTTATAAACTATCTCTTGCAAGGACAGTATCATCAATCCAGTTAACTCTGCAAGTTCTATGGCTTCTCTATGCAGCTTCTCACGCAAGACCAATAGCATTCTCAATGACTATTTGCGGCTATGCAAATTATAATAACGACATTCAGACATTAAATAAATAATGCAAATTCTGCCTTTTGCATGTGAGAACCCACAACAGAAGCCATTTGTTTTTATGGGATTAAGAGAAAGATGGTCATAAGTAATTTTCAAAAAGTAATTTGATATTACTAAAGTGACTGAGTTTCTGCAATGTCTGAGAGGAAGTTGGAGTCAAGGAAGGTTTTAGTGAATGTTTTCTTGTAGATTTCTTCCACATGATCCATAGCCAATGCTGTTGCATCCATACATTAACTTCATTTGGACAGTAGAAAAAGAAAGGAAACTTTTGTAGTCCACCATTCAGCCTAATGAAAGTTAGAGTGTTGTGAGTTTGTGAGTGTAAGATTACAATACTGTTCCAATTGGGCATAGTAATGTTTTCTGGTAGATCTTGAAGACGATATAAGGGAATATTGATTCCCTACTCACCTTGACTTGGCAGTGGTCTAAGTTGATTATGACATGTTACCCATCCACCTGATTCTAGACTGGGCTATGCAGATTCAACACTAAAACTGTTCATATAATACCTATAGGCCTATCAATCTATCTCTCTCAATCAATATTAGAAACAACCTCACCTCTACTATCACTGTTAGACGTACTTTAAGGCTCAATCCTGGTAGCCAGACATACTATTTAACCTCTACATTGACCCCTATGGGGCCTGGTGAAAATGCTCATAATCTTCAACTTTCACAATGCTGATGAACACTCTATACATCCATATCAATTTTGAACAATCTGATACCCACCCTAACAATGACTTCAACAAACCCAAACATGATTTGTCCAAAGTTAGCTCAAATTAAATTCACAGAAAACATCATTCCTGTTCATTTGTCTTTATTCCAATAAAGTCTCCTATGAAAAGTGTTCCAATTTTCTTTGCAATAAAATCATGAATTGCAAGATTGTTACTAGTACCAAACCGTTTGGCATCAAGCAAAACAAAAACCACAACTGAATTAAAATATAAAAGATCAAGAAAAATAGCTGCATGCATATGAAAATGTTCAGAAACATCAGCACAATCTACCAAGGAGGATTTCAAACCACCAGAGCAATCCTTTGTTATCAACTACAGATTGTCTCTCCATAATGGGCCTTCAGCCAAATGGATCTTTCTACCAAAAGTCACTATACACACTGTGATAGACTCACCACTGACATCAGGAAATTGAAGCACATTTCATCTGCCCTCTAAAAATCCCATCAATACCAAAGCAGGCTCATGGCAGGTTTAAGAGAGCATGTATTGGTTTTTAAAACATGCCATGGTGTAAATCTTTTCTATAACTCTAAAGTCTTTCCTTAAAAATGTACTCTGGCTCGTTCCTTACCCAGACCACAACCTGAAGAGCTGGAACATTTTTCATCTAGAAATTAGATTGGTGGCAATCTTCAACTCATTCAAATGTGGTATTAAAACACATTTATTCCTCAAACGCTATAACCATTGTACCTAGTTTTTCGAATCACCTTCTCCCTGTTATAATTAAAAACAATTGCAACTTATCCAATTTTCACTGTTCTCATGTCAATTTCTATCACCTCATCCTGCCTCTATATTTAATGATCTTTAGCAAGTTGTTCCATCTCTTCCTCTAATGGCACATGTTACAGATATTTATTTGTAAAAAGCAACTATGCCGAGGATCAACTTCAGCTTTTCCATATAACTCTTACAAGAACGTATGATGGTTTATTCTCCCACTATTTTTGTGGTAATAAGCCATTTTTGAAGAGTGCTCTAATGTGTATGTGTGTGTTTGTGTGTGTTTTGTTTCACTGAGAACACCAGAGTTTAAAGTGACAACTTGATCGATGTGCAGTAACAACATAAGAGACCCAAATGCATGCATTGTTTCTTTAACAATGGCACTGATAAAGCAAATCAAAAAGTAATTCAAGTCAATCTAAACTTGGGTACATTTTGAGCATGAAATGCATCTTTTTTTTCTTTTTGGGTTGCAAAGAGGAAGGGCCCTTGTGAGTGAGGCTACTGTGCATAATGTATCAGCTTCCTGGTCCTGTTTTTAAGACCCCTCTCTGTGCTTTCTCCAGCCCTTGCTCATTATGGATTTGGATTTTGGAGGGAAAGCATCACTCTTCCTGTGTCTTCAAACTCTGCTGAATCTTTCACAATTGAAAGTTGGAGTAGTTAATTTTTGGGGGCAATCAAGTAAGTTCAGTGCAGTGATTTGCAAAATGTGTGTGTTGTTTCTTTTTCTATTTTATTTGTTTGTTGCTAATGGCTTGGAGTTTAAGTTAGGGCAGGTGCAGTCAGGCCCATGTGAGAATATAGAACATGGATATTTGTGGATGATGGTGGCCTGGGAATAATACTATTTCCTAATTTTCCTTGTGTTTTTGTGAGTTTTGTCCAGCTTTGTCCACTAACATTTTGGGGGTATATATGTGAATTCCTTTTTCTGCATCTTACAGTTTTATTTTGATAAAGAGTTTTACATTTTTCCCATGCCTCTTTTGCTGGCCATGTGGTAATGGCCATTTTGTAGATCCAGTGTGTCTGTATGTGTGTGTGTGCGTGTGTGTGTGTATGTGTGTATAACATAGGCGGCTATTTTGTATTTCTTCTCCATGTCTCCTTTCTTGCTGGCCAGTGCCATGTTTTAAACAACTGCCATTTTGTTGAGCCGGTGGGTATTTCTGATTATTGATAATTTTATTCCAATTTTAAAAACTTTTCTAGGAGTACTAGTATTAGAAAAAGCGCATGTATTTTTTTGTTTTTTCCTAATATATTTTTCCTGTTATATTCAATTGTGTTTGTGGTTGATTGTAGTAGTCTATAGTACACATTGCCCCTGCTTCCCACAGGGGTCTCTGGACCCTAGAGGGATAAAATGTATTTATATCTTAACTTATCTGGTATTTGGCCTGCCTTGGCCTCCCATAGGGGCCACATACGTTCTGAAGGAGTACCACCTATGTATCCCTGCCTCCCATATGGGGCCATTGAGGTCTCATGGGTCCTAGAGGGGCACCACATATTTTGTATATTAGTTTAGTTGATTTTTAAAATATTGTTATGACGATGATGATGGTGGTGATCGCATTTATTGCACAGACAACACTTGCAAAGTCTCACTCCCTTCCTTCTTTACAGCCTGCAAGTGCACAGGATGATATTACTGACTTTCTGAGAGAAATCTCTGATTTAGGTGACGCTGGAGTCCAGAGACCTCTCTGATAAGTGCTACTACATGTGCTGCCATATAAGAAATGTGGCCCTAGAGAAGGAGGTTCCTGGCAAGAAAGTGGCCAGTGAGGAAGAGATGACTTCTGTTGCTAATGCTACCACTGGCATCAAGCCCTTATCCTCTTTCCTGTAATGGCATGTACCTGATGCACCCTCCTCTAGGCAGGAAGTTTTAGAAGAGTATCATCCTAGGATCAACAAAAGCACCACCACCAAAACCAAAGCAGATGTCTGTCAGCACTACAGCGACTGCAGTCATGGCTGAGAAAAAGTAACTGTAAATTGTATTGTCCCAGCAGCAAACCAAATCTTCATCATAGGAAACTCATCAGTAACCACAGTCTGCTGCACCTGATTTCTCAGAGGTAGAAGGATATTTGGAAGTTAAACTTGCTGCTAAGCAAGATATTGTTGTAACTGCTCTTCCACTGGGTATATTGGGTTCACAAACTCATGCAAGCAAAAAAATACCTCTTCCCCATCTTTTCTAACTCCCTCTGCTGATGATCTTGACATGGATTGGACCTCGACTGAGACTCACCACAAAAGACAAGGGAGGTCATAACAGAACTGACGTACAGTTTTCAAACGCCAGTGAGCATGGTGTTGGCCCAAAAAGGAGAAGCGTGTTGCACTCACAACTGCAGGCGCAGCACCCACCAATGGTATCTCCATTTCCTCCTACTAAACCTACAGCACCAACAAATTAACTTCCGACATCTAGAAATTAGTTGGTTTGTGGCTATACCAGGACATAAATAAAATAGGCAGGTGCAGACAACAAAAAGATAAAGTGTCAACAATGACACTTGAGAAGATCGTACAGAGTTATGTGACTGACTCAACAGAGGTTTACCTATCTGGTATGTCTGGTAGCCAGTGTATCTACAGAGCTTGTGTTCAGGGCAGCAGGGGACATTGTCATGGTCAGGGGGGCTACTCTCTTTCCTCAAAATGTATCAAGACTGAAAATTATTTAAATGAAAAAACATTTCATATCCAGAACTTAGGCTCCCGGAGATGCAGCGATGGATGAGGTAAGTTTCTTGGACATCGCAAGTGTGTTGAGTGATCATCCTCCTGGTCAGACACCTGCTGTCTCCCCCTGCAGCTCTGCTGTAGTGCTGCCTGCCGCTGACCCAGATCTCCTGTGGCTGGTAGGAGTCCAAGGCCGTCCTCCACTATTTGTATCATTGCCTGTCTGTGATAATCTTTTATTTTTTAATTGTATCCTTTTTTCAATTGTATTCTTATTTAATTGTATCCTTGTTCAGCTTCGCTTATTTTTCGATTTTCCTGTTGGTGTGCTCTCTTTTGTGCCTGTTGTTTTGCCCTTAATCTTCCCTGCTGCTGCTGCCACTCCCCCCTGCCGGTTCCCGCTCCTGCCTCTCAGCTACACTTCCCTCCCTCTTCCCTATTTAATGTCAGCCGCTGCGAGGGAGCGCAAGCAAGGCCTCTGACCTCCTGGTCAGAGACCTGTTCTTTCCCCCTGCTACTCAGCTGAAGTGCTGCCTGCCACCGACCCAGATATCATGTGGCTGGTAGGAGTTCAAGGCCCTACTCCACTATTTGTATCGTAGATTCTCTGTGTTACTCTTTTCTTAAAATTTTTTGTTCTTGTATCCTTGTTCAGTTGTATTCTTGTTTAATTGTATCCTTGTTCAGCTTCGCTTGTTTTTTGTTTTTTTTGTTTTTGTGCCCTGTTTTGTGCCTGTATTCATGCCCTTCTTCTTCCCTGCCACTGCAGACCCCATAGCCCCTCCCCCCTGCAAGTTCCCACTCCCACCTCCCAGCTGTGCTTCCCTCTCCCTTCCATATTTAATGGCGGCCACTGCGCGGCAACGCTGCTGGGGCACAAAAGGCAAGCCCATCTGTGCCCGTGCCTGACCCGACTGCGACTGGAGCCAGGGACCCTGAATCTCTGAGCTCCCACCGCTACAACCCAGCTGCCCACCTCGCACTCAACCCCGGAAGGAACAACAACTGCCAGCTGTTTATGCCAAACACCAACCACAGCCAGTTCTCCTGCCGACACTGCCGACATTCCTTCACCATCCACAGCACCCCCACGACCTCTGCACCCATGACAGATGCCCGCACCACCGATGCCCTAAAGTGCATCCACCTCAACGTGCCCTCCCTGCACAGACATGCCGTAGAGATCTGGAACCTCCTCGACACCCTCTCGCCAGATGTCACCTTCTTCACGGAAACCTGGATAAACGCCGCCTCTGCACCTGACAATGCCACTGCCGTCCCTGACAGCTACAAGATCCAGAGGGAGGACTGCCCCCACCAGCCAGGACTCACCATCGCGCACAAGAGATCCTTATGACTCTACACCTCCAGCACGAGCGACACCTCCAAATCCAGATCCAGACCAGCACCAGAACCGCACTTCATGGCAATCTCACTTACAGACCCCCAGGACCTCACACTTACTTCACCACCACCAATGACAACCTTATCCCAGTCTATGCCATCACCTCCATGGACTACATACTCATCGGTGAACTGAACTTCCACCTTGACTACCACAGCGACCCCGCCTCCACAGCCCTCCTGGACAACCTCACCAACCTCAGACTAAAGCAGCTCATCACCAACCCCACCCACAAGGCCAGACACATCCTCAACCCCATCTTCGCAGGAGGGACCAACATCCACTTCAGTCACACATCACAGCTCCTCTGGACACACCACCATTGTGTACACTTCTCTTCCAACACCACCACAGTACAAAAGCCCACCCCATGCTACCATGAAGCAAGGTCACAGAGGAGCACCTCCACTCCACCCTCATCCATGACCCCCCTCCGCCACGACCGATGCCAACTCTGCAGCAAAGGAACTACACTGCTGGATCACCAGCTGCGCAGACAAGCTTGCACCCCTCCGCAACCCAACAGACAACGACCCCTGAAGGCTGCCTGGTTCGCCTCCGACCTCCAAGAAGCCAGACGCTCCTGCAGACATCTCGAGAAACGCTGGAGAAACAGCAAAACCACTGTAGACCAGACCACATACAAGCACGCCATGACAGGATACCACTAACACATAAGAACCACCAAGAGGAACTTCATCCGGAACAAAATCCTCACCAATGCTAGCAACTCAAAGGAACTCTTCAACATCATCCAGCAGTTCACTAAACCCCCAGCACAGCATAGTGTCATTCGCCAACACTGGCTCCCTGTGAAGAAGAGAGTAACGTTCAAGCTACTCGCAATGCCTTCAAATCCCTTCACAACATTGGACCCAAGTACCTCAACGAAAGTGTCTCTTTACATGTACCCAAAAGAAACCTCAGATCTGCCGACCTCGCCCTAGCAGAGACCCTGCACATCCACAGAAACAGAGCAGGTGGAAGAGCCTTCTCCCACATCGCAGCCAAGGCCTGGAACGAGCTCCCAGTCAACATCAGATGCTCTCCTACCCTGCACACCTTCAGGAAGAGCCTCAAGACCTGGCTTTTCGGATGACACCTTGCTGGGTCATAAACATGGAGCCCAGAGGCCGAGCTGAAAGTGCTAGCACTGAGGGTAGCTCACTTTGAGGACCCAGACTTAGTGTGGAGTGAACAGCTGGAAATTCTTGTTCACTGGAGCATGGCGGTGGCCCCCCTCCCTCACGTGGATACTATAATATATTTAGGCTCCCGAAGTAGGCAGGGGGCTGGCACTGGAGCCTTTTTTCCATTGAGGTGGCACTTTAATATGGTGTGAGATAAATGTTGCAAGCAGAGCCAGAGCAACACAAGTGTGCAATACACTACTGCTGAACTGGAAAAGACTGAGGTGTATGCTGCTATGGCACAAGGGAGTGTGGACAGAGCGGAGTCAATGACATCAGACCTGATGAAAGCCATCATAGGGAAGAGACAAGCCATGGAACACAAAGTCGACAGGGTGGCAACTGAATTGGCCCTACTATGAAAAAACCTACGAAAAGTTGCAAATAGAATAATGGCCACAATGATGTTGGAAATATGAGCACAGCTGTCTGAACTGAGAAACAATGTGATTAAGCTACAGGAAACAATGTGAATTCCTCATAAATGAGCAGAAAATGTGGAAGGAAGACCACGCCACAATAATCTTTGCTTTTTGGGATTCGCGGAAAGGGCCCGGTGGTGGATCTCTTCTTGAAGGAATGGATCTTTACTATGCTGAAGTCAAAGGTCCTCTCTAAATACTTTTCAGTAAAAAGTTCATATATGGCGCTGGAGCCACCCCCAAAACTGGGACCCCCCTCAAGATTGATCATATCATGGTTCGTTAATATTTGAGAAACAGATGCTATATTACAGTGGGCTTGGTGGAGTAACACAGCTTATTATGAAGGGCTTAAATTACAGATCTACCCCGATTATAAGAGAGAGAGTTGCAGCTAGACGGAAGTTGTTCGAAACAGTGAAAAAGATACTTGAAATATATGTTGCTTTACGCAGTCAGGCTCAAAGTACTGCACACAAAACTCGGTTTTTCACTACCCCTGACTTTTGGTACTGCCATATCATCGTATCCCCTGTGGGTTTTCCCATAGCTCTCAAAATAATTACCAGTTCATTACCCCTCAGTGGGTTGATACAAGGCCACATTCCTGCATTCGTGCAAGTTAATTGTCACTCATTCAGAGTCTCCCATTCTGATAGTGGCTCCAGATTGGAGTCAGCACAGACCCGCTTCCTTCTTGTGGTGGTGCATCTTCACAGCTGGACCGGCCGTTTGAAATTCACAGAAAAGGTTGCCCTTGAGAGAAAATGCACTCACAGGTAGGTGCACCTCTTTAATGAAAACCGTAGCAAAAACAGAAATTATATGTATACTGGTGGTATATATATCCTGATATTTGACCCAAAAAAGCAGCCAATCGTTCTATTCGAGGCATTGCTATAGCTGGTGTTGTAGTGACAATGGCCACGTCATTGCCGTAAGCCAACACTTTATATGCTTCCCGCAGAACTTGTACGGGTTGGATGATTGTGCTTTGATCTAACTGAACCAGGAAAGGATTGATGTAAAATGCAAACAATAAAGGAGAGCACAGTCATCCCTGTCTCATCCCTCGTGTAATAATAACAGGTTCAGACTCTAGACCCATCACGCAGATTCGGGCTATAGGAGACCTGCACATAGCTTTAACTGTGTTACTAAAGCCCAACCCAAAGCCTTTGCATCACCATCCACAAAACCTCCCAAGAGACACGGTCAAACGCCTTTTCGGCATCAAGAAGTATCAGCCCGAGTAGAGTCTGTTGAACCCTAGCTATGTCAAGCAAGGTCACCACCCGAATAATATGATTGACCATGCCTCTTCCCGGGATAAAGCTATTACCCTGGTGAGATGCTATGCCAGGATTTTAGCATAGATTTTATCATCGCTTTTAAAAGAGAGATAGGTCTATACGATCCCGACAAAGTTGAAGATTTAGCTCTTTTAAAAAAAAAAATAATATTGGCAACATCCCATGATAATGGTGCCTACCCACGCTGAGCTCCCTGACAAGCTAACAGCATAACTGTTTTTAGTACCTGAAAAAAAGTTTTATAAAATCCGAGGGGTAATTTTTCGATACCTGATGCTTTACCTATCGCTAGTGATTTCATAGCATTCTCAACCTCTTCCAGGGTTATTGGCAAATCTAAGTGTACCGCATCTTCGCAGCTCAGAGTTTCACAAAACAAATTTTGCAGTAATGAACCAAGTGGGCATTTCCCTGTTCTAAGGCCCTCAGTATCCTGATAAAAAGATCTAAGTACCGCTAAAATCTCAAGGGGTGTGCTAACTAAATTCCCGGACAAGTTTTATATAAACGCTATTCCATGCTCAATCTCCTTATTCCGAATGCGTTTGACTAGGCACCTACCAGTAGCCTCCCCAAATTCATAACCTTCCCACCTATATGTTTGATATCTACAGGCATTATCTTTAGACCATAATAAATTAATCCTGGCCCAGCAGTGAGCTACTGCAGCTTGTGCCAAAGTGCTTGACCCCTTATCAACCATACATGGTATCAAGCTGCATTCAGCCCTTCTGAGATCATTATACAGACCCTGAACAAATATATTACGCTGTCTCTGCTTATGGGCACCAAAACTCTAGATCTCCCCCCTAAGTCCTGCCTTCAAGGCATCCCAAACTATGGAGGTAGAAGTGGTGTGCCTATTAATTTCCAAAAACTGAGGAATCCAGCTTTTTATATGTGTGACAAATATATCATCTGCTAATAGTTTCCTATCAAAAGAAAAGACTCTCTGAGGCCGGTAAAGACCACTGAACTGGAATATCCATAGCTACTGGGCTAAGATCAGACGTAAGTCTGGGAAGTAGCTGAATTTTAGCCATAGGAGCCATAACCGGGAACAAAAAAATAATCCAGCCTAACCCATTTATTATGTGGACAAGAAAGGTAAGTGAATCCAACAGTGGGCTATCGATTATAAACCACAGATCTATTAAGCCATGCTTTGACACAAGCTGCTGCAGTGCCCTAAAAACTTTAGGCTTCCTCCCGATATACCGTCCGTCACTGGATTGTAACTGGATTGTAATAAGTGAATATCGAAGTCCCCACACAATATCAAAGGGGTTGACCAGGAAGCCAATCCTGTATTAAGTAGGTCTAAAATGTGTGCCTCGTCTGTATTTGATCCAATTACCGAACATATAACAAATTTACAAGCCCCGACAGCACACTCAGCAATGGCCCTGCCCCCATATTTGTCCGCAACAGCCCTACCCACAAGTGTATACTTGTTTTAGTAAATATAGCCACACCATGGGTTGTAGAACCATGTTGTGTACACACTAATACTGTATACCCTAATTTAGACATCACCCCACGCTTCTCCCAGGGAATGAGTGTTTCCTGTAGAGAATGTTATTGCCAATAAATGGGAAATCAACATAGTAAAAACGAAAAATATTTAATTCAAAACCGCCCTGGACCTCCATATAAAATTTGGCTGGACGGAAAGCAGTTGAAAGAAGTATTAGTTATAAGTACTTGGGAGTCTACATTGATAAGAGATTCCATTAACAGGAACAGAAAAAATACATAATAAAAAAACTTAATGCCCTGGCATTTGAATTTTGTATATGGCTAAAAAATTGAAAGGCCCTTCCTTCAAACCATTATCTGTAATAGCTGCAAAAATTATCCCAACAATAGCTCACACCTGCGTCGCTTTGCATGGGAAAAATGCGATACTATTGAATAGGTTGCAGAAAACAACTTTCAAGTGGCGCAGGTGCGTCTGGAATTTGGGCTTATTAATGAAAGGTATACTACCATTAAAAACTGGTATAAAATCAGATTAAATGTACACCACTCACCAGTCAGCCATACATTATGGTCTGCAGTTGAAAACAACACAAAATCTACGTATAATCAGTACCTTTTCAAAGCTTTAATTTCGACTAGCACAGCTGAGTTATGAAATAAGAACTTACCTTTTAGAGCCTTTAAACAGAACAACAATAATTCTGCAAAAATCCATTCCTTTTCAGTCCACAAAAATTGTTTCAGCCAACAATCACATGCTTGGATAGTGCTCAAATATTATGAGAACTTGAAACTGGCATCCTATTTAAGCCTTACATTTTTGGCGTATTTAAATAGACGGTTGATAGCACTTCGTTTTGGCCAGCTACCGATAATAGTGGCTCAACCGAACTGGAAACAAAACTGCCTCTCAGAATGCAGACTTTGCGGTTATAAAAAAGAGGATTTGATTCACTTGTTTTGTATATGCCCTTAATTATATACATGACCTTGTCACTTTGTTAAAAAATAGATTTTATTGCTGGTGGGATCTTTACATGTAGGGCTGAAATGATAAAAAGTCTTGATCCATCTGACCCCCAACTGAACTGTAAATTATTTAAGTACCTTTCAGTACATGAGCAGCCACTCTTAAAACATAGTCTGGTATGAATGAATAGATTGTTTTACAGTAACTGAAATTGATGCACTTTTCATCTTAAATGATAATTTTAAGTAGTAGTCATGATATTTGATTACATTAATGAATAGTGATAAGGATGCAATGTATGGATTTATGTTATGGGTAGTTCCAACCTATTAACATTATGTATTAAGTGTTTTAATGGATATTTAATTATTGAACATGTATATGTAACATTGTTACAGTTTTGATTAACCAAACAAGAAAGAATTGATTTGATTTGATGTGGGTCAGGCCTAGTAGTGCAGACCCTGTTTGTGCACTCTCACTGCCAGCTGCACCTGGCATGGAATAGATTTTTCTCAAGTGTCAAACCCATATCTTAGTACACATAACTCACCTCTGAGATACGCTGTAGGTATGCGATAAAGCACTGTGCTTTGTGCTTAAAAGATTAAGAGATCACCTTTTGGGTTAAATAGGTTAGTTGGGCATTTCCAGGCTCCTATGCCAAGCACTACATAGAGTTGGCAATCCATAAAGCAACTGACATACATGTTCATAAAAGCATAGAGCCTCTCTCTTACCCAGTGACACAGCTGGAGAAGGACTAATAGATTTAGACACATACTTAGAAACACCTTCTTTATGCAGTGGTATCAAAGACAGTTGCAGACACAACTGCGTACCCCTGCATTCCCTAACACAGGCTGTGAGGTATTTGTACAGTCACTTACATACATATTCAGAGAGCCATTGTCTAATTGAGGTTTCATGATCTATGATAGTACATTTCCCACTGATTAACTTAACTTGCATTATTTTTTCATTTAAGCTGTGCCGTATTTTATATGTGGCTAAGTGAAGGTAAAAGTTGCAGAATATTTTTTTTTGGTCCATGTCTGTGACCCCGCCCCTCAAGCTCGCTCTCCACGCCCCCTTTCCGCACAGGATCCCAGTTCCCATACTGGTTTTTAATGCACTTCGCCCACTGGCGGCAAGGAGATACTTGTGGCTACGCTGCGGCATTCGAAGTAGGAATATTAAGAAAACCCTAGACTATTTTGAAAATTGGTCCTATAATTTTTACTACGTTATTGAATTGTGTCAGCAATCATGCGTATGCATGGCAGCTATATACATTTATCTGGAGTTATTGCTTGTATCATTTTGTTAATAATACCGTCTCTAAACTTCAAAATCCAACATAAATACTTCTGCCTCTCTTTCTCTATTCCTTATTGACATTTCTGCATTAGCGTTTTCAGTAATAGCGTCACTTTTATTTTATAGAGTTTTTTTTTTAATCTTGTGAATTTTTGCTGATATTTTAGGTTCGGAATTGACAGCTCCTGCGCATTTTCTTGTCAAGAAATTTGAGTTTTTCTGAGCAATTCCCAAAGGGACGTGTGCCAAAACACTTAACAGATTAGTAGGTGACACACCTGCTGTTCTGGAAATTACTGCTGAAGCAAAAGTCCAAATGCACAACAACATTTTCTCCACATGCACGGATGCCTCCTTGCTGTTTTCTAGGATTTTGGACAGGATTCAATTTGCTGAGTGCTTGCCTCGTCTTGACGTTTTACGTCAATGCGCGTGCCCTAGTCACGAAAAGAGAATGATTCAGAGCACGCCCTCTGTTTACTGATTAGTTTAAATGTTTACATCGTTGTTCTCTCCCTGCCAAGGGCTGCACAGCAATTTACGCAACATGAAATATGACAACCTACAACTTTATTTTAAAAGCAAATGACATGGGTCAACAGATGAGTGTAATTTCGGTGCAGATGCGGGCCAGAAAAGGCATGCTGCAGGTGTTTGAAGAGCAGCAAAGTATAATTGGGGCTTGGCACCGCAAGCTTGAGCCTGCACGAGGATGCTCCACTGACTGTAAAAGCGGAGATGGGAAGCATTTTCCATAAAAGCCGAATAATTTCAAAGTGCTAGTTGAAGTAAATTTAGGCTCCTTGGTTGGATAAATCAGTTCAGGTCTGATTGCAAAGGAGAGGGTTTAATCAACATGGAAGGACTCAACACGAAGGAGTGTGCAGCCAGACAAACTGGTATCTCAATGTGAAGTACTAATCACAGAAGATTACTTTCAGCAGACACAACAAAGCAGTTCCTCTTACCCACTGGAAGTGCGTAATCATTATAGCAGTTTAATATCAAACAGATGTTGGGATTATGACCCAGCGAGAATTACACAAAACAAAGAATTTATAAAATGGAACATCAAAATCCTGACCAAGAGCAAGCACTGATGCAGCCATTAGATTTGACTATTGCACGGTTCACGCTCATATGCCGTTGGGTGCACAGAGGTCTATTTGCAAACTGCATTCTCTGCAGTAGTACAACTGATGTGCTAAAAATGCAATTCAATAACCTAAAGGTGGAGACCTCTTCCTCTCCTATCTTTTCTCTGTTTATATCACTGGCACAGTGGCAGAGATCTTTGTACTACTTTTTCATAGTAAATGTGGGAAGGACAATAGGGAGTGGCTGGAAAATGGGCTCTACGTACTATGGGAGGAGGTTTAAAAAAAGTAAGGAGGGAAGTTAGAAGGGAGACGCTACTATTAACATTCACTGACAAAAGAGTAATTCATTACTATGCACAAACTACCCTTCTAAAGATAGTACTGCCCTAACAGCAACAAAATAGGCTTAAATGTACTCCAAAATGATATACAACTATTGAATAATTCTTTTATTATTTTAAAATGTAATATTAAACTTAATTTAAAACAAAATAAAATGTAACTTTTGGTAACAATGTAAAAATAATATAAAAATAATTTGTACATATAATTTTTGTCAAACTTTAATACAAATTAAATAAAAATTAAAATGTTACTCTGGGTGAGGTTTTTAAAAGCTGTTCTTTAAGAAAGTCTATAAATCAAAAATATATATTGTTAATCATTATTTAGCACATTATTAATTTAATTAGTTAATGTGCTGTAATATTTTATTTTAGTGGCTTTAAATACTTTACATTGCTTTATATTTATTTCTATCAAAGAATTTTTCATGTTGTTTTTAAAGATTCATAATAATGTATACTAGTAATAATCTAGATCTATGCCACAGTGCCAGAGATCGACATCTATGTGTGAAACGTTGCTAGTAGTAAGCATCCTTTTGCTCCACCACAAGCACAGACATGTAAGTTGACAGTTAGGTGTAAATCTACTTTACACAATGGTGAATAGAAAAAAGTATATTTTTACATGTTGATGCAGTAGTAGATTTTAACATGTAAATGTACCTTTGTCAGTCAAGTCCACCGTATCCACTAACATATTTTAATATCATTAATATGGCCACATCATGATACGTGTGGAGAGCAACATACCTTAAGAGAGTCAAGCTTAGGCCAAAATACTTACAGACATCCACCCAAACAGAAAATCAGTCAAAGAGGCTTCCACGCACACATCACTAAACATATAGGGCCTAATTCACAAAGGTAAACTTAGACCAAAAGTCTAAGTTTAGAACTGAAGTCTAAGTTTAGACCTAAAGTCTAACTTTACTACTAGTAACATTGGACTTTTGGTCTAAGTTTAGTAGTAGGGGAAGCCCGATTGTTTACCGGCACATCAGCTGTTCTCCTGGGACCAGGGGGACTCACTTCCCCAGGCTGCATTGCGCTTCACGCGC
This sequence comes from Triturus cristatus, assembly GCF_964204655.1. NCBI lineage: Eukaryota > Metazoa > Chordata > Amphibia > Caudata > Salamandridae > Triturus > Triturus cristatus. The sequence goes on along the minus strand of NC_140581.1, from coordinate 910,364,528 downwards.
ACCTGGCATCATCGGCAGCGCCAGGAGGCGCAGAATTAAAAGCTGAAGCGGGCTCCCGCAGCAGGGGAAGCCTGTTTGTTTACCGGCACATTAGCTGTTCTCCCGGGACCAGGGGGACTCACTGCCCCAGGCTGCATTGCGCTCCACATGCACCCGGCATCATCGGCAGCGCCAGGAGGCGCAGGATTAAAAGCTGAAGCTGTTTGTTTACCGGCACATCAGCTGTTCTCCCGGGACCAGGGGGACTCATTGCCCCAGGCTGCATTGCGCTCCACACGCACCCAGCATCATCGGCAGCCCCAGGAGGTGCAGGATTAAAAGCTGAAGTGGGCTCCCGCAGTGCGGAAAGCCTGTTTGTTTACCGGCACATCAGCTGTCCTCCTGGGACCAGTGGGACTCACTGCCCCAGGCTGCATTGCGCTCCACACGCACCACGCATCATCGGCAGCACCAGGAGGCGCAGGATTAAAAGCTGAAGCGGGCTCCCGCAGCGTGGGATGTGCGTGGGCCAAGGGCGGGCCGTCCTAACCCATCATCACCAGGAGGAGACAGGGCAGGGCCACCTCTCTTGGATTTGCGGCCATTTATCATTCTGGGTAGGACATTATTAGTGACATTGCCATGTTCATTCCCCGCCTATGCTGAATTGTGACATTTGTTCCAAATGATTATGTCCCAGTGGATTCCTTGAAACACTTTGAGAAAGCTTATACAGCGAGGACTTCCTGATGGTTCTAAACTGCACCTGGGAAGAATATTGTATACTGATAGGAGCTGACCCAATGCCCCCCTTTTGATAAACATTGCATTGACTCTTGTATGTACAGAACTTTGATGTTTAACTAGCAATTGTACCCCTATGTGCCCTTCAGATTGGGGATAATCTAAGCCTAAGTGTATGTGTTGTGGGTTCTAGCTGGAAAGACATACTCTAGTCCTGTCCTAGCATTGTAACGGGGAAACGCACTTGTGTTGCCAAGCAGACTCACACGCAAACAACCCCCTCTTCTGTGTTACCCCAAACCTCTATTGACAGAATGTTACAGAGGGTAATAGGGGTGGTTACATCAGAAATAGAGCTTACGGAAAGGCGTTAGTCACTAACTCCAGATCTTTGTCTTCCATTGACAGACCAATCTATTTCTAAAACCGCCACCCCTACTTCCTCACCCAGAGCAAATGAGGCCCCACTATCCCCACGATTAGAAGTTGCGTGGGTAATAGAAATCCAGGGGGGCGGTACTACTCTTACTACATGCAAGAATGGGAAGCGTAAGCAAGTAGGCGGGGGGGCACCTAAGAGAAAGAAAGTCAAAGGGGGGCCCGCAATTAGTATGGTACCCCCGGATATTTCTAACAAAAGTAGAGACTGTATAGTTAATACTCAAACAAACTCGGCCTATCCATCCTGGGTGCAGAATATGGTCAGTGACCTATTGGTGCAATTTAGAGTCATTGTGAATGAAGAGGTTGCCCCTATAATAGATCGTATCCATAAGCTAGAAACACTGGGGGATACTAGGAAAGCACACATGATGAGTGGAATTGACTCCAGTTGCCAGGTAGACACCTTAGGCCTGACACCTGTAGATAAGTTAGGGAAACTAAGGAGCCAGGACACTACCCTACGAGGCCCCAGAAGGCCTATTAATAACACTAATAAAAGTGATATAATCGGTAGGTCACCCCTACGTAGACCAGGCGCACAGCAGGTGCAAGCCCAGATGACCCATACAACATATAAGAATCTTAATTGTCAGGCTAGGAATGATAGCTTAACAACTATCAGGCAGAGTGAAAATGAAAGCACTACCATTTTAGCAGTGTCCAGTAAGTGCAGAGAAGGGTCTGGAGGGGAGATACAACTGGGGGTAGCATAGAAGCAATAAACCAACCCACTATAAATCTACCACCAGCCTCATGTCCCTATGTGGTCCTTTTGACTGGGGTGCCAGCACTTAAAAAGGGCCAATGAGAGTCACATTTGGATCTCAGGAACAAAAGCCTGTTTTGGTTGGCAACGTATAGGCAGTTTTTCTATGATAGGGCAGGAGAAATCTTAATGGTCCGTAGAGTTGGATAGGTGGGAAACAGTCCAAAGTCAAAGAACGGTGACTGCATAGTCATAAATTTCAATAATCCCCAAACTGTATGCTGCCTATTAAGTCAGAAAAACAGCCACCTTGAGCCCCACACAGAGATACAAGCGCTACCATTGGACCATTTCTACTCCCGCTGCTCCATACCAGATAGGCCTAGTAATTCTTTAAACCCTGGCAGGTGGTCACTGATTCAGCAGAGCAATGGCTGTCGATATCCTTCATTCAGACCCTTGCTCTCCGACATACCTGTAATTAATGGATTTGAGGGCCTTGAAGAAGTGGATTGACAAACACAGAAAGTGGGATCAGGCCCAGGGATGAGAATCGCAAGGTATCAACTAGAACCAAAAGAGATTGGTTGTGGCCAACCAGGGCTGTCCATCAGCCTTGGAGTAGGGGTAGATGCACTAGATCTGGCCATGTCAATAAAGCAGGTGGAAGTTCATATAGAAAGGTTAAGGGCTGTATCCTTTGGTCCACCAGTCTCCCCAACTCTTGATCTCCTTAAACCCAGTGTTGGGGCGGAAAACCAACACGCTAAGAGTTTTGGCAATCCTCCCTTGCCTATTTCAGGGGGTACTCTAACCCTTGATAGTCTTGTTCTTGAGGTGCCCAGAGTTAAACAGAACTTAGGGAGGAAGTTAAAGGGTCTATCCTGGAACGTTGCTGGCCTTAAAAGTAAACTGCCCTGCTCTGACTGGGGGCTTTTTGTGGAACAATTTGATACCTGCCTGTTCCCGGAAACATGGGCATGGGAAGACTCCCTAAGGGTGGGGTTTGCGTCATTTAACATCTTAGCCACCTCGGGAGGTAGGGGTAGACCATTTGGGGGCCTATGTATTTGGGTTGGCTCACATCTGGCCTGCACAGCCAAACAGTTGGACACTCTGTCCAACGATATTCATTGCGTTGTACTTAGTTTTCCAACAATGCTGGAAGTGGCCTTTATTAACATTTATTCCCGTCCGGTTAGTGTGAGTATGGAATCCCCGGCCTTTGAACAATTGAGTTCTTTCATTCCTACTCTCCCCCCAAATATATGGATGATAGTAGGAGAGATTTTAACTGCAAATTCGAGCCTTTACCAGATACGATTGGCACAATTTCTATTGAGGAGGAAGCACATTGGTTAATCTCTGAGCTGCAAATTCCACCAACCAAGGCCTGGTCTCCGTTGGCAATTCAGCACTTACACTGACACACTCTTTGAGAGCATGCAACGGACGCGTGGCCTCGGATACACCAGGGAACTTAACATTTAACAAAATAGGCCAAGCCTCGCTCCTGGATTACATCTTAGTGGAGACTAGGTTATGGCATAGAGTTTTTGACTTTGCTGTCCTTCCACGCCACAACAGTGACCATGATGCTCTATCTCTGGTATTGGAGTTGCCGAACCCAGAAATTGCTTTGGCCACCAGTATCCATGTAGATAATAGATTAGTGCTCTACAACAATAGGAGAAAAATTAAATGGGGGGCAATTCAGCAGTCACCGGGGAAACTGTCTGCACTATATGCAGTAGTAGTCCAGGTTCTAGTAGAACTGGGAGAAGTGTCCGAAATGGCAGGTAGCAATGTCCCTATTATTAATAAAGTTGCAGATCTACACGCTGGATTGGTACTTAAATTAGCCAATGTATTTTATCCTAATGTGTCAGTAAAGAGGGAAAAAAGGCCCATTCGATCATGGTTCAATAATAGTTGCCGTAAGGCAAAACGGGCTCTACTGGTGGCCATTAAAGCCAAAGATAACTCATTGACCACACAAATGAGGATGAGATACAAAGAGACCACCTGACTAGTGAGAGAGTCATGGGAAATGAATAGATGGTATGCTTTAAAATCTGCTCTGCTCACTAGAGAGGGAGTTCTGGTCCGTAGTCAGCACGGGCACCATGAGGGTAAGTCAGCATTAGAACCAAACATAGCTGCAGAAGCATGGGAAGAGCATTTTCAGGCTTTATACACCACAAAGAATGTATGTGGACCTCATGTGAACATACCCATAATTCTATCTAGGGTCACTCATGATGAAGCCACCGAGTTCACTTTGCTTAAAGTTGTTGATGCGATAAATAAGCTTCCCCCTGGCAAAGCCCCGGGCCTGGATAAGATCCTGGGCGATCTCTTCTGAGACAAACCAAAAATCTGGGGACCCTACCTACAGACTCTATTTAATGCTATTATGAAGGGCATGCCGATCCCTGAAACCTGGGCAGGGGCAGAAATAGTCCCAGTTTTCAAAAAAGGCTTACCACTTCTGCCAGCCAATTACAGACCAATCAGTTTGATCGATGTGACACCAAAGCTCTTTGCACGGGTGGTTCTTGATCGTCTACAGGGTTGGATGGAAGACAACGAGATACTAAGTCCATACCAAGCCGGATTCAGGAAGAACACTTCCACCGTTGATCAAATTATAGAATTCAACTTATATTTTGGAAAATGGTGAGAATGGAGGGTGGCAGCCTCTATTTGAGCTTCGTGGATCTGAAGACGGCCTTTGATGTGGTGCCTAGAGCAAAGCTATGGGAGGTACTTAGAGATATGGGGATTCCCCCTTACCTCCTGAGCATACTTATAAGATTGCATGAAGGCAATTTTGCCCAGGTCAGGTGTGGAAAAGGAGGTACTTGACCCTTTGTTTCCCAGTTAACAGAGGAGTAAGGCAGGGGTGTGTGCTCGCACCCACCATTTTTTGCCTCTTTGTCAATGCGCTGGTTGTCCAACTCACTGAGATCAAGGAAAATTACACCCCTAAACTGGCAGGCACCAAGGTTCCAGCAATAATGTTTGCGAATGATACCCTTCTTATGTCAAATCTCCTATGGGTATCCAGAGGGTATTAGATGGCTTTGCCATCTTCTGTAACACCAGGGGATTGGAGATCAATACCCAGAAGACAAAGTTCATGGTCTTCAATCCAACCAAGACATCCCGCCCTAACCCCTGTTTAGATGGCATCATGCTGGAAAGGGTGTCAGGTTTTGTATATTTAGGGGTGACCCTGACAGAAAATATGGAGTGGGGCCCACAAATTACCAAAGCTAAGCTCAAGTTAGCCCAGATTATTGGAGGAATTACAAAATTGCTGATAAACTCGTCCTCCAAATCTGCTGGGCCTATAGTGGAGATTTATAAGGCGCAAATCAGGGGTGCGACAATGTACGGGTTGAATTATGGGGGCACTGTTCTTGTGGAGACGTGAGTAAAGTAGAAAATAGCTTTATGAGACAGATTCTGGGTCTCCCTTTCAGTACCCCCCTTATTCCACTACGGCTGGATCTAGGAATTAGACCTATTGGGGAAGAGATAGGTCTTAGATCCCTAACTTTCTGGCGTAGATTATGTGTGACCCCGGAACTGGCAGTTTATAGAGCAGAATTAAAAGAGATACTGAGCCTCCCAGCAAAAATCCCCTGGTTTACTCACATAAAAGTAGAATGTAGCAGGTTGGGAAAACCAAGCTTGTGGAGTAATCCAGAGGAAGCATGTGCAGCAATCGCGCACTCTGATATGGTAAAAGCCTACAGGATGAATAAGCTAGCTGTTGTTCAAGGGAGTTCATCCATAGGACATTTGATGGCCCAATTGTTATTCTTGAAACACGAGTACAAGCTAGACCCCTTTTTAGATGACATCCACCCATTTATGGCAAGTAAACTATATGTCCAATTTAGACTGGGCATCTTGCCGCTTCGTGCTTTTACCTGTAAATGGTCAAACTCTGCTCTGCGAGACTGCCCAGCATGTAATCAGGAGGAGGAGTCGGAGCTCCATGTCTTCTTTTTTTGCCCTGGCTATAAACTAGTAAGGAAGCGTTGGTTTGTTCAATTGTGTAGGAATCTTGGGTTTGCACATTGTATGGAGGCATTCAGAGTTTTGAAGTCTGATACCCACAAGCCTATTGTTTTTACTGTTTCTCGATTCCTGACCTCTATGTGGCATAGGCGCTGTTTTTTTCTAAATTTGACAGCACAGCCACCAGCAGCACATTGTCCTTATTGTTTTAGGGCTTTTAAACTTACATTTTTTATTTTTTAGTGTTTTTAATTTTAAAATGAATTAAGTCCTATTGGATTGTTTAAATGCTGCATAAAATCAATGTTATTTGTATGCCACTTTGCTGGGTCTAACCTAGTGCTTGCTTTTTCTAGCTACCATTTCCGGTAATGTACTTACTTCGCACATGCACTTTAATGAGCCTATTGGATTTGGTTATGTACCATTGATGCAATTGCATTTTTGTAAGAGGGCTGGTAGATATTTTAATATTTTATACTGGATGGAATTGTAATGTATTGTGTATTCTTTGTATACTTTTAGGGTCGATTCAACCGAAATATAGTTTTTTGAACTGAGACTGAACTAAGTTAGACCAAAAGTCTAACTTTACTACTACTAAAGTTAGACTTTTGGTATAAGTTTAGACCAAAAGTCTAATTTCGACCAAAAGTCTAAATTTACTACTACTAAATATAGAATTTTGGTCTAAGTTAGACGTTTGGTCCAAACTTAGACCAAAAGTCTAACTTTAGTAGTAGTAAAGTTAGACTTTAGGTCGAAACTTAAACTTCAGGTCTAAACTTAGACTTTTGGTCTAAGTTTACCTTTGTGAATCAGGCCCTTGGTCACCCATACACACAGACCAACTGACATGTTATGTTATGCTGTTGCTTGTACAGTGCTTATGATACTCTAATGTGGCCTAAAATTGCTGGAGCTAAAGGAGTAGCAAAAAGAAGGGAGAGAAGGAGGGCAGGAAAAAGGAAAAAGGAAGCCTGTCTGATTAATGACAGCCACAAAGTCTTTGGCAACACTAAACATGGGCTCCAAGTTTGGGGGGGGTGTTTTGGGAGTGCACTATGGTAACCCTAGAGTCCTTCCACACACATCAAACACTAAAATCCAGTTTTAGGTAGTCCCTCTACTCCAAACAAAGTCAGAGACAAAAATCTAGTAGGACAAAGCTGAGGTTTCAGCAATTTGAAAGTGCACACACACAAAGGGCCCTATTACGAGTCTGGCAGTCCGAGGACCGCCAGACTTGTGGTGGCGGCTCCATCCACCGCCACACCAGCGGTCTGACCACCGCTGTTCCCTGGCGTTGGAGCGGCAGTCAGAGGCCATAGAATGCTTGGCCTGACTGCCACGCACCCACCAAGCATATTACGAGTTTCCTCTATGCCAGGGTTTTTGCGGCGGGTCTGATACCACCATGAAATCCCTGGCAGAGAAGAAACAAATGGAGCCCTACAGGGCACCCTGTGCCTCAAACATATGTGGATGCACACAGGGGGCCATGACATGTGCTCCCCTGTGTGCATGCGTATAGGTTTGTGCATGGCATGGACTTTCGAGTCCATGCCGTACAGGAACCTTGTAGTGCGGTCCCATTGCATTTTTTTCAGAGGCACCTCCACTATTTAAAGAGGTACCGCCATGGGACTACCTCACCACCCGCCTGCCAGACTGCCTGTCAGTCATGATCTGGTGAGCAGGGCGACCTTCGGCCGAGCAGTGGTGCAGCGGTATGCACCGCTCCACCGAAAGGTCGTAATAGGCCCCAAATTGTTTTTGCATTCTGTTTCCCTCCTTTGAAGTGTGCCCCAAATGCCATTAGAAAAACCTCAGCAAACCTGTCAAGCAGCTCTTGACACTCCAGGATTATCTGAACTGACACTGTGATGTCAACAAGAGGTTCCCTTGGATGGACAGCACTCTGGCTGGAGGGAAAATACAAGGGTGCAGGCCTGGGTGTTAGCTGCATCTACTTATGGCAGGTTGTGGTAGGGTGGACCCAGCCGTAGGCCAGCCTATTAAGGGCACAACACCTCCTCCAGAACCAAAAAAAGCCTTGTGTCCTTGTCCTGGGAGCAAGTTCACAGTTCATTCATACCCAGTGAAATGCTAATTACTAGCTAGCACAAGGGAGATAGAAAAATGTAGATTTAGCTTCCAGGGACCTCCGGCTGGGCAAATGTGACTTTCTAATAGTCATCTTTCAAAACTATTTATGGCTTTTTTGCCTTCACTAGTGAATTGGGCTTGTAATAATTAGTCAAAAAAGTCCAAAGATTAAGGGCCTCATTTATGCGTGCGTGAAAGCAGCGATGCGTCACTTCTCAGTGCGCCCTCCTTGCGACATGATGGATGCGTCATATTTACTGTATGACACATCATGTCGCAAGGAGTTACAGATACGTCAGTATTTCTGACGTATCTGTAGGCGCAAAAGTGACGCATTGCTGGAGTGTATCACTAAAGTGACGCAACTCCAGCAATGTGTCCTTTCACATGGGGCAAGCAAAAATAGATACCATGGATAGAGGAATAAATAGAGGGATGAACGCTGAATGAATTAAAAATTCATGTTCACTTAACCACTTCATGTACACCAAGCAAGATGTATTTAGGGATAAACCTTTTTATTTACAAACCATGTTATCAGGTGCTTTAACCTAATTTAGTATTATAAAGTTTCCAGACCTTAGAAAACAAGGATTTGTTGAACAAACCTTCCAACAAAAAATTTGTCCCCAATGTACTTGGGTTAAGCAAGCAACTGAATGATTTGTTTTTATATTCCTGCTTTCAGACAAACTAAATGTGTCTTGGTATTTGGCACGTGGATTAAAAAATACAAACTAATTGAGTTGAATTAAATTATTATGCCAAACATACCATCATATTGTTATTTTAGGGTTCTTGCTTTCAAGTGCATTACAGGTTTTTACAATGTGGGACTTTCAGGATTATTTTTTTTCCTGCTGACAATTATGGAATCATGGAATGCATTTCCATGAAGTGGTGAGGGATGTAACAGACTGTCCTGTACTTTGAACAACGGATATATTCAGTGTACATTCATACGACTCACAAAACTGATGGCTGTCTTAAAATACTCTTCTAAACTGCACTTGTCTCTACCAACACAAAAGACTGCCACTGAACACAACAGGTATACTGAATTAGAATATGTGAAAGTTGATCTACAATCCAATGCTTGTAAATTACTTTTGCTCAACCAATCATAGTGCCAACACTAGCTCACTCTTGTATATCAAATCAAATTATTTGCTGTGAACCTAAAAAAGCTTGTTGCAGAAAAACAGACATTGCTATAAGCGAAACTCACAAATATTGCTATGAATATATAGGTCTCAGTCCACAGGGATTATTCTTCCATGTGAAAAGAAAAGCACGAGGTGATGAAATACCTGCAAATCCAATCAGAGGTCAATAAGATTTGAACCACAAAAATAAATTCAGTTGAAGAAAATAAGGAACAAAGCAATATTTGCAGTCCCATTTTTTTTTAGCTGGAACACTATTAATCGTGGAAAGCTTGAAGGAGAACCTGGTCTATCTAATGAGTTAACAACATAAAAAAATCAGACTGAAACCATCATCTGCACAAAGCAAGTATTAGGAAAAACACAAAACAATTTAAAGCGATTAATCTGTAAAATTAACCAAACATAATTAGAGTCTCAAAGGAGGCTCATTGCTTCCATCATCGGTAAGCAAATTAAAGCCTAATTTAGACATGAACCGGAAAGATTTGTGTGTACTTAAGACTAGGGGCCATATGTAGGTAGGGACACATTTACCGACTCATAAATACAGAATTTTACCGATTCGGTATTTATGAATCGGTAAATGTGATGTAGGTAATCTATCGGTAATATTTACCGATTCGGTAAGGGTCGGTAATTTAGAATCGGTATTTACCGATTGGGTAATGATGCATGCCTTCCCATTGATTCCTATGGGCCAGGAGGCCCATAGGAATCAATGGGAAGCCAGTTACCATTACCGAATCGGTAAATACCGATTCGGTAATGGGGGGAGCACAGTCAAGGGTGGCATGGTGTCACATTGACACCCTGTTGCACCCCTGATTCCTGCATGTGTGCACATGTGGCAGACATACGTGCCCTAAGGGCATGTATGTCTGCCACATGGCACAGTTATTTCAGCAAAATATTGCTTTGTACAATGTATTCGGTATTTAGCACCAACCTATATTTGGTGCTAAATACCGAATTCTTTTCCCTAGACAACACTCATTTGAGTGTTACCTACATATCATTTCAGGATTCGGTATTTTCCGAATCGGTAAAATTACCGATTCGGTAATTTTACCGATTCGGTAAATTACCGAATCCTGAAATATGCACCCTACATAGCAAAAGCCAAAATACCGGTCAGTAACGGGTTATTTACCGAAAATCGGCCGTTACCGACCGGTATTTGGCTTTCTACATATGGCCCTAGATATTGCTACTGGCAGAGTCTGTAGTTAAAGAGTAAAGTATGTTGAATCAATGTTGCCTATTCCTCGTGAATACCATTGCTTTGTTCTACTTTGCATTCATTTATTGACACATTTTCTCGGGATGTTTTGTATAGTGGTAACATATCACCATAGTCCACTTTGAAACTACAGACAGGGAAAGATTAAGTTGACCGTAGTGAAGGAAAAGATGGGAGGTGAGGTGGAGAAAGTGGTGAATGGTGAATAAATGGGGAGAACAGATAAATATAACGGATAAGGGATCAATGTCCAGGAAGGAAGAGAAGGTGAAGGGAGAGGGATAGGCAAAAATAAATGAAAGACAAGGGCCACGTTAAAGGACGATAACTAAAAAAAGATATTTTTTCCTGAAATTGTGCCACGTGGTATCCTTGGGTCACGTTCAAGCATTTAGGGACATGTAGACCCAAAGGTTGTAACCCAGCAAGAGTATTGTGCATTAGAGAGGTAAGAAAATTAAGTGTCTCCAGATCAGGCATGATAACTATGTATTTTGAAAATCACTGATGAATTCATGATTCACAGTGTGAAGTCAGCTACAAATGACTATCAGAGTACTGTTGTCTACCCGTTTTCCTGGCTATTGTTGGTAGAAAATAAAAACTTCCCTTGGAACCCAGTCTATAACCAAAGGCCACCAATCAATCCACTTAACTCACCCACATCCACATGGATTCACTTATTAAAATACATGCCACCAAGACAGAAATTCCACATAAAGTTTTGATTAAAAATCAAACATCTCATCATAATTTTTTAATGTATTAAATAGAAAAATTTGTTAAGACAATTTACATCTAAAAAAAACAACCCTAATTTTGGTTTCCCCACATAGAGTGATACGTCGCATTAAAAAGACTCCAAGTGAAAACGCAAAAGGTACACAATGGACCCTTAAAATAAAAATGGGAGCCTCCTAATGTATAGTATGTGCAATTCTGTTACATCTGCTGATCCAGGAAAAAACATCAAGCCTAATTCCTGGTGAAGTTGATATCATTCATCACGTATCTCCTCGTAATTGGATTCAGTTAGGACAAGCGCTGATGCATTTTGGTGGACTATAATCAATGTACCCCACTTTCTTCAGGACAATACTATTTGGGTACAAATCTCAGACTTTTGAACCATGTCGCCGGGTAGCTAGAAAACAATACAAAAACATTTTAATACAAAAGAATAAATGGGTAAAACCTCATTAATAACATTAATCTAAAAAATAAACTTTATATATCATCTCTACTTGGTGGAAATCATAGATTACAAATGTGCATCCTCTCTTCTAGCAGTGACACCAATGATAAAATCATATACCACCGCAGTGGTCCACACCTCAAGATATTTTTAGTTTATTAAGTAAGGCATGGGGATACATAACATGGGTAAACATCATCCATCAGTCAAGTATGGCAACTTCATACAATGGTAATCAGGATGAGATGATACATTGTACATATCGGTGAGGATGGGGAGGGAAGGGAAGGATGGGAAGGTAGTCGTGGAGGGGCAGGGTAGGAGATAATTTCTAGGGGCCTCCGGGGGTTGCCAACATATGAGTTAAGGTAGTTCTGAGGATCAAGGACACTGGATGGGGACCTGCAGGTGGCAGGGCAGTACGGGCTTACGTCGCTGATGTGGAGCCAGCTCCCCGGTGGGCACTTTCTGTGGTGTCTACAGTGTTGTATGATACGGATGGGTGTGGGGGAATATGAGCATCCTGAATAAGAGATATCTTCTGTGTTGTATGGCAATGGGCTGGTGAGCAGGTATGGTATCTGGGTCCGGGTGTTGCAGGTTTTGTGTGGGGTGGAGGTCAAGGTTGGGTTGCAGAATGGGTAGGAAGTAAGGGTTACCCCCAGTTCTGCTATTAGTGGTATATCCATGTATCGTTGTATACATGTATGGGAGTATGATGAAAAGAAGGAGTAGAGAGGATGAAGATGAGAGGGCCGGGTTAATGTGTTGGCGGTCTCATCCACTGTCGTCAGAGTGAGGGTAATGGAAATCCATATCATTCAATGGTTCTGCATGTCCGAGGGAGAGAGAAGGGAGAGGGGAGGGGAGAGGGGGTAGGGGAAAGATTTGTGGAGGGCGGTGTCGGCAGAGTTGTGGGAGAGGATGTGAGGGAGAAAGGGGTGAGGATGAGGGAATGGGCTGGAGAGGGATTGGCGGGGGCAGGATAAGGGGTCAAAGGGTAGTAAGGGGTCAAGGTGGGGGAGGGGAGGGCAGGGTAGTACAGAAGTGGAGGGTTAGGAGGGGGTAAAACAGAGTGCCAGTACATGGGAAGCAGTGGAAATAGGAGGGGGGAGGAAGGAGGGGAGAGAGTGAGTAAGCATTCTATCCTATAGGGGTAGGCAGTTGTGCAGTGCAGTGCAGCCCAATTTAGTCCATATGGATGGACGGGGACTGGAGGGAGGGTGGGGGAGTGTGGGGAACCTGAGGCTCCTGCGGCATGGCGTCTGCCAGCATTCTTGTCATGCAGGAAAGTGACCACTTCTGGAGGAACAAATCGGTCTGGTCTTGCAAATTGTAAATAATGCGCTCATGCAAAGCTGCTTGGACCATGGCCATAAGCCAAGCCTCCCGCAATGAGGGTGCTGGTGACCTCCATTGGCGGAGGATGCATATCTTGGCCATGGCCAAGGCTGTGTGAAGGAGGCAGTGCTGTGGCTGTGAGAGTTCCAGTGAATTCCATACATCATGGAGGAGAATAGCTGAGGGGGTAAGTGGTAGGTGAAGAGGCATGGAGGTACTCAAGTCTGATACAACATACAACAGAAGGGTTGGATTGAAAGGCATTCACATATGATATGGGTTATGTCGCAGTGGGTGTTCAAGCATCTCCACCAGTTTGCATGTGGGAGGAGACCTGCTCAGTTCAGTTTCGTTGGTGTCCAATGCCAATTATGCAGCGTCTTAAAAAGGCAGAACTTCACATGGGCCTCCTTTGTGCCTCTATCCAGGGCCTCTATGGCATCTGTCCACTCGCCTTCTTCGTATGTGACTAGCAGATGGGCTTATTCATCTGGCGTAGAGAGTTTGCAATAGGGGTTGCGAGAAGAGGTGGGATAAAAGTGTTCGTACAGTCCTGACAGCACTTTTTTGGTTCTCCCATATGTGTAGATAGGACACTAATGGTGCGGGCTGTAGGGATAACGGGCGAGAACCCAAACAACCCCTCAGGCAGTGTTGCAATTGCATGTAGTGCCAGGTATGTGTCTGGTGGAGGCCGAATTCCTCCCGCAGCTGATCTAATGATTTGAGGTCTCCATTTAGTAGGAGCTCATCGAGAGTGTGGATACCTGCTTCCCTCCATTGGGTCCAGGACAGAGTCTGTCCGTCAATGCGTATCCTGGCACCACCCCACAAGTGGGCTTTCTCATGGAGTTGTGGGTACGTCCTGAGTAGGCGATGTGCGCACTGCCAGGCCTTATGCATAGCGTGCAACAATGGATGGGTCAGGTCAGATTGGCAGTCCCAGGCCCCATATAGGATAGAGAGGCCTGCGTTCGGAGGGAGTAAGTTCCGTTCAATGTGGACCCATTGTGGTGGGAAAGCTGAAGAGCAAGGGGGTAATGTTCCACTGATGGGAGGCCAAGGCCTCCACTTGAACGGCACGCCATCAACTTTATTGCGGATAGTCTGGGTTTCGAGGATCCCCACACAAAGGACCAAATCTAGGAGTGCATGAAGTGTAGTGTAGAGAAAGCAACTGGACTGGGAGCATCCCGAGTGTGTATTTGAAGTGCGGTAAGGTTACCATCCATACTGCCTGCACTCTGACCCGTATGGAGAACCCCAATACAGACCACTTCTCAAATTCTCGTTTCATCTGATCTAGAAGTGGGTCCAAATTGTGCTGGACCATCTACGCCATGCCTCTGTTCACCAGTACCCCCAGGTATTGGAGACTGGAGGTTTGCCAGCAGAAAGGGTAGCTGTCTATGGCTGTTTTTGTGGTGCCAGCCTAGATGGGAGGGGCTTCACTCTTGTCCCAATTTATTTAATAGCCAGAAAATGTCGAGAAGTTGTTGATGAATCCCAGTAAGGTCGGTAGGGATCGTTGCAGATCAGTTAGAGTGAGCAGAATGTCATCTGCACAAAGGTAAAGCTTGGAGTGGCCAATTGGGAGTGGGATACCCGCTATGCAGGCAAAGTTGCGGATGGTAGAGGCCAAAGGTTCCATGGCCAGAAGAAAGAGAAGTAGTGAGAGGGGACATCCCCGACGCGTTCTCCGGCGATTCGGGAAAGGGTCAGATAAGAAGCCCCCACAGTTGACCTGGATGGGTGGGCAGTCACAACAGTCACACCTTAATGATGAATTGGTCTCCTAGGCCAAAGCGCTCCATGACCGCAAATAGGTAGGTCCAGTCAATGCAGTTGAACACCTTTTCTGCATCGAGGGAGAGGGTCAACGCATCAGTCTGGACATCTTTGCCCGTCCAAAGAGTGTGTGCCAAGGTGCAAAGGTAGTTTCTGGAAGACCGGCCTGGTATGAAGCCTACTTGTGTGTGGTGTATCAGAGAGGAGAGGTCTTTGCACAGGCGGTATGTTAAAACATTGGCCAGTACTTTAATGTTGCAGTTTAGCAGGGTGATGGGCCTGTAGCTGCCACATAGTAGGGGGTCTCTCCCAGGTTTGGGCAGAACAGCAGTCACCGCCTTGTTAGACAGGGGTATCAGGGAGGATGGCCATTCTGCCTCCTGAAATGCAGCCTGCAGGGTGTCAACCATCTCTTCTCTGGACCCCTATAAAATTCTGCTGGGAAGTCATCTTCCCTGGATGCTTTATGTTAGGGTATCTTGGATATTGTGAGCCCTTTCTCCTCTTTGCTGAATTCCCCTTCTAGGAGCTCTTTACCCTTGGCCACGGGACAGGGGAGGTCCGCCTCTCTCAAGAAAGTAGTCATTCGGTCCTTTCCAACCAGTTCTTCCGGAGTGTAAAGAGATTTGTAGAATGAGGCAAACTGAATCACAATGTCTTAGGGGCTACTGACTTTATGGCAGGGATGGCCATGGCGGCTTCTAGTTGGCAGAGCTGTGCCACTAGTATACGGCCAGCTTTTTTCCCTTCTTCGTAGTGTCGCCCTTCCATCCGTTGCAAAGCATATTTGGCTTTAGAGGTGAAAAGGCTGTTTAGGGCTATCCGGGCCTGCTTTAGGGATCTGAGAGCACTTTTTTCCTTTTAATGTAATGTGTGAGGCCATTACCATTCCAGGACATAGCGCACAGAGGGTGTGAAGCGTATATATTGGGGACGGTGTAGTCAGCTGGAGGTCAAACCTCGCTTGATTCTGTTAGGGCACCGTAACGTGAACAGGTGTGGCAAGAGATAGTATTAGGAGCTGTGTTCAGGTGTGGTGCTGTTAGTGAAGAGGTGGTGTCAGCAGGCACAGGCGGAGGTAAGGTATTGGCGGTAAGAAAGTATGAATCCGAGTGGAAACACATAGGAGAGGCAGAGGTAGGCTGGAGCGACTGATATCATGAATAAGAAGGGAAGGCATGGGTTGGGAGTGCGATGGGAGGGTACACAGGGGTGGGGGGATATCCTGAGGCATGAAAAGGGGGGTGTTCTGAGGCGGCAACCAGTGTCTACGATAGGCAGGCACTAGTATATTGGGTGCAGATATCGGGGGAGATGGGTAGACGTGTGGTGGGAAAACAGAGGACGGGGAGGAACAGGGAGGGAGACGAATACCGGTAGCTGCTGCCAAGTGTGCAGCACGGGTGACACTGATCTGTGTACCGCGGGTCTAAACTCGTAGAGGCGGCGCCCCAAGGGAGCCTCATCTGTGAGACAGGGCGCTAATAGAGGTGGAACAGGGGGATTTAAACCAGATCTCTTGATTGGGGGTGATTTTGTTGGTTTTTTTTTGCATCCCGTCCATCATTTCTGTGTCTTTTTCTTTCTCGCCCAGACTGTGCCACTAGAATCAAGCTAGCCTGGCTGATATGGGGTAAAACCCAAAAACCGGTCCTAGGAAGCTTGTTTCTGGATCAGGGAGGACCTGGTTTGGCAGTTCGGGCTGGACTGTACTCATGAGGCATAGGGTCAAGACTGATTTGCAAATGGCTATGTCTAAACTGGGGTGGCATGGTGAGCAAAGGAGCAATGAATTAAACCCAGATCTCTTGACTAGGGGTGAATGTTTTGATTTGTTTTGCATTCCGTCCATCATTTGTGTGTCTTTTGCTTTCTCGCCCTAAATGCGCTGGCATGCCCAGACATGGGTCCCGTGCTCTCCATGACACTGGAATTAAGCTAGCCTGGCTGATGAGGGGTGAAACCCTGAAACCGGTTCTAGGTTGCTTGACAGTCCAAGGAGGACCTGGCCTCAGCAGTTCGGGCTGGTCTGTTCCCATAGGGAACAGTATCAAGACTGATTTGCATATGGCTGGGTCTAAACTGGAATGGCATGGGGAGCAAAAAAACAATGGATTTAGGCCCAGATCTCTGTACTAGGGTGAATGTATGACATTGTTCAGCATTCTGTCCATCAATTGTTCTTTTTGTATTTGTCACTGTAAGGCAGTTCCATGGAACAACAAAGAGTGTTTCTGGTGCGTGCACACTACTGATGAAGACAGCTCTACAACACCCAAGACAAATTCCAAGGTTGAGGTGCACTATCTTAGTCCTCATCTCTCAAGGGTGCAGGCACTCCGGAAAGTGGTGAATATGGTTAGTTTATGGTGGAAGTCCTTAGGAAAGTATTATCAAATGCCCCTCTTCAGAGTGGAGAAGAAAGGACGTGTGTACAGGAGACCATCAAGGTGGCAGCAAAGAGGTCGCTTAAACCTTTTTGCAAGGAGCTATCCCATGCTCGAAGAGAAGAATAGAACAGGAAGAGGTTGTCCGCTTAAGTTCATTCATTAACTGTAGAAGGCACAAGAAGGATAATAGAGCAAATAAATGTGACTGGAAAAATGATAGCTAATTTATCTACAAAGAAGCCTATGCAACAACCTGTAAGAGTGGATTTTTTCAACATCATAGAGGTGCTCATTCTTATCCAGACTATGGGAGGCATAAATG
The DNA here is from genome assembly GCF_964204655.1 of Triturus cristatus. Lineage (NCBI taxonomy): Eukaryota > Metazoa > Chordata > Amphibia > Caudata > Salamandridae > Triturus > Triturus cristatus. The sequence goes on along the minus strand of NC_140581.1, from coordinate 910,347,069 downwards.
ACTTTACAAGGGGAGGGAAAGCCCTGGATGTTGTACACAAGTAAATAGATGACATTTCCAAAGTGGCTAATTGTTGTTTAGTTACAGATAGAAGCCCTAAAAATTTAAATATCAAGCCTGGAGACAAGATTATCGACAGTGAATGGGGGTCTCAATAATGAGGGGCATTTGTCTTCCCATTTGAAGTTCACATTACAACATCCCAAGGGGCTGGTGAAGTTGAGATTGAGTGTATTTTCTGATTGGAGCATAAAGAGGAATCATTGGAAAATCCAAAGCATGCAGCAAACGTGAGAACTTTTGGAATACTACTGGAAGTGCAAAAATCTGATGCAAGAGTTAAAATGGACGACTTTCTTACACAACAGGTAAATCCAAATGGGAGCCCTATATTTCTGAAGCAAGTCACAAGACTGGAGTATAGCATATGAATCAGCAGTTCTGGAGACTGAGTGGCAGCCCTGGCTACACTGAATGATGACACAATGAGGTAGAAGATTCTCCAAGTTGCCACTATGAGGATGGAGGTTTGATATTTAGAAAGATTCTGTTGTTCCTGACATGATCACTGAGACCAAGAGAAGGAATTGTAGGGTCTGAGAAAAGATCTAGTAACCCTTCAAATCCATGATTAAATTCAAAGCACAAAGTTTAACAGGGTGAGAAAATATACATTTACCTAGGTCGAGGCAGATTCTGGTGCTAATGACTGCTAATGTTGGAGTGAATGGGAGTTTGGGCTGAGAGATAACAGTTCCTTTTGGGCAGATGACCTGCTAGTTTCACTTTCCATGGTGATTGCAAATAATTGATCTACTTGTGATGTTTCATGGAGTACATCATATTTCCTTTTCCATCAGTTGAACTCTCATTAGGGAGGAGTAAATCTAGATGGTACTTAGAAAGCAGGCCCACAAGCTTTTAGACTTTCATGTAAAACCACACTCCCCTCTACTTCCAAAGGGGTTGTAGTCAGAGTTTCAGTTACCATATAATTCACATTCTTTTAAACTGGCATTTGCATTGCATGGCTGTATTCCTTTCCAATGTGGTGCAGTTTCATTATTCTGAGATTGCAACGCCAATTTACTACTTTTTACTTGTGACAAAAAGTTCAATAACGCTGAAATAAAAAAGAGTCACTGCCACTGCCAGTATTTTTAAAAAAAGTATGCATGATGAATTATTATGAAGTGATAAAGCAGTCTTTAGCAAAAAAAGAAAAGGAAGTCAACAAAAATAAATGTGGGGAAACATGAGATAAACAAAACTATAAAACATTTTGAGCATCATAAACAATCCTAAATAGGAATCAAAGGAAAAACCAAGCAATCAGATTATCAATGCACCCTGTTACCAAGTTGTATGTTTATTGAGAAGCCTTTCCAGCCCTTCAACACTCATAGGTCTAAAAACAATATATTTATTGTAAATAAATCATGTATGAAATTAGCTGGACCGTTGTATAGTTGAAAAAACAATTACTTAATGGTCCATGGAAGATATTCAGAGAGCCATCCATCCAAAGTTTATCTGAAATTGACCTGGCGATGACTCCTCGAAAATGTGATTTTTTTTTTTTAAATAGGCTGTGGACAATGTGTTACTTTAAACTAGGTTATCAATGGATTTTCATAAGTTTGCAGCAGTTGGCCTTGTCAGACCACTGTCAAGAAAACAATTGTCTGTTGTCCAATTGAAAATTTAAATCAGGTTCTGCATCAATATTTCCAATGTTTTCCATATTTGACTCAGCTCACATGGCTGACTTACAATAACACAGTACAACATACTACAGGATTTCCTGCATTTTTGTTCAAGGTGTTCATTGAAGCTTATTGTCTTATGTTCTTCCTATTCAAAGTGTAACTCCTGCTCTAATTTCTTTTTCGACAGACATATTCTCTGATTCATTGTATGGTTTTGTGGTAATACATGATACAATTGAAGCTTGAAGTCATACACGTAGAGAAGTTCAATTTATTCTTATGTAGCAATAGTCCATGCTTCAGCCATAACAGCAGTACAAAATTGACCCAAGAGAATCATTCCGAGCCTTGAATCCAAACATTACTAGACAGAATACATAGAATATTCTAAACAAAAGCTAGAGCTGTAACACACATATTACACATCCTCCTCCCGTAACAATAAAACAGAGACCTAGAAATATACTGAGAACTCCTGTCTAAGATGATAATGTCATGGGCCACATGCTGGTGAAATAAATAGGCTAGAAATGAATTTGCCATCCTGCTGGCAGATGAAAGCCGCTTGAACAATGAAAAGTGAGCCATTGTAGAAAAGTAATCTACTGTACCCATTTTCACTCAGTTACCTACCACAGGGTGTAAGTTCACAATAATGTTGGTGGAAATCATGTTCTCTGTATGATGAGGAACATGCAAAGACTCCAGACAGTGAAAAGGCTTATTGTGGTCTGTCTTGGATTGCCCTCAAACTGGGCAGGATTTAACGTGAAATTCCACATCATTGCGAACAGTAGGCCGACAGAAGGAATATAGGACTAGTTCTTAGATTGGCTTAGCCCTACGATGACCTGCTACTGCAGTGTTGTGAAACATTTCCAGAACCTCATTTTGACATACCTTAGTGGGGTCAACAAGGTATGCTGGAAAAAAATGAGATTCTGGCAGTTAGGCAAGAGTGCTCTACTCTGCAATTATTAAGGTCTTCCGGAAAGAACTCAGGCCAAGGCGTCTCTCAGCAAACATAAGAAGCACCTTGCTAGACAGTCAAATTTATCATGAAGGAAAAAGGACAGGAGTCTCAGAGTTGTCAACCAAAATGTCCAGTTTAGACATCAGCAAGATCATTTTGTGTGCCAGGGAAATTACCAACACAAAAATCATATTGAACAAATAAATAGGCCCAGCTAACTTGTTTGTTGTGTCTGCATTGCATGCTCAGCAGAAACTGGAGGATTTGGTCGTTTTTACAAACCTCAAGGTTTTGACTGCTCCTAGTAAAATATGTTGACACTCCATAGAAGCATACTTAGGGGCCAAGAGCTTGTTGCGCATATGAATTCAGAGACATGCGAGAGACAAAAAAATAAGATGTTACACAAAGTTCTCTTTCTATAGCTGAAGTAGAACTAGTCCGACTGCAAAAGTGAAGCTTCAGTTACCTACGTTGTACATCTCGTTGCACATGCATGCTCGCGCATGGGAAGTCCTTGCAAGACGTACAACGTAGGGGTTTGCGACTGGTGAGGATGCAAGGATGGTGAGGAGGAGACCACGGCGAGTAGGAGGGCAGCCCAGAGATGCCAGAGCATGTAAGGGATTTTATTTTATTTTATTTTCAACTCCGCAGACCTCCATGTAGTGACACTCCATGAAATCTGCCCAGGGTTATGGAAAACACCTGGAGCAGTGGTAAGGCCAAATGGCATGACCTGATATTCATAACGTCCAGACGGCGGTCATCACTGTTTTTTTGTCTGGAGCAGATGGTAAACACCACAGTAGTCTAACTTTGTGAAACATTTAGCACCCTGGACAGACTCAAGGATGTGATTGATCCCGGAAGTGCATGAATATTGGAGCTGCGTCTTTGAAGCCTTAGACTTAATGACAGCAATCCACATAGAGCGCTCACCATTGCTAGCCTTGCTAGGGTTTGTCAAACTGCTGCCGGCCTCACACCGCAAGTACATTGCTTTCACACTGCTGATGGCCAAAAGGAGGGTGGCTTGTCATTGGGGCAAGGGGAGGGCACCTAAGTTTAAGGACTGGATAAATGACTTGGTATTCTGTCAGGAGCAGCTCTCTACTTATGCAGAGCTGTTGCCAGGAACCTCTCGGCCCAGGGACATATGGGGACCACTGACAACCTATCTCCTCACACACCCACGCGACGCCTAGAGAGCTGCTCCAGAGATGACTACATCTTAGGGCCTCCCTGCGGTGATTCCCCCACACATTGCTATAGTTGGATATCCGGTTTTGGCTGTACACCACTACTCTATGCACACTGCACTTACCGGAACACCGTCCTGCCATGAGTTACTTTGACCGATACGTGGCAGACGCTGTGGGAATATGTTTGGCCCTAATTAAGAGATGTAAAGTGAATGAGTAGTATTGAATGTAGTCGATTTGTCAGTTATCATATTCGCCTGTCTTAGAAACTGTTTACGAGACTGTCGATGAGAAATATGATATGCCTTAAGATTCCATGCAGTTATGTCATCCTACGATCTGTACTGCTAATTCAATTGTCATGTAATGTGTCTGATAATCCATTATGAGTATGAACGATGTACTGTGTTACTAAAACTCAATAATAAAAAAAAAAGGATGTGATTGATGAGTGGAAGTGGGTAACAGTCCTTAATCATCCCCTTATTCAATCCACGATAATCGATGCAGGGCCTTAGCTCCTTGGACTTTTCCGGTACAAGAAGAGACGAGCTTCAATGGATGATGTTGACTGGCCCAATAGGTAATTGTGAAGGTTTTCATCCAAATATTTCCTAAGAACCTGCTCCTCATGTAAAAACATTCTTTTATAGGGAATTATGGCTCTGGGTAGGGTCTGAATAATAATAATAATTCACATTTGTAAAGCGTGAACAATCACCCGTAAGGGTCTCTAGGCGCTGGGGGCCGTCGGGAAGATTAAGCAAGCTATTGCCCAGAGTCACATGGTGCTGGGCTAATCTGCCGCCGGTGCCGGGGATCGAACCGTGATCCCCAGATTCTAGAGTCAGTCACCCTGGCCGCGGCACCACACCTCTGCCTCCTGAATGGCACAATACAAATCTCTTTGTGGAGGGAGTGACACAGAACTAGGATTCTGAAGGATGTCAAGAAACTCTTGATAAGCTGTAGGAATAGACAATGTCTGGACTATGGTGGAATGAGACAGGTCTTCAGAAAGGTCTTATACCACTGAAGCTCCCAACCAAATAGAAATTGTCTCTACCTAACTAGGTGGAAAGAGAGATGACTCTGGTCTTCCAGGTACCTTAGTAATTGTTTTGATCCAGCCAGGGCATCCCAAGCACAATGGCATAGTTTAGAGATGTGATAAGATCATAGACAACCATCTCTTTATGATTTTGTCTGAAGACACCAAGAGAGGAATCAAGATGGGTCATGTCCATATACATTTTGGAGGTACCAGAATCGAATAAGACTGGAACAGAGACGAGCTGGACAGGATGGACTTGAAGATTTGAATCCAATATTAACAAGAATACACTGGATCCATTAGAGGAGCTGAAAGCTTGATGCTATAAAAATGAATAAGATTTATTGATATAGATTATGTTATAGATTCAAAACAGGTTAATAACTATGTTCTAATAAATAATAAACAAATACTAATTTTAACAGTCATTGATATTTATTTATATTTTGAACTATTTTAAATAAGTTAATTTAATTTAACATCATTTCCCATGGTATTTTAATTTAAGGTATTACCTTCCTTATTTTCTATTAGAGGTTGTTGCAGTACCAGTGGTTGGCCATGTGTAGTGCTGTACTTACTACAAAACTGTAAGCTACTATAAAAGTGTAAGTTACTACAAAAGTGCAGTTTGTGAATACCAAAAATTAATAAACATACTCAAAAGTCTTAACTTACTCAAAAGGGTAAGTTACCTTGGTGAATCAGGCCTATTTTTATTAATTCCCCATCTATGTACCTTGAAGAAATATGCATCATCAACGGACATATGTCTGGAGTTAAGTAAAACCCTTTGCTCACATCTATGTACTTACTTTCATGATATTCAGGTAGTTAGTATTATGGCTGCTATATTGAGACAGATAAATATTCCGGTGTTGATATTATGGTAGTAAACTGAAAATGCATGTGAGGGTGCAATAAACAATCAATCAAATATACAATTGCAAATTGAAAGAAAGTCTGAAAAGAATTCATAAGTACCTATATTAAAGAGACCAAGTGGGGATGAAAGACAAACTAGGAATTGGTAAAATACAACCCCTTGTAAGTCAAAATCTCCTATCAAGTATTAGACATCCATGTTCTTACAGAATTACCCATCACTCTATGGACTATAAGATGCCACACATACCTTGACATTAGTCTATTAAAAGCACTGTTTTCATGTTGGTAAATAGATTTTCAGTTTCTTAGAACCAGCTTCATAGAAACGGTGTGCTTCTTTAAAGCCAAACTGGTGAAACTCTGACTCTTTCTTGTCTTCCAACAAAAATGTTTGCAATAGTTTGACCACTTCTAAGCTTGATTTGATTTGATTTGATTTGAATGCCGTGGCGTCTTGGCGCTAACTGTGATACATGGATAGTGGACCCTGAACCTAGGTGTTTAGTTCTTGGCAAAAAGCCAAGATTTGAGTTCCTTCCTGAACCTCACCCAATTCGATTGGCAACGCAAAATGGATGGCATCTGGTTCCAAAGTTTTGCCGCGCAGAAAGACAGTGTGCGGCCCCCCATCTTACCTTGCATGTTTTAGGAACACAAACAAGGCCCTCCGTAGAGGATCTAAGAGTTCTATCAGGAAGATACCTAGTAAAGAGTTTCCGCACCTCCCCAGAAATACCTCCATGGAGGGCCTAATGTACTAAGCAAAGAGCTTAAAAATTAGCTCTTTGACGGACAGGGAGCCAATGTAATGTTCTAATGGCCTCTGAGGTGGGACGACCCTTGAGAATATTCATGAGTAGTCTAGCCGCTGCATTTTGCAGTGACTGTAGCTTCCTCTCCTGTGCCTTGCCAATTCCCACAAAAAGAGCGTTGCAATAATCCAGTTTAGATAAGAACAATGCAACTACAACTGTCTTTTGAAGCTCAGGTGCTATAAACAGAAACATTTTCCTCAAAGTTTTTAAGAGGAAGAAGCAGAAGGAAGTTAATTGGTTGACGTGGGTGGATAGATTAAGCTGCTCATCTAGGGTAACCCCTAGATTTTTAGCCTTAGTGACGGGGGTAGGACAGACTCCCGCCTCCATGGGCCACCAGTTGGTGTTCCATACCGATGGTCCTTTACCGAATTCTAGGACCTCGGTTTTATCCGTGTTTATTTTCAAAAAGTTTGAACTCATCCAACACATGATATCTTTCAAACATGCATGAAAGCCAATGGCTACTGTGTCTGAAGATTTGGCAACTGAGATGGTAAGCTGTGAGTCAACGGCTTACATGATCAGTGAAAACCCATGTTTCCTGACCAAGTTAGCCAATGAGGACACATACATGTTGAAGAGGGTTGGGGACAAAGCAGAACCCTGCGGAACACCACATGGGAGTTTGAAAGTTCCAGACTGTGTATTCTCCCAATGTATATTTTGTTGTCTGGCTTCTAAGAAGGAGGAAAGGAGATTCAATGCAATATCCTCCACCCCTATCTCTTTCAGCCGCTGCACCAACACCTTATGATTTACGGTGTCAAACGCCGCCGAAAGGTCTAATAGGACCAGAATTGCTCTGCCGCCTCCATCCACTATCCTCCGAATCTCCTCCGTTGCCAGCACCAACGCTGTTTCTGTCGAATGACAAGGCCTAAAGCCATGTTGTGTGCGGTCTAACAGAAGATTATCTTCTAGGTAGTGAATTAACTCCCTGTTTATGGCTTTTTCCAGACTTTTTGCTGGTAGCGATAGTCGGGAGATTGGCCGATAGTTTTTGGTTCTAGTGGGTCCAAGACCGGCTTTTTAAGAATTGGCCTTATATAGGCCTTTTTCCATGCCTCAGGATATTTACCTGTTTCAAGGACTTGATTTAAAAGAGGGGTAAGATGTGTACTGATGACCTTAGGGGCCAGAGGAAGAACTGCTGGGGGGCATGGATCATTTGGAGAACCAGATTTGGTGGATATCAGGAGGTCATGGACCTCCTCCACATTAAGTGTCCTGAAGCATACAAGTCTACCACTTGCTGCCCATACGTTTATATTTGGAGGATTACTATCGGGCATAGTATTAGCCGAGTTTAAGAGACCATCATAGATCACTTGTACTTTATTTTGAAAGAAATTGGCCATTACGTTGCAGAAGGCTTGGTTTGGTGTGAACTTAACTGAGTGTTGAGGTGTAACAAGTGTATGTACAGTTTTAAACAATTCCTTTGAGGAATGTGTTGCATCGCTTATTTTAGCAGTAAAATTAGCCCTTTTGGCTTTGACGATAGCCTGCTTATATTCCTCCAGACATTGATTATAGACTAGCTTATGCTCTGTACTATAATCTGTTCTCCAGATCCGTTCTGTCCGTCTACATTTCATTTTTATTATTTTTACCTCCGGACTGTACCAGGTTGCTGTTGCTGAGCTTGACTTCTGAAAACACCCTCTACCACATTGTATATAATTTAGTACAAAAGCACAGAAGATCTTCCAGTACACCTTTAGTAATTTTATACTTCCAAAACAAATCACTGTCTCACATTTATCTTCTTATCATGCATGCTGGAGTCCAACACAACCCATTGATGATTCTGATCTGTATCGTTCTGATCTGCTAATCAAGAGATATATGCTCTATATTGCCACTGCACCTTGACCAAGTTTCAAAGGTGATAGGATACAATAGGGTAGGATAGGTACGTTCACATCATCTCTAAAGGGATTTTAAGACTCTGCACAGGGCTTTTAATTGTCTGAAGATATGAGATTGCCCTGAATGAAGAACTGCAAGTGCTTCTGTATGTTGGAAATGGAGAAGACATTTTTTTTCCATTTCCTCCAGGATCATTGACATATTATCATTAAAAATAATATTGATTGACAAAAAAAGTCGCCCAGCAAATAGTGTTTACAAAAATATGCCCAGTCCATATTTAATTAGCCATAAGACAAATATTGATGACCAAAATGTTTGTGTTAAAAATATCTATTTCTACTAATATGAAAGACACAAATATCAGAAACAAAATTATAAATACCCATAAATTACTATTTGAAATGAAAGAAATATCAAATAGCATATTATTGACTATACTAATATCACAAAAAATATAGCAAAATATAAAAAGTACTATAATAAATCAATTTTACTATAAACAACTAATAAGAATAAAATTGACATAAGTATATCATCTAACTGCATTGCTAGAATGTTATTACATCAAAAAAGTAACTCATATAATAAAATTGAAATATGTTACCATGCATAACTGAATTAATAAATTATAGCTACTTAATACAATAAATATAATACATAAAATAAACATTAATAAGCAATATTAAACATAAGAATATAAATCCATAATAACACATAACAAAACACATATATATTAAACAATATAATGAAACACTAAGCCCATTATTATGGTAATGGTGGGAATGCAACCGACTTCCTGTTGGTTGAGGTCCAACCGACATTTAGTGGCTCATGTTGACCACTGCATTATGATGCACAGCAGTTGGAGGCAGCATGCAGAGAGACCGACCGACGATTCCGACAGGCTCAAGGAGCCCACCCGACCGTTGGTCGGAAAGTAATTCCCTGCAATGGGGCAGTGCCTGCTCAGGCATTGCCGTATGGATTACGATGTCCCTTTCAGACAGCCTTTCTATAGTGGTCTGACTGCCATAGAAAGGCTTTCGGAAACGGATTCTGGGGCCCCTAGCAGGGCCCCCATCCTCGCTCGGCCACCGCTATGAGGCCAGAGAAGCACCTATGGTGCACCCCCAAACATCCATGCATCGAGTAGCAGACACCAAATGTTGCCTGCCACATGGTGCATGGATGTTTTAAAAGTGCATTTTTCCTATTGCAGCTTGTGCTGTGACCCACTACTGTAAAGCAAACCAACCAATAAAAATATTTAAAGGAGCAGACACTTTCTTCACTTCCCACACCAAAATAGTAAAGCTGAAAGACACCAACACTCTGCCGGATTGCTAACAGAAGATCAAAGAAGAAAACTGGAAAAAAAATACACAATCTTCACAAGTACGATACAACATATAAATTACCATAATTTAAAGTAACCTATTTTTAAAATGTTAAGCTACAAATAACAAACCAAACTCACTATTTCTATTTGTTTACCAATCGTTAGGTACTAAAGAAAATATGTTATGTTACCAAATGTATAGAGCACGTGGCTGCCGCAGCAACAGGGTTTCCCAGTGCTGTTTCCAGATGAAATGGCAAATAGGGAGTCTGAGGCAGGTGGGTTATGCTGGTAAAAGCCAGGTCTTTACAGCCTTCCTGAAAGCCCTGTGGTTCTGAATACTCCTGATGGTACCCGGGGGGGCGTTCCAAAGGGCAGAAGCCAAGACACGGAATGACCACCCGCCCATGCCCTTCTGACTCGAGGGAAGTATGCCAAATGTTGATCTGAAGAGTGCAGCGTGCAGCTAGGGATGTAGGGAGTACGATGATCAGATAGTATGGGAGGAGCTTAGCTTGATCATTAAGAATTCTGTGGGAGATGCACAATGTCTTAAAGTGGATTCTCCTCTCCACGGGAAGCCAGTGCAGCTTGGGAATGGAGTTGGAGACTGAGCATGATTTAAGGGAGGGCAAATAGAGATCACGCTGAAGCATTTTGTGCCCTCTGAAGGCGATTGATCTCTGCTTTACTTGCGCCCAGGTACAGAGAGTTACAATAATCCAGTATAGAAAGAATGGTAGACTGGATAATGATCTGGCGGGTTTGAGCATCGAAGAACCCAAGCAGAGATCTAAGTCCACGTAGAAGTCCGAAACAGACACCAGCCACTGTCAATCAATCAATCAATACTTTATTCAATTTTACAGGTAAAATAATAAAAGATATAAAATATCATAAAAATGTATGCACAGTTTGTCAAAGTCAAAGTCATTCATATTTTAACACACCTGATAGAAAACATCGAAGACAAAAGCAGACAAATGGAGAATTTAAAAGCTGTAAAAACAATAAAGCAGGCCTGACTTGAGAATAATTCATTAACTTTAAAATTGGAAATAAAAATGTATGCCGCAAATTATTATATTTTGGACAACACACAGTGACATGTAAGGTATCATTAAACATTATATTATCACAACCACAGCGGGACAGGGCCAAATACGAGAAACAACTGTAATTAGAAGGGATGAGGCGAGGAAATAGGTTCAACCTGAAATAGGTCAACAGACGACATTGATAGCATGTCATGTTCCAGGCTAAATATGGTTCTATGTTACTGACAGTTTGTACTGAAATTGCATGCCGCATAGAGTGTTTTGATAATGCTAAATCCTCACACTCTTCCGCCCACTTTTCCCTAAGCGCTATTACTGCCTTTTTGCCCACAGAACGTGTTAATGCAGAGGGATTATCAAGCAGATCGGACCTCCCCAAGGCCCGCAGGTTAATGACCACATACGCCAGCCACGGGATCAGGAAAGGTTTTCCAAGTTTAAACAATCCTGCAGAATTAATCTGCTAAAACTAAGTTCCTCCTTTAACCAAATCAAGTTCTAGAGCTTTAAAGGTCCAACTTGTAGCTGGTCGATGAGAAAGTCTATACCTAGTTCCTCGTGGACAATTTCGAAGGATGTACTTTGGGGAACCCCTAAAAGACTTCTCAGAAATGTATTTTCAGCTACTTGAAGAGGGGTAACCCAACCATAACCCCAGATTCCACTATCGTAGCTCACTAAGGGTATGCACTTGGCCCTGTAAATTCCCAGGACCGATTTGATGTGCGTCCTAGACAACGGGAGAAATCTTTGATACTAAATGTCATTCTATTATAGGCCAAAACATTCTGGGATATAAGTGAGTACCACTTTAACTCTGAGTCTAGAAGAATCCCCAAATACTTAAAGTTTTCTACCTGACTGATATGTTGGCTTGTAACTATGTGTTTCATCGTTTTAGTGTTAGAGGGGCCAAGTTTCATAACGTGGGACTTAAAGAAATTTGTTGACAAATCAAGGCTGTTCATAAAATTGCTAAAAAGGTTGTTTTGCAGGCTATTAGCGGTACGGGTGATTAAAACAGTCATTTGCATAGAGCAAGGTGAGTATAAGTCGACCTCCGACTTTGGGGACGTCAACCCCTTGTACTAGTAAAGCTTGCTCTAAATGATTAATATAGAATATGAATAAAAAAGGAGCTAAAATACAGCCTTCATCTGTGTCTAAAAGGTCAAAGTACTATCAACCCAGACACCCAGTTTTTTTATGGTCTCCTTGGGCGGTGGGGGTACCCCCAACACAGCAGGCCATCAACGATTACTGCATAGATGGGTGACTCTTCCAAGGAGAAGTATCTACGATTTGTTAGCATTCAACTGAAAGCAATTGGCCGTCACCCAATCTGCATTGGCCACTATGTCATCCTGGAACTTGACCATGTTTTGGTCAGAGTTGTTTAACAAAGAGATCACACGCTGAGTATCATCAGCATAAGAAACAAGGGAGAGGCCCCTGCCTTTTGCTACCACTGGCAGGGGTTATATATATATATATATATATATATGTTAAATAGTGTAGGGATCAGAGCTGATCCCTGCAGCACCCCATGGCATACGGTATGACCCTGAGAGCCATGGGGGAGAAAACCCCTTGGAAGGATCTTTTCGATAAGAATGATGTGAACCAAGTTAGGGCGGTACCTCCAATGCCTATCTCCTGTAGGCGTTGCATCATAATCTTATGCGATACAGTGTCAAATGCGGCGCTGTGGTTGAGAAGGATCAGAGCTGAGGTATTGCCCTCATCCAGTGAGCCCCGCAAGTGTTCTGTGATGGCCAGAAGGGCGGATTCTGTGCCATGGCAGGGTCTAAATCCATTCTGCAAGGTGTCCAGTATTTCATTGGACTCCACGAGGGTCGGTTTTTAGAGCAGTGTGATAACCTTGGCGTGTTTCCATGGTGCAGGTGCCACTGCTCATGACAGAGACAGATTTATCAGTTCACAGAAAATAGATAAAAGCTGGGGTATAAACTTCTGAAACTGGTCCGGTTTAGGTGGGTCAGCTGGAGAGACCGATTTGATATAATTGCAGTGCATGTTCAATTCTTTATGGGATAGTGCTGGGAAGGAGAACAATGAGGGATCAGAGAGACTAGTCATAGCCTCAAGACCTTCATAACCAATAGTGGGAGGGAAGGTTTTATAGATACTCTCAACCTTCTTAACAAAAATGGTAGCTAGAGCCTCACATTGAGTGTTCGAGGTAATGGTAGGTTCGCTTGACAAGGAGGGGTTTCTAATGTCTTTGAGCAGAGAGAAAATGCTTTGAGCCGGGTTGCTGTTGTTTTTAATTTCTTTCTGCAAAGTAATCAGCTCTCGATTTACAGATGAGTTTATGATAGGTCTTAATGGCTGAATGGTATTGTGTCTTGAGGACAGGATCATAGAACCGTCTCTAGGCATTTTTCCAGTACCTTGCAGTTTTTTCCACCTGGGTTAGAGTCTCATTAAACCAAGAACTGACCTGTGTTTTACGACATTAAGTATATTGGGTGGGAATGCATTTGTCAAGAGTATGCATAAGACATTCGTGGAGAAGGCTGTTTGCTACTTCTGTATCAGAAGGCAATTTAGGCATCTGAGTAAGTAGGAGATCCTGAAAATGATTAGCGTCCAGCTTGTTCCAGGGGAATTTTAGAATAGGCTTGGGGTGGGCTCACGATGATGGGCTTTCACCCTGTAACGTCATAAAAATTAGAAAGTGGTCCGACCAGGCCATAGAGAGAGGTGAGCAAACTTTAAAGATGGTATTTTCGTGAACACGGGGTATAAGAGGTGTCCAGCTGAATGTGTAATGCTGGGGACGCATTGTACTTATTGACAGGCTGCGAGATCTTAAAAAAAAAAATGGCAATCTCAATGTCTTGCCGGCTTCCAGGTGGAGATTAAGATCTCCCATGATATTGAAGTTAGCAGACGTGGTCGCAAGTATGCTGGCTAAATTGGTTAGTGCTTCCCTAACCTTTTTTGAAGGGCCAGGGGGGCGATAGATGAGCAGTCCTGTTAGTGTGAAATTGCAGTTCAGTGTGACTTTAAAGAGGACACTTTCACAGTCAGAATTAGTCTCTCGAGTAAGACTACAAGAATTGCTGGTTTTAAAGATAACAGTGATGCCCCCTCCTCTACTACCTGTTCTATTAAGTTTCTTCATGGGATAGCCGTGAGGTAGGGCCAACAGCGGCTCAGATTCAGTATCAAGGGTAAGCCAAGTCTCTGTTAAAAAAAGAATATCAGGTACCTCATCTTGAGTCAGATCAAACACTTCTGCTTGCTGTTTTACCAATGTGGGGCAGTTAAGGCGAAAAAATTTGAAGGTATGCGAGGGAGGTGTCGCATTATGGCCGCCCATATCAATTTTAAACTCACATTGTCCACAGCAGAAATGACTATCCGTAGGAACCCAGACAAGGTTGGTGCATGGATTCATCAGGGCGCTAAAGGAAAGAAGCTTCTTGTGAGCATAAACCTGCCTGGCACCTGGCGACGTCAAGGTGCGGACTGTACAGACAGGCTTGCCTTTGGCATGCCAATGGTGAGCCCGCTACACTCCTCCACTGCACGTCTATGGTCCGGCCGTCAGAAAGTAGCCAGGGGGCACAACTGGCTCCTCCCGAGCTTGTGTATGATTGGACAAGGCCACCCATTCAGCGCAATGCAAGTGCCATAGCAGAAAGCGCAAAGACAAGTTAAAAAAAATAAAACAATCGGTAGCAGGAACTGCACAGAGAAGGCCAGCTGAACCTCACACACAACAGAGCATTTGTCTGCTCCATGTAAGTCAGGTATAAATGGAATCAGTGCATCCACGTCCGGCCTGCATAAAGTAGCCAAGGAGCACAACTGGCTCCTCCCGAGCTCGCGACTGAATGGGCACGGCCACCCAATCAACGCGATGCAAGTGCCATAGCAGGAAGCGCAAAGACAAGTTAAAGATAATTAAGGCAAGCGGTAGCACGAAGTGCACAGAGAAGGGCATCAGATCCTCACACACAACAGAGCCTCTGTCTGCTCCAAGGAAGTCAGGTACAAATGGCCACAAGGCATTACCTACCCTGGATGAAATTGCCCTGGGGCCCTGTTTGGGGCCCCTTCTGTCCTTTCCGCCATCCTTTTGGGAAAAAGGGGGTGGTGATGGACAGAGTTTCTGAATGATGCAGAATACTCTTACCAAGTCAAGAGATCATGGTTTTAATCCATCACCGTTTTTTAGCTCACTGCACCATCCCAGCTCAGAACCTGGCTACATGCAAATTAGTCTGTACCTGTCCCAGTGCATGATGGGAACGGGGCAAACCAAACTACCAAGCCAATTCTTATACTGGGAAGGAAACAAGCTTCCGGGGACCGGTTTCTGGCATCACAGCCTTCGTCGGCCCGGCTTGCCTGAATCCTGATGGTGCAATGAGCAAGGGACTCACGTCTGAGCATACCCTCCCACACAAAGTGTGGATAAAATCGATTTGGGAAAAAGGGGGTGGTGATGGACAGAGTTTCTGAATGATGCAGAATACTCTTACCAAGTCAAGAGATCATGGTTTTAATCCATCACCGTTTTTTAGCTCACTGCACCATCCCAGCTCAGAACCTGGCTACATGCAAATTAGTCTGTACCTGTCCCAGTGCATGATGGGAACAGGGCAAACCAAACTACCAAGCCAATTCTTATACTGGGAAGGAAACAAGCTTCCGGGGACCGGTTTCTGGCATCACAGCCTTCGTCGGCCCGGCTTGCCTGAATCCTGATGGTGCAATGAGCAAGGGACCATGATCTCCTGACTTGGTAAGAGTATTCTGCATCATTCAGAAACTCTGTCCATCACCACCCGCTTTTTCCCAAATCGGCTTTCCGCCATCCTTTTCATTGCGGGGTTCTCACCATGGAAAGGTTGTGGAAAAGGGAACTTGTAATCCTGAAGGTGGTGCCTTCTTCAGCACCACCTCCATTCACAGCAGCCTTCACCTCTGTGGCACCGTCGGGATCCAAGATCCTTTTGGTGTCGGTGATATTGTGTCAGGCTGGTTGCGGATTGACTGCTAAACTTGTAATCGGGTTGTTAGACCACATAGAATGTGGTGGGCGGGCTGCCACCACGGGTATGGCAGTCCCGCTGTGCTCGTATTGAGCCCCTAAGTGTAGAATATTGAACAGACAGCCAGTTTGCCTTTGAAATAAAAAAAATTAATTGCACTAATCTATGTCCTGTAACAGAGGTAGCTAACCACTACAACATGCTTATAGGAAGTACCTTTTACCAAAAAATTAAAGGCCTTATTTAAATGATTTGGCATAGGACAGCACCGCAAGAGTTTTTGCTGCTCTGCCCTATGCCAACTCGAAAGGGCAGGAATGCACCATATTTATGAGATAGTGTGAATGACTGTCCTCACAGCTAGAGCCAGCGCACAATATGGTGTGTAGCAGTAATGCAGGAACCCTTTCACCAAGGTGCAAGGGTGTCTGCGTTGTATGTAGGATTCTTTTTGAGCAGTAAGGGGCACCTTCATGCACAAAAACAATCAATGGAGGGTTTTTCCTCTTTCTATGTGTGGTGAAGGATGCAGCACACATAGAAAGAGGAAACAATGAGGAGACATAAACATATTTCTCCTCTTTACACCTTCACGTTTACGTTTTGACAGATTTACAGGTTTACAAATCCTTGTAAATCTGGTAATGCATCAAAACCCATGGGTGTTGCATGGGGACACCCACTGCAACACCCTTGGAACACCTCCCTGGTGCAATGTAAGGCAACGCAGCAACTTGCATTGCGTTGTCTTACACCATATCTACGAGGCAATGAAAAGTCATGCAAAGTGGCTTTGTGTGGCCTCGTAGATATGGGTCTGCACTCTGCGCCACAGGACCATCACAAAAAGTGACGCACTGGTGGCACAAGGGGACACAGATGTCAACCAAAATTTCACATTGTAGTGAGGGCTGCAATTTATATACGTACATTGCTAAGTTAGCATAACCGCGTTAGATGTTAGAAAGCCATCTTGCCACTTTTGCTGCTTTTGCACACAACACTGCAATTACATGTTATTGTTTGAGAAATGCTTGCTCGCCTTTTCTTCACATGAGAACTGTCTGTTCACATCCCTAGCCGTGAGCTGCGACCTTGGTCTGAACATTGTGTAAAGAAACAGTCTGGGTCGCTAGACGGTGTATGTTTTTGGGTTCAGGTTGATCGGCCCACCATTTAGCCATAACACGCACACAGCTGCAAATACCTGAGAGTCGAGCGCTTTTAATATTGCAGGCTGCATGCTTAACATTCGCATTCGGAAGAAGAGCTTTCCCAGGAGCAGAGTACACCTGATCCTGTGATGTGATTCCACTAAGCTGATCTTTACGGTATGGGGTTCCCCATTCAAGCCTAGCGACCTTCTATTAGTCTAATAATATTAGTTTACTAGCGAAAGGAAGGTGGCTGTATTCCACTGTCATTATATTATGATTTCTCCTTTTTTCATTTTCTATGGTATTGTAACTATGCTGATGGTTTTGATTTTAATCATTTGTCTGCTTATGTTAGCCAAAGTACTGCATCTTAGGACACGAGGTTTATAAAAAAACTCTTTAAACTTCACCGTGTCTCTGTTTACTCTTGTTGTGGACTGATATGAGAATAATAACGAATAGGTATTTCTGATTCCCACCATCCCTGAGAATACACTAAGTCGCTTGTTCTGGGTTGTCTATACATTGGGACCGCCGAGATAACTACAGATAACGAATGGGACACTGATGCTGGTCGGATAGGGGTTCTGGGTTCTGAGGTGAGTTTTTGGTACACCACAATTCACTGAGGTCCTGGTTTCCTGCGCATAGTTCTGTGCATGAGCAGAATCCCTGCAACATGGCGCACCTAACGTTTGGTCTATTGATCTGAAACGCCTTAGTAGTGCTTATATTAGTCCACGACACCCTCACTCTTGTTTCCGGATAACGGGAGTGACGGATTTTGACCTACCTGTTACTCACCTGATAGGTTCTTTCAAGCTTGATCATTAAAAAGGTTTCTTCTATTTCTGAACCCTTGTGCTACTGATTAAACTTGTTGTTGATCTTTTGTGTGTTCTTATGGCGGTCGAAATTGCTGCACATAGCCGTACACCCATGCGACGTCATTTGACGACGTATGGGGTGCCGGACGATGGGATGGCCGTTATTTTTGTGGTGAGTGCTGATGGAACCCATCCTTATGAGTTGTTCTACTCTTGGGTGACACTGCCAGCAGTGAATGCGGATGATAAAATGTTTCACTCGTATACTCACACGTGGGTCCCAGCCAATTATACGCCATATCGGACACTAGAGATCCCCCTTTCAGCCTGGCAGCACAGCATTTGGTTTAATGGCGCCCTTCCCCATACGGTTGCACCGGCTAGAATGGGCCCTTTGTCAATTCTAGGGGCCACATGGCCGGTGCTTGCCGGAATTACGCTTCACCCCCGCTATTTGACTATTGCGGTGGATGAACTTGCTTACGCTCCATACAACCCTTATTTCAGTATATAGGGCTTTAGTGCAATACGTTTCACGTAATGTGCAGGTGGGTCCTGCTGTTGCAGGACTACCTGCTGGTCACCCGGTGGTTGTTATTAGTCCCGTCATAGTTAATTCGGTGATGGGCAAGCGCCCCCAAAATAAGGATGATTTTCCTTATTGGCTTGCCGAGAAATTTGGACCAGCTGGAAGTCGTGTTTCCACACTCTACGGAGGTGGAGAAACACAGAATTCTCACCATTAGTTTGCCAAAAGACATTTTGCCTGATGTGTCAGATTGTGACAACTGGGGAAAGATCTTTGCCGCGGTCTACTCGAAGTGCTTCGGCACTCCGTCTATGGCCGTGCTGCCCTCCGTCAATATAAGTGTTCAAGATCAGCACGGACCGGAGGTGGCTGTAGAGTTGGGAATGAGGCTTGTCGGAGTATTCGACATCGTTGCCCCCCTCGTCCTTGGTAATCTCAAGGGAGATGCGGTACAATTCCAAGTGGCAAATGGTTTAGCCCGCGTCGCTGAACTCGATAATCCCAAAGAGCTACCTAAACTTATTGCGGAAGCTTATAAAACTATTGGCCGCAGTAGTTTGGAAGTTAAACCAACTGTAATCATTCCTGACTTGATACAACAAACTAGGGTGAGTTCGTCTAGTAAAGACGATCGTCCAGCTTTTCCAAAACAGAGTTGGAGAGCAAAGAAACAGGGAAAGCAGCAACAGAAACAGGGGTCTCGTCCTGCGTCTCCCGTACAGCAGACTAGTGAACGCACTTATGATTTGCACGATCGTACTAGTATTAAGTCGCCTGATAGATTTCAGGTTACTGAACAACGCTCTCCTTTTTCTTCACAGGAAACATCGGCCTCACAGTCCGGTGGCGGGGACCGTGGTAAAGGTCGGGGTGCACAACAAGGTCGTGAACAACCCCGTCAGGCTGACGGTAAAGGCAAGCAAGATGAGTTTGCACGTCAACGTCCCCCGTTTCAGAAGAAGAAAGTTGCTGCACTGACAGCAAGGTATGCCACAGATAGTGAGAACGCAGCTTCGGAACCTGACATGGGCCCTAACGCTGCTCGACAGCGCGGCAGAGGTTACAATAGTGCGGCAAGCACTGCGTCCATATCTGGAGGCGACAGCAACTGATACGTTCATTACCGTAGAAACTGCTGACACTAGAGTGGCTCCGTCCTAATTGAAGGTGACATACAACATACAATTCAAAGGATGTTTTGGGATAATCTGACCTCTTCTTATGACATTCTCCTAGCGGAGGCAGACTGGCCCCCGGCTTTCATTTTAGAAGCTCCTAGAGGGGAGGAGGTAATCCTCCCGTCCTTTGCACACACAGTGCCGAAGGACCAAGCTAAAAGGTTCGCTGAGGAGTGGGCTCTGGTGCTTGCACCGGCTTTGTATCGTACTCAGGTGGGCTGGGATAAATTGTCCCCCAGCCATGAGATTCCATTGTGGTCTATGCCCCAGCCACAACCCCAATATCCCATGCGTCGCGAAGCCAGACCTCACGTCGCGGCAATCCTTCAACAATTGGAATATCAAGGTGTTATTGAAACATGTGTGTCACCAATGAATAATCCTTTATTCACTGTGACGAAGCCTGATGGGTCGTACCGCCTGGTTTTGGATTACCGGCATTTAAACTCTCATTGCCGGATGTGCGCGTTACAAAATACTCACAGTTCGGCTCTCGTCGATAGTCTTGTGCGAAAAAGGTTTAAAACCACACTTGACATTTCCAATGGCTTTTACAGCCATAACCTGTCCTCTATTAGCAGTCAGTGGACAGCGTTTACTTCAGGCGGCAGACAAAAACAGTTTACAAGACTAGCCATGGGCTATAAAAACAGCCCTGGCGTCTTTGCCGCACGTGTAGTCTCTCTTTTAGAGAGCATAGATCCAGATGCGTTCTCGTTTGTCGATGATATCTATCTCACAGACGACGAGCTGTGGCCGCATCTGTGTCGCATTGATCGCATTATAGTTATGTTCGCAGGCTTCGGTTACAAATTCAATTTTGCGAAGTCTCACATTGCAGAGTATACAGTGTTGTTCTTGGGCTACGAACTCAACAATGAAGGTCGAGGATTGCCTCCGCACTTCCTGGAGAAGTGCGCATGCCTGCATGCTCCTACAACACTGAAGAAATTACAGTCTTTGCTGGGCTTTCTGAATTTCGGTCGTACGTATATTCCTGATTATGCCCAGCGTATCAAACCGCTTTATGCCTTGGTACTACCTACTTTTTCCAAATCATGCTGGCTGCTGGAGTATTCAGCTATTTTGCAATTACTGCAAGCTGATCTTCTTGCTTCAAAATACTTACTGACACGTGATAACCGCACTAACCTGGTAATACGGATTGTGCCTGGCACAGTGGGTTTCACGTACTTAACGTTCAATGAGGGCGACACCGTCCCCATTGCCTACAAATCATACCTGTACACTTCGGCTGAAATGCGTTTTTCCTCTGTCGAGAAAGTTCGTACGGCAGTACAGATAGCGATTCTCAAAGAACGAGCACTGTCGCAAGGAAAACGCATGTTGGTTGTCACGCCATATCCTGCCCTTGAGGCAGTGACCAAAGCGAGTGTACCAAATTCTAAAGCTTTGCATCCTCGGTGGATACAATGGGCCACTTCCTTGACATCGCCCGACGTCACCTATATCTTTGACGCCTCATTACAGACTCAGGAGTACTTACAGTATGAATTAGTTCATCCAGCTCCTCTGTCTTTGCGCCCACTCGAAGATTACCATTGTGTTATTTACACTGACGGTTCTGCACAACCGGCGACTGGATCGAAGCATGCCTATTCAGCAGCCTGCGCAATTGTGGTGGGTACTTTCATGAATGGTGAATTCCAATCTGATGTCGTGCAAACGCAGACATTGGGTGATTGTACCGCACAGTTGGCAGAGCTCCGTGCTCTGGTGCTTGCACTGGAGTTTGCGGATCCTCGGGTCACTACTCTTATAGTAAGTGAATTGTTTTATTGTGTTCAATCTTACAACGACAATCTACATTTTTGGTCTCAAAATGAATACCGTGATTCCAAAGGTAGCACAATTAAGCATAAAATGCTTTGGGTTCGAGTGGCAGAACTTAAAGAACATCTGCCTCTCGTGAATGTTATTCACACTCTCGGTCACCAAGGAGTTGGTGTCCACGCTGTCGGCAACAGCTTAGCTGATGAAGCAGCAAAAACAGCAGTGGCGACATATCTAGTAACAGCAGTTACAAGATCCAAAAGTAAGATTGATGATGACATTTTGGCAGCTATTGCTGCGACAGAAACGGGAAGTAATTACCCGAGAGGTTTCCCTTCTCGTTACCATTATCACTTAAGTCCTGATAAAGTCCCATTGGTGAGGATTAACGACGTTGGTGACAGATTGATTCCCAACGCGGACTGCAGACCATCGTTGATAACAGCAGCTCACGAAGGCCTTGCCTCTGCCCACGCCGGCGTTGCAGCTACTGTTTCTCTGTTACAACAACGTTACTGGTGGTTCAGTTTATATAAACAAGCTCGCGCTTATGTTCTTGATTGTGACATTTGCCAGCAGATTAAACCTTCAACTGCTGCGCGCCCACCACAAACTCAGTTGTACATATCTAATAAACCACTAGGGTGTGTTTATCTAGATCACTGTGGTCCTTTCACCTCTGATACTGCGTACAAGTACATCTTGGTTGCAGTGGATTCGTGCACACGTTTTCTGTGGGTATAGCCACAAAGGAGTGCTGATGCTCGTACTGTCATCAGGGATTTGCGTGTCTTTGTGGGAAGTTTTGCATGTGGTACCTTTCATTCTGATCAGGGCCCTGCGTTCGCCTCTAAGGCGTACAAAGAAGCCATGAGAAATTTGGGGGTCCAAGTCAAATTTACATCTCCCTACCGACCTGAGGGTAATAGTGTGGTGGAGCGAATGAACCGTGACTTAAAGCAATCTTTGACAGCTAGGGTTTTAGGCACTGGCCAGAACTAGCTAGCCCATCTGTATAATGTCCAACGTGCACTTAATAATCTCCCTAGAAGGTCTCTGGGTGGGCGGACCCCATACATGATGCTCTTTGACATACAAATGTTTGTCCCGGACCTTGATGGTCTAGACATGGCGGCGTCAGCCGCACCCTTTGACATAGATCATCACTGTGCTGTATTGCAGACTCTACAAGAAGCCAGGGACAGTCTCGCGAAGGAACACGTGCCCTCCACATCTGATGCTGGGCTTCAGAATCCGGTAGTTGGCTGACTACCTCGAGTTGGTGATCTGGTCCATGAGAAGGTGGAGAACAAGAAGGAGTTCGGCCTCTCTTATTGTGCACCGGTTCCAGCGCTTGGCGTGCAGGGTACACGAACAGTCATTTTACATCCACTTCCTGGTCGCAAGGATAACAGGTACATCTCTATTGACAATGTCAAGCTACAGCGAGTGGGCGATTCTTCTTAGTATGACTCCAGTGGTTTCTTGCCCTGCAATGCTGAGAAACTCTGTGTTGGCTCCAGCTTCTACCACCTTGTCTGATGTTGCCATCGAGATGCATACAGTTACTGGTCCTTTGTTGCTACCACCGGCTGGTGGTCTACCTGAAGATACTGAGAATGCTTATCCTGCAGATGTACCATTGCCTGTTTTACAATCCACCGCAGTTAACCAGTCACGGTTCTCCTTTGACACTAACTCAATGACTTCCAATGCCCCATCAAAAGTTTCAATTTTTGTTGTCTGGTTTAAAAGACATTTTTTAATTCCCCCTTGGACTTACATTTGGCTGGTGCTCGTATGTATTTTTTTGTTCATGTCCATTGGATTTGTGGTGGTATGTTTTTGTCTTGTGAATGGACACTACCTAAAAGAAAGGTCTACAATTAGACTAATTGATGGAACTTTGGCCCCCCACTCCTCATCACATATCATGAAAAGGGACCAGACTTTTGTGAATATTACTGCCTGGCCTGTGTTTGATGGGATCACGTGGGATGCTGTTAAATTTCAAATTCATGGTCCCACTGAAGTGATCAATGTGCCAAATGTATTTCGTGTTTCTATGGGTGATGTAGTTAAGCAAAGCATCCGCTCAGATGATTGGGATGTTCAAGCCATAGAAGCACTATTTTCTGATTTGAAATATTATGCTGCGTTTGATGCTGAGGATTTGTATTTAGATACTGCTAATTATGATGAGCAGTTTTGCTATCAACATTATGGCAATCATTTCCTTCATAAAGTCAATACGTTTAGAAATTTTGTAAATTACACGCAATGGGAACACTGTCCAGCGCCTAGGCTGGGCAGCTCCACCACGTTAGTGAACAAATTCACATATTTTTCTGATTTCAGTGTTTCAAACCCTGCCTCCTTTTACTTTAAGGTGGCAGCTGAGTCTACCTTGAAAGTTAGGCTGACACACACGAAATTGTTATATTCCAAATCATTTATGGATGATTTGCCAATCAGAGGTTATGATCTGTGGAAAGCAACTATCAATCTTAAATCGGTTTGGGGTTCTCAACCGTGGCAGGTACAAGGAACAGAAGCTTTGCATCGTGCCTGCCTCATCCCGAACCACATGTTTTTGAATTCGTCGATTTTTCAGACCACCTGCTTTGGATTGGCTACTTCTAAAAAATTAAATTCTCCCTCTACTCCGGATCTGGGTGCTTATCCTAATTGGGATAATCATACAGATCTGTCCCTGGATGCGTTGCAATCATACGTTTCTAACACATCCTTCAATATTTCCAAATTAAATCCGGAAGGATGGTTAATATGGCAAACGAGCTCAGATTCCTGTCAACATCGTTTTCTGGATTTAAATCAGGGGTATACGCAGATTAGTGTGGACCCCCGTTTTGAATCATCTAATACTGTAACTACCTACTCTGTAGGGAAGTTATGCCAATCTTGGCTGCAACATTCCAACTTAGCATCTGTTAAATTTAATTTATCATAATTACATGACAAAATAGATTTGAATGATTTTGTTAAGGGTCCTGCGGGTGGCAGGTCCAAAAGATGGGTGTATGCTGTTTATAATGAAGTTTGGAAGCTGTCACAAATTGAAGCTGCATCCAGATTACAAGCTATT
The DNA here is from genome assembly GCF_964204655.1 of Triturus cristatus. Classification (NCBI taxonomy): domain Eukaryota; kingdom Metazoa; phylum Chordata; class Amphibia; order Caudata; family Salamandridae; genus Triturus; species Triturus cristatus. The sequence goes on along the minus strand of NC_140581.1, from coordinate 910,322,529 downwards.
GATCAAGCAAATATGGAAAAAGTATTGGCTGTTATAGATAATAGCATTAACACCCTTTCTTCCAGAATATACACGTTAGATAATATCGTTTCATCTGTTGTTGACATTGTGCAGGATGATATGTCTGTTTTATATCATGGTCAAAATCAATTGCGTTCTATAATGCAATTTGCATGGACATTGCAAACGTTAAAGGCTGGGAAAGTCCCTTGGGACTACATGAATACTTCATCTTTGTTCCTTCCTTTTAATTTAACTGCAAAACAACAGTTCATGTCCATGAAGGATGCAACATACTCATTGCTGCACATTGAAAAGTTAGAACCTTTGCCTTTCTCTGTAGCCGAATTAAACTCCGCTGTGTGGCTTATCCATGGGTTAATCACATTACCATTTCCCCTGTTTAAGTTCAGTTCTTGCATGAAACATTATGTGCTAGGCAGATATGAACAACTGGGTACTGCCTTCCTGCATGAAGTTTGGTCACTCCCATTCACATACAGGTGCATCAGAGACAGTAAAGAGGTCTACTTAAAAGGTGAAGAGTGCACTTCCACTCCGGATCACTCTGTAGTATGTCGGCACATTCAATTGCATGGTGCATGCAATGTGCACGCTCCTAATTTAGTTTGCATCCTGAAAGGGATTCCAGTGCCAGCCATTACACCGTCATTCACGCTGCTGGCTAATGGTAGTTATTTGCTCTTAAATAATGAAGCTTGCTGTGGGATGTTGGTGGGAATTCCCTACATAGTGACTGTATCACAGAGAGTAGTCTGCTGTAACACCGTCCTTTTCCCACCCCCGCATGGGCGGCTCGATGTATCCATCTGGCCTTCCATTCCAACATTGAAAGCAGAGTACAACAAGATGAGCAGAATAAGGGCTCTATTGTCTCAAAAAGAAGTCGCGTTGACTTCGTCCCGGGAAACATTTGTCCTTCACGTAGCAAACACGCGCAAGCGCTTTTGAATACTGATCTCCCACTTCATTTTGGTGCCCTGATTCAGACTATCTTTAATACCTCGTCAACAAGTGGCCTGGCTCATTTTTTCAAAATTGTGGGTTCCGGCCTCGTGACCTCCTTCCAAACTATTTTTGGTGTGATCCCGGCATTTTTTCATTCTATTTTTTCCAGCGTCTTTGGAGGTCTCCTGTTGATTCTCGCTCTCGTGGCTGGGGTGCTGTTATTGGTCTGCTTACTACGCAATGGCTGCACAATTTGTGTCACACGACAGCCTGTCCCGGCTGCTCCATCTTCGTAACCGGATGCTTGAATACTATGGAACACTACCACTGGCAACCTTGAGGTTAGCCTATGGATTGTCCTTCAGGTTTTCCTACTTTACATGTGTACAACCTGTCTTTCATTGCCTAGAATGTCCGTTCCAATGGGCTCTGGATTTGTGCTTGTCAAACTCGGTGTCTCCCGCCCCGGATTATGATCATCTAATGAGTCCCTTAGTGGCTCATGAGTTGGACTGTTCTGGTGTCAGGATTATGGCCTGTTGAACGGCACATGGAGTCCTAGGGAATTGGGACATCGATACGGCTGCAGATGACTTCCTGGCAAGAAGTTATCTTGAAGAACATGCCAGTTGTCCTCTGATGGTACTAGAGGCTCCAGTTGTCGAAGAACATGTGTGTTCATTCCCCTTACTGAACTGGATGGCAGACAATTTTGCAGGACGTTCCAATGATTTCCTCTTGGAAGCCGTTACTACTTACTGTGCTTATACGTTAATGGATTAAGTTGGATGTCGTCCAAAATTCCTTCACACGACCTTTTACCTTTTTATTCGACATCCATCGATAATTTTTTTTCCCCTTTTTATGTTTTTTTTTTCTCTCTCTTTGATCCTTCACTGCCTTTATATGGATTTCCAATTTGTGCTCTTAGTTCCGTTCTATCGAACTTGAACTCTGCTTTCCTTAATTGAACCCATATTAGTTAGTGGTCCGATCAAGGGGGGGTGTAGTGAGGGCTGCAAATTTATATACGTACATTGCTAAGTTAGCATAACCGCGTTAGATGTTAGAAAGCCATCTTGCCACTTTTACTGCTTTTGCACACGACACTGCAGTTACATGTTATTATTTGAGAAATGCTTGCTCGCCTTTTCTTCACATGAGAACTGTCTGTTGTTCACATCCCTAGCCGTGAGCTGCGACCTGTGCATGTTTTTGGGTTCAGGTTGATCGTCCCACTATTTAGCCATAACACGCACACAGCTGCAAATACCTGAGAGTCGAGCGCTTTTAATATTGCAGGCTGCATGCTTAACATTCGCATTCGGAAGGAGAGCTTTCCCAGGAGCAGAGTACACCTGATCCTGTGATGTGATTCCACTAAGCTGATCTTTACGGTATGGGGGTCCCCATTCAAGCCTAGAGACCTTCTATTAGTCTAATAATATTAGTTTACTAGCAAAAGGAAGGTGGCTGTATTCCACTGTCATTATATTATGATTTCTCCTTTCATTTTCTATGGTATTGTAACTATGCTGATGGTTTCGATTTTAATCATTTGTCTGCTTATGTTAGCCAAAGTACTGCGTCTTATGACACGACGTTTATAAATAAACTCTTTAAACTTTACCGTGTCTCTGTTTACTCTTGTTTTGGACTGATATGAGAATAATAACGAATAGGTATTTCTGATTCCCACCATTCCTGAGAATACACTAAGTCGCTTGTTCTGGGTTGTCTATACATTGGGACCGCCAAGATAAATACGGATAACGAATGGGACACTGATGCTGCGCGGATAGGGGTTCTGGGTTCTGAGGTGACTTTTTGGTACACCACAATTCACTGAGGTCCTGGTTTCCTGCGCATAGTTCTGTGCATGAGCAGAATCCCTGCAACAATATATCATGGTGGAATGTCTACAATTGCACCATGGCTCAAGAAGCCAAAACCAACAACGCAGTAGAAGGATGTCACAATAAAGTTAGACTCTTTATTAACAACAAAGGAGTACGCTTCTTAAAGTCAACTGCAAAATCCCTATTACAAAACATCTACCTACCTACACACTAACCAACAAACCTTAACAAAGAGAAACACCACCATAACTTAACCAGTTGTGGAAAAAAATTAAGAGATTTATTTCTATACATCAGTCAAAAAACATATTTAGAACATAGAAAAGAAGACTGATAAAAAAATGTATGTTTAATATTTAATTACAAAACAGTATATCAACAACCAGAAATCACAGTGTTAGAAATAAACACAAAATAAATCCCACACATAGAAATGTAAAATAACACATTATATTTACACCAGGTACGCATAAATAAAGATATGCAACGCTTCCCACCCAGAAATGAATAGCTACAGCAGCCTTACAGTTCTGTAAAAAATAAAAATAAACTTCAAAGACCCCAAAAAAATGAAACAAAGAAAATGTGCAAAATAAATCCATCAAAGTAATCCAAACTCATTAGGAACCATAAAAATCAAAAAAGAAGATCCGCTCCAGGAAATTAGAAAATCAAAGGAAATTAAAGATAATAATGTTGGTTCAGTATAAACCAAACTAATTTCCTTGAAAAAAACCTATAAACCAAAGGTCCTTTGGATGACTTTTGATCCATACACCTGTAAATAAAACACTAAATACTCACCCTCACAAACGCTATCATCTACTGCACCATAAACATCTTACTAAAATGACAAAAATACAATTTATAAGATTAAAATATCTAAAATAACACAAGACTGCTACCAAACTCATAGTAAGCCTATGACACAACACTACCATATAAGGGAGCACAAACTACTATTAAATAACCCTCAAAATCAAAAGTAACAGTACAAGTCACATTATCTACATCTACCCACATACCCTGTCCTCCAAGCCCTATAGAAAATCTTTTAAAAGGTCTTACCTCATCTGACGATTAGCAGCAGGTAAACGAGACTCTTTCCCACCAAAACCAAATAAAAATGACAGAAATAGACCACAAAAGTACACTAAGGGCCTGATTACAAGTTTGGAAGTTTGGTGCCGGGTCGTCTCCACCACAGCACTGCCAAACTGGTGTTTGGGCCACCCGCCAGATAATGAGTGTTTTTCATGTCTGGCGGGCATTTTTTGATGTTCCCATAGAGGGGCCTCAGAAAGAAAATGGGCACCATAATGGGAACGCCAAAAACAGTTCCGGCATGGCATGTACTGGAAAGTCCATGTTGTGCAGGAACTAGGGTGCAATCCCACAGGTGGGCACCAGCTGTGCCTCCCTGCACACACCCCAGGGACCAGAGGCAACAGTGGGCTCTGTAGAGCCCCCTTTGCTTCCTCTCCGCCATGGTTTTCATGCAGGAGAAACCGCCATGAAAACCGTGGCGGAGAGGAAACTTGTAATATGCCTGGTGGGACTGCCGCATATTGCTGCCTCTACACTGTCACATCACCACCAGGGAACGGCGGTTTCCTAGCGGCTGCGACGGGCAATGGTGGTCTGACCACCCTGATTGTGATAGGGCAGTCAGAAGACCTCCACCTCCGCGACCCCTCGAGTCTGGTGGTCCACGGACTGCCAGACTCGTAATTGAGCCCTTACCGCTGAATGAAAACAAATAAAAAGACGAATTCCCTATAGAAAAACAATTGGACTTAACCCCAAAAATTTACTTTTTAAAAAATATATGTAACACGGTTATAAAAATTTGAAAACAATGTCAATACATTTGTTTAGACAATATGAAAGGTTATAATAATATAATAATAATAATATGTAAAGCATAATGTAAATAGTTCTATTAAAGTAGTTACTGTTATAACATAGTATTATTTATAATACCCTTACAATTAAAACCTGTTAAATAAAATGAATATAGAAAAAAAATACGTACTATTTTTACAAAAAAGTTTCCAAACATTAATATGTGAAAAGAAATAACTAAAATAAGTAAGTAATGTTAGAATTTTGTTTTTTTTAAATGTAAACATATACATTAATAAAATATAAAAAACAAATAAAAAAATAATATAATTAACATAAAATATGCCATTTAGTGTACCTTAAAAATACATTATTAATAATGCTGTTTGGGAAATATTCAATATTTAGGGCTTGATTAGGAGTTCCTCATAATATTCTGACCCATGAGCAAAGTCCGGTTTACGCATGGGTCATAATTACGTGTTTTAATGTATTCAACACATCTGATAATTATTGAATGATTTAAATAACTCATTCTTTGTTAAGTTTTGACAGATCAAACCTGGCAAAATTTAACACTACAAAACATATGGTATTTACAGTATCATGAGGATTTTGGTGTATTAAACACCAAAATCCGCTTGTTATTCCAAAGGCGCGCCAAAGGCAAGCCCGTCTGCGCCCGTCCGCGCCCAGCCAGGACCAGGGGCCAGAACCCCTGGCCCAGAATTGCAAGATGATTTAAGGTACTCGGCTTTGCAATTGTATGGACTGCTGCCCCCTACCACAGATAGATGCCTACATGCTATCGGCTTCACAGATGGCCCAACACGGTATGAACACCGTCATTTTGACCCGGCAAATTTTATATCAACACAGGCCAAAACACAGAGGCAAAATAAATACAAAATGCTGCTCCTGAACTGTAGGTCTCTCCAGAAACATGCAGGAGAAATCAATACCCTATTAGCGGAGGAACAACCAGAGATCCTGTTCCTCACAGAAACTTGGCTGCATTAGGACTCTGACCCAGATATAATAAAAGCCCTGGCTATCATATTTTAAGATCAGACAGAGAGAAAAATCACTTGAGGGGACGTGTTGAGACGGGAACTATTTAGACTGTGAAAGCATGTCATTCTCAATTTCTTTTACAGCAACTTGTTCCCTTTCAGGGACCCTAGTCTACCATCCCCCGGGCCCTTGTGGTGACTTCATAAAATCACAAATAGATTCCACCACCAGATTAGCATGTCAAACACCTAACTTTATTCTATTAGGCGATCTGAATCTACATGTAGAGAACACCACCAAGGGGGATGTAGCAGACCTAGTACATAGTCTCCAGGCCATTCAGCTAATACAAATCGTGTCAAGCCACACACATGAAAAGGGTCATATTTTGGAACCTGTTTTTTCAAATGACAAACAGCTCCACAGTGAAAGCCAAATCCCAGTGCCATGGTCTGCAATTTCCTAATTCCAGTGATCTGGAATACCTCATATCAGACAGTGGGGACGCAAAGGGACAAATCGTGGGCTCGCCCCTGGGAAAAATTATTGACAGAGGCTAGGTCCGAGACGCTGGAGAGATCCAGACCAGTGGAAGAAACCAATACAACTATAGCCTCTGATAACTACCACCATTGGATCAAATCCGCATTGGATGTCACGATCCCACAAGCTTTCCCAGGTTTGGACATGACCACACTATCACAACTCTTTGCCGAGGTTAAATCAGGCTCCCCCTTGATCCGGTACCCCTCTAAAAACTCTGTAAGATAGAAGGAACTGTTCTCCCGGTCTTGTTGGAGGTTTTAAATTCTTTGTTAGCGAGTGGACAGGTACCGCTGACTTGGAAACACGCCATGATAAAAGCACTCCTGAAAAAGCCTACCCTCGACCCACTTCTCTTTACTTCCGGCGACCAGTAAAATACTGGAAAAATATGTCAATAAACTCCTCTCTGAGCACCTGAAGAACCACTCTCTTCCGCATCCCACCCAGACAGGCTTCCGCCCAAGCCATGGGACAGAAACAGCTTTGTTAGCAGTTGTGGAGGAATCCAGAAAGATTCTTGATCAAGGAGGGACAGTGGCGGTCATCTTATTGGACCTAAGCTCCGCATTTGACACTGTCAATTATAACATTCTGATCGACAGGCTCAGAGTGGTCGGAGTCTCGGGCAAGGCCTTGTCTTGGATTACATCTTTCCTGAAGGATAGAACTTTCCAGGTGTTTGAGGGGGAGTTCACTTAAAAATGTTTACAGCTCTCGTGCAGAGTCCCCCAGGGCTCGGTATTGAGTCCCACTCTTTTTAATATATACCTTATACCACTGGCCGAATTAGTCATACCTTATGGGATTCAAATTATCACCGACGCGGATGATACACAATTGGTGGTAGCCGTAAAGCACCCTACGAAGTCACGGATCAATATTGAAGCATGTATGGAAGCGGTGGCCTTGTGAATGGATCAGTCTTGTCTCAAACTCAATGGAGACAAGATGGAGCTAATGATTTTAAGTAACCCCCCCACCGGGGTGGCTATAGAGGCAGCAGGAATAAGCTGGCCCAAATGCCTTGGTCCTCTACCAACTCCCAAAGAGCAGATAAAAAGTTTAGGAGTATGGCTAGATCAAACTCTTAACTTCAACAGCCAAGCAAAAAATCCTCCCACTGCTCCCAGTCCAGGCTCGAAAAGTGATAGTACAGGCATTGGTACTCTCACGGCTGGACTATGTGTACTCTCTTTATTTGGGCACCACAAAGGCCATTATAAAGAAAATAAAGGTGGTACAAAACTGTGCAGCTAGGCTTTTCTCGGCTGTGCCCCAAGGTGAGTCAGTGAAGCCTGTGCTAAGAAAACTTCCCTGGCTGCCAATTACAGAGCGAATCAAGTTCAAAGCTTTGTGTATAACTCATAAAACACTTTGGGGAACTGGTCCCAAGATAAATCAATCTCTGATGGCTTTTTACCAACCCACGAGACGCCTCCGTTCTGCAGATCAATTTTTGGCAGTGGTCCCAAAAATTAAGAGAGTACGATCAGGGGGCCGCATGTTCTCCTATAATGCAGCTAACCTCTGGAACGCCCTCCTGTTTCCATTACGTTCCACCCCAAACAATCTTACCTTTCGTAAACAGTTGAAGACTTGGCTGTTTAAAAGCTCATCATAATCAGCCTGCCTTCCAACTTTTCTTGTCACTGATAGCGCAGGATGCCTAAGGGTAGCCAGGTGCTCTATAAATACTTAATAATTATTATTCCCCGTGAACTCATAATAGGTGTTATTTATCACACCTGATAAATAACGTGCTCCAACTGACAAATAACGTACTTATCAGGTGAGATAAAAAACACAATAGCTCACAATTAGGCCCTTGACTTTTCACATCTAATATTCACACTGTAATGAAGCACATTAGGCAAAATATGGTATGCACTAAAGAGGTAACATTTTCTATTTCCACTCCAACCTAAACCATTTAGAGGAAGGTGTTGGACATTAACATGGCCACATTTATTAGTGCCACTCCAATTTAAGCCATTTAAAGGAAGGTGTTGAACACTAAAGTGGTGACATTTACTTTTCCCACTCCAATCTAAACCATTTTGGGTAAGATTTAGGACACCAAAGTGGTCACCTTTACTAGCGCCACTCCAACCAAAACCCTTTTAGAGAAGGTATGGGATACTAAATAGGTCACAATTGCTATTCTCACTCCACTCTAAGCCATTTAAAGGAAGGTATTGAAGGTCACATTTACTATTCCCACTCGAATCTAAACCATTTGCCTTAAAACCATTTGACAAATATTAGGCTAAACATGTTATACACTAAACGGGTCACCTTTACAATTCTGACTCCATCCTAAAACATTTCGGAGAAGGTGTTGGACACTAAATGGGTCAGCCGTATTATTAGCACTCCAATATAAACCACAATTTTTTAAAGCTTTTAACACAAAAGATAGCACAATAAATATTTATCAGTCAATAAAAATAAGTTTTTTATCATAATATATCAATGATTATATATATAACTTTGAACTCGTGACTACTACCCTCTGCTTCGCGCAGAAATGACGAGTGCAGACCAACAATGGTGCAATAAATATTTATTCCAGCAGTTTGTCTTGGCGCGTTTCGGACATTCAAGCGGCCTTGATCACATGACTGCGCTTGGCATCAACCCCAGTTTTTAAAGTGACAGTGCATATACACAACTATGAACATAGAAAAAATATTTGTAAAATACTTGTAGTGGGTCATTGAATAAAAATGTATAAATATTATCAACTTTATGTATGCTTAAATGCTTTTGGTGACATAATGATCACAGATCTAGATAAATCACATATTACCTGGACAATATAAGCTTTTTATATATATAAAGGCATAAATGCATTCCTGACCTCATTTCTACCATTCACAGGTGGTACAATCAATAATTTAAAGTGACAAAAACTTAGCGTGCTCCCTAAAGGTGAAATTAAAGAACTTATCCCCCTGTATAGTCCAAATAAATCGGAACAACACAGGACGATAGGTCTTATAAACATAATAAATAGGCCAGTTACCTATTTCCAGATATATCCATCTTTACAAATCAATAGTTTGTTAATGGGATGTTAATATAAAGGGTATGGTATATATTTTAGCCATTACCCCAAGAGGATCCATCTGCTGTTGTACATTATTTTACTTCATAGCTAATGCTATTTATGTACTTCAGAAAGCTCAAGTAGTTGCCATTTATTACAATCCCTACCTCCAAAAATAATAACCAAACTATTAAAGTGACTTCATGCTACAGTACTTGGAAATAAAGTGACTTGTGCCAATAAAGTGCTAATGCGGAAACAATCATTTATATATATATATATATATATATATATATATATATATATATATATATATATATTACCTACTGGCGGTCGCCAGTAGGTAGTTATAGTTAGGACCACGTTTCCATAGGAAAACCTCAACATTCTATTTTGAATAACTTTGGCGCCGGCCGACGAATCCTCGCGAATTTCTCAAAATAGGTGGGGCGCTACGCTCCGCTCCTACCCTGAAAGTCTCGGGGGGATCCGTCAAGCGGGGGCTGAGATAAAAGGGGGGTCCCAAAACGCGTTTTTCCCATGCATTTTTCCATAGGACCTTTAGAACGAGCTACAGCCCGAACGGCTGAACAGAATTACTCAAAATTTGGCAGAGAGGTAGTCCCTAGGTCAAGGAAGTGCCTTTTGTAGGTTTGGTGTAAATCTGTTCAGTAGATTCTGAGAAAATAGCCTTTAAATCAATATATATATCTGAGCCCGCTTACGGTACGCTTACCGTACGCTTACGGTAAGCGTACGGTGGCGTGCGCGAGCGCGATTCTGATTGGCTCTTAGATCTTAGTAAACATTCGAATCGGCCGAAACCAGGAAGCGGCGGCCGCCATTTTGTGTATTTCACTCTGAAAAAAAAGAGTGAAAACAAGGAAAGGGGGCAATGAGGAGAGTTACAGACCCCCTAACATTTGTAAGGGGGTCAAAGAAGGACAGAAAAGTACAAAAAAAACATTTATTGATTTTAAAAAAAATCACGGGGTACGCGTACGGTAAGCTTACGGTAAGCGTACGGTAGAAAAAAAAAAAAAAAAAATGAAAATCAGATTTAAGTGTTTAGATATTAGGGGGCTCTAAAAAGAGCCGTTGTGTTTATGAAATGATTTTTTAGTGGTACCTACAAGTAAGTACCGATGCAGAGTCTAAGGTTCAAGAGGAAGACTCTGTTCCCTTCATCATTGAAGTGCACACCATCTCCTCTATAAATGTCTTGCATGTCATAACGCAAGTTGTTGTGGTAAATGGCACCCATACCATAGTCACGGAGGAAAGCAGAAACAGATTTGTTGACGTGCTTTCTTGCTTTGTCATCGCACCGCGTGCCCACCGTGCGTGCACGGCACTAACTGCGTAAAGTGGGCGCGCGGTGCGCGAAGCGCACCGCGTGCTCACTGTGCGCGCACGGTGCGCGAAGCGCACCGTGCGCGCACGGAACGAACTGCGTTAAGTGGGCGCGCACGCCACGAATGGCGTAAAGTAACTTAGCATTTAAAAAACCGTACAAATTCACTGAAAAAACCATAGGTTTCACACACGTTATAGTTAGGAATTAGCATTTAAAAAACCTTGCAAATTCACTGAAAAAACCATAGGTTTCACACATGTTATAGTTAGCGGAAATTTTACTGATAAAAAACCAATGAAATTCCCCCGTTATAGTTAGTGCAGGCAACTATAACTCACGCGACCGCAATCTTCTGCTGATGACATATGTGTCTTTATGAAAAAAAAATATTTGTAATATATGTATAGCTAAAAATGTATGGAAGAAGACATGGGCAAATAAGTGTCTAAATACAGTATTAGCATCAGCAGAGGATTGCGGTCGCGTGAGTTATAGTTGCCTGCACTAACTATAACGGGGGAATTTCATTGGTTTTTTATCAGTAAAATTTCCGCTAACTATAACATGTGTGAAACCTATGGTTTTTTCAGTGAATATATATATATGTATATATATATCTCCTTTGTGTTGCAGATATGCCAACATAAACCAACTCTTAGTTTTTAACTCTTCTTCAGACGTGCGGACATAGTTGATGTTAACGAGCTATAAAAGAACAATATAAATATCAAATACAGAGGGACCCCACTTAAAGATAAGAAACTACCCTCCTGTCTAAAAAATAACCACCAAGGCCTGGATCATAAATAGATTTTGTGCAAAGATATAGTTCCTAAAAGGGTCTTAGATTAGGATAAAATGATCTAAAAAATGCATCATAACATCTGTATTTTACATAGTAAAACCATCATGTATTACATCTTAATTCAAATTGACTAGGTTAGTGGTCAAGCTCCATATAGTTAAATGTTATAAGTAAATCTGTAAGTCCTCATAGAAATGTATGGAGATCTTCTGTTGCATTGAGCCCACCCAGAGACTTGGAATCTAATTTCAAAATATAACTTGTTTCCAGGTGATGCAATTTTGCCTCTCTATCGCCCCCTCTTTTTGCCACAGGTATAGCTTCAATGGCAAAATAACGAAGATGTTGTGGGTTGCTATCGTGTACCGCCTGAAAATGTCTCGCAACTGGGTAACTCTGATCCTTATTGGATATTGCCCTTAGATGCTGCAGGATACGCTTATGAACTGCCAACTTAGTGCTGCCAACATACTTTAAATGACAGTCACATTCCAGAACATAGACGCAATATTCCGTCTTACAAGTTAAATGTTGTTTAATTTCCCTCACTGTTCTGGAAAAGGCTGTAGTATACGTTTTTGTGTTACTCCCAAATTGACATGCTCTGTACGATAGACATTTAAAAAATCCCTTTCTAGTGGTTAACCACATTTCTTTCCGAAAGCTCTCCTGACTGTTCTTGGCCAACATATTTCCCATACTCATCGATCTTCTAAAGGAGATTGACGGATTTGAGGGCATAAGGTCACCTATTACTGGGTCATCCTGAATAAAGTTCCAATTATGTCTAATAATGCTCCGCAATTCGTTTTCCTGTTTGGAATATGTTGAAATAAGCCTGACCGGTTGCATCTTATCTTGTACAGTCAGCTGTGGTGTTTTGAATCTATACACAAGGAGATCTTCCCTGGACTTTTCTTGGGATTTTTTCATGGTAGCCTGCACTATTTTAGAGCTCTACCCTCTAGCTAAAAACCTGGCACTACTCTCCATTTGTTTGACTCTCGCATCCTCCGGATCACTACAGATTCAGCGGATGCGGAGCATCTCCCCATAGGGGATGCTGTTGATTAAATGTTGAGGGTGTGCACTTGACGCATGTAAAAGTGTATTACCTGCCGTTGGTTTTCTAAAAAGGGTAGTTGTTAAAACATTATTTTTTATTAGGACTTGAACATCTAAAAAGGTCACTGAGTACTTACTGATGTTAAAAGTAAACTTGAGATTAAGATCATTTTGATTGATTTCATCTATAAAATTTACCACACTCTCCTCACTTCCTCGCCGCACAATAAAAAGATCATCTATAAAGCGCATCCAAGAGACAATTTTAGTGGTATAGACATGTTCAAACTGACGCATGAGGACCAGTTCCTCCCACCAGCCCATAAACAAACAGGCATAGCTGGGGGAGAAACTGGCCCCCATCGCGACACCCTGTACCTGTTGATAAAACTGGCCGTTAAAAAGGAATTGGTTGTTTTCCAAGCTAAAAGATAACATGTCTAATAACATTCGAGTATGTTGCGCATAAACCATTGGTCTCGTGTTTAAAAAGTACTCAACTGCTCTCAACCCGTCTTGATGTTTTATGCAGGTATAAAGAGAGCATACATCTAGTGTTACAAGCAATAAGTCTGAGCCCCAGGATAAGTCTTTGGTTTTTGTTAAAAAGTCACTCGTATCCTGTACATATGACTTAAGATTCTTCATATGGGGTTGTAAAAAATAATCTATATATTTGGAAAGGTTTTCCAGTGGCCCATCACAGGCCGCAATGATTGGACTGCCTGGTGGTACATTCATATTTTTATGGACTTTTATAATATATATATACGGCACCAATGGATGTTCTTTCTTAATGAATTTGTATTCATCCCAACTCAAAAGTCCCAAATTTTTCCATCCCAACGAGTTTTTAATAACCCTGGGCGAGACACTACGCTTCGCCCACGTAGTGTACGTAGCACTGCCTGCTTCGCAGTTTTCGAAGTAGGCGAAGCAGGCTAGCGCTACGCACACCCAGGGCGAAGCGTAGCTGCCTGCCGCTGCCACCCACCTCCCGCCCACCTTTTAAATCAAACCCCCGCATTTACAATAAATACAAAATTAAAGAAACTTACCTGAAACGCGGCGTCTCCGGGGCTCCCTCTTCCATTTCAAACTTCTTCTGACAAATGCGCATGCGCGGACGCCCGCGCATGCGCATTTGTCAGAAGAAGTTGGGAATGGAAGAGGGAGCCCCGGAGACGCCGCGTTTCAGGTAAGTTTCTTTAATTTTGTATTTATTGTAAATGCGGGGGTTTGATTTAAACGGAGGGCGGGCGGGAGGCGGGTGGCGCGTAGTGGGGCTACGCGAAGCACGTAGTGTGCGTAGATTTGGGCACACTACGTGCTGCTTCACGTAGCCCCACTACGCCCACTACGCCCACCCTTAGTTTTTAAACAAAGACTCTTGCGTTGCCTTGCATTTAAGTGGAGTACTCCTTCTATAACACTGAACCTCATTTAACTGTTTGTATGCTTCCTTTAAATATTCTTTCTTCAGCCAGAGGACGATATTACCACCTTTATTTAAGGTTTGTATAACCACTTCCTCATTTTGCAACTTTAGAATCAATTGGTTGTACTTCCTTTGTTCAGTTGTATACTTTCTTTTACCTCTATTCATGGCGAGTGTTAGTTTTTTAATCTGCCCTACTACGTGGTCACTGAAAGAGTCTGCCATGCTCGATTTGCAATAACATTAACCATCACTTAACTGTCTAATCCCTTCCGCTGAGAAAATTAGAGTCAAGATATATAATTGATTTAGAAAGTTTAGCACCTAATGGTCTAAACTCAAGTGAAGAGCTGGCGATCCACTTGCATGAGAAGTAATGAACAACTGACTGTCAAAGAGTAATATAATGCTTTCAGTAATTTTAATCTTTTATATTTTAGGTGGTGGCACTTCATCTATCTACTGTCTGAAAATTCTTTGTGGCCATATGTAATATCACTAACTGTGACAGACTGAGACGCTTGGATCTAAGTATTGATGTCTACTTTAACCCACTTGGGTGAAGGAAGTTGACTGTAATTATTGGTACTATTGTTTTATTGAATCCACAGCCCACTAGGGCTTGAATTGATATGCGGTAAACCTATGTGTGTGGAGCTTGACTATAGGGGTGAGGCCCATTTACTGCATAATATGTGACATCATAATCATGTACTGTTATCATTAGAATGTAATCCATGGCTTATAATACTACATAAGTTGATTTACTTGATGTATAAAGTGTGATATGCATGTATTTGCAATATATCAGCTTAAATCGTGCTTAGGCATGTTATCAGTCGTACACATTACAAAATGGCCGCCACAGTAGCATTTATACACAGGTTGTGTAAGAGTCCTTCGTTTATTTTGTAAAGATTGAATATAATCACGTTAACAATGAGCTTCGGTAAACGTGATCAAGGCGTAAAGCCGAAACGCGTAGTTTCAAACTTGCCATTTAATACAAATATTTTTTCAGCACGTGAAGGTGTCCGAGTGGTTTCTGTGGATTACACCAACTTTTGTGTACGTAATATAAAGATTTCCGGCGTCTTTTTCTCGGACCGCCCACGACATCCTGGATTTTGTGACCGGAAGTTGTGGATCGATATATATATATATATATATATATATATATATATATATATATATATATATATATATATATATATATATATATATATATATTCACCCATAGGTTCCAGGGGTGTTATAGTTAGCTGGACTTTTCACTTGTACAAAACCATTGAAATTCCCCCGTTATAGTTAGTTCAGCTAACTATAACTCGCGCGCCCGCAATGCACTGCTGATGACGTCACATATTACATCACTCATGACATAGTCAGTGACATCACTCATGACATCACTGATGACATCTCAAATGACATCACTAATGACATCACTGATGACATCATCCTTGTGATAGAGTGGCAGACCTCCTCTCACCCTAATATAACCTTTGATACACACATTCAAAAATAGAGACTAACATTTTCAAAACAATGGACATACCAATACCAGTTACAACAACCTCTTCAGTAATTCTAAGATCCACATACACATCCACTCATTCAGCAACAGTCCTATACAGTCACTCATACATGTACTCACTCATAATATGTACTCATACACCTATACATCCTGTTACACAATGCCACTCATCCATAGAGTTACTCACACACATAGTCACTCATGCTAATAAAGAATCAAACATACATTTACTTGCATATACAGTTATACACACACCACCACACTTACTTCTACGGACACTTACACATACTTAGTCTTTTAAACAATCACTTATAGAAACACATACTTATTCATACAGGAACTCTTTCAATCTCTCACTCTCACATATACTCACTTATATACACCAATAGTCACATATACTAGTTTAAAACATATGTAGTTACTCATAAAGACACTATTGAGACAGTCATTCACTCAATAACACACCCATACACACACTCATCCACCCATACAGTCCTGCACACATGCTGTCTTCAACACATACAAACAGTGAGTCACTCATTCATGCACCTATGCACTACGTAATACCCCCCACCGAACCATGCAGACACTCAGACTGATACTCAAAAAACCAACTAATAACCTATATAGACACCCATGTAGCTACTCACCAACCCATGCAGCCACTTATACACAAAGTGAGAGACTGATACAGATATTTACATATTTAAACATTACTCACTAAGCCATGTATTCACTATGATACACTTAATCAGTCAGTTACACAATCAATTTTTCAAAAACAAATCATTCATTTAGACACTTATATACCCATTTATTCTTCCATCGACCTTGAGATATACATATATAAAACATATTTAATTTTCAGAAAAACAGACATTCACTCAATGATGTAATCAGTGATGTCATCAGTGATGTCATCAGTGATGTCATTTGAGATGTCATCAGTGATGTCATGAGTGATGTCACTGACCATGTCATGAGTGATGTAATATGTGACGTCATCAGCAGTGCATTGCGGGCGCGCGAGTTATAGTTAGCTGAACTAACTATAACGGGGGAATTTCAATGGTTTTGTACAAGTGAAAAGTCCAGCTAACTATAACACCCCAGAAACCTATGGTTTTTTCAGTGAATTTCTGAGGTTTTTTAAATGCTAATTCCTAACTATAACGTGCCTGAAACCTATGGTTTTTTCTCTGAATTTCAAAGGTTTTTTAAATGCTAATTTCTAACTATGCCTACAGAGATAGGACATGTGAAGAAAGAAGAAAAAATGCACAGAAAGAAAAAAAAGATGTGCAGAAAGAAGCAACAGAAGTCCTCAAAGACGAAGAAAAGTGCAGGAAGAAGGATAACATGCAGAAAGAACAAAAAGAAGAGCAGAAAGAATCCTTGTTGCAAAATCATCCTGTACCCTCAACTTTTTCAGACGGATACTGGTGGTAACTGAGTCTGACTAACCAGTCCTAGAGCCAGTGCTATGTTAAAAGACACTTAGAATACAGTGAAAACACCTACATACACTAGGGAACATTATGCGTTGGGGTCCCCCTGTGATTAGCATGACCTCCTCTGTAAGCCCCTAGTATATAATAGGGCAGGGGGATTAAAACTACCTCTTAAAACAGGCCACAGGGCGTTTTTGCACACGTTAACTCAGGCCCCGTCCCCTCCCTTCACCACTGTGTAAACACGCCCTGTGTCCGTTTTTAGGTGGGAGATTAAGTTCATTTGAATCCTGAGGGTCCCTAGGGTCCAACTAGCCCACTAGGTACCTCCAGTAAGTGCCACAGAGCTGCGTTGCAGAGAGGTGTAAAAAGTGGCACAGCCTGGACCACCTCTCTGCAATGCAGCTCAGTGGCGCTTACTGGAAGCACTTGGTGGGCTAGTTAGCCCCCAGGGGCCCTCAGTATTGAAGGGAAATTATATCCCCAATTTAAAACGTGCCATAGTGCGTGTTTGCACACGTCACCTCAGGCCCCGTCCCCTCCCTTCACCACTGTGTAAACGCGCCCTGTGGCTGTTCTAAGTTGAGAGATTAAGTCCCCTTGAATCCTAAGGGTCCCTAGGGTCAAACTAGACCACTAGGTACCTCCAGTAAGCACCACAGAGCTGCGCTGCAGAGAGGTGTAAAAAGGGGCTTGGCCTCAGAACACCTGTCTGCAGCGCAGCTCCCTGGCGCATACTGGAGATGCCTGTTGGGCTAGTTGGCCCTCAGGGACCCTCAGTATTGAAGAGGAATTAATTCCCCAACTTACAACTCGCCAGGGGGCGCGTTTGCAGAGTGCTGCAAGGAGGGGGCGTGGCCTCCGGCACGATGCCAGTCTTTTATTTATTTTAATTTTTTAAGAAGGAGGGCTGTGTGGTTCCCCTTCTTATTCTAATTTATTGGCCCTGATGACCCCATCCCCCAGGGCCTGTCTCCTAATTATATTTTTTTACCCCAATCCCCAGGGCCGGCCACTGTTTTTTATTATTTTTAAAAAATATATATTTATAGACACACCTAGGACATGCTGGACAAACCGTACGTACCTATCACCATGACGATTTGAGTGATATTCATTAAAAGGCGACTATGCATACAATGAATCCACGTGGAATGTATTTACACCACTAGTGAAGCTCTGACATGTCTGATGCCCTACCGTGCCTAATCCCGGTAGACACCCTTGTCGTTTATTTATACAAACATGGGTAGCTATTGACGGGCACATTTAATACACATGCACACCAAGCCATTCAAAGGGGATTCGACAAAAATTCGACCAAAACTATGTAAGAAACCGCCCTCACGGTTAATAAAACACACATCCACTGCCGGATGTGTAATACTTTTTATTTTACTCTCTGGAAAGGGGACGAACATCACTTGAGAGTCACAGCGCGCTCCTGGCAGAGCCCAATGCTGTGTTACACCCACCATTGCCTGCCGAGTGCCACACACCTCTGTGTTGTTTTCCACCAGCTAGTGCATATGCTATGACACTCTCTAGCCCATGTGCACTGTAACACCACCCCGTGAATATGTCATGCCACACTTGTCTTCGCACGGGTTATATTGCCCCATCTAACGTGCCTTCCTCGATGTCTATGTTATAACGCACAGTGCTATGCCATACATATTACAATCTGGGATCCATATCTTTGTCACAGTGCATATGCAACGTTACACTCCCCAGCACATATTTTATATTACAACTTTAGAGACTAGTTAGGTTACACAACACTGCCCTGTGCATATTACACTCCAAGGCGCACATCGCATAGCACGCGCTAGTGCCTGTGCTATCTCGCGCTCTCCAATGAATCTGTCATTGCGCACAATGTATTGCATATTATATTTCACGCCCGGTTCACCTTATATCACACTTTTTGGTGCATAGTTTATACCATACACTATATCTAGTTTTCATTTTCAATCGTGCTCTCAGGACTATGTTCTATATAACACTGTGTTCACCTACCCTTTTCACGGGCATTACATTTTGCGATAGGGGGTGGAGGGTCAGGGGGTGTTTCTGCCAAGTGAGCCCGGAGTCACAGTCACAAACGTCCTCTGTTGTGTGAATCCATGGACTAGCCTCCTCCCTCCTGCCATGCATGGTCTGATGTGCTGCCACTGCCCTCAATTTAGTATGATGTACCAGTCCCCTCCTCCTGCCCTCCATTGCCCAATTCTATGCCCCATCATTGACCTCCTGCTTAAACTCTGTGCTTAGCTTGCTGCCCCTATTCTCCTTCCCCCTGCCCTCCGATGTCTTTGTGCATGCCCCTGCTCCATCCTTTTTGCCCACCATGTTCCATGGACCTGCCACTCCTATCTACTCTGAGTGTTCTGTTGAGCTGCCACTCCCCTCCCACCTGCCTAGCATTGTCAGATGACTGTAACCTGTCCCTGCCACCTCCACCCTGCCTGTCCACATGCCATGCTCCTATCCTCTTCCTCCTGTCCTACATGGTCCATTGTACTGCCACACCCTTCTGCCCTCCCTGGTCTGTTGTGCTGCAACTGCTCCTCCTGCCTGCCCCATGCGGTCCGTTGTGAGGCCCCTTCCCCTGAACTTTCTTGTCTGTGCACAGGTCCTGACCCTCCCTTCTATCCTCCATCGTCCTTTGTGCAAGCCCCTGCACCCTCCTTCTTGCCCATCATAGCCATTGTGCTGCCACTAACCCTCCCACTTGCCATGCATGGTCTTCTGTGCTGCCATGGCCCCTCCCACCTTCCCTGTGTGGTCAGTTAGCTGCCCCTGACCCCCACACACCTTCCCTCCATGGTCTGTGTGTATGCCATCACAGTCTCACTGTTGCTCTTCATGGTGTGTCTTGCTTCTATTGCCCATCCTGCCTGACCTCCATGGCTATCTTGCTGCTCCAGCCCTGCCCCCTTGCCCCCAGCCCTCTGTTTACATGTGCAGACCCCTACTCTCTCCCTCCTGGCTTGTCTGTTCCATTGTAATGCCCCTGATCCATCCCTCCTGCCCTTTATGGTCTGTTATGCTGCAGCTTTCTCTCCTGTCTGTCCATTATGGTCAGCTAGCTACCATTGCCTCTTGCCCCTCTGTTCTCTGTTGTCCATGTGCATGGTCCTGTCCCCTCCCTCTTGCTTTCTATGGATTGTTGTGCTGCACTCCCGTCCCGCATGCCCTGTGTGGTGTATTGTGCTGCTGCAAACCCTGATGCCTGCCCTGCAGGGTCAGTTTGGTGCACCTCTCCATGTACCTCCTGTCCTCTGTTATCCAAGTCCATGTCCCTACCCCATTTCCTTCCATGATCCAATGTACCATACTTGCGAACATTTTGAACTTGGTAAGAGGGAGATTTTGAAAAAAAACTGGGGTATTGATCTTCCCCTTTGAGTTACATTGAAAAAGAGGAGATTGTAGACAGGAGACAGATCAAATAAAGCCCATTTGAGCCTTAAAACATTGGACGTTTCCTGGCTGAATCGGGTCTGTTGGCATGTATGGTTGTACTACCATTGCCCCTTCCTTTTGCCCACAATGGTCTATTACATTGCCACAGCCTCTCTTGCAAGTCCTGTATTGTTGGTTTGTTGCCCCTGCCCCCCTTTCCACTGCCCTCCATAGTCTGTTGTGCTGCCACGGCCCTTCCTGCCTGCTCAGTGTGGTTAAATTGTTGCCTTTGCACCCTCCTACCTGCCTTTAATTTTCAGAGTCCGTGCCCCTGGCCTCTGCCTCTCAACAGTATCCTAATGAACAACTAGATTGCTAACATTCTATATTTATTACAAAAGTGTGGAACGCCTGACGTCATCTTGATGTAATCAAAACTGTAATACCTAGAGCATTTCCTTTAGAAATTACATATATGAGAGGGTCTTATTGGCATCAAAATTATGGTTAGTGCTCTAAAAGACTAAAATAAGGACATATTTTCTGAGTTTTCAAATAGCGACAAAGCACTTTTAAATTATTTGTTATCTTTATGTTTTTTTATCCAGTTGACCACTTGATTAAATGTTGCACTTAGGGGAGAGGATGTGGTGTTACTTCCAGAACTGCAGACTTTGCAACTGGGGAACCAGGTTGGAGTTTCTGCTTCAGCTCGACATTCTGTGATTCTGGTCAAATCACTTAGTCTCCCCATGTCAACAACCAAAATGAATTTGTTCTTGTGTGATGTAACCAATGCTCATGTAAAGCACTCCAATACCTGACAAGTCTGCACTATATAACACTGCAAAAACACAAAATAATAAGTGTTTTGCACACTTCTGTCATTGGGCTATATTTGGGCTACATCTGGGTGATTTTGGGCTACATTTGGGCTCTTTTGTCTCCGGTGGCCATCTTGGGAGATTTATTTGTTATGAAGTTTCCTAATTTCCTCATGTACTGCAGTCTCCTCAGTAGGAAATGCTTTCAGTTTTTTACTTTGATTCTATCATGAAGGTATTCAGATATGTCACACATTTGCCATAAATTCTGAAAGTTAGCACTCTAGTTGCTCATTAGATCACTGTAGTAAAACTACTGTTCACCATGGAAGTCTGCTCCTGGTATTAAAAGTGCATGTTTCAGTCTGCATGCCAGAATTTTTTAATGAAATAGAAGAGGATTTGAGAAGTCACTCAAAATGTGCCCTCATTTTCTTTCTTCAGCATTAATCATAATTTCTATGGCAAAATGAACCCCCTCATTGTGTTCCTTTTTAAATTAAATGTTTTAAGTGGTACCAGTTTATTCCAATCAATATGGGTTCAGGTGTGCCATACTTTTGTCATAATGAAGGTAGTAAGCGCTCTAGTTGTTTTTAAGAACACTCTGGGACATTCTGTCATTGGGCTATACTTGGGCTACATCTGGGTGATATTTGGGCTACATTTGGGCTCTTTTGTCTCTGGTGGCCATCTTTGGAGACTTATTTGTTATGAAGTTTCCTAATTTCCTCATTTACTGCAGTCTCCTCAGTAGGAAATACTTTCAGCTTTTTACTTTGATTCCATCAAGAAGGCATTCAGATGTGTCACACATTTGCCATCAATTCAGAATGTTAGCACTCTTTTTGCTCATTAGATCACTGTAGTAAAGCTACTGCTCACCAGGGAAAACTGCTGCTGGTATTGAAAGTGCATGTTTCAGTCTGCATGTCAGAATTTTTTAATGAAATAAAAGAGGATTTCAGAAGTCAAAATGTGCCCTAGTTTTTCTTTCTGCAGCACTAATCATACTTGTTATGGAAAAATGAACCCCCTCATTTTGTTCCTTTTTAAATTAAATGTTTTAAGAGTTACCACTTTAATCCAAGCAAGATGGCTTCAGGTGTGCCATACGTTTATCATAAGTAGGACTGTTAGCGCTCTAGTTGTTCTTTGGAACACTCTGGGAAGCTGCAGTAGAACACAAAGGAATCAACTGACAGTCTCTGCCCTTGTTGGATGTACATGTTTTACTGAGAATGTCAGACTTCATTCTCACATGACTGAGAAAGATAATGTGAATTTACAGAAAATAAGCTCTCAGTTTAGCTTATAGATCACCTTCCAAACCTCTGTGGGAAAAGCATGAGAAAATATTTTTCTCTCAATCATGATATCCCAGCAGAAGGCTTTTTCACATGGTAAAATCACCTTAGAACATACCACAATTCCTAAAATGAGTATGGTACCATCAACAAATGATTTATAATGTAACTAAAGTCTTAAAACCTTCTATTAACTGCAATGCTTTTTAATGAGGTGCTATCATGTATATTGGTCCCAAGATGGCTGCCAACACTTCTTGGATGAAGTGCTGACAGCCAATCAGATCTCTGGATGAGATGTGTGGTTAGGCTCCGCCCACATATATATATGATTTTACTTTTGATTTTCTCAGGAACTACTGAACAGATTGACACCAGGCACTTCCCTGAGCTGAGGACTACCTCTCTGCCAAATTTCAAGTAATTCTGTTCAGCCGTTCGGGCTGTACCTTGGACTAAAGGTCCCTATGGAAAATTGCATGGGGAAAACGCGTTTTGGGACCCCCCTTTTTTCTCAGCCCCCGCTTGACGAATCCCCCTGAGACTTTCAGGGTAGGAGCGGAGTGGAGCGCCCCACCTATTTTGAAAAGTTTACGAGGATTCGTCAACCGGCGCCAAAGTTATTCCAAATAGAATGTTGCGGATTTCCTATGGAAACACGGTCCTAACTATAACTATCTACTGGCGACCGCCAGTAGATAATATATATATATATATATATATAAATTTTCATAAACATTCATATATATATATCTATGATATAAAACAAATCCAAATATATTTTATACAATTAAATTATACAAATATTAAATTAACTATAGTAAAAAAATTGTAATAACACAAATAAAAATACAATTTATTGAGTTTAAAAATAGCACATTAAAAAGCAAAATAATTAACTAAATATAAACAAATCTATAACCAATATAACTATAAAAATGAAACTATACAAAACTTACTGTAAAGAGGCATATTTTCGTAAACTATGAAAACAAAAATAGTCAATTAACACAACAACTATAAATAAAAACTACTTTTACTAAAAAACAATTTCAAGCACACACTTAGGGGTCAATTACGATGTTGTTAAGAAACTGTCCCGAACGAATTGGTTCCAGAACAGTTTCCAAACACTCTGGTCCTGTGAGTCTGAACGACCGAGTACGATGCATCCCAATAGCGTTCGTTCTGACTCGCATTGAATTTGATGGGAGCCTGTATACCGAACGTGAACACAGGCACCCATTGACAAAAGTGGTGGTTGAGGATAACCTTGCACCCTGCAGCAGGTGCCCCATGGTGCCTGCCACACTGTGCATGGTTGGGAAGAGGGGTCCCATGGGTACCCCCATGGGGCACACTAGGAGGACTCACGATGAAGGGGGCCCGCAAAAGGGCACCCAAAGCCAGATTTGGCAGCTGTTTCGTCTTGTGTGAACCAAATCGGTACAGCTGTCCAAATCGGTCATCGCAATCACTTGTCCGGAAACCGTGTCCATAGACCGGTACAATTCGGCTCTTAAAGACCCGGTTTGTCCAGATGTCTTTATGAACCAATTCGTTTGGCTCCAATGGTTTTTGGACATCGTAATCTGTCGTTGGGAAATCTGAATGATTCGGTAGGAAACAAAGGCTCAGAATCTGATTCTGCAATGCTGAATCTCATCCGGAACCTTTCCTAACGACACCGCAATCGGCCCCTCAGAAGCAAAATGTATTAATTAAACATTTAAATTATCTTAGTTTATAAGCAAATATAAATATTTAATACTTAATTAAAAAAAGAAAATGAATTATAATATACATATTCTTGCACTGCTTTTCTAATTTTATATACTTAATATGTAAAAATTTGCAAATTAATTTAGACATCAAATGCAAATATTCTCAGAATCTATAAAAAAATAAAATATATTTAAATAAAAAAAGTTTAATATGTAAAAAATATTAATATAGAAACCAACCTTAAACCATAACAAATTAACAATTTAAGTTTTCTTGAATTTATCTACAATATTAATAAATTTTTAAACATAATAAAGCACACATTTACATCCAAAACTGTAAAAAAATTATATTTTTATTTTACACACTTCTACAAATACTTTCTCATACAATGTAACTTATGAAATATCAATTTACAACTGAGAAAACTTAAAATATATTTTTCATTCATACAACAAATATTCACATAACAAATATGATTACAAACATGTTTTAGACATCTCCCTACCCTTCCCCCCTATAAACCCAACAGCCCACTCTTAATATGTTATAAAACTGAAAACAAAATTAATTGCTAAAAAAAATTCAAAAAATTACTTATTACATTAGTTGAATTAAAAACGGAAGTTTTAAATTAAAAATAACTTACAACACTAATTAAATAGTACAAAAAACATAATGAATTAAACGTAAAAACAATATTATATGCATCAATGTTTTGGACATCACAATATTCTTGCCATCACCTTGACAGGCAGGGAGGTAAGAACTGATGCAAATTCAAGCAACACTAACTAACAAGACAAGTTTGAATCAGGAAGTGATGCCATGTGCCTAGAAAGGGCCTTAGCAAGATTAGTTGGCCATCATTTCCAGGATGACTATTAGTCCGAGATACATAAGCAGTTTTTATCCCATTAGTCAACCTCATGTCATATTTTTTTTTCTGATAATATTTTCTGGTTCTTAGGCAAACATTTGACATTCAAAAGCAGCATCTAAATACAATACTTAATGAACCATTAAGGTGGCCACAAAGCGTGTTAAACATTGAGGTGCCGATCACGATCCGGTAAAAACCCGGTACGAACCGTCGGACGGAGCATATTCTCCGTCCGACGCGTACCCGGTCGTCAATTTCTACAAACAAGGAATTACGATTTGCACGGGTACACCATGACCGTACGATTCGTAAAAAAGTCCGACCGAACAAAAAAACACCTACCAATGCGATCCGGGAAAGTGCCGACCTGACGTCGGGACGCTCGCAGCCAGCCATTCACGACCCAGGAATCACGATTCGCACCAACGTCACCCCGCACGGTGAATATTTTGCGGCAGCCAAAAACTGCCGGGAAATCAGGACGACGCGAACAAGGACCACCAGTACGCGACGGACAGACGACGCGAACAAGGAGGACCAGTACGTGACGGACACACAGGACGACGCCACCAAGGAGGACCCGTACGCGACAGGACGACGCGATTGGAGTACCAGTACGCGACGGACAGACATGGACCCGAACCTACGAGTCATCCCTGCCCTCATAGCAGTCCACCTGCTCTACAGGCACCGACGCAGACGCCGCAGAAGGTCAGAATAACTAAGGGAGGGGGGAAAGTGGGGTGGGGTGGGGGTGGCACGACCAGGGCAGACCACAAAACAACCACATAAGTCACACATGGCCTGGACATACCTGACTCCCATGCCCTGGTCACCACGAGGGGGTGGGGGTGTGTCCTGATAAGCCAGCGACCGCCACAACGGAAGTCCGTCACCACACGAACCGGCAACACAACCAGACAGGTACGTCCCGTACCCACGCCTCAAGAGCGTGGGTACGAGTCGTACCACGCCCACACACACGTCACCCCAACAATGGCGGGACGGATCGTACCCACGTGGCAAAGGCCTGGGTACGGCCCGCACAAGCATCACATAGCGTGGGGACGGATATGTACGGACCCTACCCCCACCCGCATATGCATGGAGCGTACCCCCCACCCCAACAGTGTAAGTACGACCCGTACCCCCACCCGCGTATGCATGGAGCGTCCCCCCCATGCCAACAGTGTAAGTACGACCCGTACCCCCACCCGCGTATGCATGGAGCGTACCCCCCACCCCAACAGTGTAAGTACGACCCGTACCCCCACCCGCGTATGCATGGAGCGTACCCCCCACCCCAACAGTGTAAGTACGACCCGTACCCCCACCCGCGTATGCATGGAGCGTACCCCCCACCCCAACAGTGTAAGTACGACTCGAACCCTCACCCGCGGACGTACGGACCGTACCCCCACCCCCACCAGTGTAAGTACAACCCGTACCCCCACCCGCGTATGCATGGAGCGTACCCCCCACCCCAACAGTGTAAGTACGACTCGAACCCTCACCCGCGGACGTACGGACCGTACCCCCACCCCCACCAGTGTAAGTACGACCCGTACCCCCACCCGCGTATGCATGGAGCGTACCCCCCATGCCAACAGTGTAAGTACGACCCGTACCCTCACCCGCGTATGTATGGAGCGTAACCCCCATGCCAACAGTGTAAGTACGACCCGTACCCTCACCCGCGTATGCATGGAGCGTAACCCCCATGCCAACAGTGTAAGTACGACCCGTACCCCCACCCGCGTATGCATGGAGCGTACCCCCCCACCCCAACAGTGTAAGTACGACCCGTACCCCCACCCGCGTATGCATGGAGCGTCCCCCCCATGCCAACAGTGTAAGTACGACCCGTACCCCCACCCGCGTATGCATGGAGCGTACCCCCCACCCCAACAGTGTAAGTACGACCCGTACCCCCACCCGCGTATGCATGGAGCGTACCCCCCACCCCAACAGTGTAAGTACGACCCGTACCCCCACCCGCGTATGCATGGAGCGTACCCCCCATGCCAACAGTGTAAGTACGACCCGTACCCTCACCCGCGTATGCATGGAGCGTAACCCCCATGCCAACAGTGTAAGTACGACCCGTACCCTCACCCGCGTATGCATGGAGCGTAACCCCCATGCCAACAGTGTAAGTACGACCCGTACCCCCACCCGCGTATGCATGGAGCGTACCCCCCCACCCCAACAGTGTAAGTACGACCCGTACCCCCACCCGCGTATGCATGGAGCGTCCCCCCCATGCCAACAGTGTAAGTACGACCCGTACCCCCACCCGCGTATGCATGGAGCGTACCCCCCACCCCAACAGTGTAAGTACGACCCGTACCCCCACCCGCGTATGCATGGAGCGTACCCCCCACCCCAACAGTGTAAGTACGACCCGTACCCCCACCCGCGTATGCATGGAGCGTACCCCCCACCCCAACAGTGTAAGTACGACTCGAACCCTCACCCCCGGGCGTACGGACCGTACCCCCACCCCCACCAGTGTAAGTACGACCCGTACCCCCACCCGCGTATGCATGGAGCGTACCCCCCATGCCAACAGTGTAAGTACGACACGAACCCTCACCCGCGTATGCATGGAGCGTACCCCCCACCCCAACAGTGTAAGTACGACCCGTACCCTCACCTCGAATGCATGGAGCGCACCCACACCGTGTATGTCCCAAGCGTACATATCCAGAAATTGGAGGTGTGTGTGCAGAGTCCTCCCAGCAGTGCCCAGAGACAGGAGGGTGTGTGCAGAGTCCTCCCAGCAGTGCCCTGAGACAGGAGGGGTGGGTGCAGAGTCCTCCCAGCAGTGTCCAGACCCAGGAGGGGTGTGTGCAGAGTCCCCCCAGCAGTGCCCTGAGACAGGAGGGGTGGGTGTGGAGTCCTCCCAGCAGTGCCCTGAGACAGGAGGGGTGGGTGTGGAGTCCTCCCAGCAGTGCCCTGAGACAGGAGGGGTGGGTGTGGAGTCCTCCCAGCAGTGCCCTGAGACAGGAGGGGTGGGTGTGGAGTCCTCCCAGCAGTGCCCTGAGACAGGAGGGGTGGGTGCAGAGTCCTCCCAGCAGTGCCCTGAGACAGGAGGGGTGGGTGTGGAGTCCTCCCAGCAGTGCCCTGAGACAGGAGGGGTGGGTGCAGAGTCCTCCCAGCAGTGCCCTGAGACAGGAGGGGTGGGTGTGGAGTCCTCCCAGCAGTGCCCTGAGACAGGAGGGGTGGGTGCCCATCACTCCCAGCAGTGCCCTGATACAGGAGGGGTGTAACACATGTGTGTGAGGCCAGAATCATCCACATGCATACTGGCTACAAGGGAACATGTCCCCATGAACTCATGTCAACAGACTCCACACACAAGTACAGTGATCACCAAGGATGCCACGATTGTCGCAGGTGGAGACATGGCCCTGCATGCATGGCCAAAGTAGAAGGGCTCCGTCACACACACAGCTCATGTAGACACAGCTCTGCGCTAAACATTGGGAACACCCTGCAGGGAAGAAAGCTGGGTACACAGAGGAAGGAATACACCCTGGGACAAGTGCACCATGCAGTAACTGCTTACATGAACAAAGAAAGTTAGCCAACACCTTGTGATGGCACACAGATCACAGGGTCCCACCAATGAGCAGTACACTACTACACATCCCACACACCCAAACCCTTACACACCACCAAACACCATGTAGCAGCCCCACCAACACCAATACCAGCATAGCAGTAGTGTGATAATGAAAACAAAATTAAGCTTTATTCAGCATGAGCACAATGTCCGTGGATCGCAGGCAGTTCAATCTTCACAAAGCCCATAGGGCAGTCAATGATTCTCAGCTGGATGGGGGACACAGTGGGATGCGTGTCCCCTACATTGCCTGCACAGTCAAATGGCATCGTTTTCCACACTGGTGAGGGCATCAGGGGGGGGGGGGAAGCAACAGGCACCGCAGGGACATCAGGGCAAAGGGGAGGCGTTGTGGGTGCAGGGATGGAGGACTCCACCACAGGAGGTGGGTCAGTGCCAAAGGCGGAGGCCAGGATGGCACTACACACCTTTGCAAGGTCCTCCAGGGAGTCCCCTGCACCCGAAGGGACCTCAGGCCCCAAGGAGGGGGGGGGATCAAAGGGATGGGTCGCAGCGCCACCGGGGGAGGGTGGAGACAGGGGGGGAGACTCAACCACCCTGACCGGGGACCTCCTTGACCGCTTGCGTGGTGGTGTAACTGTGGGGCTCAGGGACAGAGCGGCCATGAAGGTGTCCTTGGGGGAGATGTGGCCAGGAGAGCTGAGGGGAGGGGATTTGGAGGGAGTGGACTGGGTGGAATGCGGACTCCCACTATGGCTGCGTGTCACACGTTTGCCCCCCGACCCAGTGGGTGTGCCTACCTCACCCTGTGTGTGCGTGTCAGGAGGAGTGCGGTGGACCTTCCCTGCTGGTGTGGTGCCCGTGTCTGT
Source organism: Triturus cristatus (assembly GCF_964204655.1). Lineage (NCBI taxonomy): Eukaryota > Metazoa > Chordata > Amphibia > Caudata > Salamandridae > Triturus > Triturus cristatus. The sequence continues at coordinate 910,292,992 of NC_140581.1, read as the reverse complement.
TGATGTGGGTGCATGCCGACGTCTGGGTGTACGTGTGACAGGCATGGGAGTGGGAAGTGTGGATGGGGCAGGGGTAGGTGGGGGGAGGTCGCGCTGCAGGAGACCCACTGCTGCAGTCAGTGTGGAGTCGATGGACCTCAGCAAGTTGCGTTGGTCAGCCTGCGATGAATGAATGCCCTCCAAGAAAGCCTCGATGTTGGTGAGGGTTTTGCCGTGGGCATGGAGGACATTAAGGATCGCAGCCTGACCAACCTGCAGTTGCCGCTGGATGTCCACAGACTCTGCATTGGCGGCAGCAGTGGAGACAGGGGCAGGGGGTGCGGTGCCTGGCAGGAAGGAGACATGCTGTGACCGGGCACGCTGGGAAGGGACACGAGCAAGTGGGAGGCGGCTGGTGGAAACTGAGGGGGCGGTGCGAGGTGTTGTTCCGCTGTCAGCTGCTGGTGCAGCCTCCGCCCACTCGGAGACATCGTCCCCGGACCTGTCAGCTTCGTAGTCTGATGTGCCAGTCGACAGGTCCTCGGCCACACTCTCCTCCGCCTCTGTACCACTCGATGTGCCAGACCCGATGTCACGGCTGGCACTGGTGCTCGGTCCCTCCGCCTGGTCTGTGTCCATGTCTCCCTCTGTGTCCCCCGACGATGCTGTGGGCAGGGTGGAGAGACAGAAATAATCAGACATCTGTACACATCTGTCACATGAGTCCAATCCACATAGGTAACATTGCATGGCCTGAAAAAGAAGATCCCTAACATCTACTGAACAGGGTACCGATGTAGGGCATGAAACACACAGTTGGTTGAGCCACCATGCCACTGAAATACCATGGAGAGCATGAGACAATAGCTAAACACAGGAAAAGGAGTCTGACATAGCACCCAGGCCCTGGGGACAATCCAGCACTGCATCTGCACCACACAGCGTTGGCGAAAATACCGATGACCAGGGACCATATCCATGAACTTGAGACACATGCTGCATAGGTAATGCTGAAAACATGCACAACATGACTCTGTCACTGCACATTGCGTGTGTGTCCAGACACATCACACACTGCCCAGACCCAGCAAGTGGTAATCAGGATTTAACACATAGGCATTGCCCGCCCCAACAAGACCCTACACGAGGCAAATTGTTGAGACACAGGTGGCACCAACATCTCATAGTCTGGGTGATACACACAGGGGCAGGCAAAAAGCGAGATTGAACGCCAAACAGCCAAGGTGCGCCTGTACAAATAATGTGGTACCAGTGCCCATCCTCAGATGAGTATAGCAAGACACACAGGCACTGGCAACTGTGAGTATGAAGAAGGACAATCAGGTCAGGCTGCACAGTGGACACCTGTAAAAAATAGCACGTCTATACACATGGTGACAGGGGACAATGGCAGAGAGCACAACTTACGCTGTAGACACTGACAGTGGCCACGTGTATGATGACACATACACCACTCAGGAAAAGGTGCCCCAGGGGACAGTAGTGGGCACGCAACTACATGCTACTGAATGGTAATGACTGCAACACACGTCACCATCCCTGCACTATGTGTATCGCACACTCATGCACATCATGTCACAGGCCACTACATGGGACATGCGCGCTGTAAGGCATGACACATGAGAGACCAACTCCCATGTCTGGAGTCAGCATCAGTGCCAACTGATATGGAACCCACATGCAGTGAACTTGACAGTGCACAGGCAATGTCCCACAACCTGTTACACACCACCCCCACACATGATGCTACAGACATTGTTCCCGTGGACAAAGCGCCAGCCTACATTACCCTGTGGAGGAGTGACTACACACAGACCAGGGAACACATTGCAAGGAGGGGAAGGGTGGCAGGGGCACAGCGCTATACTGGGGCAAACAGGATCTGCACAGCACCTTTAAACCCTGCCAGTGAATTCATGCTACTGTGCCCTTACAAATGCCGGTGACACACAACAAACACACATGTACCTACCCCTTTCCGGCTGCTGCATCGCCTGTAAGCGCCTCTCCAGGTCTGGAAAGACCACCGGCAGCACACGCCTGTGGAGGTGGCTCAGACGGCGGCGGTTGCGGTTCTTGTGGCTCTCAGGTGAGTCCCCCAGCAGGAGCCGTGCAATCCTCCGCGTCCAGCACCGGATATCCTGCCAGCGTTTCCTCACCTGGGGCAGGCTCCGCCTCCGACCATCCACACGCCTCACGGCACTGACGGCGGTCAGCCAGATCTGCTCCTTGGCAGTGGCGCCCACCTGTGAGGTAGAACAAGTGACACCACATCAATACACCAGCCACATGTCACAGAGAGACATATGGGTACAAATTAGCTGGTTACAACAAGGCATGTCATGCAGCCAACGCATTGCACCTTTGTCATAGGGACATCATCCCCTGTTGAGGGGAAAAAGCACTACGTGCCACAGTGGGTACACAGGTGGAATGATGGCAATGTCACAATCAATGATCAAGGCTCACACTGTGCATCACACCCACCCCTCCTGTCTCAGGGCACTGCTGTTAGTGATAGGCACACACCCCTCCTGTCTCAGGGCACTGCTGGGAGCACACTGTACCCACCCCTCCTGTCTCAGGGCACTGCTGGGAGCACACTGTACCCACCCCTCCTGTCTCAGGGCACTGCTGGGAGCACTCTGTACCCACCCCTCCTGTCTCAGGGCACTGCTGTGAGTGATAGGCCCCCACCCCTCCTGTCTCAGGGCACTGCTGGGAGCACACTGTACCCACCCCTCCTGTCTCAGGGCACTGCTGGGAGCACACTGTACCCACCCCTCCTGTCTCAGGGCACTGCTGGGAGCACTCTGTACCCACCCCTCCTGTCTCAGGGCACTGCTGTGAGTGATAGGCCCCCACCCCTCCTGTCTCAGGGCACTGCTGGGAGCACACTGTACCCACCCCTCCTGTCTCAGGGCACTGCTGGGAGCACACTGTACCCACCCCTCCTGTCTCAGGGCACTGCTGGGAGCACTCTGTACCCACCCCTCCTGTCTCAGGGCACTGCTGTGAGTGATAGGCCCCCACCCCTCCTGTCTCAGGGCACTGCTGGGAGACATCAGGCACCCCCCCCCTGGGACCCCCCCAACAGTACATGGCATGTGTGTTACACCTGGACGCAATGGCCTAAGTCACAGTCACAACATAGGGACAGTCTGTGGCAGTGGCCTATGCACTCACCTGATACCCTGGTCGCCCATACAGCATGGGGTACTGTGGGAGGATCACATCCAGCAGAGCCATGTTCTCCTCCAGGGTGAATGGCTGTGTCCTCTCCACAGCCCTTGACATGGTTCCAGGGAATCAGTAGCAGCAGCTGGGTCGACGAATGCAAAGATGTGCAGGCAAGTGCTCCCTCATGGGACCAGGCTGCCTTATATGTGCCCTTCTGCCCAGTCTCATGCACAGGAGTACAGAGAGATTGGTCACTCACATTTGCATCCTATGTTTCCACCAATCCCTACCAACCTAGCAGTCTGTGTGTTCTCTATCGGTTTCATTCTCCTGCATGATGTCAGCCCCACAAACACATTGCAACAAAGTAGACAAATTCCAACTGACTTCTGCTGTGCACCTTCCAGAACAATTTCGAATTTTGAACTTGGTCTCCATGACAACCAGCATGCATGTAGGCCTTAATACTTGTCCCCTATGTAATTTGGAGCATCACACACAGGTACGGTGCGTGTGGGGGCCCTAGGGCACCCCAAATGCATGGCAACGGCCCGTACATGCATGCCTACCCTCTCCATCACTATGGGTCTGCACGCGTATGCGTACCCGTAGTGGTACGGACCGTACACTCGCATCTACGCTCACTATCACTATGGGTCTGCACGCGTATGCGTACCCGTAGTGGTACGGACCGTACACTCGCATCTACGCTCACTATCACTATGGGTCTGCACGCGTATGCGTACCCGTAGTGGTACGGACCGTACACTCGCATCTACGTTCACTGTCACTACGAGTACGCATACGCGTGCAGACCCATATTGATGGAGAGCGTAGATGCGAGTGTACGGTCCGTACCACTACGGGTACGCATACGCGTGCAGACCCATAGTGATAGTGAGCGTAGATGCGAGTGTACGGCCCTATCACTATGGGTCTGCACGCGTATGCGTACCCGTAGTGGTACGGACCGTACACTCGCATCTACGCTCACTATCACTATGGGTCTGCACGCGTATGCGTACCCGTAGTGGCACGGACCGTACACTCGCATCTACGCTCGCCATCACGATGGGTACACATACGGCAGCACTCCCACAGTGATTTGGGAACATGCACAGGCCCTCTCAGCAGCAGTACGGCGGATTTTACACATCACTGTGGTGATAGGCGACACACATGTAGGAATAGGGCGGACATACTTGTCCATGGATGGACATACTTGTCCAGGAATGGACATCAAGGCATCGTCTGTGCATTACCACATGTGTGGGGCACAGGTGTCACAGGCTGTGATGTGGAACATGCCTCCTGAGTGGAGAAGGCACCAGATGTATGATGAGATGTGTACATGTGTACTGTGTGAGGGTGCAATGTGTGCCAGGCATGCCCTTGACTCCTTTGACATGTGTGCATGTGGGACTGCGCACTTGGTGTGAGCGTCACTGGCATGGCACCGACACCAACACACGGAAGTGTCCCATGATGCCAGGTACAGGGGTCATGACACATGACTTATCACTACCCACAGTGCACAATGTGACTATGCCATATATGTGTCCGGGATTTACATCAGGTTGATGTTGTAGCACCCTCAAAAGCTGCAGCCGTTGCAGCAACCAACATGTGGCTGTGTGTAGATTGTCATTGCACACTGTTCCCAACACCATGCCACATGTGTTCTCGGATGTGAGGTGCACATGTATGCAAGGGACACGGAGTAGCGTGACAAGGCCATGTCAGCAAACTCACAAGGAATGTGTGGTGAGTCATGACATGTGCACCTTCATGGCAAGGTGTGTGGGCTGGACTAGTGTAATGTCATGTGACCTGTGGCTCAAGTGTTCCGCTGCCAGTCTCTGCAATCGGCATCACACTTCTGCTGATGTGTGGGTGTATGTCACTCCTGTCTTGCGTCGGGCAGTGCACTTGCACTGGGACACAGCTATTTCCATGGCGTGGCATGGGGAGGTTCTCAATCACCGTGTGTAGCTGGGTCTTGGAAGGAGTGTCACCTTGCATCCATACGTGTCCTGGGCATGTAGCACATGCCTGACTCCCTATGTGGCATGTGTGTATTGCCAGATTTACATGTGCTCAGTAGACATGAGTTGTTCTCGTAGTGCACTCACTCTTCCTTGTCACTTCCAAATTACTGCAGAGCGCCTCCTGTTGCCCGAAGAATTCCAGACTTGGCCACCATGCAGGAGAATGACAGTATCCGGCTCTACCGTTTCACCCAACCGTTGATTCTGGAGCTGACGGCGAGACTGGCACCACACCTGCAACCGCAGCACAGGTATCCTACGGCACTGACACCCCAGCTGAAGGTAATGGCTGCCCTACATTTCCTTGCCACGGGTACCTTCCAAAATACCATAGCTCATGTTGGTGGCATGTCCCAGAGCATGTTCAGCGGTGTGCTGCATGATTTCTTGGAGGCCATGTTGATTCACCTGGATGACTTCATCAAGTTCCCAACCCCTGAACAGATGACTGAGGTCAAGCGTGGTTTCTATGCCCTGGGAGGGATGCCCCATGTCATTGGGTCCATAGATGGGACACATGTAGGTTTGGTACCACCACACGCACGGGAGGTGGCGTACCGCAATCGGAAGCACTACCACTCCATCAATGCCCTTGTGGTGTGTCTGTCCAACATGGTGATTTCACATGTCTGTGCTCGTTTCCCAGGATCAGCACACGATGCCTACATCATGAGGCGTAGCGGGATGCCTGATATGATGATGCAGCTGCGCAACGAACGAGCATGTGTTGTTGGTGGGTACAGTCTGTCTGTCCTGTATTTTGCATAGCCTACCAGCACGACCGCTTCACCAGTTCTAACGATGTCCATGTGCTTCCCATGTAGGGGACGCTGGCTATCCCAACATGCCTTGGCTGCTGACACCTCTCCGCAACCCCATCACGCCGGCCCAGCTCCGCTACAACACCGCCCATGGCCGGACAAGGCGAGTGATAGAGAGGACGTTTGGCATGCTGAAGAGCCGATTCCGGTGCCTCCACAAGACCGGCGGCGCACTCCCATATGCCCCGGCAAAGGTTTGCAAGATCTTCATGGTCTGCTGCATGCTGCACAACATGGCAGTTGAAAGAGCTGTGCCACTCATCCTGAATCAACATGACGAGGACCATCCACCCGTGGAGGACGAAGGGCTTGGCAATGGGGCTAGTGATGTGGAGGATGTGGAGCCGCAAGAGGACATCCGGACTCGGCTCATACGCGACTTCTTTGCTTAGTGGTGAGTACCAGTGTCTGAGTGTGCACGCCTTGGTCCCCGTGTGGCATGTGTTGTGATGTGTGTGTCCACCTGCATGTATGGCACGTGAGTCAGAGGTGTGTGTGGGTGTGTCACTGGAGTGATGGTGGCAGTGATGGTAGTATTTCCCCAGTCATAATTGTGACCTAGCATGTTGTCATCCATACATGTGTCGAGTCAATGCACATGCAAGTGGCTGTGCTTTTTGTGGCTGACTTCTTGTGTGTCTCTCTTCCCCAGGTACCTGCGCATGCCATCTGCTGGTTGCATTGTTGTGGCACTGCTATTCCTCATGGACATGGCATCGTGGGCTGACTCAGCGTTACAGGCACGGACACGTTTGGAAGTCTCCATGGGGTAAGGGATGCATCTGGGGTGTATTGGGTGTGGCAGTTGGTCACGATGTGTGCACACTGCCCAGGTCGGGGTTTGGTTCCTCTGCAGTCATGTGGCATCCCCATGGGACACGACATGCAGCTGGGTACACCAGAATAGATGGGCTGCCTGGTTGTCAGTCATCAGTGATGGGATGGTGGATTGTGATGATGGCATCAATGTGTGTGACACTCCCCTCGGACACATACGGTTGACATTGGCTTGACATGGCGTGGGACTTCCACATCAGCGGATCTATGGTGTATGTCAGGCTCTCCGTGTGCAGCTGTGGGTATTTAGCTGTTAGCCGACGCTTGTGTGCCAGTACCATGGCTATCACGCATTTGTGCTGCAGAAGGGGGGTGCCAGTGTTTGAGCCACATGTTACTCCACATGATGTGTTCATGTGTACTTCAAGTTGCCTCTGCAATCCCAAACACATGACTATTAAAGGTGTCCCTATGCCTCCAAGGTGCCTCTGCTCAGTCAATGCTGGTGTGTTGGCACGGTGCATCCTGCATGTCTGGCATGGTATTCCCAGATTGTGGCTATGTGTCAATGTGTCGAGTGGCAAGATGCAAGCTGTGTGTGTGTGCTGAGACTGTGTATTGGGCATGATGTCCATGACTGTGTGGGTATTGTGACATGTGCCATCCCCATGCATCCAACGTTGTCCAGGCCCCCATTCTCTGCATCCACCGGACTCAAGCTTGCATGACATGGTTCTGCCACCTGTCTACACGTACCTGGGTGCCCCCCAGGACACGGGCCAGGTTCCCTGACCTCTGCGCATGACTGTTGCTGTACTCAATGTGTCTGTCAGCACGGTTGTTCTGCCACCCCCTCAGCTGGTTCTGCACATCACGGGTGTGTATGGTGCTCCATGTCTGTCTTGCCTAATAAACTGTGACCCATGTGTCCTGTGCCAGACTCAGGCCCCAGGGTGTGGATGGTTGAAGTGAACAGATGACTCAGGCATGTTTAGACTGTACAAGACACATGTTAGGTAATAATGCTACCAGCAGGCATCTACTCTTAATAGTGTGATTTATTAGGGGGGGGGGGGGAAAAGTGGGGGGCTTTCCGGGATTAGGGAATCCAAAGTTCAGTAGGGGAGTTGGTGTCCTTGCCATTGGAAATCCTCAGAGTCCATGCCACAGTCTTTGTCAACATTGGTCAGCCAGTGACCAGCAGGGCCATGTGGCAGAGAATGTCTCTTGATGCTGTGATGCTGTTGCTCCAGTGGGCCAGGTGCCAGGCCAGGTGTCCTGGGCGATGGTGATGTAGCAGCCACCCTCACGGTCCTTTCCGTGGACGACCCGGCTTCCTGCGGGGAACCTCAGCAGCAGGCCGTGACGACGTCTGGGATGCTCCGTCGGATGTTTCCTCCTCCTCCTCATGATCCCTCCCTGTGGGTGGTGATGTTCTCCGCCTTCTGGCACAGGGAGGGTCGGCCATGGTGTCGGCCATCCGACGGAGTTCAGCGTGAATCCCCTGGGACGCCGTCACTTGCTCAGCCTGTCTGTCCTCCATCCTCCGTTGGTGTAGCTGTAGACAGGCTATTAGCTCCGCATGTTGCTGGGCCTGCTGGACCTTGATCCCCTCGAGGACGGACACAACCTGGGCCATGCCCGTGGTGTCCTGCCGGTATGAGTCCAGGATGTTACGGACATGTGAAAATACCGGATCCCCAGCCAACTGGTCAGGCTCGCGCCTCCGCCGTCCTCCACTCCCACCACCCCTGCCCACTTGCGTCTGGCCTGCACTTGTGGGCACATCGGGTCTCCGGGACCCCTGAGGGGTGGCATTGGCGTTGTCGCCTGCCTCCTCCTGGGTGCCCGGGACACCGTGTCCCTCCTGGCGAGCCTGGCTGCATTGTGGTGTTGGGGCAGGGATCCTGGGTGTCTCCTGGGAAGTGGCAGGAGTGGGGGTGGTGGTTGGCACGGTTGTACCTGACGCAGGTGCTGCAGGTGGTTGGACACCAGAGGGGCCAGGTCGGTCGGGGTCGTCCGCAGAGTGGTGAGAGTGGTCGCTGCCGGTGGGATCGGTCTCCTGCAGATCCGGGTCCTGTGAGTGTTCCCCCCCAGTGTTGGGGGGTGCAGCACGACGTTGACCTGTGTGTGAGAGAGAAAATGTTAATTTTGATCCATGCAACATCCATGTTTCATCCGTTACAAAGTTGGCACATTTCCTCTTGGAATTAGGATCTGTCTTGCATTCCACTCACAGTGCACTTGTGCATGTGTGTGTCCCTTGGGCACCAATTTGTCCCCTTTAACTATGTGTGGCACAGTCTTACTTGCTGCGTCAAGTGTGACTGCAGTCAGCAGTGGAGTGTGCATGTGTGCCGAGCTATGCATTTGCGCCTTCCTTGTAGCACTGTACATGTGCACATGGAGTGGATCCACACACTCATATGATGCAGGTGGCTGTCCTTGTGCTCGTGTACAGGTTGTGACATGGCCCTGCGTTTTGCCATGATGAAGAGGGGGGGTTCTGGCACTGGCCACCCTTGTCTACATGCACGCAGTCCACCTGCTGACGAGCAGACATTCCCACACACCACAGGACTGATTTGCTCTCCCTGTGTCTCCCTCCTTCTCTGTCCCCCTCTCCCTCCCTCTCTGTCCCCCTCTCCCTCCCTCTGTGTCCCCCTCTCCCTCCCTCTGTGTCCCCCTCTCCCTCCCTCTGTGTCCCCCTCTCCCTCCCTCTCTGTCCCCCTCTCCCTCCCTCTGTGTGTCAGCCTCCTCCCTCTGTCCATCTTCCTGTGTCTCCCTCCCTCTCTGTCCCCCTCTCCCTCCCTCTCTGTCCCCCTCTCCCTCCCTCTGTGTGTCAGCCTCCTCCCTATGTCCGTCTCCCTCCCTCTGTGTCCCCCTCTCCCTCCCTCTGTGTCCCCCTCTCCCTCCCTCTGTGTGTCAGCCTCCTCCCTCTGTCCATCTTCCTGTGTCTCCCTCCCTCTGTGTCCCCCTCTCCCTCCCTCTGTGTGTCAGCCTCCTCCCTATGTCCATCTTCCTGTGTCTCCCTCCCTCTCTGTCCCCCTCTCCCTCCCTCTCTGTCCCCCTCTCCCTCCCTCTGTGTGTCAGCCTCCTCCCTCTGTCCATCTTCCTGTGTCTCCCTCCCTCTCTGTCCCCCTCTCCCTCCCTCTCTGTCCCCCTCTCCCTCCCTCTGTGTGTCAGCCTCCTCCCTCTGTCCATCTTCCTGTGTCTCCCTCCCTCTGTGTCCCCCTCTCCCTCCCTCTGTGTGTCAGCCTCCTCCCTCTGTCCATCTTCCTGTGTCTCCCTCCCTCTGTGTCCCCCTCTCCCTCCCTCTGTGTGTCAGCCTCCTCCCTCTGTCCATCTTCCTGTGTCTCCCTCCCTCTCTGTCCCCCTCTCCCTCCCTCTCTGTCCCCCTCTCCCTCCCTCTGTGTGTCAGCCTCCTCCCTATGTCCATCTTCCTGTGTCTCCCTCCCTCTCTGTCCCCCTCTCCCTCCCTCTCTGTCCCCCTCTCCCTCCCTCTGTGTGTCAGCCTCCTCCCTATGTCCGTCTCCCTCCCTCTGTGTCCCCCTCTCCCTCCCTCTGTGTCCCCCTCTCCCTCCCTCTGTGTGTCAGCCTCCTCCCTCTGTCCATCTTCCTGTGTCTCCCTCCCTCTGTGTCCCCCTCTCCCTCCCTCTGTGTGTCAGCCTCCTCCCTCTGTCCATCTTCCTGTGTCTCCCTCCCTCTCTGTCCCCCTCTCCCTCCCTCTCTGTCCCCCTCTCCCTCCCTCTGTGTGTCAGCCTCCTCCCTATGTCCGTCTCCCTCCCTCTCAGTCCCCCTCTCCCTCCCTCTGTGTCCCCCTCTCCCTCCCTCCGTGTGTCACCCTCTGTCACCTTGGCCCAGCTTCCTGGGCACACACTGTTAGCAGATCTTTGAGTGGCCCTTGGCCTGTTGATGTGAGTTTGTTTCTGATCTCCAGGCACCCATTTTGTCTGCTGTGTGTCTGTGCGCTGCTGCTGTGGTGGTGTGTGCTGCCACTCTTTCACACTGTTGGCTGTTCATTAGCTGCTGGCATGTGCAAAACAGTGCCTTCACCCCCATGTGTTGATGCAAGGCATCCGCCATTTGCTGGCAAGTCATTCCTGTGTTGGGACACAGTGTTTGTCTGGCTGTGACCTAGGCCATATGGGCAGAGGGCATTGTTGTCTGCTTTGGAGTCGCACTATGTGATTTTTGGTGCCCAGCCTCCCGCCATCCGGGTTACCGTGTCATGTGTTGTTGTCTTCTGTGGCCTGTGACTTGACATTGTCCAGCTGGGTGCATGGGGCATGGTGGCAGCAGTGGCATGTGCCTGCTCATGGAGTGTGGTTGAGTAATGCGATGGCTTGTGGTGGTTGCGTGCCTGTTATTAATTTTGGTTGTGGTTGCAGTTCCCCCCATGTGAGGTGCGTTGTTTGATTACTCACCCGGGTCTCGGAGTCCTTCTACTCCTTCAACTGCCTCCACCGGCAGTATGGCCATCACCCTCTCCTCCCAGGGATGGTACTGTACGGGTCTGCGGGAGGGCCCTCCTCCGGTGGCGTTGGCCTGGTCGTGTTCCTCCTGTCTCTTGGCTCTGACCCTCCTCCGCAGATCGTACCACCTGTTCTGGCAATCCTGCTTGGTCCTCCTGGTGTCCGCAACAGCATTCACAGCATCGACGATGGTCTGCCACATGGCTGTTTTGGCTGCCTGGCTCGTGCTTCTGACCAATGTTCCAAAGATCTGTGGCTCGACTCTGAGGATTTGATCAACAAGGACCTCCAACTCTCGGTGACTAAACTTTGGATTCTTGGTAGTGGGCATGGTGAGGGGTGTGGGTGGGGATGGTGTGGGTGTGGGGGGTGTGTGGATGTTGGGGGGGGTGTGGATGGTTGTGTGTGTGTGTGAATGTGATGAGAGGGTGTTTGTGAGGGTGGTCGTGTGAAGGTGTGCAAGTGTAAGATGTGGTGTCGCTTGTAGTCTGGTTCTGTGGTGTCTGGCAGCAGTGGGTCTGTTGCAAAGGCTCATGGTTTGTGTGTGTGGGCCCTTTTTATTGGTCCATGGGTGGGTGTGGCAGTGTTTGAATTTTGGGTGGGTGTGTTATAAGGAGTGGTGGTGTATTGGGCCTCTGTTTGTTTTTGACAGTTGCAGGTCAGTGATTGTGTTATTTTAGTGGTTGTTGGCCATGTTTAGTGGCTGTGTGCCTTTCGAATGGTGTATTGTTGAGTTATTTTGTTTTGTCCTTGTTGTGTACGTGCGTTTTGTGCGTGTGTACGGTGTGTACATGGGCCATTTGGTTGTACGATTTGGTCCTTGTGTGTGGCTTTGTACGACTCGTACATGCGGTTGTGATGTTGGGGCATGGGGTGCGCTCCGTACTTAGGAGGTTGTGTTGGGGGTGCGCCAGGAACGTACTGGGGTGGGGGTACGACTGGAACGTACTGGGGTGTAGGTAGACGGGGCTATGACACGTACTGGGGTGGGGGTGTGGCTCGAACGTACTGGGGTGTAGGTACACGGGGGGTACGACACGTACTGGGGTGGGGGTACGACTGGAACGTACTGGGGTGTACATAGACGGTGGTACGACACGTACAGGGGTGGGGGGGTGTACATAGACGGTGGTACGACACGTACAGGGGTGGGGGGGTGTACATGGACGGTGTTACGACACGTACAGGGGTGGGGGGGTGTACATAGACGGTGGTACGACACGTACAGGGGTGGGGGGGTGTACATAGACGGTGGTACGACACGTACAGGGGTGGGGGGGTGTACATAGACGGTGGTACGACACGTACAGGGGTGGGGGTACACGGGGGTACGACACGTACAGGGGGGGTGTACATTGACGGTGGTACGACACGTACAGGGGTGGGGGGGTGTACATAGACGGTGGTACGACACGTACAGGGGTGGGGGGGTGTACATAGACGGTGGTACGACACGTACAGGGGTGGGGGGGTGTACATAGACGGTGGTGCGACACGTACAGGGGTGGGGGTACACGGGGGTACGACACGTACAGGGGGGGTGTACATAGACGGTGGTACAACACGTACAGGGGTGGGGGGGTGTACATAGACGGTGGTACGACACGTACAGGGGTGGGGGGGTGTACATTGACGGTGGTACGACACGTACTGGGGTGGGGGTGCGACTGGAACGTACTGGGGTGTACATAGACGGGTGGGGGTATACATATACGGGGGTACGTGTCGGACGTACGGGGGCTGGGGGGAGTGTTGGGCGCGTATGCGGGCACATGTCTCCATGGTTGCTATTGGTGTTCGGTGCGGACGGTGTTTTTTCCATACGGTTGTAGGCTCGGACGCACGGGATGGATCGTGATTCCTCGGTCGGACTTGGATTTTTACGTTTGTAAAGTAAATCGTCCGAGGACGTGTCGGACACATTTTCCGACCCGAGGACGTGTGGGGAATGATTCCCGGTGCGGTTCGTATGGACTTTTTACCATGCGAATCGTGATTGCCAGTTCGTACGGCACTTGTACGATTCGTACGGTAAAAAGACCCGATACGAGTCGCACGGGGGAATTTTTTACCGGATCGTGATCGGCACCTGAGTGTACATGCCTGTCATCGATAGTCTAGAAGCTTTCATAAATCATAATGAGGCTACAGCCTACACCTACAAGAAAATGCATGGAAATAGAAATCATTGTTTCACAATATCTTTTGTTCATTGTTTTGTCCAAACACCATTCCTCTAAGTAGAGTCACCTGCAATTTAGAAACACAGTATTCAGCAGGCTTTTTGTGCTCTATAGAGTGCTAGGGAGTATCTGCACACTCACTCCGATGATGACCGAGTTGAACAAAATTGAACAGACAAAGGGGCTCATTACGATGACAGACGGACTTCAGTCCGCCATCGTCCCAGGGTTTGGGACCGGCTGCCTAGAAGGTGGCGGTCCCGCAAGTGATATTACAATGCAGCCACCACCACGGCGGCCGCAAATGGCACGTTTAACATTGCAGCGGGTGCTGCTGGCTGCAGCACCCGCTGCATTGTTAAGAATGCACTGTTTGCATTTCCCTTCACTACGTGGCAGGCACCATGCAGTGCCTGCCACATGATGCAGGTCCAAGTGCACAAATAACCAGCCCCTGCAAAATCGGGGCCTGCAACGGGCCCCCAGAGGACATCCCCACCAGCCTTTCCATGGTGGTATAACCGCCATCGAAAGGATGGCAGGGATGCAGCATCCTAATCTTGCGGACGGTGCCTGCTAGGCACCGCCACCATTCTGTGGATGCAGGGTGGGTCCAACAGGCAATTGTAACAATTGCCTCTGTCGGACCTGTGGTGGGTGGGCTTTCCAGGCACGCCGCCCACCATCCTAATCTGGCAGGCCGTGAATGGCCTTACAATGACTTTCACCACCATCGTAATTAGGCCCAAAGATTCTATCTTGTTTGATAGGATGATTCCTGCACAAATAACCCTGAAAACTCACCTTTCCGGAGAAGGGGTAAGATAAAGACCAAAGCCCAGATTTATTACGCTTTTGCATCACACTGCATCGCGGAAGCTGACACCATGCACATGTTTATTTGGGATTTACAAAGCCATACAAGGCTTCATTTGAGTACGCTGCATTGCTTTGTGAAGAATGCAATGCAATGCAGCTGCTTGCGCTGCATCACGTTACATATCCTAATGGTAGGCATTCAATGGGTGGACCATGGGTATTCCTGTGCATCGACTCATGAAGTTCATCTTTTTCCAGCTTGACTAAGGTTTGTGAAGCTGGAACTGCATCAAATTAGTATGTCTACTTCTGAGATGCATAACAATGAGAAATATCCTTATTTCTCCTAGTTACTTCCTCTATGTATGTGTGATGTATTCAGCATCACACATAGATAGAGGAAAATGCCTCTTTGGATAACCTGCTTGTAATGCGGGCACCCGTACAGCATGGCACAAGGCTGTCAGAGTTGATACTAGGCAGCCACATGTGTGTCAGGACTGGGGGAAATCTGAAGGGGTCCATTTCTTTGTAGATATGGTGTTGTTGATCTCTCTCCTGTTTATGCAATGCAGCAAATGATCTTGCCTTGCTGCACTGTGTTGCATGAATTCTTAGTAAATATGCCCCTTAGCGTGTTTTTTAGCTCTGGTTATCCAAGGCTGCACCTGAACCTGTTACACGCTACTCTTGTTTGTCTTTGGAGATAGGGAGAGCTCAGAAACTCAGGAGGCTGCCTGTAACGGAAGAAAGAGGGAGCAGGGTTGGTGTAGTGCTTACATCAGATACTGCCCCAAGCCACATATTTGTGCATGTTCATTGACATGTGCATTATTTAGTAGAAATGTGTGGTTAAAGTGCTTCCTTTCTTGCAAAGATAAGCACTGGGCTGTTACATTAATTGTATTTGTCTGTTGGTTGGTTGTTGAGCCATGAGCTGGAGCACCCCCACACTACCTCCCTGTGAAGCCTGGGAATGCTCTTTCTCGCTACCCTGAAAGTTATGTGAACTCGGCTTGTTTGCACAGCCACAGCAGGACAGACCCCAGGAAGGCAGTAACAAACGACCTCAACCCACTCAGTTGAAGCCCTGTTGCCCCTGCCTGCCCTGTGGCCCCTCGAATAGGATTTGATAAAGTAGTAACATCAAAATCAGGCTTATGTAAACATGTTAACTAGGAAATAGTAGTAATGTGTCCTGGATGTCTAGTAACAGGTGCCATCAACACAATTCATAATCATGTTTGCTCAGGGATCACAGTTTACTGGGGCACTTATAAAATAGGTGATCCCTAAAATATGTGTCTGCCCAGTGCCCCAAAAACTCTTAAAATGGCATTGCATGTCAGCTGCAGTTTCTTTCTGCACTCCATGGAGCATGCTTTATTCTTATCATTATCCCAGGCATGCTTCTCCATAAACACAAATCAATGATTTATGTTTTTTGTGGGGATGGGAGAGGACATATGCTGCAACTGTTTCACCCACAGCCACAAAATAATGAGGCTATTATTGCAGCCATCTGTTTCTCTTCATCGGCATCTTCCTTTCCACGCTCCAGTTTCAGACCTCACAGCCGTCAGTGCTGTTTGACATTCATCACAGCATTTAACTCGACGATTTTAGTCGCTGGTTGGATTTAGAATTATCACCGTAATTCACATTTTTTTTTTAAAACAGCAGACTTGGCAAATTATTTGGTCTTGCTTGAACGGGCATCAACGAGAAGGATGCTTCGCAGTCACGCTCTGTTCCCCCTCTCCACCACCATGACAGGCAGGGAGGGAGGTAAGAACCGATGCAAATTCAAGCAACACTGACTAACAAGACAAGTTCAAATCAGGAAGCCATGCCACGCGCCTAGAAAGGGCCTTGTTAGCGAGATTAGTCGGTCATCGTTTCCAGGATGACTATCGGTCCTGGATACATAAGCAGTTTCTATCCTATTAGTCAGCCTCATATCATGTTTTTGTTTTTCGGATCAATTTTTGTGGTTCTCAGGCAAACATTCGACATGCAAAAGCAGTATATAAACACAGTAGCTAATGAACCATGGGGGCGGCCCAGGAAGCGTGTCAAACGTTGAGTACGCAGGCCTCTTCATCGATAGTCGAGAAGCTTCCGCGAGTCATAACGAGGCACCAGCCTACACCTACGAACGTATGCATGGAAATAGAAATAATAACAGGAGCCGCTTCGTGACATATTTTAAAGAAGTCGCATATGTCAGCAGCGCGTTATCCACTCTGGGTGTTTTTCCACACATTTGACTCCTGGAAAAAAAAAAAGAAAGGCAACCGGCGTGTTCCTCACCGTACGACAGCGTATTCCGTTATGGATGAACACAGTGCTGTGACAAAACAGCAGCACAGCTGTCATAACAGCTGTCACACATTAATCATGACAGTGACAAATAGCATAATTACTCTATCTGGAATTCCTAGCAGACGCGCTGGTGGTGCGCATCGCTGAGAACGGTGCAATGTAAGCAAATCATGCATGGTTTCATTAAAAAGACATCACCACGGGCTGCTTCGAGAAGGCCTAGAAGACGCCGTTCCAAGCTGGATATAAAAGATTTTTATTGGCCTCTTTATAGGGACACCAGAAGACCAATTAAATATCCAACATTGTGATTTAATCTGTTTTTACAATCTGCCCTTCTCCATGCATGATCAGGTAAATTAATCGGGTACTTGCATATAGAGGTGTTTTGCTACCAAATGTTTGGGGATATTTTTCATAAATAAAGCTCTTTGACAAAAGCGTAAGTTCCATCTGTTCCACACTGCATAACCTTCCAAAGTCATTCGAAAAAATTGTATTGCGATCTAGCGTGCAGCAACATTTTCTATTTCCCTATATTGAAACAGTAATTACTATTTTGTTGTTTCTCGTTCCTAATTATTTGGTCTTTAGCTCCTAAATGTAGTAATTTCGTGGCACTAATACAATCCCTGCGAATATGGTACAGTTCTCACTCATTGCAAAATGAAGAGTGGGAGACCTGTATCTGCTGCTCAGGGGAGGATGTTTATAGGCAGGACCTTTCCTCTGGGTGCCTGGTTACTGCTACAGGAACGCTGGAGGACAGCCAGATGCAGGATTTCACACTTCTTTGCCCCTATGTCGTGGGTGCTCCAGATTACACACAGCCCCAGTACTACCTGCAGCGAGAAGAATTACTTTACACAAATCTAGTAAAACAGACGATTTTCTCCTTTACGCCCTCCTTATCATCCAAGGGAAAGAGGGGGGTGCATCTCTAGCACAAACATTTAAACTACAACATTTCGATTTAATGTTTTCCTTTCATCAGATTGTATGGGCGAATTGAACCATATTTATTTTGAAACTATTTATCCCAGACGATGGTGGGGTGTGTGCACAGTAGAGTTCTCATGGCCTACAATGATTTTGCAAACATGCAAATAATATTTTTTTTTCTATAGGTTTGTATGCTGTCGCAAAAGCCTCATAATATTCATAAAAACTCTACCTGAAAACTGACTTTGACTTAAAACATCTAACTCTCAACTCAGCTTTTTCTTTCAAGTGACTCTCGCCTTCCTTTCCAGCCTCTTCATGTCTCCGCTCTCTGAGTACAACCTACTCTAAATCCCATGCAGGCTTGCCCTAATCCTTACTATTGTATTTCCGCAAATTGCCTAAAATGAATTTTAAATATTACAACTTCTCCTTTAAAAGTCATACCAGGCGCCCTAACAATACCTAATCTCAAGTAGCTCAGCTAAAAATACAATGCATGAAATACCCAAAGGCCCATATTCTCCTCTCCCACTAAAGATCACTTATAATTCTTACTAATGTAAGCTACCACATTATAGGCATTGAATGGTTTCTGAAGAGCACAAAACTAATCTCCAAAACCAATAATTACCACCCAAAAAACACGAACCCTGGGACCTGGAGTAGTGTGCTGCCCAGCGTAAAAGCACAAGAATGCCTTGTCAGGGGTTGTGCGATATATGGCAATTACAATACAATATATAACTCAATCTGAAGCAAAAACCATAACTCTTAGCAGGCAGACAGTTGAATGAAGTTCATACAGGCTGCCTAATAATTCCCTTTTACTGCTTGACACTCTTACACCCACATAAGATGCAACTGCTAGGGGTTAAAACCATTACCCAGTACTATATCAGTCCACAGCAATAAACCAGCCATCACCCCCTGATTAGACACAGAATAAATGAAGAGATCTGTCACATAATGCTGGCCAAGACAGAACTCTAATTTAGTCCAACACTGAAGGTCCAGACGAGCAAGATACAATGGCCACTTCTCAGCATTTCACAATGAAATTCTGATTTGGGATGATATTAACAAAGTCCCTCCCAGCTGATTACTCCACCATTTCTCTCCTAACCTATCCCTGCTTATGACCATAATGACCACAAACTTAAATAAAATATCTCAGAATGGACAACCCTGTAGAATAACCAGTTTATTGGACTATTAACATGAGAAATATCAGAAAGGGACCTGCAGAACTGCCCAAAGCTGACATCTTACTGAAAACCATAA
This sequence comes from Triturus cristatus, assembly GCF_964204655.1. NCBI lineage: Eukaryota > Metazoa > Chordata > Amphibia > Caudata > Salamandridae > Triturus > Triturus cristatus. Next base: position 910,274,138 of record NC_140581.1, on the reverse strand, counting down.
ACTGCATGGCTATCTCCCACATTTCGTAAAGAGGTGTGGTGTGATCCATACCTGCATGACGCACAGCAATCATACTCAACAGAGTTTCAAAAAAGTAATGATTCTTTTACTCAACAATTCTTCATAGAGTAATATCAATCTTTAGTTTTCATAGTAAAACACATCATTTATACACGTATTTCTTAGACATACGTAATGGGTACAGCGGGATTCATAAGTTTAAATGTCTCCTCAACAAATGCTGTACATAAACCAATATAATTTCTTCTATTTGAAAAATCCACCAACATTTTTAACATCTATCCCAATGCATTTCGGGTTGTCAGCCCTTCTTCAGGGGATTCAGTTCATGTGCTTCATTCAACAGTTCCGCATATGTAACACTACAAAAAAAAAAAAAAAAAAAAAAAAAAATGAAACAATATTGCTTAATTCACATGTATTTTTAGGATTTGCACTCTTAACTGACAATGTGTTCAAGCGCTTAAGGTCCAGTGTATTAATAAAGAAAGCGAAAAGAGGAAAATGTGTGCGATAGTCAAGTCGACGTGACCCTTCTTAGTGGACACCCGAGGGTGAAGCGCAAACCCATATCGGATTTGCCTTTAAGTGAACAACAAAAATGTCTGTTTAACGTACTCACTGTCACGAATCCAATAGTGTTTCTATGCAACATTATCAAGAGGTGACCCTCGACTGAAAAAAATAGAGGAATCCTATTAATGCTTAAACGACTGCGTGTCAACACTAGTTGTCAGGGGAAAACTAATAAAGGCTTACCCTTCGATGAGCTGTATGTAATCCTATCCAGGAGTCTGTGAGAGTAAGGAAAGCTACATTAGTTACGGTGCAGGTCCGACGCACGGTCGGTTAGTTCACCATGATACAACGGAAGTGGCTTACCGGTCAAAGGTCAGAGGACACGTAACGTTGGAATCTTGATGCGTGCATGACAGCAACGCGTCGTCATTGGGAGGCGTAAAAGGGCTGTTTTTATACGTATCGTGCATTTGAAAAAACTTTATTGAGTCCCGGGAAAAACATTAGGTGAAGGACAGTATCCCTTATCTAGTGCGCATTTGAGAATTACGTATTCTACTAGTACTTCGACTTTCTACAAAGGACGATGTCCGTATCTATCAACTGCTTGATGTGTTTCAGAAAAAAGTAAAACGAAATAATATTTCTAAATGAACCCATCTGGTGTTTCGAAACGAGTGCAAATCCTTTACAAAACATCAACAACATTCTATGATTGACGGGAGAGCATGCCTCTACTCAAGAAACATAGAGAATGTTAATTTACATACATTATAAGAAACAAGAAAATTCAATCTGATCATTGAGCCCCCCGGGGATCAGAGTGCCCAATTTTTTAATCCAAAATGTTTCTTTTCTTGCTAACGTATTATGAATGTCAGTGCAATTTGTGGTGTTAAGTTTCTCTAAGATGGTGAAGCGTAATTGTGGTATGGTGTGTCCTATGTTTATCCAATGTGTAGCCAGACAGGATTTCAAATTTTTATTTCGAATTGTACTCTTGTGTTCTATGATCCTCGTTTTTATCTCCCACATTTCTTCATCCCTCACACTGCTAAACACTGGCTCCTATAACACGATAAAGGCACCTCAGTGGCCCACAAGGAAATCATGGAAAGACTTTCCACACAGGTTCAAAACAAAGACAACACTCTTCCAACCAAACACCCTACATGGTGTAGCATGCTACCCATTTAGACAAGCACTTCAGCACCCCATATAACGCTAGTAAGCACTATATAAATGTTGCAATACAATACAATGCAATTCATTAATATGTTACCATGCATCAAATTGGCTGATGATGCTACAGCTTTTAAAAATAGCAAAACTTACAGTGTACACTGTAATATATGGAATGATTATTTGAACTGCCTGCAGCTCTGCTCAGAAGCCCGTGGCTGGTGCAATAAATGTGGGTGCACGAATACCAACGCTGCATAGCTTTAAATAAACCTCATGCCTCTTTAATCCACTATCCAACACTTATTACCCATGTATCTCTCTCTGGCTGTCTTTTGCTTTCCTCTTTGTGATGGCTTTTCCATCTTTCACTTTGTCCATCTTTCTGCTTTGTGCATTTTTGTCTCTGTTGCTTTCGGTAAATGTTTGATGCGAAAAAATAAGTGTCAGTCCCCAGAAATGAGTGCTGGTGGCCCCCACTGGCAAACATCGGCTCAAAGTAAGCACTGGTTCAACCTCATGTTGTTTATGAAAGTTCTCCTCAATTATAGATGATATGCCCTGCGTTATTGCATCACCAAGAAAATAAAACAGAATCTTTCCCAATTTGTGTCCTGCCCGCCAACATCTCTGGAAAGGTAACCCCATACCCTGTTTTGCCATTGAGGCAATTGTGTGCTTATGCACAAAGAAATCAAATATTAGGACATGTTCTGCTAAAGAGAGATTTATGCCACTGCATGGTCAAAAGGATGAGCAAGCCAAGTTGAGCAGAGACCAATGTATCATAAGAGAATTGGCTATGACGGAAGGGTGGACTGGCTCGAGGTGTAGCTTAAAAGGCCTGATTGGTAGTGTGCAAAGGGTTGGCATTCACAGAACCTATGCTTTGCTAGCCTGGGAGACATACTTGCTATGTGTTATGCAAAGGAAGAACAGCAAGCTTCTGCACTTCCCCCGGAAAGACATGTCACATGCACAAGAAGACACAGACTAGATAGGCAGCATAAAAATGCCATCTATATATCCCTCTCAGTAGCCCATTCACTACATTGACAAGGCTTCCCTAAAATGTAATATTTCAAAGAAACAAGGGATCCCCTAAATAACAAGGGACCAGGGGTAATGAGAATTATGAAACAACAGTGGTCCCTAAGTAGAAACGGTAACACAAAACAACATATGCACATTAAAAAACAATGGGCCCGATTTGCAAAGGTAAAGTTAGACAAAAGTCTAACTTTACAACTTTCGGTATATAAAAAAGGCATTTACTACACGTATATACTCTATGCGAATACTGAAAGTCAAACTTTACGACTTTCAGTATTCAGAAAGGGCATTTAGGAGTAGTAAATGCCCTTTGTGAATACCGAAAGTTGTAAAGTAAGACTGTCGTCCAACTTTACCTTTGTGAATCGAGCCCAATGGTTTTAATATATAATAAATTCCAAAGCCAAGTACTGTATTTTGCTGTGAACAAAAGTTACATGAATAGAGTGAGAGAAGTGCCCAGGGCTGGGCTGTCCTGATATAGGATACATGACACAGCTATCTTTGGAAGCATGTGTGCTGCCTTCTGTGAAAGATGGAATGCTAATGGATTTATCGTGAACCTCAGATCTACATCTCAGCGAGAGCCCTCGCTTATCTCCCAAATGCCCCCCTTAGCTTTAATGCCTGACATGGATCAGAGATTCTTCAGTTGGGGATGATAAATTCTTCAAAGCTCCAGCTCATTAAGATTTTGATGATTCCATGTCTCCTGTGGCCCACCAGTCCTTATATGAGGTGAGGAAGGACACTGATATATGCATCTCGAGCCAGGGGGTGGTGGCAGGCAAATAGGCCTGCCTCACACTTCAGTGCATGTTGCATGTGTGTCTATGTTACAACAAAGGACGGTTGACTGACCTGATACAATAGCATGGACAACAGAAATTCTGCATAAAAAACATGGGGCATTAAAAAAGACTAGTCCTGATAAAAGCCCGGGACCTTTTCCTGGTCATTTAAAAGAGCAGAAACATGTTGACATAGTATTAGGGTAACCCTCCCCTAAAAAACGCCAGCCTAATAGTTTTTACCATACCTGTGACACCCAAAATAAAGGGAAACCGGGGTGTCCTTTAGGTATTTTTAAAATTTGAAAAACCCTTCAAAAACAGGAATAATATCCAAAGTACTTCTTAGAATATGGTTGAGCACACCTTGGTTTTTAGGCACCAGATTGCAACCCGATGATTACGCATGAAACCAATACAGTGTGTGAGGGTCTATAAAATAAGCATACATGTTTTTCTCAGGGGCATGATGACCAAGCTATATTAAGGCAGAAAAGAAGGGGTGGTAGGATAGCTTTTTGTAAATTTGGTTCTGTATAAGGAGACAGTATCCCATGGTTCCCATTCAAATTTCTCTGTCCCCTTTTCACATGTGGGTCTTGATGATTAATACATATTAAAAGCAGTGGTTGAGTGGGCACTGTGAACCTTTATAATCCAATAGTATAAAACTATCACTTTAATTCTACTTACGTTTTTCTCATAGGAAAGCCCACTTCACCCACACTGTGAAAATAACATTTGGGGGATAGTCACTGTAGGAACATGGATGAATGAATGAATGAATGAATACTTTCTTATATAGCGCATGGCTACCCTTGGGCATCCCAGCGCTGGCATGGCAACTGTACATTCTTACTGATTTCACATTTAAATGCTAGCCACCCTAGCTTGTGGACTGCAAGGCCTACCTAGAGGTGACTCATTTACTATTTAAAAGTAGGCTTTTCTCCTGTCAATGGCATGGGTATATTTTCCAATAAGGAAACGGGGGGAGGTAGAGGTTAAGGTTAGGTTTACCTTCCTTACTGAATACAGTTCCACAACATTCGGAATACCAAAATAAGAAACCTAACCATAGGGGGAACAGGGATTCCACGAAAAATGTATGAATACCCTCTTTCAAGAAAGAAAAATTAGGCCCCTCACCCACCAGGGTTACCCCTAGGTGGCATGCTTCATCATTGGGGTCATCTCAATCCGCTGCGGATTGAGGCGTGATGCAACTTGCAGACTATGTAGGAGCACTTAGTTAGTGAATTTGTGTGTGCTGCAGTGATGTGGAGTGGAAGAAAATAATTAAAAATACCTAGCCAGTGAGCTAATGTTTTATTCCTGCTCCTAGTTGGTATGTTATTAAAAATCAGGGGTTAATACCAGGGAGAGACCTAACTATAATGAGTATAGTTTCCCTAGTATTGGGTCAACATGTGCAGGAGCAGGGAAGGCAATAGGTGATATACCGAGAGGAGAGCTTTGACGAAGGTGTGACTACAAGCCCCTCTACCCCTGCTGACCATGCGGGAGAATTCTGCCTAAACAGAAATACGGCGTATCAATGAATAACCTTATGTATTGTGTGTATACACATTAGGTGTGCACCTCACTATATCCACACCACAGGATTAATTAGGAGTGGTACGCACTGGGCTGGTCCCCGTGTGGTCCTGAAGAAGAGCTTGTAGGGGACAGCTCGAAACATGTGGACCCAATACTAGGGAAACCATACTCATTATAGCGAGGACTCTCCCTGGTATTAACCCCTGATTTTTAAAAATATACCAACTAGGAGCATGAATAAAACATTTGCTCACTGGTTAGGTATTTGTAATTATTTTCTTCCACTCCACATCACTGAACCACACATAAATTTACTAACTAAGTGCTCCTATGTGGTCCGCAAATCAAAACACGCCTCAATAAGCAGCAGATTGAGATGACCCTAATGATGAAGCATGCCACCTAGGGGTAACCCTGGTGGGTGAGGGGCCTCTGGAAAGAGGGTTTTCATACATTTTCCGTGGAATCCCTGTTCCCCCTATGGTTAGGTTACTTATTTCGGTATTCCGAATGTTGTGGAACTGGATGGGTGTATTTTCTGCACCAAATGCTTTGGTCTTATTGGAAAGTTAAGTATTGCATATTGTGATTAGCTAATTTTGCCAAGTTGTAGGGGTTAGAACACATACACTGGGGGCTAGACAGTGATGCCCAGTATGCAAAGTATAACATGTAGCAAAATAACTCCACAAAAAAATGGAGGAGACCATGCAAAAAGAGGCATTTTCTCAGACTCAGGCAAACAACTTTCTACATAACTGGAATGTCCTAACCAAAGAAACAAGTGCAGTGAAATACTAGGTTTTGGGTTTGAGATATTTCTAATGCTGGATTATCAAAATCTGTTTTACTTAACCACTTCAACCACCCAAGCATCATCGGCACATTAGCAATGTGTGTTAAAGGATGTGACTCCATCAAAATGGCCTTGATCAGGCTCCTTAAGTCAATCAACACATACTTTCATTTTACTGTTTTTGCGATCACTCTATTGGATCAGTTGCACCCACATCACACACTGTTTAGCTTATCAGCCAGGTCTCCACTACTACTAAACAGGACATTCCTCATTTTATGTTTTATCAGCTTTGCCCCCTCTTTGACATGAATCCTGTACCTAACGCATTACATTCTACTACCCAACTTGTTGCTAAATGACTGGAACAGCCATAGGGCCTTAATATGACTTTGGCAGTGTGGGAGCAGGTTTGCCACGCTACAGCCCAGCTCCCACACTGCCAAAGCCAAAACGGACCGTCCTCCTGCTAGATTATGACTTTTTAAGTTGCTGGCGCGCAATTCTTTGGCATTCCCACGGTGGTGCCTTTAAAGTAGGCACCGCAATGGGAATGTCAAAGCATGTTCCTGCACGGACTGAAATGCACAATGTTGTGCATTTCATTCTGTGCAGGAACATTGGGGTGCATGCAGAGAAGGGGGTCACACCATATGCCCCCTGTGGTGCTAAGGCACCAATTTCCTCACCACTACCCTTTTCATGGTGGTCACAACACCATGAAAAGTCTGGTGGTGAGGAAACTCGTAATATGCTTGGAGAGGCCACTGCTTAATGCAGCCTCAGGACCGCCGTGCAAGTGCCAAGGAATGGAAGTTTCCTGGCGGTTGCAGCAGTCCCAGGGTGGCACAACCGTCATAGTTATAACAGCATGAGTATGGCAGCCCTTGGACCACCAGACTCATAATAAGGGCCTTAGAATTGCAAATTGGCTTCAAAATAACCAACATGCTTCTCTCTTCCTAGGAGATAAGATTCCTGTTAGGAGGTTCCATTCTGTTGTCCCACTGATCTTTGAATAACTCTTCAGCTATCATAGCGATGTGTGCTCCAAAGGCAACCAAACAATCCTAAGCACATCCTTCCATACATACATTAGTATATGGCTCCTCATAACGTTCCATGTCATCCTTAATTACTAAAGCAATGCTTTTCCTGCTATTGCTTCTTTACATTCTTTACTAACATGTCTGATTTTAACCTTATGACTTTGGTATATCCTAGAGAAATACCCAGTTTTTGCACAAAGTTGGCACACTGCATTTGTTTAGCTGGACTTGCCTGTGCCTCCTTGGTATATTGTGGGCATTCATAATGGAAGCATACATTTTCTATTTGAAGAATGTCCCATTTTATCTAACCGTTCTGTTTTTCATTTACCAGATTTATGTTTTGCTTCTCTTGTACAGCTATCACCTTAGTGAAAACCTTCTTTTTTCCAGTTTCTTAGAAGAAGAATGTGATATTTCAATGCTTTTTCCAGAACATGTACTGTCTTTTAATGAGGCATCTTTAGTAGAGAGTAGTTATGTTGAGCATCTTTTTCTCTGCACATCACCACAATTCATATTTGGTCAATAGAAAGGTAAATTTTTCAAATTCCTAATCCTTAGACAATGGACCTGATTACTAGTTTGACAGTAAGGGAACTGGCTTTAAAAGGGCATTGGAAATTCTGCTACCTAGTTGGCAGTCCACCCCCATAATACGATGTTGGTGATTTGCAGAACGAAAGACCGTCGGAGCACCACGGTCCACGGTGGCATGGAGAAAGCAGCTGTCAGAGGGTGGTACAGACAAGTTCACTGCCATCAGAATTAGGATTTGGCTTTCTGTCGAGCTGACCGTGGTGGGAAGACAGCTTGCTTTAAGTTGGCGGAATTGAAGGAATTGGCGTGCACACTCACCCATTTCCTATACTTCCTTCAGTCTCCTATGTAGATCCCTTCCTCCAGGGCCTCCTTCAAAGCAGTATCTTTAACTCTAAGAAAATGACCCTGTTGGAGGCAAAATCCATATTAGTCAGTTTTGCACAATTTACCTATTGACTGGACTAGGCACATATGGTCCAGACTCCAGCAATGGGAAAGTACTGGTAGTAGGTATTTTTTCGCATGTGCTATGCATATGTGTACATTTAATACTTGTGCAGTCAAAATAGACACACTTGCATTGACACACATGAAAAAATATTCCCCACCATCAGAAACATTGCTGCTAGCCAAGCGGTGATATCATAATGTGGTGGGAGGGAGACCACTGTCGTGGCTGTCTTCTAGGGACCGCTGCGGCAACAATATGGTGGTAAGACTGCCGAACTCGTAATCAGGCTTATATTCTTAGCGTGGCTACATACGTGTTTATGGATCCATCTATTTGGCACTTCACCCTAGTAAAAAAAATTTGCTGCCTGGCCACCAGACTGGTTTGTACATCAAAGTGTATTTCAGGTCTCTTGACTGCATCCTGGTATGCATCTACTACTTAAGTTCATAAGGAAGTTCATATGGAAGCTGATGTTCAAAAATTAACTGGCCTTCAGATCCCAGAGTGTGTTGCAATTGTTTTTCTATTCTTATCCATAACACAATAGTAATTAGCAACTGCCCTAAACCAAACCTTCTGTTTAATTGAAGGTTCACCAGCAGTTTGAATTAAAAGTGCTGGTGGGTTCACACATTGAATACTGGATGAATAGAAAGACTAACATTAACCCTGGGAAATGAATACAATACATGCCAATACGAATAATGAAACACCACTTGATATGTCTATCTAGATTTCATGGCTACAAAATGTATATGCACTAGCCCGCTGAATTCCACTATAAATTCTCTTTTTACTTGTTATTTTATTTATTTCAACTAATGTCCTTATCACAAGTTTGATGGTCCAACCACTGTAGAACCACGTCTGACCCTGCCAGAAGCCCATGGCACTGGTGGTCCAAAGAACACCATCTTATGAGTTGACCACAGGGCCGGCCGTGTGGAGGCAAGGATCTTGCAGCAGTGGCAAGTTTTTTTCCAACTGTATCAATACAATACACCCATTACCGGGGTGCAGACCATATTTGGGCAATTCTGGCAATGGGTATTTGGTACGAAAAAGACTCACCTGTTTATCGCTGCACACAGGGTCATAATTCTCAGGGTGAAGATCCTGCTGTGAAAGACGGACCTGGAGACTCTGCCTGGAAGAATAAGAGGGGAGAGTACGCACCCCAAATCCTTTGTCAACAGCACCTTAAAGTAGGCAGCATACCACCACGGCTGCTCATGGATCAGGCAACTCATAATATGCACAGTGGTGCAGCTCCCCTGTACCACCCTATGGCGGCTGCCATTCCCTGATCGCAAACCCTGCGGTTGGTGGTCTGCTGGCTGTCTCAGTGGTCCAGTGGCAGTCTTCCCAAAGCCAATCTGTCCAACTTGTAATATAACGGTCGGACCGCCGAGCTCTCCACGCTTGCACCGCCACTACCGATACGTCGGTCCACGAGTCCGCCAAACTCGTAATAAGGCCATAAGTATTTACTATGTATGTCTTAGACTCAATGGCAAAAACCTATGATATTGCTGTTAACGTTTTTTTTAGATGCTTGTTGGCAATTGTTAAACATCTATGGGAGCTGATAGTCTTTGAATGAACAAGTACAGGTCATTATAAAAATGAATACAACTTGTACAAAAGCCATATACTTGGCTTATGGATACATCTCAATCATTAAAACAAACTCCTTATTCAACCATGCTTCACAGAGACAACAGAACATGTATATCTTTCCTTTCCCTCACATACACAACACTGTACCAATGCCTAAAACCCACCTTTTATTTATCTCTGTGATGGCAGGCATATATTTATGCCAGCCACAACAACCAAAATCCTATCTGTGCAAAATCTGGGGTGACATTATCAACTTAGCATTGCAGTAAGCCAACTTCCTAGCCACTCACAAAACTATACAGATCATGTCTTTAATAAAAACACGTTATACCACTGCAGTCTCCTAATACAAATCAGTCACCTACTTTCTTTCTTTGATTAGAGCCATGGTAAATGCATAACTGGCCAATTCACTCTGTTTATCCAGAATCAAAACCTGCTTGCTACCAAGCAATCTTGTTTCACAAAGGCTATAGCACTCAAATAGTTACAATACAAATACTGGGTGATATCCACCAAATACTGTACAAGGTCAACTTCTGCCTCCTCATTGGTTTTAGCTCAGAGTTACTTTTGACACCATCAAGCTCAATAAACTGTTAAAAGTTCTCAAAACCTGCAGGTGATTAAATATCACGGTACAGAAATGGTTCTCCTCATGTCTCAGCAATTGTTAAAAGCTCCTGTGTAAAATCTTCTCTGACCCACACTTTTGTAAACAATGAGTACTCTAGGTCTTAGTCCTAGTTTAAGTGCTGTTTAAACTTTACCATAGCTGCTGAGAGTTCTCGTGGAAGAGTCAGAGTTCATCACTACATTTATTACACTAAAAACTACATAAATGGTTTCAACTTTGATTATGTCCTCAAATTAAAACCATGACTTCAAAGCTTTAAAATATGATTCAGTGTTAACTTCTGAAAAAAGAATCTTTAAAAGAATAAATTCATGCTGTTCTCAAAACAATCGTCTTTAATTTTAACACAGATTGGTTAACTCCATTGCAACTTCGTAGTATTTCTCCTCTCCTGTTGAAAATTACAAACCCTAGATTTTTAGATCAACCCTCATGTATACCCATATTGTTTAGATTCTGGCATCAGACAGTGATGCAGTATTCCTCCTTCAAATACTTGAACATCTACTAAAACCACCAGACATGTTTAGAAGTCTGCGTTATTGTCATGATATCCAAAGACACTTGTAATACAGTGGGCAGAATATCCCTCACATTTGTGAAGAGTAACCTGTCTGACAAACTCTAAATCAGGCCCTTAACTTTTTCCTTTTTATTTTCCCACTTCGTCTGTTGTAGTTGCATCTGCTTGTGTGAATGTACAGTGGTTTCTGTAGAGATATGCAGGAACAGCATAAAGAATTAAGGAAAGTATCTCTATTGAAGTAATGCTCTGGCACCGAACAAAGGTTCCGATTCCGATGGCGGTTTTAGGCACCTCCCCGGTGCTGGCGGTAGTAGGAAATGTCCATTTACTTACTCCTGCGGCAGTCCTCGCGTCTGCCATATTGCAATGGGCAAAGTTAGCCCATTTCCCACCCGTTGCGGAATTTCCGGATCCGCCAAATTTTTCGTTCCGCAACAGTGGCGGAGGGAGCCAATAGAGAAAGACCGAGTGCAAAATTACGTTATGACCACCTGACAAATCACGATGCCTCAAACAGCCCATCAGAACGCAGAGGAGAAACCAGCCACTCGGAGACGGCGGAAGCACAACTGCGGAGATAGAAACTCGAATCCGAGACACCTCCACACGTTCCTGTCCTCCATGGACCCAGCTCTACAAACCCTTCCACTGCCGTACCTCATCCACTATCAGCAGATAAGATGCCGTCGCGGTCAACACCGCAGGTAAGTCAACAACTCATCCCCTCATACAACCCCAACACACAACTGTCGCGCTGAAATACGTGTCCTGTCTACATCAGACAGCCTGGTGGAGACAGGAACATATCCCCCAGTGTAAGTACAAATGTCCTGCAAGTCACAAATTGACACCTCTGCATCGGAGTCACCCATCACCATAGAAATTGCTACAACTAGCCTAGTCGTGCCGGTCATGTCACCGCAGCGGTAAAGCCGCCGGAAAACCTGCCCACAATGTAGTAGCAGTCCAGGACATTGTCTCAGACAAGCAAGACCAACATCACAACATCCACACAACATGTAACATAAAAGAAGCACCACTGAGCACAACATATCTGCAGCAATAAGTATGTGCAGGGACATTGTCTATAGTGACTTCTCATTAGAATCATCTTCAAATGTATAGCAACATGAGTGTTGGGTGAGGCAAGAGTCCCTCCAAAATGACTATAGTCATCATTGCACACAAATAAGGGTCAGTCCACATACAATGTGGAACAGAGGAGGGCAGACCAAGTAGGGTGGGTATGTGTATTTCACAGTAGGCCAACAAGGTGTTGGGATAAGTCAGTGAGCTCAGGTAGATGACACATCATATTTGACACCACTGCCACACAATCGCAGATCACCACAGTCCCCAAGCAGACATTGATAGGCCCATCATATACAATAGCAGACCATATCATACAATGACAGCCCATATCACGCAACACAGTAAGAAATTCCTGACTCAAACAGCAAACTCAAAGTAAGCACCACTGTGCATTTGACTCACAAGTGTACTGCTGCAATAAATGACACCACGTGAGTATGTCCAGTACATCAACAACACTGAGTACACTGCCAACTCACAGAACACCTACACACAATCACTCCACCTCAACAAAGGGAGCACCAACCACAAAGTAGTGTATGAATGCCAATGTGTCAGGAAGAGTTCATCTCGACAGCAGGAAACTCTGACCTGAGACTCAAGACAACCCTCCTCCTATTCACGCCTGCCTTCCACTCATGTGAATCAAAGTGAGTAATTGAAGTAATGAAGAGTCACTGTGCAGATTAACAACCATGGAACTGTTCACACTGCATGTCAAGTCCTTCAGACATCTCACACACTGAAACGTAGCCTCGTACACATACCATAAGTCAGCAGCAATGTATGAAAATAACTAAACTAGCCTAAAAGGGAGTGCACACTGCAGGAAAAACATGGATATATCTCAGATAGCATTTGTATATGCCATGCAAGAGGTGCAACATATCACACTACACCTAGGCCATCAAATTAGTCATGGGTGGGACAGTGATTGAAATTGAACTAACGTAACTTCTGTTCAATATCCCTGTGATACAGCAATGCAAGCTATGCATTGGCCAAGGAATGATAGGAACTGTCAAAGGCCATACAGTGACCAGCCCCACATCTGTGTCAACTCCCTTGACATGTGTATGCCACAGCACAACACTCATGGCTCATTATCACACTCCCTGACTGTCAAACCCAAGTATGACCTTCACACATACCCCTCATCTACCCATCTCACATCTTCACTACTCCACACCTGTGAGAAACACAGATAAACATGTAAATTAGGTCCTGTGAGTTTCCTGATAACCAATGCCACACCCTGGTGTGTATCTACAAATGTCAGAATCCCACTCAGGGATGTCCGAACCAATGCTGATCAAAAACCAATTGCCAAACACATGTCTCACAAACAACATCCAAAGAAGTCCAACAAGCTCAGCCATGTGCAGGCAAACAGTAAATAGACAATGTGATCCTAGACAGCACCGAATAGATAACATTTCTACTCTGGCCAACTGCATAGACACCATCACCCAACCCAATCAAAAAATACATGATCAAATGCCAATCATGAACACTAACTGTGTTCAATAGGAGAAATCTGCTAACACAGACATAGACACTCCACCAGTTACCAAGTGAGCATGGTGTCAATGTGTAGCACACGCATGTACATGCCCACTCCTGACAAGTGACTGTTTTAATATAGGAGGCCATAGCACAATTGTGCACTCAAAACAAGCTAATGAACAAGACTCCACATTGCTGCATGTGACATTCACACAAGAAATGCACACTACAAATTCAACACACATCTGAATGTATTACAATACACAAAATCCTCACACACAATGTCATGCAAATATAACATTACACGCACATGGACCTGTCAGTAGAAAGAGCCAACACAGGCATCCATCAACAACAAATGCATAACATATGTACATACAAAATCATCACATGGCAAATTCAGCTGGACATCAAGGGGACTCACACCAGGCAAGGACAAGACAACATAAACTGACAGCAGTGCATGCACAGTAAGCAGTGTGTGTACACCAACACAACCAATATCACACATATCTGAGGGTTCCACAATGAACTTCAACACCACAATTCATCACAGGGCACAGATCACATCGCACTCAGGATGGGTAGCAGTACCTCAGAAAACACACATACACTTTAGCTATCACCTACTGCTGCACAACTTTGGAAAACACAGATGCATGGAACATGACTAGAGAACAGTGCTGGTAAAACATCTGCACTGTACATGAGCAATCATTACTGCAATCAAGTAGAAGAAAATAGCACATAACAAACTGTGAAACAGTCCTGAGTGGAACATTGGTCCTGGACACAGATCATCCTCCCACAGTATAGTGTCACACTATGAATTGGTGGGGGGTGGGGTCCCACACTGACAAGGCATGAAGTGGAAGACATTAGACTGAAGTGATGTGTACATCAGTATTGGACAGGTGAGGAGTGTACAGAGCAAAAACACATAGAGGAGTAACTCACAATGTGTAGCCATCAAAAGCCCCCATTGGGGATGGTCTGACTTTTAATACCACATATGTGTCCAAAAAATGTGTAAAGTGACAGCAATGTGTGAGAAAAGTCACTTATAATGTCAGTTTGCCTGAGCAAGTCAGCACAGTGAGAACAAACGTGAGCAAGAGTCATCGCTGATCAACAAACAACGACACAGACATTTCAGTGAACCACTCTGCATACTCACAACTGACAGCGAAAACAAGTAGGTGTACTCGAGGACTGCAAGGTCATACTGACACACTGCACAGTGCTCAACCAACAACTCTTACATGTGCCCACAATCTAAAGCATGTGTCTGATAATGTAAACAAACAGGCACACATTACTTGGATCATACATGTGTGTAGGTGTCATGTTCAGGGACACATAACCCTCAACACTTATGCCAATGACAGGCCAATCACACTGTATGACTACTCATGTGCACACATTCAAATGTACCCATGTGACTACACAAGAAGACTACACATCTACATGGCTGCTCACACATCAAGATAGATCCCACAGATATGACAGACCTGTCCACCACGCAAGTTATCCTGTGGATAGAATTCTCTTCTGTTGAGGTACAGCATCCAAATATGACATGTGTACAAAACTGGAGATCTGACAATAGAATGATTAGGATAAGAATAGATCATAATAGACAACCATCATTGCCCCCTAAAGCCTCTGAGTCAAGAAGCACAAAAGTGCCTGTAACCTCTGGCAACCTCTGAAAAAGAAAATCAAGTATATTCCAATGGGAATGTGGCATACAGAGCATGTGTTAAATGAAGATATACACATACAGTGCACTGCATCATTAGCAAGGTCAGCGACAAAGCTCACAACATCAGTAACAGTCTTTATTACATAAACTCTGTATAAGCATCAAAAGTGCAAAACATCAAGACCATTGGCCAGTCCAAATTTCTAGTCTGCACATGTGTGCATGAAAACTTGTACATCAAATAGGTAACACAGTCCACTGCCATGGGAATCACCACAGGTCAGGGGCTTTGAATGGGCAGTTCAGGCACCACTGTGGGAGAAATGGTGTGGGGAGGGGGACTTGGCTTCAACTTTGGCTTGAAGTTGAACTGGGAGGCGGCTGATTGTCGGGGCCAGTTGGAGGACTGGTCCTGTGAGGAAGCGAACTGGCTGAGGTAGAGGGATCCGTAGATGTGGGAGCATGAGGGCTGCTTGGACCGGGTGGAGTAGTGGCTCGGGGAGGTGGAGAAATGCTGTGTGGATGCTCAGTGGTTGAGGTTGAATGTTGAGGGCTGGGTCTCAACTCTTTGGGGATCCGATATCCCACAAGTATCTTGGCCAGAGTGAGAAGTGAGGTGGACACAACAGCCTCACTCTTCCCTAAAGGTGTAGCAGGTGCAGGTGGCTCTCCCCGTGGGGATTTGCTGGACCTGGTGGTACGCTGGGGGTGGCCTTGCCTTTTCCCCTGCATCCCCTGTTATTGAGGTACACTCCCCACTTTGCTCCATTGTCCATGCTTCAAAGGGGTGTGGGTGAGTGTCGACGTTTTGGGTAAAACTGCCTTTGGAATGTGTTTTGGCTTAGTTGTGGCAGGCACCAGGTTCACTGCAGACAGGGTGAGTGTTTTTGTGCCTTTGGGATCAGGTGTGGGAATGGGAGTGCCCTTGGATGGTGATGATTTGGATGAATGTAATGTGGATGCATGCTTTTTTGCCTTATGTCCCTGAGTGTCCTGTGATGGGCTTTTTGTCTTGCGGTCATGTGTGCTTGTTTTGTGTTGGGGTGATTGTGTATGGTGTCTGGTACGCTCAAATGCTGATGTTGTGTGCTGCGTGTGGATGACTGGGTGCCTGAGGGCTCTGGCGTGTGTTTGCTCTGAGTTATATATCAATGGGGTGACCCGATAGACCACTGGACTCGGGTATATATATCGGTACACAAAAAGAAGTCACAGTGGCAATAAATTAACAAAAATGTAGGAGAACACATATATTGACAAAATATACAGATTTAAGACAACACCTAAGAAATGCAAAAATGACTAGATTTAATCAGTTGAACGAAAGTTAGGTCAAAACAATCAACCAATCAACAGACAAAGTATATGTCAATATCATCTTTTAAGATAGATAGGTGCAAGTAAGGTGACAAGTGCAAGAAGTTGGGGTCAGTGCAAACGATGTGAGGGAGGAAGGTCGTGCATATAGATACATCCACAGTATTTTCAGGGACCTAGCCTGCCACTTAGATGGCAAGAAACACAAATATAACAACATAAACAAAGAATGCAGTTATATAATCACTGTCAATCTGGTATGTTGATAGAAGAGAAAGAAAAGTCGACGTTTCGACCCCTATTAGGACCAGCAAAATGGATGTCTTGGAAAACGGGGTCTTCATCAGGACCGAAGAATGAAAAGAGGGGGCGGGGTTACACCTAGGGACAATAGTGTGGATTAATGAGGCGTGTCAAGCTAACAAGCAAATATATTACATATAAAATTTGAGCAAAAATTACCAGCATCAGCAGTAATAATTTGTGCTGGAAAATTGAAGAATGGGCTCACGTAGCTCCTAAAGACAAAAACGGACGGTAAGGACAAGGGAGTACAACAGGATTAAAATGGGTCGCAAAACCCAAGGTGATAGATACTCACCACTTAAGGGGATTTTGTAGAGGGCCTTAGTAGAAGATTTTATAAGGGCGTCTGAACAATCAGAACGAGCAGTGGTTCAAGCATAACCAGAGCTGTGAAATAAGAATATAAATAAAAAGAGTAAAACGGAGAGGCCACCGATGAGACCAACATGTGATAGGGTTTAAATAATGGCACTGTATCATGTTGTTAAAAAAATAAAAATGTAAACGAGTACAGAGAGTTGATTAAACAGTCAAGCAGTGCATCTGGTGATAATGCATTACAATAGAGCGCCCAATATGTAATGACGCCATGCTTCAGCATTAATCGTTCCAGCATTAAGGGGCCTTAGATAAAGGGCTCGCCAGCGCTCGCGGTAAATTGAATAAACATGCGCGTATGTAAGGGAAAGTTATATTTAGAGAGGGCTTGATGGCGGCTTAGAAAAAGGAGCACATACGGACAACCAGCAAAAGGACTCTACTAACTATTTACAGTTAGTTGCAAACCAAAAGGGACTCGTATGGATATTTAATTAATAAAAAGTTGAACTCAACCCCCTCGGTATGCGAAGACACGGGGAGAGCGAGAGCGCGAGCTACGCAGCGTTACATACCTTCAGGGCAGCGTTGAGACATCTGACAGCTAACCCTGGAGGTTGACACGTGACTCGTTAAATACCAGGAGTCATTGGTGTACGTGCCGGGGTGATTAAGAGCTGATTGGTTGAAGACCGGGGGTGTGTCAGCCAACCTTGAACGGCATAACAGAGGCCTGAGAGAGCCGAAATTGAAACTAATCATTATGAAAAACAGAACACGTGGGTAATTGTAAAATGTATCGAACATGATGGCCACTGAGCAACATTCGGTAAAACAACGATTAAACTTGATGATGTTGAATTAGTAATTACACAAGAAACGATCGAATGTCTTGGAATACTGACTGCGGAGCAGCTCACATTCTAAAAGTTACTTGATCAGCATCAGAACATGGTTGCAAATCCAAGGACAAAATTGCTTGATAAAACAGTATATATATTGTATTTTGAAAAACATATGTGCCAACCAAGATGCTAGTTAGAAGGCAACCTATTTGATAAAATAGCAAGGTCGCTCGGTTGACTTAGAGCATAAAACAACATTCGATAAAACATCGATTAAACATAGGGATGTCTAATTGGTAATTACACAAAAATTCGATACACGCTCAAATGTTATAAAATACTGACTGCAAAGCAGCTCACAGTCTAATAATTACTTAATCGATGTCAACACATGGTTATAATGGGCACAAATCAAAGGACAAAAACGCTAGATAAAATATGTTTTGTATTTGAAAAACCCTAAGTGCCAGCAATAGTCTCAGTTAGAAGGCAGCCTATCTGTTACAATAGCAAGGTCGCTCTGTAAATGGCCCGCATGGTAATGGGAGTGTTGTAATCGTCATGTGGCATGTGGGCACAAATTTCATAAAGGTACCATTCAATGAACATAATGTGCGCTACTGTGGTTTCCCTGGTAAGGTTCAAGCCCAAAAACCTAACATGGATCCTAGATGTTGTTCAGTAAAGATAATTGGGTGTACGTTGCATCTAATACATTCAGGCCATGTTGGACAGATCTAAAGCGGTCCATCCATTTGCATTCTCTAATGTTGAGAATTGAACTTAGGTCACCTCCCCTGACGCCCAGTGTGATGGCCTCCACGACCAGCCATTTCATCGACTCAGGAGGATGGTTGTGAGTTTGAAAATGATCAACCATGGGGGCTCCCATGGTGACACATCTAATCTTGCTACAGTGCTGTAGTATCCGGCACTTAACCTTTTGAGTAGTCTGACCTATATAGATTTTATTACAGAGGCTGATTATGGCATAAATGACATTCTTAGTGTTGCAGTTAGTGAGTGTTTTAGGGACCACTGTGCAGTTGCTATGTTGGAACAGCTTGATTTCAATGGTAAGGTTACAGGCTTTACAATTTCCGCATTTTACATGGCCTACTGGAGCTAGAAGCTGCCAAATTGATTCAATGGTCGGTTTAGTAGGTGTTTCAAGAAGGGACTTGACCACATGGTCACGTACATTTTTCCTTTCTTGAAAGAATGCATAGGGGGTTCCGGAAGTTGTAACTCTGCTGACACTAAATGCCAATGTTTGTTAACAATGTGACGAATTTCATTGCTCCGCGTATTGAACGTGGTAACACATATCAACCTGTTGAAATCCTCGGATCGGTCCCTAGGGGTTAGAAGGGTATCTCTGTGATTGTGCCAAGCTCTTTTTCTGGCCCTCTTAACCAGCCATTTGGGGTACCCACGTTCAATCAGTCTACAAATAAGGTTGTCTGATTCATTGAAAAAGTCCTCTTTCTGTGTACAGTTCCTCCTGATCCTGAGGAACTGGTCGAAAGGGAGATTGTCACGTAAGCCTCTGGGGTGGTGACTTCCATATCTGAGTAGAGTGTTCCTTTCCGTAGGTTTACGCTAAAGGGTCATCCCTGGCCTTGATCGAAATGTCAAGGAAGTCGATAGTAGACTTGGCCTGGTTGATGGTGAATTGAATATCCACAGATCTCTCATTTAACCACTTGAAAAAGTTATTAAGTTCCAAGTCACTGCCTGTCCAAATCATAAGGACGTCATCAACATAACGTTTCCAATAGGTAACCTACTTTCTGAAAGGGTTCAAGGTGTTGGTGACATAGGTTTGTTCAAAGTCATCCATATACAGAATGGCTAGGTCTGGAGCGAAACTGGCCCCCATCGCGACGCCTTTTGTCTGCATGAAGTAATCATTCTGAAAGAGGAAGAAGTTTTGTGTCATAGCTATTTTGAGTAGTTGGATGATAAAATCAGTTGGAACATGAGTAGGTTGTATTCTTCCATCCAAATATTTCAGCATCACCTCTAATGCATGTTGTTGTGGTATGCTGGTATATAATGACACGATGTCCAGCGTGACGAGAATTTGGGTGACTGGATCAAAGGGCATCCCATCAATCAAGTTAATGACTTGCATGGTATCGCGTAGGTATGAACCAGTTCTCTCAGCCAGTGGTTTGAGGAAAAAGTCGACATATTTGCACAAAGGTTCAAGATTCGAACCGCACCCCGAAACTATGGGGCGTCCAGGCGGTCGTTTCATATTTTTATGGACCTTCGGTAAGGTATAGATGGTCGGGAGGCGAGGTTGCGTCTGATTTAGATAGTGAAATTCCAAATTGGAAAGGAAACCTTGGGCAAGTCCATCTTGAGTTACCCTTAAGATCATGGTGCTGATTCTCTTAGAAGGGTTGTGACTTAATCTGGTGTAACTCGCAACATCATTCAGTTGGGAATAGATTTCCCTCTTATAATCCTCCACGTCCTGTAGCACAATGGCTCCACCCTTGTCAGCAGGTTTAATAACGATAGAACGATTGTTTTTCAGATCATCCAAGGCTTTACGTTCAGCACTGGTGACATTGTGCTTGACATTCTTTTTGATGGAACAAGTTTCGAGTGCTTCCTTGAGCACAGTGCTCTCATAGGTCAAAATCCGATGTGAAACCATTTGCGAAGTAGGTGTGAAGGAGGCTGGAGTTCGTAAGCCAGTGCAGGATGTAATAGGACATGGTGGGGACTGGCGGAAGAAATAGCGTAACCGCACTTTCCGAAAAAAACGATGTAGTTCAGTTTGGAGATTGAATTTGTTGGGGTATGTAGTGGGAACATATGATAGACCTTTACTGAGGATCATGTGTTCATCATCAGTCAGTACATTGCTGGACAAATTCATGATAGGATCCTTTATGGTTGTCAGCAGCGGTATACCCGACGTCTCGTTTGAATTTCCCTGTGTTGTTCTTGAGGGAAATGTACTTGTTTCTGTACGGGATTCATACCCTGTTGCTGAGCCCTGTCCCAGCCCTGGCCTTGTTGTAAATGGCCGCGGTCACGGCCTCTGTTTCAATTCCAATTCGCACTCCTGCCCCTTGGCGGTCGCCATTGTCTGTCCTCTAAAAAAGACGGTCCAGGTGATGGATAGTATGCAGCGTCTTGATATTGATAACCTAGGCTAGGCCCAGGTTGGTCGCTCTCACTTCCAGTGGAGCCTGATGATTCAGAGAAAGTTGTAAATCTGCGGGTACCTCTGAAGCCCCCCCTTCCTCTGTTGGAGAAGCGTCCCTGTTGGTCCTGCTTATAATAATCGTCTTGCAGATAAGGGTAGGTCAGTTTCTTGTCGTAGAAACGGACGTCTTTGGAAAGTTTGTCCAACTTCTTGGCTTGAGTATTAACATCAAACTCTTTAATGGTTTTCTCAAGACGCTCTAGGGCTTCCTTAGCATTTGTTAAAGCATTATCAGTTGAAATTTCACGTTTCAAATCAGTAATTTCCTTCATAAGTTTCTCAACTTGTTCCAAAGCTGTTTCAACTCCCAACACCATCCAATGGCGTGAGCAGTTATTGGCAACAAAGCTGAACCCTTCCTTAAACTTAGGTAGGTCCACAAAAATCGCTGGCTCATTCCTAACTTGCAAACCAACTGGTATGATGTTCGCCTGTAAATATTTGGTCAAGAGGTGACCATGTAGCCTTGTGCGAATTAGCTTCTTCTCTAGTCGCTCTAATTTATTTATCTTCTCATTAAGGGACACATCAAAATTGGAAGTATTAGAAGTAATAAAGAGGTTAGAGGGATCTTGGATAAGATTAGTAATGTACTCCTCAGTGTATGAGAGTGTTTCGTTTACCGTCATAATGTGAAAAATAATGTATTTAAAAATGTATTTAAAAACACACCCTCGCAGGACAAGCCTGCACTATAGAGGGTTATATATCAATGGGGTGACCCGATAGACCACTGGACTCAGGTATATATATTGGTACACAAAAAGAAGTCACAGCGGCAATAAATTAACAAAAATGTAGGAGAACACATATATTGACAAAATATACAGATTTAAGACAACACCTAAGAAATGCAAAAATGACTAGATTTAATCAGTTGAACGAAAGTTAGGTCAAAACAATCAACCATTCAACAGACAAAGTATATGTCAATATCATCTTTTAAGATAGATAGGTGCAAGTAAGGTGACAAGTGCAAGAAGTTGGGGTCAGTGCAAACGATGTGAGGGAGGAAGGTCGTGCATATAGATACATCCACAGTATTTTCAGGGACCTAGCCTGCCACTTAGATGGCAAGAAACACAAATATAACAACATAAACAAAGAATGCAGTTATATAATCACTGTCAATCTGGTATGTTGATAGAAGAGAAAGAAAAGTCGACGTTTCAACCCCTATTAGGACCAGCAAAATGGATGTCTTGGAAAACGGGGTCTTCATCAGGACCGAAGAATGAAATAGGGGGCGGGGTTACACCTAGGGACAATAGTGTGGATTAATGAGGCGTGTCAAGCTAACAAGCAAATATATTACATATAAAATTCAAGCAAAAGTTACCAGCATCAGCAGTAATAATTCGTGCTGGAAAATTGAAGAATGGGCTCACGTAGCTCCTAAAGACAAAAACGGACGGTAAGGACAAGGGAGTACAACAGGATTAAAATGGGTCGCAAAACCCAAGGTGATCGATACTCACCACTTAAGGGGATTTTGTAGAGGGCCTTAGTAGAAGATTTTATAAGGGCGTCTGAACAATCAGAACGAACAGTGGTTCAAGCATAACCAGAGCTGTGAAATAAGAATAAAAATAAAAAGAGTAAAACGGAGACGCCACCAATTAGACCAACATGTGATAGGGTTTAAATAATGGCACTGTATCATGTTGTTAAAAAAAAGAAAAATGTAAACGAGTACAGAGAGTTGATTAAACAGTCAAGCAGTGCATCTGGTGATAATGCGTTACAATAGAGCGCCCAATATGTAATGACGCCATGCTTCAGCATTAATCGTTCCAGCATTAAGGGGCCTTAGATAAAGGGCTCGCCAGCGCGCGCGATAAATTGAATAAACATGCGCGTATGTAAGGGAAAGTTATATTTAGAGAGGGCTTGATGGCGGCTTAGAAAAAGGAGCACATACGGACAACCAGCAAAAGGACTCTACTAACTATTTACAGTTAGTTGCAAACCAAAAGGGACTCGTATGGATATTTAATTAATAAAAAGTTGAACTCAACCCCCTTGGTATGCGAAGACACGGGGAGAGCGAGAGCGCAAGCTACGCAGCGTTACATACCTTCAGGGCAGCGTCGAGACATCTGACAGCTAACCCTGGAGGTTGACACGTGACTCGTTAAATACCAGGAGTCATTGGTGTACGTGCCGGGGTGATTAAGAGCTGATTGGTTTAAAACCGGGGGTGTGTCAGCCAACCTTGAACGGCATAACAGTGGCCTGAGAGAGCCGAAATTGAAACTAACCATGATGAAAAACAGAACGCGTGGGTAATTGTAAAATATATCGAACATGATGGCCACTGAGCAACATTAAGTAAAACAACGATTAAACTTGATGATGTTGAATTAGTAATTGCACAAGAAACGATCGAATGTCTTGGAATACTGACTGCGGAGCAGCTCACATTCTAATAGTTACTTGATCAGCATCAGAACATGGTTGCAAATCCAAGGACAAAATTGCTTGATAAAACAGTATATATATTGTATTTTGAAAAACATATGTGCCAACCAAGATGCTAGTTAGAAGGCAACCTATTTGATAAAATAGCAAGGTCGCTCGGTTGACTTAGAGCATTAAACAACATTCGATAAAACATCGATTAAACATAGTGATGTCTAATTGGTAATTACACAAAAATCGAAACACGCTCAAATGTTATAAAATACTGACTGCAAAGCAGCTCACATTCTAATAATTACTTAATCAATGTCAACACGTGGTTATAATGGGCACAAATCAAAGGACAAAACTGCTAGATAAAATATGTTTTGTATTTGAAAAACCCTAAGTGCCAGCAATAGTCTCAGTTAGAAGGCAGCCTATATGTTACAATAGCAAGGTCACTCTGTAAATGGCCCGCATGGTAATGGGAGTGTTGTAATCGTCATGTGGCATGTGGGCACAAATTTCATAAAGGTACCATTCAATGAAAATAATGTGCACTACTGTGGTTCCCCTGGTAAGGTTCAAGCACAAAAACCTAACATGGATCCTAGATGTTGTTCAGTAAAGATAATTGGGTGTACGTTGCATCTAATTCATTCAGGCCATTTTGGACAGATCTAAAGCGGTCCATCCATTTGCATTCTCTAATGTTGAGAATTGAACTTAGGTCACCTCCCCTGACGCCCAGTGTGATGGCCTCCACGACCAGCCATTTCATCGACTCAGGAGGATGGTTGTGAGTTTGAAAATGATCAACCATGGGGGCTCCCATGGTGACACATCTAATCTTGCTACAGTGCTGTAGTATCCGGCACTTAACCTTTTGAGTAGTCTGACCTATATAGATTTTATAACAGGGGCAGAATATGGCATAAATGACATTCTTAGTGTTGCAGTTAGTGAGTGTTTTAGGGACCACTGTGCAGCTGCTATGTTGGAACAGCTTGGTTTCAATGGTAAGGTTACAGGCTTTACAATTTCCGCATTTTACATGGCCTACTGGAGCTGGAAGCTGCCACATTGATTCAATGGTCAGTTTAGTAGGTGTTTCAAGAAAGGACTTGACCACATGGTCACGTACATTTTTTCCTTTCTTGAAAGAATGCATAGGGGATTCCGGAAGTTGTAACTCTGCTGACACTAAATGCCAATGTTTGTTAACAATGTGACGAATTTCATTGCTCCGCGTATTGAACGTGGCAACACATATCAACCTGTTGAAATCCTCGGATCGGTCCCTAGGGGTTAGAAGGGTATCTCTGTGATTGTGCCAATCTCTTTTTCTGGCCCTCTTAACCAGCCGTTTGGGGTACCCACGTTCAATCAGTCTACAAATAAGGTTGTCTGACTCATTGAAAAAGTCCTCTTTCTGTTTACAGTTCCTCCTGATCCTGAGGAACTGGCCGAAAGGGAGATTGTCACGTAAGCCTCTGGGGTGGTTACTTCCATATCTGAGTAGAGTGTTCCTTTCCGTAGGTTTACGGTAAAGGGTCGTGTACAGGCAATCATCCCTGGCCTTGATCGAAATGTCAAGGAAGTCGATAGTAGACTTGGCCTGGTTGATGGTGAATTGAATATCCACAGATCTCTCATTTAACCACTTGAAAAAGTTATTAAGTTCCAAGTCACTGCCTGTCCAAATCATAAGGACGTCATCAATAAAACGTTTCCAATAGCTAACCTGCTTTCTGAAAGGGTTCAAGGTGTTGGTGACATAGGTTTGTTCAAAGTCATCCATATACAGAATGGCTAGGTCTGGAGCGAAACTGGCCCCCATCGTGACGCCTTTTGTCTGCATGAAGTAATCATTCTGAAAGAGGAAGAAGTTTTGTGTCATAGCTATTTTGAGTAGTTGGATGATAAAATCAGTTGGAACATGAGTAGGTTGTATTCTTCCATCCAAATATTTCAGCATCACCTCTAATGCATGTTGTTGTGGTATGCTGGTATATAATGACATGATGTCCAGCGTGACGAGAATGTGGGTGACTGGATCAAAGGGCATCCCATCAATCAAGTTAATGACTTGCATGGTATCGCGTAGGTATGAACCAGTTCTCTCAGCCAGTGGTTTGAGGAAAAAGTCGACATATTTGCACAAAGGTTCAAGAATCGAACCACACCCCGAAACTATGGGGCGTCCAGGTGGTCGTTCCATATTTTTATGGACCTTCGGTAAGGTATAGATGGTCGGGAGGCGAAGTTTTTTTTCCATTCTTAACCTGACACAAAATCGCCTTTATTACGCTGTAGAAATCGCATTGTGATTGCTGAAATATACATTGTGAAATCTTGCCTGTGTAACTTTGTCTTTTGCGTTCACTCCCCGGTCCACCACAGCTGGTGCTGGTTGTGTGGAGGGAGCACCTATGCCATAATCGGGTTCCCTACTTCCTGTGGGACGTTTTCCAACCACCATCTTGAGAGAGTGACGGTCTAGTCTTTGGACCTACTCTGTCCTGCATGGTATTTAAACAGGCTATGGCGCTGACGCGCACCTGATAACTTGTGTGCTGTAAATGCTGTAACTTAAATAAGGCTCGCTTCGTGTGCTCAACAAAACCTTTTTAATTCACTGTATCATCTTATTTTGCGGCGTCTGTTTTTTTTCATTCTTAACCTGACACAAAATCGCCTTTATTACGCTGTAGAAATCGCATTGTGATTGCTGAAATATACATTGTGAAATCTTGCCTGTGTAACTTTGTCTTTTGCGTTCACTCCCCGGTCCACCACAGCTGGTGCTGGTTGTGTGGAGGGAGCACCTACGCCATAATCGGGTTCCCTACTTCCTGTGGGACATTTTCCAACCGCCATCTTGAGAGAGTGATGGTCTAGTCTTTGGACCTACTCTGTCCTGCATGGTATTTAAACAGGCTATGGCGCTGACGCGCAGCGGACGCGCCGGCGGCGCGCCAAAGGCAAGCCCGTCTGTGCCCGTCCACGACCGTCACGCGCCCAGCGCCAGCCATGCTGCCCGTTGCTCCTCAAACCAGACCATGACCACTTGGCATCTGGAGGACCTAAACACAGGTAAACAATGCGGTCACCCATTAGAGGTGAATAGTATTATGGGTACGATAAGTTGCGTGAAATGTCAGACTCAAATAAATGTTGTTAATCCCCATATAATGACTGACTTAGACATCACACACACTAACTCGGTATCCATCCTTGGGGGCTTAATAAACGCTCGCTCCTTAAGGAAGCATGCCCTGGATATAAATGAGTTGATTGTAGAGAATAAACTGGACCTCGTACTTATCACCGAAACCTGGTTGAGGGAAGACTGCAATCCAGACATAGTGGACGCCCTGCCGCTAGATTTTACTTTGTGTAGGCTTGACAGAGAGGATGGCAGGGGAGGGGGAGTCGCCATCATACATAGGGAGACTATGCAGGTGAAGACTTTCACCCTCCAAGGACTAAAAGGAGCAGAAAACATGGACTTTTGTTGTACCATGGGCAATTCCTTTTCATTCTCTGGGGTATTGCTATACCGACTGCCAGGTAATAGCAACATTTTTTTGGAATCCCTGAGAGATGCCCTCAGTGAGGCAGTACTTAGGTACTCGAACTTCACTCTTCTTGGGGATATTAATCTTCACCTGGAATGCGAAAATAGCCCGGGAGTGTCATCTTTTCTAGAAACTATTTCTATTTTGGGACTTAAACAGATGGTCCAAGGTCCATCTCACTGTGGAGGACATACGCTGGATACCGTCTGCACTAACTTAAAGTCTTTACAGATTAACAACCTACTGCCACAGGTCTGGTCGGACCACAGTTTTATCCCTTTTGACTTTTCTATTCCCCAGAAAGCTAATACAGGCATAAATGACAGTGATCACATCCACGCTTTTAAGCGGAAATGGCTCTCGTTAGCTTCTGATCCCCTCTTGACAGCTACAGCTCAAAACACTGTACCGGAACTCATAGGGGAACCAGAAGAGGACTCAGTCAGATTGTTTAATTGGATCACATCCATTGGGAATAAACTGGCACCCTCTAGGGGAGGTATTAGAATATCTAAAAGGAAGATCCACAATGATCCCTGGTTTTCTAAGGAACTAGCGGATCTCCATCTTCATAGTAAGCAACTGGAGCGTAAGTGGAGGAGGGGATATGAACCATCTAGCCTGCTTATCTTTAAAGCCTTCAGGAAGAAATACAAGCTGGCCATTAATACTGCAAAAAGGGAATACTTCTGCAATAAAATTACTATAGCCAAGAACAATCAAAAAGAGATATTTAAAATTGTAAAATCTTTTATTGATCCTAAAGCCCTGTACTCCACCATACCATCGTCTGAGGCACTCTGCAATGAAATTGCATGTTTTTTTTAACAAAAAGTTAAAAACATTCAAAGGAACTTTAAGACCTTTACATCAGAAGATTTTACTGATATAAGAGAATCAAACTCCAATACCAATCCTCCGGTTTTGCCATCATTTCAAGCGGCCACATTAGCCCAAACAAAAGAGGCCATTTTAGCCTGCAAATCAGGTTCACCATTGGATGTATGCCCCCCAACTTTCTTACATCGTATTATCGCTGTGGTCAATCCAGTCATCAATGGTATAGTGAACTCCTCCCTTGCCTTGGGTGTTGTCCCCAGGGACTGGAAATTTGCCATTGTCAAACCGTTAAAAAAAAAACGGAATATAGAGTCCACAATTTTATCCAACTATAGGCCTATTTCTCTCCTCCCCATCTTGGGCAAGATCACTGAGAAAATAGTATGTCAACAACTTGCTAGCTTTACTGAATCTGCAACTATCCTCCATCCTCGACAGTCGGGTTTTCGTCACAAACACTCGACAGAATCAGCCTTACTTGAAATATCGGACACCCTAAAATTCATCTTGGACAGTGGCAGGAAGGCAGTCTTGATTCTTTTGGATTTGTCTGCCGCGTTTGATACCATCTCCCATGATATCCTGGTAGCCAGATTAAGATCATGCGGCATTACAAACCGAGCATTGGACTGGATATCATCATTCCTGTCTAACAGGAAACAGGTCGTTTCCTTGGGATCTTGTGTGTCATCTGCACGCACTGTCTCTACGGGTGTCCCCCAGGGGGCCTCTATCAGTCCCCTGTTGTTTAACATATATATGGCGCCACTGATTTCATTGATCTCTTCCTTTGGAATTGAGACCACATCCTATGCTGACGATACCCAACTCATTCTGTCTTTGGAGGATGGATCAACAGCAGCAGAAGAGAATTTTAAAGCTTGTTTCTCAGCGACCATTAAATGGATGTCTAACAACCATCTCTGTTGTAACACCGATAAAACAGAGATTCTTCCCATTGGTAAAAACAATACGTTTCAACCCAAAGACTGGTGGCCAGAGGATATCGCAGCCCCTCCATCAACTGTTGCGGTTGCTAGAGTTGGGAGTTTTGTTTGACTCCTCACTCTCATTCAAGCCTCATGTCCTAAAATTAACGGGGATCTGTTTCGGTTACATTCGTACACTGAAAAAGTTCTTCAATCTTATTCCATCAGCAGCAAGGAAAACGGTAACAGTGGCTCTTATACTGTCACGATTGGACTACTGCAACAGCCTTCTCGTTGGGACCAATAAATCTTCCCTGAGACGGCTTCAGGTGGTCCAACATGCAGCTGCTAGACTGGCTTTAGGACTCCCCCGCAAATCTTCGGCCTCAGCTGCTCTGAAGATTCTGCATTGGCTCTCAATTCCTAAAAGAATTCTTTTCAAACTTCTCCTAATAACCTTTAGAGCTGTACGAGGAGTCGGCCCTGCCTATCTCTCCGTCAGATTTAAACCTTACATCACGACTAGAACACTACGATCAAGCTCGGCCAATCTTTTAGCAATAGGTCGGTTCAAACTGTCATCAAAAGGAGGGAAGTCAGCCACGATACTGGGAGCAAAAGCTTGGAATCAGATGCCAAAGGAACTGAGGACAATCCAACGGGAAGATCTGTTTAGACGAGCCCTTAAGACCTGGATCTTTGGTCTTTCAGATACCGCCTCCCTGGCCTTTATTTAGATTGCACAGAAATCAGTCAGTTTTGTTATCTGCAGCACCAGGAGGCTCCGTCAGGAGTGACAGTTGCGCTTTATAAAACTTCCTTTTCATTTCATTTCATTCATTTCAGTTGCGTCTGATTTAGATAGTGAAATTCCAAATTGGAAAGGAAACCTTGGGCAAGTCCATCTTGAGTTACCCTTAAGATCATGGTGCTGATTCTCTTAGAAGGTCCATGAACATATGGAACGACCACCTAGACGAAATTCAAACGAGACGTCGGGTATACCGTTGGTGACAACCATAAAGGATCCTATCATGAATTTGTCCAGCCATGTACTGACTGATGATGAACACATGATCCTCAGTAAAGGTCTATCATATGTCTCCACTACATACCCCAACAAATTCAATCTCCAAACTGAACTACATTGTTTTTTTCGGAAAGTGCGGTTACGCTATTTCTTCCGCCAGTCCCCACCATGTCCTATTACATCCTGCACTGGCTTACAAACTCCGTCCTCCTTCACACCTACTTCGCACATGGTTTCACATCGGATTTTGACCTATGAGAGCACTGTGCTCAAGAAAGCACTCGAAACTTGTTACATCAAAAAGTATGTCAAGCACAATGTTACCAGTGCTGAACGTAAAGCCTTGGATGATCTGAAAAACAATTGTTCTATCGTTATTAAACCTGCTGACAAGGGTGGAGCCATTGTGCTACAGGACGTGGAGGATTATAAGAGGGAAATCTATTCCCAACTGAATGATGCTGCGAGTTACACCAGATTAAATCACAACCCTTCTAAGAGAATCAGCATCATGATCTTAAGGGTAACTCAAGATGACCTTGCCCAAGGTTTCCTTTCCAATTTGGAATTTCACTATCTAAATCAGACGCAACCTCGCCTCCAGACCATCAATACCTTACCGAAGGTTCATAAAAATATGGAACGACCACCTGGACGCCCCATTGTTTCGGGGTGCGATTCGATTCTTGAACCTTTGTGCAAATATGTCGACTTTTTCCTCAAACCACTGGCTGGGAGAAATGGTTCATACCTACGCGATACCATGCAAGTCATTAACTTGATTGATGGGATGCCCTTTGATCCAGTCACCCAAATTCTCGTCACGCTGGACATCGTGTCATTATATACCAGCATACCACAACAACATGCATTAGAGGTGATGCTGAAATATTTGGATGGAAGAATACAACCTTCTCATGTTCCAACTGATTTTATCATCCAACTACTCAAAATAGCTATGACACAAAACTTCTTCCTCTTTCAGAATGATTACTTCATGCAGACAAAAGGCGTCACGATGGGGGCCAGTTTCGCTCCAGACCTAGCTATTCTGTATATGGATGACTTTGAACAAACCTATGTCACCAACACCTTGAACCCTTTCAGAATGCAGGTTACCTATTGGAAACGTTATATTGATGACGTCCTTATGATTTGGACAGGCAGTGACTTGGAACTTAATAACTTTTTCAAGTGGTTAAATGAGAGATCTGTGGATATTCAATTCACCATCAACCAGGCCAAGTCTACTATCGACTTCCTTGACATTTCGATCAAGGCCAGGGATGATTGCCTGTACACGACCCTTTACCGTAAACCTACGGAAAGGAACACTCTACTCAGATATGGAAGTCACCACCCCAGAGGCTTACGTGACAATCTCCCTTTCGGCCAGTTCCTCAGGATCAGGAGGAACTGTACACAGAAAGAAGACTTTTTCAATGAATCAGACAACCTTATTTGTAGACCGATTGAACGTGGGTACCCCAAACGGCTGGTTAAGAGGGCCAGAAAAAGAGCTTGGCACAATCACAGAGATACCCTTCTAACCCCTAGGGACCGATCCGAGGATTTCAACAGGTTGATATGTGTTACCACGTTCAATACGCGGAGCAATGAAATTCGTCACATTGTTAACAAACATTGGCATTTAGTGTCAGCAGAGTTGCAACTTCCGGAACCCCCTATGCATTCTTTCAAGAAAGGGAAAAATGTACGTGACCATGTGGTCAAGTCCCTTCTTGAAACACCTACTAAACCGACCATTGAATCAATGTGGCAGCTTCCAGCTCCAGTAGGCCATGTAAAATGCGGAAATTGTAAAGCCTGTAACCTTATCATTGAAACCAAGCTGTTCCAACATAGCAACTGCACAGTGGTCCCTAAAACGCTCACTAACTGCAACACTAAGAATGTCATTTATGCCATAATCTGCCCCTGTAATAAAATCTATATAGGTCACACTACTCAAAAGGTTAAGTGCCGGATACTACAGCACTGTAGCAAGATTAGATGTGTCACCATGGGAGCCCCCATGGTTGATCATTTTCAAACTCACAACCATCCTCCTGAGTCGATGAAATGGCTGGTCGTGGAGGCCATCACACTGGGCGTCAGGGGAGGTGACCTAAGTTCAATTCTCAACATTAGAGAATGCAAATGGATGGACCGCTTTAGATCTGTCCAAAATGGCCTGAAGGGGCGTGGCCAAGATGGCGGGGTGAGCGGACGCTTCCTCCCGTAGCTCCTCCGGCCCGGCCAAGCTAAAGCCCTTTTCTTATGCTTCTCTCCCCCCGCTGAGGCTCAGCGCGGGAGAGGAGCGTGGCGGAACATCAGGGGCATACACCGGTGCTGTTTTGGTCCGGATCGCCCCGGGGGAACCCCCCCAAAAGTTCGCCCGAGATCAAAGGACGACGGCGGCGAGCCCGAGGGGCGGAGCGTATTGGAGAGCTGTCCGGGCGCCTCGGTTGGGCCTGGTGCTGAAAGTTGCGGTCTGGAGGGGATCTGGCCCGCCGCTCGACGGTGACTGAAGGAGCCTGGCGGGAAGGGGCCCGACGGTGCGGAAGGCTTGGGACGGGTGCCCCGGCACTCGGACTGGTGATGGCGACACCTTGCACTGCGGAAGCCCTGACCCCTAGCCGAGGTACGGCGGACTCTCTGATGGGGTCGGATCATCTGGCCCCCTATGCGTGACAATCGGGGGCCGGTGGTGGAACTTATTTTACTGCGGGGTGCCTCGGAGGCCCCGGAGGTGTCGCCGGGCCTAGTCGTTTTGGCTCGCTCCGCCCGGCCGCCATTTTGTCCCCGAAGGAGCAGTGGTGGCGGCCTCCGCTGGAGTCCTGGCTGCTGGCTGCGGGCGACCTCCCGCTATTGCTGGATTGACTACCGGAGGGATGAGCTGTTGGGACCCCTCCGCTGCGGTCCCCTTGGTTGTCTCACGCTAGCTCTTGCGGCTGACGGTGACCGGACTAGGCCGCCATTTTGTCACATGTGACGCAGCGACCTCACTTGTGGGGGATACCCGGGCCGAGTGCTTGCCGGCGGCTGAGCATCCCTGGGGCGCCTGGATCGGTGCCCGACTGCGGAGCTGGCGATGTCTGGAAAAGGAGGCCCGAAGAAAGGGGACCGTACTCTGCCGGACATGCTTGGCAGGGCCCAGCATCTGCGGGACAGGACACAGCCCTCACCGGGGCCCTCCCGGGCTCCGGCAGATGTGACTGGAGGGGAGCCGCCTGTCACGAGGGCCTTTATGGAGGAATTGTTTAGCTCCCTCAGAGAGGACTTCCAGACACTGAAGCGGGAGGTGGCCAGCGAGGTCCGAGAAGTGCGCAGAGAGGTGGAGGGCCTAGGTGAGCGTGTGGAAGCGGCGGAGACGGAGGGCCAACAGCGAGCGGAGGAGATAGTCCATCTCCAGCAGGACGTTCTTCGCCTCCGGGAACAGTGTGTGGAGCTCCAGGCCCACTCTGAGGACCTTGAGAACAGATCTCGGAGGAACAACATCCGAGTGCGTGGCGTGCCGACTGCGGATGAGGGGTCCGATCTGGGGGGCTACCTGCGGGCCCTGTTCCGAGAGATCCTGGGGGAGGCCACGGACTTTCCCATCAGCATCGACAGGGCGCATAGGGTTGGCCGTCAGCGCCAGCCATCGGCGCCCCCACCGGACATTCTGGCCTTCCTGCCCGACTTTCCACTAAAGGAGCGTATCATGGCTGAAGCCCGCAGGAAACAGCCCCTGACCTTTCGGGATCGGCCGGTGGCGCTTTACCAGGATCTCTCTGCCATCACTCTGCAGAAACGCAGGTCCTTTAGGATTGCCACTGACTTTTTGCGCGAACATGAGACGCAGTACTCTTGGGGTCACCCCTTCCGCCTGATTTTTCGGTGGAACGGAGTATTACACCAGCTACGCTCCTTGCAAGACATTTGTGGTGTCCTGGGGCTCACGGCAGCGGAGGAGGACGGAGCTACGCCGTCGTGGAGGTCCTCGGAAGGACGGAATCGGCGGAGGTCAACGAGGCGGCGCTCAGCGACCAGCGCGGGGCGCCCGGACTCCCCTACCATTAGGGCGGACAGGGCTGACGCCCTGAGGGCGGCGGCCGGGGACTCGACCGGCTCCTCTAGCGTGGCCTTGACGGCCTAACACACACTCCGGGGGGAGATGTCTTTAGCTTCTTAACATGCTTGGCACGGGGCGGGGGGGTTGGGGGGAGCGGGCGGAGGTGAGTGGCTGGACGTCCACTTTGCTTTTTTCTACGGACTTGCCCGTTTTGGGGCTTGACTGAGACTATGGGGTGTTTGAGTTTGGGGATGGTTAGTTGCCGAGGTTGTGTTTTGGGTGGGGGAGGGAGTTGTTTTGGGGTTGGGAAGGTCCCGTCCGATGTTGTCTATGCCCGCTTTGTTTTGGCTTGTCCCGCGCTGCGGCCCCGCGCGCCCCCCCCGCTGATTCCCTACCCATTGCATGGCGCTCCCGATCCCTGCGAGGAATGCCGGGCCTAAAGGTAGTGACCCTTAATGTTCAGGGTCTGAATAACCCGGTGAAGCGCAGAGCGATCCTGTCGTTGCTGGAGGGGACGCAGGCGGACATTTGCCTTTTGCAGGAGACACACTTATTGCCCCGAGACTGCCATAGGATGCGCTCTGCTAAGTTCCCCACCCAGTTCTTTTCCTCGGCAGCGAACAAGACGGCGGGGGTGGCTATTCTCCTAGCGAGCTCCTTTCGGGGGGAGGTGTTGCATAAGTGTGCTGAACAGAAGGGGAGGCTCCTTGCGTACCGCATGCGCCTGGGAGGCATAGCATTTACGGTTGGCTCCGTTTATAGCCCAAACGAGCATCAAGAGCGCTTCCTAGATTCCGCGCTGGTGGATGTCACTGCTTCCCCAGACCGACACATTATCTTGGGCGGAGACCTCAACATTGTCTTTGACTCTGGGATGGACAGATCGGCGCAGCGCTTTCCGCAGACGGGGGAACTGTCCCAGGCTGGGAGGGCCCGGATTGCGGAAATGGACTTGCACGATCTCTGGCGCTCCCTGCATCCCACGGATAGGGACTACTCTTTCTTCTCGCACGCACACCGCACCTACTCACGGCTGGACTACCTCCTGGTGAGTGGACCGATGCGTGCCGCTGCCACGGCGGCGGACATCGGGGTCCTGACCCTGTCTGACCACTCTCCAGTCACCGGCGTTTTCCGGTGGCCGGCGGCCTCCCCCTCTCGGGGGGCGTGGCGCCTCCGGGACACACTTCTACACAAAAAATCGGTGGTACAACGCGTCGGGGAGGTCATACAGGACTATCTCACTCACAACAGCAACACTGACACTTCGCAGGCGACACAGTGGGCGGCACTGAAGGCCGTCCTACGGGGGGAATTCATCTCTATCTCTGCAGCCGAGAATAAGGAGCGGCAACTGAAGAGGGATGAGTTGACAGCTCAAGTCCGGGAGCTTGAGCAGGTCCACCGCCGTACGGGAGCGCCGAGGGTATGGAGGCAGTTGAAGGCAGCGAGGAAGCTCCTCTCCGCTCTGGATCTTGATAGGGCGGAGTATGCCGCCTTACGCTTGAAACATGCCTACTACACTGGGGGGGACAGATGTGGCAAGCTCCTAGCACACCGGCTCCGGGTCGCGCAACAGCGCAGCGTGGTGAAAGAACTGGTGGGTGCGGACGGGGGGGTTGTCTCCGGGGACGCGGAGGTAGCGGAGACTTTCCGCGGCTTCTACGAGGCGCTGTATGCTGAGGAGCCCTCCTCGCCACGGGATGCCGATAGCTATTTGGAGTCGGTGACCCTCCCGGTGCTGGACCCGGCTCAGGCTGACCACCTGGAGCGGGACATCCATGTGGAGGAAGTGATTTCGGCTATCGCGCGGCTGAAACATGGCAAGGCCCCGGGCCCGGACGGGTACACGTCGCTATTCTACAAGACTTTTTGCACGACCGTGGCCCCTGTTCTTACGCGGCTGTTTAACTCTTTCTCCGAACCGGGAGCCATCCCTCCGGATCTCCTGAGGGCGACGGTCGCGGTAATCCCGAAGCCTGGGAAGGACCGGGCCCTCTGCGGCTCGTACCGGCCCATCTCGCTCCTAAATGTCGACCTCAAGTTGTACACGGGGATTCTCGCATCCCGGCTGGGTCCACACCTCCCCGACCTGGTGGAGGCGGACCAGGCTGGTTTTGTGCCCGGTAGACAGACGGTTGACAACACCAAG
The DNA here is from genome assembly GCF_964204655.1 of Triturus cristatus. Classification (NCBI taxonomy): domain Eukaryota; kingdom Metazoa; phylum Chordata; class Amphibia; order Caudata; family Salamandridae; genus Triturus; species Triturus cristatus. Next base: position 910,238,074 of record NC_140581.1, on the reverse strand, counting down.
AGGGTGACGCATGTTCTGGAGAAGGCCTCAAGGATCTCGGGGGAGCGGATGTTGTTGTCCGTTGACGCGGAGAAGGCCTTCGACAGAGTTCACTGGCCGTATCTTGAGCGGGTCCTCAAAAAACTGGGAATCGGCGATAAGTTCCGCACCATGGTATTTAATTGCTATAAGCATCCTTCAGCGTCGGTGCGGGTAAACGGGTGTAGCTCGGGTGGCTTCGCCATCGAGCGCGGCACGCGGCAGGGCTGCCCTCTCTCGCCGCTCCTGTTTGCCCTCTACATGGAGCCGTTTGCTCAGAGGATCCGTGATTATCCGGATGCTGTCGGGGTCCGGATGGGCCAGTACGTCCACACCGTCAGTCTCTACGCGGATGATGTCCTGCTGACTTTGGACGACCCTAGGAGGTCGCTGCCTGCTTGCCTCCGAGAGTTGGACGCCTTTGCGGGGGTGGCCGGCTTCAAAATGAATATGAGCAAGTCGATGGCATTAGACGTGCCCCTGGCTGCGGAAACCAGGAGGGATCTTCAACGGCTCTTCCCCATGCAGTGGTCCTCGTCCACGGTGCCGTATCTGGGGATTCTGCTGGCGCCTACATTATCGGAGATGGTTACGGCCAATTATGCCTCCCTCAGCAGGAAGATCAAGGACGAGCTTGGCCGATGGAACAAAGGCCTGCTGTCCTGGCTGGGGCGAATTGCGGCGGTCAAAATGACGGTGCTGCCCCAGATACTATATCTTTTCCGAGCCCTTCCGCTCCAACCCCCGGTGGGCTGGATCCGACAAATGCAGGCTGACATCTCCCGCTTTGTCTGGCAGGGCCGCAGGCCACGCATGAAGAGGGTCCTCTCCACGCTTGCTCCGGAAGCGGGGGGTCTCGGCATTCCGGACCTCCGTAAGTACTTTCAGGCGGCACAGCTTCGCTATCTGGTGGAGTGGAGCAGGTGGGAGTCCGACAAACATTGGCTCTTCCAAGACCAGGCAGTGGCGGGCCGCACCTTACAAGAGGTTCCATTCTTGCGCCGCACGCATCGCCCCCCTAATCTTTACGCTTCCTTTGTTACGCGGGTCCCCCTGCGTGTGTGGGACGCGGTCTGCGAGACCCGGGGCCTTACCACCTTCCCTTCGCCGCTCACGCCCATTACGGGCAACCCGGACTTCTCCCCAGGGATGGAGCCGGGGGTTTTCTCCCACTGGGTACGGGCGGGCTGCAGGGCACTCTTCCAGATCTATGGCCCGGAAGGCGTGGTTCCTTTTCAGCAACTCCGCCAGGAGTTCGGCCTGACGGAGCTGGACAGATTGCGCTACATGCAAGTTCGGCATTGGGCCATCCAGCCTCAGGTGCGGGCCACCGCTGCCCGTCCAATCACACCGTACGAGCGGTGGTTGGCTACTCGGACCTCCGACGCTAAACTGATCACTGATCTGTACAAACACCTACAACCCCCGCCGTTTCACTACTACAACCCGGGGAGGGAGCGCTGGCACAGGGAATTGGGTAGGACACTCAGCCACAAGGAATGGGACAAAATTGCGTATCGGGCTCGGCACTCTGCATATCACATGGGCCTTACGGAGACATTCACTAAGGTGTCCACATACTGGTACTACACCCCGGAGAGACTGTATGAAATGCATAAACACAATGACAAGGGGTGCTGGCGGAGCTGCGGGCAGGAAGGTACCCTTACACACATTCTATGGGATTGCCCAGTGCTGACCGCCTACTGGAAAGAAGTCTTGGACGAGGTGGATGAGCACTTTGGGATAGAGCTGCCGCGACTCCCGGCGTATGTCCTGCTGGGCCTCCCCAATGACCTAATGTACCCACTGAAGTCCCGCAGGGGTAGGCAGATTGCAATAGCGCTGGGGTCTGCGGTTCAGAACATCCTAATCCACTGGCGCACATCCACCGTCCCCTCCATCACCGGTTGGTTGCATAGGCTCTGGCATGTGCTGGGGATGGAGAAGCTGTCGCTTGCGGTTGCGGGGGAGATAGACCAATTTGAAGAGCTATGGCAACCCTTTCTAGCGCTGCTGTCCACTGAATTCCGGGAGCTCACCTACCCGAGGTACCTTAGGCTTCTCAGGCTGAGGCCGCCGGTGACCCCGGCGGACTAGCTTACATGTGAGATGGGGACCCCCGGGGAGGGGGGGGGGAGCGGGGCTTCCTGGTTAGGGCTACTTTGATGCGGGACCATAGGACGGGGGGGAGGGGGGAGTGTTGTTGTTTTGTTACTGGGAGGAGGGGGGATGGGAGGGGGGGGATTGTGTTCTGTTGAGGTGTTGATGGGGGGGGATGCTCTTGCTCAGCTTTGGGGTGTCGGATACGCGCGTGGGACTCCACAGCTTGTAATTCTAGCGTTCAGTTACTGTGTTCTTCCCTCTGAGCCACCGCGCCACCTATTGCCAACCCTCTGGAGATGCATCCCTTCTTCTTTGACTGTATTCCATGTATCCTGCCTCCTATCCCCCTCCCCCATGGTTTGTTTTGTCTCAATAAAAAACGTTTTAAACACAAAATGGCCTGAATGAATTAGATGCAACGTACACCCAATTATCTTTACTGAACAACATCTAGGATCCATGTTAGGTTTTTGGGCTTGAACCTTACCAGGGGAACCACAGTAGCGCACATTATGTTCATTGAATGGTACTTTTATGAAATTTGTGCCCACATGCCACATGACGATTACAACACTCCCATTACCATGCGGACCATTTACAGAGCGACCTTGCTATTGTAACATATAGGCTGCCTTCTAACTGAGACTATTGCTGGCACTTAGAGTTTTTCAAATACAAAACATATTTTATCTAGCGGTTTTGTCCTTTGATTTGTGCCCATTATAACCATGTGTTGACATCGATTAAGTAATTATTAGAATGTGAGCTGCTTTGCAGTCAGTATTTTTTAACATTTGAGCGTGTTTCGAATTTTTGTGTAATTACCAATTAGACATCACTATGTTTAATCGATGTTTTATCGAATGTTGTTTAATGCTCTTAGTCAACCGAGCGACCTTGCTATTTTATCAAATAGTTTGCCTTCTAACTAGCATCTTGGTTGGCACATATGTTTTTCAAAATACAATATATATACTGTTTTATCATGCAATTTTGTCCTTGGATTTGCAACCATGTTCTGATACAGATCAAGTAACTATTAGAATGTGAGCTGCTCCGCAGTCAGTATTCCAAGACATTCAATAGTTTCTTGTGCAATTACTAATTCAACATCATCAAGTTTAATCGTTGTTTTACCGAATGTTGCTCAGTGGCAATCATGTTCGATATATTTTACAATTACCCACGTGTTCTGTTTTTCATTATGATTAGTTTCAATTTCGGCTCTCTCAGGCCTCTGTTATGCCGTTCAAGGTTGGCTGACACTCCCCCGGTCTTCAACCAATCAGCTCTTAATCACCCCGGCACGTACACCAATGACTCCTGGTATTTAACGAGTCACGTGTCAACCTCCAGGGTTAGCTGTCAGATGTCTCGACGCTGCCCTGAAGGTATGTAACGCTGCGTAGCTCGCGCTCTCGCTCTCTCCGTGTCTTCGCATACCGAGGGGGTTGAGTTCAACTTTTTATTAATTAAATATCCAAACGAGTCCCTTTTGATTTGCAACTAACTGTAAATAGCTAGTAGAGTCCTTTTGCTGGTTGTCCGTATGTGCTCCTTTTTCTAAGCCGCCATCATGCCCTCTCTAAATATAACTTTCCCTTACATACACGCATGTTTATTCAATTTACCGTGAGCGCTGGCGAGACCTTTATCTAAGGCCCCTTAATGCTGGAACGGTTAATGCTGAAGCATGGCGTCATTATATATTGGGCGCTCTATTGTAACGCATTATCACCAGATGCACTGCTTGACTGTTTAATCAACTTTCTGTACTCGTTTACATTTTTTTTTTTTTAACAACATGATACAGTGCCATTATTTAAACCCTATCACATGTTGGTCTCATTGGTGGCCTCTCCGTTTTGCTCTTTTTATTTTTATTCTTATTTCACAGCTCTGGTTATGTTTGAACCACTGCTCGTTCTGATTGTTCAGACGCCCTTATAAAATCTTCTACTAAGGCCCTCTACAAAATCCCCTTAAGTGGTGAGTATCGATCACCTTGGGTTTTGCGACCCATCTTAATCCTGTTGTACTCCCTTGTCCTTACCGTCCGTTTTTGTCTTTAGGAGCTACGTGAGCCTATTCTTTCCAGCACGAATTATTTCTGCTGATGCTGGTAATTTTTGCTCGAATTTTATATGTAATATATTTGCTTGTTAGCTTGACATGCCTCATTAATCCACACTATTGTCCCTAGGTGTAACCCCGCCCCCTCTTTTCATTCTTCGGTCCTGATGAAGACCCCGTTTTCCAAGACATCCATTTTGCTGGTCCTAATAGGGGTCGAAACGTCGACTTTTCTTTCTCTTCTATCAACATACCAGATTGACAGTGATTATATAACTCCATTCTTTGTTTATGTTATTATATTTGTGTTTCTTGCCATCTAAGTGGCAGGCTAGGTCCCTGAAAATACTGTGGATGTATCTATATGCACGACCTTGCTCCCTCACATCGTTTGCACTGACCCCAACTTCTTGCACTTGTCACCTTACTTGCACCTATCTATCTTAAAAGATGATATTGACATATACTTTGTCTGTTGAATGGTTGATTGTTTTGACCTAACTTTCGTTCAACTGATTAAATCTAGTCATTTTTGCATTTCTTAGGTGTTGTCTTAAATCTGTATATTTTGTCAATATATGTGTTCTCCTACATTTTTGTTAATTTATTGCCGCTGTGACTTCTTTTTGTGTACCAATATATATACCTGAGTCCAGTGGTCTATCGGGTCACCCCATTGATATATAACCCTCTATAGTGCAGGCTTGTCCTGCGAGGGTGTGTTTTTAAATACATTTTTAAATACATTATTTTTCACATTATGACGGTAAACGAAACACTCTCATACACTGAGGAGTACATTACTAATCTTATCCAAGATCCCTCTAACCTCTTTATTACTTCTAATACTTCCAATTTTGATGTGTCCCTTAATGAGAAGATAAATAAATTAGAGCGACTAGAGAAGAAGCTAATTCGCACAAGGCTACATGGTCACCTCTTGACCAAATATTTACAGGCGAACATCATACCAGTTGGTTTGCAAGTTAGGAATGAGCCAGCGATTTTTGTGGACCTACCTAAGTTTAAGGAAGGGTTCAGCTTTGTTGCCAATAACTGCTCACGCCATTGGATGGTGTTGGGAGTTGAAACAGCTTTGGAACAAGTTGAGAAACTTATGAAGGAAATTACTGATTTGAAACGTGAAATTTCAACTGATAATGCTTTAACAAATGCTAAGGAAGCCCTAGAGCGTCTTGAGAAAACCATTAAAGAGTTTGATGTTAATACTCAAGCCAAGAAGTTGGACAAACTTTCCAAAGACGTCCGTTTCTACGACAAGAAACTGACCTACCCTTATCTGCAAGACGATTATTATAAGCAGGACCAACAGGGACGCTTCTCCAACAGAGGAAGGGGGGGCTTCAGAGGTACCCGCAGATTTACAACTTTCTCTGAATCATCAGGCTCCACTGGAAGTGAGAGCGACCAACCTGGGCCTAGCCTAGGTTATCAATATATGTACTCCCTTGTCCTTACCGTCCGTTTTTGTCTTTAGGAGCTACGTGAGCCTATTCTTTCCAGCACGAATTATTTCTGCTGATGCTGGTAATTTTTGCTCGAATTTTATATGTAATATATTTGCTTGTTAGCTTGACATGCCTCATTAATCCACACTATTGTCCCTAGGTGTAACCCCGCCCCCTCTTTTCATTCTTCGGTCCTGATGAAGACCCCGTTTTCCAAGACATCCATTTTGCTGGTCCTAATAGGGGTCGAAACGTCGACTTTTCTTTCTCTTCTATCAACATACCAGATTGACAGTGATTATATAACTCCATTCTTTGTTTATGTTATTATATTTGTGTTTCTTGCCATCTAAGTGGCAGGCTAGGTCCCTGAAAATATTGTGGATGTATCTATATGCACGACCTTGCTCCCTCACATCGTTTGCACTGACCCCAACTTCTTGCACTTGTCACCTTACTTGCACCTATCTATCTTAAAAGATGATATTGACATATACTTTGTCTGTTGAATGGTTGATTGTTTTGACCTAACTTTCGTTCAACTGATTAAATCTAGTAATTTTTGCATTTCTTAGGTGTTGTCTTAAATCTGTATATTTTGTCAATATATGTGTTCTACATTTTTGTTAATTTATTGCCACTGTGACTTCTTTTTGTGTACCAGTGTGTTTACTCTGGTCAGGTGGGGCCACTGGCAGGGTGGTTGCCAAAGGGACATGAGCTGGACTGGGAACTTGGAACTGCTGAATGGCTGCCGTCACTGTGGAGGACAAAGACTGGAAGGTTCGGAGTAGGCCACTCACTACCAAATGAATGCGCTCCATGAACGCAACAACCTGTGACAATTTATTGCTATGATCGTAGAGGGTATTCAGGAGAGCAGTCTGACCCACACACAGCTGACACAAAATGTCTACGGCCTCCACACTGAGGCAGCATGGGAGACAGGGGCAGGGGTGCCTGGGGGCAAGGAGACTCTACATTTCTTAGGGCTGTGGGCACGGACAGCACTTGGGGGAGCATCCGAGAGGGTGGGCACTGGACGAGGTGTGGCGGAAGAAGATGCAGATCTGGAACTTCCGTTGCCCCCCAACATCGAGGAGTCACCACTGGACTGGGAAGATGTGGAGGATGGTGTGTCCATCCGGGAGACCTCCAGGGCACTCTTGTCCCCCTCCAAGGCGCTGGTAGCCTCAGTGTCACTGAACTCCTGTATCCCAGTCGTGCCAGTAGCTTCTCCAATGCTGTCGGACCCCTGTCCTTCCCTGCCCTCTGTAGATGCTGCAACAGACAGAGACATATGTTCAGTATAGTGCCATACTCACAAACATCATATGCAATCAAAACTCCAATCCTGCAAATGAAACTCCCATGTTGAACTACTCCATGTACTTTCAGCATGTGCCACATTTATGCAATCACCAGCTGATGCATGGAAACATGCATAGTTGATAGTCATGCCCCATGTTGCATTGACACAGCCAAATAGCTGGGCCTGTGCCTTCCTGTAACCACACATACAGTTGTCTGCAGGCACACCTACATGCCAGTAGGTAAGATAGCTATACATCAAAACATGTTGTCTCAGTCACATATGAAGTATATTTCATGGGACACCACAGATACAAAGTCAAATATGTCCTTTTGCAAGGGAGATTACCTCCTGAAATCCACCATGTTGGGCTTTGAAGCTCAACTACAGTTGTCCATTGGTGTCAGCTGTGTAGATGTTACAATTTATTTGATGTGCACAGCACACATCTCTAAATGCACACTAACATGATGCTCACTGCTGTTCACTGCCAGTTGATGTCTCTGACACTCACACTGCAGAATATGTCACAAGGCCACATCTTATTTGTTAATGAAGTGCTAATCAGCCCCATGTAACAATGTAGTCACAAACACAATACAAAATAGCATGAGAATGGGAAATTAATGCAAGACCTTCATAGGTTGTGACTTGTTACATACCAACATCTCCACAAGTGCCTGACAGGCCCTCATAGATCCAAGGCAGGATAGTGTCTTCTGTTGATGAGGAAGTTGGTGGACTCCATTAGGACAGCTAATGTGTGAGAATACCTAGGGTCTGGCATATGACATCCCTACGTTGTGCTGACTGTGATGAAATTGAGGACACATCAATGTGCCAAAAAGTCACTCACTTATTAAAAGCATTAGCCACAACTTCACCATGCACTGATGCACATGGACACCCCTCCACAATGCACACATACTGAGGACTGACACTCTGAGTAACCTTTGTTCATTATCATCTTTCAAATTACTGTACAACACCTCAGTCACATCACAATTTGCCATCCCCACTGATCAAATCCAACCATGTTAAGCCATAGTGCCAAAACAATTTCGCAATAGCCAGGTTCAGCAACATTGCATTTAAATCACAGAGTCTAACCATCCCAGTCAAGTTGCCATGTGCACAAATGGTAAATGCAAATCAGCCAATGCATCACTGCAACGAATTGAATTGTCACGCTGCCGCTTCTGAATTACTGCTGCACTTTTAAATATTGTCGGAGCACTTTGCTCCTTTTTAAAATTGTACTTGTTGTGTTGTTAATTTTTTCATAAATCGGAATTGGTGGTAACCTCATTTTTAATTTCATCCTCCTTACTCCCCCCATGTTCACATTGCCTGCACATTAATAGAAATTAACACGACTCACCACTTGGGTGAAAGTCGTGCCGCGTCACTCCCGACCGCCATCTTGAGTGTGGGCTTAGAGATGCTCCCAAGACGCCTCTGGGGGTAGCTCTCTAGTCTTCCCGAGTGCTCTTTCCATACACTATTTAAAGGACTAGAATGCAAGCGTGCAGCGCATGCGCGCAGCGGCGCGCCGGAGGAGCGCCAGAGGAAAGCCCGTCTGCGCCCGTCCGCGCCAGGACGGGCCCAGGGGCCAGTACCCCTCGTCTGCCTCATATTTACTCTATAGATACCCTTCGGGGTCTAAGGACAGGTAATACGGGGCTAGACATTACAACACTAGCCAAGCTTCTAGAAGAAGCTTTGCTGCAGGGAGAAGGCGAACCTAGACGATCCAGGAGTTCGCCACAGCCCCTTAGGTCCCGAGGGCTAAAAATTGCGACGCTGAACACGCGCTCTTTGCAAAAGCACCATTTGGAGGTTTTTTCACTCCTTGTTGATGGCGAGATTGATATCCTTGCCCTTAATGAGACCTTGCCTCCCGAATTTTCTGCGCTATGGTATAATCGCCACAATGACTGTAGAGGGGGGGGTCGCCATTTTATTTAAAAAAAGTTTCAAGGTGACACAGGTCGTAGCTGAAAACTGTGACTGTGCGGAGCTCCTGGGGATAAAAATCTCACTTAAATCCTCCTGTATTATGTTGCTGGTAGTGTACCGCCCACCACAGAGCTCGCCAGATTTTAATGACACCTTCCTGGAGCTCTTGACGGATTTGGGCTCTAGATATAAATCCCTTATGGTGGTAGGGGACTTCAACTACCACTGGGATAAGGTACCTAGAGACCTCACAGAGGTAGAGTTTGGAAATAATCCTTCCTCGCTTAACTTACAGCAACTAGTAGTGGTACCAACGCATGTGAAGGGCCATACATTAGACTTAATTTGGTCTTCCATATCCCAGACAGAAATAACTGAGGTTAGTCCCTGCATATGGTCAGACCATTTCCTGATCAAGTGCTGGGTTCCAGGAGACCCCTCACCTGCAGTGTCCAGTCAATTGTGGAGAAAGGTCCGGTCTTGGAAGAAGATAGAGGCAGACTCTCTACTTTCCACGCTGCTTTCCACTTCACTTCCTAAGATGAGGGAGACGAACCTAGACTCCGATACTACAGCCCTTATGGCCTGGATCCGTGCTGCTCTGGACAAACTGGCCCCGAGCGGCTGGAGAAGACCAGAGCAAAAGGAAAGGGAGCACCGTGGTTTGATGCCTCACTCAGGGAAAAGAAACAAGCCCTCCGTAAGGTGGAAAGAAGGTGGAGACTCAGCTATAGCCCAGCGGAGTCAGAAACCTATAAAATGCTTCTCTCAAAATACAAGACGGATATCCTGGTGAGGAAGTCAGCCTTCTATGAGAATAGAATTAGAGGGGCCACGAACAAACAAAGGGAGACCTTTGCGATCCTAAGGGAATTGACGCAGCTGGATGGGAAGATTCCTGCTAGTGACCAACCCGACTGTGACACCTTTCAGAGGTTCTTTCTTCAGAAAGTACAGGCCATTATTTGGGACATCACGGAGATCCCAGCTGAACCTCTGCTGTCATCTTGCCCTGCTAGTCAGGAGACGATAGGGACGTTGAACAGTTTCCCATGTATTGATGAGGAGAGCTTGGCTGAGCTTGTCGGCCAAGTCAAGTCAGGCTCCAGCACGGATCCATGCCACCCGAGAATCTTTCAAATGGCCCTGCCTGGTATTCAAACTCAGCTGTTGAGCCTACTGAATGATTCATTAGAGGCGGGCTATCTCCCAGTCCAGCTGAAGGAAGCTAGGGTTTCTCCACTCTTAAAGAAAGCAGGAGCAGACACCAAGGCTTTAAAGAACTATAGGCCTATCTCGCAGATGCCATTCCTGGGCAAAATCCTGGAAAAACATGTTCTGAACACACTGGCTAGCTACCTGGAGGAACATGGTTTACTCCATGCCAGGCAGGCGGGCTTTCGGCCCCAACACAGCACAGAACTAGTAATGGCCACTGTCACTGATGAGCTGAGAATCAGGGCGGACAATAAACAGCCTTGTGCCCTGATTCTATTGGACTTGTCAGCGGCATTCGATACGGTCAGCCATACAATCTTGCTGGACCGTATCGCAAAGCTGGGAATAACAGGACAAGTGCTCAAGTGGCTTGAATCTTTCCTAACGGGTCGAACCCAGAGGGTGCAGCTGAGAGACCAGTTATCTGAGGCAAGTGATGTGACCTGGGGCGTACCCCAGGGGTCCGCACTTTCTCCCTTGCTCTTTAACATTTACCTACAACCCTTGGTGGAGGAGTTAATGCATAGGAATTGTCAAACTTTTAACTATGCTGACGATACCCAGCTATTGGTCCAGCTGGAAGATACAAGGGAAGCACAGGAATCGGTAAGGAATTTGCTCCGCTTCACTGTAAATTGGATGACCAATAACCTTCTGAAAGTGAACGCTGAAAAAACGGAGGTGCTGGTCATCACAAACCGAGTCAATCCCTGGTGCGATCTGTTCTGGCCCCAGAACTAGGTACAACACCTATTCCTGGTAGGGTGGTCAAAAGCCTGGGGCTAAAGGTTGATGTAGACCTTTCCATGGCCCCTCAAGTCTCGGCGGTGGTGGGGTCTTGCACGGGGGTGCTGAGGCAACTGCGAAAGTTAGCACCTATTCTATCAGCCCCCACTCTGCAGTCCATCGTGTCCGCCACAGTCATCTCGAGGCTGGATTATGGAAATGCTTTATATCTTGGCCTGCCGCAGAAGTTGTTGAGGAAACTGCAGGTGGTGCAGAACGATGCGGCCAGGCTGATCTATTCCCTACCTAGGAACTCGCATGCAACCCCACTTCTCCGGATGCTGCACTGGCTGCCTGTTAAGTTTAGAGTGCAGTTTAAGTGTCTTTGCATGGCTCACAAGGCAATTTTCGGCAAAGCCCCAGAATACATTAAACAGCGCCTGAGGAAGTACATTCCAGGCAGAACCTTGTGTTCGGGCAAGGCCTCCAATCTGATCCAACCCAGATTTAAGTTAAAATCTAAAGGGGGCAGGGCTCTTTCTGTACTTCTCCCGCAATTGTGGAATGAGCTACCGGCCAGCCTGAAGGAAGACTCGCAGTTACTGTCCTTCAGGAAGAACTTGAAGACTCATATGTTTAAAAAGTCAACATCTTCGCCCTAACTGGGGCGGACGGCGGAGTGATCTAGGAGACAGCAGGTTATGTTCCTTTTCTCTGTGAGCGCTTAGAGACCGGCGGTGATAGGCGCTATACAAAAACACTATAACATAGCATAACATCATCACCATCTACCCCATCAGCACCTGTGTGCATTTGCTGTTACTATGGCAGAAAATTACATCGTTATGCCATGCTGCTGATATTAGGCTAATATATTTTGCAATGGTGCTGTCATCAATATCATTGTGAAACAAGGACCCATGGGATACATGTGACCTTTACCAACTCACTGCCCCCTAAGTCCACATCTGTGCATGTCTCTAGCCACTAACACATCGTTACATGAGCACACTATTGTGCTAGCCACACAGCACACACAAGCCTGACAAGTGTACTGGGCTACACACTTCACACAATGAATTATCCTGTGTAGGAAGGTCCCAGTTCAGACAACATTCATACAATGTGAGATGAAAACCTGGGAAAATGATTTTATATGACAAGGTTCATGGGTTTTAACACATGCAAAACAAAATGTAGTACGAATGCAGAATCGCTGCACTCAACACTGAGGCCACTTGGAAGCCATTGCATCACACTAGAGACATCACAGAGGTCCGCACTTGCTCAAGGCTGCGATTCATGCAGTCACTCATACGCAAAGTCACAATTTGCACAATACTCACCCCCAACTTGCTGCTGAAGGGCCCTCAAGCGTCCATCCACCTCTGGCTGTGTCACTGCCAAAATGCAGGCCATTAGTGGTGTCATGCTCCTGTCTGCCAACCTGCGACTTCGAGAGACCACCCCCAGCGTCATCTCAGCGATGTTTTTGCTCAGGAGGCAGATGTCTTCCCACCTCTTGTGGCAGTGTGTATGATGTTGGCTTGAGACACCCAGAGACCGCACCTTGCTGGCAATGGCCCTCCATATGGCCTTATGCTGATGGACTTTAAACTGCAGGCATGGGAGACAAGAAGAGGAAGTTGCTGTGACACTGTGTTGTGTACCACTGTGTGACAGTACAGGAGCATGAAAATACATAGCACATGAATACATCAATGGAGAGCAGAGCCCAAACAGCATGTCACATAGTACACTTGGATCAACCCATATCATAGCAATGTATACATCTATGATAATGGACAAACTACATGCCCATCTCATACACATGCAGAGTGCCAGCACAGAAACCAATATTAAAATGGGCCTTAGCTGTGATGCAGTATGTGAGTGAGCATGACATACAATACAATAGAAATGATGTGTAGTGGTCAGACTCACTGTGTCCTACACTACACACCCCTTAATGTCCTTGACCATTGCCTAGCTACATGTGTCATGGTGGTCACATTTAGGTCCCTGATCTTCCATTCTCACACTCTTCTCACAAGGTGGAGTCCTGTCTTGTGAAATCCTCAGGCCTATGATAGCTCATTGATAAATAGGTCGGTGGACAACACATATATTTTACTCAGTCCTTTTAGTGATGGGTCCTTGTAACATTGGGCAGTTACTGTGCAGGCCAGAGGGCCTTACACTGAGGATAAATGTGGTCCTTCACAGAAATCACATGCATGTAGAATGTGAATGGAGAAACAGTGCATACAAATGCGAGACTCAACACATCATTACATTAATAGAAGGATGACATGTCCACCTCACATTTAGCTGTTGTGTCATAGGTGAATTACCACCAAGAGTGAAAGACTCAGGCATTGTACTCCTGTGCAGAATTGACACATCTCCATAGGGTCAATTTGAAAGCTGTACACACATTAGTCAGTACCCTATGGCCAATCTACATTTGAAATGTCACAAATGAGCATATGAACACTTAATGGACTATGACAACACATAGCACAGGGAATGTGTGTTCAAAGTTCGAGTGTCTCAAACCAACAGTGTAACTGTATAGCTGCTAAACCACAGTATGTCATTTCCATACTTAAATGCAGTCAGGCATCTGTGGAAATAAGGCTACACACCCCATTGACATGACAATGCATGCTACGCAGTGTCTCACACATTTACATTACCCAGTCTCAGGACAACACGTGTTTGTTTTAGGCTTAAGAAGAGCTGCACAAGTGTCTATGTTGCCATCCTCCCCACATACTCAAGTGCAATAAGTACTAGGTCATGTATGAGCCATACAGTTGGCCAAAATATTAGGCAGATACTACTGTACAGTAACATCATGTGAGCATTCTGAGCACTCTCAAACTTTTACTCAGACACTTACCAGTACCTCTGGAGCACCATATAGCCTCCCATACTGTGCAAGGACCTCGTCCACCAGGACCTCCAGCTCCTCTGTGGTGAAGGGACAGGCCCTGATGTTCCTTGTTCGAGCCATCACTGAGCCCAGAGTACAGGTACAGCAGCAGTTGGTGGTGATGAATGGCAGGCAGCAGTGTCTGAATGCAAGTTACATGTGTGGCTCTCTCACAGACATTTATAGGCCCCTAGGGTTGTTTCAGTGGTACTCTGCTGATGCAATTGATCTGCCTGGTTTGCATCTTTCAATTGCATCCAATGACCGTGACTGCAGTGGCGGTGCACGCCTACCGCAAGTTTAAAAACTGTATTGCACTAACACAATAGCAGTTTCCATTGGCTGCAATGGCATTGGCATAGGCGGTGTGACACCACGCGGGGACCAGGTGGTGTCTTCCGCAATCCTGCATCTTTCAATTGTATCCAAAGGCTGTGACCGCAGTGGGGGTGCACACCTACAGCGAGTTTCAAAACTGTATTGCACTACCGCGATGGTAGTTCCCATTGGCTGCAATGGCATTGGCATAGGCGGTGTCACACCGCGGGGGCCAGGTGGTCTCTACCGCAATCCTGCATCTTTTAATTGTATCCAATGGTCGTGACCGCAGTGACAGAGCACTTCTACCGCACCTATGGAGACATTGTGCTATTGCATTGCCACTTGGCAATTTTTATCACTGATCACTATACATTTACACTATATTGTTGCACCTGGTTGTAAAGTGAAATGAGAGTGTGACATTTAACTCAATGATGCCCACACATGTCACGTCAGTACGCATGAGTAAATGCATTGGCATGTACTTCCTCACAAGTCAAATATGATATTTGTGTGCATGTGCACAGATTTTATGTGTAATGGAGTCTCATATTTGTGAACATGTCAATGTGTAAAATGGCTAATCAACCCAGAGTAATGATGGTCTGACCACATAATGTGCCTATACTACTATGTACAGTGCTGTATTTATCTTGATAGTTGACCAGCTTACACACACTGTGCTCATTGTGTAAAAATATTGTGCTTAGTGAGACTGAAGCAAGAAGGTGTTGGAGGTACAGCAGCTACGTAGAAGTCAGCAGTGTTGCTGTTTGCCACATGTGCTGTGTCAGCTACACCCAGGGCTGGTGACACAAGATGTAGGAGTGTACCATTCACCATTAACATAGTCTGATTCTGATTTGAAAGTAGTTAGTATGTACATACTGATCACATGTATGACTATATGAGATCAAGGTGTCTGCGCATGTGACTTGTGCATTATGCTGTTGCTACAGTCCTGTCACTGTTGCAGCTGTGTTAGTCATTATGAAAGATATTTGCCACATCTGACCTGTGAATTGAATTTACATGTGTCCTCTTTCATTATATGTAGGAGAAGACCAAATGTACATCGGCCTTTCCAAATGCTGGCGAACATGGAGGATGAGGACATCATAAGGAAATTCCCTCTGAATCGCCTTACCCTTCAAGAGCTATATGCTCAGTTGGAGCCCCATCTGAGGCCTCACAGAACCTATCCGACATCTTTGACGCCAACAGTTAAGGTGATGGCCGCCCTGCATTTCTTTGCCACAGGTTCGTTTCAGTACACGGTGGCCATCGCCGGTGGGATGTCTCAAGCTATGTTCATCATGATGCTGCGTGATGTACTGTCCGCAATGTTAACCTACAAGGACCGCTATGTCCACTTTCCAAGGAGACATGAATTGGCAGATGCGAAGGGTGATTTTTATGACCTTGGACACATACCTAATTTTGTTGGAGCCATTGACTACACACACATTGGCCTAGTTCCACCAAAGGCATGTGAGCACATATACCGTAATAGGAAGCATTACCATTCCATTAATGTGCAAGTGGTATGCCAAGTGAATAGGATTATCTCCGATGTATGTGCTAAATTTCCAGGTTCTGCACATGACTCCTACATACTGCGTAACAGCATCATCCCACAATTGATGGTAAATCTGCATTGGGAGCATGTGTGGCTTGTCGGTGAGTACGCTAACTCAAGTGGTGTGGTGTATGTGTGACATGCTGTTCTCGTCAACTGTTTATATTACAAAATTGGTCTGTGTATCTCACGCCTAGGTGACTCTGCGTAGATTTTGGTGTCAGGACAATAGCGGTGGTGCACTCCTCTACTCTCCCCAAAAGGTGTGTCAGATCATAGTTGCATCCTGCATGCTCCACAACCTGGCCTTGCGCAAGGAGATCCCCCTGCTCCTGGACAATGATGAGCAGCAGATGCCCCCGCTGCAAATCCACACATGCCCAGGGATGATGATAGTGGAGAAGAGGAAGGTGTTGACCTGCGTCAACAGCTTTTCGACAACTACTTCCCTTGAGTGCAAGTCACATTGTACAACAGTGACATTGTCTGTTGGCTTTGATGGTAGTGGTAAGGCATGGATGAGGTTTTTGGCTGCTGGCTGTTGTTGGCTCACTTCTAGTGGCTGATATGTGTGGCACAGTGTATTGTTTTCCAAGTACCTCATGTCTATGTTGATGGTGTTGGTCATTGTTATGTGTGATGGGTTTTGTACGGTGTTGACTAGTGGTGTGTTTTTGCTGTAATGGCATCACCTGACAACTAAAAGTCATTCTCTTGTGTCTTTCTAGGTTCCTTCACCCCATCAATGCCTCGTCACAATCAGAGCTTGTGGTACATTGAAATCTGAGTTGACATTGTACATACTGTGATAAACATGGAATTCACACAAAGGCATAGGTGTTTAAAGAGTGTTTATTTTCAATTAGGTTTGGTTGAAATTAAAGTGGTTGTTAGGAAATTTGTGCAAAGTGATTGTATGAGTTGTCAGTGATGGTAAATTAGACAAATAGACTAGTCCCCACATTGATGTAATCACTCAGTCCCACAAACTCCTGCCATCAACATGGCAATGTAGAATAGGATAATCAACAAAGTCAATGTCCAGGGCAACACAAGTGCCATCATCGCTGGCTCAGCGACTTGGTTTTTGTTGCTTCTTTACCACGTGATCCAACTGTGGTGATTCTCGGACATCCCGGCTTGCGTATGGCACGGGGGGCATCTGCTGCAGGCTCAGAGGTGTCTGAGGAGTTATTGTCTTGCAGCTCACCCCTCTCTGTGGCTGCAGCTGAGGTGGTGGGAGTATCAGCAGGCTGGCCACTAGAGGGGGGTTGAGCCGTCATTTGAGCAGCATATCTGTCCCTCAGAACACCCACAAGCTGGCCCATGAGATCTACAAGTTGGCCCATACGTGTGTCCATGAACCTCAGCAGCAGGCGGAGTTCACGCACTTCTTCAACAACCTGGCCGATCTGTCGCCTGGTTATGTTGGTATGCACCAAGGACTCTTGCAATAGTGGCCAGGGCTTCTGTCTCAGTGTCCTCCTGTGATTGGCCTCCAGTTGCCCTCCCACCTGCCCTGCTGACACGGACCTGTGTCTTTGGTAGTTGACGCACTCGCACACTCTCTATGGCATCCTCGGATTGTGTGGTGGTGTTGCTAACCACTGAGGCAGGGACAGTGTTGCAGGCAGCAGTGGTGATGGTGGAGGTGGCTGCCGCACAGGTGCGGTGGTGGTGACGGTGGGGACAATGAGGCCCTGAGAAGGAGTGCCACCTGGCAGTCCTGAGGGGCCAGGGTTTTGCTCCTCATCCGAGAAACGCAGAGAAGTAGCATCAGAGAGTTCACGTTCCAGGGGGGGAGACTGGCTCTGCTGGTTGTTGGTGTTTTCAGCAGCACTTGCTTGTGGATCTCCTGTTGAACAGAGGTTAAATTGTCAGTGAAGCGCACTCCACAAGCTTGGTGTCAGACTTTTGGATGTTACATTTTATACGCCAAACAGTTTACATAGCACTCACTTGGTATTGGTAAAAGATTATCAGCATCATGACATGATGTTGAGGTACATACATTACTTGTCATTAGTGTGACATGTAAATTGCAACCATGTGACACATACAGATAGTGTGTTTACATGGACATGTCATCATCTAGCAACTTGGTGCACATCAACTTTTGTTAATGCGTGGTTTTTGTTTACTCTTCATAGAATCTGTTTCAGCTATGCAAAAGCTAGACATTTTAATATTTTAAATGTTCTTTCATATCATGTACTTTTGTTTGTTTGACAGATTGACCTTGCATGTTTTGTGTTCATATGGGCCTCCATGCTCTGACACCATGGCACTTACACATTGCAGTGACTTGGTGAGTCAAAGTGTAATTTCTGTGGCAGTTACATGCACTTAGCTGCCTGCACACTGGATGTAACATTTGGATCTATACAGAGTTGGCTGGCATGAAAGGGATGTTGTGGTCATATGGCTCCATGCATTTGGAGAAGGATGACAGGGTACATGCACTGACTACCTACCTGTTAGGTAACACAGTGGAGGTAAATGGCTGCCACATGGTTCTGGGTGGGGGGAGTGCTCCATCTGGCTCAGCTGTGAGACAAGGGTGCCTGGTGGGAGTTGTAGTGCTGCCTGCCTGTACACATGCCCCCATGGAAATATTGCTAGCTACCTTTGGGATGATTCAGAGGAAGGAAATGCTAGATATGTGAGACGTGTTGAGAAGAGTGTGTTGTATGTAAGTGCATTTAGGTCTAGGAAGTGTAGCTTTCTAGTTGTGCAAGACAGTACATGGCAGTGTAATGGGAGACATTTGTTGGTACTTACCAGCCTCCGGGTATTCCTGTGAGATTCTCTGGATGCAGTATAGCAAGCACCTTCTCCTCCCATTCAATGAATGTTAGTGGTTGAATGGGAAGACCAACACCAGTCCTCTGAGCCAGCTCGTGGTTCTTGCTGGCACACTCTTTCACCCTGCTCTTGAGGTCATGTCACCTCCTCTTGATGACACACAGTGTGCGCAGGGTGGTCCCTAGTGCGTTGACTTTGTTGACTATCCTTTCCCACATTAGATTTTTTCTGACTACTGGTGTCTGTTGGACCATGCTTCCAAACAAATGTGGTTCTACTCTGATTATCTCATCTACCATGACTGACAACTCATTGTCTGTGATTTTTGGCATTTTGTCTGTGCCATGGTGTGTGATGTGCAAATGGGTGACAAGTGCAGGTGGGAAGGTGGTGGTGGAGATGTGTGAGGTGTGTGTTGGTCTTGTTGGTGTGGGTGGTTGTGATGGTTTGAAGATTTGCCTCTCCTTTCTGCTGTGGTGTTTGGCCCTTCGCTTCTGGAGTTGTGCAAAGGATACTGGCCAGGGAAGGGTTTGGTTTTATACTCAGCTATGTGGGTGTGTCCAAAAGGAGTATTCATGGCAGGTGTGTTTTGTGGGTTGACCTGGGATTTGAATTTTTTTATGCCATAGGGATGTGTCATTGGGGTGTGTCAAATGTTTTTGAAGGCAGCGAAAAACAATAAGTCACACTTGGTAGCCTTGTTGTGTGGTTGCATTCTTCCACCATTCCTCTTTTCGCGCGACCGTAGCTGTCTGAATGCAATGATCCTTCCGCCAGCTCTGCCATTCATCTTTTTGCGTGACTACGGTGGTCGGAAACAAATTATCGTTCCGGTTGCTCCGCCATCTTATCATAATTTCCCTCGCGCTCATTCCGCTTGTGGATCGGTGTTTTTGGTTCTTTCCGCAGCATTACCGTCCACCGCGGTCAGATTTTCTGGTTTACCGGACGTTGCGTGTGGATTTTTGTGGAATCCAACGGCCGCGGTTGGATTTTTCAATCATTGCATCGTAATGTGACCGCCGGTTTTGCTGCGGTACATGCGTACGTTTTTTTCTGCAACCACGGCTGTCGTAGTGCTTTTCTGTCCCCCATCGTAAACGGCCCCAAAGAGTTATCCTCCATCCAGGTACAACCATCAACTGACTCATTTAACCATTGCCTATGCCCAAGGTCCCAATTGGAATGCAGTTACATCATAAAGCCTTGGGCATAGGCATACGGTGTCTTAAACATGTCACACAAGCATAAAAAAACAACAGTTTCAAAACGTTTTTCATTCTGTGGTATATATAAGGAAATGATAAAGCACTTTTTAAAATATACATGGATAGTCTGTAATTTATAAACAACTTTATTTTCAAGGTTAATGATTTAAAGCATATTTAAAATTAGTAGCATTCTAAATCAGGCATAAAAAGCAGGCTCCTCTTTTAAGCCAGAGTGAAAACCGTAATGGATTACACGACTCTCACAGATGCAGAACAATTTAAATATGTAATGCAAACAAATGGGAAGGAATGTTTTTGGGGATTCCTTTGCTCTACAAACATGTAACAGTAGCGGTAAGAATTTGTTTTACTTACATATTCAACCTGAAGGTGACTGATTCTAAACCTGTCTTCTCCAGGAGCATGTCTCTCATCACACGCACATTCAGGAGCTAAGTGAACCTTCTATCCCTTTATTCAAACTTTGTGTTGTTCACAGGCAGATGTTATGGAAAGAAAATGGAGTGATATGTGGGTTGACACTGTAATTAGACTTGTCTCAGTTGCTATTTGTGAATCTACTGGCTAGATAACCATTGACTAGGAGCCAATTAAAATGAAGAATGTTAGATAGTGTACAGCGATCTGAGTTACAGGATTAATACCATTAGTGTCATAAAACTCTTCATGAACACGTTTACTTTTGTTCTATGTAAGAGTTTCCTTAGATCCATGTTTATCTTAAATGAGCAGAGTCATAGGGTGACTCCACAGTTATTAAAGTGGAAAAAAGAAATAATTACATTTTATAATGAATAAGTAAAAGTATGTTTATGTTAAACATTAAATATTAATGCAAATTAATGTTATTTATTTATTTAAATGTAGAACAAAATAAAAAAAGCTACAGCACTATTAACTTAATATTCAATTACTTTAGTTCATTTAAATACATTACATGAAATTAAATATTTGTTCTCAAGTTTAAATGAAATAATACATTTCCATCTAAAGAAAACAATATTTGTGTATAATACTTTAATAATTATTAAATGTAATGTATAGAATTAATTAAAAATAATTTAATTATATTTTAATAGACAAATGAAACATTAGTGTTGAAATTCAAAAACGGTTGTGAAAATATTTTAGAATTTGTAATAAATATGTGATATTTTTAGATTCTTTTTAATAATAAATTAAATATAATACACATCCCATCCCTGACCAGCATCCTTTGCAACCAAACTGCAGCACAGCAAGACAGCCAGTTACTGCACTTGTTAAATGAGGCACCCCTTTTTTCTACTTCACATTAAGCACTCTCCACCACCTGTAAAAAAACTTTTTGGACCTCTATCACTTATTTGTTCTTCATTCACATACTCACTCACATTTTAGTTTTATCACCATACCTGCCCAAAAAAATCCTAGCTTCACTGAGCAAGGGTTTACATTCATGGTGGATGAAATTATTAGAGTAGAGCCACACATTTTTGAATCCCTAGCAGGCATGGCCCATGCAGGGAAGAGCAGTGGGGAGGGGGCGGGGTGGGAAGGATTTGACATACGATGATGAGGAAACCTTAATTTAAAAAAGAAGACCATGGGTTTCTCTTTTTAATTACATTTTCCCTCGACGTCGTAGGTTGAATACCCCCCACCACATCACTCTTACTTGCATAGGCTGCGCCTGGTCCCCAGTCCATCATACTCCTCTCAGGAGGAAAAATGAAATGTGGGACAGGATAGCCAACAGAGTGAATGCTGTTGGTAAAACGCTGGGCACACAGGGAGACATTAGGAAGAGGTGGAACGACCTCAGGCTGAGGATCCACATAAAGTACAACAACCACCACCTGGAGGCTCAGAAGACTGGCAGTTGCCCACCAGCACAAACTTACAACTCTTACCCTGGGAGGAGAAGGTCTTGGCCACCCTGCATACTGAAGGCTTGTCAGGAATAGAGTTTTTTTGGTAAGTTACACTTCAATAAATGCCACAATATCACAATGTCCTGCTTCCCCTTAACTCTGTTTTTTTCTATTCTCTTCTCTATCTACTTTCCTAACATAGAATACTCAAAGTATCTGAAATGTTGGTTTGTCTGTGGCAATGTGTATTGCAGCATATAAGAGCACGTGTATCCAACTCCAGGACATGCCAAATGTTGCCACGCTGTCTGGAAGTTAATTTCCATCAAAATAGCTAGTCAGGACCCATGATCTGTTTTAAAATGTAAATATATGGTCT
This sequence comes from Triturus cristatus, assembly GCF_964204655.1. Taxonomy (NCBI): domain Eukaryota; kingdom Metazoa; phylum Chordata; class Amphibia; order Caudata; family Salamandridae; genus Triturus; species Triturus cristatus. The sequence continues at coordinate 910,216,086 of NC_140581.1, read as the reverse complement.
ATCCCAAATGCATGTTTCCAACAGCTAGGGTATACTGATTGTTTGTCAAGTGTTGCTAAAGTGACATTAAAGTGACTACAACTACCATGAGGCCTTATCATTCCAACTCTAACCAAGATGCCACACTGCTTTTGCCCCTCCTCGGATGTCGGCCATCTTACTACTGATCTACACTAGTCAGAGACAGCTTACCTTTTCACACATGTTGATAAGTAGAGATTGAACTGTCTAATACTACCATTAGGCCTTGTCACTCCAACTTTAACCAAGATGCTACACTGCTTTTGCCTCTTCTCACTTGTCGGCCATCTTACTACTGAGCTACACTAGTAATGAAATGTGCAATATACAGTAAATGCTCCACTCAAATATACGTCTCGTTATTTTGCATGATGTTGTCCTGGACCCATAAACTGAAACTATTGATGGCATGAGTTACAGCTTAACAACGGTGTACCCCTAATATATGCCAGCTATGAAGGAAACTCAGCTCATTTGCACTGCCAGGTGACCCATAGACTCCACAATTCTCAGATGATGAACAATGCTACATATACAAACAAGCTGGGTGTTTGCCGGAATTAGACACAACTTGGCCTTTGAATGGACAAAAACATATGATATGACTCCACTGTGTTAGTAGTTGAGTTTTGGAGTTGTCATGTCTATCCTTAAAGCCTGAATGCCACAAAGCTTCACTGCTAATGAGCTGATGAAATCTACATTGAATGTCTACAAATGTCTAGTAACCAACTTCAACTCCATGATAATACTAATCTCTAACAATATTTTTTCCACTCTAAGTACCCATTAACTTTGACATAAACAATGTGGTTGTAGATACCTCACTGTCACCATTAAAAATGTTCTCCATTTCTCAACAGGTCTGTCCACCAGTGCACTAGAACAGCAGTTGAAAACTGAACAGAGTCCCTCTCCAATCCAGTGAGACACCCTCAGTGATGACAACACTCCTTAAGAGATGGATGTGGATGACGGTTCATCTGTTCAGCCTGGGCAGACGCCAACAGTGGGGCTCACTGTGCCCACAACAACACCGTCAACCACTGCCCCACCACCTGTACAACTAGCACAGTGACTACCATCCTGTGCCACCCAGTCCTGGTTTTTGATCTGGCTAGCACCACCCCAGTCACGGAGGAACCAGGACCCAGTGAACGGGTGCACTGTGTGCCAAGGGCATAGAGCCATTGGGGTAGCTGTCATGGGAGGGTAAATGAGGGCCCCCAGAGTGACCCCACTGAGGACACGAACTTCCAGGCCGTTATCACTCAGGTCCTGGGAGTCTACTAGGACTTGAGTGAGTATGATGGGGCAGCTCCTGACCGACATCCAGAAAATGAAGGAGCTGAACAGAGACACATACCAGGAGTTTGCTGACATCCACACTGTGGTGGCTGGCACCCACACTGAGGTGGCAGGCGTCCACACATATGCGGCCAGCATCTGCACCAAAATGGCTGGCTTCTGCACCAAGGTTGCCTCCCTGGTTGGGGTGCTGAGGGAATTAAGCACCACCCTCTGCAAGGCTTTCCCCCCTGCATCTACCCCTTCATGTGGCCCAAGGACATCTCCACCTTGAACCTCTGTCACAGGAAGGGGGGCCCTGACAGAGGATGATATGCCAGCAAGCACCCCTGTCTTAGCAGCGCCAGATCCCCCCTCTGTCCAAATGAGAGTACATCCACAGAAAAACCTAGGAATTTAGGATGGCAAGACACCCACCACCGCCAGGAGACCTCACCCCTAATGTGCTGCACATTTACTTTGTTGACTAATCATGCCTACTTTTCCATATCTTATGGGAGGGGTATGTTGGATTTTGGACTCCAGAACAGGTGGACTCTACTACACTGGTTGGTCTCATCCACCGTGACTGAGGACTTCACATTTTTTTGTCACTATTTCATTTTTTACTTCATTTCTTGGGCTTGTTCACTAAAATAAAAACGCGTCACCAAAGTAGTGTCTCCTGTTGTAACTTACACATATCATTGCGAATGTTGTAGCATGTGAACTTTGGAATGTCAAAATTAGGGACTTCCGGAAGCATGGAGATGTTGTCTGTAAAGAATTTCAAATTCAGGATCACTACCATGTCACAACAGCACATACATACAAGTGTCTGGGCTTACACCATCTTTATTAGCTAGCTCAAATCATAGGCTGACATGATGTCAGACAAACAGCAAATAAGACATGTTTCCGTTACACTGAAGGGGATGCATCTAACAATATCCCACACAATAGGCAACAACAAATTAGGTCTATATCTTCAGCTGGAGCTATTATGACCACCTCACAAATGGAATTCTACATCAAAATAATAAATAAACAAACAAATGTCAGTACAACAGTTTCTGACCAAAGGGTCTTTTTAAACCAGTGTTGCTTTTATCTGCTGTAATGTCACAAACAAATGTAAGTGATGTGCTACAAGCACTTTGACCTAGAATGAGGAGACACTGCAACAGCTACATCTAGTTCATAGACAGTGAGGAATTAGCCAATGTGAAGACAAGATAGCATGATTTGGGTGCAACAATGTGTTGGATCACATAATGGCACATATTGCAAATGGACCAAAGCACCACAAAGGAACAAGTACATTGGAAGCCAGGTAACTTCCATCCTATCGCTGTACAAGCTGTCTGGATACCGGCCTCATACACCCAAACTCTGTGACACAGATTCCCAGGAAGAATCCATGTCCACTTTGTATGTCTGAACAGCATCATATACATGCTAATGTCACAACTCTGAAGTGTCCAAATGAAGACGACTTGGTGAAGGTACCTAAAACAGACCAACAGAGAGATTAGCTAAGAAAACATACATATGACAAACATCACATTGTCAGCTTCTGGAGAACACTGTCTAAAACAACATTTACAGTGAAACAAAGCTATATTTACAATACAATACAAACATCTTTCCAGAGCCATATATTCCTAGTATGTAACATTAACATCCTCCTTACAACATCACTACAAGAGTTGGAAACCTAGTCAAAGTCATCACATCTCACACCATACTTACACTCAGGAGAAGTAGTTCTGGGTGAGATCTGACACAAGTCACCTCCTTCCTCTTCACCACTATCATCATCATCTTCATTTGGAATTCCAGGGTCCCCACCTGGTAGGTCCTCATGGCATCCATCCTCTGAGATGTGATGAATTTTCTTTCACCAGGCAATGTTGTGGAGGATGCAGCAGGCCACGGTGATCTTACACACCTCTCCATGTGAGTAAAGGGGGGCTTCAGCAGTCCAGTCCAGTTCAGACACCTGAATCTGGATTTCAGGAGCCCAACAGCCCGCTCCACTGGCCAGTGTGTTCTTCCCTGGACCTCATTGAAGCGGACTTAGCCTGGTGTTGTAGGATTCCTCAGCGGTGCCAACAACCATGGCCGGTTGGGATACTCTGAGTCTCCTAGATGGAAGATAGACAGACAGGCAACATTTAGTCACACAATTTCAGATAAGACTACCAGGCATTCCCCACACAAAGTTAGGATAGGTACCACTTACCTACAAGCCAGGTCCTCTCTTGTGGTAGATGTGACATCAGCTGGGGTATGCTGCTGTTCTGCAGTATGTAGCCATCATGAGCAGATCCTGGGAACTGGGCACGGACATTTGAGAGGTAGAAATCGGCTAGCCAGACAACTTGCACATTGATCGAATGGTAGTGTATCCTGTTCCTGTAGATTTACTCCTTTCGTGTGGGGGTAATAAGCCAATATGGGTTCCATCGATAGAGCTAATCACATGTGGCATGTGTCAAAATCCATAGAAATCCACCTTCACAGTGGCTAAATTGTCACATCTGGGGAACTTGATGCAGCTGCCCACGTGCCCTAACATTACTGTAAGCACCTCTGTGAGGAGCCAACTGAACATCGTTTATGACATTTCGCCAAACATAGCAACAGTGAATTGAAATAAGCCTGTGGCCAAATAATGCAAAGCTGACATGAGATTCACTAGTGGTGGTATTGCTGTAGGGTTATTGAGATAAGGTTGGTAGGCCACGCTCCAACTGATGATATAAATTCATGATTGTTTGCCCATCTAAACAGGATTTTGCAATGGCGTGTCATTCTTCTATGCTGTGTAGGTCTGGAAATGGGTGCTGTACAGGTGGCTGATGTCTCCTCCCTCTCCCAGGGTACCTATGTAAGGGGTAACACAAAAATGTATTGTGGTCATGTTGCAGCTAGACTGACCTTGGTGTTGTCTGCTGATGGGGGACTCCAGGAACCAGCAGCCATTACTGCGTGCTCCTGCCAGGAGGCAGTAACCTTTGACCCCTAGAGATGAGAATTTCAGTGGCATGGCACTCCTGCAATGCGGGGCGATGCAGCTACACTGACCTTAATGTTGTTGGCACTCGGGGGTCTCCAGGGACCAGCAGCCATTACCGCACGCTCCCGCCAGGAGGCAGACAGGCAATATCCTTTGACCCCTAGAGACAAGCATTTCAGTGGCCAGGCCCTCCCGCAGCATGGGACGATGCAGCTACACTGACCTTGGCGTTGTCGGTGCTTGGGGGACTCCAGGGACTAGCAGCCATTACCGCACGCTCCTCCCAGGAGACGGCCAGGTGGTAACTTTTGACCTGAGATGAGCATTTCAGCAGCCGGGAACTCCCGTATGCGCTCACCAGGGTGAAGTGCAAGCCAAAGGAAGTGGTGGTGATTCACTTAACCGTCACAAATACAGCCTCAGCAAATGCTAAAAAACCTTAATTAATTCTGTCTATACAACCACAAATATGGCGGAAGCCGGACATTGCATACGGGACAAATGCAACACTTCACCGCTGGCAGTTGTGGACCGTGTGTTGGGAAGGTCACTGTACAGTGGACACAGCTATAGGCTAACGTTAGGGAGGGAATGTGACCGCCCTAGCCCAATGGCTGTGTGCATCTATGCTCATGACCAGGTACACAGCGTGCATGTTAGCCATGATTTTATAACTTGCCTACTGACACTGCTGGTTTCAATACCTCCTCAATGTCAGCTTCTGTGTGCCACCTCTGGGAGCAACCATGGCAGGCCAAGCAGGTGAGAGGGTCCCTGCCTCCACATCACAGTAGGTGGAGACACTGGTTGGAAAGGTCCTTCCTTTGTATGGCCAGCTCTATGGCTCACCAGAGGAGCAGGTAATTGCTACATGATGTTTGAAGAAATATGAAAGCTCATTCTTACCATGTCCATAGGTTACTATGTGCCTCTGAGACCCAGAGTAAAATCGTAGACACATTTCTCAGGATGTGTTGCCCATACTTAGTTCAATCATGTGATGGATCATGGTACTCAGTACTTTGTCGACAAATAAATCCATAGTGATGTGGGAGTAGCCCTACATCCTACCCCTGTCCCATGAACATATATCTGCTTGCTAAAGTGTAATGTTACCTATTGTGAATTTCACACCCAGATCTTTTTCAATCTGCTAATGAAATAATATGTTTGACTGCATGAATTGTGTATGTAGAATGTAAGGTGCAGTCGTAGTTGTTCTCAGATATGTGTACAGTACCTCTTTTCTCCCAGCACACATCAGTCCTCCCCAACCTCTTGGCTGGGAGTGAAGCAAACATCACAAACCCATTCACAGAGCAAAATAATGGGCACAGATGTACATGTACCTATGTAAAACTTGGGAATGTGATGATAATGTGGGAGCACTATGGTAAGTCTGCAGGGAGCGGCAATGATTTCTACCCACTCTGGCCCAGGTTTCAGCAGAGGCATATGTGAGATAGTACTGCAGCACAGAGGCTACTCCCTGTAGATCTACTGATCCTCAGATAGTGCTCAAATTAGTATTGCTCAAAATGTTGTTGACCTGCTACATCTAACATATGATACCTATATTATTGTACCTGACAAGACCCACAGACCTGAGTCAACTTGCCATTTACTCACATTGTCAATATGTTTCACCGCCTGCCTTAGGACAGGCCCCTCACTACCACAGGTCTGTTGTCACTGTCCCACGAGAAGCGCTCGACTTGTGCCGGCATATTGCACTATTGACACATGTACTGTGCAAATACTTGGTGAGTACAGCAGTGAAGTTCATCACTGCAACACCAGGTGTGTCACATGAAGCATCCAGACAGTATGCACAATGGCATGTTGATGTCTTCCCTGTGAGAGTGCCACAAATGGCCATTTGGGTATCCTTTGGAAGCAGGACCTCGCCCAAACACTCAATCAGACATAGTACTATTTTACACTGTGTGGACCACATGACCACTAATTTCCAGATTGTGAGCACACAGTGTGACTCATGGCAGGCATCCATGGTGGCCCATGTTATGGGATGTATTGTATTTAGTGGTATCAGACGTGTTTTGAACAGCATGGATAGAGTCACATGTCTGGGGTGGGAAAGTGTCTGTACTGTCATGCACATATGCTTTAGCTGTCATGCTCTCCCAATTGTGATACGGGCACTTGCCGGACACTGACTCTCTTAATGGCCTGCATCCTAGTGGTGGCCTACCCAGAGCTTGATGGGCAGTTGAGGGCCCAACAGCAGCTGGGGGGTGAAAATTGTGCTGCCCAATCCGAATCACGCCTAACCATCTATTCATTGTTACAGGCAACAGCGACCACATTAACATGGAGGTTGACTGATGACAAACGCAAATGAAGAGTCATTGTGTGTGTAGCACTAGTTGGCATGTGTAACATATCCGTGTTGTACCAACATATGTACAAGTGTTTGCCACAATATGGATGGGTCTACATAGTTTGAAGTCTATGTACATCACTACTGTATGTGTTGCCCAATGTGTCAAGGACTTATGTGAATGGTGATGTGCCTAAATATCATGTGTAATTATAGACAGGGGTGTATAGACATTGGTGGGTGTGTCACACATACCCAAATACATTGTTCATTTTAATATCTGGGTTTGAAATGATGAAGCGATGACCTACATGGTTGGAGTACTTACAGTACTGTCTCACAATGTGATGTGCCATGCCGTTGAGGTGTGAGTATAGATTTAGGGGACATGCATATGTGGAATAGTGCAGGTTTATTAAGTGGCTAATGACATGCAGCAGGTAGTGTAATACACACATGTTGGGGTCATATATGAGTGTGTACATTCAGTTATACATAGGTAGATGTGTTTGTTAGACAAGCTGAGGTGCTGTGATGTCCCTTCCCTATTGTCTACAAGTTTAACCTTCTCTTCATGGACAGGATATTCGCTGAGTCTCATAAATCTTTCCTGTAGTAATGGCTTCACAGTATGCTATGGGATATTGGTACTGGGGCGTACACCAATCAGGAGTGGGCCTGTCCCTAGTCTTAGGTGGTCTTGTGTCATATGGATATATGTGAGGACATCTCACCCAACTTTCATTCTAAATTCTAAATTGGTGTGAGACATGTGAAACATAGCAAAGGTATGCTGTTTTACCTTTGTAGAGAGTGTTGTGTCAGAGGAGAAAAGCAGACATTTAATTTGGGTCATGTTAACAGTGTGGAATGGGCACTTCCATGACACATCCTTCTTGGTACTACACATATTGCAGGAATGAATGAATGATGTAACTTCTAAAGTGCATAAATGCCTGCAAGCATCTTGGCGCTATGCAAATCAGTAATGAACCATCAACGTCCTGAACATAAGTACTATAGGGTCACTGGGTGAAAAGCCAGGTATTAAGTAATTGTTTCCTGAAGACAAAGAAAGATGAAGCTGTTTTCAATTCAAACGAAACACAGTTCCATTGTAGGACTGTAGACCTGAAAAAGCTTCTGCTACCCCAAAAGTCACGTTTGAAAGTAGCAACCTTTATGAATCTTGCTGCACTGGAACAGAGGGTTCTACCAGGTATATACCATTCCAGGTTTTTCCCAAAGTAAGATGGAGCTTTCCCGTACAGGGTCTTGTAGGCTAGATAGAGTGCCTTGAAAGTGATACGATGGCTAACCGGGAGCCAATGAAGTTGCCTGATGGCTGATTTGGGGATCTTTAGTAAGAATCATGTGGCCCCATTTTTGAAGAGTATGTAGTTTCTTAAGCGGGCCTTTTGGAAGGTCTACATACAGAACATTACAGTAGTCCAATTGCGATAGAACTAAGGCAAGCCAGGTCTCTTTAAGATATGAGTGATGTGGGATTCTGGACTAGTTTTTGATGTGTACTCTGGAATCGGACGGCTATATGCCAGATTTAAATGTGTATTTTTTATGTGCTTTTTATTATTTAATGTGTCTTGAACGTATATTGCTGTATGAATTGTATTCATACAGACATTAGAATTTGGTGGCAAATACCATGAAAGACAAGGCCCCATTTGCAATTGTACTTACATTGTGTTTAAGATTTTAATAGCATTTGTATATTATTATCATTATAGTAATAAAATGAAATATTGTCACATATGAATGGGTTCAGTAATTTAGTGTGTGAATGGCTGAGAAGTGAATAGGGAAGGGGTGAGTGTACAAGGGAATTTAAGTGTACCATACAGCTACTTCATATGTGCTACATGCTGTAAGTGCTGTGTTTGCTTTCATAACTTGCACTTACCCATTGGCCAACCCAAGCCTGGTTTATTGGTGCCCCCGATATACTTCAGTTTTCAGGTCCAGTGCACATGGATGTTGCCAGACATGTGCAAAATGTTGTGTGCCACAGTGCTCCAGACTTTGAGGGTTCCCCCTGATAGAGGCATAGGTATCCTGCAGAGAGTGTTTCCATTGTGGCCTACAGTGTCTCTCACACTGATTCTATGTAATCCCATTGACTAACTTTGCCTTTTCATGTGGGTGATGTGTGGGAGTCACTGCAGAGATGTAGCTGAGAAGGTGTATTTCAATTTAATAACACATCCGTACTGATGTGTGCAATGTAAGTGTGTCATATTCACTATAGCATCTTAGTCAGAGTTCCAATGACAAAGCCTCATGGTAGTTGTAGTCAGTTCAATGTCACATTAGCAACACTTGAGTAACAGTAATCCACATCTAGTGTAGATCAGTGGTGACATGGCAAACTAGCAAGAAAGGGCAAAAGGAGTGTAGCAACTTGGTCAGGGTACCAATCACAAGGCATTATTGTTGTTGTAGTTAGTTCAATGTCATTTTAGCAACACTTGAGAAATGGTAAGCTGCGTGACTAGGGATGATCAGTATTAACATGGCAGATAAGTGAGTAGCTGCAATAGGAGTGTAGCATCTTGGTTAGAGTTGGAGTGACAAGGCCTCATGGTAGTTGTAGTCACTACAATCTCACTTTAGCAACACTTGAGTAATAATTACCTGCATGAGTAGTGAACTATAGTAGTGACATGGTAAACAAGTGAGAAGGAGCAAAAGAAGTGTAGCATCTTGGTCAGAGTTCCAATCACAAGGCCTCAGGGTCGTTGTAGTCAGTTAAATGTCACTTTATCAACACTTGAGAAATAGTAACCTGTATGACTAAGGAATATCAGTGGTAACATGGGAAACAAGTGAGAAAGGGCAAAGGTTATGTGTGATTGGCATTAATTGGTGTGATATTGATGGGGAGATGATGTTGGGGAACACAAATTAATGCACACATCACTATCGCTATAAAAAAATTGACATGCACATGTCCATTTGTGTTCCGTGTGCCTGTGCGGTACTAATGTTTTCCCTGTGTAAGTGCATTTTACTTAAGGATACCAACTCCCTTGCATAGTCCATGGAGGGACATCTATTTACTAAAGAGTGAAAGGCAACAGGAAGTTGTATGACTTACTGCCGATTTCATCTGCAACAGACTAGGTTTTGAAGATGGTCAAGGATGTAGAACAGCAGCAATATGTGCCCAATGGGTTCCATGTTGCTAGAAGAGCAGTAGAGGTGAGTTTTGTCCTTTTATCCCTCCCTTTCCGCCATCTCAGATGTGGTAGTTTGACCGCCATGGTCACATCGGCTGTAAATCAACTTGTAATTGGGCGGGGGGTTTCACTGGCCGTCCGAGCCTCCCACCGCCTCATTGCCCCTCTTTGGAGCTACCGTGCTCAGAGTGGGCTGGCTGTGTCAGCAGTTTGGCAGCGGTCTTCAGAAAGGCAAAAAGCCCAACTCATAATAGGGCGGTCAGACTGCTGAGCTCATCGCGGTCGGACCGCCACCACTGGTATGATGGTCCACGGGACCACAAAGCTCATAATATGGCCCTTACTCTAGATACAGATATGCCAAAGAGAGGTCTACAGTAATAGTGCACAAGAACAGGAAAGAATATAAAAAGAGTGGAAAGCTAAACAACAAAGCAATCAGAGGAAGTCACCTAGAGAACTGAGGTATTCAGGCAAAATACTGAGTACAAAATATTGAGATGCATTGATTTTTAGTTTTTAATATCGTAAAACACAAATATTGTGATGCAGGAATATCGTTCACAAGAATATCGATATTCTAAGGTAAGTGATATCAATGTCAAAAATATCTCTGTTTGTTAAAATAATTTACAAAAATATCAATGTTAAAACCGATGTTAAAAATATCTATGTTGTTAATATCATTTACATAAATATTGTTGTTAATAATATACATTTTTAATTATTTTGATGTATTTTAGTATGTGTTTTAATTGTATATAGTATAAATTGTATAATCATTGTTAATATTTTTTAATATAGTTTGCACATTTTTAGTTGTTTTTAAATTTAATGTAATTGCTTATAGTAACTTGATGGTCATAGTGAGTTCTGGGGTTTGTAGGGGTACAGGATGGGAAGAAAATTAATTATAATTAATTATTAATTAATTTTTATTATTAATAATAATGTATTTGATAATGATGTAAATTGTGTAATTAATTGAATGTTTAAATCATATTTTTGGTGCGAGTTGTGAGGTTTTTAGGGGTTAAAGGGTGAGAAGGTATTACATTATAATACTTAATAGTTAATTTTAATATTTTAATTGATAAAAAATTATGTTTATTGTGTCATTTAGACATTTTTTAAGTTACATATCAGGTGCGGGTTGTTGGGTTTGTAGGGGTAAAGGGTGGGAAGTTAATTAAATATAATTCATTATTAGTTATTATTAATTGTTTAATTGATAATCAATTATGTATATTGTGCAATTATTATAATTTTTTAGATAGATTCTAGGTGTGTATCTGTTGTGTTTTTAGGGGAAGAATGTAGGAATATTAATTAAGAAATGATTTTCTTATAATTAATTATTTATTTCTTATTAATAATGTAATTCATAATTATGTAAATTGTAAAATTATCATATGTTTTATGTTATATTTGAGGTGTGTGTTGTTTAGTTTGTAGAGATATAGGGTGGGTAGTTATTTAAGTAATAATACATTTAAAATTATTCATTCAGTCAATCGATTTAGATAAATCATAAAAGCACAAAATACAAAATTTCATCATAAAACATTTAAAAACAGAGAGTCTTTATAACAAATATTAGACTGGCAACCACCACTTTCATTCAATAATGTTTTACGTCAAGCCATACATAGTGCACCAACCTCCCCTTAGCCAAATTTCTTTCTAATTGCAATTGATTGGTTTATAAAGTTTAAAACTGCATAGCAACTGGCCATCGAATCCAAAAAATGTAAAAACCTGTAACCTTCAATAAAAGAACACGGTCGTAAAGGCATTAACATTGGAAATAAATCCTTAACTTTGACAGACTTATACAAAGGACAGAAAAGGGTAACGCACAAAGTGCTCTAAAATGTAAAATTGTCCCATGGATAGGGACATAGGTTATTAGACTAAGTGCACTGCTGTGGAAAAGCAACCAATAAGTGGACCAGGGAAAGACGAAATCTCGCAAATAAAATCTGTGTTGGCAATTCATCAGATAAATAAGATAAAATGGGGATGATGAGAACTGATAGTTAAATCTAAATGACTCACTGATTTCAGCTGATTCAATGCCTGTAGATAAAGTGAATTTGTCCAAGTTACAAAGGCATTTTTTGTAATACATTGGCTTGATGAGACATATTTGTGGGGTTATGAAATATTTCACTCAAATCCAGCTGCTGAAGCATACTTTTAAGAAAATTAAACCATGGAATTCTTTGAACATTTGCATATGAGAGGCGATCCAATATAATGGATCAAGTAAAACTCAATTTGGGTGTGTTCCAGGTGCCGCATTCACATTTTCATTGTTTGTGCAAACGTAAATGTACTGTATTACCATGAAGGTGCTGCCCCTAGGGCAGCCGCAAACTCGCACTGCCTGGTGGCAGTGCATTCCTTTGAAAAATGGAGCGGATGGTTTGTAGCCGCTCCCTGTTTTCATAGTGCAGGGCAGCAACCCCGCCCTGCACTGATTTGAGATCCCCTTGCAGGCGGGTGCAGTCAGTATCTGCACCCACCTGCAAGGGGATGTCTGGGGTCCATAGGACCCCCTTCCCACCCAGAGGGCTGCTCTCAGTGGACACACTGACAGTGCACCACTTTTTAGGTGGCACACTGTCTGTGCGCCTCCTGAGAGCTTCTTTGCCACTGTGCCCGTGTCTCTAATACGGTATGTGTGCAGAGGCAATGGGATTCCCTCCCATGCATTGGGCACGCCCCCATGCAAATGAGGGAATGCCCCCTGAAGATAGTGCTTGCACCAGCGCTAATAGTATTACAGATGCACAAGCTACTGCTGCCCCTTCTGTAAGACCAAAGTGCCCCAGGGGCTCGCAAAGCAGGTGCAAACGCCTATTCAGACACTCCAGGATTTCGCAATTTCGCGATTTGCAAAAAAATTGCGAAATCGGCACTTTTGTAAAAATGCAGCGATTTTTACAAAAGTGCCCGCGAAATCCAGGCATCCAGCAGACCCGCCCTCTTCTATTGGCCCAGTGGCTCTTTCTTGAAACGGGGGCCAATAGAAGGGGGGTCCTCACAGCAGGCAGGCGCGAGGTGTGATGCTTATCTACACCCCTCACCTGCCTGCTGTGCTGTTCTTTCACTTTGCTGACGACTCACCTGGTCTGGTCTGGAGCGGCGCTGCACTGGTCTGGCGGATCGTCGGATCGTCGTCTCAGGAGGCAAAGCAAAGGTAAGGGGCATTTTCACTGTGTTGGGGGCCTGCCGCATGCCCAGTGTGCGGCGGGCCCTCGGGAGGCATTTCTGCCGGGGCCCGCTGCACAGAGGGCACGCGGCGGGCCCTAGAGGGGGCATGTTTTTTTAAAATTCACTGTGTTGGGGGCCCACCGCACACAGGGCACGCGGCGGGCCCTCAAGGGGGCATGTTTTTTTAAAATTCACTGTGTTGGGGGCCCACCGCACACAGGGCACGCGGCGGGCCCTCAAGGGGGCATTTTTTTTTTAAATTCACTGTGTTGGGGGCCCGCCGCACACAGGGCACGCGGCGGGCCCTCAATGGGGTATTTTTTTAAAAAATTTACTGTTTTGGGGGCCCGCCGCGTGCCCAGTGTGCGGCGGGCCCTCGGGAGGCATTTCTGCCGGGGCCCGCTGCACAGAGGGCACGCGGCGGGCCCCGGCTGCCATGAGCCGAGGCAATTTTGGTTGTTGGGGGCCCGCCACACACAGGGCACGCGGCGGGCCCTCAAGGGGGCATGTTTTTTTTAAATTCACTGTGTTGGGGGCCCGCCGCACACAGGGCACGCGGCGGGCCCTCAAGGGGGCATTTTTTTAAAAAATGTACTGTTTTGGGGGCCCGCCGCGTGCCCAGTGTGTGGCGGGCCCTCGGGAGGCATTTCTGCCGGGGCCCGCTGCACAGAGGGCACGCGGCGGGCCCCGGCTGCCATGAGCCGAGGCAATTTTGGTTGTTGGGGGCCCGCCACACACAGGGCACGCGGCGGGCCCTCAAGGGGGCATATTTTTTTAAAATTCACTGTGTTGGGGGCCCGCAGCACACAGGGCACGCGGCGGGCCCTCAAGGGGGCATTTTTTTAAAAAATTCACTGTGTAGGGGGCCCGCCGCACACAGGGCACGCGGCAGGCCCTCAAGGGGGCATTTTTTAAAAAAATGTACTTTTTTGGGGGCCCGCCGCGTGCCCAGTGTGCGGCGGGCCCTCGGGAGGCATTTCTGCCGGGGCCCGCTGCACAGAGGGCACGCGGCGGGCCCCGGCTGCCATGAGCCGAGGCAATTTTGGTTGTTGGGGGCCCGCTGCACACAGGGCACGCGGCGGGCCCTTAAGGGGGCATGTTTTTTTAAAAATCACTGTGTTGGGGGCCCGCCGCACACAGGGCACGCGGCGGGCCCTCAAGGGGGCATTTTTTTTTAAAATTCACTGTGTTGGGGGCCTGCCGCACACAGGGCACGCGGCGGGCCCTCAAGGGGGCTTTTTTTTTTAAAATTCACTGTGTTGGGGGCCTGCCGCACACAAGGCACGCAGTGGGCCCTCAAGGGGGCATTTTTTTTTAAAATTCACTGTGTTGGGGGCCCACCGCACACAGGGCACGTGGCGGGCCCTCAAGGGGGCATTTTTTTAAAAAATGTACTGTTTTGGGGGCCCGCCGCGTGCCCAGTGTGTGGCGGGCCCTCGGGAGGCATTCCTGCCGGGGCCCGCTGCACAGAGGGCACGCGGCGGGCCCCGGCTGCCATGAGCCGAGGCAATTTTGGTTGTTGGGGGCCCGCCGCACACAGGGCCCGCGGCGGGCCCTCAAGGGGGCATGTTTTTTTAAAAATCACTGTGTTGGGGGCCCGCCGCACACTGGGCACGCGGCGGGCCCTCAAGGAGGCATTTTTTTTTTAATTCACTTTCCATCCAACAACTGCAATGTCCTTTTCCCCTTTGGAACACATCTAGTAACAACAAATATATTTGTAGGTGAGTAACGCGAGTGTGCCACAAGCCAGAGATCTTTTGGATTCCAAGCGGCCAGCAAGCCACCACAACAAAAGCACGATGGAAAAGTTTATGCAGCCTTTGAAGACTGTGAAGCACCGATCACATCTACCCACCCATATAACTGCAGCAGATCGGGCCAAAGAGTACAGCGCTGTGATGCATGCGGATGGTGGTATGCTGTTTTGCAGTGTGTGCAATGTGGCGGTGGACCACATCCGGAAACACACGGTTGATATGCATGTGAAGTCCCAAAAACGCTTGAAGCGCTGTTCCAGATGATCGAGACCCTCACTCTTCGCCAAAACGTGCCCGTCAGATGACTGTCAACTCACTTTTCACAAAGAGTACAGCTGCCGGTGCCTCAAACCAGGAAATTATAAGTGAGTGGGTCAATGTCTGCACAGCGCTGAACATTCCTCTGAGCAAAACCGACCACCCTGTGTTGCGCAAGTTTCTCCATGAGCGAGTACGAAATGGTGGAGCAATACCTGGAAGTCATCAGCTTCAAGAACGTTATCTCCAAAAGAGATAAATAGTAGCAAAGAACGAGCTGAAAGAACACTTGCAAGATCAGAAGATCTGTGTTATATTTGATGAAACACCTGATGTTGAAGGGCGGTGTGTATTGAATATGTTATTTGCGGTGGTCTCTGCGCAGGGTGGCCGTAAGATCCACACCTACCTAGCAGACACAGTGTTCCTCTCACAGTGCAACCATGGGACTGTAGCGCAAGCAGTTGTGAAGGTGCTCACAGAGTACAGCATAGCCTTTCAGGACGTTATTTCCTTTAACACTGACAATGCGGCATACAGGCTCAAGGCATACAACACTGTTTTGAGAAATCTGTACACAAACTCCATACATATCACCTGCTTGGCACACATAATGAACCTTATTGGAGAGTCATTTAGGAAGCCTTTTGTGGAGCTAAATGCTTTCCTCCTGTACTTCTCGCGCATCTTTTACATGGCCAGGAGCAGAAAGAGAAGGTACCTGCACCATCTTGCTGAGAACCATGGGATGAAACCACGGATGGCACCTGATCCTTGCAGTACCCAGTGGATTTCTTGGTTTGCTGCTGTCCAGTACCATTGCAAGCATTTTGAGGCCTATGCTGGGTTTGTTGAGTCTGAGATGCAACTCAGCAAGTCTCCCCCAGATTCCCTTGGAAATCTGCAAAGGATTTTGAACAGCGACCAAAGAAACTGCATAAAAGTGCAATTGGACATTGTGGCCGAAAAATGCCAAAACATTTTGCATCTGATGGACTTATTCCAGAGTCAGACACCAGTGACAATGAAGGTGTATGATTATTTGGAGGACCTTCACATAGACCTAACAAACAATTCAGTCCTCACTCTGGAGTCACTACAACCATTTCTGCAGACGACTGCAGGGGCTAAATTAACTCTGACACAGAAAAAAAAGATAACAGCCCAGCTCAATGAAGCTTTTGAAAAATCTCTGGAAAAGGCGGGCAAATACATGGGGGAGGCCCAACCGGGCATAGGGTTCATGAAGCAAGTGCGCCTTTTCAATCCTGCACGACTCTGCATCCTGCCTAAGGACAAGAGTGCATATTCTGCCATCCCTGGTTTCAGCGAAAGTCCCCGATCAGGAGCTTTGCCTCTACTTTGAACATGTAGGCCCAGAAGCAGTACAGGCATCTGTTTCTGGGGTGATTGACACTGACCTCTTTTGGTGTGGGATGGCTGACCGCATTCCAGTCCTTTCACAGCTTGCAGCTGTGTACAAGGACTGTGTGACCAGTTCTGCAGATGCTGAAAGGAGCAACAGCATCTACAAAATATTTTGCCAGCCAGACGACGGTCCCTCTCAGAGCAATCCATCCGGGCATTATTGTTCCTGCATTATAATCAGCAGCACAATATTGGGCTACATTTGGACTGCTCAGAAGAACTGCAAGATTAACACGACAAGCATACAGGTACCCTGGGCATTTATTCAGTAACAGGTTTATGTCCTATATGTAGTCTTGAAGACAAACAAAGTGTCTACATTGTAAATAAACCAAATATACATAGCTTCATGTTGTTAAATAACTCAAAAAACAAAGAGATCTGTGTTTGTTGTAGGAAAAACTGCAGAATAAAACGCCGCAAAATTGCTGCTAAATTTCCATATTTGTGCCGCTAAATTTCCATATTTGCTAATCCATGCCGCTATATCCTGGGGGGTCTGGCACCCCCAGGTCTTGGCCCATAGCTATAAGGGGGCAAGACCTACTTGGTCCTCCACTAGCTCCAAACCCAGTTCAAGATGACTAAAGAGAGCTGAAGCACTTTTTGGGATCATCAAAAGTCTTCTGATTAAATCATTCTCAATTCTCTGGAGCTTAGATCAATTCGCATAACCCCACATTCCAGACCCAAAAGGGGTAATTGATAAACACGTTGGCCTATAAAGAGTCAACAGCTCTTTCACTGGCTTCTGGCCAAGTTGGGCTGCAAATCCAAACAGTGTCTCCACTATACTTACAGTGCTTTTAAAGTTAGTAGTGAGTCCCATGATAACTGAGCGTTAAAAACAATTCCCAAACAAGAAAAAGTATTGACTTTCTCAATCTCATTCCCCTGGACCACAAATACTTTATATTTTGTTCTTTTTGGGCCACACACAACTACTAACAATTTTTTATTATTTGTTTTAAGATCCAAAGAGGCCATAATGTCTACAAAAGCTTCGAAAGATTTCTGAAGACTATTTGTTGTCCTTGCAATAAGGATAGCATCATCCGCGTATAATAGGGATGCAACAAAACATTTTCCAATCTTGGGAAAAATAAAGGTTTTTCCCCAACAGATACGCCTCCAACCTGTTAATATAAATAAGAAATAAAAATGGGACAAGGGTGGGGCAAAAATGGGGAAAGGATACGACCTTGTCAGACACCTTCTGTAGATATTATGGGGCGAGTTTTCTCCCTGTTAGTACCATCTCGAATCCTAAATGTAGTATTTGAATGGATCCTAAATAATAAATGAATCAGAGGTGGCTCTACTCCCATGTCTCCCAACATGGACCACAATTTGTCATGACTGACAGAGTTGAACACACACGATGAAGTCAAGATTTACTAAGCACTTCATGGACTTAGTATACTTGTTAACCATGGACAAATTGAGGCACTGCTCTACTGTGCCCATAACTCGTCTAAAACCATATTGGGTTTTTGACAATATGTTGTTCTCCATGGCCAAATCTTCTAGGTGGTCTAAAAGAAGCCTCCCCAATATCTTAACCATTGGGTCAATTAATTATATGGTCCTATAACATCCTGGGTAATTTGTGTCCCCTTTCCTAAGGACAGGAACCACTGTTGCCTCTTTCCATGACACTGGAAGGGGTCCAATGTTGGCAGCTCTAATTATATTTGTTATAAGAGGTGCCCACAAGGGAACGTTTTCTTTAAAAAGATCAAGTAGAATCCCGTCTGGACCAGGGGCTTTAAGATTTATTCATTTATTAAAAATTGTGTTTTTTATTACGGTATTACATTATATGTTAATTATGTAATTCTTTTGAATTTCAATGACATTATATTTTGTTGGTTGTTATGATTGTGAGGATATATTGTGGTAT
Organism: Triturus cristatus; assembly: GCF_964204655.1. NCBI lineage: Eukaryota > Metazoa > Chordata > Amphibia > Caudata > Salamandridae > Triturus > Triturus cristatus. Next base: position 910,197,650 of record NC_140581.1, on the reverse strand, counting down.
TTTAATTACAATAATATTTGTTTCAATTGAAAATAATCATTAACGTTGCAATTTGTTTGATTTTTGGCAAAATTTAGACATATTAGGACCAGCCAAGTAGTCGGCGGTCCCACCCACCAGATTAGGATGTGACTGCCGTGTAGGCAGTCAGACCCATCCCTTTTTCAATTGCAGTTTGTGTTGTGGGCTGTAAAAGGGCCCCAACACAAGCCGCGATGGAAAAAGGGATGGTTTTAAACATCCATGCACCGTGTGCCAGGCACCGAGCACCTGATGTTGACAGTCTGCTCACCATTGTTTTGAGGGCCATAATTTTTAAAAGTAAATATTTAGATTTGTTGTTATTTAATGGAGTTGTTAAAATTTGTTATTTGTTTGAAGTGAAAGACTGGAGTGGGAATAGTAAATTGCACCCCTCTGGGGTCTAAGGCTTTCCCTATTGTTGCACAGTCTGGATTGGGAACAGTACAATTTACCCCTCCTGGGTTCCACGCTTTTACTACTGTTGCACAGACTGGAGTGGAAATAGTGCATTTTACCCCTATGCAATCCAACACTCTCTCTACTGTTGCACCAACAGGAGTGGGAATAGTAATTGTTACCCCTCCTGAGTCCAACACTTTCCTTACTGTTGCACTGACTCGAACGGAAATGGTATTTTTTACCCCTCCTGAGTCGAACACTTTCCCTACTGTTGCACAAACTGGAGTTGTAATTGTAAGTTTCACCCCTCCTTAGTACAACGCTTTCCCTACTGTTACACAAACTGGAGTGGGAATAGGACATTTTACCCCTCCTAAGTCCAATGCTTTCCCTACTGTTGTCCATACTTCAGTGGTAACAGTTAATTTTACCCCTCCTGAGTCCACCGCTTTCTCTACTGTGGCACAGACTGGAGTAGGAATAGTATATTTTACCCTTCCGGAGTCCAACCCTTTCCCTACTGTTGCACCGACTGGAGTGGCAATAGTATATTTTACCTGCCCTAATTTTAACGCTTTCTATACTGTTGTATAGATTGTAAGGTTGGGCGGTTTTTTCCGTTCCGCTCGTGGAATTAGCGAAATTTCGGCAACTCTGTGTTCCGCGCAGAACGCGAAATTGCTGAAAATTCCGCGGTGTACCGGAATTCGTGGGCATGGCATTGGTGAGGTATTGCACAACATGGTGGCATCTTCTTGGATAAATATGCAGGGCAGCATTCCTTCTGGCTCGCTGCTCCTGTCACAAAAACTAAACCTCAACAGGAAGCACTTACAGATATAAATAAACCAGGTGCCCGAGTTGAAGCTCAAACTTAGTAACGCATTAATCAGCCCAAAAGATTTGTGAGCACGGTTGAGGCTGGGCAGGTGTGCTTTCTCCCCATATCTACCGTCGAAAATTAGCTGTGATCCTTGATGGAAGTCTTTGCATCCATGACTTTCTCAAGCGCAATCCCCGTGTAGTACCTGTGACCAGGAGGTTCTTTCTCCTCATCTGCTGCTCTGATCGGTCTCTGACCTTTTATAAACAAGAGGCATGTGAACTCGCATAGATAGATGCCCTGCCCGTTTGGCCCCGCCCCACACACGCTAGCGGTATGCAACTTCTTCCCGCCCTTTTCCCACTATGATGGACAGCTCACTCAAGGGACCCCGGAGCCTTTCGGCGCTGTGGCAAAGTTACAGACACACATGGTCACTGGAGACAACTCTTCTGGCCCTTTACTCAGCTGTAGTGTAGGAAAGGCACTATACATTGTCATTTACCCAAAGAGGTAGCACTTACTGATTAGCCAGTAGTACTCCAGTTGAGTAGAGGTATTGCACAAAATGGTGGCATCTTCTTGGATAAATATGCAGGGCAGGATTCATTCTGGCACGATGCTCCTGTCACAAAAACTAAACCTCAACAGGAAGCACTTACAGATATAAATAAAGCAGGTGCATGAGTTGAAGCTCAAATTTGGTAACGCATTAATCAGCCCAAAAAAATTTGTGAGCACAGTCGAGCTGGGCAGGTGTGCTTTCTCCCCATATCTACCGTCAAAAATTAGCTGTGATGCTTGTTGGAGGTCTTTGCATCCATGACTTTCTCCAGCGCAATCCCCGTGCAGTTCCTGTGACCAGAAGGTTCTCTCTCCTCATCTGCGGCTGTGATCGGTCTCTGACCTTTTATAAACAAGAGGCATGTGAACTCACATAGAAGCCCCGCCCCACACACACTAGCGGTATGCAACGTCTTCCCACCCTTTACCCACTATGATGGACCGCTCACTCAAGGGACCCCGGCGCCTTTCGGCCGGTGGCAAAGTTTCAGACACACATGGTCACTGCTGGAGACAACAATTCTTCTGCCGGCTAGGGGTGGGCGGAATTTACGTAGTCGCGCTACGCAATGCTCTGCGAAATGGTAAAAAATCTCCGCGAGCACGCAAAAGTTCAGCGAATATGCGGAATTGCTTCATCTACCCGTTCGCGATGCTTTTTTACTGTTCGCGAACGCTGTTTGCGCACTCGGGGAGAAATATCTTGCGAACACGCATTTTGAAAACACGAACAAGCGGAATTTTTGGCAATTCCGCGTTCTCCGCAGAACGCAAAATTACCCAAATTCAGCAAATTCCGCGAGTGGAACAGAATTTACCACCCAGGCCTACTGGCAGCACAAGCAATTCTGCGAGCTCGCGGGATTCTGCGTGCTCGCGGAGATTTTTTGCAATTTTGCAGAACTTTGCGTAGCGCGACTACGCAAATTCGGCCCATCCATTGGAGTGGGAATAGTATATTTATTATTTATAGAGTTTAATTCTTTTTAAATATTGCTTAAATATATCATATTATTATGTGTTTGTGTATTTAATTTATATTTTATATATACATATGTTTATTCATGTTTAAGATATTTAAAGTAAAACACATTTTTTTAATATATTGTTTACATTTTGTGTACAATTAAATTGGAAATATGTAAAAAAAATTGTAGTTTATTTTTTGGACATTTTATTTGCTATGTGTATGTAAATATATATGAAATGAAATACCAGCATTTGTGAAGCACACAGCTACCTCCGGAGAGGTGTCCCGGTGCTGGGGGCCTTCAGGAAGATTAAGCAAACTATTGCCCAGAGTCACATGTTGCTGGGCTAACCTGCCGCCAGCGATCGAACCGTGGTCCGGAGTCAGGCACCCTGGCCACTGCCATATATACATGTATATGTGTAGTAAGAAACAATATTTTTGCAATTATTTTTCAATATTAGTGTAAAACAATATTTTTTTCTCGATAGTTCTGAATTTACCATAATCAGAAAGACAATATTTTTTGATCGCTATTTTTGACTCGATATTTTGGTATCACAATATTTATGATTTCAATTTGGTGATTCAGAACTGAATTACCTTCTGGCTACTTAGAAGCTCACCCCTCATATTTTTAGGTGTGCAAACACCAAAGAGGCAGCAACAGACACAGGGCATGTGAAAAGATACAGTTATAGACATGGTGGGTAGGGAAGGAAAGAAAAGATGTTTCATAACATCACTCTCGCTTGTCAGTCTGGATCCTAGCACGTACCTTTTAGCCAATGTTGCAACTTTCACAATAATCAACGTTTTATTCTTTCACAAACAAAACATTACTCTGTTGCCAATGGGTTCCTATTTTGCTATGTTAGTGCTCTGCTTGTGACTTTAGTTATTTTTTTGTTATTTTGTTTCTTAGCTGCTTCAATTTGGAAGTTGCAGTCTGTCCATGAGCGTTTTTGAAGAAACCTGTTTCTCTAGGGCAGTTGATTCAGGTTTGTTAGAGAGTTATGGCTTGCTTTTGTAATCCTCAATTCTCTATTAGAGCATTAAACTACCTAGCCCAAAAGTCCAGACAGTGAAAGGCATGCCCTGCCCTCACACTCTGAGTGGGTTGACAGAATGGGGCCTGCAACATGGCCAATCATACTGCGGCATGGTGATTGGCTGTGGAGCAGTCCCATGCATATATGTAGTGTGCTTTCACTCAAAGTGTTACTGAAGAGGGGTTCCCTGTCATATGGCATACACTACTAACAGACACTGGGAGGTGCAGCTCTGCAGAGAACGCTGTACTAATGCTGAATCCACAGCAGGAGCACTGCAGAAATGGAAGTGGTGTCACAGAAAAATAAATGCTAGAATTCAGTTTGAACAATGGGTGTGTTTTCAGAAGGTAAAAAGCCAACTTCTTGTGTCAAAATTATTGCATTTTCAAAATATATCTAAAGTTTATATTTCTTGCTGAGTTCAGAGGGCTGCTGTTGTTTATTTGGCGCCATGGGACTCTTACTGCTGTGGCTGGCATTTTATTATTCTTTAGGGAACATTTCAACATCTAGATTGATAAAAGCCTTTTATGACATTTATAAAATGGTATGTCACGTACAATTGTATGCAAGTATTTCTTAAATGCTTGTAAATCTACTATTATAGCAATTGTAGCAAAACATGTACAGTTTTGACATCATTTTGCAAAGTTTTTAATGAACATTGAAACTTTAACTCTCAACTTTTCTTTAAAAATCCCTCTCTTCACTTACCTCTCCCACCTTTTTTATGTTCCAACACATTTAAAGTTCAAAAACTCTATCTGTTAATTGGAATTTCCATTTTTAGTCAGGTTGTGCTACCTCACACAGCCGTACACTGTCACTTGCTATTGTGTCAAGTTGGTTTTGTAAAATTATCTCTTCAGTTGTGTTCTGTGATAGAACTGTGAGCTCCCTACCCAAGCAAAATACCTTTATCTTAAAAAATGCCATTAAAAAGTCTTTTGTTTTTCCCCATGATTTAAAAGTGAATTCTTCGAAAGTAAAAATGTGCTTGTTCTAACATCCTTAACACTTTTCTTTCAAAAACCTCCCTAAGGCGAAACACAGCCACATGCATTCCTCTTCATTCTCCAGAGAGCCGAGGGACTGCATCATATTGTACAGAAGTGGGTCGACTTTTTATACCACAACAATCACTTCACTTAAAGTTCTGAACAATCTAGGGCCCTATTCACAAAGGTAAAGTTGCAAATGTAGATTCACTTATGTGTAAATCTACCCCTGCACCCAGGTGTAAGTCTACACTTCTTCGCGTACATTTACACTCTCTCTGTGACAAAGTATAGGGAAAAATAATGAACTTTGGTAGTCCTTAAAAAATATTTGAAATATATGAATGCACAGTAAAAATGACAATTTATTTAAAATAATTTTGTTTTAAAAATTATTATTGTTCATATAGAACTAATACAATAAAATAGTAGAGCACATATATTAATATTTTTAATCAACATTTAATAAACCCTCTCATTAGCATTTTAATATTTAATTACCATTTGTTAGACTAGGGGTGCATTGTCTGACCTCGGACCAAGATGGCCGCAGAGTAGCGGAGCTCCGGTCCACGCTCTATAATCTGTAATTATCCTGGCCTCTAGGGACCACATTTTCTTCGGAGACCAGCATCGGGCGAAGGGGCATCCTTCCGGCGCCATGGACGGTGACCCGATTGTCCCTTAAATCCAGTGCAACTGGAAAAAAGGATCACCTAGGGCGGTGGCCAAGGGGGACTTGTGCGGCCAGCTGGCACACGGTGGCGGGGAGCTTCGGGACACCAACAGAACGACAGCCGAGGTAGGCAGGGGCTGGAGCCGAGTGAGTGGTGACTGTAGTGGCCACGCCTGCCTTCCACTGCACAGATTAGCCATGGACTGGCATCCTGGGAGCTGGCCCTGGTATGGACGGACTGCTGGGGAGCTACCTGGCCCCATTGGAGGGGGAGGACTGGGGCTGAAGTGCCGGATTGTGGTCCGTTGTCCTTCACCCCTTACACAACTTGTAGCCCACCCCGGGGCAACCACAGTGTGGGCCGCACTAGCGCTGGGCCTGGAATGAATCCTGTCTATGTGGCTCGGTCCCGGCTGGCCTTGAGGGGGAGCTGTGGAAAAGGGAGTGGACTACGTGGCTGGGCCAGTAAAGTAACGTTCTGGTGGTGAGCAGGCAGGCAAAGGATTGAGGAAAGAAGATTACTGTGAGAGACCATAACAGCAAATAAAAGACTGCTGAATAACGGGATACAGGTGGCAGGCTAAGGCACCGGGATCATCTAATATATATCCCAGAACTGACTACGAAGGCAGAAAAAGCCAAGGAGGCACCAAGGAGGCCCCGCAATGACCCCGGCACTGAGGAATATTTATCAGCCTCCTGCATATCGGAGTAAAGGCATACAGCCCTGAACAATATCTGCAGTGTATGGGCTGTGTGTATATACAAGGCACACAGAAAGGACCCTGGACATATATCCAGGTCACTATAATTCCACAGATAGCTCAATAGTGTCAGGAAAGCACCTTCAACCAATACAAGGGACTTGGTTTAGGCGTGGATCCCCGGCGGGCTGGAAGAACCTACACCACAGTAAGGGAGCACTCTGAAGGAGCTCTGGATGGACCATAAAGAACATTACTAGGAAGTGAGCGACCGAGGAGAGCCCTCCCAAATGAAGGGCTACTGCAAACCCTGGCAGCAGATAAAGGGAAGATGGGGAAGCATAGGGGGTCAATAAAATACAACAAAATGGATAACGATGCAGTTACAAGACCCTCAACAAATGTGGAAGAGGAAGGAGGGAGGGAAGAGCCTTTGCTGACCGTGATGAAGGCGGTGATTTAAGACATCAAAGGCTCCCTGGAGCCAAAAATGGACTCAGTATCTATAGAAGTCACCCTCATCAGGGCAAACCTTCCCAAATTATCGGAGAAGTTGTCTATGGCTGAGACTCATATTGCCCAGCTTCAGTCGAAGCGTCTTCAAGAACAAGTACATACCCTAAAACAGCAGATAACTCAACTGGCTAGAGGACCAAGAAGGGAGAGCAAGAAGCAACAATATGCGAGTTGTTGGGGTATCCGAAGGAGCAGAGGGACCCAGAGTTGATTTGTTCTTAGAAGATCTTATCGTCATCAAGCTGCAGCCCCCACGCCTGTCAAAGTTCTTTTCCATTGAAAGAGCACATAGGGCACTGATTTTCAATCATTGAGACGAAGATGCAATACTACAGGCTGCCAGAATGCAAGGGTATTTACCAAATGAAAACACAGTGATTAGGGGCCATGTGTATGAAAAACGCGTTTTGCGATTCTCAAACTGCGATTTTTAGGGAATCGAAATTAGAGAATTGCAAAATGCGATGTATGTAGGATTTGCTAAATATTTTGCGAATCCTACATATTCCTTATTTGCGAATCGCAAATTGAGATTCGCAAATAAGGAATACCTTCCCATTCATTCCTATGGGCTAGAAGGCCCATAGGAATGAATGGGAAGATATTCTCAATTTGCGATTCCCAATTAGAGAATCACAAATTTAGAATGCAATTTCAAGGTTGCAAGGGTATCAATAGGACACTCTGTTGCATCCCTGAAATAAGCATGTGTGCACATTAAGTGCACATACATGCCCTATGGGCATGTATGTGCGCCACATGGCACTTTGAAAAATGCAAAAAAGTGAATTTTTCAAAGAAATCGCAAATTACCACCAACCTGAAGTTGATGGTAATTTGCGATTCCTTAAGCCAAAATCGCACAACTTGGGTGCTTCCTACATTGACTTTAAAGAATTGCAATTTGGGATTCCTTAAATGCATTCACAAACTAGGGAATTGCAAATTTTGCGATTCCTTATTTTGCGTGTGGGTTTTTGTGTGCTACATTGCACACTGCCTAAATTGCGATCGCAAACACTGAAATTCTGTGAATTTCAGCATCTGCGATCTCAATTTGGCTTCATACATATGGCCCCAGGTTCTTCCCGGATTTCACTCTTCAAGTTCAGTGACAAAGAAGAAGCTTTGAGCCAGTGAAAAAGGAACTACGATCCGGAGACCTAAAATACATGATTCTCTTTCCGGCTCGACTGCGGGTGATAGCCGAAGGGAAGACCCCGCACTTCGCAACCCTAGAGGACGACCGGGAGTTGACTGGGTGCTGGCGCACAGTTGGCAGGGGACAAGGCAAAGACCCGCACCGGAGAGGTGGACCCAATAAAGGAGACGGCGAGACAGGAGTTGGGCGGGCCAGCGGACCCCTTCCTCGGGGCCTGCGAGCCCGTCCAGGACGGAAGCAGCACAGAAATAGTGAAGGGTGAGACCAGGCAGAGATAAGACTGAAACAATTTGACATTGCTCATGATGGCAGTTCCAGAGCAGGCCACAGGGATGGCAAGACTTTGGGACCAGCCTGACCGGAATGCCTAGCGGCGAGCACCCCACTGGGGGTAGAGCAGAGCTTATTGACTGTGGGTCCTGTTGGATCAAGCACCCCCCAATTGATTAGTTATAATTGTTATGCAAGTTCAGGGGCAACAGGCGCTCTGCGGGTTGGAGTGTTGGGGTTTCCATGACCTTAAAAGCAGGGTAGGAGGGTGGGGAGGGAGCTTGGGGGCAAATTTGTAGTTAAGTACAAAATCACAGATCTGCATAAAAGGAGCGAGCGTAATTTTGCCACTAAAAGGAGTGCCAGCATGTGGAAAGGGGCACTGACAGAGAATATACACATAGTTGGCAGCCCGTAGATGGACCAAGTCCTCAGTGAAGATATGGTCATGGAATGTTAATGGCCTAAATGGCAAATTAAAAAGGCCGACAGTGTTGCAATTTATTAAAAGGCACGCACCAGATGAGGTTCTCTTACAGGAGACACATCTTAAAGGCAATTATTGCAAGGCATTGGATAGGTACGGATACATTCTGATGACATACACGGGGTACACTTTTGGTTCAAGGATAGTGGGGATTCTCCTTCACCCAAAGTAATGTATGGACAGATGTTCTGGGGAGATATACAGTTGTGAGCGGTGTTTGGGAAGGGAAAAGACTCAACTTGTGTTCGGTGTACTCCCCCACGGGTCTCCAGGCAGCCACGCTTGAGGCACTAAAACCCTGTTACTGCAGCTGCCAGAGGGTGGGCTGGTCCTGGGAGGTGATATGATTGATATTGTGTCAGCGGAACTAAATGTGGCCAGGGGGGTCCCATGGGGCGAGCACTGTGCAATTGGGAGGGGCAGTTGAAAGGATTCCTCAAGGAGATGAGTTTGGGAGACATTTGGGGATACCAGGACCCAAGCATGAGACAATATACACACTTGTATGCAATGACCAGAATCCTTTTGAGGCTTGACTACCTTATCACACAGGGTCCTAGACTGGGGGAATTTAGGGATGCCACACATGTGTCACGAGGGATATTCGATCACTCCCCAGTGGAGGTAAAGTTAGCAGGCCCAATAAGAGACCACACACTGCTACAGAGAATAGACCCTTGGTTCCTTAAGGATGAAGACTTTAGAGAGGACATATGGGAGGGGGCAGAGCAATACTTCAAGTATAATGTAGGAACTGTTGAATCCACAGTGGATCCATCTCGGAGGCATTTAAAACAGTCCTCAGGAAAAATAGGCCCCATTAAGAAGGAAAAATACCTTAAATGTCTTGCCCTCGAAAAATAAATATTACGTCTCGAGGCCCGAGCACTAGGAACCGACCCTCAAGTAATCAGAAATAGGCAGCACCTCCGACTACAACAAAAATAACTGAGGGACTTATCAGAAGACAGTGCAAGGGCCCCAGCATTGGCCACACAGCATAGAATCTATGACATAGGGGATAAGGCCAATAAGCTGCTGGCCTGGTTGGACAAGAGACAGATGAAAGTAAGTTGGGTCCCAGGTCGGCAAGATACAACAGGGGGCAAGTATGAAATGGGGGCGGAAATAGCCAAATAGTTTGCCAGATATTTTGAAGGAATCTACGCATCTTGTTCAGAAAACACAGAGGAGGATTGTGGAGACCTCCTGTGCGACATCTCCCTGCTGCGACTAGCTGTGGAGGACAGGGAGTTGTTGGAGGGAAACCTGACAGCCGAGGAAATTAGATCAGCATCTGGATATCTACAATCCGGGAATGCAGCAGGACCAAATGCCAGTAGAAATGTATAAAGTCATGCTGGATGTAACAGTTGAACACTTGCTGAATATGTTCAACCAGGCAAAGAAGGAGGGCATTTTACTGCTGGACCAAAAGTAAGCAGTGATAACAGTAATCCCAAAGCCAGGTAAATCACCCATCGAGTGCGGGTCATATAGACCAATCTCACATCTCAACTAAGAGGTGAAAGTGCTTGCCAAGATCTTGTCCATGCGCTTAGCTGGAGTGATTACTGCCCTTATCCACCCATACCAATCTGGATTTATGCCTCATAGGAGCGCTAGGTTAAATCTTCGAAGGTTGTTTGGAATACTCCACATAATAAAGAAATGCCCAAAGGAGCAATCAGCCCTTCTGTCTCTTGATGCCAGCATGGCATTCGATAGCGTGGAATGGAAATGCCTCTTCGCAGTGTTAGAACAGTTTGGTGTGGGTCCCAAATTTATCGGATGTGTTAAGCTCTAATATGTATAACCACTAGCCAGGGTGCGGGTTAACACCACTGTGTCCTGAGTGTTCATTCTATGGAGAGGTCTAGACAGGGATGCCCACTATCTCCAATTCTGTTTGTGCTCGCCCTGGAACCAGTCACTGCATGGGTAAGGCAGGATCCTTTGATTTGGGGGATACCGATAGAGGAAGAGTGGGAAGACCGGATATCGCTCTACGCAGATGATATTCTGCTATACGTGTGAAAGCCGAGACACTCAGTTGACCGTATCTTTCAGATCTTCGTAATATATGGAGAATATTTGGGATCCCGAACCAACTGGGACAAATCACTCTTATATCCCCTAGCAGGGAAAGCCCCCACCCTGGCATCCAGATGTGTAGTACCCATCCAAAAGCTAGGTTTCAAGTACCTTGGGATCCACATAACACGGGATTCCCAAAAGTTTTGTTAACAGAATGCGGGCCTACAACTCGATAGACTCATAACAGATGCAAAACAATGGCACATGCTCCCCCTGACGTTGATCGCCCGGGTAGAAATGTTTAAAATGATGGCTCTTCCACGTCTGTTATATGCATTGCGAAATACTCCTTATGAGGTGCCCCCTCCTTTTTCCAACGAGTAAACTCGGAACTCCCTACGTTATTGTGGTGCGGGGCGGCCCCGCGTATAGCCCTGAGTAATCTCCAAAGAGGGGTCTACGATGGAGGCCTAGCAGTACCTGACATCCGTGGTTACTATTGGGCAGCTCAGCTAGTGAATGTGAATGGTTGGATGTTTGAGGATAGGAAGGATCCAGCATATAGGGTTGATAGGCTGGCAATGGGAGCGAAGGGCCAGCAGGAAATACTCTTCGCTAAGCAAGTAGGTAGGAACCTCCCAACACATACTAAAACAGTGGTCAAGACAACGTCTGCAGCGACAAAATACTTGGGTTGGGAGGGCAAACTCACAGGAATGACACCCCTATGGGCGGGTGACTTTCTGAAGGGAGTAAGAAAGCTGGGGAGTTTCACCAAATGGGAGGTACTGGAAGACATTTGGAGAGGACAAGCGTATATCACGTTTGCAGATCTACAGGCAGAGTATGATATGGGGAAAGGGGAGTAGTTCAAATACATCCAATTAGGGCACACCCTGCGATGATATATCAGGGAAGGAGAGACCCTGGAAACGGCCTTTCTATTAGAAGGTAGGATATTGACAGAGTGACTGCAGGATAAAGCTATATCCTTACCCTACAAAAAGATAATTAATAATGCCACGAACCCCATGGGTACTCTCTGGACAGTCTGTGAACAGGATGTGGGCTCTTTGGAAGAGGAAGAATGGGTAAAGGTGCTCCAAGGCCCAAGAGAAGTGGCGATACTGGCAAGGTTCCGACTTATACAGCTTAAAATTCTAAATAGGATATATTAATTAGGCCTGGGCGTAGTTCGCAGAGTTTTGTTATACGCGACACTCTGCAAAGTTACAAAAAAACTCTGCGAAGTTCAGCGAGTGGCGGAGTGAAGTGTGAACTGCAGTTTGTGCTGGTATTCCTGCTTTTACCCACGCGGCAGCTCGCGAACTTACCGTTCGCAATCGCAAACCTACCATTTGCGATCACGTACGGGGAAAAACTCTGCTGCACTATGCGAAGCGGAATTTTCTGCACTCCGTGAGCTCCACGGAGCACGGAGTGCAGAAAATTCCGCAAATTCCGCCAACGGAGCTGAGTTCACTACCCAGGCCTATAATAATATCCCTGGTCAGTTTGACACTGAATGGGATGTGGAGAAACTACGCTGTGTGATAGGAGAGGTGAGTCTGAGGGATCCTTCTATAATTTACTCTGGGAATGCCCAGTCCTACAGGTGTATTGGCAGAAAATAGCTGAAGTAATGACAGAAGTGGTGGCCATGGAAGTCCAGCTAGAGCTAAAATAGCTCCTTTTGATAACCGTGGGAAATGATGATTGGCCAATACACGTAAAGCAATGGCTGGGACTGGCCATAGTAGTGGCAAAGCACAATGTGGCAAAGAAATGGGGCGACCGCCACTCCGACAGTAGAGGAATGGGAAAATGATCTAGACTGGTGCTAGCTAGCGGAACTTACGATATACAAGAGTAGGGGGTGCCCTAAGAAAGGAGGGAAACTTTGGGGGGCCTGGCAGACATACTGAGGCTTGTAGCAGGGATACTGTGATGTAACAAGTTTTACTGTTAGTTAAGATTGAAGCAAGTCATATAATGCAGAGAACTTAGCATGATAAAAGGGATGATGACACATTATAATTGCTCTTTGTATGTACAAATTATTGTTTATGTACCAATGAAATATTGTTAAAAGAAAAAAAGGATTCGAGATCAGGAAAAATAGGAACAGAGTTCATCAGGAAAACATAAAAAAGTGAAAAAAGCAGGAAAACGTTGGTTATGATACAAATTGGGAAGACAATAGCAACAGTTTGCCCAAGGATAAAATGATGTGGGAAAAAAAGTAGAAGGGAGGTTAACGATGGGAAAAAAGTTGGTGTTGGTGTTTCCCCCATTAGAGAAAAAAAGAGGCTAATGGATAAAAGAGAAAATGTAAATTAAAAAAGGTGAATGAAATAGTGGAATACAGGGGGAACAATTAAAAGAAAAACAGAAGTGAAAATAAAATTATGCGAAAAACGATTGCATGCAAAAAGGTCAATTGCTAAAAAGAGGGCTGAAATAATGTGGAATAAAAAAGGTAGAGGTAAAAAAAAATCATTTGGTAGATTGAGTTAGAAAGTTTGTGTTTTTGTATTGATTTTAAAATCATTGTATATGTTTTTTAAAAATGCAAATTATTTCTTTTTTAATAAATTAGTTGTTTATTTTTATAATCATGACACATAATATAAATAAACACATTTTTGGTTTTCGTATAGCTTTGGTGCCAAATGACGAATTTTCAGAAACCTTTCAAAAACAAGTCTCATCCACCTCATATCCTTCCTGGGAAGTTTTGCATTGATCTGTCAAGTGGGGGCTGAGAAAAAGGGGAGTGGATCCAAAAACATATTCTCATCCTGCAATTATCCATAGGAAAATATGCTATGTTATGAACTTTTCGTATAGCGCGCAGCTGCTCCAGCAAAGAGGCATCCCAGCGCTGCCAGCAGAAAAAGAACTGGGCCCCTACTGGGACTAGGGCCTACAACATAGGAAAAAGATGTGTTTTGATTGCCTTCGAAATGCTAAGTATTTGTTCAAGCTACGGATCTGTAAAGGAAGGGAGTTCCAAAGTTTTGCTGCCAGGGTGAGAAAAGAACGCCCCCCAGCGTGCATGCTCCTCACCCGGGAAACAACCACCAGGTGCTGCCTCATAGAGCGAAGTTTGCGGGTGGGTACATAGGGCAAGAGCATTTGGGCCAAGATACCTGGGGAAGAAAGATTCAGAATCTTAAAGGCCATGCAGAGGGCTTTAAACCCAATCCGCCTAGCCACAGGCAACAATTGGAGTTGGCGAATGGCATTAGCTGTAGAACAAGTTCTAGGGAGACCGAGAAGAATTCTAGTAGCCGAATTTTGGACTCTCTGCAGTCTCAACATTTCTGCCCTATTTGTCCCTAGATAGAGTGAGATGGCATAGTCCATTCTCGACAAAATCGAAGCCTGGACGATGACTTGCCGGGTGGATGGGTCAAAGAAACCCAGCAGAGGTTTGAGCCCCCCGCAATAGACCAAAACAAGTCCCTGCCCTTTGTTTGGACTTGAAAACTGAGGGCCAAGTCCATCCAGACCCCCAGATTTTTTACCACCTGCTTGGGAGCGGACGCGCAACCTAGGGTTGTGGGCCACCAACGCTCACTCCATAACTCAGAGTCTCTTCCAACTAACAACACCTCAGACTTGTTGGCATTGAGCTGAAGACAGTTGGCAGTCATCCACTCGCCGTCAGCAGCAAGATCGCTCCGAAACTTGAGAGCATCCTGAGTAGCGTTGGCAGAGAGTGCCACTACCAACTGAATGTCATCAGCATAAGAGACAATAGTGAGCCCTCTGCTCCTGTTCACAGCAGCTAACGGTTGGACATGCAGATTGAACAGTATTGGGCTCAAGGCTGAGCCCTGTGGCACAACTTGTTTGATGGTATGAACACGGGAAGTGAAAGGGGGGCTGTCACCTGGAGCATCCTCTCCGAGAGAAAAGAGCTGAACCAATCTTAGGCAGAGCCCACTATGCCAGCCTCCTCCAGTCGTTACAGCAGGAGACCGTATCAAACGCGGCACTGAGATCTAATAATATCAGTGCCGAGGTGTCCGCAGATGTTAGGTCACAGCTAGGAGAGTCGACTCCGTGCTGTGACGAGGGTAAAAGCCATTTTGAAAGGGATCTAAAATGTTGTTGTTATTCAGAAATTCTGTCAAGATGGAGTTAATATAGGCCTCCGAAATCTTAGACGCCCATGGCAGAAGAGATATAGGGTGGAAATTCTCTGGTTTAGCTGGGTCCAGAGTAGGTTTTTTAAGCAGAGGGACTACCCTAGCCTGCTTCCACATCCTAGGGACAACCGCCATGGAGAGGGACATATTAATCACCTGGCACAGAGGTGCCAGGAGCACAGGCAGAGATTTCATAAAGGGCTGGAGAGGGTCAGCAGGCGAGCCAGATTTAACTTTGCTACATAGCAAGCACTGCTTATCCTGAGAGATCGACGGGAAAGCTGCAAGAATACAGGTAGGGAGGGGTCTAAGCACAGAGCTTAGACACACTGGAACCAGAGGAAAGGACAAATAGATGTTTTCTACCTTCCTAACAAAGGTGGCGAGGTCCTCACATTGCTGATCCAACATGATCAGAAGTGCTGTGCATGTCGTCATCGATTTAAGATCTTTAAGTATTGAGAAAATACTTTTGGACAGATTGCTACTCACCCTAATTTCATTTGCAAAGTAGGCTGCCTGTTCTGATTTAATAGCCCTGTGGTAGTTCTTGATGGCCGCCTGATAGCACCCCTTCGAGACTGGGTCATAGTCCCATCTCCATGCCCGCTCCACCCTTTGCATGCTTTGCGCATTGTAGCCAGCTTGTCATTATACTAAGGGCTGGAATTAGAATTCCGGTTCTTAGACCACTTAGCAAGGATAAGTGTGTCCAGAGGCCGGAGAATCCAGTCACATAGCGCTTTATTAGCAGCATCCGGGTCAGAAGGCAGACTGGGGATATTTATAGAAAGAAGGGCATGGAATTGATCCAGATCCAATTTATGCCAGGGGCGCTTAAAAGAAGACTTCTGACCTACCCTCCGAGAAGGCTCTACACCCGAGAGTATCATGGAAATCAAAAAGTGATCTGACCAGCACACTGGGGTAGGGGTGTTGACTGTGAGGGAAGGAAGGTTAGAAAAGACTGGGTCCAGCAGATGGCCAGCGGAGTGGGTAGGACCTGAGACCCGTTTAGTTAGCTGACAGGCTGCCAGGTCTGCTAAAAAAGCACCCATTTTCGTGTCCAGAGGGCTGTCTAGGTGCAGATTCAAATACCCAATAATGCTGAAGTTGTCAGCTCTCATAGCCAAGGAACTGACTACATCAATGAGTGCTGCCCTAAACTCTTTAGCCAGCCCTGGCGGGCGATAAACCGGCAGCCCAGACA
This sequence comes from Triturus cristatus, assembly GCF_964204655.1. Classification (NCBI taxonomy): domain Eukaryota; kingdom Metazoa; phylum Chordata; class Amphibia; order Caudata; family Salamandridae; genus Triturus; species Triturus cristatus. The sequence goes on along the minus strand of NC_140581.1, from coordinate 910,181,598 downwards.
TGGTATAGTTAGCACTAAAAGAAATCGTAAAACGTGCACATTCACAGCCAGCCACAGACTCTTTGACAAAAGTGCGCGTATAGCAAGACTTAAAAATGACTGCGATAGTGCCTCCTCTCGGCTCTCTATTGAGAGTCATAATGCTGTAGCCCTTATAAAGCGCTAAGCCTGGCTCAGCCACCATAACATCTGAGAACCAGGTCTCCATTAAACAGAAGATGTCAGGAGATTCATCCTGCAGCAAATCGTAAACATCAGCGAAATGTTTGGCTAAAGAGCGACAATTAAGGCTAAAGATTTTAATAATGGGCCGGGGGGGGGGGAAGGGGGAGTATGTGGTGGCATAGTAGCCCAGTAATCAAAACCACAATTTTTGCAGCAAAACGGGCCTTCAGGCTGAGCACATAAAGGGTGACTGCACAGGTTCACCAATTTTCTAACAGCCAGCGGGTTTCCGCAGGAGTAAGTTAACATAACCTCGGTCGGAAACAGCAGCATCTCTGGCGTCTGGCAACGTCCTGGCGCAGATGGGCCCAGACGGACTTGCCTTTGGCGTGCCGCCGGCGTGCCTGCTGCACGTCCTCTGTGCTTCCACGCCATAGCCTCCTTTTAAATTGCCAAGCTGGTCTGAATACAAACGACTAGAACGCCTCTTCCCCAAGATGGCTGATGAAACACGGTCCAAAGGAAGTGAATCTCTTTTGAATCACAAAGATCTCCCTCCACTCAAACAGCCCGCTAATGACTGCGGTGGACCAGGGAGAATTAAAAAAGAGAACACTACCTTACAGGATGGTAGTTTCCTAATCTACAGGTAGGTGCAAATATACAATTTGTGCAAAATACAATCAGCAATCAATTTGAGCAGGTTTCTTTCGGGATAAAAGTGCTTACAACAATCAATTTTAAAATATTAAGGAACAATTAAAACACACACAGGTTAAAACAGATGACTGTCCTTGGCCTTGTTGGGTTCTTACTGCTTTGTTAATCTACTACGCTTCCGCGCCATAGCCTCCTTTTAAATTGCAAAGCTGGTCTGAATACGAACGACTAGACCGCCTCTTTCCCAAGATGGGGGATGAAACATGGCCCAACGGAAGTGAATCTCTTTTGAATCGCAAAGATCTCTCTCCACTCAAACAGCCCACTAATGACTGCGGTGGACCGGGGAGAATTAAAAAAGAGAACACTACCTTACAGGACCGTAGTTTTCTGATCTACAGGTCGGTGCAAACATACACTATGTGTAAAATACACAACTACAGACACAGAATTACACAAAATTTTGCAGAAAGCTGGATTTTGGTCCAAAAAAGAGTGCTTTTTGTAATGTGGTGTAAATTAAAGTTAACAAAAGTGTAAATTTCATGCTGCAGCGGGTCCGTGGATTTAACAATCAAAAGATTTTATCTGATTGGCTGCCACCAGATCAACAAAGAAGTGGTGGCACCCATTTAAGGACTTCGGGACTCAGTCCCCTGACCAGGAAAAAAAAAACATACAAGGACATGATAGGGATACCCTGCCCCCTAGGTCTGGTGGGAGGGTACTAGGACCAAAACCTTTTTTTTAATTGCCACCACAGCTCTAAGGAAATAAATGCAGCCTGCCATGCTTTATAATGTGAGCCCCTCTGGGGTAGGCCAGTAGGTTTGTTAATATTTTATTGGGGCAGGGGTTATGTGGCCATCCTCCTAGTACCTCATTGAGGACCCAGGGACCCCATCCACTCGGGTTGTGTGCAAAATTTAGGGGAGGGGCTATGCAGCCCTGAGCCCTACTGGGACCCCATTCCCAGGGCTAAAACTGTCAATTATGGGAGGGGGGTTGCATCCTCTTTCCCCTGGACTCCTAGTATTCCTGGAGAGCCCAGCCCTAGGGGCCAAGTGTAAAATTTTGGGCAAGAGGCATGCAACCCCCCTTCCCTGAGCCATGCACTAGTCAGTCCCCCTGGGCCCTATATGAGCAGCATCCCAGGGAGCCCATCCCTCAGGACACTGCAGTTCAATGCCCAGGAGACTGCAGATATTCCCTGCAAGCACTCTCCCAGGCAAGGAACAGAACTTTGTTTTGGACAGGAGCAGAGACAAATGCTATTCCCATCAGCACCACGCTGGTTACTGGCTGGGAAGTCAACAGGGTCCTTGGGGCTCCATCTGTGCCCCCAACAATCGTGCCGGTTGTGGGTGCCCAAGATGGCACCACTTAGCACTTTTTTCAATGTTCTGGAGAGCTGCATAGAGCCTAGCAACCCCACAACCCCAGCAACATTAAAGAAGAAAACAATGTCTCCTGGGTTATTGAATCCATGACCCAAGGAGAGCTTACTATATTTTTTAAAGAACTCTGAGCTGGTGCTACAGACTCTTCAGCTGGATTGCAAGACAGCCTTCAGGTTAGTTCTATGGCTGTGCTTTATGGCCTGCAAATTGGTCGAAAAAAGACTTAAAGACATGTTTAATGCTTTTATTTTTAAAAAAATGCTTTATTGAAAACATTTTGTGACAACTCCAATATGTGCATTTATAAAATATACATTTTTATTACAGTTACTGGTGACTTTTTAACAAAACCAGCAGGTCTGCTCTATATATGGTGATAATGCTGACCCACTGAAAAAGCCAAAAGTGCCCCTTGATGTTTATATTTTAGTATCTTGACCCTTTGACAAAGCTAGTAGTTTTGCCTTACTTAAAATGCCACTGTTTATTGCCCTGGCCCTGTGCCCAACCCCATACTGCACATGTCAATTGACATCTGACTTTACGTTAAAAAAAAATAGAGATACACTGGAAAATACAAAAATTAAAGTTATGTTATAGTTAGGAATTGAAATAATATGATACTTTACATTAATAAAACCTTAGAAATTCACTGAAAAAAACAAAGATTAAAGGCACATTATAATTATGTGAAAAGAGTGAAAATGTCAGTTAGATACTGGTTTAAGCTAACAAAACCATGGAAATTCACAAGTTATAGTTATCTCAAGTAACTCTAACTCATGCCCTACAGTATATATAAATACATTTAAAGTAGAAATACATAGATATCATTTCATTTATTTGAAATTATTTTCTCTGGAGTGTTATATTGAGCCTTTTTCTTCATTATTTTCAATGACAATGAGTTGCAGTTCCTGTATTGTGGTCGATTTACTCCAAGGCTGGGTTGAAGTGCATTTACTACAGTTGTGTGACCTTGTAGCCCACAAGGTCACAAAACTAGTAACTTTAAAAGCATAGTTTGTGAACAAACCATCTTAGTGGCTGATTACGATGGCGGGCGGATAGCCACCGCCGGCCCGGCAATGTTAAATCGCCAGATAAGACTGCCACGGTGGAGGTCACATCATAATTAGGGTGGCAGGACCGCCGCATGACAGGAGGGTGGTCCTCTAACTGCTAGGGTGGCGGGCGGACTTCCTAATGACCCCCTTAGTCTTTTGTAGGTGGATGTTTGTCTTAGCATATCACCCACTCATCTAGTAGTAAGTATTCTCCGTATTCCAGCCTCTCCTTGTGTCCCCCACATTTACACCTTGGGGCCTGATTACGAGTTTGGTGGTGGGGGAGCAGACCGCCACGCCGGCGGCCTGCTCCTCGCACCAAATCCGTGGTTGTCCCACCCACCAGATTACGGGTTTCCGTGTGTCTGACAGGCTGTTTTGGCGGTCCCACTGTAGTGCCTATGAAAATGGGAATGCCAAAAACAGGTCCTGCGCGGCATCTACTGTAAAGTCCATGCCGAGCAGGGACTGGGGTGCATGTGCACAGGGGGGCACATGTTGTGCCCCACTGCATGCATCCCCATGCACATGGGAATAGGGGGCCCAGTAGGGCCCCCTTTGTTTGAGAACCACCGCGCCACCACTAAGGAAAGGCTGTGGCGGTACAATGGCGGTCCGACCGCCAAAGTTGTAATGGGGTGGTCGGGCCGCCAGTGCCGTGTTGCCTAGACCACCACACCCAGTGAGTCTGGCAGTCCTCGGATCGCCTGACTTGTAATTAGGCCCTAAATCGAAGACTTACTTGTGGGGAGATCTCTGTCACTTTAGTCGGCATAGAAAAGATGTGAGAAGTGGAAGCAGAACTCTCCAATGTAGGTTTGTGAATAGCATTTTTTGTATGAGCGTAGTACTACTTTACTAATTTATGTACTACAAAATGCAGTTTGTGAATAGGCACCTACAAGTTAGTTTGGAGTTTGCCAGGATCTACTAACACAGTTCGAGTGCGCTGTTAATTAGGGGATGGGCCTAGGAAGAAAGCACACAAACAGGCGTTCATACTTATTCACATGCAATAGTTTGTCAGGATGCTGTCTTTAGATTGTTCTCACTTGCAGTAATAGAGACCACTAGATCAACCAATCAGGATCACATAGTTTCTCAGTTTACATCACTTCCATCACACTCTGTCCAGCAGTTGCAGATGCCTATGCAAACATGTACAATTATCTTCAGCACAAGCAGTTTTGCAATGAAGATGAAGCTTTGCATTCGCAATATGCTTTAAATCAATATGCGATAAGCAGTATTATAGCATGTCCCCGGTGCATGCCGCTGTGCAGTGTAATCCATCCAACAGTAAACGTGACCGAGGATCAATCCGGATGAAGGACTGACTTACAAAGGGCAAGTAAAAATAGCAAGCTGTCCCACGTGCACATTTATTTGGATTTAGTCGAGGTTCCACAGCCGCCAGACATTTCCTGCTAAACACGTTTTATTCCACGAAATCATTAAATAATAAAGCATTTTCACCCACACCAGATGTCAAGCTGGCCTTCCTCTCAGGGCGCACAGGAGGAAACCTTTTATTTTCTCCCTCTGCTAATCGGATACTCCTCAGTAACACTTGCTCGGTCTAACAATTGAAATCCATAAGCTTTTGGTGTAGAGGAGAAAAAAAGCAACAAGCGGCAGCCGATTGCATTTATCTCCCTGACTAAGAGGTTTATTATTTATCGCCCCCGGTGCAGCGCCCATGTGGCGGCGCTGATATTGAGCATCTGGACAGATTGCTCCCCGGAGCCACATCTGCAGCTCAATAGATCATCGCCGCCCTCATCGCCTCTGCGCTGAAGAAGTTTATCTTCTGTCAGGGATATTTATAGCCTTCTCCCTCAATTGCGAGGGATTTTTTTTCTTCCCTTTTTGGTTTTCAAACATCATTAGTATAATCTGATGCTGATTAGCCAGCCTTGTGTTTACTTTGTATCTAATTAATAGGTGTGTGAAGATGGATATAGAATGGCAATGTGGATACACAGAGGCAGTTAGTTAATGGGACGAGCTGGCGATAAACGTGGCCGTGAAGCGGGAACAATTTATGTGGCTTGTAGAAATGTCAAAGTTGTGATGTACCTATCATATGACGCTCCGAGATGGGTAGGATGTTCTTTTCCAGCCACTTAGCATGATAGTGTATCTGTTTTGTCACGAAGTAATACACAGCGACATTTCGTGGAGCACGCCTACGGACCATGACCCTACATAAGCACGCTTTCGTAGGCTTGTCAGTTGCCTACAGTGGAGGACCATAATGGTCAGCAGTGATGGTGCAGGCACACACACACACACACACACGCGCACGCACACACACACACACACACACACATACTCTCTCTCACACACACACACACTCTCTCTCACACACACACACATGCACATTCTCTTTCACACATACTCACACCCAACCCATACACATGTCCAACCTATTCAAAGAATGCACACGCAAACATTCATATATACAAATATGCACACACCCCCTTCATTTAAAACAAATAAAGAATTGGTTGCGTCTTGGGTAGCAGAAGGGAATCTTTGTGGTTCCTGGAAGAATTGGGATGGCTGCCTCCTCTCATCGGCTGTCACAGAGTGCGACTGGGTAAGTGTGTCTTGTTGACCCCACTTCAAACTTCAAACTGAAGTGCCAGATCCAAGTCCATCAGTGGAGTTCCCCCTTTTCACGAGGGTGAGGCTCACAGAACACATTGGCGGGCTGAGGAGGTCACACCCACCAGGCTGTGAAATCTTTATACTGACAAATTTTGGCTCAGGCAGCCATGCGCCTGCACACTTAGTGCATGTACAGCACCTGGATGTCTGACACATAAAGAGTGTCTGTCTGGCTGACCTGTGCACAGCTTGACAGTCACTCTTCATACCTCAGAAAAGGGTGGATGGTCTGGTTGGCTAGTATAACATATCCCATCGATTTTGCAGTGCCAATACTCACAACAAAGTAATATAAATGGAAAATTGTTGTGTAATAAAAATGCATACTCCATACATTACACACTGTAAGATATGAAATACCTTACTCTCAACTGTACATTATAAGGATATTACAATTTACCATCCTCTTAAATGTACAATTGGGCATATGTTACTCTATTTAATAGATGTGCCTCCTACCCTTCATTTGAATTTGGCCTACCTGTGGGCCTTGTACACGACCATCTTGGAATGAGGACATGTCTCAAGGTAACTCTCATAATGCTTGACATCTTACTGAAAATCATGCATGATGAAAATTGCAGTGTACCTTTGATGTGTCAGGATAGGTACCCTAGAGTGCTGCACCCTTAGTGCAGAACAAACAAGCAAAGGGAACCCTTCACATCATAGATACATCCATTATTTTGAGTAGGGTATGTAGTATTTCCCCACCACTCTATTCCCACTTTTCTTGGGGATGGTTGCTCTAGTTTTTATTTGTATCCGGGTCCTGCCACTAGTGTACCACACTTTCTTACATTAGAGGTCACATAGGGTGTGTACATTAAAGCATACAATTTAAAACATAACTTTTTTAAACACTCAGGACCACACAAACACTTTGTACTCTGTAAACTGCTCGTACTTCTGACATTATATTTATACAGAAGTGCAGGACAAAACTTTATGTACATATAAATGACATGACTAATAAAGACTTTGACTCTAAAGTAAATAACAATTACTAAATATTTGACAACAACAAAAAACATTGATAAGTTTCCAACATATATACCATACTTTTTTCTTATGTATATATTGTACTTTTTACATGACCATGTTGGGCCAGATGTGATTATTGGACATCATAGCATACACTCAGGTAATCTTAACCAACCCTTTCTATATGTCTTATTTATAGTATCCCCCACAACTTCAAGCCCTAAGGAGAACCTTCAATAAAGTGACAGGCCCATGCAGAAGGTCGAAACGCATCGGCGTAACTTTTAAGGATTTGAGGGCACTCAGCACTCACTACAAGGAACATATAAATATTATGTTTAAGAATATGATAATTCAGCTCTCCTTGTCTTGATGGCTCTTTAACATTTCGTGTGAGTCCTAATCCTGATAGGGCCTTCTGGCAAACGCCGGATTATATAGTGTTGGAAAAGAAAATATATACTCACTAAAGCGTGAATTTATAAATATGACATATACATAAGAAAAAAGTATGGTATATAGGTTGGAAACTTATCAATGTTTTTTGTTGTTGTCAAACATTTCGTTGGAATCGAGTGATGTGGAAATACTACGTAACCTACTCAAACTAATGGATGTATCTATGGTGTGTGGGGTTCCCCATGTTTGATTTCTCAGTTTGTGATCCCGCCCCTCTCTTCCTTAACAGTAGCCACGGCCCGTATAGGGCGTGCCACCGGGCGGTGACGTAGAGCGGGGGAGGGGCAGGGTGGGGGCTTGTAAAAGCGGCAAACGGACGATTTCAGGTAAGTAACGAAAAATAAATTGCCCAGTGGCACGCCCTATACGGGCCGTGGCTGCTTAACAGTATCACTCCCAGTGGCGGCTCGCCGAGGGATTGCTGCGGGGGAGGGGTAGAGTGGGGGGTAGTGGAGTCCGACATATGACAGACAAGAGTAAGGTAAGTAATTAAATAAATAAAACAATTTACCTTGCTCGCGCTGCATCGCCAAGCGATGCAGCACATGCAAGGTACATTTTAATTTATTTAATTACTTACCTTACACCTGCCCGTCGTATGTCGGACTCCACTACCCCCCCACCCTGCCCCTCAGCCACCCCACCCCACTGCCCCACAGCACTCCCTCGGCGAGCCACCACTGATCACCCCCATTCAGACATTGACCCTTACTGCAGGCATCAATGAAATCTGGTAGTGTCAGTGGCATTGAAAAAGGCCTTTGAGATGGCACCTCGAGGAGCTGATGTGCTGGCATTGGTAATTTAACTTAGCAGCTGGAGTACGGAAAGGCACTTGAGGTCCAGTGACCTGAATGGGTCTGGAAACCTGCTGCACAACAAGTATGGTACTACACTGCTGTAATGGTTAGAGGTAAGAGCATAATGATTATAAAGGGCTCTAAAAAAGCTAAGCAATTGATTGGGATGTGGTGTCGATCTGCACCCAGAAACTCCGGACTAGCATTGGAAAAGGAAGGAGGCTGGCTGAGGGTCTCCAATTTACTGAGATGAGCCAATAGCCCCACCTGCTATACCTAACAGGCACTCTGATTCTGATGAATGTAAGAGGCAAAAAATACTGAGGGGGTGATGTCAGAATGTACGAATCAGATACAATGAGAGCGATCACATTTTCCGTAGCGCTCTATATCCACAACAAGTCATACACTCAATTAAAATATTGGTTAACAGTAGACTGGGAACACAATCAGAAACCCCAACTCTGATTCATTATTCTGCTTTGTGCTGATGTCTACAGTGCAGGGCTTTGACATCTACTGGGACCTAGTGGATATGTAAAGGAAGAATTGATATCTTTAATACCTTCTCTCTCGAACGAATGATCACATCTTTGCACTAACATAATATATACCTCCAGATTTATGCCAATTGATGGAAATTTGACATTCCTGGGATTTGAACACAAGTAATTCATATATACGTATATCATCTAGGTAATTGGTAGTATGTCAATGTAATCAATATCACTTAGGTTTTGCTCTAACTGAACTAACTGAACTCTCTTTTCTGATAAAGCTAAGTATGTTTCTTAAAGTATAATATAAACAAGCATTCATCAGGATAATACAGTTCACACTGATACCAATGAATCACTTTCCTAAGCACTTATCAGTACTGTAAATACAATCTATAACATATGAAAGTATCAACAGTCTTTTGAGGTGAAGAGGATCCTTCCCATTTCTCACATAGTTTAGTATTTAAATGTGAAACAGAAAATATAGATTATCTCCCTCAAGGTTTTCCTTAAAAACGCTCTTTAAATTATTCAAAGTTGTCTCAAAAATATTATTAAATTCCATAGAATGCTTCAGCTTTGACATAGAAAAGCTTCCCAAAAGAAAACAAGTAATCAAAAAGAAATATGATCTGGAGATATTCACAGTGTCTGGCAACTGTGCTGTGGTTGAAGAAACAAAGTATCTCGACTGCCTAGCAAGGACGTCTTGGACCACGAGGAACCTTATACTCAATATCTTCAAAATGTTTGCCGCCCTTTTCAGATATTGTGAGCATTCAGGCACCAGTGCATAGTGAGTCCTTGAGGACATGAAAGTATTTGCCAGACACCTCCAGCCTTTACTACCCCAGAACATGTGTAGCGTTTGTGAATTGGCAACATTGCACTAGTACACCCGCCAAATGCTGAATGATATGTTTGAATCATAGATTATGATAGGTGATTACAGAAGAAAGGACCTTCTCTCCACCTCCACCTCCCTTCCCCTTCCACACTTGCCAGTTGATTTAGAAAGGATTAATGAGATAAAGCATCTTGTGATGGCAAAGCTACTCTAACCTCAATAGGACATGATGGAAAGTACCTGGGGATAACAGAGGGAAATACAGGTAGGACTGCAGAGCTACTTATACACGTTCTCAGTGACAACACAACCAAGAATGATATCTAATCGAAACATTCCTAACATGGAGAGTACTACTGCTTCACACACTCTTTGATGAACTCAGAAGTAATAACTGTGGGCCATAACATATCTTGTCAGTCTCCATGAAGCCTCTGAGCAGGGAAGCTCTATAAATACAAACCCTTGCCTTCAGAATTAAAGCTATTGACCAAAATAATTAAAGAGTTGTGTGCCACCTACTTCTGATGCACCAAAAAAAGAAATCAGATAAGATTTGATTAAACCATAAGGACCTGGAAACATAGGAGTTAATATTTTGCCTATGATTTAAGACTGAGCCTAGACATATGAAGTCCTAATGGGCCTATTAGCATGGCGGGCAGCGGTGCTGGGACCGGTCGTCAGTGGTGCGGCGGTCCCGCACCAGCAATTAGGATACCACCACCACGGTGGCAGTGGCATCCCCCAGCCACAACATTGTGGCAGGCGGTGCTCACAGCACCGCCAGCCACAATGCTGTGGATGCACCTTGTGCATTTGCATGCACAACGTGACAGGCACCGCGCGGTGCCTGTCACGTTGTGCCTGCAAATGCCATGTGCACCCCCCAACACCTTGGGGGCCCGCAATGGGCTCCCCAGTCAGGAACCACATGCCTTTGCATGGAAAGGCACTTTCCCTTCTACATTGTAATATGGATGGCGATGTCTTGCAGACACCGCCACCATATACAGTCGCTTTTCTGTCCGGTCGACTCATCGACCAGCGGAAAACCGGCGGACGGGCTTTCCGTCCGCTGGGGTCCCCCTTGCCATCGTAATATGGCGGGGGGAAATGGGATGCGGGCGGTGGGAAATGTCAGGCGGATCACCACCGCCATGCGGGCGGTGGCAAACCGCCCGACATACTAATAGACCCCTAATTGTCACACTCTCTGAGGCAGACTTGTAGGATAAGGAGCATCGACAATCATCCAAGATAAAGGTCACTGAGCCGCGACCAAGTGAAAGTAAAAGAGGACGAAGCCGGTAGCGTGTCTTCGCAATATCGGGACACAACAGAGAACGCTACAGGTTGCCCCATACTTCAGGGACCTGTTTCTGACATCGGAGTTATTTCCTCCGACTTCATGGTGAGGGCAATGATATTCGTCTTACGTGACCTATGACAATCGGGGACTTAATTGCTGCGCCTTCACGTTAGCGGGTGTCCCGTACTTCTGGGACTGTCATTTTTACTGGAGTTAGTACTTATATTGTTGCAATACTGAGTCTGGATATTACCTTATGAGAGGATAACGCTTGGGAATATATTGGATATAGCAACATATTTTGGGTTTTGGTTTGAAATGTATTCAAAGGTGTGAATACCTGAGGTTACAAGTCTGTTATTGGATATTTATTTCGGAAGAATAGCTTATCAATGAGATATTGGATTGGATCAGTTTATAAACCCTGAGGAAGTCGTTCGGTTTACACCCATAGACGATGAAACGCGTTGGCTAAAGGGAGTGGAAGTCTATGTGAAATTAAAAGAAGATACAAAGCCCAATCTTCTATATTTTCTTTTGTTTCTTTTATATTATTGTACTGACTGGTTATTACAATCTGCGTGTGCTTCAAAAATTGTAAATTGTTTGCTCAATCTTCGATTGAATTTCTAGGGAACTAGGGTGGACGTTCCCCATTTTGGATGCACCGCGGGATATATGTAATAATTGTGTACTGTATAAATTTATGTTAATCTGTATGAGCGCCTATTGACCCTTTTCAACCAATTGGAGTTAACTGAAAGTAAAAGAGACACTGCCCAGAAAGCCCAGAAAATTGAGAGCCAATAAAACGCTTTATTGAATGCTCCAGGTCATTCAAGACGTAAGGGAATAATCAAGAACAACAATGGAGCATCAGCAGAAATTGTAGTCCATTTACTGAGGGTCTACCATCGCAAATTAGCAGCTGTAGGAAAAAAAGGTGGAGTCAAAAATGACTTCCTTTGAACTTGATGCCCAAAAGGCCTTTATACTAAGGAATGAGGGTAAAACAAGTACCACTAGGGACATGGGACCAATAAGTAATTAAAACAGAAACAGTGGTCCCTAGTACATACAGCCAACATTGATAGTTGTCAAGCACAGAGCTTGGAGGACAAAAAACTGTGTTCGGAAGTGGAAACATCATGTTGCTTTTAAAATGCTGTTGTAAGTGCGGTGAATGAGGTTTCAAGATGGCGGCTGCCACAAGTAATATTTAAAGTTGGCGGTCTACTTAATTTGAAGTTAATTCGAGCCCTTGAACAAGTCCTCGCACTTGTTCAGAATCTAAGCTGCATACTTCAACTGACTATCTCCTCAATGCTCCTGCTCATCTGAGGAGAGTCTT